>NC_057428.1:15175560-16496487 GCF_019457755.1 Venturia canescens | reverse complement strand
AAATCGTAGATTTGTATCGTTGTAAATGATTTTTTATACGTTCGTTATGTTTCCAAGTTTGTTAGTGGCGATGCAATTTGAAAGGTTGCTCTCATACGAAGAATATCAATTTGTGCATTCGATCTGCTCGGCAGAGCAACAACTAGGACAGTTGATTGGAAAAACCCGGGTTCCCTAGAGACCCAAACCGATGAGACACGATACTCACTAAGCGGAACACGGAAAAACAATCAAAAGCCACAAACATAGGAAAAATAGAGCGAAAAATCGTTAGAGAAGCGAATAAAAAGAGACGTAGATTCAAAAAGTGATGGCCCAACATCGGTTTTCGACTGGCGTGGAACATTGAAAATATGGTTATGCCATCACTCCTCGACAATGCTCGTCATTGCCTTTGACCTTGTACAAACGCCAAATGCACGCTGGAATCACAATCGGTACATCAATTTCAAAGCGAGCTACTCGATTCTAAATGTACCAATGCAGACGTGAATTGGGAGTCGTTGAAAAGACAAACGCATGAATTCAAAGATAATAAACACAATTGTAACAGTCCCGGAGCAAATATAGATTGGAAAGAAGCAAAATGGGGAATAATTAAACCTCCGTTCAACTGCACAGAGAGGAAATGCAAACACACTCATTATTACCGTGATCCCGAATCGATGATTCTCTATTTTCAGCTGTACAAAAGCTTCTAATTTTAAAACAGTGTCTGCTTAGTATTACCATAATACTTTCAGAATAATTGTCGGTCCACGAAACTTTCAAATTTGTTGAATAAATCGATTAAATTTTGAATCATATTGAATTTATAATATTTTGCGTTTTCATGGAAGAATGTGATAAAATCGGCGTATTCAGTTTGAAGAAAAAACTAACTTTATATAATCATAATCGAATTGCCAATTATGCTTAAAATTTCAAGTGGGTCGATCTGAGAGAGTCAAGAATTATAAAGGATTTTTTTCTCCTTGTGCAGAATTTTTATTCCTTTTTTATTGCGACTTTTCATCGCTGAAGGAATAGGTCAAATGGTGTCAAAAGATGGCCCAATCTGTACGTTTTCTCTCCTTGCTCTATATAGGTATTGACACGGAGAGAGCTAGTAAAGTTCATGAAGATCGTCGACCCGACTTCAGGCAGACATCGTCACGTCTGTCCGTAAAATCATTTCCACTTTTCCACTTCTTTTTCGCGATATAATCTCGTCTCAGTATCTTTTACACTGTATCGTCTGTCCGCAGCCAGTAATAAAAAAATCTTATTCCCTCGTCCAAATCGTTTATCAACTTTTCAGATATTACTTTTGGCATGAAAATTCCAGGAAAAAAATTCATTACGGTCGTTATTAATTGCATATGTTAATTACTTCAACGTCTTATGACCCCGTCGTCTGCTGGTATAACTATTTGTAGATATGGTCGATGCAATTCGTGCCCTCAAATATTTCCGATTCAGGATTTTTTCTACGCGAATAGATTGTTGATCTTAAGGTCGTTCGGTAAAATCGATATTTCAGTATTTCAACCTGAGTAATATTTAGTCTTCGTTGATATATTTTCAAAATTGTGAATATTCACCACAGTACTGCTGATTGCAGTAATTTATAAACCGAAAGAGTGATTGTCTAATTTTTTACATTCTATTTTTCGACGTAAACGTGCTTCGAACCTTGTAGTTTCTACTTTATTTATTTTCGACGTTCAAAGCTCTAGTCGAATTGATCTATCTCCATATTATCAAGTTTATAAACTCGAGATTTAACCTGCTCGAAATTTTATTCATTCTAACATTTTATCCCCACCCAATAGTTCGAATATGTGTATGAGTCCAGGCTTTTGAAAAAATATGAAAAATAGACATCCACGATTGAGCAAACATTTCCATTCATACGAGAATTCGATCGAGAATTCATAACTCGAGGGAAAAATTCAGTAAAAAACTGGACACGAAACCGTGGCCAAAACGCATTTTCTATTGTCACTACCATTATTAAGTACAGCAATGAATTCGTGGCGAAAGATCGTGAGAAATGTGTCACCGATATTGAAAAATTGACGTTTGGTGAGCGATGAGTATCAAACATGGCGTTCTGCATTGAGCGGTTTTGTCGGTTTAAAAGAAAACCAATCATTCATAAGCGAAAATGTTCAATGTAAAGTATGTCACATAAAATTCATTCACGACGACCGAGCAAATATTGTGAGGCTTCTTTTTTCATGATTTTTCATTCCCCTTATTTTTCGTTGCACCAGCATAGAAATCGACGCTCTCGGCATAATAAAGCTGAGAGATAATTGAAAAACAAAAATATTGCATCGACGTTCGCGCGAACGCTAAAAGCACGGAGTCCGATTTTGGAAGAGTGCTTTTTCGGCCAATACTAACAACCCTTTCGTCCAATCGAAAAAAAAATATCGACTGTTTTCGCATCAGCGTAATATGGAAATGTACTTTCCATTTCATCCGATTAGGCTTTCGAGTGAGCTACGGGCGGTTGATTCCGCGCAGAAAATCCTGTATCCGATGTGCGCAGTTACCTCGTGGTAATTTGCTTCATGAAAAAGGTGGTGTTCCGCGCTCGAGGGACAAATGAAAACGCAGGTCTAATGATTTCCCGATACAAGCGATCGCCGACCGTTTCCGCGCTGCGCAGTCCTTTGCCGAACTCCTATTTTCCACTGGTACGAACAACTATTATTGCTGCTGCCATAGAAACCAGCAGTGTCCCGAGTGAGTGGTTCCGTCGGTGAATTTTCGCTTCGACAACTCGAACCAACCACTTTCTCCATCATTTCTCCTCCCTCTTTTCGTTCAATCTCGAGGGAATCCTCGGTCTTTCATAGCAGAAACCGATTTTTTCTCTTTTCCTCTCCCACTCTCTGACTGTTCTCTCAGGATCGAAAAAGCCATTAGATAAAAAGATCGATGTGCACATACGCGTATGAATACATGTATACATACGAATAAATGCAGAGGGGAACTTTCAAAAGTTTGAAATGTCAGTGTGTTCAATACTTTGATATATTACTCCCAATTTAACTCCTTTGAAAGTCCGATACTGTTTTAAAAACACATTTTCCATTCATTTCACATCCCTGCACGTTTGCGAAATAACTTACGCATGAACGAATACATCTCCAACGTTTTGGTGACTTTTCCATTCCTGGAGAACCAAGTTTATCGAACTATCGTTTCATCGATAAAATGACGTCGCGAAAACGTCTCATTTCAATATTTCATTTATTGTCGTTGGCCATCCTTCGCATATATCGACTACGTTGATATATCATTTTCGTGCGTGTACGTCGGGGTATTCATAAATCGAAAATTCTCAATTCCTTTAAACGTAGGAATACTATTTTTTTCCAATTACTTAAATACGGATCGAGAGTACCTATGGGGCCCTTTCCACATGGCTGAAAAACTACGTACGAATATGTTTCGGATGTTTTATTACGCCCATCAATAAAATATCGTATATTAGTGCATACACGGCCACCATATTCTTTCCAATATCCCATAAATTTCGATTTCGACTGGGCGTGATAAATTATAAGGTTTTCTTCGAGTGCTGAAAATCGTTCTTCTGTTTTTTTTTTCCCCATTTGAATATTATCAGAGTAAAAAATGAAACAAATGTGCACGTTGCGAAGCAGTTTCTCTTCTTCCGTTTGATGAGTATTATCCGCTCACTCAATCCACGTTGACGTTTATTTTTCCAAAACTTTCCACCGCAATAATGGCACCAATATCTTTAGTTCCGTTGCTGTGACGGACACCACGAAGCCTGATTTGTCCTTAATTTTTCTTTGCACTATTTTTTGTCTGTTTTTTCGGATGTACTTTCGTCCTGGCTCTATGTCAGATCTGCCGTTCTATTTCAACGTTTTTTCGTCTCCATCCGCCTTTTCCCATTGCGTATTCTTTCCTGGGAATACAGGAATATATTCTTCTACTTAAAAGATTATCCGGCTATGGGAAAGTCCAACGATTTTCACACAGTATTTTTTGGCTTTTCTTTCAACTTCCTAAATGATGTAAAAATGCTGGTACTCGAATTCCTATATGGCCTCTAATCCCTGAAATATGACTCCATTTCATATTAGACGCGCGCCTCCCGACGGAGCGTACTTGCCTCCAAAACCGCTGCTTTCATCCAAACTATTTCGTCGAGTTTTCCGAGCAGCTCGGTCCTTCTCGTCATTAGTTTTTCACCGCAACCGTTAAGTATAACGATTGGCCATGCTTTTTTCCAACCCCCCGATACAACATTTTTATTTTCATACAACCCGATGGCCTCACGAATAACTGTACTCACTTTTCCATCGATTAATCTCCACTCTCGCGGTAATCCAGTATCATAACACTTGAGCACTGACGTCATACACGCTGATGAGGTGCAAGTGTGTACGCATGCATGAGAGAGAATTTTATCAATGTCTGGAACAACACTCGCCGCGTTTTACACGTACTTTCAATTCATCTCGATATACCCGAGGGAGTGACTAAAAAAATGTATAAAAACATGATGTGCCCGGCCGTAGACTGAAAATTCATGGGCCGTGATGAAACTAAGTTTACGAGACGGAAAAACTCGAATTTAATTTCACCAAACTATTGTTTGTGTTGACGAACCGTTTTTGTCTTTCGAAAATTCAAATATTCGTCAACCGGTCTTAAGCACTCAATTTCATTTGAGATTGACATTCGTCGTTGATAACACGACTCTACAAAAAAAAATTTGTTTGTCCTAAAGTTCATTTCATGATTTTTTGGTCAATTATGCACGAAAATGAAGCAAAAATAGCCTTGCTTCATGTAAAGTTTGTTTTTATGATAATTATACCGATAATATGCTCATTTTCATGTGTTCATAAGAATTTTAATTAATTTTCATACATTCAAAAATACCCCGCGATAAAAGTGGGGCTCTTACATTCAAACAGTGTCTCTAGATGGCTCTCGAGTGCTAAATAACAATCAGGTGTTTTGCACAAGCAGAGAGCATAGATTTACGCGGAGCAACAAGGCTCGTGTGCATTTTTTAATCATTTTCCACTTTTTTGTAAGCTAGTTCGATAGCTAAAATTAATGAAAATAATATACATTTATATTTGTATGGTTTTATACGATACTGAAATTTGCAAAGCTAGAGTCCAACAAAATTAACGAAAATAACATTTCCAATTGACCAATTTTTTATTTCACGAATCATTGAGTAACTACGAATTGCAAATTAGGCAGGCAACAGAATTCGAGAATTACTGAACTCGTTGGAGAGTTTTTTTATTATAAAACAAAAACGGAAGTCACGAGATTTCAAAAATATCGTTCAAACGTTCTCCTGGACACAAAAGCAAACTTTTTCATCCCATGTAATTTTTTTTCGCTCGAATATGATCCAATCGACTAAAATTTCATACTTAAATGTCAACGTCAAATTTTGTGTTGACCCTTCTAATCATAGTTATTTAGCTATTTCATACGTAACCTTGAGTTCATACAATTTGAGTTTTCTGACGTAATTTTCATTCAACTTTACGTAATTTTTGTTCTTTCAGTGAGATTTACTGCACAGGAGAATTGTTGAAAACCATTCAGCTGACAAGGATTTTCAACGACAGCAAAACTTTCGTTGATCATTATCAACTCAACGATCCAGCCGTTACACTTGCAAAGTGAGTCGTTTTTGTAGCAAGCTTATTTCTCTTCCTTTTCACTCCATCTGCGCCCTATCCATTAACTTTCACCCTCACATGTGACATTTTACCCAATTGGGGGAGTCGGTCCTCGACGTTGATAAAAATGGAAAACGAACCACGATGGATGCTCAGTCCCATAGAAGCAAAATTTAATTTCACCAGGGCTCAGAGCGAAAGAGAGTGCAGAGAGAATAAAGTATTTTCCAAATTGGGTCACTGTGCTCTGCCAATTTCATTCCAATTGAAACACGTCATATTTCCTATAATAGTCGGAACGGAATATTTCCAAAAATCTCATCCGTTGGACGAGCTTTCATTTTTCCTCGCACGCTGGCATTCCTCCATTGATTCCGACAAACGATTGACAGCTTGCATTCCTCAAAATTCTTTCATACTCTTTTTGATTCACTTGCACAGCGCACAGAAAAAATTCATCAGCAAATTTCCACATTTTACATTAGAATTATCGAAATTGTTATTCTAATGACAATACTTTGTAACAAAAGTATTGATCGAGTAATTTTGTATAACTAATCGTCCATTCGAGTTTGACAAAGTCGATTAAATACGTCACTGAAAGCAAATATTTAAAAATTACTTTATTCCCTCGCGTCACTCGAGCGGAAGGATCAATATCATCTATTCAGTAATGTCATGTGTATGATTAATTTATGAGCTTTTTTTACTTTCACAGTTTCAATAAATTGATGTCGGAAACCGGTGGAAAGCCTGACAGAGAACAAATAGTCAGGTACGTGAATGAAAATTTCGCGATTGAGGATGAATTGGCGAACTGGACCCTCCCGGATTGGCAAGAAAATCCAGGGATCTTGAAACGTATCGAGGACCGGGATTTCCGAAGTTGGGTCAGAGATTTGAACGAACTGTGGAAATTTTTGGCGAAAAAAATTGGACCTGAGACAATCGCCAATCCACAAAGACATAGTTTAATTCCCGTTGACAATGGCTTTATTGTGCCTGGCGGTAGATTTCAAGGTCAGTGAAAAGACGGCTCGTTATCAGATCGAAAAGCAATAAATGAATATTTTACTTCTGATAATTTGGACTGATGCAAGATTGGCTTTTAAATTGTGCACCGGAATCTCTCGTCAGTTCTGCACACAGTACGTAACCTTTTCTAAATTTACTGTTACAGAGTTCTACTATTGGGACAGCTATTGGGTAATTAAGGGTCTACTTATCTCAGGAATGAGGAGCACGCCCAGAGGAATGATCGAAAATTTCTTATCGATGGTCTCTCGCTTTGGTTTCGTCCCAAATGGTGGCAGAGTTTATTATCTCATGAGAAGTCAGCCACCGTTCCTCATCTCTATGGTAGGTATTGATGAAACGTTTAAAATAACATCGAGAGAAAACGTATTTTCCAACAGCTTCGGTGGAATTGCCTCCATCACAATTTTCATTAGATAATTCATAGTTCACCATATTTCATTCAAGTCTCGCCATTTTTTAGCGTCCTATTATTACTAAGGAAAAATGTTAGTGCTGCACCCAGATGAGTCGTAAAACTTTACGATAATGCGATACATTGCTTATGCAGTTTCCACGAACTTTACGCCCGAAAATATTATATTTCGAATACATCTTTTTTCTGCCCTGTTGCGCCGAGTGGATCATTTTTTTGCGATATTACTCTCGTGGGAAAAGTGTGCGAGGCTTTTTTACCACAGGCTAATAATGCTAGTTCGGAGTGAGCAACTTATTTGCTACCTTAGCGTTGCGTGCTTACACCTACGAACACGCAACTTACGTGCCATATAACTCTTACACCAGAGCCAGTCCAGATGGTAACGCGCGCAGTTGAATGTGCATAACGAGTGTATGGACAAATCCCTCAAGGCTCAGCGAAGAACCGAGTGTGCTATAAAAAAAAAAAAAACAAAAAAAAGGGATGTATGACAAAGAAAAAGCTCCTTAAGTCCTAAAGTTGGTACACCCGGTAGAAATCTACTATGATAGTTGGAAGGTCCAAAAATTCTTTACTCAAGACAGAGCCGATGTAGATCAAGCGTTTCCAGAAACATCCCTTAATTTGATTCCAATTTTGAATAAATATTTCGAATCATCAGTATTAAATGAGTACCTGTTTTCACAACATCTCAAAGTACCAAAATATTTGGGTGCGAAGGGTCCTGTCAATTGCACGAAAGTTGTGTTCTCTTCACAACCTGGACCTTCAAACGTCACAAATGATAAAAAATAGTGTGCTATTTTTATTTAAAACTCGTACATAATTATTGAAAAATATCCATGAGTTTGCCTTTTGCCTTTGCATATACAATATTTTGTGACGCTTCTAGTTAAAATACTGGCGTAAGTGCGTGTAACAGATGAGTATAATTTGATGATGACCTTTCTTCACCTAAGCTTTTGCAGCATACAAGAGCTGAGAGACTTAGGAATCTCATATTTCTTCTTCTTTTCACGACCCTCTCTGCACACTCACGAATCCTTGCCATGCAACAGAAGTTAACGCTTGTTTGCAAGCATAGGCTAACACCGAGCTTCTCAAAGATTTAAGGCTCGTAATGGGGTGCTTTGTATATGGGAATGCAAACATTAAAATGTATATGAAAATACTCAGATGCACATCCATGGATTACAGTCAAAAGGACTCAACTCCCATTGTGTCTCACGATGAGTTCCCGATGGTCACGACCTTCTGTTTTTAGGGATACAGCACCGATGTATGCGTAAAAGCATATAAGAATGCACGAGAAAGACTAAAAAGCATCGGTCTAACTTTTATGGAGACTCGCAACAGGGTGCTCTTTTCTTTTAACCACCATTTACACCCCATGGACATAATATATATCCATGTATGAGGTCATTCCAGGCTTCTGGATAAATTAAGACTTTTATCTATTTCCCCTGTGGTTAATACCTTCAAAATGGAGCTGGGATAAAATTATTATTATTTTTACTTTCTGCTGGGATAAGAGGTCTGAGTTATTGCCAATTAAAGAAGAAATCCCTTTGTCGGTATGCTTGAAATGAACTAGGATGAAGGGTGTAGAGGCTTCTTGGAAATATAAAGACTTTGATACACTTCCAGCTGCACTTTTCTTTCACTGTGTTCGTCGAATCGTCTCTTTTGAAGCTCGTTCTTATTTTTTCGCCGATTTGAGTTTGGATTATACACAAATTCATCATTCGTCACCGTTGTTGATTTTAATCAATGCTTCCACTTCCTCACTTCATTCAAACGAAGTAATCCGCAATTGACCCGTAGACACCACACTCCCTTCGAAGTCACACACTCACCACGCTGGTGCAAATTTGCACTTGGACTTTTCAAAACGTTTTTATTCGATTTATTGATGCACGGAATTAGTCTTACAGCGAGACTTTTTAGGGGTAACAATTCCTTAGTAATCGATTACAGTTATTAAAAAAATTGAGAAATAAAATTTTATTGTAGAAAAATGGCCAAACTGATGAAAGGAATTTTGAAATTCTGGACAGTTGAAATCGTGGGTGCAAATTTGCACCAGTGCGGTATCTACGGGTTAAAAAGAGATTTTTCGTAAATCAGTTTCGTTGTATAAATACGAGGAAATAAAACCATGGAGTGGAGCTTATGATACGGTACATTTGATAAACGGTTTATTCGTAAAACCGTAAAATTCTTGTTGGCCCTGAAAAAATAGGATTTTTCGGATGAGTAAGAGGATTGTTGCATTGTCCTGAAAAGTTTGCATGGTGAAATTCTCTTCCATCCCCTTGCACATTTCGTCCGCGTCGCACGATCTTATCTCTCGTTATCGTTTATTTTCGTTGAACGCGGCGTGATAAACTTGCAAATGTTTTTGAATATTTTTCTTAGAGCGTTAGATCCCCGGAGAGGTTTTTCAAATTTCCACTTTAATCGGATCAGTGAAAATATTGTTGCGAAATAGAAAAAGTGGAATTTTTCACAAGAACCACCTGGCAAGCCGGTATTTTTTCACAAATATGACAGTCGATTTTTCGTCTTTCTCGTTGTTTTTCGTACGAAATTAATATTCTCTGATGACTTTTGAAATTTTTTACAATGTCATCAACAACTCTGACAGACGAAACCATTCCCCAAGCTTCCATATCGACGGATGAAAAATTTAATACTTCGTTCACACCGTTGAAAAATTTCATCAAACAGAACTGCTCTTTTTCATTTCTCAAAAAAATTCAGTTCATGGAAAAAAGCTCGTGACTGGGTGAATTTCTTTTTCTTCCTTAATCCTTGTAAAAAAAAAAGAAAACCTTTCAGTCCCCGTATTTGACGGTTTGAGCTTCGAATACTCTCTGAATGCCTCTGAAATACACGACACGAGGATCAAGCAAGCGAGACGAGAAAGATACCAAGTTGTGACGACCACCTCCCCTCAAAACATCCTCAACTTTCGTAATCCTCTTTGCTTGAAATCCACAGGCTTGTAAACTTCACCGTTTTGCGGCCAGATCGCATACACAACCTCAAAATGCTTGCTAGCTTCCTCGTGTATTTTCCCAATGTGAAAAAGAAAGAAGAGGGGGCGGTCGAGGCATATACTCCTGTTTGATACACTGCAAGTGCAGAATATTGCATTCTCAAGTGTCACTCCTTTCATCTCTGAAACACACACCCATCGCGATGCACAGTTTGACTTTTAAGCGTGCCAGTTATGCTTTAAACCTTTTGAGTTGCTGCTTATTCGTAGAAAATCACAGTGAGCGACTTATGAAAAATTCTTTGAACGCAATGCTCCTAGCAACACTGGAGCTTTTCATTGATATACGATCACTTCTCAGGTTCAAAGAGGAATGAACATACTGCGAGAAAACATGTTTGTTCTTTGAACCAAGCCGCCTGACTGTTGGACAAACTCTTGGCAGATTCACGAATATTTGGCAGATTCGTCTTTTTTTCATTCGTCTGGATATAGTGAAAATTTCTCATAGATGACTCAACTGATTCGCCAAAGTCGAATCGTTCAAGCAACTGGTATTACGTAAGTCAGATGCCTCAAGGCGAATCTTCCGGGTGGGAAAGTCAGCCTATTTCGATGGCACTTTATTATTAACACGAATTTGTTAAGCTGCACCAAATCTTCGTTGGCTCGACGCAGATAACTTGTTTCAGTATTTACGAATTCGTTTGTCTCATCGCATAGAAACATTTTGTTGCCCTTATCGAACCAAATATTTTGGTTGAGGGATACAAAGTTTGTTTCAGTCAACAGAGTTATCTTCTCAGGCTGTCAATTCCACTTGATACAAGACTTTTCACTTCCTTGTTTCCCTATTTCATTATCGCCCGTGCTTCTATGAAACCCTACAAAAGTGTCACCCCCAGCGATTCGTTTCTGATGCACTATTGTACCGTGTTTGCACGAGCGCCCTTCTCATAGTCCTGAGGAAAATTTCAAGTGGTTAGGACCATCAGAAATCCAGGAAAACTGCCTCTGCCAGAAGCGTTGACGCACACGCGGGTGCAAGGCTGAGCGATCACCCAATCAAGCCTTCAGCCCTAGCCCGAAGCTGTTTGAGTTGGAAGATTGCAGAAGCCATGAAAATGGAATAATTTTCTTGAGGCATGTGATGTAACGATTCACCCACCAAAAGGGTAAAGTCATACTGAAACTTGGAGTTTGGGGGCCAAGTTCTAATTTGGAGAGTCTAAAAAAGATGATTTTTGGGAATTTATTTGACCTCGAAATACAACAAATCTTTCACACGTATGTGATTGTTCAATGACACAATATACATGGAAAAAAAATGCATCGAAATGTGATGAAAAATTCATGCAGCGTCCCCTGGACAAGTTCACAAAGTACTGTATCGCTTGAATACAACACAAAACTCCAATAATTTCCAATGGAAACACTGTTTCCTAGTTGAAGTTCTAGAAAACAATTGAAATTTTCGAACTTTGAAAAACCCTCACGGTTTCGAGCTGAAACTTTGTCGATTTTCGTACAATTAATGTTGTTTCCAATCACGTGGTTGACACAGGTACTATTTATTCGGTATTCGCAAAAACCTAATTTGAAGCTTGAATATTGTTGATCCTTACCCGCGCAGTCCTCACCAACTTTTAGCTTGGTAACTTCAAAAATATCATACGACGATCGATAAAGTTTCCGGAAAATACACTTTCATTCGATATACGAAAAAAAAAAAAAAAAAAAACAAAATAGAAATTGCTGAGTAAAACCTAAACTCACCTCTACACGAAGGTAAACAACATGTGGAAACGGAAGAGAATTTGATCAGAAAAATGATTTTGCCCCACAGGTCGAGACTTATCTCAGCTACGCCTTCGACATGCAGTTCCTGATCGACAACCTGCCAACGCTCGAAAAAGAATTCGCATATTTCCATGATGAGAAGACCACAGATGTCGTTGTGGGTGGGAAAACTTATAGGATGGCTCGATACTACGTGGAAAGTGATGGACCTCGCCCGGAAAGTTACAGGTGAATATTTGTTGCTTCAACCAGTGATTTGAAATGGCAAGTAAAAGAAATTTTTTTGCTGAAATCAATGAAAGGAGTTGGAAAGGGCTGTGTGTGGATAAGCGTGTGAAAAAGGGCTCATAATTTCTCTATAAATCATATTCATGATAACGTCAATCGTAAGGTCGCTTTAAATCACTAGGTCCGAGGATTTGCCTCGACAATTGTGCGGTCATTTTTCACGGCAGGGTCTCATAATACATCACAACGCAACATAATCTAAGACAAATTGCGGAGGGCGGTGAGCACACGAACCATCCGTTAAATAAGGTTGCACAAAATATGTTACAATAATTATACACACAGTGCAGCTACATAAACATAGAAAAAACCTGGAACAGGTGTAATGCCTGCATGAACTTATTAAATCGACTAGGTCAACCCCGTTTTTTCTTAACATTTGACACAAACGATGCAGAGACCTTTATTTGCTTAAAGGTGAACTGAGAACAATTTATCGATCGTATAATATACAATGGTTACAAGGTCGAACGTCTCACCTACAATTTTCTTCGTACCTCTGCACCCGAAAGACTATTTCGTCACTTCTGAATTCCTGACATTTCACGCGTTAATCCAATTTCACAATAACGCCGATCAATTTAAGCACAAATGTTGAACATTGTGAACAAGAAGTTTCATGGCAGTAGGTTTTTCGTTCGATAATTTATTCTGTTATTTAATTCTCATATGCGGTGTCATTGCCAAGCATTTGCACGATTGAAATACCAATGAACCCTTCCATGAATATCGTTTACTCGGATGTACTTAAATTATGAGATTAGATCTTTTCTCTGCGCGTACAGATTTTACAGTTCTGTGCAGTCGCAATAAATACAATTCAGTGAAATATTTTCCTATTGCTACTGTAGACGCGAGTGAATTTCTATATTAAGGCAAATTATTTGCGATACGAAAATGTAGTACATTCCAATAAGTAACGCATTTTGCGTTAAAGTTGATTTTTTTCTCGGTTTATATTCACCGATGAAACGATTGGAGCTCTAAATGAAAATCCAATTACTTTGATTGCTTCTGTGGGAAACATTTTAATTGAAAGGAAGCATTCAACGAACGGGAAACGTCACAGATTAGTTTTTACAAACAGAAAAAAATTATTTTGTTGTTTCAATTAGATTTTTTTTCTCAGGGTCAGTTAAATATAGGCCAAATATAGAAATATTGGTATTATTCGTGGCACTAAAAACTTTATTATCCCATCGAACGAGAATTCCATTCGGACCGTTTCGAAATTCCCCCTGATATTTTCGTCCATCTCAATAATGATATTTCTGAGAATTTCGATTTCCTTTATGTACACGGTATATGGACAACTGCGCAAAAGTTTGCCAATTACACTCAAAACTTTAGCAATATCTCAACCTCGTCATCGTAGAGTCAAACTATTTTAATCAACATCATGAATTTTATTCTTTTCGAGGTAGAATTTCGCAAGGTTTTCTCGACGAAGTACTTTCATCCGTTGGGCCCTCCACTGGGAACCAGCTTTCCGAACTTCCGCTCAAATTCTAACTGACCGTTCAAAAATTGTTTGCAGTCAAACGAATAATTATACCCGAAAGTCGAACTATCAACCTTCCGTGGAAAAGATGAAAAATTTAAGCTACAAAAACTTCCGTTTAGCAAACACTTTGACAATTCCAAAATCATCCTGAATTTCGGAGTCACGTCCCATTACGACGAATAATCATTGTATAAATAACACAAAAAAAATCTAGACTGAGACACGAAATCTGAATATTCGGAGCTCATAATATTTGAATTGACCTGCAAATGTTGCTGGGATTTCCATCATATTGCTCGAAATCTATATTTTCAACGAATCTGTCCTACCTTTCTGTATTTCTATCCACGACGGTGCACAACCAATCAGTGGCGTTGAGATTGACATTAAGAAACCCCGCATAGAACAGGTCCGGTTTTTAAATCTGGAGTGAACAGGGTTGTAAAAAAAATGGGTAGATATTTAGTATCGAGGCACCCATTACTAATATTTACCAAAAAAATTATTTTCATTAAAAATAATGTTGAACGCAAATAGCTTTTACGTTGCTCTTTGCTTTTTGATATGACTAGTGCTCACTGCCAAATTTCAAAGAGGCTTTACTTTCGTAGAGTTATGTCTAGGACGTTCTGCCTCAAATGAGAGGAAAGTGATAATGTGACACAGTCTAATGCACACTCCTCGATCTGACTTTCTTTTTGCTTGATAAATGTGCACTGAGAAAAAATATTTGGTCATTGAATAAAATCCCAATTAGTTGGATGGCAACCAAATTCCTATCCGAGCGCGTGCGACTCAAAAAAGTTGAAACCTTGCCGTACTCTCCAGGAGTTCAACGAGGAAAGAGAAAATATAAAAGTTCCAATAATGTGAAACGTTTTTCTTCATAAGAAATGTTGATGCCACGAAAAACAAGAACAATGCTTCTACTGAACAGAGTTTTTTTTCGCGAACACTAATGTTCCCCGTATAATTTGAGAACGTAAATTTATCTGAGTAACTCGATCTCTCCATCTCATCAAAGCGGAAAACCGAGCATATCGTACTTTTTTAGTCCCGGTGTTCACCTTGGTGTAATCTCCAAAGAGAATAGGAACGGACATTCCCCATTTTGAGAGTAAAACGAGAGCATATTTTTAAATGTATGCACCTTTCATTTTCATGCAGAGAGGATTACGAACTCGCTCAAAAGTTACCGCCCGGCACAGATCATGAGCGCTTTTATGAGGACGTGAAGGCCGGAGCTGAGAGTGGCTGGGACTTCTCATCACGTTGGTTCATATCGGCTGATGGTGGAATTGGTAATTTATCCCAGATTGAGACTCGCAACATAATACCAGTCGAGCTTAATGCACTTCTACAGAAAAACGCCAGGATGCTCGCGAAATATAACATTATGCTTGGCAACGATGCGGTGAGAAAAATGAATCATAATCTACTTTCCATTTGTCCGAAACAGCTCGACATTCGTTAAACTTATTTTCACGATCTCAATTTGCTGTCGATTCACAATTGACTAATCGACCTGCAAGATTTTCCGGATCAAATTACTTCATCGTTCCAAATTTTCGTTAGAGCAACATTGAATTAAGCTACAAAAATGTGTTCTCAAATTCTCTCTTCATAGAGATGGAAAACAAAAAGCTGAATTTAAAATCAAAGTGAGCCCGGAATGAAATTTATGCTTGACGAGCGAATGCAGAGTTTTTTACACATCACTCTCATCAGTCCGTGTATCACGACCTCGCGATAAATCATATTTCCGTAAAAACTTGCGAGTTTATCCTGAACGGCTCGAGCGCACATGTACATATTTATAACCACTACGCGGCGAGATTTTGGCGAAGAAATTTTGGCTCAAGTTTTGTGCCAAAGTGGTCCGAAAAGCTTGGCGTTAAAACATTGCAGTGGTTGGTGATTTATGGATTTTGTAGAATCGTGAAATTCGCGCCGATATAACGGAGACCATTCATTGTAGAGCAGGCCGTATAACTCCGGTGGTGAATACTGTGAGATGAGCTTACCCAACTTTAATATAGGAAAAGCTCGTGATCATAGACAAATAACAAACGATTCGTGGAGCAGCAAACATGGCTCAAACGGCTATTTCCGTGCATAAGTCGACAGAGCGCAAATAGAAAATTGTAGCCACACTGAGATAAAACATTTGTTCATCGAACAGAATCCCATTTAGTCCTAAAAAACAACGCGAATTCCAACTGCTTTTTCTTTTCTTTTTATACTTATCCTTTCGCCATTTCAACAAAAAAACTGTTCAAACTGCCATATTTCCGTCCCATCAAATGGATTTCGTTCAATAAATAAAGAATTTTTTTTTCCTCAGTGTGTGCAACTTTGCTTCTGATTTCGTGTCTTTTTTCTCACGTATGAGGCTCTATTTGATCAGCAATTCAAATCACTCTCTCGTACCGTATTTTAGCTTACACCGTAATTCGTTGTAAATGCCTGTCATCTAAGAAGATCGACAATAATTTTTCTCAATCTTTGGTTAATTGGGATTCGGAAATCTCGATTTCAAACTAGTTTCGCGAAGAAAATGTGTCAAACTGTAATCGAAGAACCGAGCAGACATTTTGAATCGAAAGTTGGTGTTAAGACGAGTTGGAAGTGAAGAAACCTTTGCGTATCCGCGCATAAATTCCCAATTTTTCGTTGAACACGTTTATGAAAGCCAAGTGCATGTCGTTTCTGAGAAAATTTCCAAGACGTACTGTGACTGTTGTGCACATCGTACTTTGCATTCATCCGAGATATTCCCGTAACTGTGCAGTTTGTAGAACTAGCGGTGAAGCCAAAGGGAAATTAGACGTCGGGTGCCGGGTTTTGAAGGAAACTCTTGAGAACATTTGCGGAAGAAAATGTAGTTGAAGCACGATAGAATGGAGAAGCCTTATCTGCAGAAATACGGAGCTTGTGATAACGTCTTAAATTTCGTGAAACAGACGTCGGAAATACAACGATCTGGAAGTGCTGCATTCGAGGGGAAAATGGAAGGGAAAACTTGTAAAAATTTGAGGGTTGGAGCGTTCTTTTCATTCAGGCAAATTTAGCATTCTCATTCACAATTTCATTCTTCATTATCAACAATTCGCGTAAAGTTCCTGCTTTCTTGTTTCCTTGACTTTCCACTTTATTATAGAAAGCAAAGTACTACGTTAGCATTGCTGAAGAATATCAACGAGGAATCGACGAGGTGTTGTGGAACGAAGAGGAAGGCATTTGGCTCGACTGGGACATGAAAAATGCACGGCATAGGAATCATTTTTATCCCACCAATCTGAGTCCACTGTACACCAGAAGTTTTGATTTTTCGAAGGCCTCGCTCTACGCTGCCAAGGCTGTAGTCTATCTCGAGAGGAACAGAATCGGTGATTTTATGGGTGAGTCACGTGTTTTTATTGTCGAAGAGAATTAAAATTTATAATGCGAAAAGTTTGGAACATAAACACAAAGTTGCTTGGCCAAGCATTCACTGAATGCGTTGGAAGATACTAAAGCTGGGAGAGCCCGAAATAATTGAAAGATAAAAATGTTTGATCCGTGAAACCGACTTTTTGTAATATTGTGTTTGTACTTTTCTTTTGCTTATCGCTTCCACTTCGACATACTGCAACCAGTTTTTTTTCGAAGCAGAAAGAATTCTAGACGATTCTCATGACTAATTCGGCTCTTGCATCTTTCATTCATCGTGACGAGAGGCCTCACAAAATTGGTCTTTTGAATCCGTGCGGATTGTAAATGACACGTAATAATACGTCCAATTTATGTATTGTGTGATCATTATCAGGTGGCATACCATCCTCTTTGCTTCATACGAGTGAGCAATGGGACTTCCCGAACGCTTGGGCACCTCTTCAATCCATAATGGTGCAGGGTCTGAGAAATACGGACGCAGAACCAGCTTTGAGTCTTGCCAGAGAACTCGCCACGCGATGGCTCAGAGCAAATTTCATTGGGTATACGGAAACTGGTGCGATGTTCGAAAAGGTCAGTCAAAATGATTAATTTAAGAAGGAGATGACTAAATGGAAAATTTAAATTGAAAGAGGAAATGGATTTTGATGGATGAACCAATCAGGAATGGAAATTAAAGGTTTTACCATTTCCTTAATTTCATTGAAAGCAAAATGAATGAGATTGCAAAATTTTCTTCGAATTTAACTTGCTCACAATTGAAAAACGGAGTAAATAGGCGTATGAACTTCTACGTATTTTTAATTGGAAAACAAGATTCGTGAATCCTGTTCGATGAATTATTCGCCAGGGCGAAATATTTCACCGCAAAGATGAGTTAGAACCGGGAAAGGGATGAAATATGGAGGAACTTTTTATTCTCCCTTTCGCTGCATCGAAGGTGAGAATAGCTGAAGAAACTAGCCCACTAAATTTGGAGCAAAGTCTCTGGAGAAACGATTCATTTCTGACGATAGAAGACAAATCTTTCGAGTAAAGATGTCTCGATGTTTGTTGAGGCCACACATTGGTGAAAAGCGATGCTAGGAAAAAAATTGAAATGGTTAACACGTCGAAGGACGGTCATAAATCTGCCCCATAAAAATATCCCCTCGCTGCTTTATTCCCTCGGAGTGATTTTTCTACCCCACCTGAAACAAAAGACAGTTTTCTTCAAGGGTGTCTCTCGAGGTCTGAAAGGAAATAGCTCCAGAGTGATCGCTCAACACACGGTTTCACTTTGGCCAATTTGACTGATTTACAGAAACTCTAAGCGTTCGAACCAAGATCAGTTCAGACAAATCGGTTACACGAAATCTAAACTCGTGTTCTGATTTCCTATTGGTCTTTGGTTGCTACCCGGTTCATCCTGTTTCCATGCTGTTTCCACGAAAGACTGATTGCTCTTTTGGGTTCCTCGGATATTTGCGCTTAGTTGGATTATCGCGGATTTGACTTTCTCACGTTACGACCGAACGCATTTGCGACCACATGTTCACGTGTCAGTAAAACCCGGCAGCGATATTCTACACACTCGGCTCGTATCACTATTGCCACTCTCGATTTCCGATGCATTTACCGTCGCGTAGGGACGACACGAATAGTTTTAGAGCGCAACGTCCGACATAAATGGCAGTGCGGATACCGATGTAGGTTAATGACGACGTCGGACGACGTTCGCAACTGACTTTTTAGAAATTATATACGGAGTCCTTCAATAAATTCTTGGGAATTAAGGAAAATCATGCGTTACTTGTGATTCTAAAGAGCAACTGAACTTTTTCGCTCTTTTCGTGATCGAAGAAACGATTCAAATTTATTCTCGCAATTATTAAAATGTTGTGTAACTTATTTGATGAGATTGATCGATTTTTAATATCGTCATAGCGGTTACAACACTTTTGACGTGTAGATATGCGGTCGACTGGCGAACGAGACGGTTTTCGAGTCGAACAGAATACCAGTTGTTGTCGCGTCGGCAAATGCTTTGTAAAATGGTTCCTCCTGCCCCTGCCAACCTCAACGTATGATCGTGCCATCTTTTTCAATGGGAAAACTTTTCTAATTGGCCTTGAACTTTGTCGAATGTAAATCAAATCAACGCCAAACCACGATTCCACCGGGCTTTCAATGTCGTTTTCATGGTAGCTGTATTAGCGGATATTTCACCGGATAATATGTAAACGACGACATTGGCTATTGTAATACCACCCTCAATTATCTTCCTATCAATTTATAGCAGCACTCCGGAAAGCGGCGTACCACCCGCTTCATCCATAATTCGTCAAGAAAATATTTCTTCCCCAATTCGAGATAATTTTCACAAGAAAACATTAATCTTGGAGTTAAGGAAGCACGATGGCGCGTTTCTCGAAGTTTTTTCGCGCATAGTTCAAGCCTGCTCCATGAAATCGTGTATTTTTTAAGGCGTGAAAATGTCGATGAATTACTTAAGCAATCTGCTACGATCAGTTGGAAAACGCTCGGACATCAAGGTTGTCGCGGCCCAATATTTATTATCTTAATCTGACGACGCTTTGAAAACGCTGCAGTAGTCTTGGATCGATATAACAATCTCCACACGTGACTACGGGCTCGTGTATGTTCCGAGCACGAATAAGCAACGTCCCAAAACCAACGAATGAATCGACTAAGAGAGTAAAGAAGCTTGGTAAACGATCAAAAGACCAACTCACTCGTTTCGGGAATCCAAATCGGAATCATAGCAAGAACGGATATTTGTTGCAGGCGAAAAAAAGCGAGCTCAACGTAATAATCACTCCAAAATTATTAGAGATGAAAAAACGATCAAAGAATATGCGACACCGGAAGGGGTGCGAGAAAAAGGTTCAACCGTGTATTTTCATTTCGAACTTGAGACTGAAATGGCAAGGGGGATGTAAAATTATGGCACCTCTGAAAATAAATGAATGAAAAAATACGATCGAGTTAATGTGAAAACACGGCAACAGCGCACAATAAAATATGTCAAGGCGTATTGACCAGATTAGATAAAAATGACTCGATCAGTATATAATTTTTATTCACCTCGAGACTCTAGAAGTTTGAAACGTTTACAGGGAAAAAAAAATCCATCTGTATCATCACTTTTTATGGAGTAAAACCTTCGAATACTTTAGTGTGCCAAAAACGTTTGGAAGACCCCGTTAATATTATTTTTGTATCTTATTTTCTGAGTATTATATACAAACTTTTGTATAGCCTTTTCCGGGCTAGCACTCGAGGGGTAAGTTTTTGTAGGTATGTACGCGCATGAATATTTTTTCAATAATCTCATGTAAAATTATTCACTTTCACTTCATTAAATAGATTAGTATATATGTATATTTATGAAAAATATAAGCTAACGTTTTCTATGAAGCTGGGAAAAAATCGGTCAAGGGAGATGATATTTATGAGATTTTGACTTTTCCCAAAATTACACTCGGCTTCGAAAAAAACCCTCACTCATCATTTTCCATGCTCATAAAAGATAATGTTTTCAGGCTGGTGGATAAAGTGTTTGGTGGGGTCGGGAGTTAAACAGCGGTTGAAAATTTATAGAGGAAGCATAAGAGTTGATAAAGGTAAAAGTGAGAAGCGAGAATAGCTTTGTCGCCATTTCGCAGAACTTGCAAACTCGGTATTCGATTCATTTCGACTGTGAAGACTTTAACACTTTATCCTCATTGATGTATGCCCCTTTGAGCGTCTCATTTTTTGTCACTTTTTGATCTAAGAATCCTGGGGGAGATGAAAAAAGCGATAAAACCGATCGAAGGGTAAATCACCGGGCTCGGTTTCCACGCGAAGAGGGTGCTTGGAATCGACACGGTCGAGAACACCCCCATGAAGGATTGACTATCCCTAAGTAGACTTGGTCAACCACTCTGAAGCAATCACTACCCATGGCGTGGTCATCGGAGAGAAGTAAGCAACGGAAAGGAAAAAAATTAAATTCCACTCCAATCTTTCTGCCTCAGGAGCGACCCTCGTGAGGTCAACCATATTTATTTATAGTTGCGCGGATAAGCACTATACATAGTTTAACCTCTCGAGTTTTCTCCCATCACTACCGGTCTTAGCCTCCGACCCTACGAGAAATGGCACTGCAGTTATTTATCAGGGGTGTAAAAAATGGGGGATCCAATGCTGGCTTATGATATCGGTGATTAAATGTTCGTAGCGAAAGCTCAAATATTTATTAACCATTAATTTTTCGATGAAATTAAAAAAAGTTCCGTTCCATTATCGCCAACGTGGAGGCTGATGAAGCAAGAGCTTTCTTCGTTACGACTACTAATGGTTCGATTCATTTTAATACTGCTCATAGAGTACGAAGAAGAACAATTATTTCATTGATATTCATCGCGCGATACTTGGAACGTCACTAGAACTGTTCATCCGTCGTCTCACAATTATTTGAGTGCACATCACACAAAATCATTATTTTTGTACTTTTTATTCGAGACACGTACCCGTCAATTTGTGTACCTACGTAGAATGGAGCTGAATAATGGGCAGAGTGAGAGGACGGAAGAAAGTAAGATTGTGGCGAAGATGGGGATGTTCGTCATTGCTATGGTGAAAAAAGAGGACTGAGAATTGGGGCGATGAGGGACCAGTAAATTGGTCGGGTCGTTCGTCAATGTACGATCACGAGAAGTTTCTCGTCACCTTTCTCCATTTATCTCTCTTCTAATGAGCAATGCAAGAAATACTTCCGGGCAACCTCAACTTTTCCACACTCTTTACCATTTGCAATAGACTGCAATAGAAATGGAGTCATTTAACGAATTCTTGTGCCAAAATTCTTCGTAATACGTCTCCAAAAAATCGACTCCGGATAGAACTGTCTTCGGTATGTAAACCGAAAAAAATCTCTCGAATATCACCAATAAAATTGACAGAGTTGCTTTTTCAATGCGGAATTAATTAAAAAATCCATTCTCGATTCGACTCTTGATAGTATGGAACGGAAGCAAGGTTTCGGCGTGTTCGAGACGCAAAGATAAGGACATGGTGGTGTGAAAAAACGTGACACGAGCGAGAATTTCGCCCTCGGAAAAGTTTCCTCCTCTTTTTTGCATCCCGACTGAGCTTCCCTTTTTCTTGGAATCGATTTTCCTCGTTCTACGACCCTCATTTTTTCCATCCATTTTTCACGCCCGCGCAGAGAGGATGCCGTGCCTTTTGTTTTCTCGATGATTCAAAATACAGCAGCATTAACTAAGACGAGTTTACTATACATTTCCATGAGGCCGAAGCGATACCTTGAGAATGTGAACAAATGAAATATGTTCTTCGCAACAGCACATACAAGCCAACGCAACGTTTCATTGCTCCCCTCCGCCTCCGCTGGCGTCACTTTTCGTCAAAACCCACTAAAAAATTCCTCAACCAAACGAACCAAAAAACTGCGTCAGACAAAACGAATACGAAGAAAAAAAGGATCATACAATAATTTCAACACTCACAAAGTATCGTGGAAACTGCTATCCTCTAATTGAACAATAATCGGATAATTTTCATTGATTCAATTATGGAATAAGGTTTCGAGAAACGGAGTAGCCGAAGCTAACTTCATCATGTCTATAGGATGCTTTTGATCGAACGCGTGAATGCTTCGATGGAACTGGTATTTGGCTAGAGATTCGTCCCTGCGCTTCGATCATTTGGTGATACAACCGGCCGGGAGGTTTGCCCAGATGAAATTGTGTGGATGACAAGACTGGACCACACGCAGATACAATAGCCTCGAGTGACTGTTGTATAATTGATACTCCTGGGTCTGACAATAGCACGATTTGCTCTACTGCGTTCTATGCATGATATCCTGACACCGGTGCTAATGTTGCTGCCAGTATCACCAGGCGGGACAGATAATAGCACTTTCTGGGATATTGCTTTCGAGCGAATCAAACACGACCGCTCGATTCTGCACGGATCAAACAAATGAGATTTTATTAGGGCCATTACATTCTGCCAGCCCTCATCGACGAAACGAAACTTTCTTCATTTTGTTTCGAGGCGACGCGCTGGACAACTTGACGTAAGGCCAGTACTTTCGTGTCGAAACATATCATTTGAAAAATCTGTTCAGTTACATTATTTTTAATCACCATCCAGAATTCCAATTTAATTTATTGTTTTAAATGACTTATCGGTCTTCGACTGAAATAAGCCATGCAACGGGAATATCAAACGCGTCCCATCGCGTCACACACTCCGATCGTTGACCTCGAAGACAAAAAACTGTCTCCTCGGTGTAGATAGAAAGAAAGAGCAAAAACGATCTTTCCCTTATTTGAATTTTCCACAATTTAATTCTCTGATCGATACGAACGTACCGATAACCCGGAGGGCGACTGAGCTATACAATAGGAAAGCGTGGGAAGCAGGAAATCCAGGAGCAAAAAAATACAACGGGAAATGCCGGAGGCCTCGAACAAATAGGGATTCTCTATTATAACGAACGATGCATTCTCTGATGGTTGATACTTATGAAAAATAGGAATATTCATATTTTCATATCCCCTTGGGCTTCGGCACTCGTCATTTTCGAAATATAACACAGTCGTATAATAATCCCATGCGCATTGTTTCTTGTTAGCGAAGTATGAAGGATAATTTGCTGAATAATTTCCTTCCTCCGAGTCGATTCGCTGGAAATCGACAATTGAAGAGGCAGCGCAGAAATTCACCTGCGACCGATAAACTAACGGACACAGTGTATTAATTATGATTATGGAAGTAATCAAAGGCTTTGTTTGCCGTATATAAATTTCATTTCTCCAAACAAAATATTTATTCTCGTCCGGCCATCACAATATTTTAGAGAGGAGACCAAATAATTAGTGAATGCTGGAACAAGTTGAGGGTCACAGTGACAAAAAACTTGCACTAAATACAGCGCGGTTATTTGCATATTGAAACGATCTTCTTGGAATTCAATCATCTTTCGATTCACATTCGTCGGAACGACATAAAAATGTAAAGATCTGTGAATAATCGATTGTCGAACAGTTCACTGTACTTTTTTTCATAACTGTCATTTTAGGTAACTGTGTCCGACAGTTGCAGAAGACGAAACCCCGTCGACTAAGGTACGAGCGTGAAATGATCTCAAAGCTATTCAATTTCTAGTGTACAATCCTTGTGCTAGGGATGATCGCTATAAGCATCAGTAGTTTAATCCACTCACTGTACTTGGGTTAGTCTCATGGTTAGTTGCGGCTGTGCAACTCCACTTGTCGATTACTATGGTACAAGTTGTCCTCTGTTCTGTTTGAGCCTTAGTCGGAAGCTTTGAACACCTCTGCAATGTTATACACCCACGTCGTGAAGCGTTTCACAAACCGTTTATATCGTTGCCTATTCTGCTGTTGTATTTTTGAAAACCGCTTCTTGTCTTAACCATGCAAACGCAAATGTAACTCAATATTTGTCTGAACGAAGAAACATGAAATGTTTCATTGATAAAGTATAACCTCGCTTTGCAAATCATATTTTAACGTTGGCTTCGTGGCAATTTGTATTCGAATATCGATTGGATCGTGTACTGACAAAAATGAAAAGTATAAAGACCTTGGGAGATGCTTGATACTTTTCCGTGCTCATTTTTTGGCAGGAAAATGTTGACTCTGTGCAACACGAACATCCAAGACGTGTGTTGAGTTTATACGCGATGATAAATCAACATTATTAAGCGTTTCGACTCGATTGCGAGATTGCTAAATCTCTTTTAAAAACAAACGATTGAGTTAGCTGTTTCAAGAAGGTTGAGCAAATATTCACTTTCATTTCAATAAAATAATGAACTCTCATTGCCAAACTAGCGGACGAAAAGAAAAGCATTGATCTCTCGAAGGATCGTTTACACAAGTTTGATATTCCTTCCCAAATAACGCTTGAATGGGGACGTTTACATTGAATTGAAAGATAATTCAAAGTGTTAAATTGTTTCATAAGATCTCGATCATAAATACTTGAAACTTTGTGGAAAAAAAAAGAATTTTTTTTGTCTTTTTACTTTTTTTGCTTTTCTTAATATGCCGGGAATCTGAAGTCATTTAAAAGTGATTTCGACCAGACAAATTTGCTTGTACTCCCCCGTAGATTATCTGTGCCACGACCATGACGTGCAATCCTCCTCCCTCACTTTTTTGCCTCCCTGTTTCTTTTTCTCCATCTCTTGTTCGAGTCTCCTATTCGGAGAGAAGGTTTTGCCCATTCCGAAGCTCGAAAACATATTCAAATGTATTCGACTTGCTCCTCCAAAAGCACCGGCTAACGTGAGTCGTAAACACTGAAATTTATCTCCGGCTTTCTCGTCATTGGAGATAAGGAAGCCCCGCACAAATGAGGACTTGTAACTGTTACTTAAATCACTAATTTTTATATTTTCCATAGTATATAACACAAAAAACTCGTTTTGTCAAGCATGCATTTCTGATTATGAAATAATTTTCACAAAGGACTGTGTTTTCTGTATATTAACTCCACAATTTCTTAGACTTTTGATAAAAACATTCTATTCCATCGCAGGATCGAAAAAAAAAAAATTGAAAAATGATCTGAATTAATAATTTTTCATTCATAAGACCCCGCAAGTTTTCAAGCTTGCTCATAATCATAATATACATTTACGTTTCTTCGAATTAACTACGCTTAATGGATTCTCGAGCACTCTCATTGCGCAATCTTTCTGAGGTTGGAAATGTCTGCTCCCCCTCGCAGTTTACATTTTTAAGAGGGGCGAAAAACCAACGACGACCACCCTGCTGTCTCGTTGGACTCTCGTCCGTTGCCAATTCCAAGTCTTAATCGACTTCAAAACGAGATAAGCGTGTTTTCACATTTCAGATAAAATAAAGTACGGATTGAAAATTCAGCATGGCATTTTTTGTACGATCCATGAAAGAGAAAATCCAGTTTTAACGTCTTCTAATATATTGCACTGTACTTCGTAACCCATTTCTAAATGAGACCTACTTTAAAACACGAGAGCTGAGAGTGAAAGTTGCTTTTATGGCCAATATCAAGTAATGATGATGTTGACATTATGGAATTTCGCGAAGCCATTTTTTTCCACTGACTCCGAAGAATCGAACAGTTTGGAGTGAAAAGTTCGAGGATCGAGATCTTTCGAAAGTAATTATGTATGAAAAGAACTTTTACTCGTAGCTCAACTTTTCTCGACTTTCGTGCCCTCTTATCCCGCTTCCCTTGCTAATCTCCCACGAGAGAATGATAGTCGGGTATATAAATCGAGCTTCATTCAGAAAAAAAGTTGAGATTTATAAAAAAAAAGTTCATCCCCTGATAGATCGAAGACGCGGCTGATCCGATGTGTGTTAGAACGAGGATGGGACGCAAAATTTTACACCCCAACGACATACCCCTGCTCTTTACCTTTTTTTATCCGAATGGATATTTGTTTGATGCTTTTCTTCGTCAAATCTTGCAATCTACAATATGATATTAAAGCATCTCGAATCTCCATGTTTTGGCACGCCAATGAATGCTCTTTCTTTTAATTCGCTTTCTTTTTTTATTTTCTTAATTTTCTTAATTTTTTCATTCTTTCTTTTTTCTTACTTTGTTACTTCACTTCTTACTTAATTTTCGAGAAAAATTTTACATCTTTTGAGCACATACCAGTTGTTCATGGTTTGAATATAGCAAGGAGTTGAACATGGATCTATCATCAAATCATTGTTCTCGATGGTTAATCCGTCTCTTGTGTTTCAGTATGACGCTGAAGTCCCTGGCAGATATGGAGGCGGCGGCGAATACCATGTGCAGACTGGATTTGGCTGGACCAACGGAGTTGTTATAGAATTCCTGGACATTTATCCCAACGCCACATCCAGCGATGCGCTGTAAAGCCCATGCGATGTAATCAGAATGGTACGTTTATTTTTTCCTCATTTTCAACTGCCTAGAATAGTTTGAACTCTCGTAGGAGCTTGATGAGTCAAAATTTGGTTTGAGCAAGGCTGGTCCTTCGCGACTCTCAAATGTGAAGCAAGCCAATAAGAATTTTCCAAAAATATTTCAAGCGTCACATCTGCTGCAAGTGCTCGTTAGGATTGTACTTTGATAAATCAAGATCCAAAACCGTTCTAAAAAGTCTGGGAGATCTCTGCACAGCTTCGAGTCCCACACTCGGACGGATTGCTCTCTCTCTCTCGCCGTGGTGGCCTCCCCATCAGCAGTGGACTGATTGGCTCATTGTGTCTTAGCTGACCTCAGCTTCCTCAGCGTTCTCAGTGCCCACTTTCGTCCGGAGCTTTGGCGAATGCGATGCAGTGAAGAATGAGTCGGCTGCAACCGCACATTTGACATAGAAACTTAAAAAAAACATCCTCTTCGTTCCTGTAACTCTCGTGGCTGTAGCCATTGTGATCATCTCGAAATCACAATAGAAATTATCTGCAGTTGATCGATGGACGAGCAATAGTCTCTCACTGAAGTTACCATGGAAAGTATGAAGATAAAATTCGGTAGAAAAAAGCTTTAATTAATCAATCGAAAACAAATTACAGAGCTTGGCTAAACAAATTATTCTCGCATGAACTCCTGAAGCCGCGTTAACTTCGGGGCCGATCAATCAAGCCATCGGACGATAATATTTGATCGAAGGAAAAGTAAATTGCATTAAAGGAGGATCGAAGAATATCCAAGTGAAAAGCAGCAGTAAAATATGGAAGGAAATAGTGGTTTTCACAGGCTCCTGGTAATTCGAATACATGAACGAATTTAATAAATTACTTCTAAATCTTCTAAAAGCCGCATACATGTGCGATTAATTAACGCGAGGAATAGCCCATCATCTACAAGTTTACTGCAAGATTTTACTCGTTTTTTGCCGGAGGCTGTCACTCTTGCAAGTTCTCGGTATCGTAATATCGTTGAAAAGTTTTTTACTGGCTTTTTACTCGAACGAGCCTGTCGTTAGTGCTCTATATAAATTTATGTACGCAGAGTGCGACAGCTGATTACTAGGAGAATTCTAGCAAGAATTGGATTTATCGATTACTCGAAAGCAATAGATTCATAGAAATTTAGCTGCCGCTGCATTAAGCGACGATCAATTCACTATAACTTGCATCAAACTTGCGTCGAGCACACCAGTTTTATTAAATTTTCAATAAAAAAGTAAATATGAAATGCATTCGAATGTCTCAATAATCCGCTCTTAGTGAAATGAGTTCAGTGGGAATATTGCAATAAACGTTTTTTTTTCAACAATCATAAATTCAAATTGGATACAAGTTTTCGGAAATTGAGGTTTTTGCTCGGCGCTGAGATTGTTGAGCGGAAAATGAATGACAGTTTTTGCATTAGCGAAATTGTGTAAAAGTTCATTCGCGTTTAAAACGATCATCCCTTGCTCTATACAAGCATTCTTCTGTTTTTCTACGCTGCTACGTCCATTGATATGTGCCAGGCATTTCAGACGGAGCTTTCCACTTCAAATGCTCGAAAACATCAAAAAACAAGACACTTGGATATCAATCCCGGAATACCCTGCCGACGCAACTGGAAAAGCTTCTACTTCCCGTAAACAAAGCCAAGCTCGAATAGATTAACAGTGAAATATATTTTTAGATATCTCTGGCTAGCTACATTTGCGATTACTCTCGTTAAAGATGCAATCGCAGCTTCTACTTATCCCAACATTCAATTACTACGCATAACACAAGAACGTGAGCATGTAGGAAGCTTAAAATTATTACGTTTGTTTCCAAATCCTAATCCAGTGGAATAAATCATTAACGATCGATGTGTTTTCATAAATGCACACACGTGGATAACCCTATAACTTAATCGATTTATGCAAAAACAGGGCGTTCCATTGGAACTCATTAGCGTGACATTCCAATTATTACGCTTCCCTTCGATTTCTTGATAAATCTAGTTGGATCATGGATGATTTTTCAAGAAAATGCTCCGAAAAGATGTTTACCATTCTGCATGGTAATATATTAATGAATGAATAAATACGCATAAATGAAAACATAATTCTAATTAAAAAATGTATAAAACTTCATGTTCGACCACCCCTCAAATTAATCATCTCGTTGATTTATATTTGCAGAATTTCCTCAACTCATATTGGACCAGTGGATCCACGTATTCTCGCAGCACAAGGACTAAAAACGCTTCTCGCATTCGATCATTACCGAAGTAATAACGAAGAGTGAAAATTAAGAAAACTTTGATTTACCGACGGAGCGATGGTACACTTTTTGTAAAAACAAAATCCATCCTAATGGCACGAATTCGAGGTACAAAATTTGAAGCTTCGAATGATACACAAATTCGGGATAATTGTGTGGACTCGCGTAATTCATTAAATAAATTTAACACATTGAAACAAGCGAGCAGAAAAGAAACAATGAATTGGAACACTTTTTGATAAATTGTATGATACAAATAATGCAACACCTATACGTAGTAGCTTTTTATACATGTAGTGGATCTTCGATTAGCTCTGATTAGTAATTTTGAAAAAAAATCAGTATTCTTATCGTTAAAACCGAGCATGTGTTTATAAAAAAAAAGAGAAGAGAGAGAGAGAGAGAGACCGAGAGAGATAGTGCGTGTTGCTAGTACAACACACTGTTAAAATTATTTGTAAATTAGTTCTTTATTCAATTCCATCCTTAGATTCAATGCTTACAATAAAATTCATGTTATCTCTGTGTATGTGTTTCAGTTCACCGATACCTTTCCCCATTGTCGTAGCCAAGCTTAACGAAGTCTTTCAAGACGACGTTGAACGATGTCGTAATCGTGCCTTGCACTCTCATTCGGGTCACTGAAATGCATTGACCCAAATTTGTATTATGTTCGAAAACTGCTAGCAAAGTCGAGAAAAATGTTATCCTTCGATTGAGATCATTTGATCGGAGTGTATAAATTAAAAAATGGAGATTTGTTGGCATCGCGAACACCGCGAATAAAGCCGAGTCCAATTCCAATCTTAAAAGACATTTTCAGCTCAGAATTCTCGGACGACGGTTGGAATATTAACGATTTGAAGAGACGGTAAAACATTGAGAATATGCAAATTGTAAGAAAATTCAACTCTTTGTATGTCTATGTAATAATAAACGAAATTACGTTCTCTGCCAGCTGCTGAAGCCAAGATGGATGGTTCAATTAATTCCGGTCTCCTGCCAGTCAACCAAGCTGCAATTTTTTGCATCGGTGACGAAGATTCCAACGCGTAAATGGAGACTCTGAAATACATTTTTTCTCGTGCTAATAATAGATTAAAAAGTGGAGCTGAGACACGGAAAAATGACAAAACCGCTGGGAATTTATATCGTTTTAATATTTCTCTTTCGTCGTACTTTTTCTCGTGTCGACCCTTTGTCAATGGTAAATGACAAACACCGTAACCCCTTATGACGTCATGACCGAAAAAGTCCATACCATATATCGAGAGAACTAGTTGTGGCCCTGCAATTGACAAGCGTAACTAATCGATAACTATACGCTCGATCGTTTTAATCCTGGAATAAACAGTTGGAGGCGTTTATGCGAGCAAAACGCACGCGTCAAAGGTCGAATCGTTTAATTAGCAATCATGATTCTCTGTGCTTGAGCAGTCCGAGCTCCACGCAAATTCCCACCGAATAATGTCGACCAACGTCGCTACAACTTGTTACGTCAACTTGAGCAGGACAACCAAGCCTTTCGTAAGCCACAAGAATAAATAATCTTTAATGATCTTTGTCAAATGCTTCTTAAACATCCTATTTGTGGCTATGAGTAGGAGAAAAGTGCAAATAAAAAGCCTCGAAATTTACGTGCTCATGAAAATTCATGCGACCGAAACAGGCGAACAATGCTTTATACACGATGACTGTCTTGGGAATGTTTTTCCGTAGTACAAATTGCACAGTTATTCGCATTGGTGCATAAATTAATGCAGTTTCAACTTGCATTTTACTCGATCATGAGTTACCACAATACTCATCAACTATTGTTAGTTCGCGTACTTTTATTGTTTTTCATCGTTTTCCTGATGAAAAATTTTCATTGAAGAGAATCAACGTCATATAAAATATGAACAGTGTGTTACTTTTTCAAGCGTTCACTATCAAATTCGATGGAGAAAATTAGGAAAACTTCATCAACTGATTCTTCAAGCTCTAATGAGACTTTTTCCAAAATTATTCCATTGCGTGAGTATAAAAGATTCATATTTACTCGAGTGTCGACTTACAACCGTGGGGATTTGTCGATCTGAAGGTTATGTCGACCGGAAAGTTCCAAACGGCTAGACGTCTAACGTCGTTACTACATTTACTCATTTGCGTTAAACCCTCTTCGATGCCCTGAAAAACAAAGGAGAATTGATCCTTCTTTTTTAATGCTCAAAATATTCCCAATGGGAAGTATTCTACAGATGTGTAAATCGACACAATTTAAAGTGAAAATACTAGAGTATTCTACAGAAATTAAATCACTCATACTCGACTTTGAACTTGAACACCGGAATTCATTGAGGTCATATGATTAATACTACGATTATGTTCCACAGTCATTGTAGTTTAATTCAGATGCTATGAGAATTCGAGTGATTAAAATATCGATAATTGCATATTTTGATTTTTTTTTGTTTCTCGGTTGGGAAATAAAATATTGATATTCTTACCGCAACGACGTTCCATTGATTTCCAAAATGATATCCGTACTTGCAATAAGCGTTATCAATTTCATAAAATTCACCAAATTCAATCGATCCTGTTACACAGACATAAAATTCACCGGCCGCTGACATATTTCCATTTTCTCTTTCCCATCTACCATTTCTAGTTATTTAATCATATTATTTTTTCACTATCTTCGTTGCACCCGCAGATTCCATTGATAATTTTCTTATAAAATACTCTCGACGTCGAATGTATGAAAAAAACAGTGCCACCGCATCTCTCTTCGTGCTCTTTATACGTTCAGAACCTGTGGACATAACAATCATCCAGGTGAAAATGCACACGAGGGTTTCTAGTGTTTACGATATGTTACCAAGGATACGAGCCTCGTGCGTGGTAGGAATACTATCGAAACGTGACCAGATGTACGTTTGACCCTCTCTATGAAGAATATAATGGGTGCAGTGCACCGTACCGATTCTCATTAATTTTGATAACTTCTGAAAATTCGACACCGGTTCACTTCTGGTCCCAGAAAATTTGCTATTTTATCCTACGCTTCTTTGTTATAACGTAAACGTCACGTGCAATCCGGACGAACTCAGTGTTTTTAAATTTCTGTCAAATTCGTGGTGATACAAAATTGACCAACTTTTAAGGGCGAAATAAAAGTTTGTGAACATTTTTTTCGTCGCAGCCATCAAACCGGTTAGAATTTTATGCAAAGTTCTTCATTATACTGCTCATCAATTATCGAGAACATTTTTTTGCATTGAATCATAACAAAATGACGACTGCGCAGAGCGCTTTTTCACTGAGCTTTTGTTTCAGAAAGATCCATGCACGAGAACGCCGTCGATATCATTTCTAAGGTCGGACGATAACGAACAGGATTATTCGATGCATCATTCATTTTCGGAATTTCACGAGATAATGAATATTCTAGGGGAAAACCATCGCGTAATTGGCCAGGAACAACTATATAAGGGAAGCGAAAATCCCAGATATTTCCGTCGAAAAATTCGTTCGGAATGCACAATCCCACTTTCACGTTGAAGGACGGAGATCCGTTCGGGTCATGTTTCCGCCTAATTAAAAAAGCGCGGATTCACGGAGCCTGCAGTTGAAAATCGACGGTTGCGAGATTATATGAGCCGAGTCTGTAGCCCCCGGCTCAATTACTATACTGACCTTGCTATCGTAAAAAACAGAATGCGGACCGGGAGCAGCTGAAGGAGAATTTATAATCGAGAGAATTTGCAATATCTATGAAGCAAAAAAAATAACGATTTTTTCAATATTTTAGGGAGGTGAAATCTATTTATGACGTTCAAGTATTGTCCGAAGTTTCTCTAAAATAGTGGCCCTTGGAGTGAAAAAAATTAGGTTCTCACATTTTGGCTCCAACTTGGACGAGAAATTGAAGAGAATCGTGAAATTTTCAGTAATCGAAAAATCTTGACGGATTGAAAAAACTGGGTTTAATAATGTACTATTCGTGCAGAATTATCAAACGACGATTGAAGCAATATATTTAACAAATATTCTTTTGCTTCCTCTTGTGTGCCGATCGATTTTTCCAGATACCGTAAAATGAATAAAAATGAATATTTTCAGAAGAAAAATATTTCATCGACTAATTGCAAACGGAGAATAAAATATCAATGGAAATTCGCGTCCATTTTTCCTGTAAAGTCTTTTTCACAGCTAGAATCACATCGACGTTTTCAGCATTGAACACGAGGCATTCCTTTCCGTTGCTCATGTCACCATGTCGCTGTTCGGAGGAAAGGTTGTATAAGAATCGAAGGTGATTATTAATCCATTCTGATTAATGCTAGCAAAGAAAGCTGAATTTCTTGAAAGCTGCAGTATGTCACAAGTGACGTCCTCATCAATTTTATTTTCATATGAAAAAAGCAAAAAAAAATAAGACGTTCTCTCCAGAGACAGCGAGTCATGGAAGGTAATTTTTGTCGATCATTTTTTTCTATCATGGGATGGTACAAGCCCGATGACGATATTCCGGTGAATAGGCGTTGTCCCACGATATTAATGATTTCTCATCCAAACGTCGGTCCAGTGCGGAAAAGAACTAAAAAAAAATAGGAATCCAAGTCTTCTGAAGCAAACGGCTAAACGAGGAACGACGAATAAATCAGGTTGAAAAATTGGAGAGATCATTGAAAGTTTCATCGTCGTTGTACTTTATCGATCACTATGATAATAACAATAGCGATGATAATGATATTTACATGAACGATAATGGAGCGAGCACGATAGCGTTGTCGCATATATCTTTTGACAAAGTTTCTGACGAAATTGAAAGATAAAATCGGTCGAAAATGACGAGGAAAAATGTCAAATGAAAGTAAATTATGGTGATTCATAAATATAACTGTCGTTAAGTGGTGTCTTTGACGTGCACATTTGGGAAAGACCCAGCTCAGAAAATAACTCAAAATACCAAGTTAAATACATAAACGTATTTTGTTTCTTTTAATTTTCATAATTATAATAATTATTTCTCTATAAAACATCCCCACTCGAAACGGTTCATAGTCCTGTGCATCTCGCGAAGATATTATCACTAAATATATATATTTTTTTATATATATATATATGACATACTTGTCGTTTTTTCCATGTTCCACACTTGTTCCCCCCGATACGTTTCTGTTATTTCTTCGAAGCATTGGCAACATGGATGCTGTTAATTGAAGTGTCTAATAGCTACACTCTAGAGGGGAAAATTTAAATATTGTCAACTATATCGCGATGGCGGTTTTTTAACAAGGTCTTGTGACAAACGAGCTCATGATCTTGAGACGATTTTCCACGTGATTGACGAATGTAGATCTCTCGCAACCACTTGGCTCGCCAATGAACGTATAATATTTTTGGCTTCTTCTCTCGGAACAAGCAGCCCAAGGACTGGCACTTTTAGTCCTGAATTTTAGTTCAATTCTTAGTCTTCATTTCTTTAACTAATGTCCAGATGCAATTTCCTTCATTCTGTTGAGAGCCGAGCCCGCTTTGAACCAACCGATTTGTTGCTCGTTCAGCGTGTGGTTAAGCATGATCGAATCAACTTTGCCATCTTTGTGCTTAATCTCTGCCTTGAGGGGCTGCAAATAATTGGATGATAACGCATATTACAAAATTTTATAAGAACCTGTGTTAAGGACTATTTTCAGAATTAAATAAATGATTGGAACTATTAATCTTGAGGTAAGACTTGAATTATATTTCAGCGAATTCGCGGATGAATGGATGTGATAAAAAATTTGGAAAGTTTTCAAATGAGCATTTGGTAATTATGCAATTTGGTTACTTTTCACGAAATGGGTGCAAGGATTTTTTTTTCTTCTCGAAGTTGTGGATTGGACGATAATAAGTAATATTTCGTCGGAAGGGATTCAGTCAATAGTGAAAAAAAAATAATACGATTGAGACTTTCATAAGAGATTCCAGTTTGAATAGTTTTAACAGATTTATATCAACTGGCTAGCTGGTAAACTTCTTCAGTTTCGTGTCCATGAATGTCCATGTCATTCAAGTTTTTCATTAAAATACACGATAATCTAGCTTTTGGGACCTTCGAATCTGCTGATTTCACGTCCGAACCCAGTTTTCAATTTGCGATCCAAAAGGTATTTGACCGAATTGAATAACAAATCATATATGACGTGATTTTGAGGTCAACATTTTGAATTCTACACATCAATCAGTTTTTCTGGTAGAGCATCTCAAAAATTTTTTCACACAAAAATAATTCTCAATCTCGAGAGCGAAGTGGTCGAGGCTCGAGTAAGAAATCTCGAAAAATCATCGAGGAACATTGAGTGTGATAATTTCAGATTAATTAACATTTAAAGATAGAGTTTTTGTAAAATGGAATGGAAGTGAAAATTAAAAATGATTTTTTTAACATAAGAATAGAAGCAAACAATAATATTTTTCTGATACCTTGCCCGGCGCGAGGTCCTTCAGCCCAAGAAGGCTGATCTTACTGGTCGGTTGCACCTTGTCGTAATCACTGGGATTGGCGAAAGTGAGAGGGAGCATTCCTTGTTTTTTAAGATTCGTCTCGTGGATACGTGCAAAACTTTTGACGATGATGGCGCGTCCACCAAGATGACGAGGTTCGAGAGCGGCATGTTCGCGAGAAGAACCCTCACCGTAGTTGTCGTCACCAACCGCACACCATCGGACTCCATTTTTCTTATAATGACGAGCCACGTCTGGTACTCCGCCCCATTCACCGGTCAGCTGATTTTTTATTTTATTGACTTCGTTGTTCTCGGAGTTCACAGCACTGAGATGAAACAAGAATGATCTCAAAACAATGATCAAATAAATTTATTCTGCTGGGCACTATTCCGACTTTTCGTCATGAATTTTGGAACTTTTTATTCGCGGTTTTCAATCCGCACTTGAAATTGCAATTCCGCATTGAACCTATTGTTTTCTAAATAGATTTTCACATTGACTTTCTGAATGGGTAACAAGGAATGGAGTACTTTAGATGAGAGCGACGAAAAAAATCCTTTTTATTTTTAATCTCATTGCATTTTAAGCAGATCGAAAAAATATAGAAGAGTGATAATAATACAACGAAAGGCAAATTATTTTTTTTAAAACTCTACGAATGTTAAGCTTTCAACCGTTGGAATGAAAAATTTATCTGCACAGATGAAGGAAAACAGTAAATCATACGAACCATACGAACGAAAATAGAAACTCGAGTAAAAATTGAATTACCCGATGAACATGTTGTTGGAGATGTTGTCCAGATGTCCACGATATTTGAGCCAAGGACCAGCAGCGGAGATGTGGTCGGTGGTACATTTGCCTTTGACCTTGATGAGGACCGTGAGATCGGTAAGATCCTTACCATCCCATTTGTCGAAGGGTGCTAAGAGCTGCAGTCTCTGAGATTTTGGATCAACGTCAACCTTGACCTTGCTGCCATCAGCGGGTGGTGGAGCGTAAGTTTCGGCGCCGGCGTCGAAGCCGCGGGATGGCAATTCATCGCCGTAGGGATCATCCAGCTTGAATTCCTTGCCGTCGCTGCCCTTGAGTTTGTCAGTCACTGGATTGAAGTCCAAGCGACCAGCGATCGACAAAGCCGTCACGAGCTCAGGACTCGTGACGAAAGCGTGAGTCGCCGGATTCGCGTCGTTACGACCGGTGAAATTTCTGTTGTAAGATGTAACGATTGTGTTTTTGTCACCCTTTTTAATATCCTGTCGGTCCCATTGACCGATGCAGGGACCGCAAGCGTTCGCCAAAACGACGCCACCAAAGTCACGGAGCGTTGCAGCCTGAGGTCGACCAGCATTGACGTGGGAAAATCATTGTTTTAGTTGAAATGCGTGAAAATTATCTATTTCTTTGTTCTTCGATGAAATCACAGCAAGAAATTTAAAAAGATTTTATATTTTTCTGTAAATAATCTAGTTGAGCAAAGACTGGAGGAAATTAGCTAATAATGACCTTGAACCAGTTACGAATTTTCAACGAATGCTATATGGAAGTGCATTACCCCAATAAATCAGTATTTTTTATTAGATTGGAAAAATAATTTGACTTAGAAGCTGCTTCGTCTTTGTCAGTCAATTAAAAAAGCATTATTCTGCACGACTCACGATTCCATCACGTTCGATTGTTGCCCTGATTTGTTCCGACCCCGGTGTAACGTTGAAAGCCGACTTTGACTTGAGGCCGTGCTTGAGAGCCTGTTTGGCGATGTTCGCACATCTGCCCATGTCCTCGTACGAGCTGTTTGTGCAGGATCCGATGAGACCGACCTTAATTTCGTTGGGCCAACCGCTCGTCTTGGCTGTTTGTCCTGTTTGAAAAATTGAAACAAGTAAATTTTAGTAAAAGTAGTACTTTTTTATACTTAGAAACGAAATTTAGTGATCCAACAAAATTTTTGTTGGTTCAACGATGTTTTCGTAGTGGAGCAATATTTATTGGAGCAAGCAAATTCGGTAATGGATTAACCAAATTTCCATTCAGTTAACGCATATTTCGTTTATTCGGCAGGTTTTGTTTCAACAAGAAATTAAGATAGATCAGCAAAGCAGGAATTTTTTTTCCGAGTCTGCTCAATTTTTCTTTCGATAACTCGAAATTTGTTATTAAATAAATGATGCGAATGTTCGAAGCGCCTTGAGACAAATCATTTTACTCGATCGTAACAAATAATGGAATGAAATTTGTTAGTTTTCGTAAAAATCTGTCTGGTGATAAACCGTAACAAGTTAATCACAAAAAACTAATTGGCGGAGAATAAATTTAAAGATAAACGTGGAAAAACTTTTTGTGTAGCATTCTTCTCATGCTCACAGCGTTTTTCATGAGTTATTGAAAAAAATCTCACCGAGCTTGGAAATGGGATGTGCAAGATCAGGAGTGAACGGTCCGTTGACGTGAGGTTCCAGAGTCGAAAGGTCAAGCTCGATAATCCGATCGTATTTAGCATTAGCATCGGCAGTCAAGAGACTGTTGCGATATTGGTCAGCGGCGGATGCGATGTCGGCGCGCCCGGTCGCTTTAAGGTAGTCTTGCATGCGACCGTTGTAAGGAAAAACGGAAGTTGTAGCGCCGATTTCAGCACCCATGTTGCAGATCGTGGCCATTCCAGTGCAGCTGATGCTGTCGACACCAGGCCCAAAGTACTCAACGATAGCACCGGTTCCTCCTTTGACTGTCAGGATGCCAGCAACCTTGAGAATAACATCCTTCGGGCTTGTCCATCCGCTCAATTTTCCGGTAAGTTTAACGCCGATGACATTGGGACATTTGAGCTCCCAGGGGATGTTGGCCATTACGTCAACAGCATCAGCACCGCCAACGCCGATGCACAACCCACCGAGCCCTCCGCCGTTCGGTGTGTGCGAATCGGTACCGATCATCAATAGTCCCGGAAATGCGTAATTCTCAAGGATAATTTGGTGAATGATACCCGAGCCAGGATTCCAGAAACCAACGCCGTATTTAGCTCCGGCAGTTTGCAAAAAGTTGTAAACCTCCTTGTTGGTGTCTTTGGCTCGTTTGAGATCTGCATTACCCTCGACCTGAGCCTCGATCAAATGGTCGCAGTGAATCGTTGATGGTACCGCCACTTTTGGCAATCCTGTTGAATTCAAAACATTCGTGAGCCGCGACAATATTCATTTAGCCATTGGCTCGCTAGATTTTTCATTATTTCGCATAGAAAAAAGGTCGATGTTAATTTTACCGGAGCTGATGAATTGAAGCATCGCCATCTGAGCCGTGGCATCTTGCATAGCCACACGATCAGGTCGTAGTCGGAGGTAACTTGTTCCGCGTTCGATTTCTTGTTTGTTGGGCTCGTCCAGGTGAGAGTATAAAACTTTTTCGGATAGGGTCAAAGGTCTTCCCAGCCTATAGTGATTTTTTAACATTTTGTATTTTCAAATTACGACTTATCGAGAGACCTTTATCGCGTCCAACATTTGCCTCGATTTGTTGTCTACGTAAATTACAGATACGAGTAACGAAGTTTTGCTCTATGGACAAATTTAATTTACCTCTTTTTGACGATTTGTAAATTGTTCTCCAATTTGTCGTAAGGAAGGTATGTAGATTGATCGAATTTCGACATAGCAACTTTGGCCGCAGCGAAGCTCAGAGGGCTCACGCTGAAACATCTTTGTTGAATATCACCAGCTAGGCTGGTGAGTTTCTGTAACGAAAGTTGTGTCAATTAATAGTGCACGATTGAGAGAAAGCTCATTAAAAAATACGATTTTTTCATGACTTTTATTGAGAAGTAAAAACATGCATATTTCGTGAAGAATTTTTAACTGATTGAAACTGACTTTATTGCATAGTTGCTTTATAAGGTTACAGTTGTGCTATCAAATACAAACAAAGATTACGCAACGTTGAAGTATCGCGAAGAATATTAAAATAGAACGCGAGTGGCTCCGAAGTTAAAGAAGGAAAACATCGGCGAAAGCAAAGTTCAAATGTTCGCGCCCAACGGCGTCATCTCGCGGGGAGCCAGACTTCTGTAATCTGGTGCATGAATTCAAAGATGGCGTCGCATCCTATCGATCGCGCTCGGCCGAACTTTTCGAGACCCGATAGTTTTTACTTTAGCGTGTACGGAGTGTCGTAACTCGGTGTATTACGAATTATATATTGTTCAAAATAGAAAATAAAAACGAAGAAAAGAGTCACGAGGGGCAAAGAACGAGAATAAAAAATTTGTCAACAGGATATATTGATAAGTGTGGAGAGAAATCTTCGTGTATCTCGAGAAGCATATTCGAAGCGCATTCAACATATGTATTCTCCCGCTCCATTATGTAACCTGCCAAAATGTGAACTCGCAACTTCTCATGCCAAAATCTATTTAAATGTGAATGAAACGAGATGCAGAAGAGCTTCCATTGAGCCACTAACGATCTGAATATTACTCCGATACTCGAGACTTTGAGCAAGCGTTTCAAGTTTACTCAATGGTACGATTTTTTTAAAATCGGTACAGCAGACGAATGCACATCGAAAGATAAATCTCAATGAAACGAAGGAATTTTCATGTGAATCGAGCAAACGTTGAATATACTCAGCCGGTTGAAAATTAACCATCGTATAATTCAGAAAGGAGTCATTCACATTTATTTTTCTTTCGAACCGGTCCATCGAAGATCGCCATTGCTGGCGAGGGAAGATACAGACAAGTTCTAATAACTTTAATTATTGAGAGTAGAATAATCGGGGGCGGAGAGATTACATACAATCGAAGTTTATCATACTGAACGATTAACTTCATTGACCCAAGAAACGAGGTCGACGTGATCTCGGTTAGCAGGTAAAACTGATCGTATAACTTTGCAATGAGCTCGAGTCACGAGAGAGATAGTAAAAAAAAGAGAGAGATACAAAAGTCATATGATTTTCACACGCTATCTCACTGTTCCGCTGAGCTGGCCCTCGATACGCGGAGATACGACGCAATCAAATTTTTATCTCTGCAATTTTCTTTCTCATTAACTCGTTTTTTTGAGGCCTACCTGAGCCCGTATTATTCGAACGCAGTACGACATTGTTGCGATATTGGTGAACTCCGATTATGTCGTAACACAGTTGTCGGGATGACAAAAAATAAAACGGCGTAGGCGAGCTCAAAATATATATATTTTTTGGCTTTTTCTCTCCGGCGTGGCAGTCCTTCTCAAACCGGCCACAAGAGAACTGAGCACAACCCTCAAAGCCTGTTCGATATAGCTACATGTAAGATTCGTCTCCCTTCTCTGGCAATGTTAAACGGTCGCGCATGCGTTCAACCTCCGGTTCGATAGAAATAGAATGGAATTCTATCGTCCCGACCTCTCCAGAACCGTGAGTCAGTTTTCGTTTATCCTATTGTGGTAAAACACCGATCGCTGTTATGTTCTCGAGTGATGATAAAGACGTAAGATAACGTTATTGATCGTCGATAAAAAAGATGCCTATTCATTTTACTTCGTATATTTTTCAACTGTTTCATTAACCAAACAATGAAAAAGTCTTCTAAACTCCTCTAAGTTTGAGTTGAAGAATTGTAAATGTACATTTTTTATTTATTGAAAGAAAAATTGACCATTGAAATAAGGTTAAGGATGTACAGGCGCGTTTTTAGATAGCACTCTAATTTTTTATGTCTCACAATTCAAGATTTCTTTTCTGTGCCTGTGAAACTTCAATACCCCTTATCGACTGTTTGCTTGAAATATTAACATTCGAAAAGTACAGAAATTAACATGTCGCTTATGGCTACAATGACTCACTGGCCCCTTCAACCGTCTTCAACTAAAAATTTAATATATTTTTAAAATCGATGTCAGAGATTAAAACTATTATTTATATGAATTGAATCGCGCGGAATCTAATGGTCAACGGCCATCTGAATTAGAAATATTGAATTGAGGACGACAACCTGCATAGTAGTGTCAGTGGAAGAGGCAGCTGTACTTTTCAGGGTTACATATGGTGATCTCTGAGCCCAATCTGTCAACTGAGTACGTTCGACGTTGTCAAAAGTTGCCTTTTCGCAATGTGCTATCGAATCCTGTGAAAGAATCGGATTAAAATATGTTTTGCAATGAACTAAACTGAAATATTATTCATTCACGATGAAAAAATGAAGAAATTCCTTTAAGAAAATATATGGAAAGAGTGTCAACTGACTAATGCGACGCGCATCCTTAAAGCAATCGAGAAGCTGTCGCGAAACCACAGCCGGAACAAAAGACGCCCTCTAAAGGGAGCATATTACTGCAATCCGATGCACTATTGCTGTCGAAATGCAGAATTGTTAATATTTAAATGAGCCATCCTGACAATCAATCAAAGTCGAAGAAGTACTTTTTACATACGATATTTGATAAAGCACCCAAAAATGAGCATCAGCTTCGGATTCTGTAGCACGTTATTCATGCCAACAAGTTTTCTGGGCTTATCTCGACCGGCGAAGGACATTGGTAGTCTGGACAACAAACAAGGACGTCCTCGCAAATTCGAGCCAGTCGTTGAATAATCGAGGGGAGATCGAGGGCGCGGCTGCCAACCAGCGAAGATCCGGTGGCCAATAGAAATGAAATCGTGGGACGAATTCATCTGCAGTTCCAACGACGTCGATGTTCATGAGACATGAGAAAAAAATTCAATTCAACAGAAAGGATATACTCAAGGACGTCAGGGGTTGCGAACCATTCCCTTCGAAATCCTTTCCCTTTTCAAAGACTTTGAAATTCTGACACTGGTCAAGGTTTCACGAGGGTTGCAGGAACTTGTCCTGGATTTTTCTGAAGCAATCCGAAGCTAGCGGAAAGATTAATGAACAACGAAATGTTCGATTATATCGAGAGCGTGGTGAACAGGAAAACAATGAGCCAGAGGTTAACTCGCCTGAGGGCGAATTCGGTGCGAACTGTGATTCAATCCAATCGACGCATTGCCAAGAAAAAATCGCATTCTTACGATCACTAAAAAAGTATTTTTTCCAGAGTTGTTGCTATAAGAAAAATTATATTTTATCCCAAATCCATTTTATTTTATTTTATATGGAAAAGGGCGTAATTCTGGAATTTTTTGCAAAGGATCGTACTTTGCGGGCACCTGAGTACAGAGAACTCACTGACCCTGTGGAATCTGTGCCAGCTCCCAATGAAAAAGCATTATTAAAAATCCGAAAAATATTCGGGTATGTGCACGAAATCGTTGGACACGTAAACATAATTGGGTAATTCTGGAGCATCTTTGGAAGTGTGCGTAGAGTCTGCGAACACAGTAAAATTATTCGAGACATGCTATGGTTAACGATAAATTGAAAATTATAAATACAGGATACTGGAAGTGAAAAATTATGAAATAAAATTATTTCATATCAGCCGAAATATGTTATGAGAGTTTCCATGTTTATATTGCTACAGCAATCTTTTTTACTTCTGATTCTCTTTCTGTACACTTAACACTGTCAACCGGCGCAGAAATCATTGTGCGAAAATACGCCATTAAAAAAATCAAAAATAAAAATTTTCCAGTCCTCGTATATTCAGAAAAGTTTGCTCGTTTATCGCGAGAAAAGCAGTTGCACCGAGAACCAAATTTCTTTGGAAACTTTAAATATTTTTTTCCATAACTTCACCAAAATTTTACGTCGACGCAACAATTTTTTTTATCTTTCCAACAGAGCCTTCGCTCTGAATGAATAAGGTGAATATTTCAAACTTTCTAGCTCAGAGAAAAAATAAATAAATACGCATTCCCAAATGGCGAATGTTCAAATATTTCGATTCAATTTTTGTTTTTCACTGTGCAGACTAAATTTAATTTCATGTGTACTAACACACGGTGCTATCGTGTCTAAAAATTATCATAGTTTTCTCAGTTAGACGGTCAGACAAAGAAGTCCGACTGAGGTAACGCGTTCATGGGAAAATCCCGGAGCGAGCACTTCGTAAAGCGTTATAAAAGGTTTCCTAAAGGAGACCCCAAGGGAACAGGGGATTCTGCTACGCTGCTAACATATTACAATTTAAAAAATCGAGGGACATAGAAAATACAAGAGAGACTTCGCTCGTGTTGCGACAGAACCGGATGAGAACGAATGTATACGGTTCGACTTGAGAACCTGTTCTTTTTTCAAATCGGCCAGTCTTTTCCAAAGTCACACCAACGAGGCTCGCGTGCTCATCATAAATTGGAAGAACACCTGACAAATTATTTCTTCCACCAATTCTAAAACTATGATTTTCATTTATTCAAAATTAGCTTTATTAAAAAAAAACAAAAAAACACAAAAACGATATTAAAAATCGAGAATGATCCAAATTTCACTCAACGATAGTCCAGATTTTCTATTTAAAATTACACATTCAAGTATACCGTGGAATTCTACTTAAGTTAGTTGTAATATCATCACCTGGTGAATGTACGACAAGCACCTCTTCTGTAAGACAATTCACCATGTTAGCTAGTCGTGGAAATCCCATGGACTTATTTATGGGGGAATAATCTAACGTGATGTAGTTTTAATGTAGCAGGAGCGAATTGAAGAGAAAAAAACAGCACATAAATAATATTGAGTCATTATTGAACTGTGCTACCTCTATCAAATATTTGCCTATGAAACGAGGCTGAAATAGGACTTACGAATTAGCATTCGTACCCTCCCAAGTAGAGTGTCAAGGAATAATATAGCCACAACTCTTAACGACAGAATAATACTAATCCATCGTGAAATACGATTTCAAGTGTGGAATCAATGTCTGCACCTAGTTATTAGTGTGGAAAAAAAAATAATAATAAAGTCCATAATCACATAGCCCCTAAGAGAAACATAAACGGGGATCAAAGAGGGAGAGAGAGAGAGAGATTCGATCGAATCTTTCCCGGGCGAGCAGCTGCAATAAGATCGCGACAAATCGGTTGCCCGTTGCACCGATCTCTGGCTTCTGTTCCCGATCTCCCAGGCTTTATTACACCAACGACTTTTCCTTTTTATCGTTGCTCACAGTTCCTACGGCTAAATAGAGACAGCAGCGTTCGAGGGGGCGTTCAGGCGTGTCCCAAAGCCTCCTTAATACACGTATGCAATCTTCGTTACCGATGGTTTCGCGATAGTCGTAAAATTGATGCTGGAGGAGCAAACTATGCAAAATTCTTCATCGCCACTCTCCGAATGAAGGGCTCCGATTCTTCCTCAATTCGATCGCGATGATCCTAGATCATTACGTCGTGCTCGAATTGCAGATTCGTTTTTATTCATCCAACGATCCAATGACCCCGCGCGATCAACCGGGAAGGAAATACAAGAAGTCCACACATTCGTGTCAGCTAAGTTTCTCACACAGACCTCCACTTTTGCATTACTTTTCCTTGAGAATAATGGCGGAAAAATATACCGCGGGCGAGGCCTGCCAAGTTCGAACTGCCTCGGGTTACTCCTTGAGCTCTCCCGACGTACTTTACAACGCGATCGAGATCGAACTCTTACTTTCGCCGGTCCTACGTAAGGTCCCCGCGGGGTCCATATGCAGTGGGTCGTATCGTGCTTTATGTGCGCTTTAGACCGGTTGTGCATAAGCGATTTATCGCTACGTGCGAACTTTTTGTCCACGCGATATCAAATAATTCACGTCAGTTTAATTCCAACTATTTCTTACTGAAAAATCATATCTTCGTGCCCTCGTACTAGTGTCGTTCTGTTTTGTATTACGACGTTGTGATTGTTTATTTCATAATGTCCGATTGGCAGTGATGGCCGATCATGCGTGCAGAACGACCGTCGTGCCCGGTCAAGCGAGACCGGTCAACGTTATAGTATCTTTCGCACCTGCGAACGGATGCGAGACACGGCAGTTATCATTTTTTTTCAATCGAGTCCCTCGGATGAAGAATTCAAAGAAGCGAATGGAACGATGATTAAAGATGGAAAATTATTGAAACAGATCCAACGAAAGCCTGATTTATTTTATCTCAATTTCACTAGTTTTGCCTGCCAGCCGATCAATTGTCATCGATCATTCAATTTTAATGACTCTAAGAAAGAAATAAAAAAGGTATCTCGTATATTCCATCAACGTTGTATACCCACAATTACGAGTGATTATATATTTCAATTATCAAAATGTTTAATGATAAAAATGCACGTTTTACAACGAATTCCAAGCTGAAATATCGGACATTGAGGAGGACCCAAAATATTTAAAGAAAGAAATAACCAATCGCGAACAGTGGAAGAAAACAATTGAACGACGAGTTTCATGATTTTGACAACATTTTTATACGAAACGAAATTCCTTTCGGTGATTCGAAAGATAATGAGCTTAAGCGCGTCGCGAAAGATCTTGATTGCTCTTAAGAATCATTACATAACGTGCCCACGCCGCGACCCAAATAATGTTGCCACTATTCGTATAATATCGGAAAATTCAAGGCCTTCTTATGGTGTACGGTCAAAAGATCCTGAGACAAAATATCCTGAATTTAAAAATATCCTACACTTGTAAGACTGAATGTCTTGCATATTTTTATCTCTATTAATCAAAGGAATCATTATTATTATTATCAACAAAACTATGTTGGAACCAGGTTTGAATGTGTATGTGTATTTTTGTTTGTTTGTTTGGGTGTGGTGTTCTGCCTGCCTGCCTGGCATAAATAAATAAAAACAATAAAAAAACAAATAATCATTAAACAAAATTATAGAGAATATTGTGTCTCGGGATATTTCGTCCCTGGGATATTTTGACCAGGGACCTTTTGTCACGTAAACGCTCTTATCACGGTCTCGAAACCCAAAATAAACGACGATTCCAGCAGAATAAGAGAATCCATTCAACACTATTACTGTTTTTGTTTAAAGATAATCCGGTAGCCTTGGCTTCATTCACGCCCTCATCCTGTACGGAGACTCTTTCCTTACATTTAGTTTTTTTTGAAATTTTTCTAGTGAAATGAACAGAGTTACACTAATTTACAATATTTTCTAATAATCGTAATCTCAAGATTATCTCTAAAATTTAACAGATTAAAATGCTGTTGATTTTTTTCGTTTTAAGTGAGCAGAACACAAAAAATGCTCATACATTTGGTAACTCGAGCTAACGCTTGTACAGAATACAAGTTGGTTACGGTGATAACGCGAAGTAAATACACTTGGATTTTTCCACAAACAATTTTAGTTCTACACTAAAGCTCTGATACTGTGCTTAAAATTCAATGACGAATTCTATTATGAGATGAACAGTCGGGATAAGGGCTTTGAGCAATCGACCTGACGCACGGCCGTTTGATATTACGCACACTATTGTTACAAGGACAACAAGAGCGACGACGCGACGACGACGGCAGAATTCGTAAACCTGAAGCTTTTTTCACACAGCTTTGGTAAGAATCCCACGATGTGGCGAAACGATCCGAGTTCACGCGGGATTCGAATTCTCGTCTCTGCCACGATCCTCAATAGAGATTCCGAGAGAGCGTCAGCTTGGGAGTAATTATAAAAATGGAAATATAAAATCAATCAGACATTGAAAATGATAAATAATTTCGCTTATTTTTCGGCCTGTCAAATCTCGCACGAGAAATCTCTGTACAACGAGTGATGCGTTCGATCAACTCGCAAAAATCGCTGCGCGCGACAAGTCCATATTTTTTTTAAAATCACGATAATTTGATCGAATAGATGAAGCAAAAATAAATTTTTGTCAGTCCACATAAAAACTGATGTCAATGTGAGAAACCATTTCAGTAAAGTCCCAACAATTGTGTCTTGTTGAAGTGTGTTAAAAATTTTATTATCATTGCAATTATATTTCGTTCGCCCGAGGTTCGCCACAGTCAACAAACTCAGATTTTTTCGAAAAATTCGTTTACAGCCTAAGGTTGTAACACGTTCTGTACCAAAATTGAATTTCAACGACTTAATTATCCTAGAATCGGAATTTACCCTTAAATAGTAAAAATCGATAAAAACATCGTTTACTCCACTTTGAACAATCTTTGCACGTTGATGTAGTTTGAAAAGTAAAAAAAAAAAAAAAACACGCTCCACGCCCAATAGTATTCGCGACTAAAATCAGCGATTCACTGTGTCAAAGGAGGAATTTCGATCCGAGATTACGAACAGGTTTGCCGATATGGGAAATGGACATTCGATCAAATTCTATCCACGTATCGGCGAAACGATAGACCTATTCGTTTCTACTTTTATCCCGACAATCTACGACATGTTAACATAAATTACCGACTCTTTAAGAAGAGTCCCCAACCTTCTTGAGCATTTTTTACGTACACGATAGCAGTCGGAAAGTCGAAAAGAAAATTACGAATGAAAAAAAATTATTGTTATGATAATAAATATATCAAAAGCTTAAATTCTTAAAATTTGAATGTTTGAAAAATGATGGAGGCCATGGAACAATGGAGTCCAAGAGTCTTTACTTGTTCGTTTAAACTGTCGATGAATTTCGAACGATAAAAGAGCAAAAATTCCGAAAGGCTTTTTGATGCGTTCATTTTTTTACTTTTTAACTGATACTCTGTTAAAATTAATGTTTACAACTCTATCTTGGACGTTTTGGAATGTCTCATGTTGTATCTGAGATGTAAGTGTGTGTAATGGCATTCAATTCATTGTGCGCATAGATTTAGTGAATTTTCAGTTGTATTTCTCATTCAATTTTTATCAATAACCATTTTATCAAAACACCCGTTTTGTGAAGTTGGTTTGGTACACGAGTTAAAAAAGTAATAATTTAACAATATCATTTAGGACCAATATCAGCATTCTATTTGAACGTTCCGAACAGTGCAGTTGTCAATCAAGCAAACTCCTAATGAATAAAAAGATGATTTATCATATTGTTAAAATCCGGTGTTGTTTGGAAAAATGAGGTGATCCAAGTTCGAATTAAAAGTACATTTGATCTTGGAAAATGTTGCAAAGCCAATACGCCTAAAGTTTTGGCTCGTGCCGTTTTTTCAAAGCACCTCCAAAGAGCCCTTGCTCTCGGACCGCAATGACGCAATTCCAGCAGAGTACGTTCTTGTGATCGCCTTAAGCAGGTGGAAACTCGATGTCGCGTGCCTAAGCTGAAATTCCTATCCGCTGCTCATCAGAACGTCGAGCTACTCCTCGTTTAGTTTTTTTTCTTTTTTAATAATGGAGAGAAAAAGAGTAGCCTCGTTTACAATTGGCAATTAATGTCTAAAGTATTCAGCAGCGTTGAATTTGACGTCGGCTTAAATAAGATAAAAAATAGTGCCAGATATTTAGCCTTTTTTATAGATTCAATAAAAAATTAATAAGAAATCCACTGGAAATTAGCGAACAAATATATAATTTGTTTTTAATATAACAGTCTCGAATTCACGCATGAACTATTTCTCTTTGGAATTGACTATCCTACAAATCCCCCTTAATCCGATCATCAGACCGGCAACAACCGAGGGCGTTAAATCTTCTCACAATCAGTAACCTCTCCGGCGTGTGGTTGCATAATCACTGCATCGGAGAAAGCGCATGTGCACTCTGAGTCAAATTGAAGATCGATCACGCAACATATTTGCGGTTCCCAAAAGAATTACACGCCGAGGCATCCAAACGTTGCAACAAAGTGCTACCGAAATTCGAAAAAAATTCAACCGGGGTTTCATTACGCATGGACCAATATCTGCGCTCCTGAGGAGTTTATACGATGAAAAGCGAGGCGAGGAAAAGAAAAGCACGCAGTAAATAACACATCAGAAATACCGTCCAGTGTGTAACATCGCTCGAATTCTTCGGTCCACCAAACAGCGAAATGAGTTTTCCGTACCGTACCGGTTTCTGTGGCTCGTTACGCACCGGAAGAACACTCGAAGAAATGTCTGCGAAGGTGCGGAGCAAACGAAAGTTTTACGTCCCTCACATTCAAACGATTATAAAACTGTACATTTTTCTTATTATTTTCATGACTTAATGATTGAGCTAGTCATTTTGTGCAACGGTATTTTCAATTAATGTCTCGTAACTCTAATAATTATACTTACACGTATTTATATCTATATGAAGTATAATTTGCGAGGATCCAAGGACAAGTGTGCGTTAAATTAAAATCATTTATATACCGCAATATCATCATACTGTCATTTTTTCTTCCCATCACGCATCGTTTTGTGAAAATTACTTTGCATTTAAATTCTTATTGCACGTCGCGTCTTTTCAGCGATGAGAATATTTGTCGAATCGACTTCGGTAGCAATATCAATGCACGTCTTACGATAAAAATGTGCGTACGATTTTTTGTCTGACGCAGTCGCGTGTCGCAAAGTGTAGCCGGTAAAATTAATAAGAAAATTGTCGATATGCATGCCGCGTGTCTTTCTCTTTTCTTTCTCCTCTTTTCGACCAGAGACAGGAGAGAGAAATTCTTATGCTGTTTCGTCACAAGTGGCGAGGAAGGCGTGGAGCCTTGGCAATGCGAGAGGATCCTTGAAACTCTTTCATCTCTCATTTACGACTTATTGTTATGGTCGCCATATATGAGCCTACCGGTTCGATGAATTGTCGCGAGAAGCATGTGCAGTCTTATTTCGAGGGGTGATAATTGATTGCATCTACAAATGGAAAGTGATCGAGATAGAAAATGAAATTTGGTCATCGTTTCTTGTCTCTTGCGACTGCTTTTCGTTCCTGAACTGTCCTCCGTTTCACGTTTTATTCGTGTATGCGAATCGAGATTCTCGAGGCACCGATCTCACGACAGGGAAAGCCATAGCCTTTGGCTTTCGTATAAACCTACTGTCAACGCTGGATAATGTTATCATTGACCCGGGGCTTGAAATTTCATCGAGCTCGTAAATAATTTTTCTATATAAGCGTGAATTTTAATCGTTTCTGTTTCATTCTCTGCATTACTTTATTTTATCTTGATAGATTTAGTTCGAGATTGACAGTATGGGTACGTGACCGATGTGTGCCTCGATATACTCTGAGAATGTTTATCTGGTCGATGAATAATTCATAAACGACGTTTGATAAAAAAGAAAATAGAAAAATATTATAAGGCAAAAAAATGATGGCACATTTCCAAATTCCAAGGATATCTTTCCGTGATAAATTCATGAAAATGGGTCCCTTGAATCAGCACGACCTCTGACAGGTTTCAGTGTTTTCCCCGCCTGTGTAAACATCTCGAATTCGCACAGCTTGAATTTTTACGGATTTGGAAAATCATCTGAATTCATTCATTCATAATAAATGAATTCGTCTCTTGAAGAATGTTATGTCTTTTTGGAGGTTCATTGTATGGGTGACGTTACGTAGTTTTGTTGTTGTCGAACTCTCTGTGCCCCTTCAAATTGCTTTGGACAAAACCAATATTCGAGTCGTAGCTTTTCTGAGTTTTTTATGGCGTTGGCCCACTGAAAAATCGCAGGGGACATTACAAATGCTGCGGCAACGTTGTGACTAAATGAAATTCTGCTAGGGGTCTAAAAAACACAGGGAAGTTAGGCAACTCAAAATAGAGTAGAGTTTCGATCATGGAATAAGCTCTCGAAAACCAGGAGGGTAAGGGCACAATGGACAATTGAAACAATTGACATTTCAAACAGAAATCTTGCCAATGTTAACAAAAAAAAAACAATTAACATAAAAGCTATTAACCATCTCTTTTGAGTCGGGATTTTATCTTTTGATTAACAGAAAATAAAAGTCAAAATTGCCTTAAAAATGCGATTTCGTGCTTATGTTTATCGTGCTATTTGTTTAAATGAATCTCGTTATTTATGCTCTACATATATTCTTTGAAATGTTTGCGTGTTAAAACATCCGGGCTTTGGTGTTTAATGTGCGATCACGTAACGCGCTCGTTTTGCGAACACTCGACTCGTAATTTATTGTCCTTTTTTCATGGTGCTCCTCGGAGTCTTATGGAAAGATCCACTTGTCCGCATTCATGATCTTCCGTTCGTACTTTCGCAAAGCAATTTTCGAGTAATTGCCGTCAACGTGACCTTTGAATCTATATTACACCATGCAGCTGTAAATCACGAGAATAAAAACACGTATCGTAATTTTTCACGAAGAAAATGTGAAAAATTTCATTTCTGCATCCAAATTCGTTCGTGCATGCTTCCCTGTAGAATAATAAGTGACTTCGAAGCTGTGTATCGAAATTTTTAAAAAATATCAAAAATCACTGAAAAACAGTGAATTTCGTTGATGCACAGATTTGAAAGTAGAAAAGTTAGCTTTTTCCCTTGCTTCTATTTACAAGTGTTATTTTCCTAAAGATTATGGCTCCATTGGATTGGAATTTCGTTCGATGATTAAGTATGTGCAGAGCTTCCACCATGGAAGGAAATATTCCATAGGAAGACGAGAAGAAAATGGAAACATTTCAATTGTGTATTTCTGTCCCTGTACACAAAACACAATAAACTCCTTAAATGAATATGGCGTTCTAAACTTATACGGGGTTGTGGTAATTAAAAATGACCAATTCCTACTCGACGGTCGTTGTATTTGTCGACGTTTCTCTATTCGAGTAATTGGAAAACGTTTCGTCTCAATCAATATTTGATGAATTGAGTTTTTGTTTTTACACAAATTCTTAGATGAATGAAATTCATTGATCTTGGACAAAAAGCGAAAATGTGTCACTTCAATATCATTAGATTCATTGTATCATGATCCAGATGACCATTCAGTATTTTTTTACTCAACATTTTTACAAATTATTTCATTTTTACTCAACCCCTTCCTCTGGGAAAGTGGTTCGAAAAAATCAAAATTCTGAAAACGACTCGTTACCAAGGCTATTGTAACCGTAACAATGCTAAGAATATAATGGGATTATCATCGGTATTTTTTGTACTCAAACAGTTTGCCAAATGGAGTAAATCCGTGCGCTGCAATGATATTTTCGTCATTAAAAGTGGAATATCCCGAGTACACTAATTATCGATTAGAATTTAATTGCCACAAAGTTACATAAAATAAATATACCGTAACAGTAATTCGCGTGGGACGTTTTGCCAATTGACGGACCATCCAATGATATTTTTTTACAATTAATTTAACGGTACAATGTTATTAAAGTCCTTGAGATGCGTTCGTTAATCGTACACGATCGGGGAATGAGTAAAGTGGATGTAGAGAGAGATTGTCTCGACGAGATTGTCCGAGCGTGAATAGCTGCGTCATAAGAGCTCACACATTTAATCGTCCCAAGCTGAAACGAAGAGTGCGTAGTACCATTTTTTCTTATTTCTTTTTTTTAGGGACGACAAATGCATTCCCATCAAGCAAGCCTTATTTTCACGCAAGAATTTTTACCTCGAGAGCAGAGCCAGATCTCTTTTTCTCGTGGCCTCTGTCTTTGACTCTCGATCGTTTTTTGCCACTGCTGCTACTGCTCTCTGCTCGAGAAGGTGTTACTCGCGTATATGTTGGACGACGTTTATCGCTATGAAAGACCATAAATTTCCGTATTTGGTGACGAATCTGTTGCATGGCGATAAGTGACGGTCGATTCTAGCTGAAAATCTTGCATTCCTATCGGAAGAAGAAAAAAATTCGAGATCGAGAGTTGAGTCCTGAAAGGATCCTGGATTCTTCCAAATTTTTCTTCAGCTGCTGATACCTTGCAGAAATTTCTTATGTAATTTAGAACATTCCTTTTATTATCCACGATAAAAATGGTTTAAATCGTTTAATCCTTTGCGCTCGGCTCTGATCTCGATTCCCGCTCTCAATATCTCGTTTTTCCACGTTACTTAAACCGGAACCAAGGCAAATTCATGATGACGCACCGACGCACCGACGCACCGTTTGACGAGCACACAAACACGTGGTCCATCCACACACCGCCCGTTACGAGCACTTTCTCTTTACAGCAATATTTTTTCTTGCTTCTCTCCCGCGGACTCTCCCCGAAGAGCTTCATCAATAATTTTTTTTTGAGGAAGAGATAAATGGCCACGCAGCTAACGACATCGGGGGAGAAGAAATAGCGTGATTGCTCACGGAATTAACCACTTATAATATATATCTTCCAACATCCACGAATTCAAACGACCTTTATTTTCAGGTCTGGGAACATCACCTTGGGCGTTTCCAGTGCCTGACTTTATTTTCGCGACGTAATCGGGTCGACGAGTTATTTGCATTCTCGTATATAATAATCTTTTTTATTTCGTTTCCACGTATTTTCGACGTTCGTTTAGTTCAGGATCACACCTTAATCCTCGTATTAATCTTGTAATTAAGAACCATTTGTTTTATTTTCGCATTACGCTCGCTTGGCTTCGCGTATACTTTTCTTGGAATAACTTTTTTCGTCCTCAGATCCGTTTCTCAACTGCTCCGCTAACGAAACCCGCGAGGTTTGATCCTGTCGATATAGTCGAGAATCTGGACACGTTGCACCAGACCGCCCCCAGCTATTCCATGCCAAAGTGATCGACGCACGGATTTCCTCGATTCGCAACTTCAGATATAATAAGTTTGTGCATCTACGGTCCGTGATCTGCATCATAATCAACCCTCCATAATCATAAACAAATCATCGTCGTCACTGTCACACTAAATTACACGAGATGCTAATAAAAGCTTAGAATCACATCAGTCAAATGGACAAACCAACAGAGCAGATCTTTCCTCACCGTCAAATCGTCCGGAGAATTTTATTGGATACATCCTGTTAGGCATAGCGAAAGAAATACCTCGATTTTTTATCGAACATTTTTTTAGTTTGTAGATGCATTTTCGAAGTAATTATTGTGCTGTCTGCAGATTTACATCTAAGTAGATCCACGGCCAATATTATATGGAATTAAGAACGATTGAGAAAAAATGTTTCTCGCAACTTCAAATTATTTGTCGAAGCTTTCAGCCTGATCGATGTGAATGATAACTGCCAAGAAAGTTGGACAATGTGCCAAATCTTTGTACGAAATGTATTCGAACATGATAAATAATTTTTGTAGCTTTATCAAAGATTGCTCATTAAGAATAAATAAATAATTGAGCACTACTGAGCATTTTTTTCCATATTTTTTCGTGACTTTCAATGGCCAAGAGCGGAAAAAATGCTTTGATAAATTTCGTTCTGATGTCGTGTGACGCAAGTGAGTAACGCCTGTGAGGAATGGCGATGAGACTTCTATGTACACCGGTCCAGTCTATCTTTTATGTGTATAGTCAGCGCGGACGAGCTTCGATACTACTCGAGTCTCTGTGTTACGAGCGCAAGAAACGAGAACTGACTTTATAGCCAGCGGGGTATGACCTTACGCGCTTTTCTTTCGCGTGATGATTCATCGGAGCCAGCGGGTCTTCCAATCTCACGTGAAACGCATCGATAGCACACTGATCAGTTTATTCGAAAAGTTACGACGTTGAGACGTAGATTGAATCGATATTTCGGATGGTCCGAATGTCACGAGTCTTTCTACTCTTACATTTACGTGGTATTTTCAACGTATGAATAGTGAAAAACGTTGAAAAATTTTATTAGGAAACACAGAGAGCCTCGAGCCAGCAAGAACGACGGAACTGCGTCAATGCTCCTGTCCCAAGAGCCCGCCGAGTCTTCTGTCAATACTGATGAAGCTAATCGCATAAATCCTTATTCAGAATCATTCGAAATCAGTAAATTTTCTTCAAGCTTCGTCGTTTTGTATTTTTGACTCGTTGAGCTATCATCGACGTGGAGGAAAATGCAATTTTTTCGTGTATAAGGCAACAAGTTTGCGACTCCGTAATTTATCCATTTACCATCAACTGCTCGAGCAGAAATTACGAAGAGCTTCATGAAGACAAACCAACCCTGAGGTATACTCGATATTTTGGAAATAATCGATGATTCGTCTTCCGACCTCTGAACATATTGCATTGTTAAATAAAATCATGAAAATTTTCCACCTCGAAAATTAAAGTCCCCTCATTCTTCCTGTTCCCGTTGAATTCCACATAAATGAAAAAAATAAAATAAAAAGTTTACGAATTGATAAAAAAGCAGAAAAAATCACATCCGCAGCGAGAGCTCCTTATTCACTGATCTCTGTATTACCTATTAGCCCTATCAGATCGAACAAAGGATAATTGAGTCAGTTCACTGGCACAGGGATTGTGGAAACAATATATAAGAAAAATGTAGTACGATTTCGACACGATTGCAACGTTCGCTCTTAATGATTAATTATAATGTATTTTGGCGTGTCTGATCGGCGCGGTTTTATCCACTTGAACTATTCCCTTTCATATGCATCGATACGATCAACATAGCACGATCGATACACCATGTTCACGGAACTCCGTACGCAATTAAGTATCGGTAATTAATGTAAAATATTTCGGTACGTCTGATCATAGTAGATTTATCCACTCATAAAAGTCCAGCGTCGAACTCCTCTACGCCGGTATCAGGCACGCCTCGCCAATTATTTCGCCCCCTCGATTCACCATTTTTCTTTGTCATCGCTATCGTTGTACCTGAGAAATTAAAAGATCGGAACAAATCAATAATTAATCGATCAATAAGTCCGTCGTGGACTATCGTGATTTTTACCAAATATAGACGATTATTTCAGCCATTACAAAATCACTATACTTTTTATAGTGCCGATAAAACATTGGAGCTTTGATTACTTTGTGATAAGGAACATCATCCAAAGCGTCCATCGCATCATCGTTCATCTAGTCCGTTGACGAGACTCATCACGTTTCTATTACAACGTTTTTATATATGTGCACATACTCATGCCACGTAAATGTGTATGTTTCTCCTGCAAAGTGCAAGATTCTACTCTAACGACGGTGCATCTTTGAAGCTTTACAGTAAATATGCACTTCTCAACAAACGGAATAATTTATTTCCTTCGTTACATTATGCCATACAAGATTATTCCTTGGGCATGGAAAACCGAGGAGAAAAGAAATTCCAGTAGTTAGTCTCTGGCTATCACGGCGCGTAGACGATTAGCCGCTTATGTAATCATCGATCTCGCCCTTTTGCTCGTCCCTTTCGCACGAGGAACACAATATTTTTTTTTTTTTTTTTTTTTTTTTTTTTTCATTCATTCAAATGCAATAAGTTTTATTGAATCGTCAACGAAAATTTTCTTCCGCAGTAGAAATGATCAATGTTTTCATGTAAAAGTGACGCGTGCCGCAAGCCATCAGGAGGTAAATTTTTATCAGGCGAATTTACCTTCGAAAATAAAAGCATCGATGACAGTTCCGCCCTGCTCTCACGAAGTACACGTTTATCTGTGTTTTTGTTTTCCTTTCTCATACTATACGCTTGATAATTGATTTGCGAGTCAAGGACGAAATCCCGATGTCAGATTGTGCCGTTCTTATTAAAGAAAAAAGTCAATTCGCGAGCACTTTCGTCGTCGCGCCGCGTCGCCTCCCAGCCAACAATATATCTTTATATGTTGATAAATACAAACATATTATACGAAGAGTGGAAAGTGAATACACACTTAGTGGATCCATTGTGAACCGACGGATGAGGTTTAAAAGTTCGTACAGTCTGTGGATCAAGGTCGATACGAGCCTTGGCCATTCACATGTACATACTTATATATTCTTCACAGACAGAAACGAAATGAGTTCACCTCGCGAGAGCGTCTACACTGAAAAATGCTATACGAGATACGAGTCACCCTCCCGAAGTGTCATTCGCGAGAGAGCCAAAAAATGTGCCAGCATATAAAGGACTTTCATCCTGATATTCGTTTAAATCCTCTACATCCGAGCGAAAATACAGATTGATTATTTGAAATATATTTATCGAACGTCCCTGCCAAATGTAGCTTGAAAAAATAAATGTGTAGCAAGTACAACGAAGGACACGTACGTGTGAATTCAATTCGAGAAAGCTTTGTCCATTGAGTGCGATTTCCCGTGTATCTGTACTAAGAAAAACTGTGCTCGAATTTTATTTCTTCCTGGCTATTGGTGGCACAGAAAAATTCATCGATCCGTACCCGATCGAGAGAGCCTGCGAATTAGGAAAATATTGAATCCTGCAGGCTTTTCCTTCGCTACGTTTTTCTAAATTTACGAAGTATGAAAAAATTGGCAGAAGTTTGGCGAAAGCTTTTTGCGCATTGCTTTTTAAATCGATCAGTTATTCAAACCTTTCATCCTCAACAAAATAGTGCGGCTCACTGGATAAAGCTTTCCAGGAACTTTCTACACTCGTAATGTGTGTTGAAGTAAACAAATAAATGATAGAATATATTAACGCGTCAATATATAGATATCGGGCACGTCTTTATAACTGTTACATAAAATGTAGCATAGATCACGCTGTATCACGTCACGGAGCAGGGTAATGGGAACTCGTTTTTTTGTTGATCGAAATGAGGCGTAAAACGTCGAGATCAGACGAGATGTCGGGTCGAAACCCTGCGAGGTCCCCGCGGGGCTTGGTCGTTTATGCTCTCGGGTGAAACGCCCGCCGCGTAACTCGAGCGCGGGAAACGTTGTCCGGACCTCAAGAGAGGATCAAAAGGAGAGCCCCCCTCTTTGTGTGTAGGGAGGACAAACGTATTTCAATGTGCTCCCCCACCCTTTCAAAGTCGGACGCTCGAGCTTGTTGATCCTCGAGATCGTTTCTCAAGTACGTAAGAATTCGTGTCCGTGTACGTGTGCATCTGTGTGCGTGAATACTCGGGAGGAACTGTTTGGCGTTCACCGTTTCATCCGGGGGCCCCCCAAGATCGACGCAATCATACCCGGGGGTTTACTAGGTGAGCACGCGACTGAACGCTCGGTCCAGTACGAATCGTGCACTCCAACCCGAAGGAGAGTCTCATCATAACGAATATCGAATAAACGAATTCTCATCGACGCCCTGAAAGGACACTACTTTATAATAATACTGAGCCGTTCCCTCCGAGTTGGAACAATACTGTCGTTGATCGAACCGTTTTTTCATGATTGTAACCGTCGGCCAGATGAGTAAGGTCGATGAAAAATGAATTGAGTCGTTTTCACTAGCCCTGGAATATCGATCGACTATTCTCAAAGCGGGATTTCCCTTTTTTCTCAATCAAGGTTGAGTCGGAGTGTTCCAGGTGAAGCGACATTAAGGGTGAACAAAATAACGGGAAAATAGTGCGAAGGAGGTGGGGGGTGAATAAAGTGGAGCATGGAACGACGGCTCTTCCTTCTAGCCCTGTTGGGGCTGCTCGCCCTCGGATACGCTGCTCGTAAGTCCACCACTCTTTCCTATACTTTTCTTTTGTAACGTCGCATGCGAAACAATAAAATGTTTATGGCTCTAAGATCATAGTAATTGCGCGCTCGATCGTGCCGCGTTTTCACGCGGTGGCGTCCGAAGAGATCTTCGCGCGTCCTTTAAGGTCACGTTGCGAAATCGAAAAAGTGGAGCACCCCGATCGGCCCAAGGACGCTTCCATTCGTAGATTATTCGATCGGTAAACTCCACTCGAAGTTAACCTCAATTCTCACCTACAACGATGACACTTTAAATATTTGGTCAGTCCGATTCAATGATGAGATAGAGCTCGCGTCGATCGATCCTTGCGAACGATTTTTTCCATCAATTCTTTTTGTCACAACAAATTTATCGTTTCGACACACATGCTCGACGGTAGCTCCACACCCCGATACGCAATGTGAGAGAAAAATAACGTCTTTTTGCTTCCCGGGCAACGTGGAAACGATGTCGCTGGAATCCGGTGAACTTTCCTGGTATTTGCAATATTTCTTGACTCGGAGGAATTGAGACAAGGATTTTCTAATGCTCGGGAAAGGGTATAACACCATTTCCACGCCTAGCTCGGCTCGCAAAGATTCAATCGTTCGTCTCCCGAGACTAAAATTGTGTGCACTTGCTTCAAAGTTATTTAATCGCCAGCTATTATTTGCCGATTACGGTGAAATTATTAATTGCTGCTTTTCAACGCGCATTCTTTCAATAGATTCGTTCCAATCGAACCGATATAATCGTTATATTTTTATTGGCTCAAGTATTCAACTCAGATTACAAAAAATTTACAATTATAGTTCACCGTTGGCATACCGCTCAAACTTTTCATCGTAAATTACGTACTGAAAAACATTTTCTGCTCAAACTCAGCTGGATTTTTCGTCAGAAATTTCCAAATATTTCTGTTTTTATAAAAACATTATTTTCGAAAATGACAGAACAACCGTCGTTTTTCCCGTGCTACGGTATTGACGTTCCATCGAATCCCGCGTAATTATCTTCGTTAATGAACGAGCCGAGCGTGCGCAAATATGCAAACGATTAATATAGAAGTATTTGCATATATATTTCTACATGGAAAAATATAGATGAGTCGATATTCGCAGAATGCAATATAGACGTAAATAAAAACTCGAAACGTGACATTTGCATGAGAACTATGAAATTTATCGAATGGAAAAAAAATCTAAAGACGGTGAACAGCTAAGGGAACCTCACAATTTTGTTTCTCTTCGGCAGAATGCCCAAAGCATCCAACTTCACCGGGTCGAGAAATTTTGTGTTACTCTTCGACGTATGACATCAAAACGCTCGACGATTCGATATGCAGCTGCACAACTCTCGTACATCAAGGGCACGATCTTAAGGATTTATCCATTTCTGGTAAGGCATTCGAAAACGAGAAATATTAATTTCAAAAATATTAACAGTATTACACAATTTTTAAGGAACTCTGCATTTGAGTATTAGGGAAAAATGTGTTTTTTTTTCCCCCTCAAACAGACTGCGTTGTTCGTGCATTGATTTCGGTTAGGAATAATGTCAATGAAATCTCATTAAAATGATTCGCCACGTGAAAAAATACCGAGCACAATTTTTTCGAAGCGATTTAACGTCGAAGGAACGAATAAAAAATCGGTGACATAACGATAAACCGATATGCGTGGTACGAGTGTCATGTTCTGCGTATAATGAACGTCCTTGCACTTGCAACAGGATATCGAATCCTACGGATCAGTACTCAGTGAGTAATCGCCGATCTTCGGTATGGCTAAGAAAAATAAATTTATACAAGCTCGTATTAACCCATCTGCGATAATAAACTTGGCGTTAATTATTCATGCCGATTCTCCCGAAGTATGAACGTTGGGTTTTTTCTCGTCTTGGATTATTCACCGACGCTTAAACTTTTCGTAATTGCAAAGTAGTCTCTGAAATTAATATCTATCGTGAGTAATAATTATGAATTGTTTTTTATATACTCAATCGCGAATTCTTGCGTGAATTTTCATACATTTTATGGTATTTGCACGTGTTAAGCGAAAAAAGAGTTTTGCTCGAAAGAATTCACGGACTTGGGTGCTCGCTCGACGATGAAACAACAACCTACCTGCAACACTCTCCCTTTTCTTTCAGCACATCTTCCTAAATAATAATTGAATTCGTTTTGCTTTTTTTGACATACCACGTAACGCACGGTTCGCTGAGTCGAGTTTTCAGCCACCTACGCAAAGCGTATACCTTCGCAAGATAAGTGAAAAAAATGTGGAAAAAACGTTGTTTTTTTTGTAACACGCGTGAAAGTTTCCCCGTTACAAGAACGAAAATATTTCGTAAATGCGTGTTTTGAATATTCCTCGATTCGTGATGAAAAGTGACGCTCGTTAACGCGTTTGTAAACTACTTTGTGTGCATCTTTTAAAGGTGGTTACTACATTTATTCTAAATTCAATTCAGTTCGTGTGGCTCCATTTGATCAGCTCAACCGACGTTGCGAATAAAACTTTGCTTAATTCTCAGAAGATATCATCATCTCGAGTAAAACCACTTTTTTACTAATTAACAAGTCTTCGTGTCGAACGAAGCATGTTTTCGAGAACTTCCGGGAAGTTATTGTCGTGGCACAAGTGACCCCATGATCTGGAGCTTCATTAATTAAATAGTCTCTTCCAATAAAAACAGTCAAAACGCTCGACTTTCTCTCCCTTGTTAAAGTGGAATCTGACCCTTTTACGTAATAAAATTAATTTGAACAAATTGAAGAAAACGTTTCTTATGAAACATCGTTTTCTTCTTCGTTGCCCCAAAAAAAAAAACTGACAACGGTTACAAACAAATGAGAAGCAGAAAAAGGAATAGAAGATCAGCAACATGGTTATCTCACAGATCGAACGTCGTGCGCAACTCCCCACTACACTCGATGACAATCATTGAAAACGAGATCGTAGCAAAAAAGTGAACAGCTTACAAGAATTGATAGCTCGTCCCCATCGAAGCAATTTTTACGAGGTTACGAAAAAATGGCCGAGACGAGAGTCTCGATACGTGTGAGGTTGCGCAATTGTAATGCGAATTTCTTTACAAAGGGACTTTCGGCACGTACACGCCCGGCAAAACGCCTCGCAATGGCAGATACACACATATAACTTTGCAGGCAGCTGTGGAAGTGCGCGGAGAGCAAACTTGCGAAACTTTTGTGAAATGGGTTCACGACAGACCCGGAGGGGCCTCTTAAAGGCTTGTGCCGTGTGACGTACTTTATTATTATCGAACACCGAACACGAGTGTTTTATATTCTATTGAAATTATTGTGGCACATTGCGAATCGTGACGTACGATACTTTGTCAAAGTCCCTATCGCGTTACTACACTTTGATAGATCGGTAATTAAAACGGGTGGTCCCCGCGATCGTAGAATCACAAATAAAATCGTACTATACGATAATTGACAAAGGGACATGGTGTGTGTGTGCGACGAGAGTTTGTGTACAACAATCCGATGACGTTTTTAGCCCATTTGCTTATTCAATAAAAAATTCCCTTTTTCGAAGCTAATTGGTTCTCCGTTCGATTAAGTTAATTATTAACATTGATCAGCTCGTCCAATCACGCGGGCTAAACAACATTATTGATATTTTTTCAATATCGTTCAAACGGATCGATTATTTCAAACTCATTTCTCCTCGTCTTCTTTCTCTTTATCTCTTTACGAGAGTGAAAGTCATATTTATTTGTGGATACTTGTGCGGAGGTGACATGCGCGATCGAGCGAAAGAGTTTATTTTACAAATGTAGAATCCGGATACTGCACGTGGGAGGATCCGGAACAGTTTATTTTATTATTTCATACACTCGTGAAATTTCTAGCGCTGCGTCAAGTTCATGAATCCCACAATATGTTTTCTCTCAATGAATCCACAATGATTTCTGCGATGAAAAATTATTACCTAGTTAAAAAATAATGTTTTTACGCTCCCAGAGTTCACGTTTTTTTTCATCGCGTCCACGTTGAACCTCGTCATACTTCCATTTCCGCTTTTCGACAACGGTACTAGAATCCCGAGTCAAGACGAAAACAATGAGAAGTCAAAAATTTCAATTTCGCCCATGGACGTAAAGAATTCTCGTTGCACTTTTACCAAACGCCAGCATTGCCGTGACATTTGACACGGTGAAGATCCGCCCAAGCTACTAGGCTAATCCAGCGCGTGGCGTCACCTGCAAATCTTAGACGTGGAGTGGTTTGTCAAGTTTTTTCTTTTTGCAGTATTTCTATCTTAGACATTCACGCACTATTATAGTCGCGAACTCGATAATGCTTCGCGGAGTGTAGCTCTGAAGCATCGGAAAATACAGCAAGATTGCCTTGAGCCATGACGGTGTATCGACGAGCTTAGAAAATAGCATCGAGTTTCAGGAGCCAGTAGATAAGTCGCGGATTAGTCAGACGTTGAAGCTGCAACGAAAGGTAATCGTAAGATTGAAAAACCCATCGAAATCATGAACTACTTTCTTCAAGAATGGAGATCTTTGGATGTTTATTTTCTGCGTTATTACATCTCATTTACCAGTAAAATTGGTGACATCAAACGGATCCACATTGATTTAAATAACTGAAGATATGGGATTTTTCCAGTTATCGTGCAATTCGATTTTTCAAAAATACTCAGTCGAGTTTGACAAAACTCAATATTTCAAAGTTTCAAAAACAGGCATGGATCGAATTTGCACGACAACCTCGTCCGAAGAGCTGGAAAGATTAATCAAGGGAAAATTTAATTTAAAGGTATCGCGCAACTCCAGAAGTCTTTGAAGGATTCAAATCCTGCCCTTCAATTCTTGCTGTCAATCAACGATAACGAGGGATCGTTAAAGACATCGGCTCAAGTGCGATTAGAAGCCGCAGCTCGAATTGTCCGAACTTTGAACGAGGTAATTCATTTATGATATCGACATAAGTACGTATCAATATCAATACAAGATTTGAAGAAGAGATTGCTCCTGTGAGAATACAGATAAATGTAGAGTTGAAAAAAATCAGCCCGCCATACCGGTAAAACGGCTAATTGATAATGAAAGTAACGAGATTGTGTCTAGTCGAGCAAACGACTCTCGATCTTTACCTGAAGAAGAATGGCTGGGCGCTGTGGAAGAGCGTGCGAACGAAAGTATATCGCACGTAAGAGAGAAGAACCTCGATAGAGAATCGTGGTCAACGCTCGCCACTCACGCTCACCTACACTTACTTCAGCAAGGAGATAGCTCTGTTTTCCTTTTTTTTTACTCGCGTATACTCTGTACGAGCTCTTTCAATGGATACGCAGCCTCTCCCTTGTAAATTGCGCTTGTACTTCCTTCTTTTCTCAATGCGCGTCAAAGCCAGTCTCCGCATTCCGGAAAAGTTTTAATTGTTACTCAATTAAATCGTTTGTTCTATGTATCAAAACTTGAAAACCGGTGGCTTGAGTATTTTCTTCGTCGGCAATAAGGTGCTTATTTACTTTGAGTGCTTTCTCGTCTCATTGATTGTATCTTCGTTTGGAAGGTCGATGGCGTCGAGCTCAACGTCACCGCTGGCACCAAAGAACGTCTGGTCCATTTCGTACAGGGCTTGAAAGCCGAGCTCATTCGAAAATCGAAGGACAAACGAATCGTTATGGTTTTACCTACGAAACCACAGGATCTGGCTAAACAATTTGATCTCAAAGCCTTGTCAAAGTACGAATATATAAGTGGTTTCATTATAATTACACTGTAGAAATATTCTTCCTCTGTCATGCGGTGTTTATTAATTTGGAATATTTCGTAATCAACTTTTAGGTTCGTTGATCTCTTCTCGATACCCACACATTATTTAGTAGCAGACGACGAGGCATTTCGAACCTTCCATCCGTCAAGATTGATGGGCCTCTTTGACATGCTCAATACCGATAGTCTCGTCGACCTCGTGACAGGACTTGGCGTTGAAAAACGAAAAATCCTTGTTTCCATTCCGGCCAACGTTTACAAATTTAGACTGGAAAATGAGGCGGAGAATGCACCAAGATCTCCTACTAAATCGCAAGAACCAGTACAAATCGGTCGATCTGAAATGTGTGCAGCTATGGAGCAGGGTGAATGGATCGTAGAAAGAGACGAAGATCTCACGGCACCTTACGCCTTCAAGGACGACATTTGGATCGCTTTCGAGGACAAGATTTCTGCAGGAATCAAGGTCCGCAGCGTTTTGCTCTCACATAGATTTGCTTTAATCAATCGATTTCGAATCGATTTATCATTGGTCAATCTTATCTTGCAGGGGAAATATGTTTTACTTCGAGAACTCGCTGGTCTAGGAATTTATAACGTCGAAAAAGATTCTAAAACGAAATGTGGGATATCTCTTACGGAAGAAATTTATCACAGCTTCACGAATAATAAAAGAAAAACCCGTGAAGCAGTGCTGACTTCACTGCACGATGACATTCAGGTAAGCGTTATTATCGCGTTTGTATCAATAAATCCAGCTGCAGCTCGTACAATGGAATTTTTCTTGTGTATGCCAAAGCAAAAATCAAATCCGTATCCCAGTCACGTTAAATCCTCGGAGTACAGGATCGCTCGAGTCGTCGATACGGATGGACACGTTCATGCAAATCGCGAGACCATGCACACGGAATTTTCATGTCCACGACAAGGATACTTTGTTCATCCAAAAAGCTGTAACAGGTAATTTTATTGGAACAACAACCTTATTTATGAAAAGCAAAAATTGACAGGTTTGAATTTCAGATTTTATCGTTGCGTGAAATTCAACCAAGGGATCGAGGACTACAGCGTTTTCGAGTTCGATTGCCCAGCAGGTTTAGCGTTTGATGAACGAACTGAAGTTTGCGTGTGGCCGGGATCGATCACGGAAGGCTCCGCCTGTCCAGGAAGTAGTGAAATTGCACCATCGAAAGGGCCGAAGTTTACGTGTCCTGAACATCCGGGGTATTACGCCGATCCGGAGAATTGCCGATTTTTCTACGCCTGTTACGATCTCGGTAAGATAAGTGAAATTTCCACAAATATAGTTTATCAATGTGCAATATTTAATTCTACAATAATCATGTTACTGTAGGCGAAGGAGGATTGACGTCATATGAATTCCGTTGTCCATATGGATTGGTGTTTGACGAGGAAAAATTAATTTGTGAGTGGCCTTACCTTGTACCCAGTTGTGGGGGCGGTACCTATCACCGTAAAGATTATGATAACGCACATGGTTCGCACGGCTCGGGACACGGTGGTCATTCCGGACATGGTGGATACGGAGGAGGAGGCTATGGTGGAAGTGGCCATGGTGGGCACGAAGGATCATCGAGCGGAGAATGCCATGAAAGCGGTCATAGTGGGCACGGAGAATCATCTAAAGGAGATTGCGATGAAAGCAGCCATGGTGGCCACGGAGGATCTTCAGGCGGAGGCTATGATGAAAGCGGCCATGGCGGCTACGGAGGATCTTCAGAAGGTAATTACGATGATAGCGGTCATGGAAATGGAGGATCTTCGGAAGGAGGCTACGGTGAAAGCGGACATCATGGACACGGGGGATCTTCGGAAGGAGGCTATGACGAAAGCGGTCATCATGGACACGACTCTGGCCATGAAGGTAATGATGGACGTACCACAGTTCATTCTGGTCATGATGAGCATGGTGGAGCAGCTGGAGGTGGATACGACCATGGACATACGACGGTTCACTCAGGACACGGTACTCATGATGAGCATGGTGGAGCAGCTGGAGGTGGATACGACCATGGACATACGACAGTTCATTCTGGACATGGTAGTCATGATGGACATGGTGGATCAACTGGGGGTGGATACGACCATGGGCATACGACAGTTCACTCCGGGCATAGTGGTTATGATGGGCATGGTGGGTCAACTGGGGGTGGATACGACCATGGACATACGACAGTTCACTCCGGGCATAGTGGTTATGATAGGCATGGTGGGTCAACTGGAGGTGGATACGACCATGGACATACGACAGTTCACTCCGGATACGGTGGTTATGATGGGCATGGTGGATCAACTGGAGGTGGATACGACCATGGACATACGACAGTGCACTCCGGACACGGTGTTTATGAACATACCACAGTACATCCTGGAAATGTTGAGAATAAACACACCACAATTCATTCTGGACACGATGGAAGTGATCATACAACGATTAATTCAGGCCATGGAGGAGTTAGCCATCCGACAATCCACGCAGGACATGACAGGAACGAACATTCGACAGTGCACTCTGGATATGAAGGGGGTTACACACATGGCGGAGGATACACGGGTCATACAACTCAGTCTGGATACGACAGACACGTTCCTACGCTCGTGCACGCAGGGCACGGAGGAGACGGAGAATCGTCAAGTGGTGGACATACCATTCGAACGGAACATGGAGAAGGACACACCACAACTCATTCGGGACACGGCGGAATTGGACACTCAACGATACATCCAGAATTCGGAGGTAGCGATGCACACGGTGGAGTCACAACTGGTGGATACAATGGGCATACAATCCCATCAGGACATGCAGTAACTACACCCACAATTGTTCATCCAGGATATAATATTCACGGAGGATCATCTGACAGTGGTCATGTGAACGTACACACCACTGGTCACTCAGCAATTAATGGTAATACTGCTCATCTCGGGTCATCTGATGGAGGATTCACAGTTTTATCGGGGGAAGGATATGTTGGATCCCCCGATGTATCATATTCAACGGATGGTGAAAATTCTGAATACTCAACCGCAGACACAGCAGTCAACACAGGAATCAAATCTGGTATATATGCTGGCCAATCCCCCGGAATTCAATTCGGTGGCCAAGCCGGATCTACAGTTGCCTCCGGAATAGATAATAGTGCAGGTAGCCCATTGATTTCTGGAAATACTGGATCAAAGGTGTACCACGGAAATTACAATCCTTTGCAAGGTGGTGGATACACTCACCCTCACCGTGGTTCTGTCACATCCGACGAACTAAAGACGGGATCTTACAATGAACACACTGCCATTGGAGGATCCCAGAGAATCTCTTCCACTGGCGGGGGGACGTATTACAACAAAAATGCTGGATCTTCTGGTAGTTATTCAGGTGGAACTTTGTCTGGAGACATTATAACTGGTTCGGTAAATCGAGGTATCATTGGGACTGCTGACTCGAACTCTGGAGCAGCTTATAGCCACGGCGATGTTTCTGGAACTATTGTAAATGGCGCAAATGAACAAGGTTTGATTTCATCGGGAGTTGTCCAGCCGGGATATGTACAGACATATTCAGGAGCCCCTGGTTATGTGTTGACAAACGGTGTTAAAACAACTTACGGAAGTTATAATCCACAGGAAACCTTCACTCAAAGCATAGGTGGTCAAGGACTCGTCATTACAGGTTCACAAACACCCGAAGTAGTCTTAACTGGTAATTCTGGTACAGGAGCTCATCTGGCTGAGCATCCTTCCCCAGGGGTCATTGTGAGTAACGCTAAAGAACCTGGAAGTTCAGTAATCGGGTCTGTAAAAGGACAATATAACAACGATGGTTCGAGTCTTTCAATTTATGATGGAAGTCCAGGCTTTTCTCACTCACAATTTGGAGGTGTTTCCACGCATCAAGAGTACATTCCTGGTAGCTCGCATCCGTCGAACTTGCCGCAAAATCCAATAATTACTTTTGGTACCGGCGGTGGATACAAAACGAATGAATATCATGACAATGGTGGCCGGAGTACGATACGCTATAATAACGGTGAAATAACTCACAAATACACCGAAGACGATGTGAGGGAACATCAAGCGAAATTCGGTACTTTACCAAAATTCGACGTTACTAGTTATGAAACGAGTTCGACTGATTTCACGAAAACAGGACCCACGAAGACTGGTATTGTAACTGCCCAAGTAGGAGGTAGTGCCAGTTACGTATCTGGCACGTCGGCACCTAAACCCTTGATCAATCCACAAAACATTGGAGCAAATGCCTTCGGTAGTAACTCTGGTTATTCTGGCACATCGAGTAAAATATCAAATGGTGCTTTCGATCGTACAACGAGTTTCTCCAACGTGCAGTACACGAAACCGAGAACCAATTACGAGAACGGTAGAATCGATACATCCAAGGTCACTTCAGAATCGTCAAAATCAAGCGACAAACAATCCGCGTCCGGTTACACCTACACGAAACCAGCAATTCAATTTAATGGTTTTGGAGTTGCCAGGACGACGCAAACTCCGCAAACCATAACTAAACAGACAGTCTACTCAAGCAGTCCAGCGCCATTCTTAAATGTCCATGTTTATAATAATCCATCGGCCGTTACCGAGTCCCCAATCGGTTTCACTACTGGTCCTCTAGAAAACTTTAAATCAACAGTTTTTGAAGCCGCTAAAATCCCATTTACCATATCGACCGTCCAGCCTGTCATCGACACTGGGTATAAGACCATAATCTCCTCGACCCAATATCCAATTAATATAAACGCCAACAGCTTTGGATACAGTAAAAATACTGGTTATAAAACAAATTCATTGTCCACGAAAGATAACTCAGCTCTGAACATAAATGTTTCTTTCCAACCGCACTTACCGAGTGAGGAACAATATGAAACGATTGTACCAGCGCAAGGTCTCGAACCGACCAGATACGATAAATCGGGAAAACCGTCTGTAACTCAATCGGTAATATCGTACCAGCATCGAACAATTCCTCAACAGGTAAATACAATGTTACAAAATTGGTTAGAAAAAATGAGAATTACCTGGATTAACAATCGAATATATTTGACAGGTTAATTACGGATCGTCCGGTTTCTCGGGCTACTCGGATACCGACACTCATATTAATTCGACTTACTCGCAAAATACTGGAAGTTATGGACAGAAAATAACTCCACCTGCAGAGGTATTGAAAAAGCAGTCATTAACACAATAATTTTCAAACTTTATTTCACATGAAATTGAATTTTTATTTCATTCATTACAGATTTACTATGATCCAACGAGCACGATCGCACCGGCAATCGGTGTGACTTACAGACCACCGTTTAAGGTCGTTACTCCGCAATCAAGTCCGCGTGTACCCTCAGCAGGATATAACTACGAAAGACCATCGGTAAAATTCGTCAGTACACCATCGCCAACCATAAAATACCAGAATCCGATTGTTGTTCAAGATTCTTCAAAATCGAAGAATGCCGGAGGGTCGCAAACGAGTTTTGGCACTTCGAGAACCGAGGTAGAAAAACCGATTACGAATTACAACCGTGGCAGTACGAAATTCACTGCAAGTGGCTATGAAACTTCTGGGAACGCACGACACGAGGAATCAGCGGTGAAAGCGAACCAAAAATCGTATTCAAATAATTTCGATCGGTCGTACACATCCAAAGTGACATCAGCCGGTGATCAGACAGGATTTGGTTACAGTAGAATTTACTCTACCACTCCGAATTACAGAACTCAAACGAAATCCCGGGAATATGGAAATAGTAATCAATTCTCTGAATCAGAATATTATAGTCGAGATAGAGAAAATTCGGACTCGTCATCGAAGGTCCGTCCCGGAGTACCGACGACTCACAGGCCAATTTTGAAGTCATCAACTCCAGGACCATTCAGGCAGGCATCTTTCTCCCCAGCGTCTTATGGCCCAACAACTCCAGCAATAACGACATATTCAGGTGATTATGGAAGAGGATCGTCGACTCTGTCCTACAAAGCCACCACCCCGAAGCCTCTCGACAAACAGAAAGGCCGAGGCAAAGTAATCGTGAAATTGAGCGATCTCCACCCCTTGCTATTGGGCAAGTTAGGTGCCGAATGTACCTGCAAAGCGGATCCATTTGCCAGTTTCCGAAGTGGAAAACCGCTGCCGATTGATTCGTCGCGAGGACGAATTGATTTAAGCAATTACGACGAATCCGAGGTTTACGTGGACCTCGAATCGTCGAAAGAAAGTGGTAACTATGATTCTTCGGAATACATCACGAGTTTAGGAGAACTCAAGAAATCTGATAACGAATACCAGACACCGGTGATCGCCGTTTTTGGCACTTCAACGCCTTCCTCAAAAAGTGCACGAGTCAAATCCCAGCGACCTTCGTCGACCTATCTGCCCGTTGAATCTCCGCCTGCAGCAGCTTTAAAATCTTCAAGAGGCAGTGCCAGCGCATCGATGCCCATCGGTGATCCGTCCATTCGGTCTTTCTTCGCCGGTGAGCAGAAACAGGGTGGATTCCGCGTTGGAAAGAGTCTCGGTGTATCGGAAGGTTCAAATCCCAATGCCCTGAGCCCGAAAGGAGCAGCTTTCGATCGCTTTGGAATAGGTGGTCTTCGTGAATCGGACGAAACTCTGGAAGGTGCCAGCAATTGTGCCAGGCCTGGTCTCTTCAGACATCCCAATTACTGCAACAAATTTTACGTCTGCCACTGGGATGAATGGAAAAAGAAGTTTACCCTCCACGTTTTCAATTGTCCCGTTCATTTGACCTTCGACAGCGAAGCTAGTGCCTGCAACTGGCCCAGCAAGGGACCCGCTTGTCAAGATGATAATCTTCTTGTTTAATGTCTCTCCCTCTCTCTGCCTCTCTCGCGATATGTTCTGGAGGAAAAAAGAACTTGAGAAAAAGACGTGCTAATTTTTTTTTGACCTCGAAGTTTTATGATGTCACGACTCATTCGTTCCGGTAATCGTTTCTTTGGATTCTCGTAATAGCTATTTATGGCTCTTTCGTGAAAACCTTTATTTCGATCGCCGTAAACCAAATCAAGAGAATGGTATCAGGCTACGATATATTGTATAAATTTAATACATACATACAATATGTACATATATGACTCGAATAACGCGAAAGCGTTGCCATCGCTTAGAGAGAAAGTCGATCGAACCCATCGATCCAAATCGACTCGACCACCGATACGATTGAACGATCATCGCGGCTCCGTGTATACTCGTGCAGCGTCCACTGTCATATATGTTCATGCATACGAAAAGAAACGATGATTTTTGATCTACGAAAATTTTATTTTCCTCTCGAACATATCAAATGTATCGTATTTATGTAAATAACTTGCATCTTTCTTGCGTGGTATAATCATTGTACTTTTGAACAGCGATCTTTTCGAAATTTGTATATATTGTATATCGAAAGAGACAAGAGAATGAAAGATGGAATTAACCCTCTTTGATAACGATTTTTTTCCATGTAGAGAAAAAAAAAACAATTCTGGTCGATCGATTCGATTGATAATTTATTTGCTCCCTCAATCATTTTTCTATGTTAAGAATATTAATTGTTTCAAAAAGAACCATCAATTTTATTAACTGAATTATGATTTCTTAGTGCCATTTTTTTATTGAGTCGGTAAAAACGAATTAAACGATAAGGGTAAAATAGAACGAGATTCGTCGATGTAATTCATTGATTGGACAATAAATATTCATTCTGCTAATTTAAAAAGGGATTCAACTGAAAAAGACTTTTAGTTTAAATTTAATAAAATTCGCTGAATCAAATTTGAAGATACCCATTTTAGAAGGGCAAGAGAAAATTATACTTTTCCATTTTGCTCGTAAAATATGGAACTCTGCTCCATTCACAGCGTCGTCTTTCAAATTGTTGGAGTAACACGGAAGTTCTTTCCAACTTTATCTGCAAAATATTATTGAGCACTATGACTGCCCCAATTGAAAAATGTTTTTCGTCGGATCCAGCACCGCGGACACGTTTACAAAGTAGTAATGCACGATAAACGGCAGTGATTATACCGTTGCTAGACGAAAAAAGTGAAGAAATTGCTTTAGCTCTGAAGGATAATAGTTATCTTTAGAGAGGGGTCTAAAAAAGGTTGATGGACCGTTATAGGTCTCCTCTCGCTAGACACAACGGTACGCAGGTTTATTATTTTTCAAACCATCATGGTACTTCTTTTATTTCAATTTGACGATAAAGAAATGAAGCATCTGGCTTTCGAGAGCTTCAATTAGAATCTGTTTTCTTGCGACAAGTTATGTCAAAATACTGTGACAAATTATACACAATAAATTGACCTGGAAAAAAACTCTCATTACAGCAAAGCCAAATAAAATATTTATCGAAAATTGGAAACTGCATCGTTAGAATTTAGAATGATTAATGCAGAAAATCAAACGGAAAAGGTAACTGATTCAACGTTTAGGAAGTACGTGTCATTCGGAGCTTCGAAAATCGAATAAAAACAAATTAGTGTCATAAAAATATTCAACTGTCAAACGAAAACTTCGGTCAACGCTCAATTGTCTATCGTTAAATTTTGTCCGCTGCGCCATCTACAAAGCTGAGAATTGCGCTCAACTTGGCGTGTATCTCGCGTGATCTATTATACAATAAAAACGAATAAGAGGGAATTAAAAAATGTTTTAGAAGAGTTGAGATAGCGCGAGGCAGTCGTGGCGAGAGAAAAGAAAGTTACGCGCCGTCTCCCATGGGCCATGTAGACGTATATAAATATACACAATATATGAAGCATTATAATAACTATGGGACGTCTCAGCAGTCACGATTCCGCAATATATTTCCGTAAGTGTAAGAGCGAAGTCTATCCATCATCTCAGAGCAATTTTATCCAAGAAGCAGAGAGACGAAGCCGGAATATTACTTTCCACAATTATTCGGCAGATTAATTGTCAAATTTGTCCAAATAATTAAGCCGCTCGTGGATACTCTTTCGTATGCGTGTACAGTGGTTTGCTCGAAGCTAAGACATCGTAAATTCAATTTTCGCTAATTATTTGCGCTCTTTATTTTTTTAAGCACGATGTCCGAGAATAATAATTGGACGTTTCATCGTGGTCTGAATTTCTCATTTGAGTATAGAAGAAATAAGAGTCCACAGCTGATCCGCCTGTCGATCACGCATACTATCACCAGATGTGGATCTCTTTTCTCGTCTGATTTACATCTTCATCTGCCTGACTAAAATTACCTGCGATTTCATTATTGGACTGATATCCATGGGTGTGCATTTCTCCCTGTTGTATATGTCGTGCAAAAGCGAGTGCTCCTTCGCCGGTACGTGGCTCGATGACCCAGTGATACATATATTCGGAAAGACAGATCGTTCTTGAGTCAGAGATAGATTAAATGGAGTGGAAAACCACATCCGGAGGGGACCATTTCATTGCATCAGGCGTACTGTAGCACGCTTTAACATTTTTCTGCACCTAATCAAATGACGGGCTTTGAATCGCCTTATACGGGGCACGATTAAATTACATGTCTGTTTACCGATGTAAAATGATACTGGATGCTGAAAAGTAAAAAAAAAAATTTGGCATTCATTTGTGTGCCCGAAAAAATGTTTTTTTTTGTTAATTCATATTCGTCAAATTTTTTGTTGCTCACATCAATTTAGGCAGATGGAAAATTAATATCAACATGATTTCGAATGGTGAAGTCCTCGCGTTAATTACATTGAATATTTTATCGATAAAAATAATCGCAATAAGTACACATTCGATAACAAAGATGTGTTTTCGTAAGTAGATTACGATCGTATTTGGTCAGACATCGTACTCGTTATTCGTATGTGTGGCTCACTCGATTCACAGGCGATTCATATCAGATTGTATATCATATATATACATGAATAATTCTGGTGTTCCTAGGTACGGATGAGTTGCGTAACGAGAGGTTTATAGTTGCTTAGAGTCCAGAGCGGACACAACGGGTCCAAGTGCTGCATGGCCTCACAGTGTTACTTGAAGATTTATTAATTTGACATACGGCGCTCTATTAATAAGTAGTCGACAGTTCCTGCTTTGAAAATTTTCCGGTTAGCACTGCACATTTTGCAGAATGGGCGAAAAAAGAGACAGACAGAGGGAGAGAGAAAGAGGGAGGGAGAGAGAGAACATTTTCCGGAATTATTAGTGCAGGCGCCTGCCAGGCTTTTGCTGTAATTATCATCTGGATCAACCGATATATCTCCTCTGCCATACCAAATGATATATTATATCTATTCTATTTGCATATCACAGAACTCGAAATAACTCGTAGCCGAAAATCCACATGCAGGCTTTTTATTCAAAAAATGAGCATGAAAATCTGAATAAAAATCTCACAAATATAACTGAAGGGAACAAATATCTTTCAAAGAAAAAAATCAAATTTCATCCTAAACGAAGTCAGACTTGAGTGAAATGTCATTAAAAATCAAGTGGCTTTAAACCAAGGACAAAACGGTTCCGTTGCACCATCATTTTTCATGAATTTTATAAAATTTTTTTTTCTTTACTAATATTTATTATGTATCTATGGGCATGGCGACGTAAAATAGATCGCTATCCATGAAATCGATGATGGACAGAAAATTATTTAGCATTTCTACTAAGAACATTCAATGGATGTATGCGATGAATTTTTAATCCGTTTCGAATAACAATTAACGCGAGTGTGCGGACTTGGAAAAAAACGAGGTCTTCGCCTACAAATTTGTCTTTGTTATCTACCCTACTTGTTTTTATTTTTTTATTCTCATAAAAAAGAAAGGTATTTTTGATACTTTTTGGCCCGTGGTCTCTCTCCTTCTCTCTGCTTTTCCACTTCTCCCACGCTTCTAGTTCGTTGAGCATACGAAATTTCACGCTGGAATTTATTCATTGTAGTACAACGCTGCAGAATGACCGATGGTCAGTCGACTGTCACTTCCATATATTTTCAGGTCCACGTGACCCTCGAAGCTTCGCAGCTTTAGAGTCGATCGGTCGCGAGCAACAACAGAAAAAGAGAGGGCAGAACGGACAGCGAGACCGGTCGGACTATGTACAAAATGATAATCACTTCTTCCCTCCAATACTTAAAAGTCCGAGAGCGAGAGAGAGAGCCACAGAGAAAGAGAAAGAATTGGGGTGGGAGAGTGGGAGATCGCTCGAAATCGGGAGAGCAGTGGAGAAAGAGAAAAGTGGAGGTCCCAACTCGAGAACCAGGTAGTACGAGCTCGGAAGTGATATAAAGGGGAACGTAGTCCCAGCTGAGTTTAACGCACCTGGAACCACAGACAGGAAGACTACAGCGAGACCGTCGGCAATCCCGGCCAGAATTTTACAATCGTCGCTGCTGTGCCACACCATCATCAACCACCATGTAAGTGCATAAGCGATTAAACGTTTTTAGCAAAATAACGTCGATTATTAATTCGTTCGAACCTTCGGTTGGTGCCAACAACTGTACAGAGAATGATTTATTGTTGTGATTTTCGTTGGTACATTGAAGTATGACGAGTATTTTGATTTCGAACCTTTATTGAAACGACAACACGAGAGACTCGATAAATATTACAGGGATCAAAGATTTTTTTCATGGAATATAATCATCTTAAGAATTTATTCGAATACAAGCACGGTGTGAATGATTATCAATGGAATAATCGATGGGTCAATGCGATCTAAGGACTTGTGTGGAAATATATTTTGTACATGAGAAAAATTATTCGATAGGCACAATCGTTATTGGAACATGGGAATGTAGGAGCTGATGAAATAATTGCACTTGCACCATGTAGTGTTAATGACATTTTCACAGAAATGGCTTATTCATGAGACGAATGAAGTTTGTGGAAACTGCATAAGCCACGAAAAACAGGTCAAAATCACAATGTGTATAGTTAAATAAATAAACTTGTCACTGACAATACGACGTTTCTTTTTCGCTCGTTAGCCAGCAAACCAACAACCCGCATTACCACTTCTGCGTCATTAACACTTGACGTTCGTATATATATTTATGTTTTCGACGAGTCGTACTTCCCGGTTATCTCTCACGGCTGCACAGATCTCCGCATTTTTTCAATTATGTCGACTTACGTAACCTCGCCGATTTCCATGTTTTTATTATTTCGCAAAAATCTTGTACTCCATCGTACAGGATAAATACTTTATTTACTCATACACGAAATCATCGAGTTTGTTTATCATCGCGGTGCTTTTGATCTTTAAAAAAATCGTGAACGCAATCACGAGCTTCGAAAAACGCATCCGAGTTATTAGATCGAGCAATTCCCAACATCGTTCAATCCACGATCTTGACAAGCTCGCCAAAAAAAATGATAAATTATCCGAGATTAGAGAAAATTGTTCGGAACGTGAATCGAGGCAGCTGGAAGAAAATTCACAAAGTTTAAATGCATATAAAAATAATGAATTCTTCAAATCTTTATATCGATCATAAAAATGTCTTCCTACGAGAATGTCTCGTAATTTAGCAACGGTATACCACGCGTTTTTTTATCACACGCACGCACCGAGCAACGACTATATACACAGGACATAAGGTCTAACGCCACCATACGTTTCTATCGGTGTCGCCTTGAAACCAGTCTCGAGTATTATCGCGCGAAGTGAAAGGGTCCAGACTCGTTTTGTTTTTTCTTTTTTCATACATCATATTTTTTCCCCGCGTTTTGAAAAGCCTTCTATTGAGATAGGACGCGTGAGCGTACATTTTCGCTCAGGTTAGTTATTGCGTTCGCTCGTTTCACGTGGGTTGTGCACGTGCACCGAGTTGCAACGACTGTAGGACCGAGCTCCGTCGTAAGCTTATGCGTATTCCGAAGATAAATAATTTCACTCTAATATTTCCGATGAAAACTTCGAGATAGAACGTTCCAACTGAAAACGAGTGTTCCAAAATGACGCAATGTTAACTATGAACTTGAATATCGGGAAAAATTCGTCAAAATGAAATTTCAAGTTTATAAAAACCAGACCAAGGTCACAAATGTTCATGTATGAAATCTGTTTTTTAGTGATTGTACTTTTTATCTGAAATCGATCATCTTTGGCACGGATGCTCGATAGAAGAATGCTCGTTCGAAAGGCTCTCGTAAAATATTAATTTTCGTCACGACCGGCAATTCATCAGTCATCTACTTACGAAGTTTGCTCCCTATAAAATTCATGTCACATGTTCGTTAAGATGGATACAATAAAAAGCATTGTCATCGTTAGAAGAAGCGGCTTATTATAAAAGAATTACGACGATTGGCCCACTTGTAGAATAATAAATAGTTCGATGCAATTTTAATTGCTCGATTATGTGCAAAGTGTAGAACGTTGATTAAGGTGGTCCGCATTAAGCCTATCACCGAGCAATCAACCCATTTCCGTATCTAGCCTCGCACTGTTCGACTAACCCACTTTTGTCAGCCCTTCATTCTCCCTCTCTTGCGAATCAAAGATTCGGGACAGCAAGGTCAGAACTACAAGTATCCACTTGTACACAAAGATCGACGTACATATTCGGTATGTTAAAAATACAGAAAAGAACCGTTATTATCACTTTCCCTTCTCGAGGCGGTGGCCTGAATAGAAAGTGGGGTAAGATCGATCGGGATGCGGTTGATCGTGCGTGAACCGAGCCACGCCATGTTTTTTGTCGCGCGCGTGTGTGTTTCTTTTCATTTTATTTTTTTACCTTTTTCGACGCTCTCGGTTCAACGAGAGATCCAAGAACGAGTCGCGCCTAATTACCACAGTACCGAGACGAATGTTGTGCGGGAAAAGTCGTCTTGCTCCAAAAAGATCTCGTTCGACGTGATCCCTGGAGTGAAATCGTCCACGAAAGTCCCCTCGATTATTCGATTCGTAGAGCAGTCTTTTATTTTTTTTTCGCTCCAGTATGCTCATTGAGATTGTGATAACTCGTAGGGCGAGCAGAAAAGACTGGAAATCTGTCGAACCGGTTTCAACACTGATGAAATTTGTATTTTGGTGGTAACTCGGGATTTTTCCAGAGTTCGATAAAAAAAACAGAAAAAACAGATAGCAGAAATGAAAAATCTTTTTGTAAACATCAAGTTTTTCCGCTGCTCAGACAAAAATTGATTTTATGCCGCAGCTAAGGCTCGATTTTATCACGATTTTTTCCCGGCCGTCTCCTACTTTGCCTCGAAAAATTATGCGCTCAACATAACAAGCTTACACGGAAAAATGAGGCTCGGGGAAAAATGAACGCGATGAGCTAAGGTCGAGATCGGACCGAATTATTCAACGTCTTGACCGGAAACTTTGATTCGATTCACACACGCGAGTCCAAAGGCGAATTGCGCAAGTCTTAACGAAACGCGGCCCGATCTTTGCTTTCTCCGTGCTCGGAATAGAGCTCACGGCGATTTACAACGAAACTCATGGTCCAGCAGGTCCACCGAGATTGGTAAACACCAGCCAGCGGTATAGGTGAAAGGATTTTGGAACGTTGGACCAACGAAATCACGAGTTTCACGTTCTTACGAAATTTTGCGTACCCAGGCCGCCTAAAATCATCGTTTAAACGTCATTTCTCGAAGCGCCCTTTTACCAATCAAATTTCTTTTCTGTCGACACATTTATATCAATAAAACGGACAAGACTCCAAAATTATTTGACGTATTTCCGTAGTCACGAACAGAACTTCGTATTCTTTAAACCAATTGACGCGAAAAAGTATTCAAATTATTTGGAAGCGCGATTGAGTAAAAATACGTTTAGCAAAACCGACCGACTTTAGGGTCGGTCTACGTGCTTCCATTTCTAAAGCAACGGTGCGTCCGAACTTCTCGAATTAATTTACCCGGATGCATTCGACGCGATCGATTGCGAACGAATTTCAATGAGAACTCAAAATCACGTAACTCGAGTACAAAAATTCTCCAATACCCATTTCCCTCGTTCTCGCGTTCATACTCAAAGTTATCTGGAGAAAATCTGGAGACATCACGCTCCACATGGCTCGAGCTGAATCACGAAAACTCGCGCTACATGTCACGTGGTCGTAATAGGTCAATAGGCGTAACGCTTCGAGCATGTATACATATTTTAAATTAAAATTCATGTATCGTCGCGTAACGGATATTTCATGCCGTTAACAGAAGGGCATACATGAAGCAACAGCGATAGATTTTCTGACCGCTCTCGAACACCGGTTATCGGACTTGAGAAAAGGAAAAAAATTCCCTCGCTCTTTAACGACTCTGGACTCAAGATTGACGCTTTTACGAGCCAATGTACTAATGCACAGGATCTTATACAAGAGGACGGAGACAAGTAAAAGTCAAGCGCTGAAACGTGCCTGGTTGCCGCCTTGAGCAGTGAAAGTTTCAATACTTGCTGAACTTTGCCACAGCATTGACGAGCGACATTCGCTCTAGCAAATTAAATAGCTTATTTTAGATAATAATATTTTCGATTACCATTCGAATTGTCCCAACATTTTTTCACCGCGAAATAACACAATTAACTTTTCTCCGGCTAGCATACACACAAGTTTTTCCAACGCTCTTAAATTCTCATGATGTTTCAAATGGCTCTAGTTTTCGACAGATTTATAATACAAAATAACAAATACCTTATACTAAATATGAAAACGTAAAAAGCAAAGTTACATTGTGCGACCGTAACGACAATAAGAGCAGAGAAAATGCTCTTAAAAAGTAATGGATTTGCGAAATTGCGAGTAGTTAGAAGAAATGATAGTTTTTTTTGCTGTACGTAAGACTCAAAAACTTTCCTATTAAAAAGAGGGTTCCTATTTAAATATTTTTTTAACAAAATCTGTCAATAGCTTCCCACATTATGACACAAAATGGTAATTCAAACGGAGGGATGAATCTTTTCAATGTTTATCTGAAAAATATGTCTTTCGAATGTTGGAGAACTCTATAGAAAACAGCGGAAGTGAAAATGGCCGGATTTGAGCAGGACGATAAAAAATCAATGAATTCACAGATGAAAGAATTTGAAAAAAATCTCTTTGCGCATGTTGCATATGAAAATTTTGTTTCCAGGTCGGTGTGGGCGGTATTGGCGTTGCTGGGATTGACGGCGGGCCTGTTGGTCGAGTCTGCAGTACCGGATCCACCGACTTCCGGTATAACGACCGTCGGCTCGCTCAAACTCGCGACCGCCGAAGATTGTGCCGGAGTGGTAGCGTTCTCAGCAAACAAGGCTACCAACACCGTAAGAATGACTTTCATTATTTATTGCACTTTCATATTCAAATAATAACCTCGATCTTTTTCGTTTCATTGCAACGGAGTTATGGCGAATTTTACGATTGGAATAAATTCGTTTTTTCTCTCCAGGACGCCAGGCTCGTATTTGCTGAAACAACAATGAACAAGGGAGTCGGCTACATCGCGGAGACAGGAATATTTACGACTCACTGTCCGGGACTCTATCAATTCAGTTTCGCGGGTTACGGTAGCGACAATCTGCGAATAAGCCTCAAGCGGAAGCTGAACAAATCGGAGACGTGGACAACGCTCGTGGGTGCTGGACCAGGCGGCGGATCAAATTTGATTCTCATAAACGCTGACGGAGGAGATCAATTTGTCGTTTATGTCGACGCTGGAAAAGTCACCGAGGGTACTACGTTCTCGGGTTATCGATTTGCCAAGAAATAAATCAACGAGAAAAATCCCCGTCAGAGCTCTCGACAATTATCACCAATGCGGTTTATTCCGAATTCGCATTTTAACAACACAACGTATCAGCGACTTTCACGACCAATAAATATTCACGAAGACATCGCGAGGATCACTGAAACTAAATTTTTACCATCGCCAATACGCTGATCCGTGGCCGCCAACCGAGCTCGACGTATGGACATCGATTTTCAATCCGACTCGTCGAGAAAACTCATCAACAACGACTACAAAGATCGACGAAATATTTATAAGATTCGACGTTATTCATCATCTGAACTCTCAGGCCAATTCCTTAATTCGTTGTACCCCTCTCCAATTTTCTTCTTTCTTCAACCTCTCTCTTTTCTGGTCTGCTTTTTCCTACATTCTCATTCTTTCCTCTCTTGCTCAATTCTTACCAATTCTTTTCTCACAACGTCCTTTTATTTTCGTGAAACTAATGATCCGTTGATTCGGTTTCGTTTTACACATTGCTACTCTCTACACTGATCTTTCTTTCACCGCTTTTCATGTTCTTCAGTCTTTCTTTTCTCTACCTTTCCATCTTTTGTACCGAATTTACCTGCTGCACTCCACTATTACTGCGGCTCCGTGTCTTCCCATTTCAACTATTCATCTCGCTCTCTTTCTTTCTTTCCTTCGTTTTGCCACGCTCTCTTTCTATCTCGCCGTTTCTTTTCTTTAATTCTTCGTCCCTCCTGATTTCTTTCTTTCGATCTTTTCCTCCTGCTTTTTCTTTTTTACCCTGTCTTCATTTTTTTCTTGATCTCGTTTTACTATTCCTCGCTTCCTCTCTATCATTCCCTTTCTCTTTCTCTTATCTTCATCTCCATCTTCCTGTCTCTCGTTGTCTTTTTCTGTCTCTCTATCTTCATTTTTTTCTTCTTTTCGTGCTATTCAACTTTCTCTTTTTTCTTTCTCTCTCTCTCTCTCTCTCTTCCTTGTTTTTTCTCACTACCCAACAGTATTACAATCCCAAAATTGTACGCCAAGTCTTGCCACCGCGTACCGCTCAAAGCCTTTGGAATCTTTACGCTTTCTATTTCCATTCGAATTACTATAATTTCGTGCTCTCAGATACGATTCTCTTTTCGCAACTCGTATTCTGTCTTTTTCATTCCGTACCTTTTTATACCATCGTGCAATCTCAACTTTCACCTATTATCTTCGTTTCTTTCTTTCAATGCTCTATAATCACTCTGTCTTATTAATCTTCGAGTCTGTTCTTATTTTCTCTCTTCCCATTCTGTACTCTGTGCTTCGTCTTGTTTCTTCTATTTTCATGATTATCTTTCGAATTCCTGTCTAATGTAAATCTTTATTTTCCCCTCCTTATAAAATGCCGTTGAACCGTCTTTTTTTCTTCTCCCCTCGATCTTTTTACTGTCTCCATTTATCTAAACTGTCTTTTCAACCTCTGCTCTCTTTCTCTTTTTCATTTTTTTCTCATCTTTCACCCTCTTCCATCGCTATCCGTGTACCTGTTTTTCATTTTATCCTACGCGTTTCTATGAAACTTTACAACTATCCTTTCCCCTCATTCTTTACTCTACTTCTCTTATTTCCTTGTAACTGCGAAGCTCAATGCTGTGATTATTATATATTTGAATCAACAAAAAACATCCTCCCGATCTCTACACTCTTCTGTCTCATCTGTTTTTTCAAATCTACTAAATACTCTTTTTCTGTTTCCTTTACAATCTCGTTCTCTTTCTTGTTCCTTTGTCTTTCATGCTTCCTCTCTCATTGGCCCAACATCGATTGGCCCAAATATCTTCGAGTGCCACTAATGAAATAACAAACAAACGTGGTCTAAACACGTTGCACAAATGATTCACGACTCGACTCTATAATTCCCAATTCTCGCTCCTCTACCACCGTCTTTCTCTAGTCCTTACTTCTTCAACGCATCTACGCTTTAATCTTTGTTGTTTCGATGTGAAATAACGTTGACTTTTTTACCACCTTTTTCCTTTCCTCGAAAATATTTCTATAAAATGCTGTGATTTTTATTTCATCTCAACTATATTGCCTCTCTCTATCTCTCTTATTTCGCTCTTTCTGTTTTTATTTTTTATTTTTCATTTTACTGTGTTCTCTCTTCTATGGTTTTCACAATAAAAACAATTCCTCTCGACTACGAAACTCCGTCTGTACCTTATTCTATTCTCCTCTCTGCGTCACTCTTTTCAGGCTTTGTTGAAATCTTTCTTAATTTCTTCACATCCCCTGTGTCTATTTTCTTTCCTTTCAGCTTAATCAAATTCTGACTGCCAATTGATCTCTCCACTGTTTTCTAATATCTTTTTCTTTTTCGGAATTCTCTTTCCGTACCTTTCAGTCTTTCTTCTCAATTTTCTTGAAATCATTGCTTTTTTTTCTTTTACGACTGCTCTCTGCCAAATCTGTGCTATTACTCAATATCTCGCTGTTTTTTGTTCTCTGTTTACTGTTTTTCTGTTTCTACGTCTTCTCAAAAACTTTATCCACTTTACCTTTATTACTTCATTTTAAACTCTTGTACAATTTCTACTTTTTTCTATCTGCTGTCTGCCTCTTTATCGCTCTCTCTCTTCTACTTCTGATCTCTTTTTTCTCCGCATTCGCTCTTTCTCTCTCCGTTTCCCACTCTTTTAGAAGTTTTCTCAACACTGATTCTCGTATCACCGTCGCTACAAATTTTTGTCGCTCTTACAAAAAATATTCTTACTTCTACTAAACTGCATCTTTCCTCTCTACTTTCATATTCTCTTATTTCCTCACTAAGACTCGTCTTCCTCACTTCGAAAATATCATGAAAACAAAATTGTACGCGAGAAATTAATCGAGGAAAGCTTTTATAAAATGTATACGGAGATAACCGTGTTATTCAAATTAATATATTTCATTTGAGTCAAAAAGAGAGAAAAATTTATAACTTTTTCACTATCTATATTCACAATGGTCTTGATATATCAAAATATTAAAAAAAAAACGTCTCAAGGCATGATTTTTATTTTTCCGGACACTTTCTATCGATAGATCCACGATGAATTTAAATGTTGAGAACCACCGGTGAGTCGTCGAGGACGTTCGAGTATTTGTTGATAATGGGATAAGCCTCCGAATCGAGAAATTCGATCACTTGGTCGGCAGCTCTTCCGATGAACGTCGAAGGATCCAGAATATCGTCAAGCTTGTCGATTATCGGAGCGAAATAAGGATCTTTTTTCACACGCTCAACCAAATCGTTTTCCAAGCCATGCTGTTTCACCTGAGCACCGGCCTCGTGTGATAGAACCCGAATTTTCTCGTGACAAACCTGAAAGTTAATACTTCATGTTCAATTCACTCCTCTTAGCCTAACTCAAAAAAATAAGATAAAATAAAATGATTCAATCCTGAACATGCTATTGAAACTGCTGCCAAAAACAATGAAAAAAAGGTGTAAAAATTTTTTTCTTCCTTTACAGGACAGAAAAATCATCGGATAAATTCTGATCGTGGCATGAATTTTGCTATATTCTTTTGTAGATACCACATACACTAAAGCAAAAATATTTCCATAACGAAGACAGAAAAACGATCGAGTTGATGGTTTGTGCATGAAAATTGTTTTTCTACTCGGTTTTTAAAGTAATATTAGTCCGGCTTGCAATTCAGTGATAACGATTTTATCGAGAAATAAGAAGGGATTAAGGTTGAGAAACATTGCCGAACCTGACGATCTCCGCCAGCCTTAACCATCGCCATGATAATATTTTCGGTCGACATGAATGGCAATTCTTGAGCCACGTGTTTGGCAATAACTTTTGGGTAAACGACCAAGCCCTCAGTGATATTCTCCAATGTCATAAGGAGAACGTCAGCCGATAAGAAAGCTTCGGCAATGGTTATACGACGATTTGCCGAATCGTCGAGCGTTCTCTCCATCCATTGGGTCGCCGCTGTTTGCAGAGAATTGCTCACAAGTGTCATCAGATGACGTGCTATGCTGCAACAACGCTCCGAACGCATTGGATTCCTCTTGTAAGCCATTGCACTTGAACCGATTTGCGTTGACTCGAATGGCTCCTCGATCTCTTTCATGTTTGCTAGCAACCTTATGTCACTGCACATCTAATTTTCAAAACAAAGCGGTTGATTACTAAATATCCTTGCTTGAATAATCATTTTTATGTTATCATAAAGAGTTCCATTAGGACTCTTAATTAAGAATATTTGAAAAGGGTAAATTCAAAAATTTCGAATCTTAAAATGCTTTTGCAGAACTCAGGAAACTTTTCGAAACTTTTTCATTTTTCCCGAGCTCGAATGTTCATGGATCGATGGATTATTTACTTCAGAAAAGATCTTATGCGATATCGACATTTTATAAAAATAATAAATGTACGACTATCAATGAAATATTGATGAAAACATCGCTTTATGAATTTCACCTTGTGAACGGTTGCACCCAGAGAGCTTAGTGCATTTAAGCACTCGACGTCGACTTTTCTGGAGTAAGTTTGTCCGGTAACACCATAATAATGTTGAAAACCAGCCATTTTGGTGACAAGAGCATCGAGTTGCTTAACTTTTTCTCCATTTCCTGAAAAATTGCGTAAATTCATTGCAATAAATAAAAGCATATTCAAAAATACGTTAATTTGTGTAGAATTTTGTTTTTTTTTGTTTACCTAGAATTCGGAAAATTCTCAATGATAAGAAAAAATAGTTTATTCTCAGTAAAACAAAGCGATGAAAGGGAGCGAACATTCTGAAAACATCGTGGAATTAAAACGAAAAAAATGGATGTACTGACCATCAAAAAGTTGAAGAAAAGATGCTTGTGTGCCGGTTGTACCTTTGACCCCTCGAAACTTGAGATCATCGCGTGCTCGACGAATAGCACGTTCATCCATGAGAAGATCGTGAAGCCAAAGCGTTGCTCGTTTTCCTACAGTTGTTAATTGCGCCGGTTGGAGATGAGTGAATCCCAGGGTCGGAAGTGAGCGATATTCTTTAGCAAATTTCGCTAATCTCGACAGTACTCCAGCTAACTTGGGAAGAAGAATGTCGAAGCCGTTCCGAAGAATAATGAGATCCTTTGTAAAGCAAATAAAAAAAATTTCATTATTCTCAAGCAAAATGAAATGAGTGAAGATCGATCGCTCATTTACTTATTTTATTGCTTATTATTCGTGTTTTTTTGTTTCAATGAATAGAAACCAATTTTAATTCATAATTTTTCAGTTTTTCAAATCTCTGATCAACAACAGGGACGATTGAGAAAACAGGGACGACAATACAAAATTAGTGTGTACTTTTATTAATATTTCGTGATGATTAAATTTCATAATGTGCTTTTTTTATTTTTATTTTCATTAAATTTCACTAACTTTTCTTTATTTTTTATTTTTTTTCAGTATTTTTGTTTTTTTTTATAACTTTCGTTTTTATTTTTCTTTACAAACTGAAAACCAGAGCTTTATTTTTTCTGAGATTTTTATTCATAACGGTAGCACAATGCAGAAATACCATTACTTACGGTATTGTCGCCGACGTAACAGCTCGTAGCGCCAAGATGAATAATCGGTGCGGCTTTCGGACACTGTGCACCGAATACGTGAACGTGAGCCATGACATCGTGCCTCGTGGCTTTTTCTTCCTTGGCTGCTGCGTCGAAATCAATATTTTCTGTTTGCGCCAACATCTCATCAATCTGTTCTTGCTTTATGTCAAGACCGAGTTGCTGTGAAATAAAAAATAGCCGTTGTCGTTAATCCCGAATGAAATATTGATGAAAACTTTACTAACTTTACAACTACAATTTAACCCTTTTTAGGATGTCTCAGCAAAAAAAAATTATCATCGGAAGCGCATTAATCATACTACCCTCTTACGGGGCTTTCATTTCTTTTCATCCGACCAATTCTCTACAAATGGCGACCATTATTTCAACTTCACGAATCAGGGAAAATCGACCAATCTCGAGTAAGGATACACGGCCATCCTGACTCGCTTTGCCAAAATTTTCGCTTTTTGCTGCGTCTCTTGATGATCATTTCAAATCCCAGGTTAAGAGTCGATTATATATTCGTGTTACGAGATTAACGGATGTGTGTAATTTTATGAAAATAAACTCATTATGAAGCACATAAGATTTTTTTCTTCTATTATTATTTTTTGCTTTCCATGATAATTCAACTATGTGACATTTATCACGAATAGGAGCTCGTTCGCAATGAAGCACAAAATACAGGAGGCCAGGCCACAACAATGCAATTTCAATTCGATGCATTGAATTTTCGGAAAATAATATTTTTTATTATTATTGTCATTTTATCATTATTTTTCACGTTCCTTTAGGCGTAAATGGCTCGACGATTAGCACTGTTTTGATCCTCTTGTACTAGACAATGATCTGCAGATAAAAATTATTCATTGAATTCTGAATGAATTTGGAACGTTTGCGGAGTCATTTTCTTCCAATTCGAGAGATAAAAAGAGGAAGAGAGGAGAAAAAACTCCCGCGTACGACGCCGTTACACCTCTCGTGTGTTGGTAAGAGATTCTCCCCGCCAAAATCTTTGATTAGAACGATCCTCGTACCCCTTATCAGATAAGATAAAAAGGGCTTGGTACGAGATACAAGAGCGTGGCCGATTTTCATTTCTCACCTGAGACCATCGTATTCGTCTGTACCTCGTGAAGGCAACTCGAGCAGCCTCAAAAGCAAAATTCAAAATGGTGTCTGTTCATACTATCGGTGGAATCGTGATTAAAGTGTTGAAATTGGTGAGAAATAAATGTTCCCTCGATCAAAGATAAATTCTTTGTAGAGCTTCCCTAAATTAAAAAAAAAAAAAACAAAAATACCAACGGGAATGAAAACTTTTATGTTAAAAGTGAAAAATTATCTGCGAGGAAGCTTTTCGTGACTGTCAATTAGTGCTCGGGGTAGAAGTTTATTTTTACGGTTATCGCGTGACTCTTTTTGTTAGTCAAACGGCATGAAACACCATCGACGATCGCGTGATCCGTTGCTTGTAAATCTCGAACTTTACTGTGATGTAGCCACATTTCATAATTTGAAATGAAAAATTGTCACTAGGAAAAAAAAAAAGAAAAAAAAAAAACAAATCAGCAAAAGCTCAGTCCAAAGTAAACAAATATTTTTTCCCCTAAAAATAAACGGGTCTTTAAATTTTTGGCTTCAATTCATTTATTTCGTGAGGTCGTTTAATGCATGTTTCGTGGTATGAAAAAAAAAAGTGTTTTTCCAACGATCCTCTGAATCATTCGTGCTGTAGCATATCGGCGTCGACGATAACGCTTGAGCGAGCTAGAAAGCGATTGTTTGAACAGTGATAACTCGGTTCACAATGGTGACACATGCTCGCGGATGGTAACTTTTACTCCAACACCTGTGTGCCTTGTGGCACCCACGTTTCTCGTCATTTATTTTTCGATGTTTTATCACTGCGTCGTTTCAACTGCCATGCATTGTCAATGCGCGCGTAATAGAATAGCATAAAAACGCTCCTTTTCAGTAAATACAACAATATTCTATGAACACGAGTCTTTACGAGTTTTTCGTGAACAATTATTGATGACGGACTTCACAAAAATAGTCACAAAAATCGAAGAACGAACACGTCTGATAAAACTGAAATACCAACAATGGATTCCCCTTAAAAACTCGTACCCGCGAACTTTGATTTTCAGGTGATCAATCTGATCGTCCTGATCCTGTATCGAACAGGATACGGTGGCGAATTTCTCGGAGTTGGTGGAACATGGAATCTGAACGAGGAAAAAAATCCCGACGCCGAAATCGTTGCTTCGGGTGTATTCGTTGGATTTTTCATATACACGAGCGCCGTCTTAATCACGTATTGTTTTGGAACTACCGAACACAAAAAAACCCTCATTGTGAGTACACGGAAATCCACTAATTCAATTAAGAGTACTCGCTAAATTAACTCCAAATCAAAATCATTGTTTTCGGATATAAATCCGATGCAATTGCATAAACAATCAACATTAATATGTGCACATGATCTAAAATAACTATGACATCATTTGCTAAATAATCGTTTGGTCAAATGAATTTTCGGTTTTTCAGGAAATAATAATGAATTTTGTGGGAATGTTCATGTTCGTTGCGGTCGGTGGTACTGCGCTTCATTACTGGCATGGTTATCAGCCTGAGCACAAAAACACGCTGGTTACACCTGAGAGAGAGGTAAAAACACGTTTTTTTAAGCACGCGAGCTTGCGTCGTTCATTCTTTTCCTTCGAGACCATCGAGTTTTCCCTCGAAATAGCGAGAGTATAATTGATTCGTTTTTGAGATAAGGCTTGTGAAAATGAGAATATTTTAAAGCCATATTCACTTGGTCTATTCGTACATTCGTCTGAAAAATAACCTGAGACAATGGAAGGAAGATCTTTTTGGATTTTCACGTGGTCATTTGTGCTCTGTTTTTATTTCCAGGTCGGGTTGGCTATGGGTTCGCTGTGCGTACTCGAAGGCGCTGCGTATCTTGTGGACACACTGCTCAGTGTTTTTGCGTACGCGAAGGACGAATATAATTAATAATACGGGTTATACCATGCGAAAAGGCAAAAATTGCTTCGCATCGTTTTTTTACTGTTCCGATAAAATGATACATCACTATAGTACAAAGAAAATTCCGATCGAAATAATCACGAGGTTGAATGGACTGACTCATACCGAATCATTGACTCATCGCACAACTGACGAAAAAACGAAGAATTACATTTTCCCATTTTTCATTCACTCTTCACGTGTCATTCTTTTTGCTAATTTAAATTTATGATTTTTACGTTTATAAGTATTATTAATACGTCGAAAAGGAAATGTAACAGGTTGGCAAAATAAATGAAAATTTCGAGAACTCGAAATGTTTTTTATCGATTCTGATTTGCATCGATTTCTTCCTTCATGCAGTAAACACTACAATAATGACGTGTTGGGAGTTTCAATGTAAAAGAAGAATCACGAAGAGCGAGTGCGTCGAGACTCTGAAGAATTTTCGAAATCGACTTTTCTCACATGTTTCTTACTTCAAGTTTTCTCAGCTCGTGCGTTTTTCGGTTACAATCGACGATTCATTCATCATTTTTATACTTTCAACAGCCTGTTTAGCTTTGAGGTTAAGGAAAAAAGTTGGAATTTGAAGAATCGATTTTTCTGTTCGTCCTTTTTGGAGGAAGGCTTTGGCAGGTAGTGGCATGGGTTTGCACGTTTCCCAACCTGCCTATACAGCTCTCGTTGACAGCAGTCTCGTGCCAGGGGTATTCGGAACTTTCAGCGTCGTTTCGGTCGTCCTCTTGTTCGGTCATTTAGCCAACTGTACCATTGATTCTCGACTGGTAGGTCAACAACGTATTTCATGCAGTACTATTTATTATCGTACAAATTTTCCAAGCATCGGTTACTGAGAAAACTCCCTCAGAGGTCAAAAATATTTGTTCTCCCATCCTTTGTTTGTTTCGTACAAAATACATTTTAAATTCAACTCCACCGCAGATTTGAACAAGAAAGTTGATAAACAATATTGCAATTTTCATAAAACGATGTTGCATGAATTATACAAAAATGAAAATAAAACTGTAGAGACAATTTCGATGAAAGTTGACCCCGCAGTAGCAAGAGTAGCTCAAGTCGGTGTTCTTTTGCATGAATTCAGTAACAGTTTGCCTTTGGTTATTTTTTTTATCGAACATGTGTCCTGAGATCTTCGGTAATTAACAATTATTTGATGTTGTTTGGGCTCGGTTTACCAAACTGTTTCATCAACAAATTCTCAATTATTTGATTTTGGTTCATACGTTTTTCAGAACGTTACTTTTTCAATCGTGGCTTTTCTCAGTTATGGCTGGTGCCTGTCATCGATAATGGATTCTGTGAGACACGAAGAAAACACAATATGCTGGACGTATCTACTTGCAAAGGGGATCGTATGTTTCGTAGCTCTGATGATCCACTTGCTGGAACTTCTTCACGCCTTTGTAACACGAGACACGCGTCCTTTGAGTCTCAGATCCAACGCATCGTTCAACTCGAATTCCAGGACGCTAGCTTCGCATCCAATACAAATAACAATCTGATAATTCTATAGGTCTGCAACAAAACATCAATCATGATCCTGTTCAATCATTATTTCCATAATTTAGCATTACGAATAAATTCATTGTTGTAAACAAAAAAGTGGTAATTCATTTTTCGATGCTGAGATGAGCAACATTTCTCTTGTCCATACCATCCAATTACAATCATTTTCAACGATAGAAATATACAAATCGGTGAAAAACATTTTTTCTCCCTCAAAGCAGGGTTTTAAATCGAATGCGTTTTTATCAGGAAATTCAATTTCGACATAATACTTTTAAAGACTCAACAGCAGAATGCCAAAAATAATTATTGGCATTCCAATATATCTGCACGACTGCGAACCGCTTTATTTAGGCTAACGGAGACTCTACCGAGTCACGTGACATTACAAGGACCATCCAAATGTCCTCAACGTGTGTATCGATGATGTCGAAACAAAAGACTCGAGCTCTTAACTAACAGGACTCTTTTAACCAACTGGAATAGCAGACGTGCCTACACGTCAATTCGAGCTGTCAGTTTAATTGAAGAATTTTCAACAAAAGGAAACCTACAGAGGATATTCTTCTTCAAAAGATGGGTGTTTCGTCGAAAAATATCCATCTCGTTCTCAAATTAGTAACATTGGTATGGTCTCAAAGAAAATAATAAATGTTCATATTATACGAAAGTTATATCTGTGCCAGGCACTTCTGATCTTGATCATTTTGGTGAGTGTGATACCGGAGAAACTCTGGAGAACGAACTACATGATGGATTCGGTCATGAATACAACTACCATCGTTATGCTGGTTCTCATATTTTCTATAGTTTTCCTCGACTCTCCGGTAGCAACGGTACGCAAATAAATGTTATGTTATGAGATGGAATGAAAGAAAAAATGGAAATTAATTTAAAAAAGTGACGAATGGGAGAGCAACTGAAAATATTGGGACACTTTTCGTGCAGGAAGTGAGCCTGATTGTTTCGGTGATCGTCATGCTCCTAATCGCATGCTCCTTCTGGCCAAAAGGTAGTTATCTATATACGAGAGTACCTGCACAAAAACAAGTAGAAACAGCTGATGGCGAACACACCGAGGTGACCTGTGAGCAAATGAACTTGGAAAATTAATCCACATTTTTATCCCTTTCTATAGTTTCTCGTCGTCGAAACTTGGAGACGGTAGCGTACGATGAGAACGAAGTTTGTAAGCAAAAATGTATAAATGTCGATTTCCTTAATCCGTCGTGGCCCCCCATAAATAGAGGTTTCGATAAAAAAACTGATTTCGAAATGCAAATGTTGCTTTTGCTTGTATTTGATATACTTTGGTTGACGTATTCGAACACAATGCTTTCGTTGAGGCAACGAAATTTCAAATATTATGGTAATATTCGTTACACCGAAACGGAGGTTTGCGTTGAGACGATCAAAGATTTGCTGCCTGGACGAAAAATTACTGTTAATATTTCCAACAAACGTTTCTACAGTTCTTTTATTTCGTGCCATCTCCGCGTGATACTTGGAATACTTTTATTCAACGAATTCAAGGACAGCGAGAAATAATTACGACAAATTTAGTTAGGATCAACTTTTGGGTTGGAGATACACTTAATCATTCATTCTATTAAAAAAGGATTTTACTATTTCCAGTTCCAGCCTAAAACGAGTTATCCTGGGTCTAAATTCGAGACAATTTAAATATTTGTTACAAAACATCTCAGCAATATATTTGTTGATCGTGTAATTGGTTTTTCAGTGTGCATGAAAACATTTGAGTGATTTTCGTTCGATTGAATTCTGTAGGGAACCCGAATGGTCGCCGCCAAGCCCATCTTGGACTTACGATAAGTAAGTAACGAAGTTAGCGATCGATATTGCGGAGATAAAACTCCATGGATGAGACTATAAATTTATTGACATTGCTCGTTTCAGCTGCAATTATAGCTGAAGCGATCGACATTCTGCTGTACGCAATGAAAAAATAAGTGGAAGAAAAAATTGACGTTTTAGTACGAGCAGAAGATAAAATTTCGTCGTTTGTTTTATCGCGTGATCGAATGTAACTGACGTTCATGGATGATGTTTTTACGTGAAACAATTTTCAATTCAAAAGTTCAAGAAAAATATCTCCTTCGCTAGTCAAATTTCCCCATGGTAGCGAATTTTCAACAGTTGGCACGAAATCATCGTTTCCTGCTCAAGATAATAGAGCTGGTAATGTTTTTCTCCTTCATTTTCCAAGCATGAAATACGATAAACGATGTTTTAACCTTCAACGAATCGAGTCACATCTCCCATAGCTTTTCGTCCTAATTTGTCTCGGATTATTGTGTCACGTCGAGGTTAACTCGGTGCCAAGATGGCTCTGGATAATTTATTGCATAAACACGGTGACTTACATCGTCGTACTGGTCACTCTTGCCGGAAGTTACGTGCTCGAAGAAAATTGCGAACTCCTCGATACAATTGTGAGCGTGATCGGTCTGCCACTTTACATGATCGCTGGGCTAGGCGCCATCGTGAGATCAGAATGGTACATTCCTAAAGACCTCGAGCGAAATTCGGGCGAGCTCGTAATTGGAATTTTTTTCATCCGTAAGTATTTCTGATACGAATTTTCGTATAATCAAATTCGTTCATCTAATCCATTTCGTGTTTCAGTCATCGCGAGTCTCATGATCAGTCAAGTCATTTGGTCAGTCTGTGAAGGACATCGAAGAGTCGTTCAACATTGATATATACTAAAAAACCAAATTCGTTGTGATTGTACTGAAAATTCTTTATCTTGCATCCTTTTGCATCCTTATCTTGAGCATAGGCATATGGAAAACGTGTATTCACTCATTTCGATCCAAAATAAATAAATTTGGGGTGCTTTGTGAAGCAACGACGCAAAAGCATCAGAGGACGCTATTTTTCTTAGGGAAATCATTTTTATTCAAAAATATCGAAGAAATTGGCGGTATTTCCGATCGAATGTTTTATTTTTTTTTTTTTTTTTTTTTTTTTAAATAACAAAAATAGTCGAATAATGATTTTTTTCGTTTATTTTTTGATATTTGAAACATTTGAAAATAAATTTACTTCCTCTTGAATATCAATAAGAATACGATGTCGACGACCAACAAAGCCGCAGCTACGAATGATACGATACTGTCGGCACCCATAACTTGACACGCCCCAACAATCATCAGAATCGTCCAAATAACCAGGAAAATAAATTCCTGAATGGAGATAAAAAACGGAGCGTTGAACGATCGGGTGGATAATGAGAAATGAATCATTCAGATATTTCAATTTTAAGGGATTTCTGATAAAAAGTTTCATTTTACCGTCCATACGTTCGGCTTTTCGAATAGATAAGCTATGAGGAAAGCCAAAGCAATAAAAAACCATCCGAAGAAGCCCCAAATCAAAAAAAGTGTCTCCTCTTCGTGGTGAACTATGAGCCCGACGACGCAAACAATCTGCCATAAATTTCTTTGAAAAATTACACGACGAATAGAGAAAATTTACAGCCGAGAGCTGTCAATTGGTCGACTTACGAGCTCTGCGAATCGTAGTATAAAGTTTTTATCCTGGACTACTTCGTTCAGTTGCTTCATATTGGATAACCAAACTTTCGAGATTCGTGATTGATCTTCACGAAGAAAGGGAAGGTTGGTGTTGCTGTGTTGGTACGATCACGACGATGTGGTGGAGGAAGAAGCGGGTGAATGCGGAAGAAAGAATGAACAACGAGATGAGAGAATCCAATCGATTATCGACGAACGTCAGACAGAAAAATTCCCTTTTGACAGTTATTACTTCGAAAAAGACAGAAACTAAGAAATCGGAAAGCATCCGGGTGAAAAGGACCGAGAAAAAATGGAAAGGAATCATCCTAACCCGGTTTTGAGCCCAACCGTCGAAGACCTCATGATTTATAACAGAATTTTCAAACGATTGCTCAAATGCAAGTGTTTCTCTCTGGTAAATTTTCGAGTTTCATTAACCATCGGGATCGGATCATCATTTTTACCTCTCACAGATTTTTTGCATTACAGGAACTGTTATTATGTTTCTGCTGCCTTTGGATTTTCTCGACTCGCACTTCATCGCGGTCCTGTTACCGAGCTTTTTGACCGGATACATAATCGTTAACGTGGGTGGAATTTTAACCGCGTGTCAAGGCCACGCGGACTTGATTTCCGTGCGTATTATTATCACCCGTTCGTCAATCCACTTGTGACGATCATTATTACACAGAAATATTTACACTTGAAGGACATTTTCCTCTCGAGTTTCGGTCTTCTGGGCAACGCCTGCTGTGGTTTCTACTTATTTTACTACTGGATCGACTGGGTAGCCAGCACGGCGGAATCGGGCCATGGAGCAGAAGGGTAATTTCGTCATTCTTTCTCTTCTTAGAGAAAAAGATTTACTTTCATTCCCAAAGCGCAGTTATAGTTTGCAGCGAGCCAGTTGCGTCGTTTGCATCATTGGAATTTATTTAATTTCAATGTCAACAACATTCTCGTCAGACTAGCAAAGAGATTTGAAAGAATATAGGATCAAATGAAATCGGTGAAAAAACGACCGAAAGAAATGAAAAACTGAGCGAAAGCATTAAGCTTTACGACCCTTTGTTTCCTTGCACGAGGCTCGTCATTTTCTAAATGTGGCCATTCGAATTTAGAGAAGGAGAGACAACATTTGAAAACTCAACACACTTTGACACATCAGAAAAATCATAATAGAAGATAACTGAAATATCTATTCTCTCTAAAAGAATGGAAAACGCTAAAAAAAAATTCCATTCACAAGGAAAATGCAAGACCAAAGTCCGGTCAAAATGCAACAAAAACAATATTGGCCCTTTGGTTGCACGCGTTATTTCACCCCATATTTTCATTCGCCTCTTTCTCCGGCTTCAATTATACCATTCGAGTTTACCATGAATGATTTTACAACCACCAAGTGTTTCAGAATTACCCTTCGTTAATTAAGAAAACGAACCGAATATTACATTCAACCCTAAATTCAGGAAAATATGAATAAAATATAAAATATAAAAAAAAATAAAAATAAAATATAAATAGAATCGTCGATGAAAATTTGCAACAAAGTGCAGCCAAAGTCTTATTGGATATTAAAACAATCGGATAAAAATTGAAACTTGATTTAGTAAATGCAAAAAAAAAACAAACACAACGAAATGAAACTTATCGTGAAAATTCTTCTCTATCCCCAATAACAGAAGTCTGTTTCTGGTGTTATCGTTATCGAGTATTTTGAACGTGGCAGCAATGGGCGCTCAGTTGGTATCGAGTACGTTGGAGATGAAGAGACGAGTAATTTCGGTCGCTGGGGACGAGCATTAATCATTGTTATCATTAGTAATCTCAATTATCAACGATTACGTTTCTCTCTTTCTCCGCTACTATTATTCGTGGGCAATAGCCGGTCAAATCACTTGTAAAGGGAACGTTCGATGTACGAGAGTTCGTCGGTAATGAAGCAGAAAATAAAGAACTTCGACGAGTGTGAGTGTACCGAAAAATAAAAATGATTCAAACAGACGGCAGAAGTTTAAAAAGTCAAAGTCGAGAGAAAAAAATAGGCGTTAACCAATTGATCTGCACGACCCCGAAGCGGTCCGGAGCTTTACAGACGTGGAACGAGACCAAGATACACCCACGCGATCCGGACACTTGACCGCGAGCCTTCTTCATGCGAGCGCTTAATTCGAGATCTCGCGTGTCGTAAACAGCAGAGAACCTCCCAATAAAGAATTCAACGCGAGGAAAAAATCGTATCCGTACGTGCGCAAACGTCGAAAAGTTGATCCGGAAGACGAAGAAATAAAACACAAAGATCGACGCGCGCGACAAATTTAAGCCGGATCAAAGTTCATTGGTACAAACATCCGAGTTTAGAAATCCCTCGCAAATTGCAAGTACTTTGTACAGACAGGCGCACCGGGCTTCCGAGCCATTTTTCCCGCATCGTTGTTTCGGTTTGTTCAGTTTTTAAAGATCTAATTTCATTCGAAATTGCTGCATCATTGTCAGTAGTTTGAACGTGGAAAGGCGAATTTAAGGTATAACTCGACCAAAAATTATATCTGATTGGAATTTCCGTACTTCGTGATGCAATAAAAATCTGAAAAAATTCAACAACATTTGGAAAGCTATGAACAACAATTATCAATAATAATATTGCCCAAAAGTTAATAGAAAATTATTTAAACAATTAATTATTCCATAATTTTGCGATGACCTATTGTTTTTTTTTTTTTACGAATGAAATGTGTGTATTTTTCCGAATGCTCATGAATTTTTTCCGAATTTTCGTGGATTTTTGAAATTTCTTGAAAAAATTTTGAAAAAAATTTTTAAAAATTTGAATTTTGGATATGTTTTAGAAGACATATTTACCATCAGTTTCAAAAAGTCTCAAGGTTACTGGATCGAAAATGTACAAATAGAGCCACTTGAAAAATTTATAAAAGGGAATTTCAAAAATCCGAAAAAATTCTGAAAAATATCATGAGCATTCAGAAAAATGCGCACATTCGATTCGTAAAAAAAACAAGGGTTTACTTTAAAATTGTTAAAAAATTATTTATTTAAACAATTTATTAATAACTTTTGGGCAATATTATTATTGATAATTGTAGTTCATAACTTTCCAAATGTTGCTGAATTTTTTCAGATTTTTATTGCACCACGAAGTACAGAAATTCCGATCAGATACAATTCATCGGCTGCGCTATCCATCCAGTAATACCTTAAAATTTACGATTTTAAAAATGGTCATTGCTCAACTGAGAGGGCATGGAAAACTAAGTGAACTTTCACTCTGTGCTGATTTTTTCCTTAACCCACTCGCAATGAACGCGGATGTCAACAAAGATAGCAGCATCCAAGAGAGCCGAAAGAAATGAGGCTGTTTCCAACCCTATTACCAATATAGTTAAATTGTACTTAAACTGTACTCTGTACTCAATTGTTTATCTTGGAGGAAGCTTCTCAAATAATTATCGTATGGTGGAATCGTGCTTGCCACATTCACAGGAATTCTTCGAAGAGATCTGGAAATGCCAGTGCCATCATGTCTGATCGAACTCGAACCGAAAGTTTTCGTTTAGCTTGGAAAAAGCATCGTTCCACTGTTAAGGTACACGAGTGAATATTCGCTATCGAAGATTACGCGATGACATTTTTTGTAGGCGAAAATGAATGTGTACTGGATAGATTTGCACAATTTGGACGCTAGTTATACACCACGTAGTTTAGCAGCAAGTGAATTATTGAACATCGACTTTTCTTTGACACTCATCACTGCAGGACATGAGAGTCGAGCACACGTGAAAAGTTATTGAATTTTTTCATTATTTATATCCAAGATTTCGCAAAAAACAAATCGATCGTTGTATTTCGTGGATATTTAAAAATACATACGTATTTTAGTTTTTGAACCTTACCGTTGTAAATCGGCTGAAATATTAAGAAATATCTGATGAGAAATCATTCGGATTACACGAAAAATGGATCGATAACGTTTGGCAACGCTGCATTCGATATACGTTGACACGCGACGTTCGTTCGACCTTTTGGTCACATTTATGACCAAATGTTTTTTTTTTTATTTTCATATTTTTCTCAGTTTTTACAAAACGACCATTTTTATCCCGATAAACATAGGATAAATTCATAGGAATATTGATCATTTTGTTTTTTTATCATCAGACAACTTTCCCGACAGATTCCATCATGGAAAAAACGATCTTTTTATAAGCTTGGGATTCTTTCATATTTTTTGATTACACAATTGCGAGGATTAAAAAGTTTGAAAATGGATGATAAACGTCAATGAATGAATCTATAAAGAAAATGCATGTTCAGTACTGAATGTAGACTTTATAGAGAACATTTTTAAGCCTGTCACAGTATACAATTTTTTACAGAATTCGGCACTTTATGAACATTTTGTATAAAACTATGAAAAATTTACAAGAGAAAGGATGACATTTGCAACCGGAGCGGCTTATTTCTGGATTCTGCGTTCCGTTTATCCGGAAATTCAACTCCCAATAAATTCTTAGATTCGAAAGACTCTAGTGCGATTGACCATGGGCTGAATAAAAACATGTTCAAAGTTTCTCGAGTTTGCGATGAAGGTCTTGAAACATTGACGAGGGAAATCGATTCGAAGTTACGGTGCTCAACGAGCCTTGAAATTCTTACCACTGCCACAATTGAAACACACTCCGACATTGCGCAGAAGTAACTCAGTGTACGTCAAAATGCCATGAAAAAATAAATCAGACATAGAATAAGCATCGAACGAGTGCGAAAACGAAAATTTTTCAAACAGTTCGAACGAGCCCAAAAAAAATATCAAACGTCGTTATCAACAAGGGAATGAGTTTCATTTACGGGAAAAAATGAATTTCCAATAAGTTTCGATGCTCAAAGATCTTTCACAAAACAAAATAGATCGTGGAAAATTTTGGTCCCCATTGATTTTTATACATTCGAAAAAAAACAGTATTCAAGTTTTCCTCAGTTTTTGTGTTAGAAGAGTTGAGATCAGCCGTACCAATGCGAGTACGAGGGGGTCCCTGTATTTTCCACGCTCCGGTGACCAGGCCCTCGTCGAGGTCTGCTACGACGTGGAATGTCACTCGCGGCGAGAGCGGGGAACTTCGGAATCAAAGTAACTGTGCCTTTTTCAAGTTGAAAGCGCTTTGTTCCGTGGAGAAGAAAAAGGACTCGACTTCATTTTTTCTCCGGATTCTTTCTCCCGCGTTGTACATTTATCGACGAAAACGCCGGTAAACACAGAGTCGAATTACACGAGAGAAATAGTGTCAATATTTTGCGTAAGAAAAATCGAGCCGTTGTACGAGAACCAGGAAAATAAAGCAGTGGACCAAAGCCTTAAGAAACATTTCATCCGCGATAAGTCACGAATGAGCGATTGCATTTCGAAACGCCCTCTCGATTACTAAGTCACCTGGAATTTCTCCAGATTTTCAATTTCTCGTCGAATCCTCCAATGACTAAAATTCATGAAAATATTAAGGAGGGACATCAGCTTCACGTAAAGTGAGGTTATGTAAATACGAATTTCATTGTTTTTATCTGAATTATCTATTTTATTTATACGGGATTAACCCCCAAAAATGCGTCATTTTTGGGTGGAATTTATGCGATATATAAAAAAATGGCAGAATTAAACGACCTGGAATTTTGCACACAGGTTCCTTAGATTTCAAACTGTGGAACAGTACTTTTTTTCTAAACTATCACCATTTTTTATTTGTTTTTGAGTATGAAATAATGGGGTCTGTGGAATTATTTCCGATGCGTGGGTGTTAAATATTCGAAGTTTGGAAACGATTTACTAAAAACTGGCTGAATGAAATGGATTAAAAATTGGAGAGGCTATAGAAAATGTATCGAAAAATGTATTCTAAAAGTTTAATTAAGCTATCGCCACTTTTCTCAAGCTGATTTTCCTCCCAAGTCGAAAACTAGCTGATTCTGCACCAACGAAAACAATCGATGACTTCCTTCGATCAATTCTTTCCCGATTCCAATGGAATCTCCTTCAACGCGTTCCAACTGTTCGCTTCGAGTTGGTCGATTTTTCTCGCTTTTACGACCGATCATCAAACACGCACACTCGTCGTCGATACAATGAGAATTAGCAACGAAAGACCTGAGTGAAAGTGATACGACGAGGAGAAAAAGAAGCACGCGTGCAGCGAGGGAGAACGAGCCAATAATGCAGCCACCTACGTATGTGTCCAAGGCTCGGAATGTTATATCGATCAGGTGTTTCGGAGTACAAGCGTATGCACACGTATACCGTACGTGGGCAGCACACATTTGGATGAGTGTCGATTCACCGACGGTGAATGAGCTCTACAGCGGTGCCGCGCCCCGGAGGCTCATTACTACGAGTTTTACTCGACCGCGGCGGTCCTCGTATGCGTACGAGGAAAAAAGAAAGCATCTGAAACGTGTCGTGGGAGGGCTCCGTGCACGAATTCGAACCCACACGTGTGACGAGTCGCACGAGACCCCACTCTCGTAATCGCCATTGTTTACTTCGGTCACTCCCGCATGCACCGAGCCTCGCGCACCACGCACACGCATGCACTCGCACCAAATGTAAGAATGTATCATGACAATAACGCGGCACACTCGTCGCTTGCACGCGCGTGTGCGCGTGTGTGGGAGGGCGTTTTAAAGCGCACGAACCGGGAACGGTAGAATTGTAATTAAAAAAAAATAAAAACAAATTCGTAAGCTTCGGAGCAATCATTTGTGGTGGTTATTTTTCGATTTGACGGTGTCGCTGGGGGATTAAATTTTTTTAACGTTCGTGAAGCCTTTACTATAATCAACCTGTCACATTTAAAAAGGATCGACGGTACGGTTGTTTAGAAAAAACATTGCGAAGTTGGACTACTTTGGTGTGCTTATCGCATTATGTTTGTGGGAATGCTCCCAACATTTTTATATCTGCCGAGAAAACGATGCCAGAGTTGAATGGAATATCGAACTTTTGGTGCCTTAAAAATAATCATTTACAGTACCGATTCAGGGTTATTAATGATTATAATCGCGAATTTTTCCGAAAATTGAGCACACTAAATCCAAGGCTTCGATAAAGTTTGTGCTCGTTAATGTTGTTTACTAGTTTGAAAAAAGTTGCTAATATCTCGATTGAATTTAGCATATCGATTCATTGTAAATCACGAGCCCAACGAATTTGTCAAAATTGAGGTCCGAGTGTATGCTTCGCTGTACTTAATCACGCACTCAAACGCACCGAGAACCGCTCGACGCGTAGGAGCTCGAAGCCCCTTCTTGTACGTTTATCGACTGCGATAAACAAAACGGCTTGAGTCACTTTAATCGGTGCTGGCGATTGTTGTATTCGTATAATACGATCTCACGATAATTTTTGAATTTTCATACACGATAATTGGTCATTATAAGAATCATTTCGAGATAAAAATGAGCATCGAGGTTATTTATCACCCATATTTGAAAATTTGTTATCGATTATCAGAGTTGCGACGAAAGCGAAGTAATTGTGGAACCTAAAATGTCTTTTCTCATATATTGAGCAGAATAATTAAGAATAAAATTGCGTTTCGTTGACGCGATAAAATTAGCATCGTACCAACAAAGTCCGTTTCATTTTTGATCGTCGAAATATTCGAAAATTTTGTCCCCACAAAAAAATCTGCAGCTCAGTACAAACAAGAAAATATTTAAACAAACGAAATTATTTTTTGAGTGAGCATATTTTTTATTGTACACATTTAGTAAAAACGCAGCAACACGACACGGCTGCCGCTTTCCGGGGGACTCGACTCAACAGTGTAATTTGTAAAGAGTCACCGTGTGTGTGAGTGTACGAGTATCGTGCCCCTGCACCACCCCCGCGCCCACGACCACCTCTCGAGACCCCGAGCCAGTGTCACGCTCCACGTTCCAGTTCGAGCTGCGACGCGACACGCTTAGGTGCAACGCGAAGGTAAATCTCCTCCAGAGAAAACGCGATATCTGCGTCTTCAATTAAGTTTAAAAATTGAAGAAACAAAGCTCCTCGAATAGTTCGAATATCATCGATTCGTTGAGAGGAGAAATTATTTGCCGGAAGAAAAAAGAAAAACGAAATGCTGTGACGGGCGTTCGAAGTATAAACAACAAGTGATTTCGACTCAGTGAATTCCAGTGTTGAGAAAGTTTTCTTCGTTTGATACCAAAGCGAAGAAAATTGTGGCTCGACAAGCAGGTGAGATTGAGTGGTTTTTCATTTGTTTTTAGCTCAAGTGTTACACTTTTACGTTATTTCGTACGTTTATTTGTTTCGTGGTGATGGTTTTTAAACTGCAGCAATTACCGGGAAAAGAGGATAATTAGTCGAGACTTTCGAACTTTTACGAGGAGTAGAAAACTAGAATTATCAACTGATAAAAAGGAGAACCCTTTCGGTCACTAACTGAGCTTTCTCTCAGGGAATTTCGCGCGCTCACGGAAATAACGGAAAGTCATTCAAGCTGGGAGACAGGCGTGGAAAACCTAAAAGGGTCAGAATGGCCGACGAAGCTCTACCCACGCCGACCGCGGTGAAGGAACGTTCGGGGATCTCGGTGACTCCGATCATGGCAAAAATCCTCGAAGTCGTAAGTCTCTACGAGCTCCGAGCTGTCGATTCACGATGATATCGAAATTGACTTCAATGAAACGCCGTCATGTGGAAAATATGAAAAGCAATCGAAGAATGCCGGTTTTTATCGCTCTCCTAACCACACCGATGCTGCTCTTTTATATTTTTTCAGATTCTCGCAATCTTCATAATCGGCCTGATAGTCGATCCCCTAAATTCATTCCGTCGTATAGTCAACCGTCCGTACCTGAAGCTCGACGACGTTGCCATCATTTACATCACAGTCGCTGGTTATTTGATCATCAACACGCTCTTCATCATCAGCCATGCGTTGGGTGACAAAATACCCAAAAGAATGGTAAGCAACGATTATGTTATTAAAAACGAGAGCAGCAGAAAATTTGTGTCGAGAAATGTCCACCGAATATTATTCTCAAGGACGAAGCAGAAGTTTCGATCTAATCGAATAATTAATTCCACGGACTTTCTATGATAATTTCCTCCGGGCAAGTAACCCACCGTTCCCACAAAATCGTCGTCACGTTCTTTCCCACTTTCCCTCGCTTTCGAGCGCGACACGAGCCAGGAAAAGTTGAATTCGACCAAAAACGAGTCTCTATAAAAACTGCAGGAATGTCAGAGCGCTGTACGTGCCACTGGAAACGTATTACTTTTCGACACTTTCTGGAAGATTATTTCTAGGCTATTTAAACAAAGTCTGCAGTATTCGTGCGGCAGACGCGTTCGTTGCGCATTAAGAAATTACGCAATCTTCGTATACTCCGTGTAATGGAACACGCGCGAGTGTTGGATGAAGAATCCATAGTGAAATTGTACATCGTACGTGGATATTGGAGTGTATGGGCATGGCCGTGCCGAAGGCAACACACGTGCAGGCGTTTGCACACGCACAAAGTTCGATGAGTTTGAAATAAGCTGCGACTGGCTTTGGCATTGAAATCATTCAGGAAGGTGGAAATTATATATTTCGAGAGCTGAGCCTCATTTTTTGTATTTCATCAAATTTTAAGGGGGTTGAGAAATAATCGATCGCGTGTGCGAATGCACGGTTTTTGAATTCGCACTACATTCGTTGGTTGTTCGTTGGTTGGCTACATTGAGTAGCCGAACAGCTCATTTCCGGAGCTAATGGATACGTATACTTACGCGTATCAATGACCCGTTAAACAAACCGAAAATCCGTACACGAACGAGGCTTGTACGGGGTACGTATATCGATTAGGCGATGCGTGAAGACGATCCGCTTGACCAACGGGGTCAAATGCAATTAGCGTTAACCGGAGTGAAATCACGATCTTTTCGCTGCACATTCGTCGGTGTAACTCGACTTGCTTATTTTATCGATCTAGCACAAGTCTGGTTCGATGCATCGCGCCTTAATATTTTTACCGCCGCGGGGACGATCGCATTTCGTAAAAGTTCAACGAGTGGATAACGTTCGAATATAATTTTATTAAGGTAGATCGTGCCTGTAGGATCGTTTTTATGGGTGTCTAAATTGGCTCGATTTTTACTTCCTAATTGAAGATATCGTAACTCTGAATTAATGTCAGAGTTATTTATTCAAATTGTAAATACATCTTTTCAACTTATTTTCTCGCGAATGAGATTACAAGCCGTTCATTAATCGGGGATTCATCACTGACCGAACACAACATTTCATTCGTCCCTGGCTAAAATACTGCAGCTTTTTATGTCAAAAATCGCATTAGAGAGCGCAAAGGGAAAACACGAAGGGAAATGGGTCAGGAAAAAAGTGTTAATAAAAAGATAGAAGGCTATGACAGAAATGGCCGGAGCCAAGAAGAAACGAAATAAGCAAATGTGAGGTTATAAGAGTGCTCGTTACCAATTTCGTTAAATCTTTACTATTTTTTATTTATTATTTATTTTATTTATTTATTACTATTTATTTTTAATTTTATTTTTATTATTTATTTTATTATTTATTACTAGTAAGACAATCGTCTCGAAATTTTTCCCAGACCTTCGTTTTATGCTTCATTATTGTTGCGTACGTTTTTCATAAACTTCGAAAGAAGCGTTTATCTTAATAAACAATGAGACGAACCCCTTAAAAATTGGTACGCATGTCAGTCGACTGCCCATTGAAACGCCGTGTAAATTTCAAGACTTCCTTAAGAAAATCATTTCGTGGATGAACTACCTTAACGACTCAATGAAAAAGACATTATCCAACTTTGTGTAAATAATGTTTGTTTATCGGTTGCTGCCTCATGAAGAAAACTCGAGTCATTTATCAATTATTTTTCCGTCTCCTCACATTGAGTTCACTGAGTAATATGCGTCCGTTTGATCGTAAAATCATGCAGATTTTAGATACTGTGATAAAGTCATTAGTGGAAAGATGATCAAACGAGATGAACCGCATCCGAGCCGACTTCAAGCGACTCGATCTTAATGCAAATTTGACCCAATTAATATATTCTGTATTATCATAAACAAGCGGCAAAATGGAATAAGAAATAGATCAAGTGATTTGTGGAACAAGGCTTTCTGAAGCACTTTCCAGTGTTTATATCAACGATAAAAAACGTGTCGGCGAAACGCACCGTCGAATTCCCTTCTGCTTTGTACATTTTCTTCCGATCATTGGAATATTTGACGAAGTAAAAAGAAATTCAAAGTCCATGCATTGAAGAAATAACACGCCGACATGATATTTTTAGTGTTAAATACCTTTTGGCCTACGCCCATCAAGCTCATTTACACAGCTGAGTCACAGCAGCTCAAAGAGGCGAAACTCCTCTCATTTTTCTCAACTTACGAGCCTCGCTACTCCTCGTACATATATATCGTTAATTGGCAGTCGCATCAAGGCCTCGTTCGTCACACCATACCGCAGCATAAATACCTTTACATTTTTCTATGCGTCTATCATGCATGCGCAATTTATATTATAAAACAAGCAGATTTACCAGTCGCAACACTACAGCGTAACTTAGCGTGCAATTTAAAAATAAAGAGAAATATTTTGCAACGAAACTTTGCAGTTTTTTAATCGGGGATCGTGGCTATTTGAGGATTATCAATCTTCCTCGAATTGTGAGGAGGAATCGTTCGCTCGTCGTAAAAGTGCATGCATACGCCATGTAAGGGCCTGCATGCTCGCCATTTAGAGTACATAAAATGAGGCTGGGACTTTGGAATCGTTTAAAACATTCCGACTGTGAAAAAAATTACCATTGCAGTTTTTGTCGCTACGTTTGATATCGTGAAGGATTCCCAGCAAGTTTTCCAAAATGGACTCTCCAATTACCTCGTTAACTTTAAGCAAATTCATCATTCTCGGCTCGAGATTTTTCGCCAAAGATCATGCAGGATGGGGAAATATCGAAAGTCTTAGAGATTTAACTTTGAAACTGTTTTGCGGATTCTTTTTTATGGAATGTTACGAAACACGAAGAAATGGCGGAGTTCGGCGTGAAGAGAACAATTATGAATATCCACTTGATTCACTTTTCGCCGGAATAATCTTGTCGAAACTGTCCAACATGGACGGACATAATTATTTCACCCAGGCAACAAAAACATTTCGATCATCACAAAAGAAATCTTCGTTATACCGAAACGAAAGATTATTGAAAAGATCTACATTTTTTTGTCTGCCTGGGTAAAATAACTTTGTTTGCGCAGTCGTGAATGATGTTCGAGAGCACATTTCAGGCTCCCATGAAATTTGAATTTCGGTGCAAACATTCTAACCATTTAGTGGCGACGACGCAGCAATTTTAAAAAAATCGGTACATTAGAAACTGCGAGGACCGTTGTTGCTATTACCGAAACCGTAAACTCCATTTCAGGCATTTCTCCGATTGCTCCGAAGTTTTTTTAATCTACAAATGTACGATTTGTATAATTGAGAGTACTTCTCATAAGATTGTCCAAACTTTTAGTACTTTTATCGAAAAATTAACGCTTCCGCACAGTCGTTCCAGGACGACGAAGTTATTTGAGCTTCCGAATGCTTGGATCTTCCTCAACGTCAAAGGATTCGAGAGATTTGTCCAAAGCACTGAACCTAATGAGATTTTTCGTTGTCATTGCAGTCGATAATGTTCTCCTCGCTGGGATCGCTTCTCCACATCGTGGCTGGAAGTGTCTTGGTCCACAACTGGCGAAAGCGGATGAACCAATTCATCGACTATCAAAATAATGCGATACACATGAGCAAGCAGTACAACGATATGCTCATCTCAGCTTCGGTGTTCACGTTTCTCAACGCTGCGGTATTCGCTTTCGATATATTTCTCTCCATGAGATATTCGTAGTCAAAAATGTTGTATGCATAAGCAAAGGCAACGCGTCGAGAAAATCGTGCCTAATGTTTCAGTGACGAGCAGCTCTTGAAATTTCCAAAGGACAAGTTCTTGGTCATTTTTTTCTGCGACACGCTGTTGAGGAGATATCGATCGATAAAAATACGCCGCGACACGTTGAGCGTACGCGCGGAGGAAGAAAGCGCGAGGCCCGGGCTGCATCCTCATCAGCGCGCCGGATTGGCTGGGCTATTATGTCGTCAATTCCTCATTAACGAATCATGGTAGAAAAAAATGTGTGCAGGGACTTTTTCTTTGGAATTTCCCGAGCTATTTTGAGCTGATTGTTGAACACGGCTTTGAGCTCGTTTCGTGGATATACGTGGGAAAAATTAAAAGATTAAAACTACAGTTATAGCAACGGGAACCGGGGACAATTTTGGGAGTTGAAAATTTTCATAAAAATGAACTATATTTTCATGAAATTCGACACTTCGTGCTGTAAACATTTCTAAACGTTCAAGGCTGTTCCCGGTTTCTACTGCCGTTAAACTTTTTCAGCAAATTAGCGGCGTCTAAAAAACCAAAACCTCATTTCATTGTCGCCTTTTAGTTCTCTCCGGAGAGAAACTCTCTGTGGAACAATCGAAGAGTCGAAGATCGATAGGCCGAAGCTCTTTTATGTACAACGCTGTAACCCAAAGTTCAAACTATTTTCTTTACGCAAATTTAGTCCGTCCTTATATTATAGTTAACATTATTATTAAGTAGTTCCAAGCTTTTTCCATCGTTACCAAGCAAATGTTCGACTCGCAAAACTACTCGAATTAACGTCAAGCCACTCCTAGGCGCTTTAGAAATCGCCTGCAACTTTTATATCTCGAGAAAATCTAACGACCACGGAGAAACGATTCAGTGTCTCGAGTAACACAAAAAGTAAATACGACAGAATACGATGACGATTCTACGGCGACAGATCGACGAGCAGCGCATAATAACTAAATTATTTATTCATTAATATACATATATATATATATATATATATATATATATATAAATGTACGTAAACGTACGAGACTTTAGCTTACATTAATAATTTAAGTACGTAATCCCTTTTCATAATGCCCGTTACTATTCCGTCCATTGATCGAACGAAAGAATACTTTGATACCGAGCGTGCTGGTACCAAAGAATAAATACGAGAAAAGCCGTGAATAACTGCAACAAAATAGCGAACGAATCGACTATTCGTGATAAAGTTAAGGAAGTTGAGGCTGTTTGGCAATGTTGCATACACTTTAAAGAAAGGTTGGGGAAAAAAAGACGAAAAACTGGTGAAAGCTCAGTCGAAAACACGAACGGTGACGATCCTAGCCTCAAAAACTGCACGGAAAACAGATTATTATTAATATAATCTCAGCAAATCTCCTGATAAATCTGAAAAAATTGACATTATTCAGCAAGCCGTGCTCATGTTGCCCAAAAAATTTCATATTTTTAGCATCATTTTTAACGGAGATATCATTGAATGTGTCTTGACTTCCATAAGATTACATGTTATTTGGCCCAAATTGTTATTGATTTTTCTCAGCAACAACGCTCCTAAACTGTCTGAAAATTGAACTGATTTTTTTTACACTTCACTTTATAAGATGCAATCGGTTCAAAAGCGATGACATCATTTTCATTCTAATGCCTCAACTTCCTTAACGAATAGTTTTTTAATAACGCTTCAAGAACAACGATCATAAATCGTTGTTCTTCGAGTACGACTAACCATAACGAGTCCGTCCGATTTCGAATGAGATATTCATTCGAGTAACTCATCTCGGAATCATTGATTAAAAATGACATCGAATCCGAACGATGAGGTTCGAGCACGTGTTTTTTACAACGCAGTTTTACCAAAACTGTATTAATGTAATTGGAATTTTCTCAAATCTTTCGTTAGCTCGAATATTTATAATAATATGAAATTATTCTTACTGAACAATGTAGTTTGTAATAAATTTTTAAATACCAAATGTATGTACGTCCCAACGAAGTTTTACATGTACCATAATGAACTATTGAAATATACAATATGCCTCTGTCCTTCGACAGATTGTACTCGGTATTTATCACAAAAATTTATAAATAAAGGATTAATCGGAAAAAAAAATCACGTGGCTTCGAAAGGGTGATGCAAAAAAAATCGGTTTCTTTTTTTCTGTATATTTAGCTACAAATGAGGAGAATAAAAAACGTGTGGTTACAAATAACTATTCTTTTGCATCACCCTAGGCTTTGTATTGCAACAAGAAACGTGTTGAGTAGGAGCACATTTGAAGAATGTGCGGCAAATATCAGAGCTCGACAAACGTCAGATTAATGTTGTTTTCATTTTTTCATCTCGAGGAAGAGACTTTCGAGGTTGGAATAGTGTGTCTTGGAATAAAATTAGTAATAAATCATTGTGAAAGATGAGAGGAAGCTGGGAAGCGTCGTCTGGGACTCCGGTGATGGTACCCCCTTCAGGAATTCCTCCCGGTTGTACAATCCCGACAAGCATAACTTGCGAGGAGCCCTGCACTTTGCCCATGGCAAAGCCCATTCGTGTATTTCAATTTGTGGGTATTTATGCAAGATTTGTCAGCCCCCTTAATCATTTTTCTTCAGAGTCGTTTTATCGCCAATAAATATTTTTTTATCGCAGCTATTGCTTACCCTTCTATTTTCCCTGACGGTTTACACCATCTCGAAAAGCTCACCCTACGAAAGCGTAGAGGCGATACTTTTGACAGTTCTCTTTGGGAGTTTCCTGTTCGTCGTGCTCGTCGATATCATCAGTCAATTCGGCGGAGATCCCATTCCCGATACGCCAGTGAGTTTTACCAAACTAAATTCAACTTTCGACCATAAATATACTTTTTTAAGGTCCAACTTTTCTCGAGTCAAACGACACGTGAAAATAATTTGTAACAATTTGGAATATTCCTGAATCTGTCACAGAATGGTTTCGCTTTCTCATGGAACATTTTATTCAATAAAAAATTATCAATTCTCGAAGAGTCAAATGTTCTAATTTGGTATGAAACTTCGCGCCTGAGATATTTCAAAACATTCGTATACGGAGCACACAAATAACGATCGATTTATACACTAAACTCAAATAACTCATGAAAATTTCACTAAAACTTAATTATCGATAAAACATATTTTTCTCGGCGTTCGTATTACAATAATTATCCATTTCGTCAATTTTCCAATTGATTTCTCTTTCTACAGATGTTCTTGTTTGGGGTAGTGGGCACTTTACTCTTCCTCGTATCTGCCGGCGGAATATTTTTCGTATCCCGACGCACCGGTGTCGTGGATGTTTGGCGATTAACAGTTTGCATGGTTCTCTCTGCCCTATGCTCGCTGACATTTCTCCTCGACGTTCTATTGATATTTCTGTATGGATACTGAGAGAAAGAAGCAGTAAATTCATCCCACTTTTTACTGTCGTTCGCTTTCGTACTTCGAGCAAAAAATTGCAACAAAACCTTGCATTTCGTTTGCTGTAATTCGTTGCTGTAAATAATACAATTTTTATGAAAAAGCCTGTGCAATCGTGCTTTATTTGCCAGCTCAATTCTTCTCTTATCCATTTATCGCAATGAATTATCATTTTCAAAAACGTTTCGTTTCAGACGTTCGAATGAAACAATTATTAATAAAATTAATTAAAATTAGTGGAGTTGGTGCCTGATGAATTTTGTTTTCTGCGCTCACGATACGTCAAAGAAAAAAAAAAAAAAACAACAACAAAAAACAAAACGCATGTTCGGTGTGTCAAAGTCGACACATGTCAAAGAATTTTTTTTGAATCGTGGAGCGTTTTATCGTCAATGATTTGAAGAATTTTTTTTTCATCGCGCCTACAAGATTAAGAATACTCAATGGGAGCAAAAGGTAATGCATTTGCTTCGAGGACGAGGTGATGGGGCAAATAGAAGTATAAAGATTCAATTGAACTATTTTTAGGGAAGAAAAATAGGGGTGAAAAATATGAGAGTTTGGTCGACGATTGGAAGGTCATACGGAACAGAGGATGCATGGAAGGGATGACATCTCGGTTATGCAGGCCTCTGAGAATATTTCAGTTCGTGAGTTATTTCATTTCAACGAAATCAACGGAAACGAATAATTAAGAAAATCATTTTAACGAAAAGTTCGTTGAAGAGCAACTATCTCGAGAGACAAGAAATGCATTTTTGATTTTTCAACACAGTTGACGACCTTGGTACTTTTTGCAATGATCGTTTATATGACGGCGATGGCATTGAAGCATTTATCACACTTGGCTTCGATTCTCATGATTATTTTAACGGCTTCTTACCTTTTCTTCATGGCGATCGACATGATAAGTCAATTCGACGGTTGCAACGTTTCCGAAGCCCCCGTAACTATAAATAAACTCTCGAAAATGAATCCGAATGTGTGAAGAGAATATTTCCAACTCGATAATCTACTTGAAGAAGTTTCCCTACTTTTGACAGATGTTTTTCTTCAGTTTTTTCGGCACGTTCCTCTTCGCGATAGCCGGAGCCCTCTTGATCTATTTTCCAGAAGTGAACGACGGTTTCTGGGCACTGGTAATCGCCAAAATTCTTTGCTTCGTCGTCAGTGTTCTATTTCTCCTCGAGGTGACATTGTTGCTCGCGTAAGTCGACTTCTACGAGCTCAATAATTCTCAGCTCCAGCCTTCTATTGAGAAACATCGAATTCGAAGTCGTATTAACCAGGCCGATTGCCGAGGCGATTCGTCACAAGAATCAAAGAAAAAGATCGACCGATATTCGCAAATAATTGTTTTTAAATCAACCACGATTCGATAATCAAATCCTCCATTATTTTTTCGTACTAACGACGAGTCGGACGCTCCCTTCCGCATGATTTATCATTCGAAAACTATTCCCTTAGTACGTGGAGACAGAGGTGCTCATCCTTGGCAAAATGTTGTCCCTACACGCCCGGAATGGACTGCGATCAAACAGGAAGAAAAATGTTTTATCGGGGAGCCGATGCGCAACTCGAGCTCGGCCATTTGGACGCGGTTACGAGTGTCAGCGATTATGCCATCCCGTTGGAAGACGTTGACACCGCGGTCGAGCAGCACGGACGTCGCAGAATCGCAGTTGGTCATAGACGACAATACGTCGATAATCAATCGAGCGCTCCTGTATTGTCGGCTACTCACCCTGCTGAGATCCAGACCGAGCGAGAACGCACTGTCATCACGGAATGTCAGGCAAGTCAAAGGCTCCTCATCGATCGATTGGTCCACTGCACCGGTGACTGAGTCGACGTATCGCCATCCTCGAATCGCTCTTGATTCGTGCGAGTGATCCTCGAAGTAATCTTATCGAAAGTGCCTCGATTTGACCGAGCGACTTGCGGCCAAGTGCTGGGATCGAAGTGAACCAAGTTTTTACTGAAATTTCAAAAATAAACGAACCTTTTGATTTCTCTGGAAAAAGCAGCGAACGTAACATACTAAAAAAAATTTGAGGTAGAAACACTTTGAACGTTCTTGTCGTGAGCCTTCTGTCGCTTATTTTCTGTAGACCCAGCGAATAGAAACGAGAGAAAGAATCGTACAGACGAACAGCAGATGCGAGCTCTGCAATCGACAAATAGAGGAAAAAATATCACCGACGGTTGCCACAACTCCGTACGCTCATCAAGCCGCGTTACCCGAATCCCAAATTCAACAACCGATGGGTGGAAACTGTGCGGTTTGTCCGGCCTTTTTCCATATGATGCAAAAAGGGATGGGCAGTCCCTGCTGTCAATCGTGAGTTTATTTAATTCCTCCACATTTTTCAACGTACGTTTCAAAACTTGAAACCCTGATTCTTTGGGTGAACGTATTTGGACGCTCAACTCGATATATTGAAATAGTCGATTCAATTTTTTTGAGAAAAAACTTATTTGCGGGCGAATTTTTAACTCGAAAAGTAATTCACCATTCAAAACTTCGGTCCAGAATAAATCATTCGATTGATTCTTTTATTTTTTGTGACATTTCGTAAATTATCTGCACTATGAAACTTTTGTGCGAATAATTGAACGATGAAAATAATGAAATTAATCGGACAAAATAAAAAGTTGCAATTGCGGAGCTACGGAAGCACACCGGTCGAAGTGGGCTTCGGATCGGACGGCGCAGCAGCCTCGTAATCCGGAAGAACACTCGCCCCATCGGGTGCAAAGAGAAGACCAACGGTCGCCGACGACACCGAGCGCGGTAAAACCAACGGGAAGCGAATCCCCGTCAACGACCAATGGAAAATCGGACGGTGAACGAAGTGGTTCGAACAAAGCGACGAGTCGAGTGAAAAAAAATTCACGTCAACGTATCTAACTCTTGGCGTTTTGCAGATTTATTGAGCGAAGAGGGTTATAGGTACAGGCCTAGCAAGAAAATATCGCGGGTTTATGAAACTCGTAAGATTATGAAAACATTGTCAATCAATATGAATTATTATCTGTAACGTTTCAGTACTTTTATCCACTCTAATTCGCTCGGCTGGTAAATTTCATGACCTTGTACATTTTCTTTCGTGCGTTCAACCGTAGACATCTCGCGAGAAAGGGTTTTTCCGTTATTGAGAGAAAAAGAAATTTGTTAACCAAAACCCATCTCGCTTCTGTCAACGAAATATTCAGTTCGAGCAAATTTTTATTTTGACAAATATTTATCAAGCAAATAAAGCATTAACGATTCGTTCGAGAGAATTTTCATAATTTAGTTGACAAAAACTGAATTATTTGCTATTCAACGAGAAAATTGTCAAATCGATCAAACTTTCGTACAACAGAAAAATTCAGTTCAATGAACCCTTTCTCCTCGGTATGTGGCTTTTCTCACAGTTTTTAACTCCAAATTTGTTCGACGATGAGCCTTGAGACGTGAAAAATGTCGGGATTTTTAATGACACTGAAACAAAATTGAACAATGCGAAAAAGTGGCGCTTCAATGAAATTCCTGCCGGGAACTCGGCCAAGAATGTCGTTGATTTTAGTACGAAACTCGATTGAATAATTTTCGAAAAACATTCTCAGGATTGTAAAAAAATGAATTTTTCCATTTCGTTTCATAAATAATATTTCATCTCAAATAGCTTTTTCGTTCAAACTCTCGTTCAACCGGCAACTTTTTCATCTTTTTTTGAACCAAAGGGCCCTACCATGGAGCTGGTCTCGCCCCTCGCACAGCAGGATTGCCCGAAACCGCAACCAAAGTTCCTCCATCGTCGGATGATGCGAAACGAAACAAGAGGACACAAACGCCGGTGAAAGATTTCCCGATCTCGAGAGATGAAAATAAAGCGTGAGTCTATTCTTACACAACCATCGCCGCAAGGGCGGATCATGAACTTTTTGGGATGATGAAACTGGCGATCAGTGCTGGAATTGGAAGGACAATTCTTTGATTTCGTATGAGAGGAAGCATGTTTTCTCAGTGCTTAATTCTCGGGGAAAAAGGAGCCCGATTTGTTGTTTTGTGTTTTTTGTATAATTTAACGATTCGAGGACTGAAAAAAATTCCCCATGTTTTTAACGATATTCGTAGAACCGGAGAGAGCGTGATGAAAAATGCAGAAGGAAGAAGAGGAACTTGTGTAAGCGAGGGCAGAGCACGTGGAAGTTTCGAGAAGGTTCGAAACCGAGGGAAGATGGACGAAGCAAAGGGAAAATCGGCAGAAAACCGGATGAAATTGATAAACGAGCCTGACGCGAAGCGGGGATCGAACGAATCGCGAAAGGGCGGCTCGGCCACGCCGAGGAAATTGTACCGGAACAGCGAACCGGTTCCGGTGGCGAACGAGCCGATTTCACCGACGCCGGACGATTCATCGCCTCGGGAAGCGTGCCGAGTTACGACGACGAAAGAAGAGACCGGTCAAATGACGTGGAAAACGGAACGAACGGAAATTCGAGAAGGCGGTTTAACGGGAAGGCCGGAAACTCGATTGGCCGAGGAGTTACCGATCCCGGAAGAAACGATGGAAGAAATTGATTCCGAAAGATCGAGGACTTATCCGAAATATCGTCGAGCCGTTGAAAAAGATAAAGCGGCGGACGCGGAGGTCGGGAGCGGCAGAACAATGACCGAGGGCGTTGTGGTTACCGATTTCAGAGACTCGCCACCGATTTCCGGTCCTGTTTTGAAGCTCCGACTGGAAAAACCTGGCGAAGATCCAAAAACGCCGAGCGGAGCAAAGGAACAGGAAGTTTCATCGAAAAATCGTCAAGAGCCGGTTTCCAAGCCGAGTTACGAAGTCCCTAAAGTTCATCGACCCGTCGAGCCCAAGGAGAGTTTAACATCTCGTGAAAAACCGTTTAAAACTCGAAAAGACAGTTACGAGCGTTTTCCGATGGAAGAGCGCAAGCCGATCGACGAAAAATCAGTTAAGAGATCGGACGAAGAAAAAAGCGATCGTCCAAAAGACGAGGAAGAAGAAATAATCGAAGAGTTACAAGGTACCGCCGTAAGCCGAAGCGATTATTCGGCTACGAGTAGAATGAAAAGAACGAGATCGGTAACCCGTAAAGGCGAGGACCCTTAACGATTCACAAGCTCTAGGCTCCGATGTCGATCAATTCTTAATCGTAAAGATCCGAAAACGATTTATAGCTGGCTACGAGAAACCGACAGAACCGAATAAGGTGCGATATCCTCAAAAAGTAGAAGCCAACAGTACTGACAAAACTGCAATGCGATAGAAAAAACTCGGTACCGAGAACGCTGAATTTTCAATCACCGTCGTCGTTATCGTCATTTTAATCTCAGTGAAAAAATTGAAGAACAAAATGAACGAGCTCAGTCAAGACTCGTGGAAGAACGTTATAAAATTAATTTTATTTTAATACGCAAAACACACAGGAACATAGTACGCTTAAAGCTCAAACGCCGAGGCATCTTAATGCTAATAATAATAATAATAATAATAATGATACGTAGTATAATTAAAATCTCTCTCATAAGCTGTCATTTTTTAATGAGTAGCGAAAATGATCGTTATAAAATAATTTGGTAAACGTTTATTGAATCTCGTTGATCGGAGGAGAAAAAAACTATCGATTATTAGTCTTGCGTACATAATTTATCTTGTTCTTTGATCGATCGCAGCGTCAGTGACGCAGATTCGTGCAATCCTCATAATTATTTAATGAGCCGTAGTAGACGCTCTTGATATGAAGTAAACAAACAGAAAAAAAAACACATTTATAGGTGTATATAGCTGGACATTATTCATGCTCGTAATTGTTTTTACTCAATCAAGATTCGATAGAAGTAGAACGTTCAAAAATCGATCGTGTTAATCACTGATTTATGTATTCATCGAATTGTATCGATGCGAATAAAGCAAAAAAAGAACACATCAAGACGCTGCACAGAAGTGCATTCTTCATATATATAAAAAAAAAAGAAATATGTATATATTTGAGTGTAAAAAATGAAGACTCGATCGTGATAAAATGAGTTCAACGATTTATAAATAGAATGGCGATCGACAATTTTTTCATACCTTCCGATCTCTCTTTTCCCATCCTCAGACGATTTAAAAACTCAAAAATATTCATGAGTCTTTTCCTTCGCATGCGTTTTATAAAATGAGAAAAAATATCGATACTTTTTTTCAATTATCATGCTTCAGCTATGGGGATAAAAAGAATTTGTCGGGCAGCAAGTTTCGGTGATTAAAAGGTTCGCTTACTTCCCCCTCACGATTTTTGGCTCTTTTCGAATGTTTCCAAATAAAATTCGAACTAATTTGTGTAACTTTGAAAAAATGAGGAAATTATTTGGATGAAATTAAAATGAATTCTAGAGTGGCATAAAGTCGAGATTTGGTAAAATTTTCGAGTCGACCCCGAAGGAACTCTGAGGTAAAGCAATCAGAATTATTTGATGCCTCCAGACGAATAAATATTGTCGTCATTTCTCATGGACATACGACCAAGAATGGACCTGGAGGATCCTCTGTCAGGACGAACCGGAGCCATATTATAACCGGCGAAACTCGAAGTGCTATACAAACGTTGAGGTGTCACTTTGACCAACGGAAATATCGAATATTGGCTCTGATCTGACTCTCGATCGGACGATCGACCGCTTAAACCGCGGAAATAATTGTCAAAAACGTGAGTTCCGTGTCTATAAATGGGCGCGGCTGCTCGTTGGAAATTGAAACGGTTTAAAAAATATCGCGCTTGGTCGTGACACGCTTGACAAAAATTGAAATCTTCGTGAGCATTCTTCCTCGCGTAACATTCATTTTCCTTCGTTATTTCCAAGTTTTCTTGAGGTTTCGGCTCGTTGCAGATAACCCGAGGATCTTCCTGGTTCGGTGGAAAATTTTCATTCTGATTGATCTGATGGAGAGCTCCGAAGTTCGTCAATCCGTTTGATTTCGGAGCTGTGATTTGACAGCCGTTCTCACAATTCACGCTCGGAGCTACGTTTTCGTTGATAATTTCCTGACATTTAACCGATGAAAAATTGCGATTGTCAAGGTTATATGGATTCGATATATAAACGTTTCCGATGTTTTCTTGAGCCTGAGAATAATTTGGTACCAAATTGTGACCGCGAGCAAAACCATCTGCAGAATTGTTTGATTCGTCACCGAAGAGCTCGAAATAGGCAGCTTTTTTAGGCAAAAAATTTTTTGCGATGACGCTGAGAGCGTGACCTTGCGGCACTATTTTCCTCTTTTCCAAACTTTCCCAATAACCGTTCACTCGGCCACTCTTCGACGATTCGATATTCCCGTTGACATCGCGGTTTTTCGGATAGCACAACTTTCTATTTTCTTTTTCAAGAGTACAATAATTCTCTCGGCCCGAAAGTGACAAATACGGGGAAGAGCTCGCGCGGTCGATCAATGTATTTTCTTTGTTCCAATCGCTCTTGACTTCGTTCGAAAACTTCTGGTGGTTTGATCGAGATTTGTGAGTCTTTTGTCGTCCCCCAAATGCACCTTGGCATCTCGACGACTTTTCTATTCGTCCGGTCGTTTCGGAACACTCGTTGCGTTGAATCGACTGATTTTTCTTCATGTTCTTCTCTTGGAGATAATTTTTTATGCTCTTATCGAGAAAATCGTCTCTTCCTCGTCTCTGGGAACCGCTCCGCTTCAAATACTGACCGATTTCTCTCCTGCTAATGTGGATCACTCCACTCTCGTCACGTGTTCCCGACTCTTCAATCTTCGCAATGAAAAATAATTATTTGGACTCGTTTTATTTATATTGTAATCATTTGAAAATACAGCGAAAGGGAAAGATTTCGCCTGGCTGGAAATATCGATGATTCAAAATCAAGGTACGATCAATGTTATCGACACGTAATCGAGAGTTAGAATTTTATTTGCTCGCTCCTTCGATGTTTTCCTTCAAAGTATAATAAATCATAATAAAAATTCAAACAAGTGGACTTTATTGTCGACGTTCAATAAAGGTGTATGCCCTGCCTTTTTTGTGTAGAATCCAGCAAAGCGTCAAAGACAGAAAAAACAGAAAATGTCTCGCTTTTGCATTTTATGATTGAAGCTGAATAGATTCAATCGACGAATCGAGTTCAACAAGTTTGTCCAGCAACTAAAAGAGCAAAGAATTTTTACTGACGTTGTAACTTTCGTTGAGTGTTGAAAATTTCTTCATTTTATCATGTAAAATAATGTACGGAAACCTTTATGTCAGAATTGATTGAAAAAACTTTCTATTTTAATTTTGTGCATAGAAAAAATGATTTTATACTTTCGAGTATTGAACGAGATATCAGGAATAAAAAATTTGTCTATTTCTTCGATACTAATGAACAAATATGACATTCGTACAATCAAGTTCCAATGAAATGAGTCTAATGAATCGACAACTGTAAATCATCTTTCTAGATATTAAACACACCAGGGGGGCTTCAATGACGCAATGAACTGTACACGCGATAACTGACCTTTGGATAACAAGGGTCGAAACACGAGTCCTAAAAAACACTGCATTTCATAACGTAGTTTCTTAACTCGCTATTATCACAGCGTATTGCCCAATTCCCTGATCAAGTTCTTTTGGAGTTTCAGTTGAACCATTATTATTCAGCAAAATGTAATTATTACCATTCATTCGTGATACTTCAAAATGCAGTCTGATTCAACTTTTTTCTATCATGAAAATCATAGTAAAGTAAAATGCGAGCAATCATTTTTTCGGAAAGAAGAAAATTTCTGTAATCGGCTTGCGAACAACTCTCAGGAACCGACTTTGAGTATACAATTTGTTGTTATTTAGTATTTAATTGGTCGGCCAATGTTCATTGTTTTTTATATTCATAAAGAGAACGACAAATACCGTATTTTTCTGTATGAGAATATTTTTTGGCTTCAAAGAACCCTGGAGCATACTTTGAACTCGAAAGACCGCTTAAAGAAAAAATCAAACCTGCAGAATTTCTATAAGTCAAGTCATTTTTTGTGTTACTCTGACAATTATGAATGATTAAAAAGGTTATCATATGTTTAGAAAATCTGCTGAAAAATGCACAGGTTGACAAAGCATTTGACACAGCAGAGTTGAGAAGAATGTGAAAAAACTAAATTATAACAAACTTCCTACGGTCCATTACATTTAATTCGCTTGACAAATATGATAGTGGATTTTTCTAAATTTGTATCCATCATTCAACTGATTTTCCATATGTGAAAAGAGAATTCAACTGGCGAAATAATTTTATCAAAAAATCAGATCAATATTGGTAATTTTGTTTTATCTCCTATTGTAGTTTTTTAACCAAATATTTAGAGAGTGATAGCAGATTTATTGATTGATAATAATTTTAGTGATATATCTGCAAATTATATAAGAAGTATCGATGCATTCAATTTTTCATGGCAGTTATTGTCAAATATAAGTGAAACAAAATCGAGCAGAGAATTCAAAAATGACTGACGAACACTGACTCACGAGAAAAAAAAATTGTTTACGAACCATTTCAGCCTGAGCGAGATAAATCCAGAGTTGGCGCCACGTGCTAAATTTTTTCTGTTCACTAAAGTTAAATCGCATTTCTTTAGAGGCGTAACGAGTTGCCAAGGGACTTCTGTAGTCACAATATTCACTATTATTTACTACTGTGTCACCCATTGTTTTAGATTTTATTGTAAATCGAAAAGGAAAGTAAACAAAAATTAAATGCCGTGCGTTTCGCGGACTAGAGTCGAGGGAATGCACGCGAATCAGCTGACGAAAATGTACTAACCGTTCTACATCACTGCGTTGGTCAATTGAAAAAACTGCCAAGTGGGAGACGCTCGACTTGTCTTTGAATTTCTGCTATTTCATAATTCGGGACAACAAACAATATTTCTCATGTTGAGTAAAAAATTTGCATTTTAAAACTCCTATGGTTATAACGGTACAATCTCCGATCCGGTGAATCAATAACAAGTTCTTCATTTCGCGCCTGTTCTGGCGCGAAAAATTGACTTTAATAATTTTCATAGAAATTTGCAGCTCCTGAAAATACCTTTTTCATTCTTGCATTCACTTTTCTTTATTTCTTATTATTTAGCTGAGATAAAAAGCGAAAACAAAATTACTTAAATTATTATTCAGTCTAGACGCTCATTTGACGCGATCTGTCAGTTACTGCGCTCTGGTAACAAAATTTGGAAGCTAACAGAAGTGAAGAAAGATGGAGCTGAATCGAACGTTCGTATTTCAGCAAACTGCAGAGCGCAGTCGATCAATCAGAAAACAGTTCTTTACAAATAGTCATTAATTATTAACAATTATCAGTTTTATGATCATCTGGAATTTTTTAACGACAATAGTGAGAAATTAAACACACTGCATACTAGTGAAGTATTTCAAACGACTCTCCATTTCCAATCGCACTACGATCGCACTATTAAATCGAGTTCGCTTCGGAATATTCGAAAAAAAAACACACACACACACACACACACATTGTCTTCGTCTATAACTTCGATCAACATGTTAATTGGTGGAAAGAGGTGAAAATCCGCGAGTCCGCTTTGCTAATACGTGAATACAAACATAAGAATGTTTGTACACAAAGTTTACGGGTGTGTAAAGTGAAGTGTGAAAAATTGCGTTCGAAGGTGCAACACAAAGACGTCGCGAGAAGAAAAAGTTAGAGGATTACATGGGTAAATTTTTATTGTCTATTAAGAAAAATCGGCTCAAGATCGATGAAACGTGATTTAAAATATTTTCCTCTCTTAATTTTTATCATTCATGTTTCAAGACCGATTACTACGGGCGGACGAGAGCTCCGAGTGTGTCTCTCGTACGCGCGAAGGCCGTCTTGAAAAAGCCGACAATGGTAAGCATGAGAAAATAGTCGAAAACAATAACGAAAAAAGTTGAGTCAATGTGTCGAAATAAAAATGAGTATTGGAGGTTGAAACGACAAAGAAACGCGAGGCTAGATGGAGATGAGGCTATGTCCCTTCAACCGCGCGCATTCGTACAAGGTGAAAATTACCCACGTTCCATATTTTTGTCGTGAGAGATTTTACAGTGGCCAAGAGTCATTGTTCTTGATCGTCCGTGACCAGAGACGGTCGTGCGTGTGTTTTATACCCGTCGAAGGAGCAAGCGAACTTCTCTCTCGATTGTTATTTAAGAAAAACAATGATAATAGTAATAACAAATTGATAGGTAACCTCCGGATAAACTGGAGATTGGAATGCGCACGAAGTTTCGCTTCGTGCCTGTGTGTATTGAAAGTTGAAAAGATTCTACGCATGCGTTCGTTTCCGAAAATTTTAATACATCAGAATTTAACGGATTATCCGCTCAACTATAAATTATTGTGAAATTCAAACATTTCCGGTTTTTCCTTAGACCACGTTTGTGTTAAACTTTTTCCAGCACAGGGACAATCTTAATTCGTGTATACAGAGATTTAGAAATTTTCGTTGGATCGTTGACAAAATCACGAACAACATTCTGAAGAAAAAAAGAAGCGTTTCAAGTGTCAAAGGAAACAATGAAAAAATTGCCCATAATTTGATATTTATATTCCCTTCGCCAACTTCAAAAATATAGAAAAGTACTTCTGGCCCACCGAGTTCAGCGTTAGATTTTTTCTTTCAACCACAATTACCAATGCATTCGACAATCTTGTGAAAAATAATCGAATCGATATCGTTGAACGATCCCACGAAAAATAAATGTTTTAGTGTCGTTTTGTCGTTTTAAAGAAACGCAGGAAAAAATATTGAATCGCACATCTTACCACGTTATTGGGTGTCATACCGGGATGTGCCCAATCAATGCTGACTTCAACACCTTCGAACAAAGTGGCTCGTTCTGGCAATAGCCTCCGTCTCGCCATTGCAGCTCCTCGGTGCGTCCGATAACAAACTAAAGCGTAACGGACTTGTCCGTTCGTATGTTTGTAGACCGAAACCTGGTTAACTTCGTCAGTCAAATCGTAAAATGTCTAAGGAAAGAAGTTTTTTTCTACAGTTAAATATGAATAATTGATCAAAAGGAAAAATCAAGCCAGTTTATAATTGCTTTGAATTTGTATATTATAAAATTCAGTAATCGAAATTGAAAAACTTGAATTTTTTTCACGAGCTCTTCGACCACGAAATAATAAAAAAAGAGTCAACTGCAATTCGACTCGAGAACAAAAAGCTATCGAAACAGTCGAGAATCCGGGAGTGTTGAACGCAGTACGAATTTTTGCCACAATCTTTGGCAATCATGCGACGTTTTTCTTGGCCCATTTAATGAATAAGGAACGCGCAAACGCAACGTACAATGAATCTTGCAATCTCATTAAACGCAGTATTTTTTTCATATTTGGAGAGAAAGTTTATTTGCGCGACGAGGAATCTACTTGGCAGCATAAAACGTTTATTTCTCGGGGTACATAACCCTACAAATGGGCAAAATTACTTGACTCAAAGCGAGGATAATTTTCTTCGTAATTGTTGCGATGAGGAAAAGTTGAATTTGACGGAAATTTTAGCAGGCTGCACGCCAAATGAAAGGTAAAAGAATAAAGTGAAAAAATGACATCTCCGTGTTTTCAATTGATGACAGTGCCGAAAAATTTCACGTACCAAAAAATTGTATTACCGTAAAATTCGTCTCAATATTTTTTGTTATTACTTGATACAAAAGTGTTTCCCAATTTCAATGCTTTTTTCTTTGGAATTATCCATTCATTTTGTACAAAATTTGTGCTTTTGTGAAAAACTCACTGTTATAACGATTTCCGAGTTGATATAAGCCGGTAGCTGGCCGATGCACAATCGACAGTTGTTTATGCTTGCAACGACGCCGATTTTGTGTCCTTGTCGAATTTCGAAATTGTTCAATTCCTTGATGGCTCGTTGGGCGTATTCGACTTTCGTGAACATGATGAAACAATAGCCACGATTGCTGCCCGAGAAATCCATCATCAAGCGAATCTCGTAGATTTGTCCGACAGAGCTGAATATCGGGTAGAGGGTATCCTCGTGGAGCTCGCGCGGTATTTTCCCAACAAAAATCTCGCACTCTGGCTCGGGCGGTGGTTTCGTCCAGCCAGGGGGTGGACCCAATTTCCTCTGGCCATTAACTTGTGTCATCGGATAACCCGAACCGGCTAATAAATCGAGTATTCGACCTTCCGATTGGGCACTCGGGACTTGTTCGCTTCGCGAAAATCTCGAGTAACACGAACCGTTTGATTGGCTCAGAACTAATCATTTTTCAAACAAAAAATAACCAAGCTTTATGGATTTTCATCGTATTTCGCTTGCGCGGTGAATTTCGTCAAAAAAAAAATTATTTTATCGAAGATTAAAAAATCAAATTGTTTTGTGCAATTTCCGTTTATCTTGCAGTCGATTTTAAATCAATTCCACAGAATCGTAATAACTTTTGTTCCGTCAAAAGCGTAAACAATAAATAAAAGAATCGACATTGTTTAACAAGCCTAAATTCATACCGAATTCGTGTGATAATAGCTGACAAGTTCACTTGAAAAAAATTTGTCCGTTGTCGAGATAATTTTGTACGAGCCTTTGTTGCACTTGTTTCCATTTATCGATGTTACAAAATGTGTAAAAAAAATGTCGCGTATTCGAATTTATCGAGAAAATAATTTGTATCGGTAAACGAGTGCGAAATAATTAATTGGATTGCTACTCAAGAAGCACGAAGGGGATCGCGGTACGCGGACTTGGAAAAATATCCACGTACGCGAATGCGTTGCACAAATGATTTGGACTGAATTGAGAAGTATCGAAATGTAATGTGTACTGCGAGAAGGAAAAACGATCGCAATTTCTCACCTGACAAATCAGTTCTCGATCGTTGCCGAGATTTCGTCGTATCTCCGGACACGACAGATCCCGATCGGTAGCTGGAGGATTTTTCATCGTCGTTGGAAATCTCGTCGAAAGGTATAACCTCGAGGCCTTTGGTGAAGTCGGTGGAGCACCATTGAGCGACGTCTTGGGGCCACAAAACGTCCATTGTCGATTAATGAAATGATCGAAATAGTGTCAACGTGAAAAATAATCGACTTTTAACAAAGTTTCGAATCGCGTATGCAACTTTATTTCCTATTGCGCAAAAATAACGACCGAGAAAGACCCGAACAAGAAACACCCTTCGTCCGCATTTAACACACGTGATTTTTACGATAAAGCGAAGACGCGAAAGAAATTGACTCCTCTTCCTTTCCCCAGAGACCCCCAACCGATTGTGCGTATCCCTTCTCACGCTTTGGGAGCTCGCGTGGTCCTATCTTTCGCCGGTACAAGCCCACGAGGTATTGAGCTGCTTGTGGTTCGGCTGTCGTTCGAAAACGACCAATAATCGTCGCCGAAGAAAGTCAGCGGTGGTGGGGGTCGACCGAAAGAAAACAACGTGCAGTACGCTTGTCTACATACATATATTGTCTCTCGCTCTCTTTCTCTCTCTCTCTCTCTCTCTCTCACTCCTTCCGTATTCTGCCATTTCGTTACAGCCGTTCCGGCAACAGGCGGTTGTTTTCCGAGAAATATAGAATGAAGAAGAGTCAGAAACACAGAAGAGTTGACTCGACTCCGCTGACATCGATACACGTATACATTGAACGTGGAATCGTTTTTCTCGAAATAGTTACGGGCGTTACGAGCGTAACGAGATTCAATTAAGAACGATGGGCAACTTTGACGACCAGGAATGAAAATTACCAGCGAAACGTATCGGCTCAACAAAATTATTATTTTTATTATTCATCTCATCGAACTGTGTCCCGAGAATTTTTGTTATCCTGTTAACGAAGCACAGAAAAAGGTTTTGGCGTGGGAAAAAATGACGCAGACTAGTAAGCCAACGGACGAAAGGTCCCGGTGCAGAGAGTGACACGATTAACATTGTTGCAGGATCCAACGAATTCGAAGCGTTAGCCTCGCGGAAAAAAAACAATCGCTGGCTCTTTCGAACTTTTCTGTTTCCATGAAATTGTCGAAACGGACGTCTCGCTAGCCGAGTTGGATCAACGACCGTTGCTTCTTATTGTAAAAATAAAAATATCAAAATTGAAATTCCCTTTATAACGTAACGTTTGCACAATAATCGCCAGGTCAACACTCGGTTGGGTGACTCGAAAATCGTAAGTTTATTCATCTGAAAGCGAACCCATGATTTTTTTCGGGTTCTCCCCAGTAACATGGTCAAAAAGGAGACGAAAACGGGACAAAAGTCTGAGATTCGTTTTATACGAAAGAAAATTTAAATTCATTTCATTTCGAATAAGAGTGGGCGCAAAATTACCGGATCCAACGGACCCGGTGTGAACGAATGCACCGTAAAAATCTGGGTGCTCATACCAGTGGGAAAAATCACTACTGCATTTTTGTTTCGTTTTATTTACCGTAAGAATGAGCGAAAAATAATCACAGAAACGAAATAATATCGTGAAAACCGGAGAAAAATAATAACGAAAGGAAAAATCTTCTTTTCTACCTCGAATACGGTTATTTTATTGGGTTTCAAGTATGTTTGAACTTAAAGTCGTTATTTTCCAACTCCCTCGTTCCATATTCCTTGCGCACCCACCGTTTTCCGATAACCGGTACACAAGCCTTCGCGATAATTTCCTCATCGTCGTCGGCACTCGGTCGGTACCTTTTTTGACCAAGCGACTGTTTTCTTGACGTTTCCGCGACGATTCGTTCTATGGCGTCCCATGCAGAATTGGTTTCCCGTCCCACGCCAATGCTCGTTGCGTTAACAGCATTGTTTCGACGTTCTTACGCACACGACTCATGCCACATGATGTAAAATCAAACCTGGAGTCCTGTCGCAAATGACTGGAAATCAAATTCAAACGAATCGTAATAAAATTCAATTTTTCTATTTTATTATTCAAAATGTTACAATTTAAAATTTCATTGGTAAATTCGTAACGATTAATTTATAGAAGCATCGTCATAGAAATATTTCAACTTCGAAAAACGTGGTTTTCTCAATAAAATTTGAAACATTTTTTGCGTTCGTGCATTGTCAATGCGATTTCAAGTGTTCAAGCTTCCCAAAGTTTATTGGGAAGTTTATGAGGGGATGAAATAACATTTGAAACATTTTTTGCGTTCGTGCATTGTCAATGCGATTTCAAGTGTTCAAGCTTCCCAAAGTTTATTGGGAAGTTTATGAGGGGATGAATTTTGAATGACGTTTTCGCAACGAATACCCGAAAATTTTTTGATCGATTCGGTGCGCCGCGCCGATTGCGAAAAATTTGGTATCCTTGCGCACCGACATTGGCGCTTCTCGTCAGTTGAAACGTGCGTGGTAAACGCTTTGCGGCGGCGTATGCAGAAGTATTAACAAACGGAGAGGAGAGTTTGAGAACGGAACAGCGTACATACGAGTTTCTTAGTTCGAGGGGGGCCCTATTACGTGACAAAGAGAGGAGTCACAGTCGCAACCTGAACACGAGAACTTGGTCGCTATCTCCTTCAGTCCTCGTTACGACTTGGCTAAGCGCGCGAGTCCAGTCGTCTATATCGTAGTCGAAGTTCCCGCGACTGCGACGTCCGTCACTGGCATTTGTGTATACCCTCGGCCGCTCTTCCGGACGCGCCTCTGACCGCGATTCCTTTTTTCTTTTATTTCTTTCAAATAGAAAGAAAAAAAAGTACAAGTAAAAAACGGACGGACAAAAAACTCGTCCTTGGTCCCGTCGAACGAATTTCAGGCGGTTTTTCAAGCGTTTTAAACTGCACACCAACTCTCGAGCATTGAGAGAGAAAACGGTCACGAAGAGTATAATGAAAATAGAGTTCTCGCGCGCTGCTATAACGCCCGAGTGCTGAATGGGGAGTGTTGGGCAACGAAATGCGCTTTATTCGTATGTGAGACACGTTATTTTCTCCGATTTGTTTCATTATTTTTTTTTAGTTTTTTTTAACTGAAATATTCATGCGAGACTCGTAGTTCGTCGTAAATTTTCCGAGAGCAACGCGACGCTGTGGGTCGCGCGTGTGCGTTTCTGTGTATACGAATACGAATGCGCCAATTTCTGCTTTGACCGTTCGCACTATTTTCGATATTTCCATTCGCCAAGTTTTAATTCCATCCGAGGCGTCATGGCTATGATGTGGAATCGCAAAGTGTTCATCAGGATAATCGAAGTGGTGAGTGGTCTCACGATAATTCAGTGGGCGAATAGACCTTTTTCGAATTCAGCATTTCAATTGAAAACAGATTTTCACTTTAATCGGCTCATTTTCATTTTTTGTCCGAGAAAGCGACACTCGGACTCGGGGATTTAAAATCAAATTTTTCAAAGTAATTTTTCGTTGGAAATGCTGAGAAAGACACCGACGAACTTTTTTTTGCATATTCCGTCCCGGCGACACTCGTCACAATTTCTCTTGGCGATCTCGCACCAAGATGAATGAAATGCTCTGTGACAAGTGTTTTCCTGCAGCTCGCGGTGATTCAACAATCAATTGTCTTGACATACGAGACGAGCCATGCTAATGATACGCTACGAGCTTCGAATTTCCTGAGAAAACGCTGATGCGTCATCGCGGATCAGGATATTTATCTTTTCTTCTCTAAATCTATTCGTATAATGACTTTTTTAGCTCTTGTGCATCGCGTGTGTGGTGGCTCTCCGCGTTACGGACGACGAGAGCCGAAGGGTGTTTCACTATCTGCGGAATCGTAGTCGGGACTGGTCGATCCTGAACAACGTCACGTGGGGCTCGATTGGTAGGCTTTTTTTCATGGCAACGCGACTGTATTAGGGTCCAATGACCCGATGCGACTGTGTGCCATTTTCAAACGCTTTCTTATCGCTTCTTGAAAAAAATTATATTTCCCCCTGTCGGTGTGGAATTAAATTTTCCTCAACGCAGCAGTGCTTCGGACGACATTTCGATGCTGGAAAAGGAACTCGATTTGTCGTTCGGTTTTTTCATTTCCAATTGGAAAATCAATTCGATCGAGGAATTAATTTGACACTGAGAAAAAAATCTAATCAATTACTTGACAAAATCGAAAAAAACATTTTCGAACACAACAACGGTGAGCTGTCACTTTACAAATATGATGATATTTTTAAGCGTGAACAGATTCACAGAAATATATACGTAAACAATTTGTATCATGGCATGAGATTAGTCACTAAATAAAAAACAAGTAAACGCTAAAAATGTGTGCAAAAAATGCAACATTTTTTGATGAAATTAAAAAATAAATAATTCTCTTCAATACGTTGAGCTACAGAGTTCGCAGGGGTCGCGATCGAAGGGAAAAAAATCTCTGAACTACTCGAATTATTTAATTACTAAAAAAATAAATTTCGAAAGTTATCGAAAATAAATGTACTTGTCTCAGAGTTGCTACCGCGACTCTAAATCGTTTTTTTTCTTCCGATGATCCGATCTTCAAGCACTGGAAAACCCAAACAATTTTGCATCCTCGAACGCCTGCATTTTGTTTATTGCTTGCCCCTTGTTTTTTGACATTCGAAGTACGAAACTCTGAGCGAATGATTATGAGCGGAGACTCACCCGCGTGATTTTATGATCCCAGGGGCAGCCCTCGCGACTGCGACATGCGGTGGTTATATCATAATAACGACTGGTCTTCTGATCGCTGCTGTGACTGGGGAGCTCAGCGGACGGATTACCGTAAGTTAATTGCATTTTTTTCCACTTTTCATTCGCCGCTAATTAATCGTGCTCGTTGACGACGCTGACACATTTTTTACACGTCTCATCAACAAGCGCGACAGAAAAATGATGAAAAAATAAATGTTTTTATTGAGTTTTCACAACTTTCAATCAACGTCTATCGATTTTATGTTAATTTTCCATGAATCGAGCGATACCGCAATAAAAATCAATCGAATTTTTCAATTATTATCAGACATATTTCTCGATTCGGAAAAATGGGTGTTAATAATTGAACAAGCGGAGTTAAAATACCGAAGAATCAGTAGCGTGAGAACGTCGGTAACGCAACAAGCAGCGTGCTCGAGATGCTGACATTGAGTAACAAGGACGATTGTTTATCCTCGCATGCAAACTACGTCTGTAACGGCGACGACGTTTTATGCGTTAGCCCGATCACATAGAAATATCAAATGACGCGTCGAACTTTTTTTTTTTTTTTTTTCTTTAAGAAAAAAAAATAATAACAACGAGAATAATAATGATCGAAGCAATATTTGTATGGTGAAGTATCGTGGACCGATTTCTCAGTGAACCGAGCACGAGATCGGTGCGGCAAATTCATTATAAGTCACGTAATTTATGGATATTGCGGAATTGTTCTCCAGTCTACGCCCGTAATGACTCATAAAGTGGAGCTCGGGCGATTCTCTGTTACGGTATAAAAATCGTTCTTTCGACCAGGAATGTTAATCTCTTCCTGAAAATTCGTCGCGACTACTCGATATTTTTGTTTTTCCATATTTGGCAAAAATTGTTTTCGAGGTAAAACGAAGAATCCATCGATTTTTCGTCGTCTCTTTAAGGCCTATGAACAGTGTAAACGCGAAATTTTCGGGGTTTTTTGTTTCATTTATAAATAAAAATTGGTTGGATGGATTTACGTAAAAGCTTGTGAAGATTTTTTACATACTCGGAAGCACTGGAAAATGTTTATTTTTTATTTTTTTAATGGTATATTTTTGTACGATGGTGCGTCGAAAACTGCACCCCTTGAATCGGCGTTGACAGCAGAACGGAGAGTTTTTATCCCAGAGACTTGATTCAAATTCCATTTTGCAGGGAAAGCCCACGTTTCCGGCATGACGTAGCCGTTTTTTCACAACTTTTTTCTTCTTCTTTTGTAAAGAATTTTCTACTGAGAAATCCACAAAAATTGTGACTTTTTTCTTTCGGACGGTCGCTATTTTTTTTGTAAACAATATTTTGAAAATCCCCTGCGTCATGCAATAGCTAATAGCATATATTTTAAGAATCTTTTTGGTTTTTTGTCTTGAGATGTCCCGTTTTTGAGACTTGCTGTTTCATTTAAATTCATCGAACCAATTTTTATAAAATAAACAAAAAACACCGAAAATTTCAACGTTTACTCTGTTCATAGCCCTTAAAATAACGATTTCTTCGTTTTTCACAGTCCAAGAACTGTCTGATTTCCGCAGGGGTCGTGCACCGGACAAACGTCGCACAAGGCATTATTTCTATTTCTTTCTAGACCCACACCGCTGAAAGTAATACGTCGTAAAGAACTTTTTCGCGGGAAATTTTGTTCTTTACTTTTGTATTTAGTCGTGGTCCTCGGTTCTGTGACCAACCGTTTTGACAAGGCGAGCGGTGGAACGAAGCGTCCTTAAACTTGAGTGTATGGAGGCGAAATGGAAAGTTGAAAATTTCTGTTGCAGCAACTGGAAACAGGGACAACCTTGTGTGTAATTTAACTTTGACAGTGCAAAGTGTTAATTATTTTCATGAAAATAAAATATAAAAGCGCTTCGGGAATTTCATTTCATTTCATTTTCGTGAAACTTTACACTCTGCACTTAACTGTGGAAAAATTTCCATACGTGCAAGATTTTTTCCGATCTGTATTTGACTGTATCAGTGATCTTTATCTTCGATTTTGTTCCTAAATGAGACTTTTTTATTCTGTACATCATCGTGTATACTCGAGTTAATGCACATTTGGATCTCACACTCTCGCGATATTTCGGGGCCAAACGCTCGAGAGCTAAAAAATCGTTCCAACGAAATTATGGAACAGAACGACTCTGGCGAATCACCTGTAATTTATATTGCATTAAATGAGTTTTTTCTATGACGTAATCGCAATCTTTCATAGTCACCAGCCGATATAATATAATAACGTCTGGGTTGGGTCGCCCTTCGACCTGCGCACCTACTATTCTCCGGATCACTTGGAAGATTCAAGGACTGCGTCGTTAAAAATTGCGCATTAGATGACTGATAATGAAAAAAAAAAAAATTAACGAATGTACAGTGAGCTTTAAGTCAAGAGGCTTTTTCCTCTTTCTTTTCTAACAAATTCTGAAACTTGTCATTATGGTTGACTGAGAAAAAAGTTTGTTTACTGAACCGAATTTGTCGCGTTGGACACAAATTTATAAGATGCAAAAGTTTTTTCATTGAATTGCAAATTATTTGATTTCTTTTGCGCAACCGAATCATCGAAGCCGAATGATTTTTTCCAGCTAGCTGATGCTATTTTTTTCTTTACGTCATGCTTCAACGACATTTTGTTGCATTAAGCCCGAATATGCTTAGCTGCTCGAATTATTAGTTCTCGTGTCATAAACAATTTGTCGTTGCTTGTATCGAACTGAACTGAATTTTGTATCATTTTTTCGGAAAAAAGGAACTTTTTCTTCTCGGATTGGGAATAATTCTCTTCGGAATCGTTGGCTCCCTGTCGCTCGCGTCGATCGAGAGCGTGCCGAATGATTTGATCGACAATGCGGCTGTGCTCGGTGCTCTCTGTCTCCTCACATGCTTCGCCTTCATAGCAGATCTGCTGATGAGTACACCGAAGAACGTGAAAAAACACGACGGGTCTCGGACGTTTCTTGACAAGGAAACAGGCAAGTCACCAGGAACAATCACCCTGCCACGCGTTCGCGTTCTCACCACCTCCGAACAATAATTATTTTATTTTTATTTTCATTTTTTTTCCTCACGATCATTCGATTTTTGTCTTTTTGTTTCTACCGTCGACACATTTATTTTTTTTTTACTCAATTCCCTGGCGCACTCACGTATGTGTTTTTCTAAAACAACAAAATTATGCACTCATCTGTTTTTATTAATAAATGCATTATTCGTTTCCTTCGATCACAATTCCATCGCACATTTTTTTTCTTTCTATGTTTCCTGCGCTGCATGCTCATTTTATCGTGAAATTCACCTCCGCAATTTCCTCGCAACTTATTGTTTGGGTTTGGAAAAGTTTTCTTTGTGGATTAGTCCGTTGTACAAGATCGCGCGAGCGTTATTTTCGTACGACGCGGTAGCCAAACTCTTTTGTATCGTGATTTTCGGAAAATTTCAACAAAACATGTGATTCCAATGAAAAGAGACTCTTTTATCGAATGAGGTTTTTGCAAAATGGCTTAAATATTTCTGCTTCGGCGAGACCGACGGCCATGGAACTCGAAAAAAAATATTTCAACGAAGCAGAGTTATAAATGAATAAAATGTTTTGAAGAATCATGAAAACGTTCATTTCCATTGAAATTCTGGAGCTGAAAGAAAGATTTTCTGCGCTGTAATATCATGCTGGATCAAAATCTTTGGCTCATTAATCGATCCCAGTGAGCATTCGCTCAACTATTTTCCTCCGTTTCTCCGAGAGCCGAAAAACATTCTGATTTTTGGAAAATAAAAAACGGAACAGCTGCGAGAAAAAAGCCGACCTTGAGCATCGAGCACGAGGCCAAATCGAGGCCCGAGACCGAAGAAACCGGTGGACCGTCGGCGGAGGCGGCGAGAACGAAAAAACCGACGAACGGGACGAGTAACGCGGTTTTTGACGATTCCGACGAGACGGGACGACGAACCGCGGTGTTCGAAGCGCAGCCTGAAATCTCACGAACGAGCGACCAGCCGGAGGAACATTTTGCAAAAGTTCAACGTCCAAGAGCGACCGAAGTACGCAACAATGAGCGCCACCAAGACGAGAGACAGTCGCGCGAGTACGCCGCTCAAAATTTCGAAAATGTTCGAACCCTCAGAGACTCGAGACGCTACGCAGACCCCGAAAGAGACAACGTCAGATATTCCTCCTCACGAAACGATTATTATCGGCACGAAAAAATTTATCGCGATCAAATGGACGACCAAGTCGATACACCACGCTTCCCTGCCACGAGAGATGGCATGCCTGAACCAATGTTCGCTAAAATTGTCAATCCTAGCGTCAAAATAATGAGGGTCGAACGCGAACCGGAAGACACGTACGACACGAGGTAAACCTTCATTTTTTATCACATTTGCACTCAATATTTTGCGCCGATCCGTTAAGTTATGATCAAGCTCGTTGGAAGAATGCAAAATCTCACAATTTGTGGCTTCATAAATTTTTATCATTTCCATTTTTTATCACATTTTTTCAAATATCTTCTCTTGATTCGCTTTTAAGGGGGGAAACCAGGTTAGGAGGCTGTTTGACACTGATTTTTTGCGATTTTTTTTCAGTGGGAACAATTAATTAGAATTTAATCAAATTTTGACACCGTTTCATTCACATTCGAACAGTTTTTGGGAATTTTTTCGAATAGTTTTAGCCAAAAATAACAAAGTTACGCTGTGATGTGCGCTGAAGATTGTGAGTACGGTTCTCCGATCGCGTGCAGTGTAGACATTCCGATTTTCATCCGAAATCAAAAAGGCTTTGATTTTACGTTAATAACTCATTTTCTAAAAAACGCATGAAATATCGACCACTAGTTTGGTCGTATTTCGTGTAAAAAATGGTCGATTTCAAGGCAAAAATCCGTCCGGAAATCTGTCGTTTTGTTTATGACACTTTGCCGCTTTTCCCATCCGTTGAAATATTTTTTCTATGCACACTTTTTCTGAGAACAACATTCCACGAAACTTTATTTTCCTAATAGAGGATTGGGTCACCCGAAATTTGGTAATTCAATAGATTTTATGGTGTCAATCGGTCAAATTGCCACTGGAACTTCGGGTGTGAACACTTAGCTAGGAAAAATGAAATTTTTCGGTGTCGAATACCGAAGTTCTGCCGCTTGTCTTTCAAATCATTTTTTGCTGCAAATGTTGACACTTAAAATTAGGGTGTCGGTGAGACCTTAAACACGAATGTTCAAGCGTCGAGACTGAAACTTTCAGTGGATGCACAGGGTCAAGACATGTCGGCCCAAGGTTCGAGACGTCCTGCGAAACTCATTTATCGATATTGATATTGAATAACAAATTCATTTATTCCGATGGTTGTTGAATATCGACTTTTTTTCGCATCAGTAAAAATTCTACAAAATCACTGAATTGTTTTAGAACATGAAAAAAAAGCTGCAAAATTCCTCTGTTACGACAACAGAACGAACGTTTGTTAAAAACAGAAATAACTTTTGACAAAACTTTGAGACGCATGTCAAAATGTCACGTTCGTTATGAAACATCTTCGTTTCAAAAGTGATGACTCGTTGAATGTTCATATAAAAGTAATTCCGGACTCTCAAAATAGGGAGGAACGCGACGCCAATTTTTCTAGCAGACAATTTGAATTTTGCGTCTTCCAGCAACTTTTTCGTTTTATGCAGGTTTCGTTGTTCAATTTCCACCAAATGAGATTTTCCCATGCATCATTCTCGTCTTTATTCATGACGGTTTTGAAAATTACACCAGAATTACGAGCAGAGAAGCTTAACGCTTCAGAAAAATTGACTTTCGACACAAATTTGAAAAACGTTGTTCTATGGATATGTCACATCGAGATTTTTTTTTTCCATTAGAAACTCGGATTCGAGTCAATACGATAACGTGCCAACAAGAATGGCTGGAAATCCCGACGGAATTTTGAAGAGACATCGAGATGCTTCGTTCAACGTATCTTCTCCCTTAAGAACTTACGTTGCCAAAGATGGATCGAATCACGACGATATTGAAATGCTCGAAGAATGGATAAACGTTTTGAAAACGACAACCGGAACGCAGACCGGACCGTCATCGCCGACCGACCCGGGGTACGTGAAACACACGGCGAACAACTGGCCAAAAGACCTTAAATTGAAAACTCCGGGCTCTAGTCTAGAAACGAGAAAATAGTGGGGTAACGAAAACTACATTTGCATCATTGTCTTGTATGTTATGCAGAATTAATTTTCGAATGTGAGAAATATTTCGTTGAAAAATTGTCACCCTTCGATATGGGAGTGAACGAATTTTCTTGAAGAATAAATATTTTTTGTTGAAAATTTTCTTGAGACTCGAAAAATTTTGCAACGATACACTAAAATTTTTCTCACTTCTTCAAAGAGCCCAAAAACCCGTCGGGAACGCCAGCTTGAGGCAAAGACCCCTCATTTCATGGATGGAAAAAATTGAGAGTTGCTATGGCTGATCCACCGAACAAAATATCCCTGAGGCATTCGCGATGAATTTTTGGTCTTTCCAATAAAAACATGACGAAAATAAGGCTTTCAAATTTGTATTATTTCATTGGTAAATGAATCCGTTGAAATTGAATTTGTCGAGAAGTTCTACAAATCGAGAACATTCTTCGATTTTGGTTACGATAAAGTCAACAAAATTTCATCCGTCCACGTATTTTTTTATGTTAATGAGAGTACACAAAAAAAACCATCTTTTACAACATTTATACATGTAATTTTTATTTTTTACTATATATAAAATATCTATATATATAAATATCTATATATATAAATATATATAAACGTGAGTCTTGTCTCGTATACGGATGAATAAATCGTACACAAACTTTGATAAATGTTAATCTTTCTGGTCGCATATGTAATAACGTAAAAAAAAATGGTCCTTACAATATTTTTCGAATAAAATTTTTCTCATCTCCCTCGTCTCGATCCCGTATTCCTTTCGTCATAATTATCTTTGCTAAATAATCAAAACGTCCGTGGAGAATTGCCGTCCAGCAAAAAACAAATTCTGAGCTCCCCTCTTTTATAAACGGGAGCTTGCGTAGACAAATTAAGTCAAACTTTTTTTTATTCATCTTCACGTTTTGATTTCTATTTGATAATACGATAGATCGCTCTTAAAGATTTTACTCGTGATCGTTCAGCAGCAACTCAGAGTTGTTAATAAAAAATAGTTCAACTAAAATTATTATGAAAGTCTTACGAAGATAGAGCAATATCAATGTTAATAATAATGATAATGATGATAAACAATTTCAGATTTCTAAGATCTTGAGATAAAACATTATAATAATGATCCTCAGAGCAATATTATTCATAATGATAATCATGATAATAATAATAAACTTTCTTTCTCTATTTTTTAAGGTCTTGAGCTAAAAAATGAACGACTTTTCAATAATTTTTAATCGTTCGTTACTTTTCCGCTCATTCGCTAACCGTTAGCTAAGCATATATACAAAATCGATAATTTCGTTTGGTCACACTTGAGCATTGTTTCGGTAATTTATTTCGTCTTTCGTAATGTTCCGTTTCAGCGATGCAAAAAATCGCTACGCCAAGATTTGCGATCGCCGATTTCTTTCGATTCGAATGACAATTACTTGAAAACGAAAGAAAGAAAAAAACAACAACGAACTGTCCCCACTTTCTCTTTTCGCAGTTCCGGTTCTCTCGAACGTGAGAAAATTGTTAAAAAGTGACAAAAAAAGAAATTGGTTCCTCGTCATTCTTGAATAAATCGTTTTTCCCCTCTCCCCTCTATCTCATCGCGAACGATATCGGCGGAGGCTGATTATTGCTCGTACGTTGCTCCATCGTTATGTACTGCCTTATTAATCGTGAAATCTCGTGGGCCTGCTCCGTCTGCAATCTCGTTATCCTCTGTTGCATCAAGTTGCCACATTTCATATCCAGATACAACGTTCCCTCCTCAGATTTCACCTTTCTCGTTGATATCACCTCGGAGTAGGGATAATGATAAAGGGTCTCCTGCGGAACGAAGAAACACAATAAAATGCGAACATTTCGACCAGTTCATTCCGGAGGATAAGATTTCTGTTAATTTTTTTTTATTCAATCTGAGAGTCAAATCTGATCTCAGCATGGATTGAATAAATTAGTATTTTTTGCTCGATGACATCACCATCGTTTGAAAAAAATCATGCATAAAATACTCACGTGTGTTATCAAATCGATAAAGTCGACGCCGTGACGGTTCAAGGCGAGTATGTGATCGCCAACTTTTTCTTTTCCATTTTCCGGTACTCGTTTTACTGCGAAGAAGCTCGAACCGAAGAGAGGCCATTTTGACAATATTTCTGAAAGGCAGCAAAGCGGATCGATCGATAAAAATGATCATGCATATGACAATCGAAACAAAAAACGTGAAGAAAAAAAAAAGCAATAACTCGTATTGGAGAAACTCGTAAAAACTAAATAAGAGAAAGTGTTGGGAAACGATTTATGAGCAAGTAATTCTATTAAACTTGGATTAAAATGTTTCGAGTATCGAAAATTTTGAAAAAGTCATTGCAAATATTGTCGTAAATTTTTAACCTCGACCCTATTTTCCGATGAACAAAAAAATCTCGAGTGTTTCGAATAAATAAATATTGATGGAAAGAAAGTTGGAAATCCCGTACCGAGTACTTGAGCTTTGCAAACTGCAGCTGTATTGTGTTGAATATTGTTCCAGGCCTGTTGGACCATATTTCCCCACTGCTGGGGTCTGGGCTCTCGTAGACTGAGCGCCGGTTTAGGCAGCAAATACTTGATCTCTTTCGTCGTTGGCTCGTGAGCCATATCAGCAGCTCGGTGCAGCAAAGCTGCAATCTGAGCCATGTCGTACTGGAAAAAATATATCAGTAATATTAATAGAAGTTGATTGTGCAATCGTATAATCGAGATTTACAATTTGCTGTTATATTGAGTTGGAGATATTTTCCATTTTTTCATTTTAAAATCACTCACGATGACTTCTTGAGGAAGATGCTCTCCGGGCAAGACTAGGAGAAGTCCCTCGAGATAATCTGGAGCAATTTGATTGAAAACGACTTCTATGTACAATGCAGCGTCCAGTCTGAGCGGGTAGTACCAAACAGATCTAAAAATCAGAAAAATCCTCGTTACCTCCATTTCAGTGGTAAAAATTAATAGAATTTTTCCTTCTTCAGTGGCACAAAAAAACTGGCAAGAACATTTTGAAAATTCAAAACAAAAGAAGACTCAAATTTTGTACTCAATAATAAGTGAAAAATCTTTCCATGCGCTCCAAGTATTCTTTTATTTGGCTTTTAATTAAATTATAATGAACATAAATAAAGCAAGTGAGATAAATTAGCGAATAAAAATTGTTCTTGGCCAGCGTTGCATCGATGAATCACTTGAGATTGATCATTTTTTTATATTTCTATGAAACAAAGTTAATGTTATTCACCTGCAGAATATGAGATAAAAAACTTGGTGATTTTTGTGCAACTCGGTGGTGACGTCAAGTACGTATTCGTCCCTAGCGAGTGGCATCGTGAAAGCGTCACCGTCGACGATGCAGTACAACGAGAATTCGTCCATCTCGTGAGGATTTCTCACGGATATGACGCTGCACATTTCCTCGATGACATCCTGCGTTCGAAACGACAAAATTGTCATAGTGAATAAAAAGTGTGAAATTAACACGATGATCTGGACAAACATATGAAAAAATGAAAAAGAAAATAATGAAAGACACGAGAGACTTTTAGTTCAGCTCCGGACGTGTACTACGAATCTAAGCTGTGTCAATTTTCTTTTTTTTTTTTGTTTTTCATTACATATCAAAGTTTCCATTTCACCACAATTCCAATATTTCTCAACAATGAAATAAAACTTTCAAAATTCTATAACAAATTTTAGTACTCCGATCATTTTATTATGGTTTTTCGATGAAAAAATCATATTGTCGAGATAATTCGAAGATCATCGTTATAAAGTGAAGTGTGTTTCGACGTTTCCTGCGTAAATGAATATTTTCTTTATTTTTCAACGGACCTGAACAACGGTTGTGCACTTCGTGTTGATAACCCTTTCCGTTCCGCCTGGTAATCTGTAGATCTGTCTTTTGGCATTTCGTCCGGCACTTATTGCCATTATTTCTTCAACGCTCGGTACATTCTTCCGGCCACCGTATTTGACGGTTTTCCGTAAGTTTTGCAAACAAACGGTAGCAGTGCCGTGGTAAGCTCGCCTCTTATCGTAAGCCGCCGTTTCCAAATATTTGATCAGATACGCTCTCAAGCCTTCGCTGCAAGTAAAATACGCTGCTACGATACTGAACAAACGCCAACCGCGCTGACAGCTCTCTGGATTCGGGCTCTTGTTGTTTGTCGTTTGTTTCATCAGTTGACAGTAAACCTCGTCCCTCAATGGCTCAAACTTGTGGCAATGCTAGGTTTCGAGAAAATAAAACAAATTAGATTTTTCGTTAAAACAAGTAAAAAAAATGTTTTTACTTGTTTTAACGTTTAAACTTATTGTTAGCGTGAAAAAATATTGAAAATGATAGTTTTGCAAAAGCATCAATTGATAAATTCAAATTTCCATGATGACACATTTTTGCAGGTATTTTTCAAGGAATTTTCTGTGTTTTTTGATCGATTTCATTGCACCAAGTTTCATTTTGTTCCTCAACTGATCCTCCACGAATTCACCACGTGGATTTTCGTTTCAATTCATTCCTTCAGAAATTATTAACGAAAAATTATTTTCGCCTAATGAACAATTAGCTGCGATAGTGAAACGATTCGATTTAAAAAAACTACTCGGTGGATTCGTAGGGGACGAGTTGAGAAACAAAAATGAGACTCGCTGCAACAAAATCGGTCAAAAAACCAGTGTAAATGAGTCATCGTGGAAATTTGCTTTCATCGGTTGATGGTTTTGCAAAACTATCGTTTTTAATACTTTTACATCTTAATAAGATATGCCGTAATTCAAATCCACTAACAATGCGTTCAATCGGTAGGTTAAACTTGGTCTAAAAGCGTTTCGAAAATTGAGCACTCATTTGACTAGCATGCAGGGTTGCCTTAATTATTTATTTATTCAAAAAATCATCAACAATTTCGATCCGCAAATTTGTCATATAAAAATCTATTATTGCGGATAACCGACTCGAAATATGTTTACAAAAAATTGAAGAATTGTGACGATTGGTTGATTAAACAATGGCTTAAATCATAAGCATTCGACAAGAAAAAATTAACTTCCACTGAAATTAATGATAAATTTCAAATTCCTTGTTTACAAATTTAATATAAAAATCGATTGGAATGACAAAACAAAAGAAGAACTTGAATCATCGATCGATTGGAAGATTGATGAAATTTGGAAAAAAATTAACCAAGAAAAAATGAAACTGCATCGACTGATGTGATTCGATAACAAAATATTGAAAATGTTCCAAAAGTCGAGTATCGATCAACCAATTAAAAATATACGTGACGAGCCAGGTTCCTAACAATGGAAAATTATAATTGAAATTGTGTTTGAAAAGTCTTACCATAAGAATGGTGTAAACGCATTTAACTTCGCTCATGTCAGGTGGCAATGGCTGATCTCCCATGTACCTCATAAGACACATGAAACACTCAACCGCGAGTAGACTCATCTCGCCGTCCAAACGCAACAGGCTTTGTTCGATAGGGACTTGCGAATACTTGACGAGATCGACTTGTTCTTTCCACGTCCATTCGGCTCCATCCTGTTGTCCTTTGCTTTTCTTATTTTTCTTTTTGCTCTTGAGAGACTCGATCACTTTGAGCGATCCACTTATCGAACCATCCGCAGTCTTCATCATCTCAAATCTTCAAACATAAAGAAACATAAACGCAAAATGAGTACGCCTCAGAAATACCGTCATTGAACATAAATTTCCAGAAAATGACACAAACATCAGCATTATTACCAAAAAGCTGACTTCGGCCATCATTTTCTGATTTTCATCATTTAAAAAATAAAAGTATTGAAAAAATGGATGAAAAATAAAATAAATTAATCAAAATTCTCGGAGTAAATGAATTAATATTATTTAGTTAATTATATTTATTTATAATATTTAATAAGATTTATATTTATATTTTTAATTTTGTAAATATTTTAATTTTTTTTTCATTTAATATTTAATCAATTATTTACTTAAATAATTAATACAATAATAGAACAAAATTTAAAAAAAAATAAATTAATAAAAATGTCGTGATTGTTATGTTTTCGAACGTATGGAAGGGACTCCTCTCGTGTGTATGTTATGCTTTCTCAACACGAGCATAAAATAGCTATACGAGCGAAGATGCTACTCGTGTAAACGGAGGCTTGTGCAACGCGTGTACTCAATGCTGTTTCCTATGCGAGTGTACATGAATGTACATCCATACTTTTATGACGAGCACGTTAAAAATTTCCCTCAATATAATTGGCATCCTCGTCCCCGCACAGGTAGGATGTGAAGAGGCTTCATGTAATATAAAACGATACATAACATATCATGTTTTGCTTTCTTTCTATTACCAGCCAAGAATTTAATATGAAAATTTTTATGACTCCTCGCAGTAATTAAATTCGAACGGTCGAATGTTTAACCGATGAGATTATTAAGGTGCTATTCGATAAGAATAGCAATAAAATCGTTGGCTCTTTTATACCGGAAAGGAAAATTTCGTAAGTTCATTTCGTGTGTTTCGTATCGCGTATGCCTTTGATAAAATTCATAAAAAAGATAGAAATTTCAATATTTTCTGGTTACAGCTAAATAAGGATTGGAATTTTTAGTGTTTTCTGAAAGTATTTCTTGATTGATTTGAACCGAGATCATTTTGGGTCACAGCCATTACGAATTCGTCTTTTTATAAATCGATTGATTTATCAATCGTCGTTCTGTTTGAATCGATCGAGACGTCGCTCCCTTTCCTCCTTCGTTTTTCTCTTTTGGGAGGTAATCGTTAATTACGCCCTACCGGAGGAAGGAACGATTGCCAAAAATGATTACGAGGAAAGAGCAACAGGTTCGCGGAGAGAGGCAACCCGAGATGGGAAAGTTTGAGGAAGTGGAAAAAAAATGATTCGTGATCTTTCGATCCTCGTAGCGTCTTGATCGACGACATTTTTCGCGTGAAAGTCGAACGTAGCCGTTGGCGCAGTTTGTTAACCCGCGTACAGCCAGAATGTGAGTTTTGCTCCGCAGCGACGTATTTGGGACAAAAGTGGCCAGAGATCAATTCCCTCTGCTCGTTTATCAACAACCGAGATGACTTCGGCTGACCGAAGTACCGCCATTTTTTTCACCGCTTTCAAAAGTCCCGCTTCAGGGAAATTATGAATCTTCACATTTCTTCTGTGTTTGCAAGGTTTTTCACAATTTTCCATGACCCAGAAACCATCTTTTTATTCCATAAAGTCTATTCGAACAAAAATGCTCGGTTTTTTAAATGAAACGAATTACTTTTTCACATTTGAACATTAAATTTTTGTTCGACGCAAGGATTCCGATTCGGTCGATGAAAATTCACCGTTTTTCTAACTAATGAAAATTTGCCTGATTTTTTTCAACGTAAGTTCAAATGAGAGATGAGAAAAAATGTTGAGAGATGAATTCGACAGTGGGTCATGCAATATCGACGATTTTAAATTGACACTCGAACAGCAGAGCACTGAGATTGTTGAAGAAATGAAAATGTCCGAGGATGGAGGTTTCGAAACGTTCTTTTTGAACTTTTGTTATTGTGTAACGCAGCATTACACAAATTCTCGGTGATTATTATTCGGTTTACATTGAATGATACATAGAGGATTAAATAACGCATTGAAATCGAGTTGACGTAAATAAAGCGTTGAGAAATAAAGGTACGCCGAGTGCCTCTCATGTGGTTTCCGCATTCTTTTTTTCTCCGGTTTTTTTTTAACCGCGCGCGTTACCTTCGGGGCATTTGACCGCGAGAGTTCTCCAGCAACCGGACTATTTACCAATCGACTTTTTTCTCTCCCAGTCTCTTTTATTCCTTCTCTCTAGTACCGAGACGACATTTTTAACGAGAAAGTTGATGATCGAGAACCGAGTCAACGTTCCGAAGGCATTTTCCGAGTTGCATTTTTAAATAATCGAAAGGAAATTTTACTCTTTAAGTGTTTAACCCAAATTCGTGTACGGGGAAATGAAACGACTCGTTCGAGCCATTTCAACGATCTTGTCTCGTTTTTTTCATGCTCCTTTATCCGCAGGAGATTAAACATTACGCGATCCGATTTTTGCACCGAGAAAGTCGCGAAAAACGAAAGTCACCATTGCATCGAGCAATTGTAATAAAACTTTAATTATCAAAATAAGAAATCTTCCATTATTTTTATAATCGATTTATAGAAAAATCTGAATTCACAAAAATACTGGAATGCATTTTCCGATAAATCTCGACTCGAAAACCGTTTCTTTCTCACATTTATCTTGCATACGCGTAACCAAACAATCGGAAATTCCCACCACGAATGTTCAAGCGAAATAATAACTCTGCTGCAATAACGTGAAGTCTCCACAGCGTCTGGACTTTCTATGATTTTTTACAACTGCCTTCAAGCATGACTAATTACTTTTCAGGCGTGATCAAAATTGTGTGTCACTCTCGAGAACGACTCTTTTGAGATAACAGTAACAAAAAATTTGACGAAGTTTCTAATTTTTTGGCTCAAGCCGATCAAAGCTTTATAGTTTTTTAACCTTTTCCCCGATTCCTTAAAAACAAACTGGTATTCCTAGAATGCCGCGCCTCCTCAACTTCTCACGCAAAACGAAATAATTTGTCAACGCTGAAACAAGTTTTCAGCGGAACCGACTGTTTCGGTGCACCTAAAAAATCGATTATTCGAATGACGATCCTTTGCTAAATTTCATCATAGAGATTTGAACAAACATTTATTAAAGCATCTGAAAATAATGTGTGAGTAAATAAATAAAAGCAATTAATCGGCCAAGGCTGATTGGCTTCGGTGTTCCGGTTAATTAATTCACAAGAAAACTTCACGATTCAGTTGAATAAACTGATAAATTTGTCCTTTGACAGAGGGAACGTCGAATCTACCAAATTTTGTTCATCAGAATAGTTAGATGGAAGATTTTTTTCGGTTTTTCAAGTTAGTCGATTTTCCTGGAGCAGATAATTTTCCAAAATTTCAGAGTCGAGGATCAAGAGCAGGGAATAAAAATGAAGTCTTACTTCTCGGTTGACTGTCGGAAATTGAGCATGGCGTACTGCAGCAACGAGTGTTTTCCGTCATTGACGACCGGTCCACTTTCGTAGAAGCTTTCGTCGGGTGATTTGATGCTTTCTTCGGGTTGTCGCCATTCCTGTTGTATTTGATTATTCCCATGGTGTTGACTGGGGCTCAAGTTGCGTTGGTTTTTCTGCTGATGAGCCGCCGAACTCGTTTGACCAACCGCGTTGATTCCGTGTTGTCCCGAGTGTCGATTTCCACCAGAGTGCATCTCATGATTCCCGACATTGCCGGTCACGTGATTCGGTTGGTTGTGCGAGCTTTGATTGTGCAATCCGTGTTGATGGCCACCGACCGAGTGGTTCGCGTGCGATTGTATCGACCTGGTTATCTGCGTGACGTGATTTTCGTGGTGATTCGATTTGTGAATCGGTTTCTGATCGATCTGCAATACCAACAAAAGCACAACGATAAGAAAATCGTTCGGTCCAGTCGATTTTACTTCTATCCGCGGACTCTATCACGGATCGATGTCCGCTCGAGAAAAAAAAAAAACAAAACAAAACAAAACATTGACAGAGATAAAACATTCATTTCGCTGTTTTCTCATTCACCGTCAATTACCACATTCTAACGGTTCTTCAAAAATATATTTACTCAATCTCCACCATCGGGAGGGTCAAAATTGAAAAGCAAATCGAAGAAAATTCGGTCAGTCGTTTTTTTTCATCAAGACATCCGACGCTTTAAGGAGTTTCGGTACAGGCGATACAATGTTGCCATGCTAATCCATGCTAAAAAAATTTTAAAATTCAAAAAGTTCAGAATTTTATAAAATTTGGCGAACATATTCTTTAGTGCCAAATTTGACGACACAAATTTTTTATGATTTTTCTTCTACACAGTTATCGAGTAATTGATCACTAAAGTTTACGTGTATAAGCATAGCGTTTCCATATATATAGGTATACATTCCGGGCATGAGAAATCTGCTTTAATGCGTAATTACTCGATAACTAAGTAGAAGAAAATTTTGAAAAAATTTGAGTTTTCGCACTTGATGTTGAAGAACATTATCACCAAATTTGATCAATTTCTTAATATTTTGACTTCTGTACCGAAACTCCTTAAAGAATCCTTGATATTTGTGTACTTCGTACAAGATTCTCAAGGCTTCCAAGAGAATCATAAGACTAGTAGTACAGAGCCGGCGAGCTCCGGTGGTTATTTTGTGTGCATATCTGTTTTCTATATCTACTTAAAGCACCACCTGAGCGAGCGGGATGCACAGACGTCGACCCTGACCTAGATAATCGTTAATGCATCGAGCTAAGAAACCAAGGCAGATATGAAACTCCCTTCTGCGTGTGTTGTACATAGAAAACATAAAAATATATGTACGTAAATGGACAGACGAGTATATGTATGTACATTGTATGTTCTAGTCGTTAATATACAGTTAGAGACCGTGGGACTAACGATAACGTTACACATTTGCAGCAGAATTCATCTTCGGCAAGTGGTGCGAACTGTATTAAAATACGAAGAATCTTTCGAGCTCGTATCTCACGGGAAGCACGCACTGGCTCGTTTTATTTTTCATTTTATTAAAGCACTTTTCAAGGCGATACGAGACGCATTGGCCAAACGAATTAATTCGAGTGTACGGAACTTGTGAACGTCTCTGTACGTCGACTCGTGCGTCCAGCCTCCTGAAACGTCTGCGTATATTATAAAATACCTTATCTGGAACTCGTCGGCGTACGAAACTCTCTGGAGCTTCTAGCAGGCCCGTATTAAATAAATAATAAACGCTTCTGCGTTTCCTCATCTATGCGTTCGCGAATGTACACACGGATATTTACACACGAATTGGTGAAACCGCGGCGGAGAGATTATCCTGGAATTCTTGGGTCAAGTTTTTCTTGAATTTTAGTTGAGAGAGGGAGGGAGAGCCCCACATCTTCAATTGACTGAATCCGATAATGAGAATTCTCTCGGATGCCGCATTAGCTTCAACGTTCATGAAATCATAATTTTCGATGACGTTACGGTCAGGTTTTCTTTTTTGTACGCGACGGCTTGAATTCTTTTGCGCGCGGTTTACTCGGCACTTTATTTGCTATCGTACTCGCTCGAATCTCGTTGCGGAGTGGTATGAAAATATTTGAAAGGGATTTATTTTATTTTCAGAAAACTCGTACGAATAACGCGGTGCATCCGTTGATGAAAATGCGAAAACTACTTTTGCCCGTTGTTTTTTCAACTGAGCTCGATATCATTTAAAAAATCATAAAAAAATCGACGCAGCGAGTCAACATGTGCTGTTACGAATACCGTAAGTCCTATAAAGTATGAGGATTAGTCATTCGGTGCCTGGCAAGGATGACTGTGAGTAACGGAAGTGCGAGTTTTACACTCTCTAATAAAATGGCCATTCGAGTTTGAATGAGTTTTAACTGGGGAGGAAGACTCTGGAAATTAATTGTTGCTCGTAGCACTTTTAATGTGAATCTCAGAAAAAACACTGATTAAGACATCGTTGCGCGACTCGTTTTAGGGAACTGAATAATTCGCGTTGGAGAGACACGTCACTCGTTAACTGCATCGTACTCTTTGAAATATTTTTCCAACAGCCGAGACTGACCGGATTGGAAATGCGCGTGTTTTGAGTATCGCGCGGAAATGTTGCTTTTCTAACACCCGAAAATAATAGCACATAGGAAAAGATCGCGTTGGAACATCAACAATGAGAGAGTTTGCGTAAAGAAATGATTTCTTCGGGCGTCTGGTAGACGCGAAATACTTCAATGTCGTTGATTCTAATCAATGTTTTTAACAATAACTCAATGATGTGATTGAATTGTATTGTTCCAAGTGTTGACGAATGAGTTAATGAGATTGAAACAATACACGACATGTTACGGGATATTCTTATAATTATTTTATGAAAATCTCGACCTGATAACTCTTGACCTTCTCGTCGAGTTTCTTGAGCGTTTCCTGAATGGTATTCAGAGTCTTGTCGTTTTGTCTCTCGTCGTTCTGCATCTCATTCTGCGTTCTGAGCTCCTCGAATCTCTTGAGAATCTCACGTACGCTCAATTTATTTCCATCCTGTTTTTCTTCGGTGATTGTTTCCATTTTTGAGGTTTTCCGTTCGTCGTTCGAACGGGCCGCGGCGTTGATTTGATCGTTGTTATAAAAATCCTGTATGAGGCCTTCGAGTCTGAGTTGCTCGATCGAAGGTTGCCGATTGGGCCGATTTTCCGTCGCAGACGAGAACGAGGAGGGTGAGGACGACGAGGAAAAGGACATGGCGGAAATCGGGGAGGAGCAGGTGCCGATTTTTTTCCCCGATTCCTCTCGATTCTTCGATTCGCAAGCATTTTTCAGGGGATCACACGTCGCATTTCTCGTGTTCCGAAGTTGACAGCCGGCTGCCATGCGCAATTGTTCGATGCTCGGCTGCTCCAGAGGACCTTTGGCCGAAGAGTTGCAAGAGTTTTGGAAGGGTCGATGATCGATTTTGGAGAAATCGATCCTCGGTATATTCTCGTACTCGTATCTCGGCGGCCCGGACTCGATGAATTTCTCCTTCAACGGATGATCGTCTTCCGAGCGGTCGTTAGGTTTTCTCGTATTTGCCAGATCGTTGACGATCTTTCGCACGTTTTTGTTCACATCGAATTTTCCATCCCTCGAGAATCGTCGGTTTTCTTCATCCTCCCGAGATCGCTTCGTCGGCGCGTCGTCTGCTTTCGGAGACGAGAAAAATTTGGCAAACCGACTCTTTTGCAAAACACGATTTTGATCGTTGATCCTCGTCCCGTTGAACATTTCGTACTTCGTCCGAGGTATTCGATCGTTGTTCGTAGCTCTTTCGAGGAAAGCCCCCGAGTCGTCGGTATGGCCGTACTCGTCGCTGCTCGATTCCGATTCCGAAGACTTGACTAAAAGACTGTCCGGCGAGTTGGTCTTTCTCTCGTCGTCCGAAAAGCTCGGATATTCCCGATCGTAACGAGGCTCGATCGGTCGATCGGTGTCGGCGGCGTCACGAGACGAGCGGCCTCGTAATCTTTCCATCAATCTTGATTTCTCGATTTTAACATTATTCTTGTTCTTGTGATTGTTGTTATTGTTATTGTTATTGTTGTACTCGTAATTCTTTCTGTAATCGTCGTTGATGCAGCCGACCGCAATTTTCCTATCGAATCTGCTACGGTCCCAAAAATCGGTGCGGTCGTCGTGCTTCTCGAATTTTCGTACGAGCTCCGACCTCTTGAGAACGTGACGATAGGGTTGGCCGAACGGGGACGAAACTCGCTGCCTCGTCGGGGTTTCGTGACGACGGAATTCGCACTCCGACGATTCCGAGAAATCGGTAAACTGGCTCAATATTTCCGGACGATGTTTTTGCCGCCGACGCAGAGTGTTCGGCAGTTCTGCCCAGTTGCTCGACAACCGCCGCGAAAACACGCCCTCGGTGTCCGAAACTTCGCGTTCCATCATCATGTCTCAACCTTATTTATTGTTTGATCAACCGAACCCGTTAATAGAGTCAACACTTTGCGTTAGCAAACTTTTTCACGGCTCATTGTTGCACAGTTTCGCAGTCCATTCTCGAAATTTTTTATTTTTTTCATACTATTAAAATCCGATTACGAATGGAATCACCATCGATGATATCGAGTTTCAAAGATTCAAATAAAAAAGCGCTAACCCGATCGAAACCTGTGGAATTCAACGAAACATATGGAATATTTTTTCGCCTTGAAAATATTCTGCTCCGATAATAAATTTGATTTCGTTTAATCGCAAATGTATTTGAACGAGGACAGAATTCTCGTTGATGCACTTTAATTTATAAGTTCTCCGTGGCAATTCAGCCCTGCGTTAATGTACGAGACCATGCACGCAGCATTCTCTCCTCCTCTGTCGCTCGAGAAATTTGCGTTTGCGCGGCTACCGAAGAGGTGAAAATCGAGGCGATGGGTAATCTATGTATAACACGCATATACGCAGCACACACGAACGCTCTGCGTTTAGCGGACATATCGTTAGAAAGCAAAGATTGATATTAATTCGTCCCGAATGACTGGATACTTTTCCTACGTGTTGGGCACATGTGTATATAGCACACATTCATACATAAAAAGGAGTAAACATACGTGTATTTATGTTTGAATTGAGCTTAATAAATATCTGAAACGGGAATAAGCGGTCGGGAATCTGTGCTACGTCAGAAAATAAAAAAAAAGTGTCCCGCGCGCACTAATGAACCCGTACAACAAAAAAACCTGAGCTCGCGATTAGTCATTTCGAGTCGATATGTTGAGATTCATTGCTCGTATTTGAAATGAAAAAAAGAAATAAATAAAAATAACTATTTAGAGCTCGTTATCGAACGCGATGGCGTATCGCTCATTTTTTCTTCCTCCTTTCTCAAAATGGCCTTCCTCTTTTGATGAGAGGAGAACGATTTGCTGAATCGTTTTAAATCGTGGGATATTGGAGCCATAAATTTTCTGTGCTTGTATACAAATAATGAAGATGGTATTTAAGAAGTCTGTGTTACGACGAAATGAGCAATTAGTCGATAAATTAATTACATTTATCAACGATTTTAATGAGAGAGGAAATAACTGCAGTGAAAATTCGAAGCTATGAGAGAAATCTACGAGAAAATGAAGCGTCAAGGGGGGAAAATTGTCTGCATTCGTAACAATAAAATTTCACATTACGTATCGAGAGACTCGTCTTATTTCGTGCTCCTCCCCCCTTCCACCTTTGCCTGGGAGAAATGAAACATAATGAGGCTTTTGGCTTGTGTACTACGGGATGAACCAAAACTACTTCCTCGACTTCCTCTTCCTCCCTACCCCAAGCTTTCTTCGAGACTCTTATTTTTTCTGTCTTTCTCCGTCTGTCCCTCTTTCTCTGCCTCCCTCCCTCGCCGACTCGATTCTCTTAGCGCGGCTCACGTCCTAGCTATTTTTTTCCTCCGCACGAGCGTGAGAATCTTCAACAAGGAAGAATCAACGTATGCACGCTCCCCGGGACGAAAAAAAACGAAGCAACTTAATCGTGCCCCGAAAAAAATCTAATGAAAATTAAACCGTGCTAAAATGGGCAGATTTGTATTTTTGGCTCTTCTTTTTCCAACGAAATTCGTTATTTTAATGAGAAAATTTCGTTTTACAAGCCCAGTAGACGAAGCTCAGCGTTTCAACTTCGCTCTTCGATCAAGAGCGTTTTAAATGTCAACGGAAAGAGGGTTCTGATGCCTTTCGTCGGAAACTGCGAAACCTACGAAGGCGAAAGCCCAACTGTGATATCAGGTCGCGAAAGATTGAGCTGAAGGTATCGAGACAGTGATTGCAAAGGATTTTGTTAGGACGTAAATAACGCTGATCATTTATTCCCACATCTCATTGGGCTAGCGGGAAGAGTCCGTAAAAAAGGAAGGTTAAAAAATTTGTGGAAGTTAATTGAACGAAAGAGCTCAAAGCGAAAATGCACTAGGCAGTTTTAAGGCTGCGATTCGGCACGAAAATGAGTGGAATGGAGTTGAAGCGCGCGATAACCGAGCTAAAAATGGAGTTGCGTCTATTTTCGTACTGCAGAAAAGTATGAAAACCATTTAAAGAGATTGACCCGTTTAACGTTATTACTAAAGAAAACGAAAAAAACGCCTCGCCCAGGGCACGGAGCGTTCCACGATGATCGATCCACAGATATTTGAAGCATCTCGAACGCCGTTCTTAGAAGACGCCAAAGACCCTGACTCGCCCCATGCGATGGGACTTTGAAATCTGCGCTTTTTTCCACCGGTCCATTTTGCCTCGCGCTCTCCAATTAGCTCGCAGTTCGGTCGGTTTTTTTCTGCGCGACTCGTGGGATATCCCCACTCCGGAGTGAACAATGAGCTCGTCTTTAATTATAATGATCCGCAGCGTCTAACAAACTCTCTTTGGAGGAAACTGTAGCGAACGTTTCAGTTGGGACAAGAGTTCTCGCGAAGCGTATAGCAAAATTCTATATATTTTAGTGGTATAATGCATGTACGTTGCGAATCTTTTCCGCCCCCGACCACGTGAACGAGAAAGGCATATAAACTTTCTTGAAAATCTCGGGAGCTCGTGTCACACGCCTCTTAATAATGATTGTGGTGGAGTACACTTTTCCATATTGTTATTATCGTGTACGAATAGTTTGTAGAAAATAGCGTGTTATACGGAGAAAATAGGAGATCGCTTGCGCTTTTAGCCCTTTCGTTCTTTTCGCGAAAGAAAAGTTTTCATCCTCGCGTAAATTACGACGACCTGCTCGTACGAGTCGCTTCTCTCTTTGTGCTCCTCTCACTCGGTAGTCTAATTGCTAACGAGGCGCGGCATAATGAAACATTAAAAGGATCACGAACAGTTTCACTGCCACGATCTACGTGCGCGAGAACTTGAATCACATTTTTTATTCGCAATTGCCTCGCGTTACATTTTTTTCGGCTACTTTTTCTCTCATTTTTCGATCCAAATGCAATGTTCCAGTTATCAATGAAATTGTCGCAATATTATGAACGAGAAAGTTCTCACGTGCGGTTAATTAATGCATCATTTCTTTACTTGATGATTCCCGATCAGAGGAAAATCATTTTTATTTCATTTTCTTGAAAGTCCTTGAAAGTTTTCGCTACTGCAATTATACCGGATCAAGTCCTTCGGACGTTATTCCTAATTGCTCTAAATAAAAGAGACCCATAAAAGGGGTAGATTTGAGAAATTTTCAGTTCGTTAATGTAGCTCATGGAGGAAACGATTTTCTTAAGAAAGTCTCGAAATTTACACGGAGTTTCAATGGGTCGTCGACTGACTGAAATTTTAAAGAGTTCGTCTCGTCGTTTATTAAGATAAACGTTTTTAAGTATGAAGAAAAATGCTTATTACGAAGTTTATGAAAAACGTACACAACAACAATGAAGTATACAACGAAGCTCTGGGAAAAAATTCGAGACGATTGTCTTACTAGTAATAAAGATATATTTCGTTAAATATTGAACGAAATTGGTTTTTTCCTTTGCGCTCTCTAAAGCTATTTTTTACATAAAAACTCTAGTATTTCAGCCAGGGATGAATGAAATTTTGGGTTCAGTCAGCGATGGATCCCCGATTAATTTAATGGCTCGTAATTTCATTGACCAAAAAAAAGTTGAACAAATTTATTTACAATTTCGAATTAATAACTCTGACATTAATTTAAAGTGATTACATATCTTTAATTAGGGAATAAAAATCGATTGAATTTAGACACCCATAAAATACGATCCTTCGGGCACGATCTACCTCAATGAAAGTACTGCTGCGACAAAGACTGGGGAAAAGATTTTCAGAACTTATTTTTATATATATTTTTCAGATGCTGGAGAGCACTTTTTGCAACTGTTCGTACACAAGTATCGTAACGCTCTCTTATTTTGTTCACGTGCAAAAGATTCATTTATTTTTCAACTTTTCACTCTTCATATGTGTGTCACGCGAGTGCCGAAGAATTCATACAGGGGAAACTGTGTGTACTGGTATAAACGCGGTGTGCATTCTATGGTGGATTTCTTGCGCCACGATCGTTCACCGATCGAAAGAGATCATTATCCGTCAACGCGTGTAAGACAAGTATTGTAAAATCTCGACGAGACTTCACGTCGATTCTTCACTCGCTTGTTCTTTTTTTCCTCCAACTTTCATCGAATGGCGTCTAACCGACTGATAAATATGAAAAAAATTTCATGGTCTTTTCCAAAAAAACGTCCCTCAAACATCCGCACTGTTCCACCGAATAAAAGCTCCTTTGTCAATCATAATTAGAGTCGAATCAAATAATAATAAGACCTGCACAAAATTACATCGTATTGACGTTTCATCGGCCTTGAAAAATAGGGATTCGCTCATTATTTATCTCGTTCAATCGAGACTTTGAACTAAAATCGTTGGGCCATGGGATATTGTGTTGTTCCAAGCTATTTTCAATATTACGAAATCATGGATAACAACCTCCGCGGACATCTAACTTCGTACTAACAATTAAATGAAAATCTTTTGATATATATCTATACAGGAAATCCTCGCATCAACTCAAACTTCCTACGATGCACTTCAATCGTGTTTCAAATCCACCCTCAACAAGTCCCTTGCAATGACTCAAAATTATCTTTCGAAAAAGATCGCGATCGCGGAGCTCACAAAATCTACGAATATTCGTTCATTAAAAGGAGTGCCTTTTTGCAGGCCGAAAAGCGATTATTCCTATGCGACACGGAGCAGATTTTCAAGGCGAAATAAATGTTTAAAGTGAGACGAAACACCCACACACATTCACTGAAATGAATCGTCGATTTGAAAGAGGATTTGAAAAAACTTGGTAAACATCGAGCACTATTATTCTGTTTAGGCTTTTGGTTTCGAGTTTCAGAGCAAATTAAGGCAGGCGAGAACGGAGGTCGGTACGCGAGGAAGGCAGCCGATAAACTAGCACCTGGAAGCTTCCGATATAATAGAGTCAGGGGGGCTCTCGTATATACGAAGAGAGCTCTCCCCCGATGTCCGCTTCGAGCACGGTTATACAGTCCGTTCTTTCTGTACGTTACACAGGGCCTTCGAAAGACTTTTATCTGGGTCGTATCCCTTCCCCACCGTGCTTACATCGCTCCTTCGCGTACAGTCTTATGCAGGTAACGAAGACTGCTGCCCGGCCACATCGAGCATATCCTAACAATAAGAAGATCTCGCGTGTGTGCTCTCCGCGCGTTTCTTTCAACGGAAGCAACGAGACAGCATCTTTTTCTCTGCTCAGACCACTATTTTTTACGTCCCATCCTCCGCTACTGCGGACGATTTTTTTCTCATACTTCCGATCAGTCTACGCTTTTCCATCGTTTTTAATCGTGCGCGATTTTCTTCTTTTTTATTTCTCTTCTGCGTCCTCATTTCTTTTCCGCCACAATTCTGATTGGTTTTTTTTTATCTCTGTCGTAACTTTGCAAGAATTTCTTCAAGATTTGAATGCAGAAAAACTCTGGGAAGCGACGAAAAAAATCTCGCAAATTTTCTTTTGGGCAATGAACTTCGTTTTGTTCGTTAACGCGGTTGAACGGTAACTCGTCACTTCTAAAACATAATTCGTCAACATTAGAGATGAAATTCTACATTTTGACATTGACACAGGGGTTTTTTTTCATTTTCGATGTAGCCATTGAAAATTCTTGTTTTTACAGACAAGCGCAGATCCAACGAAACGGTCTACATACACATCGCACTCGACCGATTTCTCATCAGCGTGTATCACAGGGATACAATGCATTAGAACCTCTTGTATGTTGCATCGGATCGTCGCACGAAACCGCGGTGAAATAGAAATCGTTCAGCCGGAAATGGGCGAGGAGGGTTTTGTATGCCCGCGTATCCGCGGTAAAAAGCTTCACGTAGCCGGAAACGAATCTAATTGAACGTTTTTTCACTCACCGATTTCCCTTTAATGGATCTCAACGGGGTTTTCGAAAGGAGAGAGTGCGAAAAAGTGCAATATTCGCTTTTCAATTCAATCCAGACTCTTCCGTCCTCATTTTTGAATGATGAGTTTACGAATCTTTTGAGAATTCCAAGTGATGACAAGAGGAGCAAACAAACTCTTTCCAATAAATCAATCAAACCGTAAATCGCTAAAAATCCTTCATTTTCATGAAAAAAATCAGATTTCCTTTCGATTAAGGTAGATGGATGAATACTCGCTATCGAAGATTACGCGATGATATTTTTCGTACGAATCTGATTTTTTCATTAGTTACATCCCTACAGCCAAGATTCTCAACTTTCCAACTTTCAATGATTCCATTTAAATTGTTGATAATTTAATCCACAATTTCCAATAACTGACAAAAGTTTTAGTTTATGCTCATTGAACGAAATATTTGAAGATTCACAATTTTGTTAGCCTGTCGACAGAAGCAAAGCAAAATTATGACGACGAAGTTTGAACGATCATCTCAAATTTCGCGAAAGATTAATCCCAAACACTTTAGCGTTTTGATTGAAAAGCTGCCACCTCGTGAGCGATCAGAAATTATTCTGTTATTCAAAGTTCTCCAATAAACTAAACAACAATACATTTCGCGACTGCGCAGAGAACAAATTATCATACCAGCCAGGTTTCAGTGGTCAGTATGGAAAGTGAGAGATTTCACGCGAGTTTTTTTTCTTCGCGTTAACGTTAATATTCAACTTCCGTGGAAGAAGATATGTTCAACGGTTGGTTCGAAATTCCATTATGGAAAAGATCATCGACGACGTCGAGATGAGTTTCCATTGAGCATAAAATGTGTACAGAGGCCGTTCGAACACGAACGAACGAATGTCGAGAATTCATTAGAGTGACATTGAAAACGGATTTCATCTTTTAGTCGATTAAAGAATGCGAAAAAATGAAAGTTGTTTGCGAGTTATGGCACATGAGAATCCTCAATCCATGGGAATCATCGAGTTTCTCGTAATTCGTCAATCCCAAATTCGCCAAATGAAGAATCAATTAAAAAAAGTGGCCCCATCGATGGGAAAAGTATGTCCAAAATGAATCGATTGAGTCGATTCCTCGTCCGGAACGTCCCATATACATGCACACGTAACAATTGTCCCGCGGCGCTTTGCAGCAGCATTTGGCACACGCGGAGACACAGAGAGTACAGTTGCGCAGTATAATTTCTAAATAGTCAGAGGGTAAGGGGACAGAGGCAATAATTTTATTGGTGTCGTACGTACACGAACGAATAAAAGGTTTAGGTGTGCGTTCGTCATGTCAGATAAAAAGATAGAGAAGAAAAAGCGCAGTAAAGAGGAATAAAAAGCAGTGTGTACGTGTATTTATGTGTGTGGATACGTAGCGGAGACGTACCCGGGAGACGAGAGAGTCGTCTCGAGAGAAAGGGGCGAGGGGAGAGTGGACCAAAGAGGAAGAAAGAAGGAGAAGAGTCGAGGACGAGAAAGGAGTGTAATAGACCTCAAAGAGAAGTCGAGAGGTCGAGTATATATGTGTCGTCAAGAGATACGTGGGAAAATGAGAGATTCTTTGGTGTATAAAATGTGCCACAGTCTAACTTGGTCGCATGCTGTGGACGAATATATAGTTATACATTCTCGGATGATTTTTTTTCAGAGCTGTTTTTCTGCATATAAATAAGTGAATCGTCCTTGAACTCGAAAGGGAGACTCTGTCGAGGATTGTACGGAATGCCATTTTCCATAAAGGTATCATAACATTTTTTCCCAGTGTCCGCCGTTCGCGAAGGCAAGTGAAACGTGGGATTGGCGAGCGACTTTTTACGAAGGAATCTCCTCTGGATTATTTTTTTCCTTTTTTACGAAGATTTCGAAGATTTTATTCGATCTGATGAAATTTTTGTTGGACTCGTTTTCATAGACGAGGCGAGTTTTGTTCTCTGAAAAATTAAACGTTTCTTTCGTGGTGAGTGAATTCGTTTTCGGGCCCCTCTGCCTTTAATCACCCACTTCCGGTTCCGTTGAACAGGTGCAAACGGTCGCGCATGCTTCTTCGTCGTGGATTGTGACCACCGTCTCGTTTGTCAAGGCTCAGAGGTCAAACCCTATATTCTCGTGACAAAAGGCTTCGCTGACATTTTCTTTGGCTTCTTTTCAACGTCCTCAAATTTCCAATTACACAAAAGAAATTATGAGTGAATTCATGCTCATTCGACGATTCCCTCGACGGAAGCTTCCGGTAAGGAGATTTCTTCTGATTCGGGATGAAAAATAAATTGGCAATTTTTCATCTTTAATTAATCAAGCAGATTGTGAGATTTGTGTGTTAAATACCAATTCAAACATCTGGCTCTTGCCTGTTCTTTTATGACTCTTCAAACAGAACAGGCCTCCGCGGAAAAATAGTTACTAAAACTTTCAAACCATTAGAATCTGGGCCTCAAAAATGCTTCTTCGTGTTCGTAACGAATGAATTTGACGTTTGCGAGTACTTTCGGTGATTGGATTTTCGAATCGGTCCGAACAACTTCGACACGAATATCAATAGAGAAAAGAGAGTTGTGAATGGAAAAAGAATGTCTGGAAAGAATTTGGGACATGGGTGTGTGTCCGAGAGCTCGTAAACGAAGCAATCCCGTATCGTAGAAGTGCGCATATAAACTCTTGACTCAACGATTCAAAGAGATTTCCGGCCTTCGGAAGATCCGTTCGGACGAGCCTTTCAATGCTATATCTGTATTTACATTTATGTATATAGGAATGTGAAAGAAATGGAAAATAGTGGAATTAAACAAAAGAGTGAGAAAGGTGGGACGAGGTCGCGAGGTATCATGAAGGTTTATTGAACGGAAGAACGTTTCGCGTATGGGGCAAAAGCATCGAGAGCTCGCGAGAGAAAGAAAGGGATCGAAACGGGCCAGTCGCGAAATTCTTCTTCCCGGGGCTATTATTTATTTACTTATTCATTTTTAATATCATTTTCAAAATTTCCAGTAGAAATTTCGAACGTTTTTTTATTTATGATCTTGAATGCGAAAGCCGTCGTTTCGCCAAGTGTTTCGCTCCGATTTTTGAAATATCGCAGCGAGCAATACGAACGATTTATTCGAAGATTATTCTGGGCCTTTATCCTTATCGAGTATTCGCAGAAGTTGATAAATTATTTGACGCAGGCGACCTCCCAGATCTACAATCGGGGTGTTGGATATCGTACTTTTATGCGATCTTTTGAGAGTCTTGTTTAAAACTTCGAATTTCATTTATTATGCAGGGCTTGACGCGCAGTGGGTGTCTCGAGCATCGTTTCACTTTTTATTCCCAAGATAAATTATCGGCCATAACATCTTTTAAAATGCATGCGATAGCTTAATTCCGAAACGGCGTAGGCTCGTTCTTGAATTATAGGAAAAAAAATGCGGACGGAATAACAGGCCAGGCGTCAGGGCGTTGGAGCGGGGTCAATTTTGACTCAAACCGGGAAAAAACTACAGCTGGAATCCGTCCATTTTATGCCTCTTTTGGCAAAATAACTACAAAAAAATGGTTTTCCATCAACATCTGTGTTCCGAGTGATTTTACGGTTAAAAATTGTAAATGAAAATTGAAGATGGTCAAATTTCCTAGAGAAAAGTTTTTATACATTTTTTTCTGGGATTAATGATGGAAAAGACGACGACGCTACTGTCGAATATGACAACGATAACGACTCTGATAGTAATTGTTCAGAAATGAGGGATAACTGCGGAGCCTCAATGTAGAAGCAAAAAAATATATTAATACATAAACGGTAAGAGTGAACAGCCGTTCGCGATAAAATTCGAATGAGAAAATCAAGCATTGCGAGCACAAAATATTGATCCTAGGAAAAAAATGTATGAAACCTTTTCGGTAGGAAATTTCATTATCTTCAACATATTGATATGAACATTTATAACCGTAAAATCACTCGGAACACAGACGTCGGTGAAAAGCCATTTTCTTTGTAGCTATTTTGCCAAAATGGCGGCTCTTCCGGAATTACAGAATTACGAAATTCTCGTTGTCATTTTTTTCCCCGATTTAGAGCAGAATCAAATATTTGAATTGACTGAGTCGAATGACAATTGAATTAGCTAAAATTAACGCGTTAAATGATGGGAGAATGAGGTTCGGTGCACGAGTTTTGTGCTCGTCATAAACCACGCTCTGTTCTATGGAATTATCTGAGAGCCTATGCGCGGCCCGTTTATCAATAGAAATAAATGTTGAAACGTGGTGCGATCGAGCATGACGTCTATCTCATCGGATTTCCGCAACGCAACCTGCAATTCTCATCTACAGCAATATTTATATCGCGATAGATAAATGGCGTATGTACCTATCTATCAGTTTCTCGACTATCGTCCACGCTTGACCTCAACGGCCTTGCTACGTGGTCACACCTTATCCACTCGAGGCGCATTTCTACTCAACATTCTGGGGCAAAATGGAACACCGAGGTACATTTATTTGCTACGACGTATACAAATATCAACTTACCCGCCATCATTTTGCTTCTCAAAATATTTTTCTATCGAACATGTGCCATCGAGCACGAAAATCAGGCTTTCGCATTTTTTTCGATTCAATTGGATTGAATCGCTGAATAAAAACAAATAAACATCAAACGTGAATTTCGAAAGTTATCGCGAAAACAGCTGGAAACGCTCTGGAAGCGACTCGTCATAATTTACTTGTCTCAGAGTCGCTGCCGCGACTCTCGATATCGTCACATTATTCCAAGAAACAAAAAGAACGATAACGCTTAGGTTTTTTTCGATTCCTTTATAAATCAGTGCCGGAAATAATCTTAATTGTTACGAGACCAGTGCTGCAGCCCCCCCTCGGATAATTGGAACTACATTTTTTTTCATTTTCTCCCACATTCTTTCTCGAGGAGTATCAGTGAAATACCGAAGTGGAAGTTGAACGTGTATTGCGCGAAGAAATCACCGGTATGTATCGGGAGTGCGTGCTCTCGAGGAGCAAGCAGCGAGATTGCATTTCTAAGCAAAGTTGTTTGCACTCTGAGCCTAAGATTTGTGTGCACATGAATAAATAAATAAATAAGCGTGTATACGGTATGAAGAATAATGTTCATATCGATAAATATCGTGAGCATGAGTTCACTTATTATTGCAATCTCGTACGGCTGGCTCGATCGTTGCCACAAAATCGCCAAGAGAGAGAGAGAGAGAGAGAGAGAAAAGTCCTTTTTTATTTGTTATCGAGCATTCGAGTTGTGGTCTAATCACGAGATCGCGAAGATATTGCGAGAGCAGTGTTATCCCTGAGATCGTGTTTGCAAGCTCAAGTGCGAAGGGAAGTGAAGCAAGAAGGCAACGTTCATTAGCCACGAGATAATTAAATTATCGTTTCGAGAGGTGCGGAGTGCGCTTCGACGGGGAAATTTGTATTATGAATTAGATGAGAATTATCAGTGAGGAATAGTAAAATATTGACAGGACAAATTTCAGTTTTGTCACGCGTCAGTGAGGGAATTCAATGATAAAAATAATTATACTAAAAAATATTTTTGCCAATAAAAAACAAAGCTCAACTCTGTCATGAGATTTTAACGACGCGATAGTGCGGACAAAGTGGAGGGCACGAGTAGCGATGTAAAAAGATAAATGCATGAAGAATAATCTTGGAAGATCGATCAAGAGGGAACTCGATAGAATCCTGTAATGATAGAATACTGATTTTATAGGAATCGCGCAACGTTACTCAATTAAACGCCCGTAACCCGCGCCATAATGACTCGCGACGTGGGCCCTGCTAATGAATTTAATTATTTATCGCGGTACGTGAACCCATGTGTGGCCGGAAGTTATTCACGCCGATTTTCTTGCTCTCTCCTTTTACTTTTTCTCTCGCTCATCTCGGAAAGAAGATTTGTATTTTTTTGTATTAGGTCTGTGCGCGTACAGGCATTTACGACTTGCTAAAAATCGCTCTTCGGTAACGATCGGCCGACTTATTTTCGTTCTTGCTCTTCGAGCATCATCAACTCGCTGTAATACAATCGTTCATTTTCGTAATGTATCGTTCCTTGTAACGGGAATAAAATTATAGGCCTGACGTACGCGATCATTGAACTTGGATAATTATCCATAAAATTCGTAATTCGCGCACTGTTATTATATCTCAGTAGAAATTTATTGACCCCTTCAATTTTTCGATGATAAAGACAATCATTTTTGTTCTGAAAAATTGTTACTCGACAAATTATATATAAATGAGAAACTTATTTTGTCAATCGCACGAAAGTGTTTTTCTTCCATCCGCACCGAGCGAAGTTTCCACCTCCACCGTTCCCGGCGACGGAGATCAAGAGAAAATGAAAGTCATTAAGAAGTGATGATTGACCTAAGGCCCTTTTTCATGACGGTAAATACCAAAATCAATGGATTTTCGGGTCTAATTCGAACGAATAATTCATTTCTAATCGAATGAAATATTTGTGATGAGCCGTGCTCAGACTCGATGAGAGGATCTCGAAGCTTCTCCCGATCAAATACAAACTCGTCTATAATAACGGATATATCAATGTGTAAAAATACAAAAGGGCGTCTCATCCAATGAGCAAAGACGTGAAATCATGTAAATTACATCCCTCCCATTGTTGGCGGGGTCTGTGTACACATGGGAGCATAATGTGTGAGACTAGTTGAGAGATTCATAACGGCGTGACGTGTAAGAGAGCCGGGCTCGGAGCGAGGTAACGCCCGGTGTAAATTGGCTTTCCAGTCAGTGCTCATATGTGCTGGGCAATGCCTTCTCTACTCACGTTTTTTTACCCCTTCTTCCAGGCTTTTTAATTCTCCTCGTATTATTTTTCCTCTTTTCGATCGTAGATTATTTACTATTTTTTCTCCCTCCTTCCGAAGGTATCTCTTTCATGTCTTTCATGCTTTGATTCGTTCCATTATTTTTTCTTCTCCTCTCTCAGTAACGTTATCACGGCATCGTAAACAATTCTTGCATAGTAATCGTTCCCTCATTACGGCTGTCATTATTGTTATTATTGTATATTAAATCATTAATGAGTTACGAGTAAGAATAAAATCATCATTTGTACGCACTTTTTGCTAATGAGGATGATGGACGAGACTTGAAATTTTATTTCAGCGTCTTGATTCATTGAAATAATAAAATATTATTAACCGATAATGCATCGTCGACTTTGTCGAAAAATTCATCGATCGAAGACTCAATTATTCTCGTATAAATAATAATTGATGGATTCGTGAGAAAATTCAGTTCATAAAAAGTCATATTTTCCAATGATAAATTTCGATATTGCACGTCAACGTTTCGCAGTAATAATTTCACCAGCCAAAAAAATCTCGCCGTTCTCTCGTTTGCGATTTCTCCGAAGAGCCGACTCAGCTGGGTTTTCTTCCGATCCACGTGTTTATCATCGTGAGTTCTCGTAGGTGTCTTCACCTCGTCGCATTAACGTTTTTTCTTACCAAAATAAAAAAAAGTGAATCCGATCGAGGCCGTTGAATTAGCATGATTTTTTTTCTTCCAATCTTCGCATTCCCCTTTGATCGGAACTTTTTTTTCACTCGTGTGTGACCAAATGTACGTTCACACATATATCGAGGTCGGGAGGTCGAGGAATCTCTTTTACTCGCTCAGTCTGCCCGGCTCAACGGAGAGAGAGTTAACGGTTAAACGAGTCCGAAGGGATGCCGCTCGCACGCACACTCACGTGTTTGCATTTTTATATTAGTGTACACCTGCACGTATGAGCCACTCGATTCCAAATCGATCAGCATCGAATTGCAGACGTTCATAAAAATGAAGTTCGCCAACGGACGGGGGCTCAAGGTAAATGGTGATCTCTGCAGCAACTATATTTTTCGAAAATCTCAAAAGACGAAACCTACTCCAAAATAATAATTTCATTATTTTAGAAATATCATCGGTAGAGAACCAACATTTTTATACAATTTTATTATTAATAAAACGTTTGAAGAGTTCATTTTGACTACAACAGCTGCCGCTGCTGTCGATGTCACCCTGCCAGTTTTGTTTACGAATTTTATACCTCATGAAGTGAGTTTACTGTCCAAAGTAGTATTGCAGTGGAGAAAAATGAAAAAATTAACGATAAAAAATTTAGCGGGATAAAAATGGTCGTTTGTAAAAACTGACAAACAAAAACGTGGCGAAGAAATCGAACGAGAAAATACGACCAAAAGGTCGAACTCACATTCGAACATATAACGGATGCAGCGTTGATCTTTAATCAGATATTTTTAAATATTTCAACCGATTTTCAACGGTAAGGTTCAAAAACTAAAATACGTATGTATTCTTGACTATCCACGAAGTACAACGATCGATTTGTTTTTTGGGAAATCTTGGATATAACGAATGAAAAAATTCAATAGATTTTCATGTGCTGCAGTGATGAGTGTCAGAGAAAAGTCGATATTGGATAATTAATTTGCTAAATCTATCCAGTACACGTTCATTTTTGCCCACAAAAAATGCCATCGCGTAATCTTCGACAGCGAATATTCACCCATCAACCTTAAATTAGAATGTCGTTCGGATATGTACAAAGTTTAATGAGCAGAACGTATTATTCGTTGTACAAAGTGCTTTTAGTTGGACGGAAAAATAGTGGATTCAACTTTGTATATTCGAAATGGCGGATGATTTTGTTTATTTAACCAAAGAACGGAGTAGAATTAGAAAATGAAGAGAGAATAAAAAGAAAGGAGTGGTATTAACCTGTTTTCTCAAAAAATGAATCGTCGAAAATGACGACAGTTTTTGGTTTTTCATTCTCATAGAAATCATGATCAGCGAGCTGTACATGAAGAACTTCGGTATCAAGGCGTTTCGACCGTTTTCGCGACTTCGTACACGAAACTGTAACGCAAGACAGCCGGAAATAATCGCACCGAATTGTTCCGCCCGAGAAGAGATGTATTTGCAAAAAAGCAACGTTTTCTAGCGTTTCGCTCGGATTTTTCTGTCGAGAAAAAAAAATCTTCGGGCGAGTGAAAAACTGCTGAAAAAATTCGATCCCAGAATCGGGAGAAGCATCATTTTTTCCAGAATTTTGAGGATCATTAATCGGGTATGACTTGAATGGAATTGACCCATATGTTTGGGTCTCGCTATCGGTCACGGGCCGTTGGCGAGATAGGTGCCCGTTTTGCCCATGTTTTTTCCCCACCCCTCCTTCGTTTCCTCGTTCCTTGACCACGTTCTTTTTTCTCTCTTCCTTCTTTTTTATTATGCTTCCGCGAGTTTACGTGCATTGCTATATATACGAAGGACGTAAAATACTGAACGGTGTTGTACCTGTTGCAGTGAGCACAGGTGGCACACCCGTTTTCAGGCAGTGCTGCGGCGATTGAGAATTCAGTCATCGGCCACCGATCCACGTATGCCTCTGAAGGTGAAGAGCAAGAAAGTAACGGAAAAGTGGGTAGGGACATCATTTGCAAGACCAGTTCTTTGGAGAAAGATTGAAAATGTCGCAACAATTGCGACTTTCTATTCCGATCCGAATTTCAACGTTTTTTTCCACATTTTTTAACCCGCTTGAAGGTCAGCAGGCAAAAAGAAGTTTTTTATCGCATGAAAAATTGTGGCAACTCAATAAAATTTGTTGGCTCGAGACAGCAATGCCGTTGATCGGCTCGTTTGAGGCGTCCAGACGAATGCGACGAAAATATCGTGCGCAGGCGATCAAAGATTTTGTCATGGATCAGGAAATTCTTTGTTGGCTGCACGAAAAACTTTGTCGACTCAACAAACTTCTTTTTTCAGTTAAGTCGGTGAAGAAGTGGAGTAAAATAACGGAAAAATGGGCATGGAAGGGATAATTTGCAGCCGGGAAAAAACTCTTTCCAGCCCGGAAAAAAATGTCGAATGTATTACAGCTTTTTAATGGAATCCGAGTTCGAGTATTTTTTCCACGCAATTTCGAGCTCCCGTTCTAATTTTTTCGACCCAAAACGACACTCGCTCGTTCGAGGTTATCTGCGGATTCAGTTTTTTTTCAATTGTTGTCCGTGTCGCTCGGTGCTGTACAGAGGCTCCAATTGGAAGCGAATGAGGCAGGAAATTAGTGCTTTTGGTTGAAAGATTCTCACGAATGATGGGGCGGACATTCGTCTTTGGATCTGAGTGTCTCATTTCTTGTTTGCTTTTTCGTTGCTACTCTCCTCTTTTTCTAGTATCTCATGAAAGCGTCGAGTGTCGTAAGAACCGATAAATTATACGCAACAACGAGGAGACGTCTCGGGGAGAATTGAATTGGATAATTTAATTGAATATCCGCAATGAAGATACGAGACGATTGAGTTTCGTAGCACGCTTTTGAGTAACACTTCGATGGAAGAAAAATATATCGGATTTTCTTCGTCGACTTTTATTTATTTGATTTTTTTGTTTCTCGAAATATTTGGAACCGTTATATGCTGTGGATTATTCATGGTTGAATAACACGTGTAAGTGAAGCGATAAACGATCGAGAGCACGACTCGTTCGTGCAACCGGAAACCGGAGTTATTCCCCGCTTTTTTCATATACACACGCGACGTAAACACTCGCCGGTTCGTTCAGGCGTTGCGTTTATGTCCATCAAAATGATTCGTGTATAATTATTTTTGTTTGTACATACCGCAACGTCTGAATTACGAGATTTTTTTTGACAGTGTACGATTTTTCGATTTACGCATTATTACTACAATGTTTTGTTGCACCTTTCTTTCATTCGTTTTCTTCTTCGACGAGCTCAGTCGTTTTCGTCGATTTTCGACGAAATGTGTCGACTTTCTCGTCGTCGAAGTTGACATTTTTCGGCTCTACATTCCTTCCTCCGAAAGCTTCAATTTTAAATATTCTGTTGAAAAGCCTCAAATATTTTTCGATCAAATGTGTTGAAAAACAGGAAATCAAACTGATACGATCGATCGGTAATTAAAATAATCTGCAGGACTTTTCAATTTCCGGATACACAAAACCTCGATTGCGAGCATAAAAAGCGATTAATTCAAACCACCGTGAAATTTTACTTTCGAACACGTTCATTAGACCGTTCCCCATCAACAAAGAGAAATGATTTCCCCCAGTATTAATGAGACGGAGAAACGAGGCCTGTTACCAATTACAAAGCATCGAATCTGCGTTCCAACAAACGTAATCTTCTTCATTAAAAGAAAAGAAAAGAAAATATTTTTCCCGTTCGAACGAGACTGAGAGATGAATCCTCGGATCGATTTCAACGCGTACGAAGACTCTCAATCCTTCGTAAAGTCTTGGAACGATCGCGAGAAAATTAGACAATCGTGATTCGATGATGATTTTCTCTCGTGACGCGAGACGCACGCGCGGCATTCTTGGGTCAAGAAATATGCCGCACCTATCCTCACCGCGACCACGCATTTTACCAAGCCGTTTATTTCCACCTGTAACGATCCATACGTTACGCTGATCGTTGATTGCTTCGTCGCAATAAATTTTCTACCTCCTATGTATAATTATTTATAACCAAGTATGTAAAAACAATTTGCAACCTCTTCATACCGATTTCTTCAATCTCCTTTACGTAATCTCATTGCGTTATTCATCCTTTTTGTAAGTCTTTTTTCGCGAAACGATTTATCATAAAAAAGATCGGTGGTTATAAATCAAGCATTCCCAATAATTACAACTGCATGGCATTAAATGAGTAAACAATGCGAATAGCGCTCGATGAAAACGAACGTTTGCAAGCCTGAAATTCGATCCGAAGAAAACAGACTCGACGTCAGCGAATGAGCAAAAAATAAAATACGAAAGAATATTAATTATGCTTGGGTATGACGCTGAAGTTTCCAACGTTGGAGTCCAACGAAATGATCGAAAAAAACTCTCCAATAATTCCAGTAATTCTCCTATTTTGTTCCCTGCCAAATTTGCGATTCGTAGTTTTTCAAGCTGCACCAACGGTTCATGAAATAAAAAATTGGTGAATTACAAACATTTTTTTCGTTCATTTCGTTGGACTCCAACGTTGGAAACTTCAGCGTCGTTGCTTGGGTAAAAACTAGCCATTTGTTTCAACTTTTGTTCGGTCGTTACTGTGACCGGTTGATGGAAATGATCAATATTATCATCATAAAAAAAACACAAATTTGAAAAAATCGGTTCTCTCACAAGTCGTATTTCTTAGCCCATTCGTTTCTGTCACTCCCTGCACTATTATTCCGATTGCAAGAAAAAAAGTAAGAAGAAAAGTGTCTGAGAATAAATTCGTGATAAACTTACCATCCTAATGAAATTGCCAATCATTTCAGCGAGCTGCGGAGCTCGAGTCGTGTGTAAAGGTAATCGCACACCCGAAGCAATCTGCAAAGTGCATACGCCAGCTCGAGTCGAACCTACCGAGACTATTTCCTCGAGAGGAAGAGTCTCCAGTATTATCAAATCTCCTGAAGAATTTCTCTTTATCAGACGCAAACCGTGATGAGACACTGCAATGTGTTGAGCTTCCGGATGCTGAGGCCCGATCTGGAATATCATATTCATTTCGTGGATTATTCAGAGCTCTATAAAATAAGTCGCAAAGATGAGAAAAAAAATGTTATCCAATGAATGGAGAAAAAATGCTACGTTGGGAAACAGTGCAAAGTGAAATTTCGAGTACTTGATATTTTTTACTCCTCGGTGTGAATGTCTCGCAATCGAATAGCTTTTTCGAGACGCTTCCACGTGATCGCTTTTCAAGGGGTTTAATATTCTAGATTTAAGATGCATGGCGAAGCTTTCTCCATAAAGGATTCGAAATTTAAATGGTTTTTACGATAAAGCTGAAACTGGGCATTTGTTTTTTAGCAAGTTTCCGGATACTGATATAAATATTTTTTTTTACCTCATTGGTGGAAAGAAGATATAGGAAGCATTGCTATTTCAGTGGCTCAAAATGCTCTTCGAAAAGAGCGTTTGAAAGCTTCATCTCGCTTAAAGCTCTGATCGCAGAATGAAAGAAAAAATTCATGACAAATAAATTATTCAACACGTCAATATTTTTTTGAATTTTCTCTGAGCTATTTGCAAATATCGTGTCATTATTGAATTTGCTCGATAAAACTTATTTACTCGGTGAAAGCGGAGTCGTCGCGTTTTACGTTAAACCAACGATATATATTAAAATGGCAAAGAAATCGTTTTTTGAGGATGAAAATGAGGATAAAAATACTCACCGAAACAGGAAATATCCTGGCGAAATAGAGAGGCCACTGTTTGGCGACGTCAACGACATTTTTCTTGATTGTAATTTTGTGCTGAGTGCTTTGAAGATTATCGAGTGTAACGCCATAATTATCAAGTAGCTTGAGCATGCTCTGTCGATCATCCTTGGTGATTCTGATGCTCGAAGTGGCGAGAACGTCGTAAGCAACTTGACAAAAGACGAGATGAAGCGCGAGAGGACTGGCGAGGGTTTCGTTGGGCGTGAAAACTTCTTTCTTGACTCTGAGCGCCCACGTGACACGGTTGTAAGTGAAATGTGCGCTGGTCGTGGGCGGATAGAGTTTCGTGTCGATGATTTCCTGGACTTTTTCAATCTCCGGTTTGTCCGCGGGCGGCAAAACGGGCCGTAAGAATTCGGGCCACTCTTCGATCTCGATTCTTTCCATTTTGTCGGTCCGATGAGTCGAGGCGACGCTGGACCGGCGGTCGTGATCGTTGTCGAGCTTCTTGAAGCTCTGACGAGCGACGACGAAAGACTCCCGCGTGTTGGCAACAACCCCAAATTCCCGGGACGAGGGCATCCCGAAGCTGTCTCTCGATTTCGGTGACAAATCGCGCGTCATTCCGAACGAATCGCGCTTCGAATTTCCGTTCTCAAACATGTCCCGCGCAAATTTCGGATCAAATATTATGTCACTGTGATCCCGACGCGAATCGAAGTCCAAACTTCGATCACCGCGGGTCGTGCTACCAACGTCCGTACTATCTTTGCCGTAATAATCTTTGCTCTTCTGATCAATCGAACGCTGCATATTGTTGCTCTCGTTGTAATCCAGACGGTGATCACTCTCCCGCAAATGTTGCTGCGAAGCGAATATGTCGCGACTCTGGCTGAACATGTCGTGTTGATTTTTTGGAAAATTATCCGTGCTCTCCGAATCCGGGGAAGAACGAACGTTGTTCGACTCACGCAACTTCGGCTCGACCGGAGCTGGAGGGCTTCGTGGTTGCGCTACTCCCGATTGGCTGCAACGAGACAAATATTCGGCTTATTTTCCTCGACATCGTTTTCGGATACTCGAAAATGTGACAAACGCATTTGAATCATTGTATTTTCCACCAATAATATATTGACACGAGAGAATCATCGTCGCGACGCCTCGTCAGAGTATAAATAAATATGAAAATGTTTATTGGAAAAATAAAATATCTTCACTCATCAAATGAATTCGCTTGGAAATGAATTCACTTATTATCGAATCAGTCTCTATTTTGTTTTTCAAACATGTTAATGGACACGAAAATTTAGCAGTTTTGAGTAAAACGTTTTGTCGTTCGTGGAGATGTAATTTTAAGCGTCCACGTATCGAGAGACTCTGCAGAGCCTCGGGACGAAAGGACTATTTAAAAAATTAATAAAAACGATTTTTATGCAATTTTCATTGCAACGGAAAATTTGACAGGAGCAGGGAAAAATCAATAACGTCTCAGGCCAAGAACTTTACCTCGAAATCCATAAAATTTACAATATTCATATTTTCGAACGATTCGAAAGTTTCGAAACAAGATTCGACGATTTGTAATTGTTGCAATAAACTTTCGTCAATACCGTAAATTTTATTTCAATTAATCCAAATATTCGATTCCGAATTCAATGAGTCGAGTACGATTTTTCAAAACGCCACGCCATTCAATAACATTTAACTCGAATTTTTTCAGGAAAACAAAAAAGTCCACCGATGATACGACTATTATGGAAAATATGTTGTCGTATTGTAGCGTAATATAGAATCGTTCTCACCTGTTGCTGTACATGCTTCCACCCCTTGGACTCGGGGGTTGAGGTGGTGAAATCGGAGGTGGTGGCGGTACAGGTCTTTCCATTCTCTCGATTTGTGTTCTGACGACCTGAGCTTGAGTCATCATGTCAGTCGTGCCTTTCGAAGTGACGCTTTGAGTGTCATCGGCGGTTGAAGCATAGTCGTCCCATCTTCCGGCCAATTGTTGTTCCAACAAGAGTTTTCTGTTATCCTCAAGTCTCTTGACCTTCCCGTCTTCGCGTGGTAGAGCAGGTTTTTCCGTAGTTTTGGTTGATCTCACGCTGTGATTAGCCGTAACTTTTTCCAATCTTTGCCTCATTTCCGAGCTGAGCTTCAGCTTGCCGATACTGCCCGGAGACGGTCTGTGAGCACCGACCTCGAATCCAGATCTGGTGAAACAAAAGAAAAGTGTTGTTGAGAGAAAAACCTTGGAATGAAAAAAAATGAAAAAAAAAACGAGTAAAAATGCGAATTAACGTCTTGTCCGATGATAATAATGAAGCTGCTTACTTGGACTTTTTCTTCTTCTTATCTCCATCGTCCTTCGACAGCCCATTTTCGTGTTTCGTAGCATGAATCTCATCCCGTCGATCCTCGTGTCCTCCGTTTTCGATTTCAAATTCTTCCCAATCGAGGCAACCCTCGTTATTGAGGGGATCATTCGATTGGTTATACTCCTGATATTGGGGAGTGATTTTTCTCTGTTGCTGATGCTGTCGCAGCTTGAATTCCATGAAGCTGTCCTGGGTGGTAGCCTCGTTGGAATCGCTGGGCGGCGGCCACCGCCATTTGCCGATCCTCACGGTTTTGGCTCGCCCATAAGGATCCAAGAAAGGTCTGGATTCGGAAGGATCGTGGGATTCGAGTGGAGGTGGCATGGGGGGCGGAGGTGGAACTCCTTTGCCATTGATCATGGTGGAATTGTTGTCGACTATGCTGCTCTTGCGATTCTTCAGCTCGCTGAGAACATTGGTAAAGTTGGTTGCAACGTTGCCCCTGCCGGAGCTGGTTCTCTTCAGTTCCCCAACATTCGTCGAAGATTTTCTCTCGATTGGTTTTCTGTCTGTGCTCATTTTTCGACCGTACTCCACGCTCGTTTTTCTCCCCAGATCCAAGCTTTTTCTCGGTGGACTTTGGGACCTGTGAACCTGAGCTTTGACAGTCACTATTTCCTGCCTCGAGCTCGTCGGAGTTGACGAATGGATGGGCGATTTGACCGGCTCCCCGTCAGAATATCCAGTACCCTGTCCGCCATTTTGAGGATTCTGAACCAACAATTGTTGGAGCGCTTGATTCTGCGCTAACAGCTGTTGCTGAATCTGCATGTTCTGAGCCATCGCGCTTTGTAGAAAAGCACGTTGCAAGTTTTGCTGGTAGGCCGCCATCTCGTTGCCTTGACCGGGCGAGTTGTTGTTCTGGAAAGGCGGAAGATTCATTCCTTGCATATTGTAAATTGGTATCGGCATGAACCCGGAGCCCATGTTCAAATTTGCGCTTTGTGCCGTTGGCATTTGCTGCTGGGGGCTAAACATCGGCATCATCATCGGCGGCGACATAATCCCCGGTGACAGAGGGCTGAAGTTGAAGGCTGTGTTCTGGTTCGGTATGTCCATGTTTCCGCCTCCTTTGATTTTCCTCGAGATCTCACAAGCTCTCAAGGCCTTAGCAAGGCCATTGTTTCCCGTTGCGGCGTCCAGGAAGTCGTCGAGACTGGCAACTTTTTCCGTGCCCTCCGAAGACGTTTTTTCTTCACGATCCGGAGCATCGATGCTTCCGGTGCCCTTGATCTTGGCAGACAGTTCTTCAGCCGCTGGAAAACTTTTCTGATCCAGTCCGGTAGCCGACGTCAAAAAGCCCTCAAGATCGGCAGCTCCTTCTGCGCTCCGCTGCTTCGCTTCCGTAGAAACGAGCAAAGTTCCTTTGATGCTGGCAGCAAGGCTCCTCGCGTCCGACATCTCATCCAAATTGCCATCCAGAACGGGCATGAACAACTCGTCCAAAAATTGATCAACGTCCGAAGCCTGGCTGGGAACCCTGACTCTCCTGACGTGCGACGCCAGAGAGGGTGCTTCGCTCGTGTCCGACATCGCGGATGACTTTACACCGTACTCGCTCTTCTCGATATAAGCACGACTCGACTGACTTCCGGGCAGTGCTCTTTTGCCTGTTGGAACAATGTTCAATTCTTTATCAATCGGTATGTCTACGAGTTCGATAATTGCTCATCTCTCAAGTGAGTTACGAACGAACGATGAATTTTTTTACCTGGGTACTGGGACTTGATGAATCTCGTTTGCGATCTTGCGTAACTGTTTTTGTCTTCTTCCGATCGACCGGTCTGGCTGACCGATTGTATGTCCGGGTACTCAAAGTCGATCGTCAAATCTTCCTCCTCCACTATATTTGGCTCCGTCGTTCTCGTTATTCTGCTGTACTTTCTCTCCTGGCTCACCTCAACGTTGCTCATGTACTCGACATTCGTGACCGCGTTTACTTCACCAATTCTTTCCAAGCTGTGATACCTCTCGTTCAGTTTTGACGAGGAAAGTCCCAAAGTAGCCAATTTACTTGGCGACTGCTGGACCATTTCCGGCTGCAACAGATTGTCCAAACTTCGACTGCGTTGTTTCTCCTTCTCGAAGTAACGGTCGTTCAATGCCGATTGTCTCGATAAACCCATTTCACCGGTCGACTCCAGCACTGGCTCGTGTGACTGCTTTCTCGGCTGGGGACGGGACGATAAATAACACAAAACGCACGTTCGCGCGATAACGACTCGAACTTTCTCTTTCTCTCTCTTTTTTTCCACTTGATAAGAAATTAATACAACTCCATACCTTTTTGTTGTTTTCGCGATATGAATTTCACGGTAAATACAACGATGAACAAAACTCGTTCGAGAAAACAAGAGAAAAGAATGGAATTTTATTTATTTCTTATCGATATTACTTTTTTTTTTAATTTACAAGATACAACCGGAAACAACCGGATCAGTCTCCGAGGCTTTAATCGTCTCACTGCCGAAAGTTTTTCCGTATCTCTATTGAACTTTGAGTATCGAAAGGAATGGAAAATAATAAAAAGAACGAAAAACTATGAATATTGATGAATACGAACTGGCGATGGTTTTGCGATTGGTGGCTGCGGCGGCGGGACAGCCGGTCTTCTCGGGGACTGAATTTCCGGTTCCACAGGCTTGTCTACGACAACCTTGGCCACCGGTTTTCTCTCGAGGGGCTGGAAGGTCTTGAGTACCGGCATCTCCAGGTCATGCTCCAGTTCACGTACAGCCTGATTGTGCTGCAACAAACGTTCTCCGCATCATAAACGATCCAAATACGTGTATATTCACGCGTGTATTATTTCGTGAGCTGAATTCGTTGGCGGTGTCGGCACCGCGTAAGAAAAAGACTGTCCGGAGTATAGTTATTGGCCCAACATTATTTCTCAGACTCTCGGAAAATATTTCTATGGAATGCCAGGGACTACAGTCCTTGCCATGTGAGCTGCTGAGGAAGCTCGTCGTCGTTGTCGTCGTTGTAATTCTCACGCTCGAGTATTCTCATTTTCACTAGCGAACAATGGGACCCCCCGGCCCGCCTGCCACTCACGATTAATCCAATTGCCATCGCTTTTACAGACCATTCTCGACTCTCACCGTTCGCGTACGACACTGTCAGCTATTCTTACACTTTTTACTACCGATTCTCCCATCTTCACTGACTCAGTCATCTCCGCCAACCCGTCCAAGTACATCCGATTATTTTTATTACCCCTTCGAGAACAATTTAGCCTAATTGCTCTTTGTTCCAATGGATTTGTGGCTTATGCGAGTATCCGATGATTCCGGTAGTGATCGCTTAATCACGGGCGATTACTCGGAAACATCGGGTCCTCGGGTTTGATCTGCTAGCCCCAAAACAGTTACCGCTACCTTAACATTCACTTGGCTCCGAGCTCATCCAATCCGCTTTTTATACTCGGAGCTTTTTCTCCGCTAATGTACTCGGTTAACTGTGCAGACTGCAACCTTTTTTACGAGCACGAGCAGAGTTTCTATTTTACAACCACATAAAAAATATAGCCTTCCGGTTAAATTTGGAATTTGTAATGATCGAATTTCGTTGTTATGAAAATAAACGATGGATTTATGGCGTTAATGGGAATTTACCGACGAGCTAAGCAATGAAATACTATTTCGTATACAAATCAAATGCACTTTTTACTAACGGAGTTTGTTTTTTCAAAGTTATCGCGATTTCGACAATTCCGCAAGGCTCCGTTCTCGCGTTGGGGTTATTCCAACTCTTAATGATCTTTATGTAATTCCTGGTGGCTGGTAAAGTCACCGTCTTTTTCAAATAGTGGCAGGAATTCGTTGTTTCCTAAAAAACAAATCAAAGCAATCGTCTTGGAATATTGTGCAAATTTTTATACAAAATAAAGGTCACGCTCGTCAAGTGACTCGCTGATTTCCTTATCACGTGGAGCCTAGAGGACCCCGGACTTCGATCTCGTTAAAACTCCTAAGAATTTACATTTCCATGACGTTTCTTACGATCTCAACGTTGAGACTTGTACTTTGATCGTTCGAGGTTCAGGCCAATTCGAGTGTTAAACATTGTTCAGTTCGGAGTTGAGTCATCGCTTAAGGCGGGGTCACCCCGTGTCGCAGCCCGAATTTTTTGGGATTATTTCAAACAGACTTTCGAAATTTGAAGGGTTCATTCATTCGTATTTCGACTCTATAATTGAAGGATTATTGCGCTATGAGAGATTATTGAAAATTGAAATCTTGTGTTTCGAAGCGCGAAGATCCTTGAATTTTTTTAATTTTAAGGCGAAAGCCACTACTTTATAAATCGAAACGTTCTTTGGTGTTTTGATCTCAGATTAACCAACCCCCCGGAATCGTGGAAACCATGGAGAAACATGGATTCTTGTGGAGTAGCTTTACACCGAATTAACCCGAGAGCGTTGGAATACCAATAAATAAACCCTCTGAATTTCAAGTCTACGTTTGTTTTCCTCGGCACAAAGAAATCGTGAAAAACCCCCGAAAAATCCGGCCAGCCCGTTAACCAGCCGGGAGCTTTGAATTCTTATGGATCGTGATTTATCAGAGAGATTATTTTTTAGTCTTAAGATTATTTTCGTTGACCCACCTCTCTTTTTTTGATCGGTGGGAAGCTATTTTTTCGTTGCTCGAGGAACATGTGTTTGGCAGCTGGGAAAGCAGGTGCGAGTTCCATTTCTGAGATGAGATCGAGGCAGTAATCGAATCCGTTGGTTTCGGTGACAATGGCATCCGGAGCGTCCAGTTGGTTCCAAAGTGTGATGGTCCAACCGGAATTTTCGACCCCGTGATTGTGGACAGCGAGGTTGGCGAGCTCTTCGCAAGTGGTCCACGAATCAACGGCACAAGTAGTAGTTTCCCCGTCGTAAAAGCCAACTGTTAGTGCCATGTTTACTCGGTTTCTATTTGCACGCCATTCGAGGACGCAGGGCGGATAAGTTCGCGGCACGTGATGATTGCTGGGTTGATTGTTGTTCATAATTCGGTGAACCGTCCGCTCACCCTGAAGGAGCTTTCGCTGACAGTAGGCTTTGTAGCCGTCGTAGGCGTGATCGGAAACGTACTTTAGAAAATACTTGAACAAAGTTGAACTTGGCTGGAACGATGACAAACAATTGGCCAACAATAACCATCCTCTCTCCTTGTTGCCATCGTTCTCATTCTTCCACGTCTGATTGGCCAATTGACACAGTATTTCATCCCTCAATTTCTCATTTACGATCCCCTTGTTCACGATGTAATCCCCCAGTGCTTGCTCCCTCTTCCCACTCAAATTATTCTCGTTCATAAAACGCAGGATCATCTTAAATATCATCAGCGAATCCGTGTAATCTTGGTCACGCGCTTTCGCCAAAAATGGCGTTTTTATCGGCTCTCTTTTCATACCGAATATGTGACTCTTGAAATATATGTTGGTAAACTTGGAGAACTGATGCTGGTCTATGTCTCCTGGTAAATTGTACGTGTGCACCATCGGGATAACCGTTCCAACGACTTTCAACAAATTTCGCTCCGTATGCGTCGGCTGCCAGTCTAATAATTCAATGCAAACGGTTCAAATTATTACGGAATCAAGGCCACAAAGTACCGACGATTTAAAATTGTAGTAGCAATAAGTTTTTAATAAATCAAAGACTTTGGCTCGGAACAACGTTTGTCAAAACTTACCGTCCAATTTGCTGTAAATGAAGGCCAATTCGGCAGGTATTTCAAGATGATTAACCCCTGCAACCGCCCGGGAAGCTCGCTCTTGCTCCTCTCTTTGCTGTTTGGCCTTTGCCCTCTCTCGACTGGCTCTCTCGATTTCTGCCCTTTTGGCCATTTCTTCTTTCAGCGCCTTGAATCTTTCTCTCTCTTTTTTGCCTCGATACATCTTTTGTCCCATGAGAACGCCTCTTTTGAGGTCACGGAATTTTTTACGGTCGCGATAACCCCGATAAACCGCTTGGATGAATATCGTGCTTCGTGCGATGTTGAGAAATCTTCGACGAGCCAGAAATCCTCGGGTGTAACTGCACTCAAAACAGTGAAATTTAATTCTCGCTTCGGGACATGAATTTTTATTTTTCTCATTACAACGGATTATAGCAAAAATGCGGAAGTCAAAAACTTTTTATGGCTTCTTTCTATTGATGAATAATAATTGAAACCTCACCGTTGAACAGTAATTGCTGCTCTTTCGAGAATCAGCGCCCTGTTGTATTCCAAATGTCGTTCCAAGGATTCGCGAAGGAAAACTCTGGTCAATCCCAGTTGATACTGCTCGTGTGCGTCCGGAGACGTAGATTTGTCCAAAATAATTCGACAGAGCTCTTTGTTCGGTGCCCCTCTCGGCAAATGATTTGGTATTAAATAGCGATAACGATCGACGAAATGACCAAATTGCAATCGTACGGGGTATCCGGTTTTTCGAATGCAGATTGTTTCGAGCATGCCCGTGTAACGAAGCTGCTCAAGTACGCATGGCATGTCGAATTTCATCGGCGCTTTTTCTGTATTTGGCTTTATGCAACGCACGAACCAGGGATTGCATCTGTGGAAAGAGGAAACAAAATTTTCTGGTTCGATCACTGATTTCAATGAATATTCACTTTACGGATTCGGCGTTGAACTTTCAGCCACGTTCGAAATAAACATTTGTCGGAATGACAAATGAAGTTTTCATTTTTATCAAATCAACGGAAAAAGTTATCGAAAGCTTGTAAAAATGTTAGAAAATTATTGTTTTTCAACGCATCACAATAAAAAAATTTGCAAAATTTTTTCTTCCATGGACGAGTGTACGAAGAAGGTTTTTTTTTCTTTTTTTTTTTTCTTTTTATTCAATCACTAAAGTTTTTTTCGACTCCGTACCATCAGTGGTTACTTACTGAGACATCGAGTCCAGAAGCTGTTGAAGACTGTCGTGAAATCTGGCAGAAACAGTGGGAGTCCTCGGTTTCATAGTGACGAATCTTCCATTGGGTTTATTGACCGTTTTGTTAGCTTCGTGAGTAGTTCTGACGTGTTGAAACATTTTACTGACCATTTGTATTTTACTACTGATAAGCAATTCGACGACATCGGGTCTGAGGGTGTCGCGATTTTTGTCGAGAAAGCCTTCGACGTTGTACCAAACCTGTCCAGCGTAATGCTTTATGGCAAATTCGGCCGAGTTCATTCTCGGCCTTGAATATAATTCACTGAGAGCGTGGTTGTAGTGACATTTCTCGAGGAAGGATAAATCGGTTGCCTTTGGGAAGTTGCTCTCGTCGTCGAGAAGGTGCAAAATTCCAACTGGCTTTTTCGCTATCAGCTGAATCACCGGAAGATTGTCCTGTTTTATTTGATTTTTTTATTAATAAAAAATTATCATACCTCGCCGCTTGTTGTAGATGAAATACTTGGAAAGAGTTATTCGCATAAAAACGCTTTGACGCACCGTGTAATTAATGGTCGTCCAATCGATCTTTTCCTTAGCGTATTCCTGTTGCTCCAGCTTGAATATATGCTTGTTGAAATAAAAGTGTAAATTCTCGTTCGCATAATTGATGCAAAGCTGTTCAAAACTGTTTTCGGCAAAATTTTCAAACCCGAATATGTCGAGAATCGAAATAGCTGCAGTTTGCTTCGTTCCTTTGTAAACAATGTGATTGACGCGTGCTACCAGCCAAGAAAACAGTGAACTGTACAGGGCTTTTGCGAACGCGTCTCTCGCGTCCAAAGCTTGGTCGATGTTCAGAGCGGTCAGCACTCGTTCGTTTCTCGCTTCCTGACGGACCATTATTTTATCTTTTTACATCTCGAAATAACGAACTAACTATTGCGACTGTAACTAATGCTCTCGAAAGAGTGTTCGAACTTTCGACAGAAATAAAAGCAACAATATTTTTTAAGCTGCACTCGTAAATCAATTCTAAATTCATCGATTTTCGTTCACTGAGATTTTTCATGTTTGTGCGCTGTTTGGAAGAAAAAGTGCTGCTCCGGATAAATCGTAACGTCAAACAGAAATGCAAACTCTCAATTGCATCATAATCGATCTGAATTTCGATAAATGCCAACAGAATTCTTCATTTGCTGACAAATTTATATCGACTTGGAGTGAAAATAAACTAAAGAATTCGAAATGAAGTTATCAAAGTTTGAAAATGGGGGCAGGTGTGACAAGACTCACGGTAGTTTTGGTAGTGAGTGCTCTGATGATTCCATCGGCATTGACCTGAAGGAGATGAGCAGCCCAGCGTATCTCCGCGTCGGATCCAACTTCAACACCTTCCTGTCCGTGTCTCATTTGTTTGCGATGAAAATAAACGTTGCCGAGATGCAAAACGCTGCTGAGTATCTTAAAAATGGTGTCTTGTTCCTCGGAGGTAAAACCCAACACTTGCATCGCGGATAGCAACGCCTTGAAGTCCTCGGTGTCGTTTTTACCGTCGATCTCGCAGCTTCCACCCTGATTCAGGTAAAAATACTTGTCCGGAGTTAAAAGACCATACTTGTCTCTCAGCTGTTGATCGAGCCCGGCTAGAAGTTCGTAGAATACGTGATAGTTTCTCTCCTCGGATGCTTGCGTTACTATGCGACTTTTCTCCAAGAGATACTGCGTTACACGGCCACCGACGATAACTCCGCTGAAAGAGCAAAAAAAGGAATGTTCACACAGGACCTAGTTTTTCTGCTCGAAGCAGCGTGTACAGCGGAATTTCCATTGTGCATATTCCATTGAATTTTTTCATCAAATCAATCTTTTCGTTTCATTCCATTTTCAATCAATTTTCATGAATGAAAATTCGACACGTTGATCATTTATTCGTTGAATAACAACATTTATTCAACTGAGATGAGAGTTTTTGTCGGTAAGTCAACCAAACTGTTTTGTAACCGATGATTTTATTCGCTCAACTGGTATTTTTTTGTTCGCTTATTCCTAAATTTCAGTTACTCTGATAACTAGGCGAACGCTTGAGATATCTTGAGATAAATTAACTTTACTGCATGAAAGACTCGTCGGTTCGATCGATAATTGTCATTCCTGTGAAAATTACTTGTGCAAGAATTCTGCGTTATCGGTGAATTTATTGGCAACTTACTCTCTGAAATGGACTTCAAGATATTTTCCAAATCTACTGCTGTTGTCGTTTCTCGGTGTCTTGGCATTCCCAAAGCTCTCGAGTAACGGTGCAGCTTCCAATATTTGTTCAGTGACGAGGTTGCTGGGTGCGCGATTAACGGCAGCTAAATACTGCATGACGAGTTTCGTTGATTCGGTTTTTCCCGATCCCGATTCCCCCGATATGACCACCACTTGATTGGCACTTGAATTATTGGCAGCTGACACTTGACTGTACGCGGACGAGCCGACGGCAAAGAGGTGTCTAACCGGACGAGAAAACACGTTAACAACCTTTTTTTCTTTTCAAATTTATTATCACCAAGTTAATTTTCTAATTTTCCATCGCTTTTTTCATCATCGACGTCCTTATTGGCAAGTTCGATGAGATAAGTCAACGACTTCCGGTTGACGCGAGGGGTAAACACTTACGGTGGCAAAGTGCCCAGTATCCGTCCCTCGTACAGCTTCACCTGGTCGAGTCCGTAAATATCGAACATTTTGTACGGATTCACTGCCACGAGAATACTTCCGGTGTAAGTCTGATAAATTTGTGCAAAAAATATTCATTTTTATCGAAATTCAAATTGACAGTCAACTCCAAAACATAAAAATTACTCACGTAGATGAGTTCCTTGTCATAACGAATTTTCAAGTTCCATAGTAGAGAAGCTTCGTTAAGATCACTAAAAAAATCATCGATTTTAAAATGAAAACGTGATTGGTTGAGCCGTCATATTATTCGTTTAATTAGACTATGAATAATGCTGAAATAATAATAAAAATTGTGGACTCGAGTGACCGTTTAACTTCTCTCGTATTTGGAAAACCGAATAATTTTCATTAAATTAAAATTTACAATAGGCTAATTCGTATGACTGCTTAACGTATAATTTTCAATGGACGTACTTGATTTGTATCATATCTTCGACTCCATTCTGTCCAAGATCTTGTCTCGGTCTGACTCCATTGAGATTCGTGAGTGTAAAAGTCTGTGGCTACAAAAAATAATTGTTGAGTGTAAAAATAATACGAATAAATATATTGAGATAATTATTAATTATAATTTATCGATTGGTCGAAGAGCCAAGAGGATTCATTACGTTTCTAGTGAAAACTTGTACACACGATTGAGCGAGATTAGAAAGTTTTCTTCCCGTTTTCGATCTCAAGCTCATTGGCCACGATATTCTCGCTCGATTCCCATCAATCGGAGCAGTCCGTCCCCGCGAATCAATTTTCATTTCGCTCTCAGACGAGTCGGTGACCGAAAATTCATTCATGAAGCTATCGTCGTTCAATCTCGTTGAAGGAGAAGCTTCAAGACTTCGTTCGAACACATTAACGGACTCGAATTTCCATTCCGCGTGCTCTCTGTGATCGTGAAACTCGACATATCTCGATTCCACGTGTGATTTTTTTAATGCCAAATAATGAGACACAGAAACGTCGTGGCCATCGATAGTTTCAGCGGAATTCTTCTCCGGCCGGGTTTCTTTTTATTCGAGATATACTGTGACACTGAATTCACGTCGGAATAGCTCACTCCGCACATTTACATACGTATCGACTTATAAATAATACTTTCTACGCTCTCTTTTAACCTGACTCTTTGGGGGCTTGTTTAAATTTCGATATAACCGAGTTTTCATGTCCGAGTCCACTGCTCAAATGACACGCATTTCTTTCGTTCTCAATTCCCCATTATGAAAACTCCACGTCATATACTTTGTTGTCCGGAAATGTTCTCCGACTTATTGAAAAGAAAGACGAAATGGAACGAGTTTGAATGTTCGCGTCGTTATAAAGCTTTCGTGCGAATCCGAAAATTTCTTGCAAACCTCGGGAAGACCGCTCTCGTGATACTCGAACCGGATGCAACGGCCTGCGAGGTTGTGCACTGACATAGGCGTCAGAATTGCTCTGATGGCATGAGAAATTTTCCCTTTTGTTAAAAAGCATATTGAGCCCGTGCAAATTCGACGATATGATTTTCAAAAATGACACTATTTTTTTCACTCTTTCCTTTTTCAAATGATTTCAGAACATTGGTGAAAAATGAGATTTTAAATAAATCATTTCGTTTTAAAAAAATGGACTCTACGCTCGTGTGCATCGTCATCTAGAATGGGACACCGGTCAAACGCACCGTTTCTCGGGCACGTCGAGCAGTGGGGTTTCGTTACAGAGAGAAAAGGAGTACTGCAAAGAAAATAAACGTGAAAAATAATCGCTTCGATTCGAACCGAACGTTTCGTGAGTCGATTGATATCGTTCGATCGTTATTGACAAGAAAAAGGGCGCAGAGCATCATTACTCTTTTACTTTTCACTTCGTTCGACGAAATTTATCTTCGATTGAGGTCATTGAATTCTGTGAATGAGAGCCGGATATTTGAAACGCACGAATGATGAAAAATCTTAGGTATACGATCAAGTGTAAAGAATAAATAAAGTTTCATTGATTTTTCACTCTGTGCGACAAATCGATTATTTACTCTGCTCGCTCGATCATCGCTTCGCGGACTTTCAGCCGCGGGGACTCTGCGGATCGAGAGTGCAACGAGGAAAGAGCGAGAGAGAGAAACGATCGCGGGACTAGACGAAAACTTTCGCGGAAGCAGCGACCCGACGGTCCCTGCAGTTTCTCGAAGTGTGCAATACTTGTTTCGATAATCTCGCATATCCCGTACGCTCGTACGTATTTACTCATAAATATCTTGTGCTTTTATACACTTTTCGGCCTCACACAGACCGCGTGCGTACACGAGCTCACGCGTGAACTGACGGATTCGACTTTCCATGAAACGAACACAGGCGGGCTCTCGCGAGTCTCGCGTTTCAATACTTCGTGTACCGTTACGGTTAGGCGAAGAACTCGCGATGAAGACTCACATCCGAAAGAACCTGTCCGCTGCAGCCGTAACACGAACCTCCTTATCCGAGTATTCGAATTTCATCGTTTATCAAGAAGCAACATCATTTTTACCATCAATTACAATTTACAAGCACGTTGAGAAGAAAAATTATTCATTCAATAGCAACTGACGTTACTGGAAGAGTTTTCTTCGTTAAACTGAAATTTTTTCGGAGATAACGAACCGGCAGTTCGATCTAAAACTTTCGTCTAATTCAACCTTGCGACGATCGCATATTTCATTCCAATGACGAAACGTTGTCACACTAGATAATGAAGTTGAGTTTCTGAAATATCTGCAAGTGCTGACAGCGTCTCGGTGCTAATTGTTAAAGAGGAATTAAGTTCAGACGGCAATGGCGAGAGCTGCGATACTCGAGATTGAACGAATTCCTCTAATCCGTAAACTTCGAATGGTCATACTCGAAGACCAATCCTGCCGGAAGCTGCGTGAACTTTGATGCCGAGTAAACATCGTCAAACAGTTAGAAAGCATTTAATTGTATTTATGGAGCACCGATAAGTGCTTTTGTTTTTATCTTCGGAGCTCTGGGGCTGAATGGACGTCGAAGTTCCTTCAAACGAGTGCTTTCTCGTGGGGAATCACTGTCACTGATATTTTGTACGATATCACTCCGTGATGAAGATGATTCCGATCGAACCTGTCTTCGATTCGGTCTCAGGCTTCCAGTCCCTCTAACTATAAGAAACGTAACGTAGGAACAGTGTATTCACGTACGATACACCGATTGGTCTTGCCTAGTATAAATTCCGTGGTCAACTACTATCAAACACGACCGACCGAAGGTTCTTTCTCTCTCTCCCTTTCTCGGGTTCGCGCTCCGGAGGATGGCGTCGTTTTCAGGAAATGCAGACTAACCGGTTGGCTCTGGAGACCCCGAGGCGGACACTTCGCATTGTTGGTTTATACGAAGAGACACACGCGAGCAACTAACGAGTCTAGATACATGGCAGCTCGTACGCGCTGGCCAAAGACCAGACGAGGGACCACAGAGAAAATGGTAACCTCGTTTTCCGAAGATTCTCGCATCGCTCTCGAACCACACGCCGATGGCGAATCGTCGCTTGACTATGTTTTCGTTTATTTCGAGTGAGTTTTGTTTACCTTTCCAGCTATCACGGCCTGGACTGATAAGACATTGGCAGCTCTGTGGTACTCCAGCACCTCGCCGGGCAAAACGTGTCCAACTCCGGGGTCGAACCACACGAGTTCGCCCTGAAAAATATTAAAATTGAGAATGAATTAATTGGGCGAGGGAGATCGAACGGGTGGTTTTCATTTCGTGGACTTAATTACGTCAAAAAACATTGTAACGTTATCGATTATCGAGAGCAGTAAGAAATATGAGAAATATATTTCTCTCGTTAATTTTCCATTGATCATTTATTTCCTCGATAAAACTCAGTCGATAAATGTCGCGGAAAGACCCAATATTTTGGTACTTTTGGTAAATAACTACTCGCACCATTCTCGAAGACGATCCGCGCTCTTGATCCTTCTTTTTGCTCTCTTCTTGTCTTCTGACTCTTCGCCTACCCGTACAAAATCCAAAGATCGAAGACGAAGGCGCGGGGGAAATCGATCTCACAGAACTCATTTGACCGAACGACTTGACGTGCGCGGCGACCGATTTTTTCACATAATTCGTACGATCCTTGATAGATTTTGTGGTACCACGGGAATTTTTGACGTCGGAGGGGCCTGACGAATCTTGACGAGCCTCCGAGGGGCTCTTGGAACCGATTTTGACCGGTATATTCGAGGTTCTACCGGTGAAACTTTTTCGCACGCTTCTAGAGTAAAAAGGAAGTGTCGTTGAACCGTCGTTCGAGCGAACCGGTTTTGACATTTCTGTGGTTTTCGAATTCTTGGATTTTCCTCGATCTTCCGAAGAGCACGTTGCTTTCGTTTCAGGCTTGTCAATCGCATCTTCATCCTCGTGCGATTTATCGGCATTTTTTCGTCCCCCGACGCGACGACACGATTTATCCTCGATCTCAGCATCGCGATGTTTTTTCGATTTCATCGATTCTTCGCGAGCTCTCGAAGCCCGGGGTCTTTCGCCAGTCGCAAAATCGATCGTCGCATGATCGATTTCGCGCGTTGATCTCCCCTGCGATCGGCCGGACGATCTCGCCGGAGTCTGATTAATCGATGTGTCCAAAGTTGCAACATTATCGATTATTCGTCTTCTCGAAACTTGCCTCAATTCCCTCGTGTTCGGGACGACGATCATGCGGCGGGACGAATTTCGATGGGTAACGGCGGAGCCAAGTCTCTCGTCCTTGATTTCGCGGCTCCGAGCTCCGCCGGTGGTCGTTTGCGAGGAGGATCTCGAGGACGATGTATTTGTTCCGAAAAAACGTCCGTAAAGTGGATTCTTCTTTACATCACTTTTATTATCCGGTTGCGAACTTTCCTTTTTTCCTCGATAAGAAAAATCGTCAACTCTTTCCTCTTGTTTGCGCTCCCTCTCAACGACAATCACTTCGCGATCGCGCTCGTCGTGATAGTTAGACTTTCTGGCAAGTCTCGCCAAGCTCCCGGTCGATTTTCTCAGTTGTGATTCTCTCGAAACGATTGGTAACGATAGCTTCCTGCGCCTTATGCGTCCATAAATCGGTGCTTCTCTCGATGCTAAAGAATCCCTCGGCGTCCTGCCGATTCCGAGCCATTCGGGCTCCGGCCTCGACGACCCGGTGGTGTGAGCAATTTTCGGCAAGGTCGAAGGTCGTGGGACCGTGCCTCGCGTCACGTCTCGGAGATGCGTCGACGCTGTGAGGAAATCGGCAACCGATCTCGAGCTGCCGGCTCTCTTGCCTTCCATCGAGGCGTCTCTTCTCTTTCTACCAACGTTGCTCGTCTGCTCGCGTTGTCCCGAGTGTTGTTGAAGGCCCGAAGTATTTTTCACGTATCCTGAATTCCTTCTGACCGATTCGTCGCATCTGCGTCTCTCTTCTCTCAGCAAGGAACTTGCTGAGAGCGACAAAGCCCCGACCTCGAGGGCTCCGCTGCTTTTGCGTCTTATCAGACCAGAAGTGGAGTTGTGGGCAGCGAAGCTGCTGGCTCTTCGGTTGAGTATATCCTGGCGAGAAACCCTTCGTCCCTCCGGCAACAAAACATCCGGTAGAGCGTCATTTCCGTAATTATTATCGGCGTAACGATCGCGCGATTTTTTCATCACGTAGGGCAAAGTTCTCGGCCTCTCCTCGAGGTAAGGTTCCGGCATGAGGGTATTGTTGTTCGCGAATCTTTCGGCGTAGTCACGAGCACAAAACCCGCCACCGGATGCAACGATCGTTCGTCGGCTCCAGCGATTACGAAGCGTCTGAGCAAATCTTTCGATTGCGTTTTCATCGTGGCGATGACGATGATCGTTGCCATTGTCGTTATTTCTTCCTAAGCCCACGCTACGCCTTTCGATTATGTCGCGTCTCGAGACGCCTGCGTAATATTCATTGCAGCCGAGCGAGCCCCTCTCGTACTCCTCTTCATCATCCTGCGTGGCCATTTTCCTATTTCCGTTTTTACCGACCCGACGCGCGACCGAAGCACCGTTATGACCTTCCTCACAAGCATGTTGCACCCGTTGACCTCCGGACGTGCCTGCTACTTCGGCACTCGTCCCGCGCGAAAATGCGCACGAATTCGAAAGGCTATCTGGGTCTGGGCCGCGTTCCAATCCGGAATTATGCAACCCTCGTCTCACGGACAACGGTTCGGCGCTCCCGCGGCTAGTTTCCGGTCTCGCAGACCGGCCCCTCGAATCATGTTTATTGCCCCGAGGTTGCTGTTGCTGATGGACCGTCGTTTGACGTCTGGATGACGAGGATGAACTTTCACGTCGCACCGAAGCCGTCCGGCCGGTGGTCCCGCGCTCTTTCTGTGACCAACTCCTCGGGGCATCCATCACGAAGCTTTTGCAACTTCGATAGGACCGGGACCATTGCTGATTACGACGCAAACCAACAACACTCGCTCGAAAGTTTCGTTTGCCCAAAATTCTTCCGTTTTACCGATTCGGTTCAACACTTTTATAGAATATTAGGCTCTCATTGGACCAATAAACTTCCGAGGTTGACCTCGAAAAGCTCACTTTACCGAACAACCTTTGTGCCACTTTTGCAGAACCGATCACTCCGTTTTTTTCCACTTTTCCATGACTCGACGCGTACGATGCAGCGAGTAGATGAACGATTCTGCGATACAATTAAACGAACAAAATGTAACATAGACACATTATGATGATTTCTCAAAGTACTCTCGGATGTGTCTCGCTTCCGTTAACTTCGGGGTCAATGCACCAGTTGTCTACACCGGTGAAAGATTTCTCTGGTTTGCTCCTTCCAACGTCTATTTCGTTGCACCGAACGATTACTTTTCTCATTATACTAAATATACTCGAAGATTATCACTGCGCAAATGGACGTTAACAGTAACGGTGTATTACTTTTCAATTAACGAGAATCATAAATTCTGGGATAATGATCAATTAGCAATGACATTAATTGAGGAGGCTCGTTCCTCACTCCCCGCCACTTAATCACCGTTGGCCTCCAATTTTCCTTAATCCCGCGAGCTTTTATTGTAATTTTTCTTTTATTGTAATTTTATTGGTGGCGACTACATTCGCGTTAGGCGACTCCTCGTTGATCGGGGTCGTTGTACCGTCGCACACATTTTGCATCCGGAATATGCAGAAACACGTACGAATGTATGTTTGCATGAGGTTGAATGCGCGAACAACCCCGTGCTTCGCGTTACCTAGCACGTTCCGCGTCGTCCATTTTTATTTTGCCTCTCTCCCTCTCTCCCTCCATCGCCCTCGCCTTCTTTCGCTTGTGTACTGTTCAATTAGAACGAGTCAAGAGGCCATTTGGAGCGGCTCTCGTAAAGATTTTTAACAATCGGGACACGAACGAACCGATTCTCTCGGCAATGTCGAGTCTCCTTTCTGCTGCGAGCACACAGAGCTCACTAGCTCGTACGCCTCTCGAATTTTAAATAGTCTAATGGATATGCGAGGCGACGTAGCACTGGGCGAATTCACCGGAGGCGCGGTTAACCGTTCACCAAAAGTACACATTCGTGTGCGCGCGTCTGCGCACACAAGAGAAATTAGTATATATTGAGGCTGTTTAAGATATGTGCGTACTGGCTCGACTGTGAAACTATCGGGCTCATTGGGTCATTGGTTCATCGAAGAGAAAAAGAGAATTTCCAGTCGAAAAGTATAGTGTTTTGTGTACGTGGAGCCGAAGCGTCGGGAACACGATTCACGTCCATCCAGCGGATTTCGATAACGGTCTTTCCACAACGGCCGAGAAAATCGAAGGCACGTCCGCGTCTGCGATGAATCGAACCGACCGGATTTTTAATCCCCCGATAAATTCCAACGCTAAATTCGAGCGAGTCGGCCAAGTACAAGTTGGTGCACGGCTAAATTCGAATCGGAAAATATAGTTCGAAAGGTGATCCGATCTCGCGGATGTTCGATGCGCAACTGGGCAGACTGCAGCTAAGTGAGCTGCCAACACACGGCTATCCTCTCCTCAGTTACGATTTCGCTATGCCGTAGAACAGAACACTTTTTGCAGTGGCGTAGATTCCACTGGCTTAATTAATCTTGGACATTAATTGGACGCCCCTCGTGCAGTCTCCTTCGCGCAAGCGGCTCCCGCGACGGCCTCCCGCAGACGCGTGATCCTGACCACGGACAATCCGCTCGACGTTCGCCTCCTTGCGAGGCTTCCGTTCCGTCTTCGCGGCTGCTCTTTCGTCGCTTTTAGGAGGCTACTTGCGAACGTTCTTCCCCGAGGAAAAATGGCGATTAGAAGAACTTTTTGCTCACGCCAATGCATCGAAGTGCTTTGGGGTGGAACCAAGCGTGCCTCTCTTCTTATATAAATTACGCGCTAAATACGCACGCTGCATCCCCGTCTCTCCTCCTCGCCTCTCCGCCGCCGTCGCGTTTCAACGGGAAAGACTCTATAACCAGACCTTTTACCGGTATTACCGATCTCCCTCGATTTTATACTTCCAACGCAAAAGTCCACGTTTGAAAACGACTCATTCGACAATTCAATGAATCAGCCGACGAAAGCATTGGTCGCTCATCCTCGTAACGCGAAAAACTGCGGCAACGGTACTGCATTCGCTTGTCGGATTCCCTCGGCCGTTTCCCCCTTAACGATTAATTGGGCTTGCATAGCGAGCCTTCAATTATTCATTATACTCCGTGAATAAAAGGATTTCGATTTCTCCATTTTTTCTCGGTCCCGTCGACGGAGATCCCCGGGAAAGATAACAGAAGAGCGCTACATTTTTGTCGAGCAATTTTTCTTCGGACAAACACAAACGACAACGCGTACGGAAATGCGATCGGCGAGTTGACGACAGCCTCCTCCTCGACGCTCATTTTATTCTAGACCATTAATGTCACATTGATCCACATTTTTACTCCGGTTATTTGCTCCGTGAATCGACTCGCAGCTCAACGAGAAGTCATATTGGAAAGTGGCTTAGCACGTGCGGCGCAACGCAATTCCTTTGGCGTAGCTACGTGTGCACAGGCAGAAACTCGAAGCGCGCAAACTCCGCAGATCCACAGATCATTGACTCGATCCAGGAGCGACTCAGCCAACGCACACGTATCTATTATATTTGTTGAGCACATAATCGCGTGAATAGGAATATTATAAATGGAACGAGTGTTCCACACAACGTGTACAGATTATGCAGCCCCCGCGCGTACCATATGACGAGGAATTACTTATCATTTGTAATGAAATGTAATCGTTAATCCTCCGCACACGATGCAACCAAAGAGCACAATTAATTACTATTATTCGTCATAAATTAACATCCGCTGGATCTTTCATTCACAAAATTACATCGTTACGATAAATATATTATCGTGGGCCTCGCGGAGAAGTGAACTGACCTTTTGCCACTCGGTGTACATCCTCCTGTTGATGTTAGATCGATCTTTGACCAATGCTTCCCTTCATTTTTCGCTTCCGTGGCAATCGATACTGCCTGGAAGCAAAATAAACTGTGTTTATCGTGTGTTGCCAAACAGCGTCATTAAAATAGGTAACACGCGTTTCGAGGAGACGACAAAACATCCAACGACAAATATCCGGCACACTTATACATCTCAACCAAAATTCATTTGTACCCAAGAAAACGAGTCCCGCAACATTTCTACCACGGTCAAACACCAGCCCGTAACCACTCTACCGAACGGTAAAAACTCGTTTCGAAAAATAGATTTAGTCCGATGCACAATCCTACCGGATAACGACTCTACCAGATTCGCTTTCTGCCAGGAAATTTTCATCGGTAAATACATGAAAATTATTCATTTCAGAAACTTATTTCTACGGCGCAACATCTCTGCCAGAAAACGTTTCCACCTTATGAGATAGCGAGATGTATGAGGATAGAAATTTTATGCGTTTTCTTAGGTATAGAAATGAATTTTTGTTGAGATTTAACTGTGCTCAAATATCCTCATGATAAAATATCCGGAAGACAAAATATCTGTAATATCTTAAGGAGGTTGGATCACGAAATGTAAATAATCAGAGTTTGATAAAATTTGGTGATAACATTCTTTGGCATTGAGTATACAAATACAATTTTTTCAACGTTTTTTTTCACTTTTTACCTAAGAACCTCCTTAAACTAGAACAACTTGTTGAGAATCAATGTTTTCCTCCCTTTTGTGAATGTAGTCTTACACTTTAAAGCGTATAGTCATGAGGTTGAAATTCATTCGGTCACAAAAAGGAGGAAAATTATGAATTTGTTCCTTTTTAATAAAGAATTAAGTGCAATGAATAAATTTGAGTTATTTCCCCATCTCTTGGAGATGTTTCGCCACGAGAACATTTTGTCGCGGATATTTTGCTGTCGCGGGCAGCTGAAAAACAAACAAACATATCTCCAGCATAATCGCGGAGAATTTGATTCCTCGTAATTGTTATTATAAACGTTTCTGTTGTCATTAAATATCTTATTACCGAGGCGTATGAATGAGTGCAGTCGCGCGTTGTAAAAGGAAAAGACAAAAGGCTGAGCGCTGTCCTTATTGCCCTCGTAAAACGAATGCCGGAGAATTTCGCAATTCGTTTTGTCTCGAGATTTGTGAGTTAGTCACCCTCGATCGAACGCTCGCAACTTGGGAGAATGAAACGTGTAGGCGAGGCGTACATACGGCACGATCGAAAAGCCAGGGCTCGAGGTTTGCATTACGCGGATGAATGTTCGAAAGAAAAACGGCTTTAAAAATGTTTAGCTCCAATGTCTTGGACAGAGAATCCGCTATTGTTTCAACAATGGCGGATTTTTTTGGAAAAATCTCCAGACTTTCTTCTTCGGGTTCTTCACGATTTGCGAGAGGTTCGACACAATTTCCGAGACACCCTGCATCCACGTGCGCGATATTGAGCGACAAATGGGTAACTAAAAAGGCTCTGCACTCAACACAATGGGGAGCGCTGGCGAGAGATTTATACGAAACGAAAGTTTCGTCACTGTACGCGCCGAGGAACAACGACGCTGCGACGACGATTGTTCGTTGTCGCTCTCCTCGCTGCATTAGTATTTTAACATGCGTAAACACAGTCTCGTCTTTCACGCTCGTCGATCTCGACGATCCTGTTTTTTTTTCTATATTTGCTTTGGCAACGGGAAATTATTTCTCGCGCTGACGCATATTTCGTCGATTGAACAGCGCGGTTGCATCGCGAGTATTCCATCTTCGAAGCTCGCGCTTCCAACGATTGAAAAAACACTCTGTATCCGATGGAAATGAAAAGCTCTTCGATCGAGCGTAGGATTCGGAAAAAGTGCTTCGTAACGCTACAAGCGAAAGGGCCAGTTATTGCCGAGCCTCTACACCTCGGATTCAGTCATCCTCTCTATGAATGATCTTGGCAAGAGTCCCAGAAGCATATTGAAAGAGTCGAATGCTTTGGGAGCACGTGGCCTGCCACATTAAACGTACACCCATCTCTGAGTGCATATCTATGCGTCGATGCTGTTGGCACAAGTGCGCAAAGATCTCAAAACATTGGATGAGTCGTGCAGCGTATGAAAACGAGTGAGAGAAGAGCTCTTGAGTAACGAGCGAAGGAGAGAGAAGAGAATCGGAGTTTCGTCGAGGAGATATCGAGGTCAGACAGAGAAAGCACGACGAGGAGATCTCGCTTCTCGATGTGTGATACAAGAGCCGAGTATTTACGTAATTCGCAATCACGCTATCCCTGCTTTTAAAATCACTCTTCTTTCCTCTCTACCCCGGAGTTCGTATCGAAAGAAAAAGGCATTAAGTGCATCGATCGAGTGTGTATAGAGGTACACAGGAAGTGCATGTTCAACGATCATTCATTTTTTCATCTTTCTCTTTCCTCCCCTCGTCCATTATTCAGCAACGTCATTACCCATTTTTATACGATGCAGCAACGAAATTTCTCGTAGTTTGCATTGTAACTGGATTCCCGTGACGCCGAGCTTCGCAACGTTGTCCAACCAATCTTAAAAAACTCTCCAACAATTTCAGTTGTTCTCCGATTTCGTTCCCTGCCGAATTTGCAATCCGTAGTTTTCAGCCTCCACCGATACTTGGTGAAATAAAAAATTGGTGAATTCCACATGTTTCTTTCCTCCATTTCGTCCGACCACGTTGCAAACCTCAGCGTCGTCTTCATTCCTCCTCGAAATGTGTCCGTTATTTCGACAAATTCGACAAAACTCACGTTTTCTTTCGGGACGGAGTCACATGCCGACGGAAAATCTTCTACTTTCTTCCCACCACAATTTCTTCACATTGACCAAGCGAATGAATAATTACAGTACGCAGAGTCGGTGCGCGGTCGCTCAGCGGCATCCGCGGTCTGTCAAGACAAGCTATCCCCGGTCGAGTCGTAGTATTTGATCACGCGCATCGATCGATTAGCGGTAGACATTTTTTTCGAGCCTCCGATGCTTCCATCAGAAAAATAGTGCGCTCGCCGCGCTCGGGTTTTTCGCTCGAGCAGTGAGTAATCTTTGAGGAAGCAACCACGGAACAAATTAACCAAAAATGAAATGAACGATCCGGCAAATTTAATTGATCGAATAACAACAAGTACGAGTCATTAGTTAATATTTTGTAGTTGACAGTACGGCTTGAAGCAAGCCGAAATCCTCGCGTCGAAAGCGTCGATGAACACGAGGAATTCGACTGCGAAGGATTAAATGTGTCATGGCTGCCTCATGGTTGTTACGATATCGTTGGACTCTGCGTTCTCCAACTCCGAGAGACTGCGTTTTGCGAAGGCAAACGCTACATATCTATAGTACATCCCGAGTAGATTTCTCGGGGCTGGAGACCTTCGAGACTGCAGGATATACCAGTTACGAAAAGGAGTTGAGATACGTGGATTTATATATATTTATAAGTAGAGGACGAATGAGAAATTGCGCCCCGCACGTTCACCGCTCCAACTGGTAATTTATACCAACGCGTTCTAGCCCCGTCTGCACAGCGTATCGGGAGTATTGGCGACTCGAAAGCCTCAAAGCTGTTCTACAGAGCATGTATTAATATTGAAGTTGAGCCCTTGCGTTTGACGGGCTTTTATGGCATTCTGAGCGAGAAATCTTGCTGGGAATCCGTGGAGCGTGAGGTGTCGATTCGTGTGATATCCTTTTTGTGCGTTTACACGTGGGAATTCATACGCGTGTGCGTATTTTACATGCGAATATTGATAACGGTGCTTGTATTCATTTCTCACGACCCCACCCGAGGTCGTGGCCAAAGCTCCGCTCTGATTACCCTTGAGAATTAATTGGAATTCAATAATCGTGCTTCTTGTTGAATCGTCGCGTTTCTCGTTGCCTCGGATAACGCTTTCTTTCGTTTCGCACCCCTCCCCCCCCCTTCTCCCTCTTTCTCCCAATAACGTAAGCCTCGCATAGGCAACTTTCTATCTGCGCTGCTTTAAGCAATTAAAGTCCGTGCTCGACTTTCGGTCGAGCCTTAAATTTTCGGATTTCTGTCTCTATTTCACTACCGCGTTTTCTCCATCGCTCCTCATCGCTTATACACAGGAAATGAATTTTCAACGTAAGTATTCGAATAAAGATAATAAAAAATTGTTTGTGCTCCGCTGTTTTTAACACGTGGATTCGCCATTTTTGTCTTTCTCCTAGCCGCGTACGAACTATACGTCCGGCATTCCGGAAAAATAACACCCCAGGCACTCCATATATTCTCCAGTTTTTATGTACGCTTTAATTTACAATGCGTATACCTCCGTGTGGGCCTGTATTCGCGGCTAACATTTGTTGTCGTTATTATTATTATTATTATTATTAAGACATACGTTCCTCGGGAGACGTTTCGTCATCTTCGTTGCTGCCTCGTGAGAGATCACACTGGCATGTGGCAACTCACACGTGCATTCCTCGATACAGGGTGTACCACGAGTATTTTCATGACGTTACGATACTCCGAAGGAGCGCCGAGAAGCCTCCGCAGTTATTTTGCTCAGCGATGCGTGATCGCGTCGAAATATATTAATTGATCAACCAAATTATCGATTTTGCTACACAGAAAACGAAACTTTGAGCCCCCGCGGGAACTCGCCGTTCAGCTTCTCGCTTTTCCGAGTGCCAGCATTTTTCGGACACTCTGTTTACACGCGATCGCGACTCTTGGCACGATTATAAAAGCTCCGAGATGAGAATTTGCCTGAGGCTCGCGCGGAGCTCCTCGCATAATTTCGCCGATGAGTTGTCACGCCGCGCGACACACGGGGGAAAGGCAAACGCATTCTCGGAAGGAAAAAATCGCCGCGCCAAGCTTGGGACTCGAAGATCAACAAATCACTCATTAGAATATTCATGTTGAATAATCGAGTGTCAGTTGGAACAAACTCTACGAAATATCGAGGAGACGAGTCGCTCTTTACGCAGCTCGCCAGTTTTACGAGCGCTCGCTCGCTGGGATTATTGTTATTTATTTCGGCTGTTACTTTTAGACGGGAAAAAATGCCGGAAGAAATTCCGAAGGCACGCGTTCTCAGAGGCGGACCGAAAGCTCGTGGGATCGACCTCGCGTCTAATTACGAGAAAAAATCTAAATCGTTCGTGTCATCTCCGCACGGTAATTGCCCCTCGTTTTCATTAATCGGCAGGTACGTGAAATTGAAGGTGATAAACGCCGACGATTTCCTCGGGGAATCGGTCAGAGCTCGTTCTAATTGTTTTTCAGTTTTCTTGACACCAGAGCCATTGGAATCTTTCGAAGAATTCTGTCAAAGAGAGAAGCTAAAAAATGTCGTCCTCCGGAGCGCGATGGATTGAAACGATTCACAACGCTCCACGAATACAAAATAATGACGCGCGATCGAACCTTCGCGGGGTATTGTTCGAAGGAATTTATCCCGACCAAAATGAAGTGAGATATTCGATCGATAAATTCGTGACATCTTCTTCGCCGGGCATCGAAGTCTCCCGCGAGATCGAGGCAGCATTTCTACCTCCGAGTGAGAGACCTCGTGCCATGAAGTGCTTCGCGAGCAGAGTTCTTCGGAGTGCCCGAAGAGGAGAGAAAGAGAAGGAAGAGAGGGAGTGAGGAGGACGGGGAAACGCGATCTTCGTGATCCACCATTCCTCGTTTCTCTCTTCCTCTCGTTGCATCCGAGTGAGCTGCTTACCTTCGTCAACTCGAGCCACGTAGATCCAGCACCAGGGCGAGGGAGAGGGGTCCAAAAGTTTTGACAAACCACGAGAGCGCCGATAATCCCAACGAGTGGTAGTAACACTGTCACGAAAACGACCGAGAAGTATGCAAAAAGTCGATCCAAAGATCGGTAGAAAGTGAAAAAGTCGGCGCAGCTCCGAGCAGCAGAGCGATCAGAAAAGAAAACGTTGCGAATAGCAAGCGGAGCTGTCACGTCGAGTTTTTCGGTCGGCACCCCAAATTTTATCCGCCACGAGTTTTCACACAATATCCTCACCGCACTTGACACTCCAAAACGAGCGATTTTTTTAAAAACCAGTCAATCGATCGACACCTTTTGCCCCCCCTTATCGAGGAGCCCGCCGTCTATTTTCGTCCCAGCTATTTCGAGTTTACTCTCGGTACTGTCACTGTTAAAAAACCAAGCCCTGCGCACGACGAGACCAAGTGCACAAACGATTTTAATACCCGAAAGGCTCGCCGAGACGAGACTGCCTCTCGGACGCGGATCGGCTCGAGGTATGCGGTCGACCTCGCCTAAAGACTTTTCGTTTCGACTGCTTGCCGTAACGCACCGCCACCATCCGTGCCTTTTACCGTTACACCGGATTACAGAGGTGCTGTCGATTTTACCTGTGCTCTCTTACTCCTTTTTATCTCCTCCGAACGCTCCTCGAACCTCGTGGAAAACTCTTGCCTCTTTCCCCCACTTTTTCGGCACATTTTTTTCGTAAAGATCTCTACCTTTGAATTCCTCGCACAGATTTCAGGCCGCGGCGTTCGGAAAATCGACCAAATCATCCGCATCTTCGAAGACTCTTGGACAAAAATTCATTTCATCATCGGGATAAGATTCCACGGTAGTTTTTCAACGATTCCTTCTGAATCTTGACCGTCGAGGGAACGCGATTTCAACTGGAATTGGCACGCCTCGGACCCGAAATAAATTAAAGCCTCATTCGAGTTTCCGAGGCCCGCGAACATTTTCATCAGACTTGCTGCCCAACGCCGTGACCGCGACTCGTCGAATTTATTTGAGTTCTCAAAACCAACTCGACTAGAAGCTAAATAATCGCGCACCTTGAAAATGAGACGAGACCGTTTCTCCAGGTTTTCCACTAGCCGATTTCTACTATATTCAATTATTCAACGGTACGCGAAAATGATAGGAATCGCTACGATGTTGGTTGCTAAAGAAGGCGTGGAAGGGAACGAGAAGGGGACACCTTAAGGTATTACTGGATGGATTTTTTAAGGTACAACTGGATGGACAGCTCGAGCAAAAATTGTACCTCATCGGAATTTCCGTACTTCGTGACGCAATAAAAATCTGAAAAAATTCAGCAACGTTTGGACAGTTATGAACTACAATTATCGATAATAATATTGCCCAAACGTTGTTAATAAATTGTTTAAATAAATAATTTTTTAACAATTTTACAGTAAACCCTTGTGTTTTTTTACGAATCGAATGTGCGCATTTTTCTGAATGCTCATGATTTTTATCAAAATTCTCGTGGATTTTTGAAATTCCCTTTTTTTAAATTTTTCAAGTGGCTCCATTTGTGCATTTTTGATCCAGTAACCTTGAGACTTTTCAAAACTGATGGTAAATATGTCTTCTAAAACATATCCAAAATTCAAATTAAAAAAAATTTTTTTTTTAATTTTTTCAAGAAATTTCATAAATCCACGAAAATTGTGAAAAAATTCATGAGCATTCGGAAAAATACACACATTTGATTCGTAAAAAAAAAAACAATGGGTCACCGCAAAATTATTAAATAATTAATTGTTTAAACAATTTTTTATTAACTTTTGGGCAATATTATTATTGATAATTGTTGTTCACAGCTTTCCAAATGTTGTTGAATTTTTTCAGATTTTTATTGCATCACCAAGTACGGAAATTCCAATCAGATATTGGTCGAGCTATCCATCCAGTTTTATACCTTAAATAACACGAAGGGGGTCAGCTAATCTTCGGGGCCGTTGTCCCCGAGACTCGCCACTCGCATCTTCCGATTCGCTAAAATGAATGAAGAAATACGGCCGAAGTCAGGTGCGCTTTTTACTGAACAGAGGCTCGCTGTCAGCGAGGCATTCTGCCCCCATATTTCTCTATTCTATTGAGCGGCTTTCACTCAATAGCGTGGAATAAATGTAAGGTCGTTTGACTTGGTTGACACGGGCTAAAAAACTCCGTGGTTTGCCCTTTCACGGAAAAACTTTTCGCTATTCAAAGTTACGTTTTATTGGAGCGAAAGGCTTATTGCTTTTCGAACGTTGACACACCCGGAAGTGAGGTGAAAAGTATTTACTTGTCTCGTTGCTCTCCGAGTTCGTAGTCCCGAGATTTCGTAGCAAAATTATTTTCTGAGATGTGAACGAAAACATTTGAGACACAGCAAACGCGTTCGTCAGTTCACGAATTCTTTTTTCGAGACCAATAAACATCGATGATTCCAGCACGACTTCAATTGCGTGGTAATTTTTTGGAAAACATTCGAAATAAGTGCATCGTTGTTTTTGCAAAATAGGAGTTGACTCACGAAATTCTACTAAATTTTTGTTTGGATAATAAATCTTTGTAAGAGTGGACATAAAAATTGAATTATTTTGGAAAAATGTTCATTACAAAATTCAAACGACGCATTCAATGTTGGAAACAAATAAATGTCAGTGGCGAAATGAAAAATGAATATTCAAGGACATTAGAAAAATCAAATTTCAGATGAAGTATTTTATAAATTTAGACGAATTGAAAATATATGCTAATTTACTGTAATTTTTGAACTCGCTTCAAGTTGTAACAGTAAACGCATAAGATGTGTTACACGAAACCAGAAATATTATAAAGTGTGTAAAAATATCGATCTCCGAAGCCTCCTTAATGATTAAACTGCAGTTGAGGAACGTGCAATTACGAATTACATCTCGAGCACGAGCACCGCGCGCGTAATTAAATGTGAGAATCGTGCACACACGACTCGACGATTCGAAATAACTCGTGTCTTGTTCATATAGTACGGCTCACTGGGAAGCACGCGAGTGCGCGATTATCGGGAGCTCGCAACGTATGACATTGATAGCATCCGAAGAATGCGAGAAATGAATAGATTTCCATTCACCGTTTGTCGGACGAACTCCCAACACGAGTCACTAAAATAGGGTATTACACCTTTTTTTGAAAACTGTTTTAAAATAATCCTGTGATCGTAATAAACCAGTAGAATTTTTATTTCAATTTTATAAGACCGAAAACTGTCTTGAAAACTGTTTTTTATTCATGATTTTCAATTTTCGCGCGGAAACGCTAGCCGCCATGTTTTTTCGGTTTGTGACGTCACTCCGTTAGTAAACAATACAATTGCGAAAGACCAAGTAATAAGATTTGTAAAAATAATGAGTTATAGTGGTCTATCATTGGTGTCTCGTGCCTGAATGCAATAATACAAGTGTAAAAATACCACAAAAATTGTGGATTCATCGCCACCATCAACATATTTATCATTGGTAGATTTGTACTATCTGCTTTCACAAAACCGTCTTCCATGATGCGATTTTAATAAAATGAATGATAAAAGTCCACAAACGTGCATAATAACTTGTAAAATTTCAAAATAACACAGAGCGCACAATAAGAATCTAGATTGTTTACTATCGGAGTGACGTCACGTTGGAATCCAATATGGCGGATGGCGTTTTCGACATTTGAAAAACAGTTGAAAAAAGACGATCTTTAAAATTGAATTATAAAATTTACATTGCATTTTATGAATAAATATTGACGTTTCTCGTTTACTTTTTACGAAATCTATCATAATCATGCATTTTTATATATTTTTTTACATGGTGTAAAATACCCTATTCCGATCGGTGTGAAACCTTTTGAAATATCGTACGAAACGATAGAACGTTCCAAGATTTTTCTACCTGAAGCAGATTCATGATTATATTGAATATTTCCGAATATTTATTAACGATTATTTGAACGTGTATTTGTTGTATAATTGGAAATAATCATATATTTCATAGGTAAAAAAAAATTGCGTCAACGAGTAAATTTGAAGGCAAATTCATTTATCATGACCGACCAGAGAATCTGTTGAATTTCTAAAATAGGGTTTTGTTCCGCATTCTCTTCCATTTTTGCTTCCACATTCCGAAACAAATTATTTAGTGGAAAGCTATTGCATGGTTTTTCATTTCTCAATTATCTATTCTCAACTATCAAAACAATGATGAATAAACTCAAGATACTTGCATCATTATACAACTAACTTGTCCGTGCGACTATAAAAGATTTGCTTAAAAAATCGAAAAAAACGTAACGACGCTCGTAAGCAAAACAAACCCTGAACACGCCCTCAACTGCAAGTCTAAATAATGAAGTGCGTCAATGCCTACATCTCATTTCTGGCGGTCTCAAGTCAGTATATAAGAATTAACGCGTTGTTACCTTTATTTTTAGGATTAGTCACTCATTATTTCTCGGTCTCACGGCCGATCAGTTTATTAATTCTGCGTCGATTTCGTTATTTTTACATTTGCGTGTGTGCTTTAGCGAAAGTTCTATCTATTTTGTGGAAACACATGGGAATTTTCTTATACCGCAGTCGTCGAGTCCGCCGAGTGAATCAGCTCGATCGGTACGAACGTCACACCGACTGGGTTATGCGAGGACGAGACCCAGCCTTATCTGATAAATTTTTATGTTGTGCACATTTTGTGAAGTTTAGAGAAACCTTCGTTATGACGTTTGTTTTGCGTCCTTTCGTATTGCGAAGTTTCGTGAAGAAAAAATACCTGTCAACGAGAAACTTGATGAAAATAACCAATCGTCAAATCACTACGAGCCAATGTGAGTTATCGTTGGATATGAAACAAAACCTTCATCTCATGTCTGTCACAATTTTCTTTACAATGTAAGACATGGTTAGAACGTTCTCTTCGATGTACCGGGAAAATAATTCTGCCGGGAAATTCAAACATGCTGCGAACTTGGTCGATCTTTTTGTAATGTAATTGTGATTCTTTTGTTGCAAAGGTCTTTCACACGGAGAATACGAACATCAAGATCCCAAATCACCAGATGAAATGTTAGTAAATATTTAAAAATTTGTAATCGTTAACAATAACCTCTTCCAAACCAATTTTTCTCAATTTTTCTCTTGCATTATTCTTCTTCCTTCATAGTGTCAATGTCGTATTCATCGATAAATCAGGTAATAGGAAAGAGATCAAAGGCAAAGTTGGTGACAATGCTTTATATCTGGCACACAGATATGGAATAGAAATGGAAGGAGCCTGCGAAGCTTCTCTCGCCTGCACAACTTGTCACGTTTATGTTCATGACAAATACAGGGACAAACTTCCTACGGCTACCGATCAGGAAGAGGATCTCCTAGATCTCGCACCTTTCCTGAAGGAAAATTCTAGGCTAGGTATTCAATCTTACGAAGAATATCTTTACCATGATTCACTCTTTCGTCCATTATGCCCTGAGCCTGAGATAAAAGGAAAAAACAATTTCATCGTAAACAAATTCCCTGCAAAATTGATCTATTTCAAAAATCAAATTTTTTCAGCATTCTATTAGAAAGTTCAAATTGGCTAAATTTCATGAAAGAGTTGTTTATGAAAATAGAAGAACCGATTGAGACTTTTACTGAAAATATCCTTCGATGAATCCAACTGCGGTAGAAAACCCATTTTATGAAAAGACAAAGCCACTGGAATCAAACACAATTGGTAGCTTCTGATTTCCCATTTTTCTAGTTTTTGCCAAATTCATTCAGTCTCCATTGGGAAATTCTTATGTGAAGAATTTTTCAATCAGCCCAATTGGTTTAACAATATTTCAGCTTTCTTTGTGAACTGAAATGAGCAAATTTTAAAACTTCACATTTTAAGAACTGAAAAACATGTTTTGGTGTCATCTACTTCATGCAACAGGAAAAATATCACGAAAAAAATATGAATTCGAGCCAAGAAAAATAATCCTGATGATGAAACAAGTCAAATGTTTTCAATTTCCACGTTTTAATTAGACCGTGTGAATTAGCACCATTAACATTGATAACAGAAAAGTTCCAATTAGCGCTGAGTTGGAACATCGATTTATGCTCTTTCAGGTTGCCAAATAATATTAACGAAGGATCTGGATGGTATAGAATTGGAGTTGCCGAAGGCAACGAGAAACTTTTATGTCGATGGACATACACCAGCGCCCCACTGAAAAGAAAGTGAATAAATTCTCATGGAACGTCTGAAAAATCGTACAAATATTCGTACCTAAAAATCTGAAAAAATCTTCACTACTGTATATATATATAATATATAGTTTATACACTGTCGTAACAATACATTAGGATGTATAGCAATCGAAATAGCAATAAATAAACCAATACTTAATAAATCAATTTTTTAAAAGCAGCCTGAGTATTTTCTGTAGTAGCAATCAGTGCGTGCCTTACAACAGGGCTAATATCAATAAATTCTGAAGATCCTTGAATCCTTTAAAGGAATCTCTGAGAAAGTGAACATTCAAAAAGAATCAAATCGGAAGAAAAAAGGAACTTAACGAATTCAATTAAATCCACTTAAACAAAATTAAACAAAAATATAAAAAAATTGCATAACTAAGCAAAAAAGAATATGAAAAAGCGAAGAGACGGGTTAAATCATCCATCATGATACAATATATTTATTCTTCGTACATTTGGATTATGGTTCATATTTTTTTCTTTTTGTTTTTCCGTGTGTAATTTTTTCTTTCATTCTCATTTGTTGTTTTTGTTGTTGTAATTACAATGATACAAGATTTTAAACATTTATGATATCATGAATTTGTGGATTAAAATCCTATTCGAGGGGCTTCAGCATTAACATTATACAAGAGACGTCGCGACAATACGCTGCCCGCGCGGTACAATTTTTTTTTCTATCTTCGTCACCGGCGGGCAGCGTCATTTCGATGTGACCCGATGAATTTTTCAAATCGAAAAATTTCACAAGATTCCGCATTTGTTTTTCCTAATATTAACATACGAATCTGAATTTACACATACATATACATATGCATATAAAGATATATATGAATATACATTGTGCACGTATCCTTATATGTATAAATATACATATGTATATGTGGTTGTATACGTACGAATAGATTTATTTCATCTTTTTTCCCTTTAATTTTATACATGTACATCTATGTGTCTGTGTCAATAATCATCATCAATGACGCGCTTCGAGCATCTCTCTATATTAATAAATCGCTCCTTTTCAATCATAATTCACTTAGTATCATTTTCTTCTTTTTCTTTTTCTGTTTATTTTTTTCATTTAATAATAATAACATTCCGTTTACAGTCATAAATCGATATAATTATAGACGTGGTTCTCTTTTTTTTCTTTCATTCATTAACATATTGGTATTTGTTGTTCTGTTTACGAATTTTTTGTTTGTTATAATTCAGCCTCACTTCGACACGCGTACTCGACAAGAAAAGCAACTTAAATAAAAACATCATCCACTCGTTCGAACAACAACAACAACATTCTCACGCTCTATATACTTCCTACATCGTGACGTATTTCCGCTCACTCACACCCACACGGCAAATATCATACACACCGACATATTCTCATTTGGTAATAGTCATCACAACGACTTACGACTTATTGGGAAAATAGCTTTTGTACTTATTCATAACTAAAGACGAAGGTGTTAATGTTCGCGCGCGCGCGCGCGCGTGTGTGTGTTTGTGTGTATATCTCTGTAAATACGTGTCTCGACGATATTAAAATTTACCGTTTGTACCACATATATATATATATATATATATATATATATGTTACATTGAACAAGGCAAATATTTGAAATTAGTGTTTGAAAAGATGGAAAGTAAATAATAAAGGTGATGGGAGGATCTTCGGGTCCGGGAGACGGGAACGGAAGATGATTACTTTGTGGACGATTCAATAAACCGTTGTTTATGGCAGTAAACAATACGTTGTATATATATATACACATGATTCGAGATAATGTCGATTCTGCAGCTTTGAATATCTCTCAGAATCTCGTTTTTTGTCGCCTCGTTATAATTTTTTTTTTTAAATACCCTTGATGCGCGGGAGTGCAACAAATTTTTCAATTAAGGGGGTAAAACGGAGTTGTCTAGTTTTTTTTTTCTATCTCCTTACTTACGGGCGACCATGAAGAGAAAAAAATTGTCAACGATCAACGATTAATTGTTTTTTATTCCTTCTTTCTTCATCGACTTCCAGTGTCAATGCTCAGCAAAAGATAAAAATACTTTCGCGACCCATCGGTCGGCTATAAAGTTTGAAACTTTGGGGAAATCATGCCGGCATTAATTTCGGAAAAAAAAGTCAATTTTGAAAATTAAAACAAAGAGAAAGAACGAATGAACGAAGACGAAGTTTGTTTTCAAACTGAAACACTTATCACTGGACTCTTATTAGACTTCTTTACTCGATCACATAAGTCGGCGTGCACGTAAAAAATGCAATAATTAATAATAATAATAATAATAATAATAATAATAATAAAATAATTATCGTTCAATGTACAGGTGCTATTTCTAAATCAAAAAGTGACGATCGATTCCTCTGAACCCGTAGAAATCAATTGTTACTTCTTGCATATAAAAAACTGTAAAAAGTCAATATAAAATCGAACACACCCTATTATTTTTGTTTTGTTTCATTTTGTTTTTCTTTTGGTGTTATTTTTTGTTTCTTAAAAAAAAGAAAATTCTCCAAATATTTTCATGCTCCACGTGTTCATTAGCGTGGTTCTTTTTTTTTTTTTTTTTTTTAATTTTCTTTTTTAAGCGAAAATGCTCGCGGAAAATAGTGTCACATCTCGCAGTGCGATAATGGACCAATGAAAGATCGAACCCTAAATAAAACCTTGATCCGTAATTTGTTTGTTTGTCATTTTAATTTATACTTTCATTGGATTCAAAATTCACCTGGGAGATTTTCGCGATTATGAGCAAAGAAAAAAAGAAACAATAAAACAAAAGATTTGCGAAATGCGCGGCACGTAACAAAAGTGAGAGAATATAAAAAAAGTAACAATTACGTGCATTTTTTTCACCCGGGATCAAAGACGATATTCACCTATCGCGATATTTCGGGATGTGAAATAAAAAAACTATTGAACCGTTTCTTCGCCAGTATAATATTCTTATTTTTCTCATTTTCGTTTTCTTAGCATCTTATCGTAATGAAATTTTAACGACAAGTTTTTTGTGTACACATTGATGTAAAATTGGTGTTTTACATGAAGGGGCGAGATGGAAAAGGGGCGGGGGCGCGGGTCCGATCGGCGCAATTGGCAATTATGAGACACAGAAAGCTTAAAAACACACAGCGGGGTACAGAATTCTCGACTGTTAAAATCGCTTATCTTATTTCTTTTCATCTTTGTTTTGTTCACATTTCTCGTTCGTTCGTAAACCTCGGAGTTTTTAAAATATCGTAACATTGTCGAAACTCGAGAGAATACTTGAACTTTTATGTCTGAGATAAAGGTCGAGGGGATTTGTGGAAGTGGAGGAAGGATTCATTTTTTTCTGTTATTTCTGTCTTGCATCACGTTGAAATTTTTCCTCAATCACGCGAGATTCGATCGACATTTTTGTCATTTTTTCTTCTTTCATTGCGAGTTTTTTTCCTCTTTTCCCTTAAACTCGAAGAATCGGAGTTTTATTCGCTAAGTTGTTGTTTACAAATGTCGAAAATTTCGAATATACGAGAACGGCGATTCGATACACGACGTTTCGAAAACGCGATATCAACGCAGATTCTGTTAATATATCCTGAATGAAGTTAGTTGAGTCGGTAGAACAAAAATAAAAGAAAAAATAACGAACAAAAGTGAATTCTGTACGATTGGACGTCAATAACGTTTTTCAATCAGCTGAATAAATTTTTCACGTTTTGTCAGAGTCGTTTAACCCACAGAAGTGAAAATATTCTTTATTTTCACTTCTGTGAATTTAAAGAAATCGCGGTCTTCTTAAAAACTGAATAGTTTTCTTGAAACATTGTTCAAATTTTCAGTTTCGTAATCGAACGATAGAAATTCCCTACAGACAGAAAATATTTGAGCTAATATGATTTCTGTGCCTAAACTAAGTGAAAAACATGAATAGCACACTTCTGTTACGAGTTGTGTCATCGAGCAGATCTAGAGACGCGCAGTAGCGTCGTGGCGCCAAGTATTGAAAAGAAAATTTTCGATCGGGCAAGGCAAAACGTGGAGGGATGTATACTCGAGATTGGTCGATTTTGTCATATGTTTTTTTTCAATAATAAAAATCGTATTGTTGTCGAGTGACGTTTAAAATGATTTACCAGACAATAAACTGGGAATTACTCTGGAGTTATAGGGATTTCGAGAAATGATAGATCATATTCAGAAAAAAATTACTCAAAGGATAGTAATTACTCATCAATATCTTAGGTGATCTATAAATGTCGCGGTCGGTGAAAAAGTCGATTCACGTACCTCGTACACGCTTGGTATTTGAAGACAAACGTTTTAGACACCTCTTTTACACTCGCGCGTATTGTTACCGACTTTTGGATCACCTTCGAAGAACGAACAGGGATGAGGAAATTCGAAGTGAAAAAAAAGCTTCAATCTCAATGTGAATTGAAGGTAACAAAAATATTCTCGGGACTTTCGAGATTGCGAATACAAGAGGAGAAGCATTAGAAGAATAATTATTTTTGGGGGATCGCAAATAATAATGGAACGTTAATATTTGCGTTGAATAATTGGCGTAACTTATCGTAATAATTGTACGTTGAAAGTGGTGAGAATTTGAAAAACTCAGAGGAATGCAAAGTTCTTGTGTGGGCGCGAGAGATGTTCGGTTATGCAGTGCGTTTTTCGTAATCACTTCTTAAGGAGAACACTTTTATTTTTCACATAATACTCTGAAATATCGTCCCAGCATTAACAAGTCTCGAAAAACCCGGACAATTGTCGTTACATACCGGAATCGATTGATTTCTCTTTGTAGTTGAATAAATATTGAAATAACGGTAAAAAATAGAAAATAAAAGTTAAAGATTTGTTGTTTTGTGCTTATGAAAGAGATAGGAAAGAGGAAGAGAGAGAAAGAGAGAGAGAGAGAGAGAGAGAGAGAGAGAGAGAGAGAGAAAAGAATAAAATATACAAACTGTACAATGCGTGAATCGCGTTAGAAACGTATGTGCGCGTTGCAATCGTTTCGTGGTTTTAGTTGTTGCGTATTATCTTTTGTTGCTCAATCGCCGTCTTCGTTTCGTTTTTTTTCGCTCGTTGTTCCCTTGCTCGGCAGGGTCTGTAATGGGTTGATCCATGGAGGCCAATTCTTCAAAGATGACGTTGATGAATAAGAGCGTGAACCGGAAATTGTCTGCCCCTTTGATATCTCTGACAACGTCCCATGCTCAAATCGTGGCATTCGTAAACATTCGGAACTGTACTATTTCGTGTACCCTCCGACGAACGTCTTGGCTCGAGCAAAAACGGTTCAGAGATATAAAAGGGCGTTTCCAGTTATTCCATCGGATGATGACGACCTCCGCAGATTCCACATGACATTCCGCAACGATGAATCGCGCGTAACGGCGGATATAATAGCAAACATGGCGCTATCACTGACAAGAGAGCCAGACCGAACCACCGTCTGCAGCAACCTTCTTCCATGCTACAACTTTACAAACGTCATTCGTTAATTACAATCAACGAAATCATATTCCGTTATTATGTTATACTCAATGAATTATTTCATCCAATTTAATAAATTAATTCTCAATTATTCAAACAAAGGATTCTTGATCAATGCAACATGTGTGTGTGTGTGTGTGTGTATGTGTGTGATGTTTCTTTTGGAACAGCTTCGGTCGATTCAGCACGGTCGATAATTTGAAGACTTTTCGATATTTCTGTATTTGGATTTTTTCTATTCAGGCTCCGTCTCCGAGGAAATTATATTGCGAGAAACTTTAACCTTTTTTATTTCAGATTATCAAAAAAAATTGCATTTTGTGTTTCTAAACTAAAATATGAAATTATTCATTTTTTTTTTGTTCAATACATCTTGAATATAATTTACTCAGAAATATCTTCTTCGTTGGATGTAGCTCTTTATGGCTCATTAAGGAAATTGCAGGTTTTCAATGTAATAATGAAAATGAAATGAATCGAAGAGTAACACTCAACACTGTGAATTCAATTTCCAATTAAATTAATCTCTGACGTGAGTCACAGTTTGAAAATCTGACAATGAGGTCCACCAATTCGATTGGACTCGAAAATATTCGAAAATTTAATTACGTATGCACAATAATAACTGAGAATGGAGTTCCATTTTTTTTAATACAAATAACAGCGATATCGTGTTAGAGTAGAAAAGTTACGAGATAATCAAACACGATAAATGAACGATTAACTAATAAACTCAATAGCGAAACAACATTATAATTACCACGATAATAACATAATAATTTGACTGGATGTAAATTAAAAAGATAAAATAATCACTAAAACATTTGACGAGAATGAAGAGTGGAAGAGTACGTACCTGCAAGGGTTTTGAGCGAAATCTCCCTCTGCGTCGCTCATACAATGATAGAGCATACATTGTGCGCACAATAAACAAGAAACAGTATCGATACACCGTCTTATAGGATCGGGTGAGTATTCGCACGATCCCTTTGGGTTGTGCTCTTCTGCGTAAAGCTCTTGGCAATGTTTGCATCGTAATCTAACATTGCCTCGTTTCCCCGCATTTTTCGTCGGTTGCGTGACAATAATATCCGGCTTTTTGAGTGAACTTGCAGAATTTCGTCGATCAGTTACGCGATCACCTTTGTGGTCGTCGATTACCGGATACATGTAATCATGATTCAACGGAGTCAATTGTACGTATGGATAATTGTCGGTGCTAGTCTCGTAATTAATCGGTCTATACGGATCCGCAAAACCCGTACACTGCGTTTCGTAATTCGAGGTTTGTACGATCCCCCGACGAGATTCCGCCGACTGTCGGGCGTCCGGATTGTCCACTGGTAAATTAAGCGTCTGAAGAAACAAGAGATAAAGAAAAAGCTATCAATTTTTATATTATATTTTAGTAAAAACGATATTTTTAATATGATGATACTTTGCAATGAATATCTGAGAATTATTCAACATTTTTGTGGTCTTATTGAATAAAATCGTGGATTATGCCATATATTTTAAGTTTTTAAATGAAGGGGAGAAGTATCATTTCATGAGAAAAAATAAATTGTTGTAAATTTTTTTTCAAAATTTTACGTACTACAAAAACGTCGTCCTCGTCTACATCTGTGTGACAACCGTGGAGATCATCGTCCGCCAAACCTACAAAAGAATACGAGTATCGTTACTAAAATTTTACATAAAAGTGCCTTTCAGTTTGCATTATCTCAAGAATTACGATTACAACTCACCGAAAGATAGAGCCAAAACAAATGTAAGAACGCAGCAGTATCACAAATATAATATTGTTAGAGTTTATCAATTTGTATCAGATACTTTGATTTACATTTTAACCAATTCATATGTACATAATCTTTGTAGAAAAAATTATGAGATCACTCATAGATAGGATAATATGGGAAAACATTATTTGACTAGCCCTCGAGTATATTGAATTCGGACACTGAGCTCAAAACTTGTCCGAATTATCAGCATTGAAAACCAATACCTCAAAGTTGTGAAATTTAACTTTAATCAAATTTTTGGCAAAGAAAAATGTGCAAATGTCCCCAAACATCTTTAGACGAATAAATAAGTTTCACCTTCCAACAACTCTTCCACAGCTGTTTTAACTCCTTTGTCAAAGGCTCTCGCATCTGCCGCTGTTGTAAATGTCAGTCCAAATTTTTTCTCTCCAGTACGCCAATGATGAAAAGTTGGCATCACTTTATTGTATTGAAAGTCCTTTTTAATTGTACAGCTAAGAACAACCTGAGGAATACGAAATTAAAATCATGAAACATTTCTATTAAGATTATAACTGGAAGATTCAAATCATGGAAACGCATGCTCCGAATATTACTAGTGCGATCAAAGGCCTGCATCATCAAAACACAACGAACAATATTAGTTATATCTAGCTATCGACAATTTCTGGAAGATAAAATGGAGTAATTTTATTATATTACCACAATGCAAACTCCAATACTACTTATTTAGAGAGACTGCTCCAAATAACATAAGCTTTTGTGGAGAATTGCTTCGCGAAAAAGATGATAAATATTTCTAATATCTTAAAACAAGAGAATATATTTGTGATTAGCAAATAAAATGTACCGATTGGTCGGTGATTCGTTTTCCATATATCAAGTATTCATATCTTCTTTTGGTTGTTCCCGGGGGTGAACTCGTGGATGATCCATGTCCGGTTTGACTATTGGTGACAGCGCTAGTCGCTGAATGTGTCGGAGTTGTGGATGGTAGAGTAGGTGACCTTGATCCGTTAGTACATCCAGGCGGATGAAAAGCAACGGAGATGGCTCGCCGTCTCACTGAGACATTTGCGAGGCCACCTCCGCTTAAAGGTACCCATCCGCCTGTACTGTCGTCCCTCGTCATTACCTGGGCTTGTACCCTCACCAAGTAATTTCCACTAAAAGTATTCAATACCAACGAAATTTGATTCTCCTTTTTTTTTTAAATAAATCATACAATATATTCATCATATTAATAATTTGACAGTGAGGTAGGAAAAACAACTATTCAAATAAAATATAAATGTTCTCTCGAGAGATCTAAGCTTTCATTAACAATTCTACATTTCAGAATATTCAATTTGAGATTAGTTTACATTTCTTAGAAATTTCTACTTGGAAAACAATAAGTTATTGAAATGAAATCATTTCTTGTGTCTCTCAAACCAAAGTTAATGTCATTATGTATGAACTCTTTTATTTATGGTTTGAATAAGTTTGCTCTCCGGAAAATTTCGTTATTTTGATAAATTTTCATAATATTTCGAAAATTATTGATTAAAATAGGAGACATTATTTGTACGTTACAATTATTCCTTCATGACAAGGGCGAAACCTATTTTACTCTAATATTTCCGTTAGATTGAGTATTTGACGTTTTTCGTGATTTTAATAACAAAGTGAAGGATCAATGTTATAACTCGTGAATTTTTAGACACAATGTAAAGAGATAGATTCTTTGAAAAGCATTCATGATTTTTTCACATGGAACATGAGGCGAGAATCGTTTATTTATAACATATCCGATAATATTGATTATTAAGGAAACTTGATAGTGTCAGTTTCATAAAGAAATAATTCAGGTACGTAGTAATTTCAGAACGGTTTTCAAAATATAGAACTGAATTTGTTTCGAAAAGAATTCAAAATCCGTTGTTTTATTTCCGACAATATTTCACATGAGTTGATAAATATCATTTTACAAAAATCTAATTTCACTGATTCTGTTCAAAGCTCGTAGTTCTCGATTGTACGTGAATTATCAAAACATGAAAAAGGAATAGAAAAAATATGTAGGTACGTCCTTAAAGTGTCCTCATTTTGTGGTATTCGTTAGGACAACGAATGAACAATAAAGAGGTAAGGGGGTTTCCAACGAGAAGGTTTTTTCACAAACATTGAAATTCCGAGATAGTAGCTCTAAAAAATAATTGGGTGGTAGTAAAAAAAATAAAGCAGGAAAGAACAAAGGAGAAGGAAAAAATAGAGTCAGAGGAAGAGAGAGAGAGAGGAGAGAGTAGGGAGAAGAGGAGAATCTAGTCACATGTATATTGACATCGATTCGATGAATGAAGGTAACGTGCACACGCACCCACATACTTTGATGAAAAAGTGAGGAAGGGCGGACGGAGGTGGGGGGAATTTCGCGGCGCGAGCACTTCATAAATGCCCCGAAGAAAGCGTGCGTGGCCACGATCTAATGGAAATTGCAAGAGTATTGGTCGGACTGACACACAAACGCGACAGAATAGAACGGGAGAGAAAGAGAGAGAGAGAGAGAGCGAACAGAACCACGACAAAAATTGCAACTTTTAGCTGGTAGTATGGAACGGAATAAAATCTACACATTGTTCTTTCTTGCCTGAAAATCCGTGCTTAATTCCTGTTTTCAATGATATCCCGAACAAAAAAAACTCCTCGATTTAAAGGAAATCGTTAATTACAACATTGAGACGATTGTTTCGTCGCGAGTTTGTATTTTTAACGACAAAACACAGTAGATACACTTGAATCGCCGAAATGTGTTGATTTTTATTCTGCTTTCCCACCTCAACATCATCTCGTTTGATGATAACGACATTATTGATGGATACGAGAGAGGAAGAAAAGGTGTTCAAGGCAGTTTTTTACTCACTCCTCAGACGCCTCTGTCATGATTCGATAGATCGAAGCGTTCACTCAATGCCCACTTTTTCCCACACTTCACCATTTTCGTCGCATTGAAACGACATTCGGCCTCGACACAACCGTTCGTTAAAACGTTACAAGGCTCTATAACACGACTAACTAACAAACCAACGAAGCAATATATCTCTTTGAATCAAGTTTTCCTTCACTGTATATTTCTTTGAAAAAACAATTCCTTTTTTCGGTCTTCGATCTATTTAGCTTCTTTCGGGCTTTTTCTTTTTAGGCTAACGCCAACGACAGGAAGCGCCCCAATCCTTACTGCTCCCGCTCCCTCTCGCTCGCCCTCTTGCCTCGCGCCACCCGCTCGCGACACAACTATATATCGTCGTTCTCGGGCGCCCTCCTCCCCCCACTTCACTCTACACGATACGCGTTACTGATGGAACGCTCCATCTCCCACTCTACGTCTCGGCTCTCTCGCTCGCATGCCGTTGCGAGCGCTACCTCTCGGAAAAACGGCCAACAACTAGATGACCGTATCCTCGATTTCCATGGGGACGACGACGACTACTGTGACTACGCCGACTCCCATAATGTCCTAATAGGCCCGAGCGTTCCGACCGTTCCGACAGAGAAAGTAGTTAAGAAGTTTGAATCGCATCTTATTCTCACTGATTTGAGCGCACGCGCATATGTCATTGTGCAGTCAGAAGAGAAAATCGTTTTCTGGCGGGTTTTCGAGTCTTCCATATTCACGTTTATTTCTCGCTGCCAGCCACTTTTTTTTTAGTGGACTGTATATCGACAAAGACAACTCTTCACACGACGATTATCTTTCTCGGAATGCAAAGTCAACGTTCCAACACTAGCAGAGGTCGGTGGAGACGACCACAGAGCCAGCTCTTACAAAAACAAAGAGAGGGAACCAACAACTGTTCAAACGCGCGAGCCATTTGTGTTCCCTCCCCGTCCCGCGCGGCAAATCTGATCGAACCCGAAAGGGTTCGAAGAGCGAAGAGTTTTTCAATAAATATAATAAATATTCATTTAAAGCTCACCTGCAATCCACACCTCGCTCTATTTTCAACAGCACAGCAGTTTTTGCATAACTAAGATTTTTTCTATTCACTTTTCGAATTCACACGCGGCTTCATGGTTACGGAACATTTTGTCACTGCGAATAACACTATTGTGTCAAGTGTCTGAATAGTCACTGTAAAAAAAATTGTCTTGGCACAATGATATTGTCAGATTCGGATTTCAAAGCTGGTTTTTCCAATAAAAATAATGCGCATTTTTTTGGCTTATGTACTTTCCAGCATATAGTCACGCTTATTATTAAGCATGCGAATGCAATTATAAACGTATGGAATAAACGATTGCGGAATTACGTCACGCTCGCTCTGTTTAAAAAATTGTGAGGGTGTACAATGAGAATTTTTGAAAATCGTAACTGCTTGTACAGCACGGCTGCCCCGATCCTGATATCTCTTCGTTATAAGACGTTGGAGGAATTAAAAAGCACTTGTATCAATAAAGATAATAATAATCATTTTTCAATTAAAATTATGAGGATTCATTATCTTCCTATTCATACTTTTTCGTATATGAGCTATTGAATTGCGTGTTTCTAAACTTCAATTCACTCCGTTGGAATGAATATTTATAGTCAGGATTAATAAAAATATACGAGCATACAGCAATAAGAGTGTAATTTATCGAGTCATGATAACAATGGTATCAACTTACCACTCGGAAGTACTACGGTTCGAAGAGACTCCCGCTCGCTATTTCGGTCAGATCTTCCATTCATTTTTCAAAACACGTCCACGGAATTTATATGCCTTCCTGGCTGGTTTCGGATTTATTTAATTTTCGCGTACGATGTAAGCAAAGCATTGCGAGCAAACGATTCGATTGAACGGATAAAGTTATTATATTATGAGTAATATTTATAACAAAATTTGATGGACAATGTGCGTCTTTCTCCTCAAACTTCCTAACAATATAACGACTAACGACGACTCGCTCGGTTTTCACAGGTGGCGCTTTTTTTATACGTATAGCGACAAACTGCGGAAGATCTTCAATCATCGAATTTGACTCGATTGAAACTGCAGATTTCTCTCGTAATTACTCAACACCTGCTGTGACTTGGCTTTCTTATGTTGATTATTTTAATGTATCCCAATCTTTATCGTTTGTCTACTCGATAAAGTTTCGTGATTTTCTGTTCTACCGACAACGAATTGAAGTCGAAAGTATCAAACTGTAGATTCGACTGAGTGCAAGGATCAGTTTTCGGTTAATTTTGCTCTTTTTTCTATTAATTTAATGAAACAAGTTTCCCAAACAGAATTCGAGAGTTGGACGGACGTTCGGTGCTTCTACAATCTCGGCCAAGTACGGTAATACAGGAACATTTTTTATCGATCGATGGTATGAATCTTAATTTGCTGTTTGCAATTTTTTTTACCAATAAAGCAACAAACTGATGTTCCCGTTATCTGCTGTTGCTGGTTGCTGTTTTACCTATTCTATTCTCTCGACCGAGCAGATGACCGAAAACAACGCCATCGAAACGTCGTAAACTGGCGAGAACGGCCGAAACTGCCAAGAACTGAGAACGATAATTAATTATTATAGTTTTTGCCACGGGAGTAAGAAAGCGCATGCGCAGACAGCAAATTGAGTTTTCAATATGGCCGACGTCAGTAATTCCTGCTGCCTTCCGTCGGATAACCCATTCTTATAATTGTTCGATGTAAATCGAGTGAATTATTCGATCGTTTGAAAGGAATATTGTCATTATTGTGATCTCAATTTGCAGACCCTGCAAATAACGGCTTCGACATAAACGCGAGGCGTCGGAATAAATTGTGTGCCTTCGAAACAAGAGTTTTTACGTGCTGAAGATTCGCGATCAACGGTGAGTAGACTACCGCAGTTCGCCGAGTCGCATTTCATGCTGTTTTTTTCTTTCATGATCTAGCTCACAAATTTGCTACTGCGAGGCGAAACTATATGATACCCCTGCCGCCACCGCTTCCGCGTTTACTCTCGATCCACGCATCTTCCGATTCGGCGTGTTTTTTTTTTTTTTATGTCGGTCGCTTGGGGAGCACTATCACCGGCTCACTCGCATTTTCTCGCTCGATATATTTCTCTTCTTTTTTTCTTTTTGGCTTCTATTTTATTCTTCGATCCATCGACACTTGCTCGGGATGATCCCAGATAAATCCTCCTTTAGCTAATTATTATTCAAACCTGTCTGCCCCTGTCACCGGTATTTCAATTACTTCTTTCATTATAAAAATTTTCAAAACTGTCGTACGAATGATTTTTCTCACTTTCCATTCTTCTTCAAAATATTCCCTTCGATTGTAAAACACAGTCCGATCTGTCATCGACTTAAAATTTCTTGAGCTAAAATTTTAATATTGTGTCTCCTTGCAGCTGCTTATTACAATAACTTATGATGTTGAAATGCGTTCTTACTTTTGGCTTGCACTTCCAAGTTGTATATTTTGAAATAATTCAATGGTTTCGTCAGTTACCAATATAAATCATTGTGCTATGAAAATTCAATTACCATGCTCACTGTTAATCTATTCGAACCTAGTCAAACGCATCGTCCGTTTTTCTCCTTTTTCTCAATTGTTTTTCATGCTATTGTTCACAACCGTGCTACATCAAAATATTTAAAGTTCCATAATAAATTTTAACCATTTGTATGTTAATTCTGCTAGCAACCGTAGTAGATTTTGCTGGAACTATAAGTAACGACTTATTATCGATGATATGAAATCAGAGATGGGATTGTGAATGAAAATGATTAATATCTTTTCAGATCGAATAAGCCAAACGGATGATGCTGGCATTTGGTACGGCGAGCGAAGCATTCCAACATATTTGACAGAACTAAGGGGTAACTCGTGTAAGAGGAATGCATGTCAAAGATAAACAGAAAGAAAAGAATCAAGAGGAGCAAAAAGCAAGGAAAGCCAGAGCCGAATACACTAGAGAAAAGGCTTTCAATCGGTCGTTCATGGTTCTTTGACAAAGCTCCCGTGAATGAGAGACAAAGTTAGAATAACCAAATGTTTTTATACTGTCAATGGTCTTCCTGACCAGCGTTCAGAACTAAGCTCCGAGAGCTGACGTAAAATAACCAAACGAACGAAAAAGAAGTGGGAGGTTCGCTTCCGGTGAAACGTCCTCTGGGAAAGGAATTTCAACGAGACAAACAGGAAGAAAGTGGTCTATTGGGAAACCAAAAAATATGTCCGATGGAGTTTGCGTCAATTTCTTGACCATTCAAGAACAATAACGAAAGGCTAGAAAAGGCGGTCATGCCATAGAGACAGCGCAATTGAATCACCCGATTTCCTTCTTTCTTCCCCTCCGTTTTTTTTTCGTCCTTTTTTTTCTTTTTTTTTCTCAATTCATATTTTCTATTAAGAGAAAAATAGAGAAAAAAACGTGGGAGAGAGACAGAGAAAAAAGGCTTGAGGATGTTGATGTGCCATTAAATAAGAATCGACGATGTCCCGGTCGTTCGCGTGCCCCGCGACCGGACCGCGCGAATAATTTTTCAAATCGTACAGCAGCAATACTCGAGAACTACTGTTTTTCGCTTGCACCGGGCTAAGAGAAAAACACACAGCCGCACACACGTACAGGGGCACATAAAATTAGCCTAAACTCGTGGGAAGAAAAAACCAGCAAGAGAACGCGTAAGGAAAACATCGAATTTCGGAAAGAAGCTAAAGCGTTGATGCGACAAAGTTGTACGGAGCTTGAACTACGCGGACGGCCTTGTACCTGGTGAGTCACCGAAGAATTCACATTGAAATTCGTTATCGCGCTGGAAAACTAACGCCAGTGACTCTTACCGATCCTGAGATAAACTCATGTAACTCGAACCTCAATTCCTCTTCTTCTTTCTGTTTACAGACGTTACGGGGTGTAACCCTGAGTAGTCCTAATGCTGAAAGGAAACATACCGTCGTATCTAGACACCCACAACGAAGACGATTCATTATACGTTACTCTCAGCAATGGGCCGTACGGTAAAAATTGTATAATAATAACAACAACAACAACAATCGTACAACGAGAAACGACTTTTTGGTCGATTGCTTCTTTCGATTATCGAAAAAACGAATGTAAAAGCGTTTTTTACTTTGCAGCTTACGTAGCCAATCCGACGAGTCCAGAGCCTGACAAATACCGACACGTTCTCCTTGATGTTTACTTCGTGACGCCGATTCTGTGCTTGCAATGTAAGTGCTTAATAAAAAATGAGACGATACCAGTGAAAAGCCGCAATGTCGAGCTTGTCGCGTGTGCGCATTAACCTGCTGGTTAGTGCCAGAGCGTATTCAATATTTCACCTATTTCGTATTCCAAAGCATATTCATTGAATTTTACAGGTGAGGATTATATTTGGGGCGTCGGAAAAGTCGGTGTTAAGTGTAAAGGTGAGTAATACCACTTCAGACTTGTTAATGCCATTTAAATGAAAGGCGAAAATTCTCCGGCCGGTGATTGATGGGTCGAAGGCGGCGCGCGGTTCAGTGATCTCGGTAGCTCCGGCCATTGTCTGCTTCACCACTTTAAGTATGTATCGCATAATCCAATTTAAATGCCATATCATTGTCCTTGTCTAACCCGATCCCCCGAGAGGCGTATATTTTCAATATAAATCCATTATTGATGGGTCTACGAGTGCAGTTGTCGTTGTTGCACAGCATTTTTTCGACGTCGGTAACGAGCGGGGTATCGCAGTCTCGAATGTCTCCAATTGTTCAGCGAATCCCCCAATTTCTGCTGCAGCACGTATCGATATTCCATTTTTTTCGCAAAGGTTCGAGTTCTCTCGCTCGCTCGCTCGCTTCTCCGAACGGGAAGCCTGCTTCGAGGTCGAAAACGAGCGCGATTTGCTGTAATTTGAAAATGCGATTACGAATGCGTCGATAACTAATGAAAATGTGGATGCGACTAAAGCACCGTGTCGAATTGAATATCAAATCGAGAATTAGTCTCAACTCTCGGATCGCAATATTGACCTTGAAATAGTGGGACACTCTTCACGCGTTTTCGTTCATTTAAACGTACAGCATATCTCTTTGGGAATCATTACACTCCTTCCCGTTTACGCGTTACAGAAACTACCAACTTTTAAGTATTCCGAGTTGTAAGCGAGTCGGTCAAACGTGTTCGGACTCGACGCGCGCGCACTTGTCATTTCTTCCTTTTTCTCGCCATCATTCTCTCTCGCTCGCTCCTTCTTCGCTTCTTCCGCACACACGCGCGCGCGCGCGCGCAGGTTTTTTGTTTTTCCCTTTTTCTTAGTTTTTTTGCCCCCGCAACAACTGATCCTCGCTCGTTTATGTAACGATTCACAATTCGAAATGTTGAGCCTGCTATCGAACTGCTGGACGAACAGTGACGAACTTGTCATTCTCGATCTCGGCGATCCCATCGGCGTGGTTTTCACGTCCTCGGATACGATTTTCTTACAGCATTAACGTCTTCTCGTCTTCTTTGTTTACTCTGCTGCGTTCCTCAGTCCCATCCAACTTGATCGACCACGACTCGCTCACACCATTTATCTCTCTCTCTCTCTCTCTCTCTCTCTCTCTCTCTCTCTCTCTCTCTCTCTCTCCTTTCTTTATTTGCTGCCTCGTTGCGGTCTCCCGAGCGCGGTACGCACGTGTGTCTTCCCTCATTCGCACCAGATGTCGAGTGTTCTTCGTTCGTGCTTCGCCACTTTTTTTCTGCCTCTTTTTTTACCATTAGGAAATTAAAGCGTGTAACACGCTTGTGTATTTTACGCAAGAAAACCTTGACGATAAGGCTAGCTTAATTTAACCCGAATTCGTTGATTCTCCGTTGGTATAATAAATTTTCAATAAATTACATTTTTCAGTGGAAAATATTTTCATTTATTCTAAAAGTGCCATATTTTTGTATTTATATTTCACGTCGGTGGGATTAATTCACGTCTATTTTTTCTCCAACGTGAAAAGTCTTTTCGTATTCGATCGCGAAGCTCAATTGTACGCTCTTTTAATCTTTTTCAATAACGGAGAGAATACACGATAAAGTCACGTTCGGTAAATATTTACTTATGGAAACTCATGTTAATGGAAAAGAAACGTTTCGAAATAGAAATACACGAACGCCTCCGACTATTAAATTCGAGTTTTTAATTGAAATTTCATTCGTGAAATAGAATAAATTGGCGATGCTCATTTTTTCGATAATAAAATTTCATTCGATTTCGATCGAACATTTTTTTACTTGAAATGCTCGTCAGGAAATTATCGAATATTAATTCGAGCGCTAACCATTTTGTAAATAAAAAAATTTTCAACTCGACACTCTGTTTTGGAGCCTTTAATTCTAGCCACTGAATCTACGGCCATGAGCATTATAATTTGTTGTTAAAAATCGAGCATCGTTGCGGTTTGACCTGTTATGAGCTCGTTGCGGTGAAATCGCATCGAGTCCTATAGCGGTGGCTGGTCGAGTCTCTAAATTAATTTGCCCCTCGGAGCCTGCTGCCGCGTTTGTCACTCAGCCAATCTCTCCTTGGCGTTTCAAAACTTGCCCCTACCATAGCCGGATTTTCTCTTTCTCCCGAATTCGCTGGCGCAGTTTTTGAAAAAACGAGCGTCTAATTAACGTGATTCATTCGACAAATGGTTTTTATATTTATTCAGTTATGAGCAAACAAAACGTATTTTATGCGATCGTACATTTATTTTCCTTATCTCGGTGACGTGTTCCGCTCACCGATCGACGAGAAACCAAATTTTCAGTCGTTGAACTTTTGATCACTAGCCAATTCGTTCGTTCCGACCAATCATATTGACTGGTGAACTCATAATTTTCCTGAGAGTTGAGCCCCCTAATCGCTCGCGTTTCATTGTCATTCATCGCTTAGTTATTGAATCTTTTCCTCCTGCCTCTCCCACTTTACATGGGCTGTGTGCCTCGAAGATTCATTAATCTCTGAATCAGACCCCATCCGTCAAATTTACACATTTTATATTCTTTATGCTCGTCTTTTTGTTTCAACACCCGCAGGCGGTTAAACTCGAACGAGAGCCGGCTCTCGACTGTGTTTCGTCGCGATGTCCGCGACGTTGCGCCACTGTAGCATAGTAACACGCGTACCGAAGTCGCGAATCAGCGCGGCTGTGCCCTCTTTCCCTCGTTCGTCCCCTCTCCGCCTCTCTCTCTCTCTCTCGGGGTGCTTCTTCTTCGTCCCTGCCGCGCGCACCGTCTCCTTTAAGTTGGAACGCCACTCGGGTTTTCTTTTCAACTCTGACATCCGCGGCCACCACCACCACCCTCGTTCGACGATTCGTCGTTCCGCTTGTGCTCGTTAACTTCCCCTCCTTTCCTGTCTTTCTTTCGGTCTGTGTCTACTTTTCGTCTCTCTTTACCCTCCATCCCTCTCGCGCAACGTTCGTCATCGTACGATCCGACCAACTTTCGTACCCCATTGTAGCCCACGGTAAAATTTCAAAAATTTTTTCGAACTATAGCCTTTTGGTACGCTTCAAGAGCACTACAATTAGGCATGATTGCGCATTTCGCGATAAGGAATTGATAGCCTACTGAATACACGAGAAACTCGACGGTGACGGCGAGTTTTTCAAAAAAAAGTGGTACATTTCGAGGTTATGCTGAGATTGGTGACGTAAATCGAGTTTGCCTTTGAAAAGTCTTGTACAGCGAGGACCACGTGCGTGTTTTATCATACGAGAGACTTATCGCCGATTATCCGACTTGTCTGATGTAGGAGCGTTCGTAACTCTTCGTTAACTTTATGATTTTTTTCTCTCTCGCCAGCGTATTCGCGAATGTACAGTTTTTCAACTATTGCGAGAACGTAACCGCGCGATATTTTCTGTTCTCGTCAAATCGTGGGATTAATTTTTTCTACTTGGCTTTTTAATGAAAATGTGAGGAAAATATTGACGAGGAATAAAAATAAGGAAATTCAGTCCCAAGTCGATAAGTAACCTTTAGAATGTCCGCGAGCGCGGTTATGCTTACGCGCGAAGCCGAAGAACGGGAGGGAAAAAAGGGAAGAGAACTGGCAACCGCCCACACCAATTCTATATTTGCATGAAAGCGTGCGTGATACAAGAAATCAATCGTTTTGAGAGAAGGATTTCTCCGCTGAAGCGCGAATAGTCACGTCGGACTGTGGCGCACCATAACTCGTACTTTTTACTTATTATTTTACGCGCCTTCTCTCACTTTTTCCCTCTCCCTGCCTCTTTTTCGCTGGCTATCTTTTCTCTTGGACGAGGCGCCTGTCTCGTCGCAAAAATAATTTGCATTAACCTTTGACTAAAAAAAAGTACTCGAAAGTGGGAATTTTGTGGGTCGTTGGACGTGGGAGCCAGAATTTTCGTTACAGCGACCAAGGTCGAACGGTCGACGCATTGTTGTACACACTCTTCGCCTGCTTCTCGTTTTTCAAGTTCGATCGCAGCGCCCCTGCTGGCGGAGCACTCAAGAGACATTATTACGATAACTCGAGTCTAAAATTAGCTCGACACTTTTTTCGGTGCATCTCCAATCCTCAGAAATATCGTCGATCGAGTACAAATAGGAATCAAGTCTCGATTCATTGAGAATTATAATTCTTGGCGGCGCCTCAGCACAGTACGCTCCCGAGCACGTATGACTCTGAGATTATTCGCTGCTCAACATTTCTATACCTAACAAGGGAGGGTACACATGCAACGGTCCTAGACAATTGGGGCTCGTTAAGCATATCGAGAAGATAAACTTTTGGACAACTCTTTTCTCGTTTCGTAGAGAGCACAAGGTTTTAACCCCCCCCTCGCTTTTAGCTTGTATTACAAATTTAACGAGACGAGTCGATCGATTTCGAATGCTTCAACAATGAGGACGGAAATCAATCCTATGGAAACTTACACGGAGCTGGAAACGAGCTCGTTTTGATCAAAAACACTTTTTTTCGTATTTTTACGAAGCTGTTCAGTTTTATATCGATTGCACACGAAAAAAAATTTTCAGAATGCAACTTAACCGTACGTCTTTCTCTTCGTTATCGAAAAACAGAGAAAATGCTGTATAATTAGATTCCTTTATCGCATACGACGAATATATATTACGTTGAAAGGAAGATCGGGGCCGTTTTTGACTCTGCCGTAGGGCTTACCTTAACGAGAATAGATTTTAGGTTAGTCCAATAATCCTCGTGACGGAACACGAGCGAAAAAACGTAACCGAATTCATCGTACATCGCTTATTGGCGGGATGAACGAGTTAAATTTCGTACAAAATGGATAAAGGATGCAATCGAGAAAGACGGGGGCGGAACGAGCGACAAAGAAAGAAGGGGAGAGAGTTACTGTACGTATAATGCAGCAGTACCGAGGAACAATCGAACGGGGTCGAAAGTCCTCTTGTTGCTACGTGGAACTCTGGGGAAGCTCGAGCTCTCGCTTCTCGCCGCTCTGAGCGCGCGCGACATCTTCTCCCTCTTCCCCCCCCCCCCCCCCCCACCCCCTTTCCGCTCATACACTTTTTCACGAGAATTTCACTTTGAAATAGATCATTTTTTTATTTCCATGCCAGTAGTTAAATCAAATGGATTAAAAAAGCCGAGTGTCGTTGAAAAATGTCGATCTCAACTGTAATCGAACACTTTTGAGCTCGATGATCTTTGTTTCTTTTGTTCCTTCGAGTTATTGTTTGACGGCGAATTCTTCGAAAATCGCACATCTTTTTTCATAAAAACACTATAAAAACGTTTTCTTTCGTAGAACGCGACAAAAGTTGTTGGTAACCGGTATGAAAGTAAATTTATCGAGATTTCGACCTCTTCCTTTGTGTGTCTCAGACTCGGAGGGCGCGCAAACTATTCGTTGACACATTTCCTTACCACCTAACCTCAAAGTCGAGTGGACAGCGATTGCTCACCGGAACATAAAGATGGTTTTCTACTGACGGAAGAAAATTAACTTACCACAAGACTTATATTTAACGATCGCGCAGACCATGCGATTTTTTCATCACTTTGGCCAGCAATAAGCGATCTTCGTGTCGAAATGTTGTGCTCAATGTTTTTCAACTTCAAACCGAAATGAGAACTTTCCTCGAGGGCTCTTCGAGTCACGATTTTATCTAGAAAATTCGAAAAAAATCCGAGCCTTTTCGTATTTTTCGTGATTTTTTCAAGCCACTTACGTCAAGTAATAAAATCACTTGGGCAAAACGAAAAATTTTAATCCTCTCTCGAGCCTCTAAATTGAGAGCGAAATACATCGGAAAAGAGGTTTGCGCGTTCTCGGTCGGTAATTATTCTAAAAAGTAATAATACAGAAGCATCGCTTTCTTTTAACTCTGAACCCACATCTTTTGTCCAGTCTTCGGAAAAAATGACTTTTTTCCCCATCACTCGGATGTATATAGACAGATAAATTCCTGCTGAAAGTTATATACCGAGTGGTGTTGAACGATCGATAGTCTGCTCGTACATCCGCGCGCATAACAACCCTCCTCGCTTCCCTTTCCCTATTCCCTGTCAGAGTCGCCCGAGCGACGAGCGAAAGCCCGTTCTAGCCCATTTTCATTTTCGCTCATATTTCTCTCTTTTTTCTCCTCCTCGCTCTCCCCTGCCAGCCAAACTCTTATGCGAACATTTTACATTTTCAGATGGTTAATAAAAAATTTCGTCTCGACAAACTCCACTATTTTTTTTGACGAAGATTCCGGCATATTACGATGATTTCTGCAACAATCGTTGGCGATCGATCGCTCGTGCTGCCGCGACACGGCGAACGTCGCAGTTTTTCATAACCTCAAAAAATGTTGAGGTTACGTTCCGAGTGCTCTCTTCGCTTCCGGGTCTCGCTCATTACTGTTATCCAACGGATCGGCCATAATTTTCATGAATTTGCGTCTCGTCTCGCCGGTTACTGGCGGTGCGACGAATTCATTGTCACTCGTAGTTCCCTCGTGTCAAATCTTCCGTGATAAAGTGTGCGCGCGAAGCGGCGCGTCGGCGGTATTGTGGTTTCGGACTGAGATTCGTACGTACTACGTGCGTTCGTTGAGGGACGGCTTTGTATATAGAAAAATGTGAAGTGGACGCGTGTCGTGTGAGTGTGTTCAGAAGCTCTACGTAACCAAAGTTGGCTGTCTCGACGTCGCGATTTCGTAGCCGTCCCGTCTCATCGCTTATACAAAGCTCAAAGAGGCGATGAGACACACGTCGGCCCATTGTCGCGTGTGTGCTTTGCCCCCCTCGCTCTCGCCCGCATTTTCTCAGTTCTCAAGCGCGCGGCGCACCGTCCCGGTAGAGTTGCCGTGTCGTACGATATGCCATCAGCAATATCAGCATGCATTCACGAGCGCACAAAAACGCGACGGAGACAGAAAAGGGGGCGCGAACTATGACGCGTCCCTCATTTTTTACATTCATTTCCTATCGGACGGCGAATAAATCTACCGAGAGTGACGCGAGCCAGAGGCTTTGTCAACAAAACAAAATATAATCCCGAATCGCTGTGTCAATCTCGCTAAACTTTGCTCACCAACCAAAAGCTTTTTCTTCTTACTTTTTCGAATTTATTTTCATCACTACGAACGTTCGCCGCCGTGAGCGAATAACCGGTTTTTTTTTCGCATTCGTAGATCGATTTCAATAAATCGATTGCGAAGGTGGGTGGGGGGGGCAGCCACTTCGTCCCCTTTCCAAACCTTTTTCTCCTTTTTCCTCGGATCTTCGCAACAATTCGAAGCTCCGAGAAATGAGCCAAACGAAACAATCGACGGGCAATAATCCGAGAATAGCTCGCGCAGATTTTTCTCTGAATTTCTCGCGGTCGCGGAACCCGGAATCGACTCGTTGCAGGACGAAACGTTGCTGCTGCGCTCAATGACAGCTTTGGAATATTATCGACGAGGACAATCGCGACTGTGGTTACGAGACAAAGCTTGGGACCTCATACAATTTTAATCCTCTTGCCTTCAGAGCGCTGCTCGATGCGCGTATTTGCCCACTTTCGAGTCCTCGCGATAGTGCAAGCGCGACCCATTGCCACAGGTGAATAATCGCACTCGTTTGTCAGTAAAATTCTCCGCATTTCATTATTTCGATTACCAATTTTCCCATGGAGTTAATCGTTCGTGCGGAAATACATATTGAAATTTTTATTTTTCTCTCGGGACATTTCGCTTCCGTCAAATACGGGGATCCGTCCTCCGATCGGACCTCGAATCTCCGACTTTTGACTTTTTTCAAGACCGCGTGGCCAATCACAAAACGGCTGTCAACGAACAAAGCGTTTCTCTACTGAATTTTTCATCATTTCGAAAATTTCACAAGCATTATTTATGTAACGTGGAAAATTTGTAGAGGATCGCAATCGGAATGTAGAAAATGGAAAAGTGGAGAGGAATAATAAAATTTTTGTGGAATTTTAAATATTCTGATGGGGCAACAAAGTTTCGAGAAGTGCAGCGAAGCTGCTGGATCCAAAAAAACAGTGGTCGGAACGATTTTAGTGGCTGGACGAAGCACTTAAACGTGTTCAATAAAATATTTCGAGGAGGTTCCCCTATGAGAGAGCGATTCGAATATAAAAACCTAAAAACGCAACATTCAAAGTGGTTTTCACTATTGTTTTTAATGACAAAAGTCACCTTAATTAACTTTGATAGTTAATCAATAAACTTTATAGAAATTTTTTCCTCGATGAGTCGACAAACGATGAAAAATGTTCGAGCATTCGATCGACCGCGCATTTGAGGTTATGCTTAAAAAAGAGGGTCCAAGGATTACGAACGAACGATGAGAGACAGATAAACGAATGCTCCGAGGAGATTAAAATTCTCCGAAAGTCAAAAAAATCGAATTTTCATAATTTCTAGTACCGCGACGTTGCCAAACGTGTTGTCAAATCGTTAGCGGATCGTCGATTTTTTTCGTAGGGATTGTGCAACACAGTCCACGCACCGTATCCTCGCTCGTAGCAGGACCCCCTTAAATTGAAGCCCATTGACGTGTCTTTTCACGACAAAAAGTCGAAAATTTGACACCTCGCACCACGCTTTGGAAAAATTTCAAGGGGTTTTTAGTCCAACTGTCATTCGCAGATACGAAATGATATTTGAAGGTCGAGAGACCACTGATCTGGGTACGCGCGCGGTCGGCGATAACATCGGAGGCTCGTTAGCGCTTTTTGCTCGTGTTGAGATTGCGAGTCGAGGCGCGTTGATGCGAGTGCCTCCGATGATGCGATGTTCATCGACATTCGAGATTTAAAGGCCCATCAGCATCGTCAAGGCCGCGAGTCTGACTTGGCACGATTTATATTTCGAATAATCGAGCAATCCTTCCTCCTCGCTCGGTCTCTAACGCAGCAGCATTGTCCTCGGATCGGAAACTCCCGACCAACTCCCTCGCGTCTTCTTACCAAGCTAATGGACACCAGTAGTTACATTAACGTCGGAAAAACGGAGACAAAATTTCAAGGCTGTCACGCTTTTCGTATATTCAAGAGACGCGAGCTTCGATTTCATTTGAAAAATCAGTCGAACGATCGCCGTTCAACCCGGTTGCGGCGTTTGTACATTTCAGAATTTTCATTCGCCCCCATTTATTTCGAGTACTTGCCGCAGCGAGAAGCAAAATTACCTAAAAACTCAACTATTTTCATCGTCCAAAATTTCATTTCGAAATAAAGTTATTTTACCTTAAAAAACGACCTTCACAATTTGCCCATTATTTCCCTTGCTCTTTCTCAACTTTCTCTCAACCCGACGACAAACTTGAGACATTTTTGTCGTTAAAATTCAACGGAACTTTGAGCGCACTTTCAAATTGTCCGTAATTTAAAAAATGCTTTTGCTTCATCGCCTGTCGACGGTGAAGGGCTTTTGAAAAGTTTGCACGTAAAGAAGACGAGGCAGAAGTGGATGAGACAATTTTTGACGAGGTTGAAATATATGCCGGCGTCTGCTCGCGCGATCGGCGATGATCACGTAACACGGGCCAAGTCACGCAGGCACGGGGAGGCGCGCATGGGAGAGCGCGATGCTTCGTGCTACGCGCGAGAGAGGCTAAGCAGTTTACGAGTGAGACACGGTGGGGCATGGTGGCGGAGAGAAGCCACACTCGTGGACTCGCGAGAGAGAGAGAGAGGCGGCGAGCGGCGGGGGGAGGGCCCGGATCGCCGATAATACGGCACACAGATTTTGGATGTCTTCCAAAATCTTGGCGGTTTCGAGTGAAATTATCGAGGGATTAATATTAATACGGTTTTAAAATTGAGGAGAAACGATACGAGGCTGATCCACGATCGAAATGTGGAGTGGCGAAATTTTCGAGATTCAAGAGAAATCGGGGGCTGAAGGGGCTTCGGAAATGGAATATTCGAAGCGAGCGCACGGCACCGACTTCTCAGCGGATGAATATCGCTGGAGCTTTCGATCGAAAGCCAGCTATTCATTCACGAAAACCACAGTCGAGAAATAATTCTGGGGCTGACGCACCGGATCCCCTGCGGGCGGAAATCCATTCGAGTTTAATTGCCATTTTTACTGGGACTAAGAGCGCAATAACATTAGAGCTAGAAATACTCATTTGCGATAGTGAAATTAGCCTCTCGCGCGCGCCTTTCTTTCGCCTCGTCCACGAGCGTGACCGACTCGCAATTCCCTCGCATTCGTTATGGCCGAGGGATGCTAAATAAAAGAAAAATAAGCTCGAACAATGAGCGATGCGTTTCAGCGATACAAAGTTCCGTTTCCCCGGTGTACGCGTTACGTTTTGCTCGCCGCCGCGCATTCGTAGTCACCTCCGTGCTCACCGACCCTGCCATTTTCGATCGTACATCATCCATTTTGCAAGCTTCGTATCTGCATAAACGTCGCTTTTGTATCTCGAGCGGGCGCGAGAGCTTCGAGTTCTGTCGGCTCCCGGTGGATTCTCGGTTCCGCGTACCACGACGCACACTACTCGCACGCGCTCGAGAACCTCTCGATGCGCTGCAGTACGCGTAACGCGTGCTTCTTCAACGAGACGGACGATGCGCGATAACTAATCTCTCACGACGAGCAGCCTTTGAACCCTCGGAAATTTCGCCCGAATAAGCGCTCACGGGAATATCCGGGGAATTAATTAAGAAAAACGGAAATAATGCTTCGACGGATCTTCGAGGATTTCTCGAGTCGATCGCAATCGCACGGGCAAACATTTCGTAGGCTAGTTTCCACGGAGATGCCCTCGCGAGAAGAAAAGTGGATAAAATTTAATTACGTTATAAACAGTGGTAACTAGGCGGAGAGAGGAGAGTCTCGATCGAAATTACCATCCGATAAGCCCCCGGAGGATTTCGAGCACTGTATTTGCCCGAACGCTTTCGAGGGGATCGAGAAAACGGATGAATGCGCTAGTCGAGAAAAGGGAAAAACGAGAGAGGAAAATATGCGATGGGATCAAAGTAATGGGGGTTAGGAATACAAAGAACGAAAAAAGAGCAAAAGCCCTTTGTGTCCCTGGGGCTTCCGCCAGTCCAGAGGTTACGGATAAATTCTGCCATCGATCCCCATAAGCGCGGAGAGTGCACGGAGAGCGAGGGAGACGGACGATCTTAAATATTTTGGTGGGGCTAATTTCACTCGTCAAACACGCCTCAACTATCCAGTCCTAGTCGCAGCCGCCTCGCTCCCTTCTTTGTCCGTCCGCTTCTCTCCCTCTCTCTCTCTCTCTCTCTCTCCCTGCCTCGCTTTCTCACTCCGCCGTTCGTTCTCGCATACTTCGGTATATAGACGTGCGCGGAGATACGTAGAGCAGGGAAAACACACGGTTGATGGAGCCCCGCGTTGTTGGAATTCGCAATTTACGATCGCTCCCGACAAAGCACACCGGGTCGATATAAACTGTGGCGACTAACGGGAGGAGCTCTCCTGGAAGGGCGACCAAACACCATTTCCGTGTGACAAAGAACGATCCTCGAAGATGGAGGAAAAGTTATAAAGATTTAAATACGCTCGTGTATAGTTGTGCGGAGGATGAAAAAGACGAGTAAATAAATCTAATCGCATCACGGAGCCAAGAGTTGGCTGCGTCGCGAGATCCTCGATTCTCAATCTTCGTTGTCTCAGGTTCTCGATTATTTTAGGTTAAGGTAACTTCCTGTACTGCACGCTAGTCAAACGAGTGCTGAATTTTCAAAACGCCTTTAGACCAAGTTTAACGTATCGATTTTAAGATGCGAAAATATTAAAAACCATCAACTGATGAATGCAAATTTCCACGCTGACACACCTTCACTGATATTTTTCAAAGGATTATCTGCGTTTTTTCATCGATTTTATTGCAACGAGTCTCATTTTGTTCATAGAGGACCATTTGGAGAACAAAATGAGACTTGGAATAAAATCGGTTAAAAAATACAGGAGATTCTTTGAAAAATACCTGTGAAAATGTGTCATCGTGGAAATTTGCGTGTATCGGTTGACAGTTTTGCAAAACTTTCATATTAAATATTTCTTCACGTTAATAAAATATGCTTGACTAACAATAAGTTTAATCGATATCGATTATCGAAGTCAATTCGATAAATGTCCGAATCGATGAACGAGGAAAATTAATTTCAGTGAAGCGAATACAATCGATAAATGAACTTGAATTCGCGGCTCGAAGGTCGCGTCCAAATTGTGAAAGGATGTAGGCGTTTATTACGAGCGCTAATTGACGCTCGATAGCTCGCTCTTCGAAGCTGCGAAGCCGTGACAGCCCAAAAAACTTGACGCGCTGAATTCGGTACGAGCGGCGCGGAGCGCGAAGGGAGGGAGAATCTTGAATATTATAATGAGAAGCGAAAAAAGGCGTGCGGGGAAGTACGATTTTTCTCAGTTCCTCGACGTCGTTCCTTCAGCCGTAAAAGCTCCTCATCTATTTTAATCCGTTGTGTAGCGAGAGAGTCATTTCGTAATTGTACAAATTTGGTCGAGGATCGTGCACGTGCGAGGATAATACAGACACAGATTATGAGATTGTACGTCGCTTCTATATAAATCGCTTTGAAAATATTCTCAATTGCACCACCGCAGAGAAATCTTGCCCAAGCGTTTGACAGCTTTGTCAGTATCAAAGATGGCCGGCGATTGGAGGTTCAGAGCTGAGGATTAAGAGGAAAATATTGTGCCGAATTTCCCTGTACTTAGTAACAACTCCCGTTGTTAATCGACACGCTTCATTCCCTTGTCATTTTCTTGAGCGGAACGCAAGAAGAACTGCGAAGACGATCGAGCGCGCGCAGAGCGACGACGATGCACGATAACTCGTCCGGCCAATCGAGCAAAAATGCGGGGAGCGGGGGGGGGGGAGCGAGCGCGAGAGAGACGAGGAGAAACGTTCATTTTTCGTTGATTTTTCGTACGAAGCGCATGCGCCAATCGTGTATCCACACACCGGGGCTATGTTTCGCGTGTGTAAATGATTTTTGTCCTCTGTGGTGTTCGCGTCCGTGCCCCGGTGCGGGGACGCGAGCGCGGGTGCGCGGTACTCGAATCGCATGCTCGTTGCTCCTCGGCCGCATTCGGCTCAGCTTGGCGAAGGGGTCGAGAGCGATCCACGCACCGGCCGGAAACGACCGAGCACGCTTCGACCGTACCCAGGGACATGGCTAGCGCATCCAGAGCCCCGGATTCTTTGTTGAAAAACTTGAAATTCTCATAAATATTTTTCCGATTTTGCTCCCTCGATAGTGATCAACTTCGGACGAAATAGTTGTCGCGATGTTGAGTCGAAAGAATCGCTTGACGACACAGTCGTCGACGAGGGCGCATCTTCGACGCTTCCACACACTCGATTCGAACGCTACGAGTCTTTCTTTTTCATTCCCCAAGCCGATCCATTGGTAACTTCAATTTATTACAAGGCAATTCGCAACATATGCGCAGACGAATTCTCCATTTTTCTGGATTACGGGCATGAAAAAACGTCGCTTCTGTCAGCAGTGCATAAATTCGTTCGAATTCGTTCCGAGGATCGCCCATTTTGTGATCCGTCAGTCGAATCCGTGGCGCTACTGTAAACTCATCTTTTTCACAGTCGTTTCATGCTTTTCATACTTTGTTCGAGGCTGCTGTAGCTGAATATTAAATAATCTAGGATGTAGCAGGATCGTTTCTGCGAGGCGAAACTAGTATTTTAAAGCGTCGAACCGACAACCTTGATACGAACGATTGTGGGAGCGCGCGCATGCGTGAATCGAGTTTCGATCGGCCCATATCGGGCGATCAGGGAAAGGAGGCGGCAAGTTGGAACGTATCTCGGGAAGGGGAGCTGCTGGGGCTCCCTTTTGGCCACTCTCCGCTCAGCCGTGACCCCCTGGTTGGTGGAAAGTAGCTTTTCACTTTCACCGTCTCCCCCCTCCCCCCATCTTCCTTTATCAGAGCCCTTTTTCGACATCATTAAGTTAGCATGTGTGCAGAAACAACGCTCGAGAGAAAATGATGTTTCGCGTTGTCTCTCGACGCAGGACCTCGCGCGGTCGCCTCGTACACCCGAATAGGAAGCAATTGACCCGATGATATAACCGTTACAGAGACCCGACGCTCGCTCGTCGCACACTATTTTTTTCCCTCTGTAATTATATCCGGTCGGATCCACGAGCCCGGAACGTTCGATAATGATGATTCTCTTTGTCACGGAGATGAAAATCTCTCATCGATTCGCTAAATGAGCAACTCTTTACTTTCGAAGCGGTCCGTGCGAGTGGGCGCTGATTGTTTCTTCGAAAACACGTTTGGCATTCGGAGAAAAATGAAATTCGTGGCTTACTTAGCGAGGCAAACTCATACTCGCGTATGACTTTGAAGGAGATTCGGGAGAAAGCTTTTCCGCAATAATTCGAGACTGGCGACGACACGGGCTCTCCCCGGTCAATAAGCACTCGGCAACAATCGTCGATTTCTATCCTGAAATTTAACGACGACAGCTGGCGGCAGGGAGAAAAAGCAGCGGGCGCGTCGTCACGCGGCGCGCGTGGATATTCAGTCGCGCCCGCGTCTGTGTGAGTTGTTATACGTACGTGAGGAAGGATTGGCAGCTTCGCGAGGCATTTTTATCCGTCCGAATAGCGAGAGCACTGGATATGCACGGGGTGGAAGATGCGACGGTGTTAAGCCCGTCCCGGGACATGTCCTGCAGGAAAATCAATTGTTTCTCCGCCCGTGAACAGAGCCCCGAGGTCCTGTGGGTTTGGAAGGTTCGCGCGGTTCCCGGAGGCTGCACGATGTCGCGCGTAGAGATGATAAAAGGCCTGTGAAAATACGGGATAGGAGAGAGGGCGAGAGAGAGAGAGAGAGAGAGAGAGAACGCAGTGACGAAGAGCGCGGAGAAACGGTACCGCGGTGCAATTCTCTCTCAACTCGCGATCTAAAGTGGAACGTGGGTGTAGCCTCGGTGAACGAGTTGAGAGGAGAGTTTGAGCAAGGAAGGTTCCGCGACGAGCCTTCTTACAGAGAACACCGCGCGCGGTGATGTAGCGAAGGATAAGCGCGCACGGGTCAAAGTGCGATGGTAGGAAAAAGTATTAAAGTGCTCCCAATAGGGAGCGATTATTTTGTTTTGGTTGAGTTTGTTGTTCACTGGGTATCTAACGGTAATAGAAGCTTTTTCGTGTGCGATCTCGCCGGCAGGCAGGCTCCTCGAATCAAGGTTGAAATCGCGCCCGGTGGGGGAAGCCGCGAGGGAGCGCGGCAGGGAGGCGGTAGAAAAAGGGTGAAATAAAAAGGAGGAAAGGAAGCGAGGGAGGGAGATGGCGTTGGGGTCGCGGCTGGAAGAACGTCGCTGCGCGCCTCCGCCTGGCGACAACGAGAGAAAGATGGCGCCTTTAGTGTGCACGACCCTGGGATCCCCCCAAAGGCCACCGCGAACATTGCCGAGGACGGCCGAGGGCTTTCCGGGGAATCGTTCGGGCCACGAGATAGGCTCGCGCTCTCTCGGCTTTCGCTACTCCTCGCTCGCTGCTCTCCGGACGCTTCTGTTAGCCTGCTCCGTGTGTCCTCTCTCGTTCCGCTTGCGAAGCACTCGCGAGGAAGAAAGAGAGTGGGAGGGAGCGAGAGAGAAGGAGCTATGGCTATTGACCGAACCCCGCCGCTTACCGGCCGGTCAGCTGTAAGCCGAGCCGCCTGACTACGCTCTCCTCGGCAGCAGTAAGACTTCTGGTCCCCCGACGTTGCTCCCCGAAGAGGAGCTGCACGTCCGTCATCGTGTCGTGTCGACCGGGCGACGTTCCACAAATCTCAAGATCCTCTACATTATAAAGATAATAAAAACTACGCAACGAAATATAAACTGGAGAAACCGGGGGGGAGTTTTATCGTCTGAATAGTTCGCATTTGACCCTGGTACAAGTGTCTTTCGGTTCGGACGAATTGAACAGCAATAGCACTACCGAGGAGGAAAAAGATTTCGAATTAAAAAAAAACGCGCGCGCGCCCGCGCGTGTGCGTGTGTGTGTGTGTGTGTGGTCTTTGAAAGTACTCGAATACAAAGGAAACGGAGAACGATTTGTGAACGAGCCGGACATTTTGGATACCGTCTCGAATTACTCGGGTGAACAAAAGAGAGGAGGAGGACAACGCTTGGTTGCCGACCGGTAGAAACGGGCAAGCTAGCTGTCCCGAGCGCTTAAACTCTTTTTTTACGAGCGTGTATTTTCGCTGGTGCCGGTTTTCGCTCGGTTCGTTCCTCGCGATCAGTCGCGCAGTCAAACTCTGCTGCTTTACGTGAAAGTTAAGCTGCCGGGAATCCTCGATCGAGGCAAAAAGAGAGCGCGAGGGAGGAAGGAACAAGGGCCAGAGATGACACAACCGCGAGTGAACGAGCAGCGACTCGGTGAACTTTGAAACGAGTCTCCTAGAGACGGAAGTTTGGACAGCGCACCAGTGTGCCGGTCGAATCGCCGGCATCGACGACTTTGAGTTTCGGCTCTTTTTTAACACACCGAGTCAGCTCGACGACGACGTCGTCGTGACGCCAATTTTTTCATCGATTCGACAGTTTCAACCAATTCCAAATTCTCCCCGGTTTATTAAAATATCTAAAATATTATTCTCGATCTGTCAAAAGTTAAATGGTTTTCCGTTAAGAAGCGAGCTCGCGACTCGGACCAAAGTTACGACAGAGCGCGTGTGTCTCAGCGAATACGAATTCATCCGTTGGCCTCAGCTGCAGCTACGCTTCTCGCCAAGTGCCTCGTCGCCCGTGTACAACGAAAAATATCGAGTGAATACTCTTCTCACCGGTTCTTATAGCAACGTTACACATTACCGATCCGAGCCAAGTTTTTTTTTCACCGGATAGCGACGAGATCTTGAAAAAGACAGCGAGAGAGAGAGAGGGAGAGAGAGAGAGAGAGGGAGAGTGCGCAAGCGTTGAAAAGGATAGCGACGGGGTGTACATTCTGATTCCGTCATTCCGAGTGCGACCGAGACCGGAGGAAGGACACCGCGGGTTGGAACAAGCCAAAGCTACATCCTCATCCATCGTATTCCGTAACTGCTCCCTCTTTCTCTCCCTCCCTTTGTTTCCTTCGTTGAACTCCTGAGCGAATCTAACCGCTGCCCGGTCGTCCCCGTCCCATCGTGTGCCGTCGATCAGCCGGTCGCGATCACTAGCCAAAGTGCGGAAGAACAAAAAAAAGCGAACGAACGAATTTTTTTGGCTGATGAAATTGCGCTACGCGGAGATACCCGAAGCGACACGCTTGCCCGCAGCACACACGCACACGGCACTCGAGAATCTTTCAAGAGTTTTTAAACACAAAGGCACACACGGAGATAGATTCCCCTCGCTCGAGTTCTCGACGGATTCGACACAAAGAGCAGCAGTATCGGAAGGGGAGAAAGATAAACTGTTTTATCGACGTCGCGAGTGAGAATTCGGCCGTTGCTGGGGCTGGCGCTGCTGAGGCAACGAGAGCTCACTTTGTCCCACCCGACGACTGCCGGAGCTCTCTCTCTCTCCCTCCTCGTTCGAGCTGGGAGTCCGCTGGCTGACACGAGGACGGAAAAGTCGTCCGCTTCGTTCCACTCTCTTCGCCAATCGTAAGGGCGTTTCAGCACACACGAGGACTCTCGATCGAGTCGTACATCATTCGCGATATTTTCTCCACTCGATATAAGTGAAATTGAACAAACGGCGCCTCGAGTTTTCGCCGAGATTCGGGATTTTAAACGAGTGAAGATACCTCGCCGGTAACGGTATCAAGCGGTCCGAAAACCGGTGGCGGCTCCCGAGTAACCAGCGAACAAAACGAGAGAGCGCCCGAAAAAAAACGTGTCGAATCGTTGCGCGTGGAATCTTTTTCGACGTCGTGACGCGAGATCCTCTCAAGCGGAAAGTAACCCGACGTCCACAATGTGACCTTGAGCAAACTTAACGAAAGGTTCCACAAGATTTTCGAGTACAGATAAGAAATTGCGCTCGAAAGAAACGATGACTTATCGATAAACAGTCATCGCCGAATTGGCTTTACGGGAGAGCCCCTCGCAACGAGCCGACAACCTACTGTCTCTCCATCTTTTTTCCCTTCGGATTGTTCGCAAATTCGTCTATTTTAAACTCGCCGCAAACTCGCGCCCGCCTCGTTGCTTCCGTCCCGGAAAGTAAGACCTCGGAATAATCGCGAGAAGTTCGCCTCCCGGAGGATTACGTCAAAGAAGGAGGTGTTGCCAGTGAAATTTTCGAGTTTCTCATTCCCCTGGAGTGTCGGTGGTGTTGCCCAAAGTTGAACACGTCGCAGCGACGTTTTGCCGGTCGGAAGTGTCAGTGTTTCGGTGTCACCGCGATTTTCGTCGCATCGATAAAAAGTAAGCGAAGAGCTCTCGCGCGGTCAGTTGCCATTCGAACGAGTGTCGGTGTGTCGTATCTACTGAAAACTGTGTCCGCGACGGATCGTCGATTACGACCTTGAAAAGAACGCGTTGGCGCTGAGCTCTCGGTCGGCTCGTGCACCTCGAAAGTTCGCCGCTGGGTAAGAGCCCTCCTCGCGCCACTGGGAAAAGCCGGTTCGCCAATAAAAAATAATAAAAGCAATTGAAGAGGGATCGCGATACTCGTCGCATTATCCGCGTGAGCGAACGGGGCTTCGTTCGCGAGATTTTTCACGAGGGATCTCGCGCGCGCTCGCCAGAAATCCACGGAACTCGCAAAAACTGCGGAGGTGGGGGATCGCGAGTTTGACAAGAGAGAAAGAGAGATAATTGAAGTGGGAAGGAAAAGCGTGTGTCGTCTCGCTCCGGGATCGCAAACGCGATTTTGTGCTTGCGCGAGAATCGAGTGAAGCGAGATGAGAGGCGAGCGCGCGAGAGAGCGAGAACTCGCCGCATAATTCCCCCCGTGGCTCTGCGGATGGAAGAGAGTACGCGGTCGTGCCGCGAGGAATTGTGCGTACCCGCCTTTTCGAAACCGGTTTCGTTCGGCTCCGTGAAACTCGCGGGCCCTCCAACCGCGTTTACATAGCTCGTCCACGTTGCGGGAAGCCCGTTGAGGTCCGATAAAACAAGAGGCAGAAGCAGAAGAATCGCGGAATGGAATGAGGCGAGAAAGAGAGTACACGAAAGGGGAGAAAAATCGTGAAAATAGTGCGCAATGATTGCGGAGAGAAAAAGAAGGACGTAGCGTCGATCGGAGAGTGGCACGCGGGCGCGCAGATCGCACACCCACGTACGCCGAGGATCCGTGGCGAATAGCTTGCAAAATTGTTCACGTACTCCTGCGATTAATAAACGAAGGCTAACCGGACCGAGCCGGTGGATCGAGGCTCGTATTTTTCGGCCGGCGCGCCTGTAGTCTCACCGTTCGGAGTTTGAACGGGAGAATAAAATTTGCGGGCCGCGGATGGGCGAGCGGGGGAGCCAAGGATCCGCAATCCCGCAGAAAACAGTTTTTTTCTTCCTTCGGAAAGAATCCTCCTCGACAAATAATTGCGTAAGTTCGAGCGGCGAGAGCGCTCGACGATCGAATATAAAATGACGGTGAAATTGGCCGGCAGCCCGAGCGAGGAGCGCGATCAATTTGACAGTGTTCAGCGCAGCGTTGATCGATGCAAAACCTAATAAGGGGAGAAGAAGAGCGCGAGGGAGAAACTGGTGTTCGCCGGTTCCGAGTCCACGGACACTAATTGCGAGGGGCTTAAGAGAAACATTGAATTTGATAATCTGATGATAAGTCGAACAGAATCGGGAAGTGATGAAGCAGGTGGGGAATTCACCGGGAGCCGGTCAGGTTGCGCAGCCGGTAGTATTGTACGGGAGGTTGAGACACGAGGAGGACTATCGCGACAGCCGTAACGCGCTCGAGAGCGAAGTATCGGGCCAGCGGAAGTCGTCGTCGGTGGTGCCGAGCGGGGAAGACGCGGCGACCGGTGAATCTGCGAGGGCGTTAAATCGCCAGCAGGATTTGAAGCAGCAGCAGCAGCAGCAGCGTTCGGTAAAGAGCGAGGAAAATGAGCCGAAACCAGGGGCGCTCGTCGGGCTCGGAGTCGGTAGCAAATTGTCGCCGGCAATGTCCCGAATGTTGGCCGTAGACGCGGACAATTACATGCTTCGGAAGGGTTTGAGCGGGGCCGGTGGCACCACGAGCAACGGGCTCGTCCCGGCCTCCGTTGGCATAAGCGCTTCGGCGGGGAATCTCGAAACGATTGCCGCCGGCGTTACCATCGGCACGACGACCTCGTTGACGGCTGGTGTGCCGAGCGCCAACAACCCGGGCTCGGCCGCGAGCGTCTCGATCTTGGGGAGCATCAGCGAGAGGGCGATCAACCACACGAACAATGTCAATAACAACAACCACAATCACAACAACAATAATAACAACAATACGAGCAGCAACAACAACATAAACAATGGCAACGGGAACAATCAACCGCGCTCGATATCCCGGTGCTACGGCTTCGCCATCGGCAAGCAACAGCCCCACTTGGCCTTGAACGAAAGTTACTTCGCGCCGGATTCTCCCCCGGGACAGGCCGGCGCCACTTCCGCTTTCGTTGCCTCGAACGAGTCTCTCTACGCTCATAAAAACGGCGTTGGCAACACCGGCGGCAATCAGCCCGCCGCCGCTCAAACTCTCATCGCGAACGAGAGCAACTTGCTGCTGCTGCGCCGTCAGCAGGAGCACAACCCCGCGAGCCTGCGGCTCTCGGTGCCCCCGGCCTCGAGCAACTCGAGTCCGAAGCAAACAAACGAGGAGAAAAATCGAGCCCAGGTCAACCTGAGTAACGGCTCGTCGACGGCTCAGAATCCCCGATGCTACAGTTCCACTGCCCCGGCTCCGGGGCCCGCTCTCCATCCTCACAGTCCCGCCGAGACCGACGCCGACAACGCCGATGTCGAAACGAGCGGGAAAAACTCGTGCCTCGTTTCCTGCGCGAGACCCTTGTCCTTCCACCGGCACATGTGCTTCTGCACCGGCACCCCGAACCAACTTAAAGTAAACTCGTGTCGCACCGATCCTCCTCTCAGTGCCGAGACGAAATCGGGCCTCGATAAAACACACGACGATTCCAATCCCCGCACGGCTCACGCCGCCGCCAGCGCCCTTCAACACACTCAGGATAAATTGAACAAACTGAAAACACCGGCTACCGAGATCACTCGTAATCTTAATGCTAATGTTGATCATTGTAATTCGGGGGGGTTTGTCAAGAGTCGATACACCGCCGCCACCGCCGTTCCGGGATCCCTCAATGACGTTGAACCGTCCTCCGTCGCTGTTCAAAAAACAAGCTATTCTAACTCGAGTTTGTGTTGTTGTATGTGCGGATCTCTATGCCCTGCAGAGTGTCACGCCTGCTTTCATCACGTTTGCGCCGAGTTCAGCGGTCAACATCTCTGCCAATGGAGCTCCAAGGGGCACGCTTTGCCGGGCCAGGTCTTTGACAAGGAAAAGGTCAGTTTTTTTTCACACAATCATATTCGCATGTGGTGGGCGCATGTCGCGATTTTTTACGAAGGTTTTTCAGCGATGTGCGTTTTTTTGTTTCTCACAATCGGATCGTCCCCGCTGTCTCGCATCGTTTCATTTTTCGCGTTTTTTCGAGCCCTCGCTCTCCGTGCGTTTGCCTTGGGAAACACCGGGAACGAAGATTCGCGCAGTTATGAATTTCGCGTGCTCCCGGAACTCCGGGGAAGAACCTCGGGCTATTTCCGCCCCCGGAATCTCTCGCGCTCTCTCTCGCTCTCATCAGAGGGGACATTCGCACCCGAGGGACCAAAGATTTTGCGCAGCTGCCCGAGCTCAAGAGTTCCTTACAATCGCCAGTACAAATGGAACGTCGATCGGGAAACACGCGTTACACACCAGTCGCGCCGCCGCCCCGGCCCGCCCCGTCGGCCTCAGTAGCTACGCTTTTAATATTCAATACGAGGTCACCGAGATAACTCGCTCCAACACACTTTTATTATATGATCTCGTCAACATTTCAATTCCCTTTTGCTCCCCCATCGCAAATACGCTTTTCAGTTAATAACGTTAATTCGCCCGAGCTGCTCGAAGCTTCTTCGCAATTTAACCCCAGAACGCACGACGCTGAAGTTTCCAACGTTGGAGTCCAACGAAATGAACGAAAAAAACGTTTGTAATTCACCAATTTTTTATTTCACGAATCGTTGGTGCACCTTGAAAAACTACGAATCGCAAATTTGGCAGGGAACAAAATAGGAGAATTACTGGAATTATTGGAGAATTTTTTTCGATCATTTCGTTGGACTCCAACGTTGCAAACTTCAGCGTCATCCAGAACGCATGACCGGGGTGTGAGCACACCCCACGCAAACTTCAAACTACGCTCCCGTCCTAACAAGCGACATTATCGATTGATTATCGAAGCATTTTTTTATATATAAATTCAATTGAAATTAGTTTTATCGTACATCATTCTTTTCGTTATAAAAAAACGAAGAAAATGGTGCAGGATAAAGTCAGTTTAGCATCGTAGGACCGGATTTATAAGCAGAAAAAGAGTGGGGTGCATCTTATAGAGTCAAGTGTAAATGAAAATCAGTTAAATTTTCAGACGGTTTAGGAGCGTCGTTGCTGAGAAAAATCAATAACTATTTCGGCCAAATAACATGTAAACTTTTGGAAGTCGAGACACATTCGGTGATATCTACGTTAAAAATGATGCTAAAAATATGAAATTTTTTGGGCAACATGAGCAAGGCTTGCTGAATAATGTCAATTTTTGTCAGATTTATTAGGAGATTTGCTGAGATTATATTAATAATAATCTATTTCGCGTGCAGTTTTTTGAGGCCAGGATCGTCACCGTTCGTGTTTTCGAATGAGCTGTCACCCGTTTTTCGTCTTTTTTTTTTCCCCAACTCTTCTTCAAAGTGTATGCAACATTGTCGAACTGTAAACTGGCCTAACTTTTGAAAGTTACAGGTTATAACTTTTGGGTGAAAAAAAAGACTGTACAGCCTCAACTTCCTTGAGCCCTCGATCGAGCCTCCGGGAGCCGATGCGTCGCGATTTTTCTCAGAAGTTACTAAAGTAGTTCAGCGGTTTTATGACTAGTCAAGTTTGCAACTATTTTATGTTGATTAATTTGGAGTCTGAATTATTGATGAGATTAATAAACACTTTAAATTGACAATATTTTCATCGCAAGAATGTAAAAATGCTTTTAAAATATCATGAAAGATGAAATTTAGCGAAAGAAAGTTTATATCGGTGTAATAACACCGAGAGAAAGGAGTGGTCAATTCATTAAATAAAAGCGGAGCTACTAGGCGAATGAAAGCACGCGAGTCAGTCTGAAAAATAAATTTGATGAAATTCCCGCGACTCCCGACTTCGCCCGAAGTTCAATCAGCTGTTACCAGCAGTCCAACGTCATGACCGACGTCCGCTTTCGACGCGTCAAAAACTCAAGTTTTTTCATCTTTTCTTTCTCAAAAGCCCCGTAAGGCAATGTTTTTTTTAAAGGAACGGAATCTGTGATAAATTTTCTTCGCGTGGGTTCTGTGAGTTTTTTTTGTTCTCCCGTGGGGTACCGTGTTAAAAACTCAAAATTGTAAATGAAATAATTGAAAACTTTGCCCCGTAAGAGGCCCCTGAACTGTGCTTGTCATCAGGGACCTTAAACTACCATTTAGCGCAAAAAAAGTGGATTACTTTAATATCGATGCTTCAACAACGATCTTCCTAGCCATGAACTTGGAGATTTTCATTTAAAAAACGCGCTTCATGATCGGAAATACCGAAAAAAACAATCGATTTCGGCTCACGTGGATTCTGGCTTACCAAATTGTTGAGAAGAAGGAAATAAATGATTTTTCGAGACTCCACATTTATTTTGATATCTAGAGACTCTGGAGGGTGCATGACGCTGAAGTTTGCAACGTTGAAGTCCAACGGAGCGATCTAAAAAACCCTCCAATAATTCCAGTAATTCTCCAATTACGTTTGAAATAAAAATGGCTGAATTACAAATGTTTGTTTTCCGTTTATTTCGTTGGACTCGAACCCAAACATTTGAAATTCCCCAATTTTTGTCCCTCTTGAATTTGCCGTTGGCAGTTTTTCGACCCTCGGGCTGAAAAATTGTAGAATTACAAACATTTTCATGCGTTCATTGCGTCGGAGTGAACGTTGCAAGCTTGAGCGTCATTGGCGTAAAAAAATTGGTTTTTCAAAGCGAGCAACGATATGCAGGTTCGTTGAACTGTTTTGCCAGCCTCTCGAGGTCTGTTCGTTTGCGCGAGAGAGAAAGAGAGAGATTGAGGAGCGCGCGCGCGCGCGTCTCCTCCGTGACAAATATTTTCAGTGTAATCAAACTCCATACGTGCGCCGTGGAACATGACACGCGAATTTGCTTCTTCATTGTGCAAGGTTATTCGCAGCGAAATATCGGTTCGTGAGAGTTTTTCGTCTTCCTCCCTCTCAAAGTGAATTCGAAAATCTAATGTTTCGGCGCCCCGCGAGTGTGAATCGTTCGAGCCATTATTTCAAAGGCCTTAAACAAAAATTCAATAAAATAAGGCGCTATTTAGTCGTTGACGATATTGAGAGCTGGGGAGGTTCGCTCTCCGCGTGCGAGCACGAATAGGCGAAAAAGTCAGAGCGAAAGGTGGCTGGCTGGCTCTGCTGCAATTGCTCCACGCTCGTGTGGTCCAGGGTGGCCTGCGAGCTCCCCATCATCGCCTATTATACAACCTTTCACTATATTTATATATCACACGTAAGGACAGACACATATTTATATGCACCAATGACAGTTGTTGAGATTTTGCTGCGTAGATTCTCAGCCTCACTGGATTCGTTTAATATCATTAATACTTTTTTATTTATTTGCTTGCTCGCTTGCTTTTTAAATTAACGTCGAGTCTCTCTCTCTCTCACTCACTCGGGCCTCGCTATTTTGCCCACTGCAAACGAGTAACCCCCTTTGCGCCGAGTTCTCGCCTATTCTGCACCTGACCCTACGTTCTTCGTGCTGCTGCTGCTGTAGCAACAACTCGCTCGTACACCCAACGATAAAACTTCCATTTCCAACCACTTACCACTCGCCAACGCTCACCGGCCTGTCATAGATCATCCAGCTTATCGTCTGACCGATTATTCAACTATCATGCGTTCTCGATCGACTTTTTTTCTTTCGCTTCTCTTTACCCGTCCCTCTTTTCTCTTCCTCCTTCACGCTGAGCGCGCTCGTTTCATTGGTCTTCGAGTACGAACTGCCGGAGAGCGTTACGACTGAAAAATTAACGTTGCAAGAATCGACGAGAGAATCAATTTGTGTGGGTTTTGCGTCGAGCAGAGTATTGAGTTTTGAAAAAAAAAAAAAAAATGTTTGGAAGCTTTTCTCAATGGAGAAATTTGACGTTTTCGTGAAAATATAGTTTAGTTTTTTTTTAATGAACCGAGGTTCAGGGTCTTCGTTACCGCGATTCAATTTTCTCAATCCGAACGTTCTTCCAATCGAATCATTCAAAAGCTTCACTGTCGATTCGAGAGAATTTGTCGAAGTGCGATAAAGAATTTTTCTAAAATCTCTTAATAATTTCCGCGCTCGCATCCAGCCGAAAATGCATCGAGCTCCGACGAGTTATCGCAAACTTCCTGACAAGCGAAACTCGAGCTGACCTCGAAATGAATAAACTCGAGAACGAAGTGACGACGAAAAGGAAAACTGATTAAAATTTGCGCGTCTCGCTGTAAGCGAGATGCGAGGTCAGGCTGCTGATGCTGCTGGCTTTCGAGTAGGACAATTTTCGTTGTTTCTGAGACCGAAATTCCAGGTAGTAAAAAATATGAAGATTCGACTTGACTGTAATTTTCGTACAATTTCATTGATCACTGATTCTCAAAATATTCGGTTGTCCCAGTCTCGAATAAAAAAGTCCTTGAATGTCCTCTCATTAAATCTGCAGCATGCTCGCTTTTGTTTTTGCTTTCCCTGAACCGTCACGTTTCTCCCGGGCTCGGTGTAAACATCCACAGCCACAGGAATCGGTGGGTCCCGGTCGGAGCTCCCGTTCCTCGATTAAGCTCCTTCCCCACCGATCGCCGACTCTCCTTAAACCGATCTCCTTGTCTCCGCATTTCCTCGTTTCAACTTCACACAGCACACAGTACACTTTCGAGCGCAATATCTAATCTCTGTTACGGCCGCGGTTGGCTTACGTCTCTCTTCGGCAGACGCGGTGCCCTCGAGAACAAACCGACTTAAAAAGCACATACGCGTCCTTGTCTGTTTAGCTCCAACGTAATGGAGATACATCCCGGCCGTGTTGGGCGCACCAGAGTGCCAGTTTTCTCTCGAGAAAACCATCAAAGTTTCATTTTTTATTCAAAATTATTGAGATTCCTCGGTTTTTCGAATTTCATCGCGTTTCATTAATCCCTGGATCGACGCGCGAGGGACGAAGAAAGAGGAAGAAAAAAGTGAAGGAGAGAAAAACCGATTTCGACTGCTGCATCGCTTCGACGACCAAAATTTCCGTCTACAATTTTAATTCCTTCGATTGTATTTATTGGATTTGTCCCCTCCCCTGGAAATGAATAAAGCATTTGCCTCGTTTATACGCACACACGGTCCTCCCGAATTACACCCGAATGCTCCAGTCTTGCTCGTTCTCTGGAATTTGTATTCGCGTCTCGAAAATAGTGTTTATCGCCAAAAATATCTCTTTCCTTCGACTCGAGTCTCTCTTTCCTTCTCTCATACACAGTCACACGTAGGCCCCTGCACGTTCAACTTTCATACGTTTTCTTTTTTGTTTGTTTTTTCTTTTTTCATTTATTTGTTTCATCTCCCCCCACCCCGCGTTTGCTGTCTCGTGCTTTCGTTATTTTTTCTTTTGCACGTTTGTTCTTCTGAACGTTCGTCGATCGTGGCTGCATGTCCTGTGTCAATAGCAACTTAATGGCTTCGTTGTTTATCTAAAATGTTGATTTCACTGTTGGACCTTAATGTTAGTGTTTGCACACTTTTATTAATTTTCACACTTGAAAGCGCTTATCAATGCTCGTCGTTTATTAATTGTTACGATTAAGTGACTCCAATAACATCGAATATTGTCAAATGACTCACTTGCTTATCACTTTTACAGCCTGTCAGTGAGTGGACATCCCTGAATGTGGTCGAATGGATGTCGGCCCTAAACCTATATCGCTATGCAGATGTATTCAAGTCAAAGGACATCAAGGGCAGCGATCTGCCTCACTTGGATCGAGAGAAGCTCATGGTTCGTTCTCTCCCTTTGTTTTTAATTATTATTTTTTTTTATTATTTAACAATTTGGTAACTCAAAATTGATTATTTTTTCAAGCCCTTCGACAGGCAAGTGTCATGGTATCGAGCAGCAGAAGATCGATCTTTTGTAGGCGCTGATAAAAAATCATTTTTCTTTCACGTGGTCGGAGCGAATCGATAGTTTTTCGGAAAGCAGAATTGCTACGCCGAGTCTCGATTTTAAGTCTCGTGGAAAACGACAGAAATTGAGCCAACGATTGAAAGTTAATCTCACAACGGGGCCAGGAACGAACTCAGTTTTCTCAGCATAAAACGATTCTTGCACGGAATTATGTTGGGCGAACTTCCGACGATGAAAAGTCCTTGAAACCAAACGCGGATAAAGGAAATAGAATTATTGTTGGAACACTAAAAATTGCGCTCGTTCCCGACTCCGTTGCGGAGGCCCGGGCTCACGTTCACTTCGACGTGCCTTCGCACAGAGCGGAAAAATTCTCTGAGTGGACTCGAGATCATGCTTGATTTTGGAATTTACGAGAATTTGACGTTTCGTTGTAAGCGTGCGAATGCAGACGACACAAAGAAAAAGGTCGCGCCAGCAAAGCGACACTTTACTCATTGGCCACCAAGGCGACTACGTGATTTTCTATATCCGTAGCGCTAATCAGTCAGTGTTGTCGGGATTACAAGTTTTTCAGTGAGTTTTAACGCGTACCTCGGAGAGAAATGAAGATTAAAAAATTTGCACGTCTTGCTACTAAAATTTCATTCGTTTTATCATTAACAATAAATTCAAAATGTTTTTACTTTTTATCTACGAATTTCAATCCGTATTTTGAATGAGTTTATAGCCACGTTTGTCTCTGTGGGAGATTAGAATGGTTGAGAAAATTTGTCCTCAGCTCCGATAAAACGGTGAATTTACATCGAATTTCTCTCTCAATTTATTCGCAAAGTTGCCAATAATTAAAACAGTTTTTTAGAAACGCGCGTTTCAACGTTTTCACATTTTCCTGTGATATCGCTCCGCTCCAATGATTCAATTTATTCCTTTTTAATTTCCCAAGCCTCTCGCGTCGAACGTCTTTTAGCGGTGAACCTCCGGAGGCAAGTCATCGATAGCACACACCATAAAAAGCCGAAAGAGTGTCTCCGTCTTCGTCGCGAAAATCGTACGGAGCGCGCCAAGGCTGTTTTCAGGCGTAAATCTCGATTACCATACTAATCGACTCGTAAATTGTGTCTCTCGTTTATCCTTGCCCCTTCTTTTTCGTATCAAACCTCGTGTGCACACTCCTTTTCCTCCCTCGCTCGTTTCTCACTCGTGATAAGACGACAGGATCTCCCTCTTCCCCGCGCCTGCCTCCTCGCCCCTCCACAGGGATCAGCTCATTTTGAAGGCTTTTCTCTCCTCTCTCTCTCTCTCTCATCTGACTTATCCGAGTCCTCGAGTTTCGTCTCGTTACTGTGACTTGTCACACACACACACATACGCATTCATCGAATGTACAGCTCCAAAAATTCGAAGGATTTTCAAGCTTCCATATTCCAGAGAGTACGATACCTCGCATTCCATTGCAATTACAGTCTCGTCATTCTTGAATAATTTCTTAAGTTAAATCACCCAAATTTCGAATTACGAGTCAGAAGCAAACGTTGAGAATGAAGTTTTCACAGAAAAAGGAATCCAAATAGCATCAATTTTTCTAGTTCCATAAAAATTCATTCGTTGACGATGATGCCATGAAAGTTTTTCTCACACTCATAACGATAATGCCGAAATTTCAATTACCATAAAAATTTTAATTTTTTATTCCCATGTTTAACAGATTTCCTCTCCCTGGTGATAGGATAGTTGAGAAAATCCTTTGAGTTCGCAAAATTTTCTATTTTCAGTGTCACTTTAGTCGAGTTCATGGTTTTTGGGAACTGAGCGATCTTTGAGAGCGAGGATTTCTGGATTTTCAAATTTTTCTTTATCGAATTGAGCGATGTATAACTGGGAATGATCGTCAAACCTCCTCGATGTTGAGACGTTGATGTAATAATTTGATTTTTGTTTCAACAGAATATGGGAATAAAGGATGAGTTTCATCAGAAGAATATATTGGTGTGCATCGAGGAGCTGTGTCATCCGTCGACGTCCTCGTCGACCTCGACATCGCCAACGTTACCGGGGAGCGATGCTTCAATCGTTAAATCATTTAGCTCGGTGATCGGGGGTGAAATAACGAATTTGCCGACGGGTAGTAGCGGTGCTCTCGGCGGTGGTTCAACATCAACGGTCAGCGCTGCTGCTGCTATTCTCGCGAACTCGTCGTCCAACAATACAGCCCCTCCGTTGCCGCCGCCAGTCCTCAACTCGCACAATCTCGTGGCCCACAGTTTTAGTGTATTAGAAAGATGCGACAAGTGCCACAAATATCTCAGGGGCCTCTTGCACCAAGGATTTCTCTGTCAAGGTACGAATCACCTTGTTCGCTGCGAGTCGGCCAACGAAAAACTTACCGAGGCGTTAACCAATCTCTCAACTTGCTATTCTCATTCGCTTTCCTCACTTTTCATAATGTTTCTTCAGTTTTATAGTCTAAATTCTTCCTTTTGCGCTCTTACGATGCATGAGAACTCTCACGGGGTTTTTTAAATGTCCGATGAAAGACTTCACCAGCGATTGGATCGATTTATCGTTATAATTTTTGAATTATATTTATTTAACTTTTTTTTTTCATACAGATTGCGGGTTGGTCGCCCACAGGACGTGCTCCGCTACGGGCTTGCCTGCGGCTTGTGTACCATCCGATCTGGAGACGAGACACAATCGATTCACGTCGGGTACGTTCTGCATCATGCTACTTTTATGTCTGGGCACCTACGAAATCACGTACCACTCATCAAATTCATTATTTTCCTATTTTATATTCATCTCACACTCGTCAGACATATCATTCCTCAAACTCGTTGAATTTCACCGGTTAATTCGGACGGAGTTCTTGATAAGTCTGCTAAACATTGTACTTAACTTGACGGACAAATTTTGTGATCGCCAACAACGAGAGAGGGAGGGAGAAAAGGCGAAAAGGAGAAGACGCATAGCGCGAACATTAATTCACACCAGTGGCGCCAGACCAATGACCATTAAATATAATACAGGGCGTTAAAAAAGTCATGGACACTACCTGATCATTGTGGAAAATACGTTCTTGACAAAAACGTTTTTGCTGTTAAATTTTTATAGGCTTTTAAATCTTCTCAAGTGACAAAGAATTTGTCCGTGACCCATCCCAAGGGAACGAGGGGCGGGGGGGGGGGGGGGATCCTCTGAAATTTATGGTGGGACCTTCTTCTTTTTATTTCTCTATTAGGTTCAGTGTGGCACTGATTTTTTATTCGAATTCATATTTTTCATTATCTGTGGGTAATGGACCTTTGAAATTTTGGATAGCAACAGCTGGGAGCTTCCAGGGGGTATTCCAGGGGTAAAGAAACTTGATTTTTATCATCCGTTCGGTATAAGTTTCTATTAAATTTTCAATTTAACCGTCCAATTGATTGAATAAGCAAAATTTATGAATCTGAAATTTCAATTGATTCACATACAGTTTTTTTCACACGAGTCGTTTTTAATTGAATTTTCTTTGATTGGTCAATGTGATTGTCGAAAAGTCAGCGGATAAATTGGCGATCAAGTCTGGTGTCGATCTTGTTTTATAGCTTCTTTACGATCTACTGCCTACGAGTTCAAATGCTATTAATTCTTGGTGAACCCACATCTCGGTAAGCATGTTGGGACGAAAGTTTCTCGTTTTCAAATATCAAAAGGACAATAGAAAAAGTGTTGCCGATGGGGAAAGCAGCGACCTGTTTTTCATGAAATTTGCTGCGTCGAACATACAAACTTTTTCGTTCGATGCAATATTTTACGAGAAATGCGCGTCTTGAAAAAGGTTTTGATCGAAAGGAAAGTAGATTTTCTGGTATCACAAAATGCTCGTTTCAAACATTGTGTCATCTGAACTTCACTTTCTAAAGCAATCCTGGTCCGTTAGTTTTTCACCGTCCTGTATACGCGTGTGTTTGTTGAAACGTCAATTACTGCATCTTTTATGCTTGTCTCTGTGACACTCAAACCTCATATTCTACCACAGCGCCACCTACTTTGCCATTAAACGGTCCGTTCATCGTCGACCTCCATTAAACGTCCGACCTCCTGCCCCTCTCGTAACACTCTTGTAATTTAATTTACGATATGATTGTCAGGAAAGACCCTCTATCTCTTAATTTTTTCCCAGTCCCTCCTCCTTTCCTCTCATTAAAATTCAAGTCGAACGATGCAAAATTACTTTACACATCATTTTGAGTATCCCGAGGCTTTTTTGTTTGTTTCTTTTTTTTCCGTGGAGATGGAACGCGGTATTATCCATGAAAAATGAAGTTGTGAAGGGTGTGCTGGGAAATTAGGTTAATTCTGGACCCCTGTTATGTATTTTCCCGAACGTAAAACCTCCAAAGGGCTCGAAAACGACTTTAATCTTCTCTTTGACATTAAAAGTTCCTCGTATGCGATAATAATATTCAATCGTACTCTTCCTTTTTTAAATAACGAAGATAACGATGCACGATGAAACCATATTTGGTGAATATTTACCTAAAAAAACTGTACAATACCACACAAAGATTCAGAGGAAAGCCGAATAAATCTCATTAATAAAACTGTCGTCCGTTTCAAGCTCCCTACAGTTCATTTTGGCGTAACGTATGCTTTCCAGAAGAGGATGGGGAGAGTTGGTTGATTTTGATTAACTTTGTTTCCCCATAATCAAGGTGACTGACACGAAATATAGGGTCCCAGTATATTCCACTAAATGTATTATAATAGGAATTTGAAGTGTCGGTGAGTCATGAATTTTGTTTTTCGCCTGTATTTTTATAAGCCTGCGTATCGTATACGGTTTATAAGTGTACTCTTGATTCTCAGACAGTAAAATAAGCAGAGACGGCCCGGTTACATGCGTATGTAAACTTTAAACGATCTCGTGCAGGAGCATCGCTTGCAGAATATATTTTACATTCTATATATTCACTGACACCGAGTAGCTCGAGTAAATTATTTCCCTCCATCTCTCTTCCTCGATATATCTTTCTTTCTCGAGTATTTTACTCGGGAATGAGCGAGAGCAAAAGGAAAGAGAAGGCGAAACGTATGATGGTGCAGTCGAATGGCTGTGTGACCCTGGAAAGACCCGTGGGTGTCGCTTGTGTACTCCGTCTATAGAAATTACATTTTTTTTCGCTCCCTATCTCCCTTGTATTTTTTTTTTTTCATTTTTTATTTCCCGATGCTTCTTCACTCGCAGATATATCTGTTCATCGTGCTGCTCGCGTTTGAGTGGTGTAATTCATACGGCCAACAATTGGACTCGTTGTATTTTAGTTGCTGCGATCGCATCCCAACGACGATCAGCAACTTCTCGACACTCCTCGTTTTTTTTTCTTCTTGGGTTTACCCACTCTTCTGGGACAAGATTTTCATCCTGAGGCTCTTTTTTCTCCATACATTTCTTTCTCAATCGGCCAAAATAAGTTGCAGCTTTTTCAGGAGTCACTGTCCGGCAAACTCGTTTCATATTCTTCAATTTTTCTCTTAGAATATCGAGTTTTATTTATATTGTATTTGTGTCTTGGGTATTCTCATGAAATAAAACGATTCGAGTCCGAGTTATCAATGACATCTGGACAGAACTCGCAGATGCGAGACCGAGCTTGCGTAATTAAAGTAGTTTTGAGTGCCAGCCAAGACTCGGTCATATCTTTTTGACTGACACAGAGCATCTTTTTATAGGCCGGCTCGCTTCGCTTTTATTTCCTAAGGAATCATCCACGAGATATTAGAATATTTATATTCTTTATCCTCCGATATTTTCTTATCCTTCCCTCGCTCAACTGCATTTTTTTTGATGGCTTCGACGATAAACGAAAATCGCACTTGTGAAGATGGAACATCGGAGTGCTCGCACTATACCTTCAGCTCTATTAGTAGAATATTTTGTATTCGCTTTTACAAAGTACGCTGACATCGGTTTTGTTATATATATAAAGCGTTTATTTATTTTGCAGTTTTTGGATTGGCTCTATGCTCCCAGTTCGATACCTCGACGCGAAAAGCTCCACTTCTCGTCGAACGTTGCGTCCGCGCGTTGGAGGAAAGAGCTTACATGGATGTAACTCTTGATCTGTACAAAGTCTATCATAATAGTCCACCTAACGAGCAAACGATCGAGCTTCGTGAGGAGCTTAATCACGGTGAGTATACTTGACGAGAGGAAGAGAATAATAATTTGCTATTACTCTCGTGGCACAGAGGAATCACTCGGTGCTTTGTTGCTACTTCAAAATTGAGCCGAACGCTATGAACTTTCCTGTTTTATTAGTAAAAAATAGAAGGGAATTATTGTTGTAGCGTGTATTAATTTGAAATGATTGTTCGACAGATGTTTGCAACGCTGATCTCACTCCGTACAGTCCTCAATGCATAGCAAGTGCGTTGAAAAAATTCCTACGCGAATTACCCGATCCCGTGATTCCTGTCCAGTGGTACGATAGATTTTTAGAAGCTTCCAGTAAGTATTTTAATAATAACGGAACATAAATTTTGCGATACTCGTGTTGAATCTGACCGATAATAACGTAATGGTTGTCAATGAATCGATTTATTTTTTCATAGATCTCCGAGGTGACGAACAGTGCGCGGCAAGACTCGCGCAATTGGTGGCCGAACTACCGGAACATCATAGATCCACGCTGTATTATTTAATGGCTCACTTTTGTCGAATTTGCCAATTGCAACATGCAAGAGATTACACTGAACCACCGACCATTCTCATTCAAGTACTGTGCCACATATTCCTCCGGCCTCCCTGGGAAAGAATTATGTGAGTTTTCTTTTTGTCGTCTGTAGAGACCGTGCGCAGCGTCTACAGTGCCACTACGCGGCCCATTCCAAAAGTGCTTCCTAGGTACAATTTAAAAAGCAGGCGTATATGGAAATTATTCATTTTCGCATTATTTAACGGAATAAAATTATTCTTTTTTATCACGTCTCGATTGAGGAAATATTGTTGCATTTGAGGGGGATCTAATGCACAATTTCGAAGTTGAGACGTTGAACCAGTAAAATTTTATCGTTCCCCGGTGGGCACAGTTCATTCTCCATAGAAAAGTAAGAAACGGGCCAATCGGATCAAAAGGTTCCTTTTAATTGCACATTCAGGCACAAGAGGCACACACATCGGCAGTAGCGCGCGCCACGCTTCTGCGACCTAGATTTTTCAAATGGAAAGTGTATTTTGTCTTTTGAACAATCTTTTGTTTCTATTATTTAGTCAAGTTGTTCACAACACGGAGGCTCACATTCGCATAATGGAATTGCTCCTGCTCCACGGTAATTGGAACGAGAGACTGCCGGAATTTGCGAGCGCTCCCCAGCTACCCCCGAGAAAAGTTTCGAGGCCTCAATTTCCCGTCCTTGATCACTTTACGAGTCTGGAGGAGGACGCGCTAACCGCCAACGAGCGCAAAATGAATCCGGATAGCAACAAGGAACAACCGCACAGGTGAGGATTAATAGCTTTTGAAAAAATGTGTTTGCATAATGGATTTTGAAATTGGTGACTTTATATTGAATAGCTGAAATTTTTCTGCGACAATCCTCAATGTGTGATAATTGAATTATTCATTTTGGTAAAAAAAAAGGCCTCGAACCCTGCAAGAAGCGGAATGGTACTGGGGCGACATAACGCGGGACGATGTTAACGAAATGATGATCGATTCTCCCGATGGAACTTTCCTCGTCAGGAACGCCTCTTCGAAAGGTGGCGAATACACGTTAACTTTGCGGAAAGGTGGCACCAACAAACTCATAAAGATCTGTCACAGAAACGGCAAATACGGTTTCTCCGAACCTTACGACTTTCATTCTGTCATCGACCTCGTCGATTATTATCGCAATTGCTCGCTCGACCATTACAATTCGATTCTCGACATTAAATTGCTCTATCCGGTCTCACGATTCCAGCAGGTAAGCCCGATAGCTCGATCAGTCCCTCCGCTGCTAATGTAGTTTTTCATCTTTTACGTATTCTTCTTTTGATACGATATATTTATTTTTATTCGTCTGTGGCAGGATGACGAGATCGCGAGTACGACTGACACGGCGAACGTTTTCAAAAAATACGTCGAGCTCGACAAGGAAATGACGGATAAGTTGAGACAGTGGCAAGAATGCTCCGAAATTTATGGTAGAACTTCATACGAGGTTCAACTTAAGCGACAAGCGCTCGAAGCTTTTTCCGAGGCTATCAAAATGTTTGAGGACCAGATGAAGCTCCAAGAGCTTTATCACAAAGAGGCACAACCTCACGAGATATCGACGTGAGTACGACTTGCCTTATTAAAACGATAAGTTAATTAAAACGATATTGTCAGTGTGCGCGTGCATGTACGCTGCATGTATGTGTAAAATAATGAAAATTACACATTAAATACGGGATCGTAGGGGAGAGATGAGAGGAGGAGAGTCAGGGTGCTCTCCGCTATCTTATCTTTCGTTCTGTAGCTCGTTGTTGGCTCGGGCGGCTCACACTTGGTTGCGCACAAAGCCAGCCGCACCGTCGACCATTCTTTATTCATTGTTATTATACTTTCTCGCAGTCTGACCGATAACGCCGAATTGCTGAAGAATCGATTAAAGTCGCTCGAAGATAGTAAGGAACAACTTGACGACAGTCTCCGTCAACAGATCGCTTACAACAGAACTCTCGAGCGAGAGATGCACAAACTGAAGCCCGAGCTTATGCAGATTGTCAAACAGAAAGACAAGCACTTGCAGTACGTATTTGTTCGCATTAAAACACCCGCCGTCAATCCAACCGCGACCATCTCAATTTTATTTATATCATTCATTTTATCGTCTAATTCAACAGTTGGCTGAGAAAACACGGGATTAATCAGACTAAGATAAATCTCATGTTGAACAACGTGCTTCCAAATCCCACTGTCGGCGATCTCGTTCTAACTGATCTTCAAGAACTCGATCTGGAAGTTCATTCCGATGAGAAAACGTGGCTCTATCTTGAGGGCTCCCGATCCGACGCTGACAGAATTCTTGCTGGACAATCCGACGGCACTTTTCTTGTCAGGCGCTCTCGAACAGGCCAATATGCTCTTTCTATCATGTAAGTAGTCTACTTATTAATTCTCCTATAAATTTATCAAAAAATATTTCAAAAATTCGGAAAAAAAGCGTCGAGAATTTTGCAATCTGTCGATCCAGGCTGCATGTATTTATGCACAGAGTTTCCTCGTTTCTTTTTGAGTTTTTTTGTCGATAGTAAATGCAACTATGTTTTCGTGTCTTTTGTGCAAAACAATAAATTTCAGGAGAACTTGATTTTTGTGCACGAAACATCTTTTGTGTACGAGAGAAATTCGACAAATCCTCGCGAATCGGCGATAAATAGTCCCCCTCTTGAATAACTCGTAAAATCTTGTTGTTTTAGGTGCAACGGTACGGTGAACCACTGTATAATATATGCGACTGAGCGGGGTTACGGTTTTGCCGAACCTTACAATATCCACGAGTCCCTGAAGCATTTGGTGCTCCATTATGCTCAAAATTCATTAGAGGAGCACAACGAGAGTTTGAATACGACCCTGGCGTATCCGGCGTTCGCTCCACCTTCGGCGCTGGCCCAGCTACAGGCTCAGCATCTCCGAATACAGGGACAGAATCAGGCTCAGTTCGTGTCGAATACGCGTACGATTGTTTGATCATCCATCAGCAGCATGTGCCAGCCACAAGTTTACGTTTAATTATAAATATTTGAGCGGCGAGCGTGGGCCTCTCGACAATTTCGTCAGTGAGTCCGTCCTCTGTTTAGGAGATCACCGATGAGCCAGATGAGGAATCAACATCCAATATAAATTGGAACAATTATTGCTGTCGGACGAAGGGGATCCGATTGGCGTGTGATTTTATTCCTTATTTTCAAGTATAAGGAAGAAGAGAAACGAGCGGTAGTGAGCCGGTCGCGAATAATCGAGCGAGCGCGCGCTCTTACGTTTGGAGTGTCGCGTCGTTTCTAAACGCGAAACACCGACCAATTCATTCATTTTTTCTCGTGGCGTAAACACACGAGAGACATTTTTTCACGGTGGAAAACCGTCGAGACGAATAGCCGAATGTGAGCTCGCGAAATAAGTACACGCGCGCGCGTGCACACGACACACAACACACACTCACATATACGTAAGCATAAAGGATCATTCTCCATCGCCATCACTTCGTTATATCAAACGGTACAACGAATTTTCTCGATGTCTAGAGGAGCTATTATTTCTACGTATAGAATTTACTAAGGAAACAAGTGAGAAAAGGAGATAGAAAACAAACGAAAATAACAAACAATTTAACAAAAGTAAAATAAACGAGAGAAACAAAAAAAACAATTATGAAATTAAGGCTTTGTAAGTCTTTAGGCTCGCGTGCGCGCGTGACCGAACGAACACGCCAAGTGAGTTACATAGAATAACTGTCTGTGATTTTGGATCGATAGGACGAACGATAGTGTTTCTAATTTCTTTATCTTTTTTCTTCTTTTTTTTTTATATGTAATTCTTCCACATTTATAATCTCTACTTGTTCGTTTCTTGTCATTTTTCTTCGAAACTCGTTCTACGTTTCTCCTTTTTATAAATATCTAGTTGGATATATTCCATAAATATATATATATATATATAAAAATACATATATATAAATAGGCATATATATCGCGTGTGCGCGGCCGGGCGTAGAGCGCCCGTGCCCGAGTGCGAGAGAGAGAGAGAGAGAGAGAGGAAGAAATAGTGTGCGAGAATGATGATGGGAGTGACAAACGGTAAAGTCGCAAATGATTCGTTTCAAAGATTAATTGTCGGATTATATATTGTTACGAGAAAGAGAGAAAGGCGGAGATTGGCGAGAGAAAACTTGGTGTAATTGTCGAGTAGCCCGTGAAGCATGCTGCGGGCACGAAAATTTTCAAAATCGAGCAAATCTGTAAACTGAATGATCGTCTGGATTTCACCTCTCGGGGGGTGGGTGGGGGAGGGGGGGGGGAACACCTCATTTTTCTTTTCTTTTTGTTTTTCCTTCACGTACGAGACATATAACAACGTCGACAACGTGCTTTCACATCAACGTGTATTTGTCTGTCGTTTGGTACAATTGGGTGACAAAATATTCTATTAAGTCACGTAATGAATTTGTTGCTGGTACCAAACTCTACCAGGCACGTGTACGCTTGTGTTGTGGCGACGTTTATATGTTTTTTGTTTTGTTTTGTTATTTCTCTAATTGATAACTCGATCGTACTACATTGATCCGATTGGGAGTCTCATTCATAAGGCGAGCACCCGATTTGCTGCTGTTGTAAAAGTAACGAATTAGCGTTTGTAATACGCTATTTTAATGAAATATTGTAACGAATCTCGTAGATTCTGAGCCATGAAATAATGGAAGCTCTCGATGATGAGCTTAACGATTACGATTAACTGAACGCGATTATCGCATCACGCTTTGGTCTTTCGATCCAACGATTTCTCTCTTCCGAATTCGGAAGAAAACTATGCAATTCGTTCCCATAATATTTTGATAATTTTACATTTTTTATTCCATCGTTGAAATTATTCGGTTGGTCAGTCGACTGAGAAATTTTGCGGTTACAGAGCGGTCGGTAACCGTAAAAGTGTATCAGCTCCTCCGATCGTTATCGAATTGAAAGAACTGAAGGAACGAACTCGACGGAATTTCATTGCTCAGAAGTATCATTCGGTTCGACCGCATTTCCTCTTTAAACCCTTTGAAAGCGGTCCAAGGGTTTGAGGAAGAAATCGCGCGAGAAACAAGAAAATCGAGGAACAGTTGTTCGAACGACCAAACGCGATGCTAATTTTGCACAATAAAGAAACTCTTGAAAGAAAAATGGAAACAGTGCAACGGGGCGAGGAAATTTGTGAATTTTTCCTGGTCTGAGATACCAAATGAACGGGGAATTCAATAATGAGAACTACCAAAACGGAGGATAAACGGATTGAAGAAAATGAGAGGAATCAGATTAAATCTGTTGGCCCAATAGCCGTATAGAACTGATTGATGCGACATATTCCGGCCCTTGACAAGGCAAATACAAAATACACACGCTAAAAAATGCGCGATTGACGTTTCATTAGGTACAAGAGTTTTGTTTTTCTCCAATTAATAATTCTCAGAGGCCAGAGATTGTCGCTCTACGTGTGACTTGGAACGGGATTTGTGCGTTGATTGTTAACGAGCACCCTCGAGGAGTAGAGGGAGAGAAAGGAAAATATAAAAGGAGAAATATATTTCATGAAAAAAAAAGGAAAAAAATGGAGCAAAAATCTCCCGCTGTATTTTTCAATTTAATCACCGTCTAAAGAGGTAATAACAGAGGAAGACAAAAAAAAGAAAAAGCTAATTGGCTCGGAGCTCGGTTAAGTGGCATTTTTGTAGCTACGGGAGCAAAAGAAATATGAGAAAAAAAGCTGAAGAAAATGTGAGAACAGTGCGAATGAGAAAAGAGACGACGTTTCTGTGACGTTGAATGCGTGGCTTTCAATGCCGAGCCCTTTAAACTCGATATTATGGCTCGTTCGTGCGAGCCGGGAGGTGCTCATGTGATAATAAACGAAAAAACGAAATAAAACAAAAAAAAAACAAAAGAAATAAATGAATAAAAACAAACTCGACGATAAAGACTAAAAATAATTAAAAAAACAAAACGAAACGAAAAACAAAAAATAAAGATACAAGAGAGTCGAGTGCGACGGTAAAGTTTAACTATATTTAACAAACGAAATAAATGCGAGACATTATTCACGACGTGATGACAAATCTGGAGGAAAGAGAAAGAGAGAGGAGAGGGAGAAATGAAAAGTTCGTTTAGCTGCCACTACTTCGAGATTATGATGCATTGTGTCTGTGTGCGTGAGTGTGTGTATATGCGAGCGCGCACGCGTGCGTGTGCACTCGAATGCGAGAGAAAACAAGAGAAAGAGGGAGGAGGAAAGACAGAAAGAGAGAGAGAGAGAGAGAGAGACAGACAACAATAATGGATCCGCGATTATTCGGCACGAGGAAATCGAGCTTCCTTGCAAAATTTCAATCTCAAATGATACAAATTGTTAAATAATAATTCATTGAGAAGAACGGGGCGGGGGGGGGGGGGGGGGAGAGCGAAGTCGAGGGGATAATAGAACGGGGGAAAAAACAAACTTTATCGAATAAAAGTTGTGAGAAAGACAAGTGCTCGAGCAAAAGTGTCGTTTCGTCGTCCCTTGTGCAAATACAACTAAAATTGTAGGGTGCGTTATATAATTATACATTAATTATGGGAGAGAAAAAAAAAGAAATTGGAGAAGGAACAATATAACGGCATCGACAACAACTACAACAACAACACCACGTACACAACAAATTGACTCGATTATTATTGTAAAAAGAATATGAAACAAAAAATTCTTTATATATATACATATATATATATTATATGTGTATATATATATATATTTACATACATCTATATTTTTGCTTACTTTCAAAAAAACCTTAACCATTATTTATAAAATATATACAAAGGCGTGGTAATATCGTCGATAGATTCGTCGTAGATCAATGTCTATCTCGCGTTAGTATGTGTTTTCGAATTGTCGAAGTATCTTGTCGGACGCGGAAGGAAGCGTACCCGAACATATTGCCATTACGATTTTCACGCCCGATCGCGCGAGCCTTTTATATATTTTTTTAAACTCGGGCGAGGAGATGGAGTATTTTTTTTTTTTTTTCAAATTTCTTTCTCGTCTCTTGGATACTTCGATTTTGTTTTCGATATGGGTGTCTTAGCAAGCTCCACGCAAGGAGGGCAACGGTGAAAGAAAAGTTCTGATAATTCCTTTTCTCTAAATGTTGGCTGACGAGAGAAAAAAAGTTGCAGTGAATCACTGGAGAGTCTGGATATTCTTTGCTGAACTTTCTGGGTCGGGGGTTTTCGAATAATTTGAAAAAATGTTCATCTTTTCCTTCCACGTATCTTTTGTTCACGGTTTTCGTTGGGTTTTATTTTTTCGGAGAATCGTGATCCTCCTCGGCCACAATGCGAAAGCGGACGTTGAGTTTTTCGTTTTTCCTTGTAGACGAGCCAGAGCCTGGCTAATGAAAAGGAATAAATAATAAAAGTTGCCTTAGCTTTTGTACAAGAGAATCGTCGTTGGGCGGGAGGAACGAGAGGGACGGAGGACACGAGAAGGCGGAGACCGCGTTACCGACGTGTTTGCTTTTTTTTTTACCAAGTCGATTTATTTCCGTCGCCGGGAAAGTGAAATATTGTGAATAATCAATTTTAGAGAATAACGAAATATTAAGAGAACACATGAAATTGGTTCCACGGGGTGGTGGACACACGAGGTCAAACTACTGTATTAAATTATTTCCATGTAGAATTCTGTGAAGAGAGAGAGAGAGAGAGAGAGAGAGATGATTCGGGGAGAGGAAAATAATAGCGCTCCAACGAAAAGAGGCTCACAGCTGCGACGAAGGTAAATAGAAGAAAAGAAATAATGAACGCTAATAATCAAACGATTTTGAAGGAATAATCATACAATGAAATAACATTAAATAAAAACAAACATACGACGATTTATAATAGCGCTATTGATATCAACTATAATCAATGGAAATCTAATTGTATTCTCGTCTTTAATCGTCAACGCGGTTCTAGGGCAAAGGCAAGAAGGGCGAATGCGCATGGGAGGGGCGGGGGGAGGGCGTCGAATTAATCCGGAATTAGAGCCCCACCGGAGTTCAATTTTTCGTCCGGTTCTCGGGCTACTTTGTTCTCGAGTAGCATGAAATTTGGATAAAACGAAACAATGCTATTCGAGATGCGAAAGACGCGTTCGATAGTGGCCTGGAAAAATCAATTGAATTAGCTCGATAACGCTGATGATGCGCCAACAAAACTAAAAATCGAATACAATACACGACTATTTAAGTCGCTAATCACCCCGAGCCAAGCTCGCATTATCTTTAAACACGCACTAACGATACGGAGCAATCGAACACTCGAGTCGTCGATAGATTTCGAGTGACTAATTAATGCGGAGGATGAAAAAACAACGCGCGACTAAGCGATATACAAACAAGTTTGATTCGATCACATTGTCTGCTCCTAACCAAGTTTACTCATTTTTGAGATTTAGACGAGAGACAGCGAGATACAGAACGCAATAGACTCACGAAACATTTAAGTGGAACGATTCAGAACTAAGGAAAAATGGGATGCTGCGACGAGCGAAAGAGAGAGAGAGAGAGAGAGAGAGAGAGAATAATTAAGAGAGAGAGCGAGAGAGGTACGCTTAAGTCAGAAAAAAGCAGAGAAAGCTATTCGAATTGGTGAGGTGAGGAGGTCAAAAATTATCGACACAATTATAACGACAATGTTAACAAAAATGTATGCTGTCCCACTGTGATACAATTTTTTCTTTTTGCATGAACAAGAAATCATAATAAATGAATAAATAATAAAACAATAACAATAACAATATTAATAATAACAAGAATAAACAAGAAAAAAATAAAAAATATCTCAAGTGCGAACGATTCGTATACATTAGTATGTGACATGAATATATACACAGGCCGAGGTCGCGAGTGTCCTCTTTAAAAGGTGGGTGACACGCGACCGAAGCAAAGAAATGCATGTTTGCAACGATTTCAATTTCGCATTCGCGTGTCTCCTTTCAGTTTATTTGACGTTTCTTCGTTATCTGTTTGTTTATTTTCATTTTTTTAATCTCGATTTCTCATTATTATCATTCGCAAATAATACTCGATATAAATCATGGGAGAAGTATTGACAAAATGATAAAAAGAGAGAAGAAAAACCCGGTGAAAAGAATCAATGACGACGATGCCATCGCTCATCCGCGAATCCTAGAAAAACAATGTCGTAACGATTATACATTTACATTTATACACACCGACGAGGTTAAACCGATGCGATCACTCTCGTGCGAGTCGAGAAGCTACGACGAACGACGAAAAATCGCGCCGAGTTGGAGAAAACACAAGTTTAGAACGACCATCGTGGTATCGCATTATTCGTCTAATAACGACAATTATTCGTACTAATGAATTAAGGGAAGTGAGAAAGAAATCGATATATTCCGGCCGAATGTGTATGTGGTACCGTGCTGTAGAATTCGTTTATTCTTTTTCAATAACATACAAACGCCCGAGTTATACGTCGAATTAATAAATTCATTTCCTATACACTCTGTCAATTCGTTATTGCCACTGGCCATTTTATTCACAATCTGCGACCGTATTCGTCACGCGATACTCGTCTCCGATGCCGCCGCCCTTCGATGCACTGACCGATGCGGCAACTTTTGCAAAAGGTAAGTAAATACTAAATCTCGGTAAATACGTCGATACGGGGCTGCAGCTAAAAACTGCACAAATGCTATTTTTTACATTTTTCTATCATACAAAAATGATATCCGATGCAATTTCAAGAAGGGGAGGAACTTCGACGCCGTCGAATGCAAGAAACCGACCATGAAATAGTGTGACGTAGTTAAAAAAATCAACGTCGTGCCAAATATGTAGGATCTGATGTATTTATGAAAACTTGTAACGAATTTTATTGGACGTTGGGTGAATCGCTGGTGAAACGTCGCGCGCGCTGGCGTCTCAGCTTCCAATTGACTGCACTTATTTGCCTCTCGTCGACCACGCGGCCCGATGAAAAACGATGCCAAATGAAAAAACGATGATCCGAGCCTTTTTTTTTAAATCGGCGACGATATTTGAAACGTTGCAATTCGCGGAGGGAATTTTATCGAGGGAAAGAGAGGAGGGAGTTTGTGGATCGAAGTGGCTGAGTATTATTGAGTATTATTTTAGGCTCGTTTGCTCAAATTTTGTTGGTTTTTGTGCGCAACCGTTTCAAGCGCATTCTGGAGTGAGGGATTCCCTCGGAAAGAGCAACACTCGACGATCCGGAGTCTCTCGACAGGCTGGGAGGCCCGGAGTGATCGTTCGCAAGTGAAACGAGTCAAGGCTCGTCAGACGCTGACTGGATGGATCGCTGCGAAAAGCTCGAAAATTGAGTGGGTTTTAGTTTAACTGAGAAGACGACGAGGCTCGTTGCTCATTTGGGGAAAAACCGGAGCGGAGATGAGCGAAGAAAATGAAAAATAACGTGGGAGATTTAGCCCCGCGCGCGCTTCGAGCGCTGGACCGCGTGTCGAGAAAAATAATAAATCCGAAAGCACGGGGTTGGAGTACTTTGGCGTTTGCGCGAATCGATCAGCCGCGGCGAGAGTCGCTCGAGTATACCAATTGCACGGATTCGTTAGAGCGGAGGCCTCGCGCGCGCTTCCGGAAACTCGAATTTCCGTGCGAGCGGAGAAATCCGAGTGTGAACGTGCTGCCGCTGTGTACCCTCGCGCTTAGCGCACATCTCCGCAGCGCTAGCACTCCCGCAGCGTTTCAATTCCGCTTAATACGTCCTCGGTGAAACGCGATGAAGCGCGAGCTCGAGGATTGCTTCATTGCGGCTCCGGCACGCTCGCACCTCGTTCACTCCCAATCAGCGCCTCGCCGCACAAGCCCACGTTTTTTCTTTTTCTTTCCTCCCCGCTCGGGCCTCCTCGCCTCCTCGCGTCGAGCGAAGCGACTCGAAAACACTTCCCCGAGTCGATCGCCCGCGAGAGCCTCGCTGAAGCGGCGGTGCGGAAACTAAATAAAAATAATGCGCGTACGGCGAGAGAACAAAACTGCGCGGAAAGTTACGAAATCGCTTTGCCACCACCGCGTCGACGACTCCACTCGAAATAACTTGTTTACAAGCTCCGCAGTTCTGTTCCATCGAATCTCCACCGCACTAAAAAAATATAATCACCCAATAAATTTGAAACCCTTGCCCCCCTCCCCTCCCCTCCCCTCCCCCCCCGCGCCGAGAAAACTTTCCAAGCAAAAACAAAATATCTATTCGATTTTCAAGCGAAGCGAGCCAGCGCGAGGACTCAGGAAGGCGCCGAAGGAGCTTTGAGCTCGCGGATATGATTGCACGAAATAAAGCATCGCATTTTTTCATTTACACGCCCCCCGCGCCGAGCGGTGCGGGGGGAATGTGCGCGATAAAGGAAAACTACGTAAGGGCAAGCTCGTATAATGAAGTGGGGATGGAGCGCGAGAGCGAGAGAGATAGGCCGACCGGCCTGGTTGGAGGAGCGTGCGCGGGCTCTGCAGCAGAAACGGCTGCAGCAGTCGAGTCATTATGCAGGTACTGCCTGTCACTTGGGCCCACCCCGGCGTGACCCCCAGACGGCTACGACTGTGCGACGTACACGAAGACGACGATGTTTGGGACAAAGGCGAGAGGGAAAATATGAAATTACGGTGGAGCGAGAAAGGGGGAGCGGGAACGGGCTGTTTCTGAAGAGAAATCGTGACTTTTGAAACACTCTGCGAGGCTCGTTTTTACTCCCGTGCCACCTTTCTCTCTCTCTCTCTCTCTCTCTCAGCGTGCTCCAGGAATTCGGACGTAAATCGATAAGGTTTTGCACACACGTACTCCAAACTTGACATATACAATCGAGGTGAAGATATGCATGAAAACGAACAGGTAAAATACGCGGAGCCATCAGATACCGACATATGTAGGGCGAGGGAGGCGAGATAGCGAGCTGGAAAACGGGGCAGAGAGAGAGAGAGAGAGCGAGAGGAATGAAGCTCTCATAGAATTGGAAATATTCTGGTCTACACCGAGTAGCGAAGCGTCTCGCGAGAGCTTTGAGACGGAAGCCCGAAAAACTTGAGGCACTTGGGGCGCTTCTATCAGCGATTATCGTGGAAAAAGAATCTTTGGAGATTCCAAGTGAATTGTGTCCTTCTGAACACCGAAGTCGAGTCCGTTCGTTCTCTTTCCATCTCGTAGCACGACCTTGGTGTGTTGTTTCAATTGCGGCGCTTCCATCGCAGCTTTCCCGCCGAGAGAGAAGAATCGAGAAAAAGGTAACTTGAGAAAAATATTGTGGCAGAGCCGGAGAAGAAGATTGACCGACGCGCGTCGAGCCTTGTTTGCACGGGGTGGAAAAAGCACCGCGGACTGCGCGCACTCGGAGGATGATTATACGCTCGTGAGCAACGATCCGTTCCACGGAAACGTTTGATTGTACGGCTCTATCGTAACTGCATCAGAGAGAGAGAGAGAGGACGGTACGAAAACGCAGGTAATCCTCGTCGCGCTACCGATCGAGTTGGAGGCAGAGGCCAGGCCGAAAGTTCAAGTCCGATGGGACGAAAAAAGCGAGCTGGAGCGATAATGAGGGAAGTTGGTGCACGCGTGGCCGAGATTCATCAGCACGTGTCAACGTTCGTCACCGGACGAGGGAAATTAGAACGAGGCTATCGTCAGTTTGGAAATTAGTCGAATTATTGGAGGAGCGGAAGCGGAATTAGGAGGCTCGGCTCGCGGTCGAAAATGATTGGAAGGCGCAACGGGGCCGGTCCGCACCGCCGTGGAGGGAGAAAAGAATAATTTTGCTCGTTCAATGATTTTGAAGCATTTTTCAAGCTTCATTGGCGCCTCCCAACGCCGCGTTTCGTTGTTCCAACGGCGCTTTTTCCTCAGTGTAAAAGGCTCGTCGCGGAGCTCGGAGGGATCGAGAGTGCGGATGTCTCACCGCGGATCGAGAGTCCGTTAGCCGGGAGACCTGCGAGGAGAAGCGGGCGGTTCGGGGGCTGTCACCGACCCCTACGGAGCGTGCAACGAGGTCAGGAACACGGGATCTGATACAGGTATGGAAAGAGCCCCTCTCGGGGCTCGTCGAGGGGAAGAAAGAGAGGAGGAAACAGGTATTCTCGGGGTACGGAGAGGCAGGTGGGTGAATGTGGGTAGAAAAGTCGGCTTGCCGGGAAAACGCGGTGGATAGTTTGCGCGCAACTCGCTCCGTGCTCGGTCATACTCGGTGCAATCGGTTGCCGCAGGGCGGCGCGCCGGTAGCGCGCCACCTGTGCTGAGTCGGCGGAACGACGGGCTCGCAGGCAGGCGGCAGGCAGGCAGGCTCGCCTAGTACGAGTATTACGCTCGAGCGTGTGAGGCGTCGGGGCAGGGGGAGTAGGCTGGTGGGCTGGTGGGGTTTTCGGCAGGTAGAAGGTGAACAGGCGAAGGAGGCGGGGAGGGGAGGGCGGCGGTCGGTGCGCGCGCTATAGAGAGGACGAAGCGCATCGTCGTCGCGGGGAGTTTTCCATCCCCTGTTCTTCTGTTTCCTCGACATCGGGCTCGCTGGCCCGCAAGCTTCATTGGGCGTCGGGACGCCGCGAGACTCACGCGGGCCGAACAAAAGCTTCGCCGGGTTTCTGTAGATTCGTGTGAGGAACGGTGCGCGGTCGAATCGTTCAAATTATTGGGAAAGTTCGAACGGTTTAAGAGGGACGATTGGTGAGTGGGGTTTCACTATTTCGGGAGGAAAATACGAGCCGAGGATCGCGGTTGCGCTCGGGATGAAAACGTTACGTGACACGTGTGCGGCACTGTACGCGTAACGCGCTTCGATACGCACGACACTCGCGTGCTCGGAGCTGCTCGTTCGAACTTTTTACGGTTTACGGGGCAACGTCGCCTCGTCGTTATCGCGCGTGCAATCGCTCTCTTTATATTATTATATTTTGTGGTTTGTGCGCGCTCGTGCGAGCCCCGATTGGACCGAGAGCGATCGCGTATTCGCGCGTTTGCCGCATTGCCACCGCAAACTCGATCCTTCGAACGGTGTGTGACGCGCGTATCGCGAACTTCGTTGGCGACTCGAATCTCCGAGAGTGGGAGATAATCCAAAGATTTTGCGAATCGAGCGAGAATTTCGTTCGAGGAAGATGTTTAGTGAAAAGCGTCGTCGAAATGCAATCGGGCGATGATTATTCGACGAAAAATACGCTGAAAAGCAGTCGCTTCTTGTCATAGTGCGCCGATACAAAGTTGTGCTTGAGTGAGTCGTTTGTTTTTCATATTTCATCATCCTCGAGGCCGTGGTTGAGCGCCGTTTCAAGAAAAGTGTTCATTTGAGTGAATAATTACGTTCGATTATTTGGAATAACGGGGGCCGGCACGCCAACTTCCAACCGTTTTTTCAGTCATCGGGCAACCCGCGGAGCTACTTCCAAGCCTTTTCCCTCCTCCCGTTCGAGGAGGCTGGCACGGAGAAGCACCGAGAGCTTCGCGTATTTCTTTCGTTTTGTTCTCGTCGCACAAAGTTCGAAGCAGCTCGCTCGCGAGCTTGGCAAATGACTTTCGCCTAGAGGAAGCGAGGACTCGCACGAACCTGCACGTTTCCTCAGCCTCATTTGTTATCCCGCGCTGCCGCTGCTTCGCTGCCCTCTTATTTATGTTTTGTCCAACAATCACGTGCTTCGGCCCGCCAGAGGGCGTTCGCACTTTGAACGACGTGCACGTGATTCCCCGAGCTGGATAATTTCCGCACGCTCCGTGGAAAAACTTCTCGGAATATTTGTCTTCGAATTTTCACACGCTCGACGCACGATAAAGTAGCCCAAAGGCCACATCGAGTGGCTTTTCCCACTCGCCAATTTCTCTCACGCCCATCGCAAGTGTGCTGTACAAAAAATCGAGAAAAAAACCCTCGGACGGTGCGCGTACGCTCAATGAATTATTTCATTAATACACGCTGCCGAAGAGCGAGGCTGTAAAAGTTCGTTGAACCAGTCGACACTGCGCTCCGGCATTTTCTCGCTTCGGGCTCTTTCCGTACCTCGTTTTTAGTCACAATACACTCTCCACACGGAGCCCTTGTTTTCTCAACAACAACACCCTTCCAGCTTATTCACGAGGCCCCGCGCTCTCGCTCTCTTCCCTCCATCCCGTTTCTCACAGGCGCATACGTGTGTGCTTCTGCTGGCGCCTCTGCAAAACTCTCACTCTCGTCACTCTTGTTCTCTCGTCGCTTCGAAACTTTCGGAACGCCCGGCCCCCCCCCCTCCTCTTTCTATCTCGTACGCGTGAGTAGATTCGCGGTGTGTGCGTGCGCGCGTGTGTGTACAGAAGTCGGATAAAGTGGCTCGCGTGGACGGAGGACAAAGGGGTGCGAGTACAGCGAGAAAGAGCGAGCAAGTCACGTCGACTTTGACCCTGTGCCGACGAGCCTGAGATTCTCACCGGAGTGAACAAACAAGCTCGAGTTGCATGTGCACACTGGTGAAGCAAAAATGATCGAATCTCCGATCGGCTGGTCCGGGCTCGACTAGCCATCGGGGTCGAGCGAGTTCCTGGATTATCGGGAGACAAAAAAGTGCTTTCGCGACCGAATGCTCGGCCGTTTGGGCGCTAGAATGGTGGCACTTTGGACAAAGGAACGTCATGTTGCGGGACCGAGTGTGACAGCGCAAAGACGAAGGACCATATCGAGCGTCGAGGAACATCGATACTACTGAGGATTTCCAACGGCAGCGGAAGCTTTCGGTCTTTCGGTACACGGCGCATCGAGCCACTCGGAGCGACGAATGAGCCCGAAGTCTATCATGATAGAACCGTGAGAAGAAAAAACAAGGGGATCTAATAAACAAGGAAAATAATGGGCGATAAGGAAAGTGCGCGAGGAATGTCACGCGTCAGAGCTCATCAACTGGCACGTTTCGCCGTGATTAGCCTCGCAGCAATGCTGACAAGCTGTCGGCATGCTGCACGAGCCAGCGAGTTCCCCGAGAGGGAATGCTGTGATCCGATTTATCCGATACCAGAACCAACGAGCCGTGCACCATCGGCACCCACACCCACGGGAAGAAGCGGTGAGTCGATTTTTTTCATTTCTCTCTCTCTCTCTCTCTCTTTTAATTGAGAAACTCTTTATTTTCAAATTCAACTTCGAACTAATTACACAATGTATTTTTTTAAACGACTTCGTTCTTCGAGGTTCGCGAACAAAACTGTCACTTCTCGTGATATTTTATTTTTCTTCGTTCTTTAAGGAGTTTCGGTACAAAAGTCAAAATATTAAGAAATTGATCAAATTTGGTGATAATGTTCTTCAACATCAAGTGCGAAAACACAAATTTTTTCAAAATTTTCTTCTACTTAGTTATCGAGTAATTACGCATTAAAGCAGATTTCTTATGCCCGGAATGTATACCTATATATATGGAAACGCTATGCTTATACACGTAAACTTTAGTGATCAATTACTCGATAACTGTGTAGAAGAAAAATCTTAAAAAATTTGTATTGTCAAATTTGGTACTAAAGAATATGTTCGCCAAATTTTATAAAATTCTAAACTTTTTGAAATTTTTTATGTTTTTAGCATGGTTTAGCATGGCAACATTGTATCGCCTGTACCGAAACTCCTTAAGATAAAGTTGTTCTTTTTATCATTGCTTTTTACAACGTCGACGTATCACGTTTCGAACACTCTTCCGTGCTCCCCGCTGTCACATAATCGAGGTTACGCTTTTCAATGTTCCAACGTGAATTTCACGCGTGTACCGTAAAGTCATGCGACGCTGAAGTTCGCAACGTTGGAGTCCAACGAAACGGGGGGAAAGAAAAAATTTGTGATTGACCATTTTTTACTCTTTGCGAAGTGCACGCTGAAAAACTACGACGTGGAAATTCGGCAGGGAACGAAACTGGAGAATTGCTGGAATTATTGGGGACTTTGCAAACTTCAGCGCCAAGAATGACACTGCGGTGAGTCGCTTCACTTGCGGGGTTGAAATTGAAGAGCCGATGGGACACGGGACGGCAATTGACGCGAAACTGAATTTCCAAAGTACTTAATTTCTATGGGAGGGAATAAAAATGAGAAGTGAAGTCGGGCTCGGGTCGACGGGACAATCAAAGCCGACGGTTTCGTCGTCGCGGGGGCGGACGCTTCTTTTTTTAGCTTCGTTTCATATCGCAGCTTCCATTGGCTCGTATACTCCCCGTTGGAGCGTAACGAGAGTACCCGTGCTCGCTCGTTTGCCGTGCTGCTTGTGATGCATTGTCAGAACACACGAGGGGGATTGGGGAAACTCTTTGGGACTTCAGCGACCCTGAAAGTAATCGTCGATCGAGTGTGCCGCGAGAGCTAGCGGAATTATAGAGCGAAAGGAGACAAAAATAGGGAGATGAAGAGTGAAAAATGGGGAGAAAAGCGATAACGGAGCGGCGGGGGACTGCGAGCCGGGGCCGATTTCCGAGATTCTGTGAAGCGCGTGGCCTCCTTTTGTGGCTGGCTGGCTCGCAGACCCTCCTCGAACCGAGTGCGAGGCAGAGACGGAGATAATGATTGAAGCATGTGTCCTGCCGAGCGTTCCGCTGTTGGTAGCGCTCTCTTGTGTAGCGCAACGGCAAATAGTGTAGAAAGAGCTCAAACTTCCTGAGGAGATTGTCACGCCCCGCGACGAGGCCGCCGCGCGCGCTCCCTTTTCTTTCGAGATCTTGGCTCGATCGTTGCTCTTCATTCTCCTCCTGACAAAAGCTACTTTTTATTCCTCCTTTCAACGGGGCTCGCTTTCCCTCTTGAGCATTCAACGACCAACCGTATCGAGGACGAATGGGAGCGGAAGCGTGGGTAGGGACGAACAAAAAATTACCGGGGAAAGGCTTGCGCGGGGAGTCTGAATATCGACGGAGATCGGGAGCGAAACCTCGCTCATTATATTCGTACGATGTACCCACGCCTGCCCAAATCCTGCGTGTACACGCGACGATTTCAATGCTCCAGAGACGAGCAGCGTATTTATCCTCGTACGCGTTCCTTCCCGCTCTTTCTCACTCGCTCTCGTTTCCGACTGCTAAAATCCTCTTTTTGAGACTCATCCTCTACGAACCATTGACGTTAAATCGCACGTACAAACGCAACAGCAGTTTCGAGCGACTAATCGAGCCCCAGCAGCGGCAACAACGACGGCAGCAGCAGTCACTGCTATTTCCGCTCGACCTATTTACTCGGTACGAATCTCAAATGGTTAACGAGCGACCATTTAACTAGTTGCAAATTTCCAAGTGCTTGCCTACTTTCTCTGTGTTTTCATGTTTTTTTTAAATTTTTTTTTAATTTTTTTTTTTTTTTACTTTTCACCCTCTTTGAGGCATCCTCACCTTTCTCAATTCAGAGCAACGATTACACGGGTCAAGTACACGAAAGTTTGGTAAATTGGATCAAATTTGATGGAAAAAAAAATACGGGGCACGTAAAGTTTGCTTTTGTATCGAGGATATGTTATTAAAAATAGGTGATTTCAATTTTTATTTTATAAAACTGTACAAATATGAATTTATATTATTTTGATTCATTTTAAGTGGAAAACTCGCTTACGAAAAAAACGTGGAAAATTATTTAGAAATGGACAGTTTTACTTTTTCTTTTATGTTCGCAAGTTAAGTACTTTCTCTGCTCAATAAACCCCAAACGTAGTCTCCCATCATATTTTCAGTGTATTGGCCTTAATAACGTTGTTCGAAGCTCGTTATAGCTTGGTGAAAACGTTCACCGGGTTGTTATTTATCAGTCGAGCACCGTCTGGAGACACTGCGCGAATGTAAGAACCCCACTTTGATAGACGGGTATTTTAGAATGTATTGAAATTAATGAAAATTCTTATGAACACATGAAAACGAGCGTTATCGGTATAACTATCACAAAAGCAAAGTTTATATGAAATGAGGATATTTTTTTCATTCGTTTTTGGGCAACCAGAAAATCATGAAACGAACTTTAGGATTAAAGAACAAACATTTTTTTGTAGACTCGTGTTATAAACGCTCTTCGCATCGGCGTGAGTCAAACATCATTTAAGGCAGTCCATGCACGAAACGATTTTCTTGAGATAATATTTGAATTTACACAGAGTTTAAATAGGTAGTCGACTCTCACGCATATCAAATTTTAAAGGATTCGTCTTTTTTGTTATTTTCATAAACGTGTTTAAATATGAAAAAAAACACACACACACACAGGGAACTATGCGTAAAAAATCGTTCATCTTTCCATGTAACGAATAAACGCTTCTTACAAAGTTTAAAAAAGTACACAATAACAGTTTTGGGAAAAAATTCGAAACGATTGTCACGACGCTGAAGTTTCCAACGTTGGAGTCCAACGAAATGAACAAAAAAAACGTTTTTAATTCACCAAACTTTTTATTTCACGAATCGTTGGTGCAGCTTGAAAAATTACGAATCGCAAATTTGGCAGGGAACAAAATAGGAGAATTACTGGTATTATTTAAGAGTTTTTTTTCGATCATTTCGTTGGACTCCAACGTTGGAAACTTCAGCGTCGTACGATTGTCTTACTAATAAAATAAAAATATATTACCTTAAAGATTGAAAGAAATTGGTAATGAGCACTCGTATAATCTCACATTTGCGTATTTCGGCATTTTGTTTCTTCTTGGTTTGGCCCATTCCTGTCATAGCCTTTTGTCTTTTTATCAATAATTTTTTCTTGCTCCATTTCCCGTTGTGTTTTCCGTTGGGGTTCGCTCGGTGATGAATCCCTGATTAATTAATGGCTCGTAATTTCATTCGTCAAAAAATAAGTTGGAAAAATTTATTTACAATCTTGAATTAATAACTCTGACATTAATTTAGAGTGGCAATATTTTTAATTAGGAAGTAAAAATCGGTCCAAATTAGACACCCGTTAAATACGATGTTTCGGGCATGAGCCGTGCAATCCAGTTACTCATTTTTCGGTGCCTCCCTGTTATTCCCGTTTTATTCTTGATTGCTTTTAGTTTCATTTGGAAAATATCCTTTTGATTAAATCCTATTCGTAGGCAATTAATCGAATTGAATTTTATCACAGTAATGGAGCTAAACGAATTTCGTGTATTCGGAAAATCCATCCGCAATTAAATTGCAATGCGGCAACGAAGATTGTTCAGTTAACCATTTAGTTGGCCTGCTCCCGCGAAGCAGCGACGTGCTCTTCTCAATTATTCGGATTTTTCAATCCTTCCATTCTCGCTAGCTCCTCGCGAGACTTTTCATTTAACGAAAATCAATGAAAATTGAATCCCTTCGTCTCGCCCTCACCGAGACAATGTGATGTCGCGATCGCATTAGACAGAGCACGTGTGTGTACGTATGCGCACAGGATGCTTCGTTGTTATTGCGGTGCATGCTGCTTACTCGCCTACAAAAAAGCATCTCGAGCATCTGGCTCCCGGAAAGCTTCGATAAAACATATTTTTTAATATATCGAAGAGAAAAGAAATTACGGAAGGACATCTGCCCAGATTTTCCAGAGCCAACACGATTTCGATCGACTTTTTTATCAATCGTATTTATACTGATATTCGATGGTCGACTTTGCATCGATTTGCTGTGCGTTCGTGGCGATCAAGTCATTTGTACGAAGTCTCCGAAAGTTTCATCGTTTTGTACAATTTTGAGTAGTCCTTGCAGCGGGCGAAAAAACGTGATTTTCTTGATTTTTTTTCGACAGGAAAATAAATGTTTATTGTAGAACTGTGAACAACGTCCATTGGTACATAAGTTCATGAACTTGTGCAATTTTTTTTATCAAAAAATGTCTCCAGATGGCGCAACTCCAGCTGCGTTACAGTATAACACCTTTTTTTGAGTGTATCAGTTGCAGCGGACAGCGGACATGATAACTAAAAAACTATTGATCATAATAGTAGCTTGGGCCCGAACGAAGGATTTGTAAAAATTTTGATTTGAAAAAAATGGCGACAGCTTTGACAAAAAGTTTATTTCTGAGGTGCTAAATTTTCGGTTTTTTTCTTACAATTGTTTTTTTTTTTTTTCCCAACAAAATACGAAATCCTTCGTCCAGGCTCTAGTTATTATTACAACAATAAACAAGTGGTACAAATTTCGTATGGATCGGCTTAATAGTTTTTTAGTAATCGTGTCCGCACCGCAGAGGTATTTTTAAAGAAAAACGATTCTGAGATAATCGCGTTTAAGGATTCAAGCCCTTAAAATGCTCGGTCAAGTTCGTTTTCGTCGATTTTTCCCCCCCGCTCTTTTCATAACACAAAAGTTTATGAATGCGGAATGACGCAAGGAGAAGGTCGATTCAAAGGTGAATTTTGAGCGAGCGTTATCGCCGATATTTGAAAAATTGATGAGACTCAAAATAAGGGAACGCCGCTCTCACTTTTCCTCCTCATTCTCTTCCCTCTCCCGCTGCAAACTTTCTGGGATATACATCGAATATTTATTCGATCGAAAGTTTTTAACGACCCTCAGAGAGAAAATACATAGTTATGGTTGCACAAACACTCATCGGGGAGTTGAGAAAAAAACGTCATAATTGTACAACTCTGTACGTGCCCCCCCCCCCCCCGCCCGCCAACGGTGCTTCGAAAACGTCACGGAAGTACGGAAATTCACGAGGGACCTGAATAAACGCAAGAGAATTATCATCGACCGAGGGAACCTTTCATTAGGACGTATTCGAAGGAATGTCGTCGTATCTCATGTTAAACAGGCTTCTTCGTCGACGTACTCGCCGACATGCAAACCGAGAAAAAACGAAGGAAAAAAAGTTTTTTCTTCCCTCGCCCTTCGAAATACGGGCATTAGAAAATCGATTATTACGATCTAAGAACGCTTTCGAACCGACACAACGCAATTAAAATGCTGCACTCGCGAAGTTCGTCTGTTGTCACAAAGCTTTTGTCAGGCCTGTCGATGGAGGCTCGGTCCCCTTGAATCGCGATTCCAACACTCGGGATTTCGGACTCTTACAACGTGCTCTGGCTCTTCTTCCTCGGCGCATAATTTACCAACTAATAATGAGCCCGACTGGATAAGTCTTGGTGCAGAAAAGTCTGCAAAGAGGAGAAAAAATTTGAGGTTTTCGGGGGTTGGTAGCATTTTAAGGAAGCTCATGCGTTACTTGTGATTATAAAAAGCAACTGAACTTTTTTGCTATTTTCATGCTCAAGGAAACGAGTACTATTTATTCTCGAAATTATTAAAATTGTGTGTAACTTACTTTTTGAGATTTATCAATTTTTAATACTATGATAGCGGCTTAAATACTTTCGGCATTCATTCAACAGTCATTTTCTATTTCAGGGTGTCTAACGACCTGAAAAGTCATGAAAATTCTTAAATGTCATGAAATTACACTCGGACCTGAAAAAATCATTAAATGTCATGAAAAATTACCAAACAACCTGATTTTTTAAGATCTCTGCAACGCTCATTGTCATTGTCGATTTTTTGGTTTTCTTCAACATGATTTCAAAATTTGCGGGGTGGGGACAATGTCTGGTTCGTCAATACTCATCATCGATATAAAAACGAATATCGAATGAATAGTTTGTAAGAAAAAAAAGATTCTTTATTTCAAAATAAAATATCATTTCTTTGTTATTTTTATTGAATTTTTTTATAATTAAAAGATCAATAAAAAGTATCAGAACCATAAGAAAAGTCATGAAAAATTCCTGTTCCTTGACTTAAAAAGCCTTTAAAGTCATGAAATTTCTGTTCTGGTCAAAATTAGACACCCTGTATTTATATGCGTACGCATATCTACGTTTTAAACCAGCTGGCTCGTGGTGTTGTCAAACCTTCCCCGTCTACGTCGTTATTACTCGTTAACCTCAAATAAGTGTTGTCATTTTCACCGGTAACAAGTCCTCTTTCATGAAATCCAAATGGTCGCGCGCACAGGAAGCGTGCCTGCCACGAGACCCTTGAAAAAATGTGATTTTCGTTAATCGTTTTCTCGACAACTGGATCCTATAATAATTCCGGGAATGGATGCACACTGTATATTTCTAGTAAATTTCCAAATCTCGATTGATAAAGTTGGAATTTTCGATTTCCATTGGGGATTCGTCTGCACTTTCGAGTGCAATCGAACATAAATTTTATTTAATTATATTTTCACTAGGTTTATTCGTGCTGGGGCAGGTCTCAAATAGTGGATTCAAAGACTCCCGCGTAACTCGGATCGTTCGTTCCCATAAAAATCAGAGTTCAATATCGACTCCTGAGATTTCCCGATCAAGTGATTCCCGTTCTCCTCCGATCTTTTTATAATTCACGATCGCAGTGGTGCTTCTACACCTAACATGTAAAGTGGCGTTCGTTGACGATTTTTTCCGTACCAGAGAATCAAACGAAGAGCCGAGTTCAAAGTGACTCCGTTATCCCTCATTCCGTTTGACAGGGGAGGTTAGTTTTCCTCGCTTTCACATTCCCTTTCCCGGTTGCGCGCGATCCCCGCAGCCGAGTCTCTCTACCACGATTATTCTTGTTCGATATATATTCCGGCTCGATTCTCGCGTTTGATTAGTCGAGGTGAAATGTGCTCTGGGAATATTCATCGAAGAGGAAAGTCATTGACCACTATTTTGGCTGTCCCAACTGTTCCGTTCCCCGAGTCCAACAAAAAAACGATTTTTTTCAATTAAGATTGAAATTTGTAATGAAGAACGAAAATTAATGAAATTTGGCAATCGATCGGAGTTCGATCGCGACGAGTTTCAGTCTCGTCCTCGAAAAAACTCGTTCCCCAAACGGTCGAATCTGCTTCAACGTAAATTTAAGTCATCCGCGAGCGCGGGTATTAGCATTCTTTTGAAATTCCTCGGATTCCAAGTGTCCAATAATATACGGAGCGTCTTACCGAGGGAAAAGGAAAAAGGAGGGTTTCTGAAAAAAAAAGAAAAAAAAACATTAAAAAAAAAAGAAAAAAAGAAAAATCGAAATTGGTAGCTTTCGCCGTTGGTTGCACGTGGCGGATTTAAGATTATTCGGAGGAACGGGTTACGGTCGCGTGCTCCCACGTCTAGTCGCCGTGCATGGGCCACCACGTCGAACTTTTATTTTAAAAGCGGCGTTACGGCGAGAGTCCCTCCCTGGAAACGTCGTTCTGCAGCTACGGAAGCAGGTTGCCGAGAGAACAAATAACTGCGCAGAAACCAATATCAGCAGGGTAAATGTCACCGCACTCTCGTGCATGAAAGAACCAGCCGAGACCGATAGATCCTATGAATATATACAACCATTTTTATATGGCTTATTGTCCAAAAAGCCACGATCTCGCGTGCATACCGTGTGTCCGATTTTTCATTATTCTCATTGGAAAAACTCACTGGACTGCAGCATTTTCTTGATTGATTAAAATATCGTTTTATTCTACCAAAACATCGAGTTCAATCGGGACGACAAAATATCGAAATAAATTCGTTCATTTAGTCGTTGTGATTGAAAGAAATATTTATTGGACTACAAAGTTTGCTTAACCGATTGATCGATAGCGATCGTTCGATCGCAATCATTTGATCTCGTAATTTGGGTTGATTGATGAACAAGAAATATTCACGGTGCAGTTATAAATGAAGTTAATCCCTTGCCGCGGACACAGAAAAGCTATTCGGTCCATCGAGTTTCATTCAGCAAAATGGATTCAGGTTAATCAACAAATTTTTTTCGCGCAAAGTTTCGGGGAAATGAAAAATTCGTTCAACGCTTTAACGAAATCATTTTGATCTCGATGCTTTGAAAGCGCGGGAATGGAGGCTGATGCGACTCGACGAAATGTCAAACGATCGGAGCGCGCATCGACGACGCATTTCTCGCAATGAGGAAAATGCATTAAAAAATGTTTAAAACGGCCAAAAGTGTAAAAAGTATTCCCACTCTAACGGTAATAAATTTGAGAAGAGAAAATAAGTGGGATATGGCGGAGTACTTGACGCAGGGACACATGAAATTACGAATGTCGATTATCGAAGGTTAATGCCGACGACCTTTGGCTCTGTACCGTTCGAAATCTGGTTTAATTAACATAATCACTTTGTTGTTATTTCAGCGTGGTCTGCAAATGAGGAAATTTACGAGAGGCTCTCGCCTACGTACATTCGCGTTTTGTAGTATATCACTGCGGATACGGAGGCATAAGTTTGTGTGCGTGTGTGTGTGTTCAAAAGTCTATATCACGCTGTGTATAATTTGCCATCCTCTCCGCGAACGACGCTTTTATTCAATGGCTATTTCATTACCGGAGCGCGGGTGAGAGCATGCTTCAGAACCTTTATTAATTTGCTATTGAGGCCAAGTGGGTGCGACCGCGCAGTCGCACGCGCATTCAAAGCGCTGCCACTGGCCATGCCGTTTTGAACTTTATTTTTATTATTTTCATGTCTAAATGGTGGAGAAACGAGTTAGAATGTTGGGAAAAGAGCGCGGTTTGGCGTCGCCGTCGCCGCCTTTTCGATGCTTCCTTTATTCGGTCCTCGGAGAGAGCTCTGCGGAACGAAATGTCGACGAGTCTTTACCCCCCGCCTCCACGTGCCGATGATTTCCGTGTACCTAAGGAGCGGAAAGTACGGGGCGCACGAGATCCGACAAATTTCAGCAAACATCTTTCCTCTCATTTCCTCCGTTCGGGCCCCTTTGACTCGATGATTTATGAAGAGAAAGTCGAGCCGAAGATAGGAAACGCTCTTGGGAGCGCATGCCAACTCCAATGTCTTCCTCCACTCGCTCTGACTACCTCCCTCGCTCGTGTGTCTTCCAGTTTCTCGGATCGTCACTCGCGCCCCTTTACCGAATCAACTTTCCAGTTCGGCCTCTCTCACCATTTCTTCTCCTTGTCCAACCGCGCTTTGCACTGTTTTCGTCATTTTTTCGCCTCTTCCTCTCGGACTTCAGGGGGTCCCCCGACTTTTCATGGTTTTCTTAATTACTCATCCGAAGGGGGATACAAAAGATGAGCGCGAGGGGCATCGCAGCAGCCGAAATGATGAAATCAGTACCAGAATTAGCTGAAGTTGGAAAAAATGGCTTTCCACGCGCGTCCGCAAGGGTCCTCGTCAGCGTGATTGGACGAGAACGGCCACGAGGGGTTGGTCGCCAGGGCAGGGGCGCGTTAGAAGTGGAATTAGGCTACATTCGTCCTGAGAGCCCGAGCATCCGGATCGCGATGAGGCAAGAGGCGGCAAGGGTTGATTTCTATTCCAAGGGATTGCTCGTTGTAGTCGAAAAATTGGCAGGGGTCGGTGATTGAGGAGGGACAGTGGTCGTTAAGGACTCGACTACGCATCGTTCAACGCGGACCGAGAGCCAAAGGCTTTCACGAGGATATCATTGTTCGAGGAGGTTGAAAGGATTTAAACGAGGAGGATGAGACAAGTGGCGGATCAATCCCTCGAGGTACAAACTGGTAACCGATGTGGTTGAGCGCAATCGCTTTCAAAGCTCTCTTGTTCCGGCTTGCTTGTGTGTCCGTCACCGAAATACACTCTGCTCAAGCGAGAGGCAGGAACGCTCGGTTTCATTCCCGTTCGGGATTACTCTCTCATCAAAACGGAAGTAAGATCCACCGATTTTTAAGGCCCCCGCCCCTCCTCGGCGCTCCTTTTATACGAGCTAATCGCACACGAGCAAACAACGCTTTGTTGTGTACTCTGGTCTCGCTCAGTGCTGCTAACCCAAGCTCCGAATCGTCAATGGATTCGCCGTCGCGTTCTCCGCACGGAGGCCTCGACCATGTTGATTCTACGCGACCTTTGGTTTGGCACTTGTCCAGATATTATCTTGTAGATCAGCGAATTACACGATCGTACAAGTTGCCAGGGATTCTCACATCGGACTAGATCATGCACAGGGTTCGACGAGGTTCCGATGAGGAAGGAGGCTCTAACGGGCGAGTGAGAAAACACACTTTATTGGTGTTTTGTCCATTTATATTGTACGCTACGAAAGAGAAGGGAAGTGCGACGGAATTCTATTGATAGGGAAGAAATTCTGCTTCGATGAATAAAGAGAATTCAACGAACCCGCTTGTTCGCTCAGAGGAATAGTGGCAGCCGGGAATTCACGCGGTGTTATTTGAATTATTGCTGTAATTATGAAATAATGAATACGTTTGAAAGGAGTCTTGAAAACTTTCATTAAGGATGACCCTAAAAGTTGGAGGGATTCGCTATAAACCTTGAAATCCATCAACTTCTAGACACAGCTTCCTCAACTTATTCTCGTCGTCACCGTCCTCATCCGCTGGCAGCTGCTTACTTTTTCTTCCGGGGGGCGCAAAACTCTCGCGCGTCCACAAACACGCGGACGATCCGAGTCGAGACTGACGGACTTTTCAAGTTTGCGCCCTCGAGTCAAATTCTCCGTGTATAGTTCCTGCGACACCGCGTCCGATCTTTACTTTCGGCTCTTTTGTGCAAAAGTTTACTCGCTGCTCAGTCCGGCAGATGTTGCCTGACCGGAAGAATTTGAAAATCTTGACAACCCGTAGTCTCCCTTAATTTTTTAACAATTAAGGAATCCTGGAAAAAGTGGGGGAAAATATGTCGATGTTTCAACTTCGAAAGAAAAAATCGTTTATTCCATATAACGAAAGAACGCTTCTTACGAAGTTTAAGGTAACTCCTGTACTGCGTGCTAGTCAAATGAGTGCTAAATTTTCAAAACGCTTTTGGACCAAGTTTAACGTACCGATTAAATGCATTGTTAGTGGATTTGTATTACAGCATATCTCATTAAGATGTAAAAATGTTTTGCAAAACCATCAACTGATAAATGCAAATTTCCACGCTGACACATTTTCACTGCTATTTTTCAAAAAATTATCTGCGTTTTTTCATCGATTTTATTGCAACGAGTCTCATTTTGTTCGTCAGCCGGTCCTCTATGAATCCACCATGTAGTTGTTTTTTTAACTTGATCGTTTCACCGTTGCAGCTAATTGTTCGTGAAGTGAAAAAACTTTTTCATTCATAATTTCTAAAAGAATGAGTTTAAAGGTAAATCTACGTGGTGAATTCGTAGAGGATCAGTTGAGGAACAAAATGAGACTTGGTGCAATAAAATCGGTTAAAAAATACAGGATGATTCTTTGAAAAATAGCTGTGAAAATGTGTCATCATGGAAATTTGCATCTATCAGTTGATAGTTTTGCAAAACTATCATTTTAAATATTTTTTCACGTTAATAAGACATGCTTGAATACATATCTGCTAACAATAAGTTTAATCGGTAGGTTGAACTTGGTCTAAAAGCGTTTTGAAAATTTAGCACTCATTTGACTAGCATACAGTACAGGAGTTACCTTAAGAAAAATGTAACACAATAACAACGAAGGTTTGGGAAAAAATTCGAGACGATTGTCTTACGAGTATAAAATATATGACGTTGAAGATTGAATTGAACGAAATTGGTAATGAGCTCTCGTATAACCTCGCATTTGTTTATTTCGGCATCTTGTTTCTTCTTGGCTTTTTATTTATACTTTTTTCTTGATCCATTTCCCGTTGTGTTTTTCCTTCGCGCTCTCTACTGCGATTTTCTACATAAAAAATAGTATTTTAGCCAGGAACGAATGAAATTTGGTGATTGGATCCCCGATTAATGAATGGCTTGTAATTTCATTCGCAAAAAGATAAGTTGAAAAAATGTATTTACAATTTCGAATTAATAATTCTGGCATTGAATTAGAATGATGATATCTAATTAAAGAGAGTGAAAATCGATCCAATTTAGACTCTCGACGCTTCTCCAAAAATTTAGAAACAAAATTTACGCTCATTGTTAGCGAATTATCGATCGAATCGTGAGCAGCGTCGACGAGTGGTCATCGTCGAAGCCAAAAACTCTTCGACCTGCGAGGTAAAACGCGCCACGTCTTTCCCTCGGACAATAAAACATGAAAAAAGGCTTCCCCGAAGAAGGCGCTCTCGAGCTCCTATCCTTAATCATCGAATACGAGATTATGCGTCTCGAATGTCAAGTCGACGAGCTTTAAACTTTCCGGCTCTGAGAAATCTCGCAGAACTTGATTCTTGTTCGAAGTAGTAATCCCGCTGGGTCAGGGGGCGCACGAGCTCGCAGAGTGGCCATTCCCACGAGAGGAAAGAGAGGAAAGAATCTAAATGAAAAATCCAAACTTTTTTTTCACTAGAACGTCGTACGGACTGCTCGAATGTCGAAGGCGTTTCAGTATTTTTATAGAGCAGATAAGAATAGCAGAAAGATGAGAGCTGCTCGAGAGGAAAATGGATCGAGCTTTCTTTATTGATTGAATTCGGCTTGGCGAATCAGGTCAATGATTCTCACCTATTTTTAGACTCCTCGTATCCTTTTTCACGTGCGTTCATATCGTCGTCGATGAGTAAATATTGGAGCGATAACGTCGCTGTAAGCGTTTTGGGACGGGCGGCCAGGACGCGAGCAGGGACAAGTTTTGGTGCATGACGAGAACGATAGCGAGGGGGAGATTGACGGCGAAAACAGAGATCCTGTGACATGTGATTTCCCCGTGAAGACGAGATGTACAAATCGGGTGTCGTGGTCGAATCACCGACTATCAGAGCCGAGCGAGCATGAGAACGAGGATCAGTCGTCGGTTCGCTCCTCGTCCTATGGGCGAGCCCCTTTAACCATCATTTTTCCCAGACACTCGATTACAGTGCCATTCGGCGACGCTCACGGCGCCCCCTTCGAACTTAACTTCCGGAGACTCGACTTCGGAAATCCGCGTTGTTCGAAGAATTCTAGAAACCGAAATTCCAGCTAGGAAATTCCGCCTTCGGGAGGAAAGAGGAATTTTTCAGATATTTTCAACCCTCAAAAATTCGGAAACAACGCTCGGGCGTAAACAAAACTCGGTCCTGGAGTTTCAACGCCGACAATATGCCTTAAATTTTCCCATTTTCAGCCAGAATTAGAAGCAAATTATTCAGCACGAACTCCAGGGACATTCATTTTCGGTCCGTAAAAATCGACCGCAAGTGCCCGAAACAGTGATCATTTTTGTTTCAATTACTTCAAAATACACGCACGTGTTTAAAAGAATACTAAAAAAAGTATTCAGCAGAATTCCCCATTTCTTCAGATCTGCTCGTGAACCGGCGGTTTCCGGATACATTTTTGATGATTTTAAAATCGTCTAGAGTTAATTGTGGAAATACTTCAGCGAATGTCGCTACGGAAGTTCAATACTCTCTGCCGTGGTACGAACCTTCTCGAATACAGACAGAGCCACGAGAATGTTTGACCCGTCACTGTTCTCCTACCGCTGACGGTCTCGCTATCGATCGACGTTAAAAAGCTTAGTAACTAGCAGGCGATGATGATTGACTCAACCCTTAACCTTGATGTATTTCCAGAGCAAGTATATCAATGAATATTTGATTGTCAATGATGACTCTTCGAGGGGAGTGATCCCCTTAATTTTAGCTCGAGCTCAGACGACCGACTGCGATGTTATTATTAGCGTTGGGCGAATGAAACGAAATACTTGATGGATGTTGAAGCCGAGAAGTCTTGATCGCGACAGGAGAACTCGGGGAGAATTGTTGCGTACAGCAGCAGCAGCAGCGAGGGCTGGGAATGGTGGCAGTGAGCGAAGTTTTGACGCACGCGAGGAACTATGAAAACGCGCGGGCACGCCATCCGCAGATTTTTCTCTGGTATGCACATTTCTCGTGGCTAATAATACAGGCTCGCGTTGGGGGAGATTTCATAAGATTTCGATAAATCGCTCGGGGACACGAAGACAAGTTCTGTCGTCGTAATGCCCGAGTTCTCCGGCAACCCCTCCGCGCGAGCTTCTGTGAATCGGGGATCGAACGTGGAACTTTATTTCAAGATAAAAGTCGGCGACGCTTGAGCGAAGGAAAATGTTGATGAATGAAAAATTCTCGTTCGGATACCATCGAAATCGATTGGCGACTCGAATCTTCTCTTTTTTTAAATTTTTTCAAAACTGACGCCACAATCCAGAATCGAGCCCGAGAAATCATCGTTTCCGCCTTTCAGACCGAAGGAAGAGAACAAAAACAGAGAAGAATCGATAATCTAATTTTAGCACGTCGCGATCCGCTGACAAAATGTTTATTCACCACACTTCCGCGGAAAGTTCAACTTCCCGGTTGCGGAAGTCGAATTTTTCGCGAAAGGGGGTGATAAAACGTTACACGGGAGTGATAAAGGACTGGTCCGAGCCGCGGGCCCGCCGCCCTCGCCCCCGGCTCGGGTGACAATCTTGTCCACGGTTTCAAATACTCCACTTTCCCTTCCCAGTGCTCTCAGTTCTGTTTGCTTTTCGTATAATTGCTCGGAACACCGATACGGATTACGAGCATGCATTCTTGGATTTTGTGGGCATGCAGCGTCGAGCACACGTTCAAAAATTCACGCAACAGAATTTTTTTCCGCGGTTTTACTCGGTCGTAATCGACGAAAAAATTTGAGAAAATTCTTTTTAGATAATTCTCGAACGCGTGAACGTCATTCGAGCAGCCATTTCTCCGGAAATGCTTTTCGAAATTTGTCTCTCAAGAAATTATTCTTGTGAATAGAAATGCCAAGGATGAGACTTGAAAAAGCAGCATCATGCATTACGAGAAATATCAGAGAGTTTCAAAGATGCAGAGGAGCAAAGCTGACGGAGACGATTTTGTATACCGACGCGTTAAAAATTAAGGCGGAAACGCGGGGAGAGAAACTTGGAGATTTTCCGCTGGGTTCATTCGAGAAATGATTCAGTTCGATTGAAGGAAGCTTGACAATCGAAAGGAGAAAAAAATGTAGAATTCTGTATTTATTGGACTTTTGATAATTTCAAGACGAGACGAGCTGCCGTGACGCGGAGGCCACCGGAGAATACACAACAGAAAAAGCCCGAAGCTTTTAACGACTCTAATGGATGCATCAAGAACTTTTTTCACCCAAGTAGGATGAGATTAAAAAGGAAGGTGAGGACACTTTTATTCGATGAATTTCTCTCGGTGGACGAATGCGGAAAGCTCGCGAATAAAGCACACCGGTTCGAGGGAAACGAGAGATAAATACAAATAGCCTCGGAAATAGCGAGTAACTTTCAGTTATTTTTTGAAGGGCGTCAAGATTTCTAGCCGATTACTCACAATTTTTCTCTCCACCCTCACCCTCCGGATTTTAACGAAGACAGAAATCCACGATATCGAAAAAATCGTAGCTTCACTCGAGCACGTCCCGCCCACGCAGTCACAACGAAGCATCGTCGAACTTCAATACAATTTTATCCACACAATAAATCGCCCAAATATCGTCGACGCAAAGCTGTCAAAACGTATTGTTTTTTCAAAAATTTCACTCCACGGATAAAACCTAATATTCGTTTTGTACAGTGAGGAATATATTATTTTTCAAGAATTTTCAAAGTATTTAGACACCGATTACAAACAGCATAGTATTTTTCGAATTTTTCAATTTTTCCTCCCTTCAATTCCAAATAGCTTTATATGTGCATAGCGAAAAGTGACGCACCTGAGAACTATATTTTTTCGTTTTGTTTTCGAGTGTTATTCATCGTGTCTGACTAGCACTTACTGATAAGTAGAAATGTACTGTAAATCACAGATACGTGTGACATTTTACCATAATAATAGTTTTTTTTTCACTTGTTGCCCGAGCATGCTTAACAATATAAACATTTGAAGTGACTGAAAACATTTTTTACTATGCTTATAGAGAAAAAGGCTTTTGAGTTTTTTTAATAAAAAGTATGGGCAATGGTTTTTTTATTCTGGTGGATAGAAAAATTGTTATTACTGCTCTTCGAATTAATGCTGCGATCCAGTACGTGTAAATTATCCCCGAGATATTGACTTTCCTCTAGAATTTTCGGCCTCCTTTTCTCCGTGTAGTTTCAACGTGGGTCCTTGATTGATGAACGGCTCCATGACTTGATTTGACTTTTTCATGGGGTCACTTCTCGAGTTCATTTTATTTAAAACATATTTTGCCAAACGAAGGATCGAGAAGATTAAAATCTCGAGCGAACGTATAGTAAAAAAGGTGAAATAAAAAAAGCAGAGTTTCAGCTTGCCATTAGCGCGTATACGCGAGGCTTTTTATGGGACATCAAGCTGCTTCCGCTAGTCTCTGATCCCGTTTCTTTTTCTATCCCCATCACCGAGCGCGAGCCTTGACACTTGGAGGCTTTAGCGGCGTTACCAGCAACAAGGGAAGTCCCTCTTTCCTTGTCCTCTTCCTATTTTCGCGTCGCAGAATTACAAGGAGGATCGTATCAGAGAGTGCGAGCGTGTTCCATACTCGAAACACGTAACCTCCTTTGTGGCCACCATGAGAAGCATTCTAATCCCTGCAACCTTCGCTACTCATCCTTGCATAGCGTATGCGGACCGGCACCAATTTACGGGGGTCGTGCCGAGTAAGAGGGCTTCGAGGATGGTTGAGAATCGATGCTGTTGCGGAGGCGACAAAATTGAGAAACTTTTTTCTTCGACGTCAAATTAGCTCTAATTTCGGAAGCTTCTTACGATTAAATTCGTTTAGAGAATTTTTTCGAATTTGGAGTTTTGTTTGAAGTTGATGAAGATTTATCGCACTAAAGTTTCGTTTAATTATTTAAGGTAGATCATGCCATGTGTCCAAATTGGACAGATTTTTTACTTCCTAATTAAAAATATTACCACTCTAAATTAATGTCGTCAGAGTTATTAATTCAAAATTGCAAATAAATTTTTCCAAATTATTTTTTGGCAAATGAAATTAGAAGCCATTGTTTTATCGGGGATCCATCATCGACCGAACCCCAAATTTCATTCGTCCCTGGCTAAAGCACTACAGTTTTTTATGTCAAAAATTGCATTAGAGAGCGAAGAGGAAAAACAACGGGAAATGGATCAAGAAAAATGTATTCATAAAAAGACAGAACAGGAATGGGCCAAGTCAAGAAGAAAGAAAATCCCGAAATGAACACAAATGTGAGATTAAACGAGTGCTCATTACCAATTTCGTTCAATCTTTAACCTAATATATTTTTATCACTGGTAAGACAATCGTCTCAAATTTTTTCCCAAACCTTCATTATATACTTCATTGTTATTCTATACGTTTTTCATAAACTTCGTAAGAAGCGTTTATTCGTAATATGAAAAGATGAACGATCTCTTACGCACAGTCCCCATAACCCTGTGTGTTTTTCTTCACATTTAATCTCGTTTATCTAAATAACCAATAATACGAACCCTTAAAAATTAGATGCGCGTGTCAGTCGACTACCCATTCCGTGTAAATTTCAAGTTTTTCTAAGGAAATCGTTTCGTTCACGAACTATCTTAAAAAATAACACTTCCAGGTGGATTTAAAAAGCAGGAAGCAGGGCGATATCGAAGCAGGAGCAGAACGTGCATCCGAAAGTGGTAGACGAATGAGGAAGAATGTTTCATAGTTTTTCAAACGGACCAGTGCCAGTGAGTCGGGTTGATGCGTGCATTTCTTTGTTCTCTCCTTCACCGCGCTCTTTTCTCGTGAATATCGTGCGGCGACTAAATATCGATTTCATGTCGACGCGCCAAAAGCGTTCGGCTATAGAGCGGTAAAAAGAGCAAAGAGCGCGAAACCGGGTGGGATGGGGATTGGAAAAAAAGCGAGGCTAATGTTGGAGGCTGGAGAAGTTGCATGGAGCAGGGGCAGGTGGAAAATGAAAAGGGGCCGGGGTGGTTAGGTAATTTAGCTCGAGAGAGTGGAACGAAAGCAGAGGTTGGGGGCGGAGGCGGAGGGGCGAGGTGGGGGGGGGGGCTGGGAAGAGAAGGAGAGAGGAGAGAGAGGGAACGGTCCAGCAGGTTTCGTGGACACCGGACGGCCGCGTCGGCCGTTCGCCGAGGTGGTTTACTTCTCTAGCTGTTTTCCGCGCTAATTAGCAGCGAGGTCTCTCCCAGTGGTAACGCGTCAGCAGCGAAGGAGAAAGAGAGAGAGAGAGAGAGAGAGAGAAAAAGAGAACTGGAAGCAAGAGAGCTTGAGTTGGCGTATTCCGTGCATATTTCATACCAGGTCCAGCCTGCTGCTTCGTCTTTCGTGTTGAGAGGCAGAGAGCAAAAGGAGGAGGGAGAGAGGAAAGGAAAAAGAGAGAGAGAGCGAGAGAAAAGCGAACCCACAAGCTCCGTCCGACATAGTTAGCCCAGGGTCGGAAGCTCACGAAGAAAATTAGTTTTTCAGGCTATATCGGCAACCACGACTAATACTGACGGCGGCGTTAGAGAGGACTGGAGCGAGAGAGAGCGGAGAGCGAGAGAAAAAGAGAGACAGGAGCGTAGAGCGGCAGACCTGACGAGCGTTGAACCACTGTTTAATCGATCGGACAACACTCTTACTGCCATACTAGCCGTGCAAGCACAGCTGTGCGGTAAAATAAGGAAGACGACTAAATAGCGTACGAGTTTTCCTTTCTCTCTCTCTCTCTCTCTCTCTCTCTCTTTTCCTCTTTCTCTCTCTATCGATCTTTCTTCTGTCGTGGGTCGTTTATGCTCCTGTGTATAACGTTAATTAACTCTCGGCTCATAACGACAGCATGGACTTCTCACCACGAATTTAATCGATCATATTTACCCAGGACGTACACGTGGAAATCGAGTGATTGATTAATCATAATTAATGATGTTGACGGTTTAATTAAACGTTGCGAATTTTAATAACCTCGACAAATTGTTGCTGTTTTTGCGTCTACTTCGTGCCTCGAAAATGTGACTGAGCGGGGGTCAGAGGCCGCCGGGGAGAGAGAGACAGATCTTTATGGAAATTTATAATTTTATGCCCGATCGAACCATCGATTAACTCCAGTCATATTTACCTTCGGAATCCATAGACTTAAATCGCGAGCAAAGACTCGTTTCTCCAGTAAATAATTCCCCGAAAAAGCTTGAATTTTTCTTGAAAATATCCAGGACGTGTCCTGAAAAGGGGGTTTTGCCAAAACTTTCTTATCCTCATTCCAGAAGGAACGAAGAAATTTGGAAAACTAATTGTACATTCCGCTCAAAGTAATTGCTCGAGTGATGGATCGTCTCCTTAGCTACGGGGCGGGCAGAATCCATCAATTTTTAATCCTTCCTATCGATATTTGAGCGGCGGAGAGATGATTTAATTCGGCGGGATTGTTAGATCGGCGCGGCGGCGTTCGGCGAGTCTCCGGCCCTATCCTATCTCTCGGAAAATATATTTACACAGCGAGGTTCGGAGTGCGAGATTCTCCCACGGCTTCTGTATACATAACGAGGAAGAAGGTCGGCGGCGGAGCGCGCGCGCGGACGATAAGGCTAGTTCACCCCTTCGCCCCCACCCCTCGCCGGAAGAATCTACTCCGGGGATACTCGGATTTCTCGGCGTGTTATGTGTACGGCTTTCAGCTTTATTCTCCAAATGGGGGATAGAAAAGAAAAGAGAGAAAGTGCGGGAAAGAAGCGCGCGCGCGATGCCTACGAGAAGAGGACACTATACGGGGCTCCAAGTTTCCTGCAATAACCAACTACTCTCCGGCCTTTCCTCTTAAACAGCCTTCAACTATTATTCCTCTGCAATAACGTCTCCAGGATTAACGCCGCGAGGGCGACGCGAGTAATGGCAAAAGGGTGAATCTCTCCCTCTCTCGCCCTCTCTTTCCCTCCTTTTCTTGTCCTCGCGTTGTTGTACGTCCTCGCTGTTTATAAAGCTCATCTAACCGCGTTCCCAACAGCTCGGTGCAACGTCGTTTGTCTACTCTTCAATGCAGTCTATGCCCTCGACACATACAGTCATAGAAAATTGACGACGTTGCGACTACCATTAGAGACGAGTTTACACACAAGTTTCCTCGCACAATCTGCTTTGTTTTGTAACACGCCTACACCGGAGGCTCGGACAAATAAACGCTGCAATTTTTATTCGTCGTAGAGACTGGTTCAAACTTCATTTTTATTGAAAAATAATGAAATGTGAGTTCTCGGGAGTGCGGGCATCGGTAAGGGGTAATCGCATCTGTAGTTTTAGGGAACAATATTTTTTTATGTCTTCACGACGGGGATTCATGTTGGTTGGTTTAAGGAAGAGATTCCTGAATTTTCGAGCGCGTTTCAATTTTTTGGCATTTTACCCAGAGCGCATTGTATTCGGATTGAATTTATTTCAAACTACTCTAATCGGCGATCCACCAATTGCTGAAGTTCGCAACGTTGGAGCCCAACGAAATGATCGAAAGAAACCCTCCACTAATTCCAGTAATTCTCCCATTTCGTTTCCGGCCAAATTTTGAAGAATTTGTAGTTTTTCGATACTCCGGTACTCCGGGAAATAAAAAATTGGCGTACAAATGGTTTTTTCGTTTATGTTTCCACACCCCTCGGAAACGTGGCGCTGCTGGACTGCAATTTTGACAGCTGTGCATGATGCAACATTAGATAGGTCGTACTTAAAACTTCGACAAATTTATGAATGCGTACATTTTTTCTAACAACCGCTCCAAAAACCACTTGACATTAATATTACGCGACAGATTTTTCCAGACTCGAATCGACCGCTGCGAATCGCTTTCCTAGGTCTCCCTGTCCAGTTTTGTCATGTTGACAGGGGCCGATACACAGTCGATAGACGTTGACGAATTTTGAAGTTGCTGTCATTCCACTTTTCGGTTTTTCCACGACCCTTCAAGGGTTCCAGGGCGACGGTATCGCATTTGCGCGCAAAGGCACGAGGAAACTGGGGCAGCCCTGTGAATCTTTAACTCACCGAGCTCCCCTTTGGCTAATATTTTTCTTCTGCGCACCAACTGAGTTTTGTAACGGTTAGTCGAGCCCAGAACGAATGTAAAGTTTATTCGAATCGCTCTCATACACGTTTGTATACATAGCTCAAGTTGCTACGAGTATCTCCCCGTATCTGTTAATACCGTAACGTTGAACGCGTGCGTCTTAGCGACATACATTTTGTCTGAGAAACGCTTTCAAGCCACTTTCCCCAGAGTCCCCAACGCACTGAATTATGTTGCGATATCTCTCTCTCTCTCTCATTGTTTTCTCTTTCTGATGTTTGCCCAAAACACAGCGCACATGCACGCTCTCCCTCGTTAAAACTTTCAACTCCAGTTTAATCCTCTGTTTTCAACTCACTTAAGGTGCATTTTGCCACGAAGTACCCATTCCTCCTTCCATTTTCAATGTTGCTTAAATCATAGAAGCGACGATAAAAGTATCGAGTGAGCAAAATCCCTGTTTTGCTCTTCATTATTATTTCTTCCCTCTATCAATTTACCTTCGGAAGATTTACTCTGTAAATTATTTCTGAATAATCCCCAGAGTTGAGCGAGCGCACCAAAAATACTGTGGAGTAACTGGCCTGCTCGTGTCACGATTACCGAATTTCTTGTGCTTTCTTTGGCCTTCTCAATTATTTGAATTATTTTGTCGAAATATCTTGACATTGCTATTTTTGAATATGCGCATTAAGCTACGCTCGACGCGGTTGTTTATTTCCAGAATTGTCAATAATTCGATATTTGACATGCACATTTTTAAGTTTCTCTCGAATTCACTGGAGCTGTTTGAATTTTTATACCGTGACAATGGTCGACTCTACCGTTGTATCTCTGCTAAAATACGCACGAAGAAAATGTTGTCGCGATTAAATTTACCTCCGAATCCCAAAGCTTCCATGACATCGCTCATCCCCGTGGATCTGTCGAGCTGTGAAATTCGGCGCACTGTTTCAGTCCGGGGCTTTCCGAGGCTGAAATAAACCGCGTTATTTCTGTATTAATCATCATTGTCGCGCAATGATCGATTCTCGTGCCATACATCTTGCGAATGTCGATAGTCGGTTAGCTTCTCCGCATTTAGAGAGCTCATGTTCCCTCCTTTTTCGCACGACCCGAACACCTCTTTGAATTTTATTTCCAGGTGTGGTCCACGCTCCCCGCTGGTCCCGATAATTATTTTGATGCTCAACCTCGCACTATGAATTACCCTAACAAGATAGAAGCGTGAAAATTCAAGAAAATTCTTGTTCGATTAACAAATCGTGGGGAAGAAAATGACCTTTGTTGATTGAACAAAACTTTCGTTGATTCGACGACGTTTTTGGGGTGGATTTCTTCGGTCTTGCTTGAATTACTCGATCCACGATGGAGATGAAGAGCAGCGGGTTTCGTACCGGCGAAGCTCGCCGTACTTCACGCCCGGTTTTGCCACCCCATCAAACATTTTCTTCCCCCATCTCGAGCCATTGATATCTATAGATTAGGCTACAAGGCGAGGGCAAGAGATCTGGGAAGACGGAGAAAGGGAGAGATGGAAAAATGGGCGGTGGAGTTCGTGAGTTTGGGTCTTATGTAATGAAAAAGAAAGTAGCTGCCCCGTTCCCTCCGTCAAAACTTGGCACTCTTGAGCCCCGGAGCTCGACAGAATCAGCAAAACTTTACTGCGAGAGCCCCAGACATAAGACTTGATGGCTTGTTTTTCAGAAACACACCAACACAGAGGCGAACGCTCGGGTAATCACGCACCCACACTCGCGTACGACGTAGTATTTTTTCATTCTGCTACACTCCACTTGAATCGTTTCGCTTGGAGTATACTTTACGTGCCAACGGTTATATGCTTCGTGGTTGAGTCAACGGGAGGTTTGGAAACAGTTGCTGGTATCGTAGAATACGAAATTCTGGGAAACCACCGTGTCAGCGGCTCTTTTTGCCCAACGCAACGCTTGACGTCACATTAATTAATTAGCGAAGTGCCATCACGGAGCGTATGAAGTAGAAACGTGAGCCTGCTGGCTCACTTTTTTCAGAGTCCGCTCTGCATTCGTGACTATTAATTATCCCTTTTCGATAACCGAGCATCAGAGCGTTTTGGGTTTTAGGATCTCGGTGGACCACGAAATGTTGAAAGCTCTTTCATGCTTTACCATTCATACGTCAGTTTACTGATAACGAGATTTATTGACATTCCAAGGGAATCCTAGCGTGATGCCTCATTAGAGCATTGTAACAATTCGATACCCCGCCTTACAGAATTGATTATCGCGTCACTGTTTGAAGCAAGTGAATGTGCGTTCACCAAATTTTTAGATTGTCAATGTGGGAAAAACAAAAGAAAATGGAGATGAGTTCTGTTTTAGTAAGCTTTATCTTCTTGCTCATTTTGTGAGCGTTTTGTTAAACTTGGAAGAAGAGCTTTCTGTATTAATGGTGGGGAAATGAAATAAAACAACATTCTTGTTTTTGATTTCTCGGATTAATAATTGAATGTGCTGAAGTATCTGTATCTAACTATCGATATGATTGATTATTTTCTGACATTCGTGAGCGTATGACGAGTCTTTATTGAGAACTTCTTTCACTTGTCATGCATTTCTGCACTTTCTGAGTCGACGAGTGAGTTTCTTTCGTTCAAAGCCTACGTGGAGGGTGCGTCTCGCTGCTGGACTAATTCTTCCAACACTCAAGTACTTTGTTCAATTTACGCTCATCAGTCTATACTGAGACTTCTTTCACTTATGAGCCACTACTCGAAGTATCCGAAAATTGTGTTGAAATTGCAATGCTAACCAATAGTGTCCATATTGCTATGCACAAGCCTGTCAAGAGGTTCTGTTCACTCGTGTAAACGATTATTGAGTCAAAAAACACATCGAGCCGACATTGTGTTGATTATTTTTTCCCTCATGATTTAAACTGCATCACTAATCCCGTTTGTTTTACCAAACCTGGTGAAATAAAGCTCTCTAATAGTCACGAATTTTTTGGCTCTATTACCGACTGATTTAGGGTGAAAATAATCCTTAAAAGGAGGTAGCTAAAAATCCATTTAATTTCAAATTCCATGGTTTCCACTGAAGTGACTCTTATCACAGTTTTGTCATGACACGCCGATAAGTCGAGGCTCGTACTTAACGAGGATAAACTTGTTTCCACAAAACTGTTATTTTTACGAGAAAATTGGGACGAGTTTAGAAGACAGTGATTGGTATGACTAGCCACCACGACAGGATTACGCCAGCATGTTCGATAGCAGAACGCCAAATACCGATCAGATCCGGCTACAATGAGTGAGCGGGACAGAGAGATGGATAATTTTATTCATGCCTAGAGTTTCCCTCCAGTCGAAGAGAGAGAAAGAGTGAGCAGGAAGGAGGGAGGGAGACGGAAAGGGAGAAAGAGAGAGAGCTGCAAAAACTTTTGATGAGTTAAGTTTACTTTTATCTTTGGCACGTATATTTTCGCTGTTGGACGTGGTATAACCGAGCTTGAAAGAAGGCCGATAGGCATACTTAAAGAGTGGCGAGAGCGAGGAAAAGTATAATGTATAGGCCTCTTCGGTTCTCTTTCTCGAGTTTTTTTCTGCTTCTCGGCCGCCTTGACAGGCATGTATATACAGAAGGCTCTTGAAACTTGGAAAGCATGATAATCGTTGCATTAGAAAGAAAAAACGCTATTAGTATCGGCATCGGATAGTAGACTCCGATATCGGACATTCTGATAAAACTTCAATAGGGCTGTGATAATCGAAATCGCTACCGGATGTTCCTCCCTTCCCGACTTAATCGTGTTTTCAACGGTAGACTTTTCTGCTTCGAAATAAAAAAAAAAAAAACTTGACGACGGAGAATGGAAAATGAGAAATCAAAGTTTTTTGATAATTCGATGAACCGAACCGAGTTTTATGACCTCTTTCCAAAAAACAGTTGTTTTCTATAAGACGTCAGAATGTTCGACGTCAAAAATTCCAACCAATTTTTTCCTTCCCGTACCCCCCGACGTGCTAATCGTTTATGCATTGCAGCTGACAGCAGCCTCATTATTTTTCACCCCTAAAAATGGTCTTCTCCGAAAGATTTTCCATTAAATAAATATTAATATAAAAAGGATGAAACGCATGTGCAACGAGTCTATGGCGGTTGGTCTCTCGATGAATAAATATTTGCGGTGCGGGCCAACTATGATAGACATGTTTGTATGCATCGTGTCTGAACACTTGCATATCCACGAGCAGCAGTACTGGAATGAGGGATCAATAAATATTCATAAATCTCGTGAACGATATAGCACAAATCTGAAGCAGTGTTCGAATCGGTTGAATATTTCACGTCCGGTTGAGAGAATAATTTTCAATTCTATTTGTTTCTTTGTTTTTTCTTTTTCTTTTATTTTTCGCAAACATGTTGCGATTTTTTGATGTACCAAACATCGAATTATGGGGAGGTTCGTTTTTATTGATTGTTCTCCGATCGCGAGGGAGAATTTCTTTATTTTTCCGTTTAACGTTGCTCATCACTCGACCCCCCGAATGGACATCGTATTCGTAAATCATAAGAGGAAACTCATTTTTTTTTGCACGCGCACACCCTTCGTTTCCGCAATTTTATAACCTATCGAGCTTTACGATACTCTTGATAAGAATGGGCTGAGGAGAGCTAAACGAATTCGAGCTATTTCGTATTGTACGTTTCCGCGTGCGCGCGCGCGCGTGTGCGCTAGTCGAGCACGGCTCTGTGTGCGCGCGTGTGTGTGCGTGAGTGGGTGACCTCCTGAGATTCTACTCGTTATCTTCTGTCTCTTCCCCTACAAGAGTTCACAGCAACTTTACGTTTTTTCTGCTGGTATCTGCTTCTATCGGTTCTTCCTATTACCTACTCACCATTTATATTTCTTTTTTTCTTCTCAACAGAGAATAACGCTCGTCCGGGAGAACCATTTCAACTAACGTGCTCTTTCTTCTATCTCGACTTGATTGCCTCCTTCGACAAAGAGAAAACTGTTTCGATGGAATTGCCTGGTGTGCTTGCTTGCCTGCTTCTCACGATTGTTTTTCCATACGTTATTTCAATGCGTTTCTTCAGAACTCATTCTTTGAGGTTTAGACATCGCGGTGGCTGATCTCGTTTGGACAAAATCATTGACGTAAATTCGTCATTCGTCAAGTCGTTTCGCATGAGGGCTTTCATGGGGAGCAGAATCATCGAGAGACTCCGCGGAGGCTCGGGACGAGTCGTTGACAGCTTTGTCGTCCGCTGGGCCGAGGGGCTCCCTGTGCTAATTCCGACGAAACGATTCTCGGTCGATTACGGAGCCCAGAAGTTTTGTTGACCATTCGACGATATTCACTTTTTTTCAATTTTCTTCCAACGCGAAGAGACTTCAATTCCATCCTTTGAGTCGCTTTCCTCGCTGCTGGCAGGGGCGAATCCGAAAGTTCCTGTAAAAACCGACTTTTTGTAGTCGAGCCGTAAAAACCGTGAGCGTTTGTTTCAGCCTCGTTTTTCAACCGAGTTCCGCGATTTATTCGTGCACTCCCGTTGAATTAGGTGTGAAACAAAAGTTAAGCGCATCAGGAAATAATGAAAGTTAGTTGAATAACGTACGAGATTGAAAATAAAATCAAGAGTGTACCAAAGTTCGGTGTGGACGTTTTTTTCAAACCCTCGTGCTCTTTTATTACGTCGTTTTTTGTCTACACGTTGGGATTTCAATTATTTATCCAGCTCTCGAGATATTTCAATGAATGAATCAACGAAAGATTTTTTATTCACTGAACTATGTATGGATTCGAACCCCATCGGTCCGCAATTCTCGGTACACTTTCGAAGACGTGGGAGCTTTGAACTTTTATGCTTAAAAGTTGAACAAACGTGAAAATATATGAAAAACAAAAAACAAAAAGGAAAAAAAAAAGCCAAATTGATAACATGCACGAAACGATTTTCTCAAGAATGTCTTGAAATTTACAGAGTTTAAATAGCTCGTCGACTGACATGCAAAAAGTACACAATAACATTGAAGTATATAATGAAGGTTTGGGAAAAAATTCGAGACGATTGTCTTACTAGTAATAAAGATCTACTTAATAATAAAGATGACCTCACATTTGCTTATTTATTCGGCGTTTTGTTTCTCGCTGGCTCGGGCCATTCCTGTCATTGCCTTCTGTCTTTTTATCAATATTTTTTTCATAAATTTCCTTTGTGCTCTCTAATGCGATTTTTCCATAAAAAACTATAGTATTTTCGCCAGGGATGAATGAAATTTGGGGTTCAGTCAGTGATGGATCTCCGATTGGTTAGTGGCTCGTAATTTCATTCGTCAAAAGTTGAATTGAAAAAATGTATTTACAATTTCTAATTAATAACTCTGACATTAATTTAAAGTGTTTATATCTCTAATGAGGAAGTAAAAATCAGCCCAATTAGTTACCCATAATTTAATGAAATAAATTTTACAATTTTTTTTTTGCTCAGACATTCAGTTATTTGTGCGATAAAAATACGACGATGCGGTAGTTAAAAGTGTTAGCCGAGGCTCGACTTATTCGCATACCGACAGAGCTAGTTTTCGTGTTAGAGTTGGCTTCATTCGTTTGTCAATCTCATAGTGGATCGATACTAATGAAAAATCCATCAAGTTCAGGCCCATCGGTAGACCCGGATATATTATAGCGGAGCACGAATAAGTAACTGTTGAGGTTACGAGCACGGGGATATAGCCGAGTGTTGTATGTCAAATCGATCGAAGTCTGACCCTTGGGGCTTTCGATCCCGATCTCTCATTATTTATTAGTTTCACTGGTATAGAATAAGCGCGTATACTATTTTTTCATTCTTCTATGCAATTTATTTATCTCTGCTTGAACCGAAGAAGCAGACCGCAGACGCGAGTTCGACTATTCTTCGAATCTTTTATTTAATGTTACGCTGAACGGGTTCGTTTTAAATTAGTACTTGGGGATTTTAAAATAAGGGGGAAACGAGTCCCTAATTAATAGATGGTACAGCGAAGGCTGGCAACCATGTCAATAAATTGCTCGAATCGTTTTCTGTATTTATCGAAATATTTCATCAGTGCAACAAGGTCGAACTCGTGAAATTTTTTGCAATGTTTTTTTCTGTTTTTTGTTCTCTCTCTCTCTCTCTCTCTCTCTCTTTTTTTATGCTGGTGTGCAGCTTAACAGAAAATTGGCTGTACATGTCATTGGAGATGAAAAAGAAAAACAAGGAAAAGCAATTAAAGCGAACACGAGCCATAAAAAGTAGTACGTTGGGGAACTTCACTCACTTTTCGTATACAGAAAAGTTCAGTAAAGTAAAGTCTATTTTGTAAATCGTAAAAGCGAGCATCGTAAAACTGTAGTGAAAGCAGGTGTTTTTACAAAAACGTAATCCCTGCTCTGGCAACTCTATTGAGACGGTCAGCTCATCAAATTCATTCTTTCAACATCGACGAAGAACTTAGCTTGGGGGAAAAAAAAAACAACGGTCTCAAGTTCGATTTCGAAACTTTCCTCGAACTATGCGAACCTTCGACTCGATTCATTTTTTCCTGACGGTGTGAAAGTCTTCGCGACGACCCAACGACTTTTTTTTCTCGAGCCAACTTGTGCCATGGTTGAAACTATGAGTAAGAAAGTGATGGTGCTCTCGAGACTTTAAAGTTTTACAAACTATTATGCAAAGCTGTAAAAGTGTAATGGGAACTAACGAGAGATCAACAATGTAGACAATTTTATTAAAAAATCGAGCTACGAAACGAGCTACAATACCGTCGTAAATTCATCACCGCTCGCGATCTCGATAGATCCATTTAAATTGTCAATGCTCCCAAAGTTGTCCCAGATTCTCCACCAAACCATAACGAGCAGCAATAAAAATAATACGAAAATTAAGGGATCTGTCCTAATTAGACGGGCAAAAACAAAACTATTTTCACGAATTTTTTTCAAAAAATACTCTCTAAAAATACACAGACATTTTTTTATATTTATTTTACTCAGTCTTCGTACAGAAAAATGTGGGAGAAGACAGGTCAAAAGAGAAGATGGGTGTGCGCTGTTGATTAAATCTCTGGTGCGGATGATCGGAAAAAAATGGTTTTAGATTCAGTATAGGTAAATGGCTACAGCGCGTATCATACGGTTTTTGATTTTTTCGAAGTGTCTTAGATCTCAATGACTTGGACTTCACAAAATTTTAGTACGATACTCCTAAATGTAGCGTATACTTTCGAAAACTGCAATAAAAAATTCGATTTTTTGAAAATTCTCATCAGGCTACAGCCCTTGACGAAACATCGAAATTTTTTCCAAAGTCCCATGAAAAATAGAGCTCCGAAGTGCGTTACAACAGCGTCAATTTATTCAAGCGTGATTCCACGCGCAATATTCGACGAGGCTGCATGCGTATGACGACATTAATCTCGCTCGCTGCTGGCTCCATCGGCAGTTGTCACGGTACATATCAAAGGAGCAACGTTCGCGAGGAATGTGCCGAAGGTATGCGACGGATATCAGGGAAACGGTATGCAGCATTGCTAATGGACACATAGTTGGTCTATAAAAAGTTAGAAAAAAGGGAGAGAGGGAAGGGGAACGATGAATTAAGGAGGATACTCCGCCGTTCAGTCGTACACCTTCGATCTTTTAAAGCCAGTTTTCCACCTCGCATGTTCAATCCTCCGGACTCTTAATTTCGCCCAGGAACATTCGTCACAGTCTCCGTTTTCAACTAGCATTGGAGGCGCTCACCTTCCGGACTCTGAGCGTTCGACTGTAAATATATAGCAAAGTGTCAAAGCCAAGAGTTCCAGCGATAAATATAGCCAGCACGAAGGCTTTCGTGTGTTGTGTATTTATAGGACTTTGACAGGATCAAGGTCACACGAGAGATAGCATGACCCGCGCTCCTCCTTCTATCTCTTCCTTCCTCCATTCTTTTCTACTCCATCGCTCTCCCCTCTCTCTTTCGCTTTCCCGCCTTAACTCCGCCGCTCCTCTCTTATCGCAATGGACGTTTACACCTCATTCTTTGCCCGTGGCGTCGAAAGCACGTGTATTAAAGTTCAACACGCGGAGTGGCCTTCGTGTCGACACATCAGCAGCTCCCGCAAGAGAATATTCACTCACGACCGGAAGTTGGACGAAGCCGCATAGGACCTTCCAGCCCCTCGGAACCTATCGCTTTAAACTGCGCGAGCCGTTCTCGTATTTAACTCCTCACTTATCCACGGACACTCTCGTTTCTTCCTTTTTTTCTACATTCTATTTCATCGCTGCATTAACCTTGGCAAAAAGTTATAAAAAGAAATATGAAGAGCCGGAGAGAAATGGCGAACGTGGCTTCTCTCGAGCTTCCGACACAGCCGCCCACTATTTCACACGAATCTCACATATTTTTTACGCTCCGACCACCTCCTTCCGCGTGGATTAGCCCGTATGTCCTATACGAAGGAAAACACTCTCGTGCCCTGAAAATGGAAGTATCGGATGTCGCCCTAGAATTCTTCCGGTCAAACGGCTATCGAACTTACCCGTCGCCAAAATATCTCCTCGCTCCCGGCGTACCAGGAAACATAATACGTCCGATGGAAGCCCCGGACTAAAGCGGTTTTCTTAAAAAAACACCTCCTTTTGCTCCGTCGTGCCTTTGTACACGAAACGGAAGAGAATAAATATTATCGGCTGACACTCCCGAGATTTTTCGATGCATCGTTGTTGTTCGTCTTTTCAAATGTCCACGGAGCAATCCAAATGAGGGGAAATAAAAACGCGAAGGAATGTACAATTATTACAGTCGCATGCTCGCCATAAAATTACTGTTTACATTAATACTGAAAAGCTTTATCGAATCGCTCATTCATTGAGCAAAAAACGGGGAGAATGAGGCTGCTCGAAGGTGCAAAGGATCGCTCGCAGTCCCACGTGTTTTACATTGGGATCAAGCAACAATTCACTCACAAGTGCATACGCTCTTGTGAGTATGAAGGTATGAACAGTAATTCATGCAGATTCAAGAGAGTTTGTGCACTAAAAAAAAGTCATTGGAACAACGAAATGTAGCACGGGGTGCTAATGAAATTTGTCATCACAAGGTTAAGCTTGTTCAACAACGAAACCCGACTTCTTACGAAAGTTTTGAAAAAAATACATGTTGCGCAGAAAAATCTAACGAACCGATATAAAAAAAGTAGTTCTACCGCATAGTTTTACAGATATTGCAAGTTAAGGAGGGTGGATCGCGACGATACAATGTTGCCATGCCGAATCATGTTGAAAATATAAAGAATTTCAAAATTATAAGAATTTGATAAAATATGGTAAATGTATTCTTTGAAAATATATAAGACAATATCATTTTTTTAGATTTTTCTTCCAACACAGCTCTCGAGTAATTGAACACTAAAGTTCACGTGTATAAGCATAGAGTTTACATATACACAGAACTCGAGAAAGGTTCTTACAATTTTGATTTTAAAAAACTCAGTGTTGAAGCATCTTCTGAAGAAAAAAAAACAAACATTATCGACCGTCCAGTTTTTGAGAAAAAAAAAATGATTGTAATAAAAATCGTGTGAGAATTATTCGAGAGGGAGAATTGCAAGGTTCGCGACGTGGCAACGCCGTCGCGTGAGACGAGCCATGATTGTCACTATACTGTGTAGGACGCTGCGCTCGTCTCAGAGGCTGCCCGTGTAGGGAAAAGAAAAAATACGAAAATTGCAAAATCACGAGGGATTATGAGATTTTAGTAAAATATCGTAACCAAAATATTTTTTGACTGATCATTGACGATAATTTGAATGATTTTTGGAACATATTTCCCAAGGAATAATGTTCACACAAGAGGGGGCTGCGCCCTATTTTTTATACGGGACTTGGCTATCGAACTACCTTAAATACAGTTAAACGAACAAAAGCGTTTTAGATCAAACATTGCAGTTAAACGAAGAAAACTTTTCCAATAACATCAATTTTTATTGAATCAATCATTTTTTTCACAGCGTATTTCGCAGGCTTTACCGAAGATAGTTCTGAAGCTAATTTACAGCGCTCCCTCCATACAGAAATTGCTCTCGACAGTGGGTTACGGAACCTCGTAATGTTGAGCGCAGCCGAAGATAGAAATTCGCTTTTACGGGAAGGAGCACTGCTCGTGCACCGCTCCCACTTTTTCCCAAGCTTCTTTATTCCTAAAACTTGAAATAACGAGCGCATAAACGGCTATGGCGGAAGGCTCACAGAGAAAACAAGATTCTCGTGGAGAAGTCGCTCCGAGTTCAACTTCTCAATATCGCGTTTGACAGGGTGAAAAAGAAATGGGCCCTTTATCGTACGATTAAAGCAGGGCTGGTCCAGAAAGCTTCTCCACCTAATATTGTCCGGATGGACGTTCGAGTCGTTCCTGTGCCCGATCGTCGAGCCCTATCTCCGGATCATCGGATGACGAAACGGAGAAACTCGAAGTGATTGCCGCTCAAAGCGAGCCCTGGTGTGCTCCAAGCCCAGCGAGTTGATCCTCTATTTACGGATTTATGTGTACGCGAAACTCGATCGATTCTTTTGGCCGCGCTGGACTTGAACCCGCTTTTTTTTTAAACGATCCGGACCTCCACATTTAGCTCTGCGCATTTCCGTTTTTATGAATCTCTCTGCGCAAAGTTCGTCGTCCCTCATTCTTTACTCTCGTTCCTTCCTCGCACTGATTCAAACTTTTTACTCCTTTTATGAGGCTGTTCCATTGCTCCGCTACATTCTGCGAACATATTCTACGAAAGGATCTCGTATAACAGGCTCTCTACGTTCTGAGTTAATTGTACTCGAGTCTCTCACGAATGACACGTAAAAGGGCTGCGTTTACGCCTGTCGAGAGAGGTGGAGAGAGAAAGAGCTGGAGCTGGAACATTCGCACTTCGGTTTGAGTAGCCTCATGCAATGAGAAATTCACAAGTAACACATTCTACCTTAACATGGGTACAAGTTCCCCATCTTATTCCGGGGATAACAGCAGGATCTTGACTTTGCATACAGGATAACTGATCCTGCGAAGGCTGAGCAATAAACGATCCCAGTGCAGCCCCTAAGAGACCCTAAAGTTAGCACTGTTACCCACCTTAATTTGATCCTCAGGTGCCCACAAAGTTTCGACGCATCCCCAGACCAGGGGCTCCTTCCTTCATATTTTAATCCAAGAAAACTCAGGAGCTTGTTCCCGATTTTAACGACCCTGTATCGGTGCGGGTTTGCAATTGAATCATTCGCCCAATAAATCGTGAGACCTCTTGCCCTTGAGTACGGATCTGGCACGAAGAGATTCGAAATTTCGAAATTAGTTGGGAAATCGGTTTGGAAAGAGTGAGGAATTTCGTCAGTGGAAAATTCAAATTTTTATGGAAATGAAAAAAGTGAAGTTTTTGTAATACAAAAAGTATTTCATTCGATTCTCAAGAAAATTTGCACTCTGCGCTGTGAGATTTTGTTGCTATAAATATCGCTTTTTACTTTCCAATTCTCCCCGAGCTTTTTGGTTCGTGAGACTTCTCTGCAGACACACTTCCATGATTTTCACAAAAAAGCAAAAATTATTCACGTCGCGTTTGCTCGATTTGATGCTTCTCCTCGGAAAATTCAATATTTTAAGGTCCTGCCCTATTTTCCATGGACCAAGAAATGTTCAGTTGTGAAACGTTGCCGAATGACGTTTGCATTAGAAGTTGGTTCGCTCCCCACGTGTGCGGGATGACATGTACCGGAGTTAAGTTCGTTCGCAGGAGTGTGGTTCGTGTTCCAGATCACTGATTGCTTCGTTGGTGGATCGGTTCGAAAGGAGAGCAGATTGGTGTGTCTGCGAATGGATTTGGAATGGGCAGGGGGGTGAATACCGCGGCGATTACAATGAGATGGTTTCTGTGCTCCGTAGAGCAGGACGTTGAGATTTCAACTGAATATTCTGTTTAACGAGAGGCCAAAAGAGGACGAGCGCAGAAGAAGGAGACGGGGGGGAAAATGGCGGATGGTGTGGTAACGGTATCCAGAAAATGGACGACGGGGTGTAGTCGAGAGCCGATCAGATCACGAGTCTTTTGACCTCGCAAAAGTAATTGGAGCTCCCTCGTGGTTTCCATTCAAATGTTGAAGGTATATGCCCGAGCCTCGAGCCACTTCGAATGCACACATTGTATCTTTGTGTATAGCGCGCGTGTGTGCGGGCTTTGACATCCAAAGCACATGTAAAGGCACGTATGGAAAATAGCAAATTAAAAAACGGGACAAAAAATAGCGATAATTGAGTCAACTCGTGGTGCTCGGTTGGTCACAAACGAATCTTTTTTCCCCATTTAATGAAACTCGATAGAATGAAATTTCAAAGGAGAATAGGAAAAACTGGATCTCGAATGGAGTGGTGAAAGCGTGCACAGCCCTGACTATTCGTTTCTGCGACCACCTCGAATTCGTTGCATCTTGAAGCGATTGCGTCGACGGAGGAGAGCCCAAGGCAAAAATGCAAGTGGAAAAAGACGCTAAAGATCGGACACGAGCACAGGAGGGAGCTCGCGCGAGCTACTTGGAAACAATCCGGTGTAAAACGACGAGGAATCGCCATTATAATTATCAGCCCCTCTCTCCTCCCTCACTGCGTTCGAATAGTTAGCGCGCAACAGGTGGGAGTGACGAGAGATAGAGAAAGAGAGAGAGAGAGAGCGGGAGGGGCAGAGAAAGCTCTCCGGGCTTGAGCTTACTCGTTCAAAGAACAAATGGTGTGTGGCATAACGATGGAGAGTCGATCGAACCACGAGCCGGACGTTACATTTGCCCCCTTTCCTCTTTTCGTTCGTTTGTTGATATCCTTTTTTGCTATGCTGCCACTGCGATCGTGGCCATTTTTGCCGGCCCGCCGACACACACTCCGGTTATCGGGGAGCGATTGGGACCCGGTGCACGAGGTAGGACACCCTGTATGCTTAGGCTTTTTAGAGTGTGTGTACGCACGCAGTGGTCAAATAACTGTGCATAGATATCCATAAATACGTAGCTCTCGTTTTCGCAGCGAGGAAAAAGGGTGGAAACACGTTGCTGAATTTTTTAGTTTCCGGCATAAAACCTCTTGGTTTTATGAGGGAGCAAGAGGTTTTAACGCATTCGTTGTGCGCTGATGCTCGGCGACCTTATCAGCCGCGGAGGCCTCCAATCGGCTCCGCACAGGGGCACACTGAAATTGGCCAACTTCTGTCGTTTTTATTAGCCATTCAATTCGGTGCCCATTCGTATCGCTCGACGGGACATGACGCCGGAATGAATAATGAAAGATAAATAAAAACAAAAACGATCAAACAATGATCGTCGTTTTGGATGCACACACTACCAAATCATTTTACAAGAAATTGATTGATTTTCATTGAGTCCGCGAACGGCCTGTCCATGAGTGTATTTATTGTTGGGATATTTATCGAATTCGCTGAATGCGGCCAGAAGAGAAATGGACGGGATTTTCCGCACGCGATTTTTCGCTGTGAAGTTATATGCGTGCGAGCTGCCCACCCGCTTCGGGATACTCCGAGTCCGAAAAGTCGCGGACCACTTGATTGTTTCGGCAAATACGGGCTCGATGATGAATGTTTGAACAAAAGTTTTGTGGGTCAAAGAGGCCCATTTAATTCGGTCAGTATTATTCGAGGATCCCCTCGGGCAAAAAGATTTTCTTGAAACGTTGTTTTTTGTTTTTTGACATTTTGACGAGACGAGCTTTTTCTCTGAGCCTACGATTTTAAAGTGGATCGTGCCCGGAGAATCGTATTTTATGGGTGTCTAAATTTGATCGAGTTTTACTCCCTATTTAAAGATATAAATTACAAGAGAAATTACGAGAAATTACATGCCATTGATTAATCGGGGATCCATCACTGACTGAACCCCAAATTTCATTCGTCTCTGGCGGAAATACTATAGTTTTTAATGTAAAACATCGCATCAGAGAGCGCAAAGGTAAAGCACAAGGGGAAATGGATCAAAAAATAAGCAAATGTGAGGTTATACGAGTGCTCATTACCAATTTCGTTCAATCTTTAACCTAATTTATCTTTATTGCTAATAAGACAATCGTCTCGAATTTTTTCAAGATGAACCCTTTAAAATTTGAAATGCGTGTCAGCTGACTGTCCATTTGAAGTCTGTGTTAATTTCAAGACTTTGTTAAGGAAATTGTTTCGTGCATGAACTGCCTTAAATCAAGAAAATTTGTGTTTCGTACTTTCGAGCTATCTATTTGTCAGGAGCTATCAGCCCGAAAATTTGTGGGTTTCAGGTATCTTGCATGCGTGGATAATTCATAGTGAAGCTGCAAAAAGGAGGTCACGTCACCCGAGTTAATCACGAATTTATCGATCTACTTTCCAAGAACGGCAGTCGATGGATTACGAAAATATTCACGTTTATCGATTAGTAACGCTATCGAATCGCTTGGAGCTTTTTTTTTAACTGGTGGAACGAGAGCATTATTCGTAATTTAATTATTGGTCGTATAATTATACACTGGAATTTCAACGTTTTAGATAAAGTAGTTCCACTAAGAATCCTCTAAATCTGGCAGACGCGAATGTGAAAGCGATTTCATTAGTAAAGGTCACAGGAGGCGATCTCGAAGGCTGACAAAAAAAGTCGAATAAGGAGAATTTCGTCTCCGAATTTTTCAGGCGAATGTGCTAATTTCTTTGTTGACAAATCTAGTGTCGAGTTTCCTCGAACTTTCGTCCCAACAATCTTTTCTGATTTCCATGGATTATTAAATCCTTTAGACCTTTTTGAATACTCTGCTCCTCCAGGCTGTCGAAGTCTCTTGCTTATGACGCTCTGGGAATAAATAACGTTCATCGTTCGAGATCCAGGAGCGTATTTTTGCCAATTGGATTGATGTGAAAAAAGCAAACTCGTTTTTGGAAATTGCAGTTGACAGGGGTGAAACGGGGCCGAATAACAAATGAGACTTTTTCGAAAGGTATCCGTTGATTTTTATGATCGTTTTTATCCGGACAATGAAGCAGAAAGAACAATGCGAGAATGGCGGAGTGTCGAGGTCGGTGGACGAGAGATTTAATACGTAAAAGATCGTTAACGTGGTTGACCTACTCTTGTTTCCATCGCTGTTTCTCTCGAGATAACTTTTTATTACCTAATTGACAGAGTCGAAATAGTGTTTGAGTGGCCGCCGCGTGTACATCGAGATGGTTTATAATAGCGCAGTATTACACTCCGTAGACTCGCGCGCATACACACGAACCTGTAATCCGTGTAGCTGAGCGTGTACGTCGAACTGACGACCTGAATCGAAAGCCTGGCTTGTTCTGACGTCATTGCACCAGAGTGCGCTATCTCGCAAGGTGATCTGGCCCTCTGTGTCGCGACCTGCCTTCTCGCAGCACTACCCCTTGAGGGTCTATCTCCGAAAATCTTTCCCCAACCGCGGGTTTCGCTCACTCGAGCACCAACATTTCGAGATTTAAGTTTTTCATGAAATTCTTTTCAAACATAGGCGACTGTTGCAGTAACGAGAATTCTGTGACTCCATTTTTCAATGCTTCCAAGAAATGACGGCAGAAACTCGTGGTCCAGCGACGATTTTTTTACAATTTCGATCGGTTATCGAAAAAATCGGTAGCGGCGGGCACTAGCAATTGTCGAAACTGTTGGTGCGCCAATAAAGTCTTCGATGCAGAGATTCATTTATTCCGAGTGGGTATTATCTTGATCGCAAAAGCTTTTGCTCGTCGCATCAGCCCAATCAAAAATACCCGATGAGCGAGGTACGACAGCGCTGTTGTATTTGCTATCTCGGGAGAGAGGTGGGTGCGATCCAACTATCGGATTACGTATGAATTGGAATGCATGGACATGAAAAGGAGAGAATGAAGCGTTGGAAGAGGAGATCGATAGGCGCGGGCCGCGCATCGGCGAGCTCGAGAGGGTGTTTTTCCCTTTTTTTCCTGGAATGATGATGACAAAGTATAAAGTAGGAGAGGTAGGTGGGTTGTCAGGTTGACATGGAATGCCGGGGCTGAGACAGCTCGCTCTTTTCTGGGGCGTTTGATGTTGCGTCTTGAAGCTTACCCGCGCGGCTCGTAAACTCCGTTCGACCATTTAAGCCACATCGCATCGATCTGTCGCGCGATAGACGCGCTGACAAAAAGCAGCGCACCGTGCGAGCGAGTGCACGCGAGTCTTTCTTTCCTTTAATTATTTCATTGCTGAACTGTCCGCGTGCGTGTCTTTGCTGGACGCGGGGAGATTCGATAAGGAATCGATAGGATGCTCACGCGTGCACGTAAAATAAAATGAAGATTAAAACTGCGAGTCCCTCGCAGTCAATTATCGTCCCTCGTTCTTCCCGCCTCAGCCCTCTCCCCTTCCTCCTTCCTGCCGTATCCAGGGCACGCACTCTCTTCTATCAATCTTTCATCCTTCCGAACACATACGAGATCTCCTCGCGGTTAAAACACGGCGAAATACGTGCACGGGAGTTGGGCCGAGGGAAAGAAGCGAGAGAGGACGGCGAATGGGGAGGAGCGGCGGGGGCGCAAACAGCTCGTAGGAAATAAAGAATCGTTAGAGGAATGATGTAGAGAGGAAGGAAGAAGGATGAAAGGGACATGATAAAGAGTGCTCGAGAGAGTGAAGGACTTTGATCGCAAGGCTTGCCGGGCGGCTCGATGGGTGGGCGAGGTGAAAAAATGTCCGGGGGTGCAAGAGACATGCAGGGAGGGCGCAAAATCATCGTTCCAACAGATTCCGTGCGCCTCCCCGTGCCACGCTGCCATAAACGATTATTTTATCGCTTTTAGGCGATCTGCCAGCAGGACTTTGAAGCCACTGTGGCCTTTCTGATATGGGCTCGGGGCAGGGAGAGAGGGAAAGAGCAAGAGCGAGTGAGAAAGACAGTCCCCGACTCTGCATTCGCCGAAAGGGCATTTTCCGTTGTGTATGTGTGTGTGTGTTTGTGTTTGTGTCTGTATTATCAGATGCAGCACTCGAGAAGTCACCGGAAGCAGGTATTCGACGACGTGGAATATAAAATATCTTCTCCCTACTCAACAGCTATTCTCGTAATAGTAATAATGATCGTTGCGAAGGGCAAACTGCGAAAAATAACAATAATAGTTATAATAATGTATTGATCCCAAGGAGATATTTTGTACGTATTATTTCACCAGGTGTCTATAGCACGATGAAACTCTTGTCCCAGTATTATGTAGGCCAAGTGCGGCCCAAGGGGCGCCAACGAGTCTTACATCATAATAATATTTCTCCAGGGTAACGTTTGATCATTATGCACTGTTCTATTACCTGCTGCAGTCTATACCCTGCATCGTTTGAGGTTTAGAAGTTGCTCAGTCGTACATGTCTATCCATTGGTAATAGAAGTGTGGGGCCTTCCATATAGTGGAACTGGCTACGCTGAGGGTTCAGCATTCTTTATTCTCGTGATATTTTTCTTACTTTTCTGACTCAACTGCCTGCTTTCTTCGAAATTTTGATATTCTGAGCCATGAGTAATCTACCGTAATTAGAATTTTGAAAATAGTATATTACGACCCTAGGCCCGAAAGTTGGATTTCCTGGCATGTGCTATATGAAGGCCGAGGCGAAGCCGAGGCCTTCATGTCGCACATGCCAGGGCATCTAACATTTGGGCCGTGGGTTGTATACTATTTTTCTTGATCCCGTAGCCGAAAGTACGTTCAATAATTACTAGCAATTGCAAGGAGGGGGGGGGGGGGGTGCCCGCCCGACTTTTGCAGGACCGAGGCGAAGCCGAGGTTTTGCTGGTCGGGGCGGGCATTAAAAACATAAACAAAAAGTAAAAAAACACACACAAAATATCACACAATGATACAACAATATTATTAGTACAAATAAATAATTCGTTGATACATGTCTGATTCAAAGTCCCATGATAGTTAACAATTTTTATATATGAATATTTCCCGCTATACTTGACAATTTATATGAATATGTGCTTTCCTATGAACCTGCAATTTGGAAATACAACATTATTCCGGACGACCATATTCATTTTATAAGTTCGGTTACATTATTTTCTGTTTTCGCATCCGAACGAACAAATGTATGTTATTCGTCCAGGTTCATGGCAGTATAGCGCATAACATGAATGATAAAAGCTACGCTATACGCGCCCGCTTGAAGCAAATAATAATGATGCTTGGCAACGAATAAACAAAATCATGGCAACGAATACAGGCTTCACATTCATATATCGAAATGTTAAAGGATCACCGGCCGCAAAAATATCGTCAGAGCGCACTGAAGTTAGCCGAGTTAGCCGGCCACGAAAAATGCTCTTCCCGGCCTGAAATGCGGCCGGAAAGTGCGTACTTTCGGCTAGGGGAGCAAGAAAAATCGATTTTTTTATTGGATTTTTCGAAAGTATACATATATTTAAAAGTATCGCAGTAAAATTTTATAAGGATCTGAGCAGTCCAAGTGTATTTTGGGGGACGATGCGTTTTTCTTACCGATGCTTACCAAAATTTTACCACGTGTTCTTTACGACTATGGCTAGAGCGCATATCGTATACGAATTTTGAAATTTTCAGTGGAACTATTTTTCTTTTGCGCAAAACGATGAAAAAAAACATGCTTTTTCGTAGTTTTTTTTTGGAAAAATGACCGCCATTTTGTCATTTTTGATAATATCGTATGATATGCGCTATAAACTTTTTGCCTGTGGAATCTAAAACCATTTTTTCTCTCCGATCATCCATTCCAGAGATTTTATCCACAGCGCACACCCGTCTTCTTTTGGACCTGTCTTCTCCCCCATTTTTTCGTACGAAAATTGAGTAGAATAAATATTTAAAAAATTTTCGTGTATTTTCTAGGCCCAACACTTTTTATATCCATATTTATAATTTATACCGGTCAAAAAAATTCGTGAAAATAGTCTTTTTTTTGATCGTTTGATTAGAGTAGACTCGTTAATTACTGAAGAACTATTTTCCATTTTTCCAAATATTGTCTCCCGCTTCCTGCCGAATCAACGGCCTTTTCTATCGAGTCGTTAAAATATTATTTCGTGTTTGATGAATTTCGAGACCAGGGCGACTGAGATCGTTGGTTCGATCCACTTTTCGAATGACATTTAAAGAACGCTGGCAGTATGAAAAAAAAAAAAGGAGAACAAACGATTTCCTCAGGGTCGCGGTGGCCTGAAAATTCATCAAGTGGATATGGTGACGCTTCCGGAATTTATATGTCCTAGGACTCGTGTATATTCGTACACGGTGTTCATTTATATATCAGACATTTGAATTGTGTCCGTAAACGGGCACTCGTTGTGTGCTTTCCAAGTGGTGCAAAGTAGCGAATGTAAATGAGGCTTGTTTACTAGCATCAAGACGTTTTAGTTATGCCAATAAGCCTCGAGGTCAAGCGGGGCTCCTTTCGCTGTGTTTTACACAAAGCTTCTATTGTTACCGATCCATTTACACCGCATACATGAATACAGGAAATTGCATCGTAATCGTATTCGCGGCTATGGGCGCATGTGTCCGTGCGGAGGTGCAGAAATACGATAAGCCCTCGTGACTTACAACTTGCTAGTGATCGCGGTCAATCTTGGACGGACATTAAATGCATCGCATGTGAACGCCACTTTTTTTCTCTGTCCGCGTTTTGTGCTTTGATCATTTAAATTCTTCTCGTTTTGTCATCCATTTTTTTGTCGTTTTTTATTGCATCGACGTTGCCGATCGCGTCATCGAGGGACGAGCGAGTTTATTTTGGGGAGGGGGGGGGGGGGGTTTGAAGAGATTTCGGACTGGGCAAAATCATATTTGCTTTGTACCGGTTTTTTCTTTATTTTAATTAGAGTTGCTAACGTCTGGAGTGCAAAACACAAGGAAACAAGATTCTTAATTAGTCGTACGCGCAACCATCGAGATTTTGGTTTTTCGCTGGATGCATCCGGCTCGTTTATATCGCATTCTCGAACTCGTGGATAAATGTTTTTACGGACTATGAAGAAAAACTTTTCGTTCTTCGTTTTTTCGGCACATTCGGGGCTTCGTATAAAGCTAATTAAAAGCGGAGTATATACATCTTCGCTCTTGTACCTCCGTGCGTTTCCTTTATTCTTCATTCCTATTATTACCGTTGTTCTGAGAATTTTGCCGTCCATTTTCGCACGCCCCTTTGACTCGATCCGGAACAAAATAAATAATATTCCCGTCGTTGTCAATGAGCGCTTTTCATTAGAGGAATCATTCCAACGGAACGGAATGTCAAACTGTCTAAAAATTCGAAATGAAAAAATCTGTCAATTGAAACAAAACTAGTTTCATTGAAATTTAAAAAAATGGCAATTTTTTTACCCACTTGAGCGGTAGAAAGCTCCAATGTTTTTTCTCCTCACTCTTCCGGAGAGAGCAGCAAACTAAATACGACGGTAAAACAAGCAGAAATACGCGCAACGGACGCTCCAGTTTTTCGTTTCGTGGATTCAGGAGAACCTACGGAAAATCTTTTATGTTGAATTACCTTTGTTTTTCAAATGAAAATATTCTATTCTCTAAATAAACATGGAAAGATGCTCATCGAATTAATTTGACTATGGAATCCAAGAACATTTTTTTCAAATTATGAAAAAAATTGATGAAAAATGAATTTTTCATTTCCCACTGCGAAAAATAAAATAAGAATGAAAACCGTGCATACTTTGGATACACACGCTCGTGTAAGAGATCGAGATTCACCGCGACGACAAGGGTGTCGTAGTCGCTGGCCTTATTTGCCTCTGACGCAGAGCACAGCTAAGCCCAATGTAGGCGATGTTCGCTAGCGCTGGTATTATCGTCAGAACTACCGCAAAATTAATTAGCACATTTACTTTGACAAAGTAATAGAGGTAAAACGATTGGGGCAAAGGGCACGGGGAAGGTGTGTATCGTGCAACAAACACCTGGAAAAGCCTTCGTGAAATATTCAGCTTCTTCGACGAGAGAAATTGTGTGCTTCCTTTGCTCTCCGCGTCTTCCCGCGTCATAGGTAAAAATCAATTACGCTCTGAGGATTAATCCGAGTCCATAATTGAAATTTTCTCGTGCACAAAGACGCGCGAGCTTTGACGTTTGATTGATGGATTTTTGAATATTCGATGAGCAGCTCTCCCTCGAGGGCTATCCGCGCTCTTCGTCACGGGGACTGCTTATTCGTCGTTATTTACACGCGGAAGCTAACGGAGTCGCGGGAAATGGTAGCGCGAGCTACAATTTTTTCGAATTTTTCGAATTTTTCATCGAATTTTTCTTCTCACTCTCGTCGCATTTTTTCATTTTCTGAGATACTGGCCCGCGTGCTAACATATTATTGGACAAAATTGGCGCGCCGCGTTGGCGAAGCTCGAGAAGCCAAGATCCGGGCAACGAGGTGGATAAAGTGCGAGAGACAGGTGAGATATAAAAACAAAGAGATCTGCGCAGGGCAATTGGAAGCTGCAATATCGCGAGGTATACGCGCCACTATTCGAGCTCCACTCGCATCAATATTACCGAGCTCTACGAGTCTCTCACCTAGAGAGAGAGCAAGAGAGATAACGAAAAATAAAAAAAATGGAAAGACAGGAATAAAAGAGAGGGAAATGCCTTTGGCTCACACCAGCCAGCATATATCTTGGTGGGTGGCAATTGAAAAAGAAAACAAAGCGGCCATTTCCCTCGTGGCATCGATTCGGAAGAGCTTTATCTCTCCGAGTTTTACGTTACACTCGGTATTCGACACGCCGCTGAACCCCTCCCACTAAACCTTTTTCTTCCTCCTCTCTCCTGTCTTTCCTATTTTCTATTTTTATTTCTATTTTTTCCTTCGTTTTTTCTTTTATTTTCATATATATATATATATTTTTTTTTTATTTCTTCAAGCTTCCCTCGCTTTCCATTCACAAACGCGTACAGTTATACAAGTATGAGTGAAGGGAAGAGATTTTTTCTTCGTTCGCGAGTTTTTTGTTGGCGACTCCGTGCACTTGTTTTCTCGTTTCGAGTGTATTTCTCACAATGGCGAATAATCGAGCGTTATAACCGGGGCTCGTCCAGGCTGAGAAAGGGGTTGCGGACAATGAAAATTGCAGAAAATTCAAGGGCCGAACAAAGAGAGCGAAGAAAGAAAAGAGAAAGAGTTATTCGATGGGAAAGAGAGAGAGAGAGAGAGAGACACACGCGGCGACACGAGAGGGGCGGGGCTTAATGGCTCGAAACTCTCCACGGTGGATTTGAGAGAAAGGCTTTTTCGTCGTCTGGACGTTTCGGTAATTCGTCGCTATTCGGTATCCTCGATCCTCTCGATCTGAATTTATATTTTGTTTTTTTTTTTTTTTTGGTTTTATGTTTTCATTCGCACAGTTCCACAGCTTTATTGATCTCTTCCTCTCGTACCGAGGAAAACTCGAAATTCCATTTGTATTGTTATAAATATTGTGAAAACTGGATCGTTTCGTTCTCAACAACAGCGATCATTGCGTCGATGCTAAATCATCCATCTCCCCATTCCCCTCTCTGCGCTTGGATATTCATTGATCTTCAGCGTTTGTGCGGTTTGCCACAATTTAGCGGCATTCGTAATACACGAGGGACGTTCTCGTTATTGAAGAGGAGATTGTAGATTCGACGAGAGCTCCGCGCAACGCTTCTCGTGTTCCATTCGTATCGGCTCTTTGTTGTTACGCAATGTATCAAGGTTCATGCACCATTTTCCGTATGCACGTCGATCAATTTTCGCACATGTTACCCCCCAATCTACGATCGTTATCGTACTTTAATGTGCATGCAGTTTTTAATGCGTTGCTACACTGAGAAAAAAATTTGGTTGAAACACTTGAAAAATGTTCAATTCAACTCCCGCACTGGTGCAAATTTGCACCCACGAAAATAAGAAAAAAACAAATGCAAATTTCAAAATTCCTTCAATTTGGCCATTTTTCTATAACAGAACTTGATTTTTCAATTTTTTTAAATTCATGGGATGAAATAAAAGCCTTTTGAAAAGTCGAAGTGGAAAAGGGAGTGCGTGGTGTCTACGGGTTAACTAAAATATTTAGTCACATACGCACGAAAAAATATTCGTTAAATTTCACAAAATATTTAGATAATTATTAAATTAGATGGCGATTTGGATTTATGAAATTGAGAGTTATGCGACGATATTTGGGTTACTCCAATGCGATTGTTGGATAAAGTAACGATACGTTTCAACGAATTTTGAGTTATATTGAACTGAGCAGTATGACTCGATTTACAAGTTATTTATTATTCTCAAAAAACCGTTTAGATACTTCAGTACTTGGTATTCAAATAAATATATCGCATAAAAGTGTACGTGAATTAAGTAGAAATGAAAAAATGTTCCGAGTTGTTCGAACAAAAGATTTGATTTCGATAAATCAACTCATTTATCGCAAGCGGATGTCAGATCAAGCAACAAAAATATTAACTAAAGACGATTTTTTGTCTCAGTGCGAGTAAATAAAAAAAATGTGAAATGAAGCTGGTGAAACGGTCGATTACGAGATCGATACTTCGATCAGAGTGCTGGAAGCCTCATAGCGAAAAAAGGTTTTTCGTTCAACAAGCATTGACGAAAGGAGCGGATAATGCCGAGGATAAATCCAAATTCAACAGCGTCTAATTAAAATGGAGCTGGACAAACCAGGTCCGTTTTAATTATCGCGGGCTCAAGCGGAGCCTTCTGACAGGGAACGAGGAGAGAACGAGTCTCGTCTCAGTCCCTTGAGCTTCAGTTGAGTACATTCTGTAAGTTGACGTATGAGTAAAAATACTTTCTCTGTAGCGCGATAGGGATCAAGCGATCGAGCAATTATTCAATGTGCTAAAACCACAGACTGCTCGAAAAAGTGAAGCTATTTCCAACTTCGACGTTATTTTTAGCAACAGAATGTCAAGAGTCGTCTTTTCGCTGAGATTCTTCATTGAATCAGTACACAGAAATTCCCTTGACGAAGGATCCTGTCTATGTCAACTCCCGAAATCATGCTGGAGATTCTCTGATAAGAATAATTAGAGTATGTCGACAGGAGAGTGAGAAGGAGCGACACGAAGAAACGATTTCTAGTCAAACAAAAATATTTCAATGAAATGTTCTCTGTTGATAGTGACGAATCAACGTATCGCGCTCTGCAAATACGCTTCGTCGTGTGTCAACGTCCGTGGTCCTCATCCCGGTGGAAAATTCGTCTTCGCTTCTCTTTTGCTGTCAAAATAACGTCACAAAAATTCTACACTTTGTGCGGTCGTCAATTCGAGTATTTTTTCCCCAGATTCCTTAGTTGTATCCGAAATTGATTTCACAGATTTTTCAGGCCTCGACATAGCGTAGGAGCCGAAATAACGAGGATTCTCGCATCGCAGAAATGCGATAAAATTCTCATCAGGCACAAATTCCAAAAAGAACAAGCTTTAGACTGAAAAAAGTAAACTTTTTAATGATCAGTTACAGCGCGAACGACTGAAAATAACGTCATAAGATGCTTCTTCCGAGAGGGACTGATGCTCCGTTGCGTTTTTACGCAGAAAATAGTGACGTACAAAAAAGCATGTTGGAAGCAGGTACAGCCGTGGATCTCTCTGCATTTATGGGGAATATAGTAACAGGGCAGGGAGAAAGGTAACGAAGGAGACGAGTCTCGATCGGAGAGGCCGCTCGGCAAGATCGACGCCGGGATTGCGTACATGCGCGAATGTAACCAGCGAGTGGAAAATTGGCCCTCGGAGTAGATAGATATGGCGAAGCGGGTCGTCAAGCGATACATAGAAGCTGCGAAACCAACCGAGTAGTAGCGTGCGGCATTAAGCCATGCAGCGTCGTTCTTCTGCTCGTTTTTAAATTTTTACTTTTTTTGTGTTTCCATCCCCAATTTGAGGAGATCCGGCGCGGTGAGTTCCCCTCGTTTCCGGTGCACTCACTTCCCTTTGTCCGTCCGTATCGAGGAAACATACACAACAGTACTTTCGCTTCTCAACGCAACTCGTTTAAGATCGATTCCTTTAATGGGATTAAGTCGGGATTCAATCGAGCGTATTGCGCCTCTCGTCTTGGCGTTAAGTCGAATTTCGAGGAGCAGAGAGCATCGAGGACATCGAAATAAGCTCGAGCTCCGCTCCGACTTCTTCTCCTCCTTCTTCTTCTCCTCTTTACTGCTACTTCTCTCCAGGACCGGAGTGCATCCAGTGTAAAGCCCGTTGTGTACTCATGGCATTATCTCACAGAATCCCAACTTTATACGTACCTCTGTGTGTGTGTGTGTGTGTGTGTGTGTGTGTGTGTGTGTGTGTGTGTGTGTGTGTGTGTGTGTGTGTGTGTGTGTGTGTGTGTGTGTGTGTGTGTGTGTGTGTGTGTGTGTGTGTGTGTGTGTGTGTGTGTGTGTGTGTGTGTGTGTGTGTGTGTGTGTGTGTGTGTGTGTGTGTGTGTGTGCGCGCGAGGGAGTCCGTGTACGTATATTTGTATATTTAAAGTTAGTTGGATGAGTGCATCGACGCGTGCCGCAAGGCCATTTGCCAACAAACCGCCTTCTTTTCGTGGGCTCCTCCTCCGGCGGGGGGGATTCTCTCCGTGTATTTGGAGTACAAGCAGTATAAAACACATCGCTATAATACATTATTTATAGAAATCGTATTATTCGAGTTGGAATAGAACGGTCCGAGGGCATTTTACATTTTCATTTGTACTAAATTCGTAACGAAACGTAACGCCGATTCCTCGTCGCGTTAGGTCCTTTGGAAAAACATGAAGTTCGTCGATTTTAAGGTCCTGGTATATTTTTAATTCCCCGAGATCGTCCCGACGCTCCAGAGGACGTTGTCGATGGCCTTAATATAAATCGTTGAGCTCGACGTTCCACTGGCTCTCGCGATTTCAGACGATGCTACCGGCCCCGTCGCTCCTTCCACGAGCTCCTGGAAGCAGCAGCTTTCAATACTCAGAGAATACAATAAAAATTGAAGAATTGAATATACGCTAGGGAATCGCAGTGAAGAACGAGCTCAGGTTTTTCTGCCGGGGTAGCGTATCCCGAAATGAGATTCCATCGCGGTTGACTGGCCAATAATCGACATCAGGAGGAAATATACATTGGAAGAATAAACAAAACGTCTCTCCCACACGCGATTGAAGGCTCCAGAGAGCAGAGCTTTCCGGGAAGGTATAAAACGAGGGATACGGCGATGCGCGGCGACGGAGGGCGGAAAGCTGCAGCAGGTTTGTCAGTTAGCGGCTCACCGCCCGAGCGCACATCGCATCCGTCTTCCCCGGCCTCAATCACACGTGGCAAGCTCCTCCATAGACCACCGCGTATATAGCGCGCCGAACACTTCTCTTCAGCCCGCACCTCCTCCATAGCCTGCCGTGTGATCCTGCTTCTGGCTCGTTTGAAGCCAGCTTGATGGATACTCGGCTCAGTCCCGAATTCGCCTCGGTGCATACAAACTATCCTCTGCGCTCCTCCACAGCCGGAGGCCACACACACACGCGCGAGCTCCGACCCACCACACCCGATTCTCTCCTCATTTTTATTTCATTTTCTCCCACGAATTATTCACTTCGTTGCTTCATTCAGTTGCAAGTGGAATCCAAGAAAAATCCGTTCTCATTCGTTGCTGGCCAGCAGACGGTGCGCGGAGCGAAGATATTGACAATAACGTGGCAACTACTTCAGCAGAGATTCGATACGCGGTCTCAAGTCGAGCTGAATCCAATATCTGGAAATTCTCAGCAGGAGGCCCCCCGCGTCCCGGAGCTTCTCTTCGAAATTCAATTATTTAACTTAAATAACGTCTGAATGAAATTTCCTCGACAGCAGATCGCGCTCGGTTCATTTGAACTATTAAACTCCAACGGTTTCTTTGATAGAATTTCATTCTCAACGAAAATCTATTTGCGAAATATCCGTAAGAAAATTTTTCTTCACGAATCGTTAATTTTCCTGCTCCTGCTATTTTTACAGAGAGTCGCGAACTCTCGTTCAAATTCCTCCCCCTGTTGGCTCAACACAGATTCCACGTGCCTGGGAGCCAGAATAAATAAAAATATTGATTTTTCTCAATACACCGCTAATCTACATAGAGGCTCATGAACTTCCCCTCGGTTGGGGTATCGACGACACGGTTTCTCGTAGCCCGTTATCGGTCAGCGATAACGACCACCGAGTGTACTCGTCGAGTGTGCCGGCGAAGAGCTAGGACGAAGAAGAGAATTACCAAGGGACAGGGCGAGGGAGGGCAGAGGGTGGGTGGCGCAGGCTGAGTTACCGCAGGGGATAAGGCGAGTCAGAGTGTTAGGACGTATACATAGCCAACCCCCGAAGTCGTTTCGGTCCAAACGCTCGGGTTCGAGATCTTGGAAGCACGTTAAGGTCGAAGCCACTTTGCCAAACTCCGCATGCAGCCGAAGTTGGCGAGAGGGAAAGTGGGAGCGAGACGGAGGCGAGCGACTGATATAAAATAGCACGGGAGGTTGAATCTGAGCGAGGAAGACACTGACTTGTCCTGGATTATCATGTACCAGGGAATATTCATGCGAAGATCGTGATCGTTTCGATCGTTCAACTTTCTCCGAGTCGTTTCTCGAGCGTAAGTGAATTCGAGCGTAGTCACCGCAGTGAGAAGAAGCTAACTTTACGAATTTTCCTCGCGACGGAATTAGTGGAAAAGCAACTGTCACATCGATACGTTTTTTCTTCATCCGATATCCACCGGAGTCTCGTGGATTAGAAAGCAGCGACCCGGACTTTGTCTCTAGTGCGCTCCCGCTGGTTCGACTCTTTTCCTGGGCACCCTCGAGTTTTATACGCGAGCCCTCGCGCCCTCTTAGCAACCAGACCTCGCGTCCCTTTCTCTTCCATTCTTACTCGAGCTCTGTACGTGGGTGTGCGGCGCCTCGGCTTCCTCGGCCTCTTTCCACCATGACGGTGCATGTATACACTTCAGGCTACGTCTGGGCGCACTCTTCTTTCACCTATCGCCCCCTCCCTCCTCGACCTCGCGCCCGTCGCGCTCCCGCCGTTTTTCACTTTTTTTCTTAAATATTCTATACCTTTTCTCCTTTCGTCCCCATTGTCTTCGGCACGCTTTGAATCATCCGATGCACGGTATCGCTTCATCCCCCTCCTTATCGAGCGAGGGGGACAACTTTTTTATACGCTCCTTCACTATCCACTCTGGAATAAAGAAATTTTCGTTCATTTCTCTACCGCTTTAATACCCATTTTCAGGAAATTTTTTACAATCGTTTCATCGATCTTTCTGAATGAAAAAAACTCAGTAATTTCTACCACCTAAAGACTCATTCTTTTTAATGCTTTTTTAATGCTTTTTTTAAATATAATTTCCACGCGAGAATCCCTCGCGGAAGAAACAAATGCGAAGGGGTCGAAGCGATGGCGAATGCAAACGAGATCGATGGCCCCTAGCCTCTCTGTTTGGCATATTTTACGACACATAATGATTAATGGATCGGAATGCGTCGGTTTCATCGTGCCAGGGTTGCCCACAGCCCCTCAATCACGCCGGAGAAACCGCCCTTTAGTATCCAGACCACGTGGAAAATGAGCGAAAACGTACACATCAAATTTTCCACTCGATTATAAAGTCAAATATTTTGGTGATGGTGTTGCCTCCACTCAACATCCTCGCTCCTGCTCTCTCGATGTACGTCGCTTCTGCACTTGATTCCCGAACGCCTCCGCCGAGTTTTTTGCCCCACTTCGGCCTCCTCTTTCACCCTCCACTTATTTCATTCACGTAATATATTCCTCGCTGTATTTTCTTAACAAACGATTGAATAAAAAAACACGATTATGCCGACTCCACCATTTCCGGTGGGCTCTAATTTCCAAATTCCATGCGGAACGCTTGTGTTCTCAGCTCCGCCGTTTCCTGAGGCTCTTCCTTCTTCGATACTCGGGCTTTCTCGCCCAGGCTGGCCCAGGGAAACTGGAAATCCGGTAATTCGATAATCAAAGTCTGTGTGACTGAGTTCTTCTGTCCGCATAATGAATCAGGTCCGTAGCTTCGAGTGGGTTGAGGGGGCTGATCATTTTTGTAGCCCCACTATAAATGCACCGGAGCTGTCGATACTCGCAACCTCGACCGTCGCTGTTCCGAGGTTCGCGGCCATTGAGCCAGGAGCGTCGCGACCGTTGCCGGACGGTCGATGCTCCGGTCATCAGAAAACCGTCATTCCAATGATTTTTAAAATTCCATTATTGGAATTTCGTCACTGGGATGAAGCTACGGTTCGATGGACGAACAGTATTTATTTACTGAGAGAAAGAGGAAAGTGCGAAAGACAAGAGGATTCTGTTTTGAGAGAAACATTGAGTTAGCGGAGATGGATATTAAGGGGCTTCGCCAATGTTCGTGGCTTTCCAGGCCTCGCTCTGTTCTCTTTCTCATTCCCACAGCGAATGCGTAGTCAACGCCCGAAGCGTTAAGCCGGCTTCAAAGTTCTACAATGTAACAATAATATAGAGATTGTACACTCCGGTGGGAGTGTCTCGTCTGGAAAAGCTGTGTGTAACAGGGATTTTCGTGGGGTACAAGGAGAGCGAGCGGGAGGGAGGGCGAAGCGTAACAGCATCGGGGGGGCTTTCGTGAATCGGTGCAGCGACAAAACAGCCCGAGTACACGAAAGATCACGAAATCCCTCCATTCCCATTTTGCGTGTCATACCCATTCTCTCCTCCGTGGCTAATAACCGCGGCACCAAATTCCCTCTAATTAATTCATATCCCTCGCCAAACCTCCCGCGAAATTCCGGCAAATCCAGCCGGCTTTCGTCCATGCTAATTCATTTCCCTCGCTGAAATAACGAATCAGCAATCCACCATTCCACCTTCACCCTCCCATCCCGTTCTATAACTCCACCACTTGAACCTTTCCTCCTGATGCTTTACGCTCTAGTCGAGGGTCGTGCGCCCTCACTTGTCCATAGGGGATGAACGTTACTCACTTCTCCAAACCTCTGCTGTCGCTTCTCTTCTATTATAAATTTGAGTTTCTCTATTTTTCTATTCTCTTCCATTCTCTCTCGTTTTTCTTTCACTTTATCCTCGCTCCTCACTCGCTTTCTCATTTTTATGTTTCTTTGCTTTCGTCTGTGGGCCGGCTAACGAAGCAAAGAATAACTGCGTCACTCCCTCCTATATTTGGATTCTATAATTCTTCGCTTTATTTCTTGTGCCTCGTTTTACCTTTTCGTTAAATACTCCCGTCGGTTTTTATTTTTCATTAAATTCCTTCATACCTTTCGCCGTTAGGTGTTCATCACGCACGGAGAAAATCAAATTTGAAATATTGAATTTTACTATAAATTAAATAATATTTCTCGGTATTTAGGAAATTTTTATTTCCCATCTGCAATATTTGAAATTTTATGAATGCGTTACAGGAATGAATACTTTTTCATGCAGTCAAGTGTATCACGGTAAATTTACAGTGAATTTCACGCTAAATATTACTGTTCAATTCTCTCCTTGTGAACAATTATACGAAGACGATTTATTTCGTGAGAATATTTTTCCGATGTTTCTCACATTCGATTAAATCTCGTTATATTTCGAGTCCTTTTCATCCTTTCGCCTTTCTCTTTTTAATGAATTTGATCGAGTTAAAAAATCTCTGGGTGTTCGCGATACGTCTGATTTGCTGGGTTTCAATCCGCAGGAGCCCTTTTTCGTAAAAAACTTTCCACTTTATTTCTATTTCTCATTTTCCTCCCTCATAAATACACGTTATCAATTGTATATTTTCGAGTTTCAACTTTGTCACGGCTATTTTAGTTCGTGCTCAAGCGCTCTCGTAAAGCCGGAAGCTCCCGTTGCATTCTTTATTCCTAGGAGCTTGCGGGCTGTGCTGACTTTTTAGTCTTTGCCTCGCTTCCCATCGCTCTTTTTGTGCCTTCTCTTCGTCTCTTTCCGTTCATCTTTAAAACCGGACGGAGCTAGTGACTCCTGCAACTTTGTACGACGACGAGCACGCGTTCGAGTTCCTATATATTTTCCCTCTCTTCGCTCTTCTCGTCCTCTCAAAAACTTTCTCGTTTTCCCTCTATGCTTATTTTCTTTTTCAACTCGTAAAAGTACTTTGTTTTTCCGTGACCAGTCGTGATGAAAACAACACCCTTCGCCTCTATTTTTTCTCCTTCTCTCATTTTCCTTAAGATTGTTGTTGTTTTTTCCTCTCTTTTTTGCGTCCTGGTACAGAAGCAGCGAGCAAGGTTCACGGAACTTGGACCAACACCGCACCGAACACTCTTCCGCGAGTTTTCTTTTCTTTAAATTTTAAATTGGCCATCCAAGTTGTTAACTCGGCTCCACCGATTTTGCAAGAGTCGAGGGGATTACGAAACGTGCACGTTCGAGGGACAAGAAACATTTTTTTCTTTTTCGTTTTTTTTTGTTTTTTTTTTTTCAAATTCAGCCCAAGTTTCTGTGCCTGTGAACTTTGATATTGAGCCCCAGGAACAGGCCTTTTAAAACTTCAGACTGAGATACCATTTCTGTCACTGTACCAAATGAATCTATGCAATTTGACAATTCGTTTGGTTGCTACGAGCCTCAGAAATCAAAAAGATCCTCGGCAAAAGTCGTTTCGAGTTGAGAAAAGAATTTTCAATTTCACCGGAAATGGAATGTCGAATACTCAATCGCGAATCGTGTGCCGAATCGACTCCTCGGGTGTTTGACGACTCCATAAAAAATGAGCAGTTTCACCAGCACAAATTCCCGAAGCTCTTGACTTCAATTTTCTTCGACTTTATCACGATTATCCGTTAAAATTGTATCGAGCCGTGACTGAAAAAATACTCGGAAAACTCGGAAATTAGTAACCCCGGATAAACGTGGATTGAGAATAAATGAAACAAGCGCGGAAGAAAGGTGGTGCTCGAGGCAACCGGTTTTCTAGGTTCCTCGATAATCGAACAATGCGCTTTCATATGATGCGAGGGAGGTCGGAGGAGTGGTAGGAACTCAGATGTATAAGTTTGTCCCCAATTTTCCATACGACTTTCACCTCATCCTGTCACTTACGCCCATTGAGCCATCGGTTGCGTGACCCAAATATTCTCCTTTCTTCTACTTCTCATACGTTTTTTTTTTTTTTCATTCTACTTCTTCGCAGTGTGCAATGCCCCGCGTTACGATTGTCGCGATCCTTTATCGAATGTGCTCCATAGAACAGGGAGTTCGAGTTTGCTGGAGTCACAAATTTCAATGTATATATACTTGTGGGATTCTGTACGGTTGTGTGTACGTGTAGCTCGAGTGGCGTGAGGAGTGTACGGCGATGCACGTGTACGTATAAGATCGGTGGGTCGGATTGCACGCTGCAATGGAGAATCACAATGCCGATCGAAATCCAATACAAAAGTAGCCTAACCTGGCCGCGTATTTCAAAGCACAATGGGAAACGCGGGATGGATCGTGTCTACAAATGTATGTACATACGACTGAATAAATACGACGTTTCGAGGAGAAACGATGCTGATGCATTATCTTGTATTTAAATAAAGCGAAGTTTTATGTAAAAAGTGGTTGTCTCGTTGACGCTTCAATCGATCGAGGTGCACACTGGAGAAAAAATTGTTGGCTCAATAACAAACGATGTTATTGGAAGAGTTTTCTTCTAAGAGCATCGATCAGTCGGTATATCGCAACTGTGAGTGCGAGAGCTCCAAATTTCGAAATCGAAATACTTTGACACATTTTGACTGTCGGCCCGCATTTTTGCCATCGCCCTCCGTAGGCTGACAGAGCGTTTTTTAATCGGTCAGACTGTGTCGGAGAATTTAAATTTTGAAAATTCCAAGTGAGGTTAGTCGATCGATCGATATACTTTCTGAGCAATGTTTTCGTAGAGAATGAATCTGCAGTTTGATCTAAAACTCTTTTGTTCGTTTAATCATATTTAACCTTGTTTGGTACTTTATTTGCACGCTTTTTCGAACGATAGTGTTGATTGAAATAATTGATTTTGACCATTTCTTTTTTTCTGTGAGTACTCGAAGGTACTGAAGTTTGTTGAGCCGATTTGAGCAACAGTAATGAGGCAACGGACTTTGCAATGTCTCGAAGGAATTTCTCCGCCCTGCTCTTCTGTATTCAGTAACTTTTCCGTCCTCTGCTTCCTCCTCCTCCGCTTACTGGCTTCTTCTTTTGCTCTCCGCGTTTACATCTTGACTCTGTCATGTCTCGTGACTAACTATAATCTTATTCCGGAACTCTCGTTGAGTTTCAACTACGTTCTTCCCCCTTTGCTCCCACTTTCGTCACAGACTTTCCATCTGCTTCTAAATAAATATGTATGTGTGCGTACCGCCCAAGGTTAGCTACGATAAAGGAGCCTTGATTATCTCACCGAAGCCTCGCCGGATTTCGCATTTTTCATTCAAAATCTCTCTATTTACCGCTCGAGATAAATATGCTCGCCCAGTCCTTCCCTAAAAGCAACTCTCTCGTCATTTTTCGTCGAATGAACTCTCACTCAATTACGATCAGAATTAACGTTCCCGTCTCGAGCTAGCCATCTTTAGATCCATTCAGAATACGAGAACTTCAACATACGAGAATCGTCTCGAAGGTAGCAATTACTCAAGTTTTTTACAATCATTCCTCCAATCCTGGTGCTTCAATATTCCCTCGTTTACGTTATCCCTTCGAATTCCGCTTTTTGAGCCCACAATCCGACCACAGCTGACCTCTCTCCTCGTTACATTTGCCATGACACACGACGAGCGTATATGGGAACTGGGGGAAACGGATGCTAATGCAGCCGGTCTTCTCGGGATCGATTCTCCTACCGGAGCTACGTCACGATGTCCTCGAGGCACCAACACTCTCGTAACGCAGCTCCTGTACATGTGACACTCGTACCGGTCCGTGTGAAGGACTCGCGTACATATTTAGAGCTCTGTCACGCTCATCAAGACACACGTCAGAGTCTCGGGACGAGGATTTCCTATTCGAATCGCTGTTCTGAGCTGTATTTTGAATTTTTAACAAAGCTACAGGAAAATTCGATTCCAAAGATTTCTGAGAGTCCGCATTGTTGAAGGACAATAAAATTGGCCAGGAAAGCAAAACACGAAAATTTTGTTTCAACGTGAAAATCGACAGACTTGGGACGTTTTTGATCAACTTTTCGATTTCAATGAGCGTGTGCTTGCTCCAGCTGTGCAGCAGTCGCCCCAAGACCTCGATTTTCCGGTCTTTAACGTCGTTTCTGTCTGGTTATTTTACTACGTTCTCTACGTCCCAGGCTCGCTCGTTTATCGTGATTGAGAGACGGCCTGATCCAAGAGAGACATTTCGAGAAATAAGACAAGCCCTGGAATTCTGTTCGTCGTTAATCTACTAGGATCGTTTGAATCACGGCTCTGCTCCTTTGACATCCATCCCTCTTTGTCTCTCTCTCTCTCTCTCTCTCGCTCTTGTTCCTTCTCCGTTCATCCGCTTAACCATTTCTACTTGGGGTTTCACCCTCTCTCATCGTGTCTACGAAAACCGCCCCGAATTCCTCGCCACGTTGTCGCCCAAACCACAGTCACGACCCCTTCACATTTTCACGCGTCGTTCCTTCTCCGGAGCTGCTGCCCTTCTTTCGACAGCAGGAAATCTCGGAGCGAGCTCCTTCGTCTCCATTCTTCTGAGTTATGCTTCATTACCTTTGAAATAAACTGCTTCTCATTGTTCAAACTTCATTTGATGTTACGAAATTTTGTAGTACTCTTGACGCAGTTTACGCACGAAAAAATCGCTGACATTCGAGCCGACATTGACACATTTGGCAGCGCACACCCGTGGCCAACTTTCAGTCCCGATATTCGTGCCAAAAAACTTGGCAATGACTGAACTCGAGTATTATCTTCTGAGATCAGACGTTTGATGAATCCAATGGGAATTATCGTCCCACGTACCTGCTCGTTTTCCACCAATCTCCTCTGAGACTTCCAGGCAAATGATAAGAGGATTTGCTCTCTCCTTCGCTCGCTTTCCGTCTGTTTCCCTCTTCGAGTTTTTCAAAGGAAAGGGTGGAACGCTCGATTTAACTGAAAGATCATAAGTTCAAGACTAAATTTCTTCGTCTCGTTCTTACCCTTAGTCGCGTTCGAGAGGTGACATTGTCGATTAAGCAGAAACTCTCGATTCCAAAAATGGAAGAGAACATTCACAGGGTTTAAGGTAGATCATGCCCGAAAGATCGTGTAGCGTTAATTTAATCATTTTTTTATTATTATTTCGACTCGATTCCATGAAAATTTGATCCGCGAAGCAAATATCCGGTGTACGAAGCTCGGTCGTGGAATTTCAACGCTGACAATACGCCTTAATTGTTCTGATTTTCAGCCAGACTTAGAAGAAAATTATTCAGCACTTAAATTCTAGGGAAATTGATTTTCGGTTCTACGTCGTCGACCTTGAATGCCCAAAACAGTGATCGTCTTTGTTTTAAGGTAGATCATACCCGAAGAATCGTATTTTATAATTGTCCAAATTGGATCGATTTTCACTCCCTAATTGAAGATATAATCACTTTAAATTAATGTCAGAGTTATTCATTCGAAAGTGTAAATAAATTTTTTCAACTTGTCTTTTAGCGAATGAAATTACAAGCCATTAATTAATCAGGGATCCATCGCTGACTGAATAGTTTTTTATGTAATAAATCGTATTAGAGAGTACAAAGGGAAATGGATCGAGAAAAAAGTGTTGATAAAAAGACAGACGTCTGTGACAGGAATGGGCCAAGCCAAGAAGAAACAAAATGCCGAAATGAGCAAATGTGAGATTATACGAGCGCTCATTACCGATTTCGTTCAATCTTTAAGGTCTTTATCACTAGTAAGACAATCGTCTCGTTTTTTCCCCATATTATACTTTTTTTCATTATACTTCATTGTTATTGTGTACGTTTCTCATAAACTTTGTAAGAAGCGTTCATTCGTTGTATGGAAAGATAAACGATTTTTACGCACAGTCCCTGCGACCCTGTGTATTTTTCTTCACGTTTAAACACGTTGGTCTCGATAACCAATAAGACGAAACCTTTAAAATTTGATATGCGTGTCAGTCGACGACCCATGTAAACTCTATGTAAATTTTAAAACTTCCTTAAGAAAATCGTTTCGTGCATGAACTACCTTAAATAGGGGCAAGCCGCACAAATGGTTGAACTCTCGCTCAATTCGAGTAATTCCTACGCAGAGGCTCGCGACGAGTTGATCGTAAAAATGTTGATACTCGTACAAACTGTTGAAACGTACAGCGATGAATGCGCGGTCGGTGTGCGGCTTTGGCGATCGCCCAAGTTGAACTGCTCCGGGCGAAGCTACTAATTGGATGGGTGACCGCTCTTGGCCATGTACCGGCTCGCTCACTAATCGCTCAGCAGGACTTTTCCGATTTTTTAATCGCACTAATAAGCCAGGAAAATCCAGTCTAATCGTCAGGGCTTCCACGCAGTTTCGCTCGACCCTGGACGCGCGATGATGCGACGCAGCATGAGGAGAGTCATGCGAGGGAACGCTGAGAAAATAAATTTATCGATTAAATAATTTTTCCATTCGATCTAACAATCGTGCCAACCAAATTTAATTTAATGCTTCCACGATGCTTTGGTCCGAAAAATATTCATTTGGGCCAATAAACGAAGCGTTCGAGTCAACCCAATTTTCCTTCGGTGTCCACGAGTTTTATTTTGTTGAAAATTGACAAAAACTGAATGAAGAGAATCCGCTTCATTTTTGCTTCACCGTATATGAAAATACAATAAATTCGAATGCGCGACCAGTGAATTCGTTTTTTGTCCCAATGTGCTGGACTCAGCCACATTTATTGATGTTCGGAAGCATGAAAAATCAAATAAATGTCAGGATTTGTACGAGGTTCGATAAAAAAATCGTTAAAACGCTGTTTTTTTTGCGGTACGAAACAATCCAACGTTTACAGTTATACTCCGGGATAAAAAAGTTCGTTATTACGAGAATTGAAGTTGCGGTTTCGTATTACGATATATCAGGTCGCAAAGATCTGAAAGAGTATCTCGTTGTGGTGGTCACCTCGAGTCAAACCATTAATCGTCACGTCCACCTTAACAGTAGTACGACCAACACTTAATGTAAACCGCGATAGCCCTCCTCCCTCGCTCTCCCCTGCTCGGTTCTCGTTCTTATGCCTCCTGCACATATTTTTTTACATTCTCGCTCTTGTCCGCCCACGAGGCTCCGACGATCTATCCGATTAATCTCTCGATTACGTCACGCACCGCGGCTTTTGCCGGTCGCATTTTTTTTCCTCACGCGCTCGGTGTGTGAACAATCGTGAATTATGCGCCCTCAAGAAATTCCAAATTGTTATACTCCGGGGGGAAATATTTGAAACTCGATCAATTTGTCGCTCGGCGAAGCATTTTTCAGCACTGGCTCGCTGGATTTCGAAAGCTTCCGCCCCCTTTGGGCTTCTTGTTATAACGTACGATCGAAGATTTAAGATTATCGCTGCCTGGAAACCGCTCGCGACCGCACGGCCAGTTATTCTTTTGGGAATATTGAAAAATATTTTGGTAACCGATGACCGCGAGAATTTGGTGTGTACTTTGGTTAAAATCCGAATAAATGGGCGGTCCGCAGGAGCAGCATTGAAAATTCGGACACCCCGTATAAGGGCGTGATTCGAACGAGGTACGAGATCGCTTACGACAGAACTTTATCTGCGCGAGAAAATCGTTAACGATCCTATGTTAGTGGGTCGTTGTTCGTTCGGAAGCAACCATGAAACTCGGTGTAGTCGTTTGCCAGACTTTAGGGTTGTTCGAGGCTTGACTGAGGACTCTGTGTCGAGAAAAGAAAAAAGGAGCGAATTAAAAGAAAATACGAAAAAAAGCACATTATCAAGGCGTGAAAATTGCCAGTGAGAATCCACCTCAAGCCTCGGCGTACAAACTCCAGATAAAAAACGAATCCGATGTATCGTGTCACTTGAAAAAAAAAGTTTTAAACGTCATTTCCAACTTTTTATTTCTTACGAAACCTCGTAAAAATAGGGAGGACTTTTAATAAAGAGATCGAGGGGCGATTTCATTTCATATCGATAAAAATTTTCGCCTTCCAAGCCGGGAGTTTAGTTATCACTTTTTTCTTTATCTCTTTTACTCTTTCGAGAATTTTTGGAACGAATTTTATTTCGTCGCCTTTCCATCTAGAATATTTTCAGTTGGAAATAATATTTTGTAATTTTGTCATCAGTAAGCCAAGAGAAAAGTATGAACACGAATATTTGCGTGTAAATGTCAAACGCGACCATTCAAATAAACGTTATAAAGGCCTCGAAATTTCATTTTTTAAGCCATTTTCTCCAGTTTGCTTATTTCCGGAACTTCAAACAATCTGAAAAGTATTCGTAACATATATTACAGAATTCGCGTATCAATATCAACGTCCAGGAGGGAACGTAGTTTGACGACTTTTCTCATATTTTTAGCGATCGAATAAACGATCGTGTCCCTGTGAAGAGCTGTACGACGACGTTCGTCGTGCGCGTTCGATAAAACTTGCAATTATCCGACGAGCTGAGAAAGTGCGATGTGAATAGGGCACACAAACACGCAGCCTGTAGATGCTGGATTTTTAAGTGGATAAAATGAATTACGACTCCGGAGTACTTGACGAGCCAGACACGAGTACTGAAGAAATATGACGCGAGCCAGTAGCGTCGTATTTATTAAGTACCGTGGTTAATCGCAGCTCTCGGTGTAATAAACATTTTGAAAAAAGACACGTAAGCGTCCTGGCTCGTGTCTCTGGAGCGCGTGTAAATCAACTTTGGAATATTTTTTTAAACGAAACATTACGATGTTGATGGTTGTTGTTAGCGCATGGTTGTTGGGAGTGTCGAGTGACTGGAGCAAATGCTCGAACACACAACAACGTTACGCTCTCGGTGTGCTTTATTCAACGGAATAAAGTGGAGCTCTCTGCGGATAGCACAGCTTGATGCTTTATTGGACACACGCTCTTCGTGAATTACACTTACCTCTTCCGCACTACGGCGCATCTCATTCTTTTACTAAGATAATTTAGGGAGGTTTTTCGTGAACTTTTATTACCCTCCCCCGACCGGATAAAATGCTCGACCCACTTTTTTGACGTCGCGTTCATCAAATGCTTCGGCTACGGATTGAGCGTGACTGCGGATTGTTATTGGAAAAAAGCTCCGAAATCATCGCCATTCGTGTTCGAATCTTCCGATACCTCGCGTTCGAGGGGTTTTTGATCCTTCGGAATTTCTAACACGCCGCACTCTCTCACTTCGTACTTCACGCAACACATTTTATTTTATCGCATTTATACACTCGAGAATGTGCAAAGTTCGGGGGACGTCGGGCCATCGGACTTTCCTCCTTTCTTGAGAAGTGCTTTAGAGGCGCGCGAGACTTGATTGATACGCGGATTGCGTGGTGGCCGCGAAAAGGTGCTCGTCGAAAATCGATCCGGCGTTTTACACTCAGAAAGCCCCGACGATCGTCCTTGCCGCACAAACGCCCCAGGAAACTATTTATTATGAAACAGTGTAGAAGAATGTTGGGGAATTTTACTCTGTTAGGACACTTTTGAAGGCTCAGAAAAAGGATCGTTAATCAACTAAAATATCAAAGGGCCGCTCGAAAATGTCGGCGATTCGATGGATTCATTGTTAAACAAACTAAATTTTGTGCCACCGGAAAAATGGACGTTCAATCTCCCGCAACGAAAAAGGATTTTGTTCGATGGGGCAATATTTGTCTCGGTGTCGAAATGCTCGAGCCGGGAACAGAAAGAAATGAAAATATTCCATTTTCATTTGGACGTAGTCAAGTTTTAATCAAGGAATAGTCGTCGTACAATTTGATCGCCGTTTGAAATTCGATTAGCAAGAAAAATAGAAGAATTTAATTTCCCGTTTAATTTGGGAGATTATTACAATTAACAGGTTATTACCTTGTGATTGCGACACACATTTTGCCATTAAATTTCGTCGGATAAGTGAAATTCCAAGGACTAATAAGTCAGAGTGGCGGAGAGAAAAACAGAAGGAAGTAAAAGTCATTTATGGAGATGATGAAAGCTCGCGCGAATCGTTCGTTGCATTTTCCGGTCGAGGGCGAGGACGCCAACAAAGTCTCGTCAGGTAATTTTGTAATTTCCAGCCGGCAATCAAGCCTCCCTTCCAATCGGTTCGTTAATACACCCTATTAAGTGGTCCTTCCTCCGACCCCCTTTCCTCTGCGACTACGCCGCGCTCCTCTACCTCCATGAAATTTTCTTCCTCCACGCTTCGCGCGCGATTGTCTCGTGTCCTCAATCAACTGTTATCAATAAACCTTAATTACTAATCATATCCAGCAACCACGACTGAGAGCTTTTCATAGCTTTCATTGGATTGTTTTTTCATTAAATCGATCGTTGTAACAACTTTCAAATATGATTTAAAAAATTCATTGTCAAATGTGATCACGAAAAACTTGTTCTGGCTCGAACCGTGCACTTTTTCCACTTTTTCGATTCGGTTCATTTGAATTCATTGGATTTTTTAACCCCGAAGAATTCTCGTGCATAAAAATGGAAAAAAATGCAGCTTCGACCGAATTCAGAAACGTTTGATTTTTGGAATGAAATTGTCAGAATTTTGTATAATATTGAAATGAGAATAGGAGATAAAAATTCTCGAATAAATTTCACTAATTTCGTGTAAAAGTGTCGATTTACGGTGAGCAGCAAAGGTTGTGAGATCACGAAAGAATAAATGAAATCAGCTTCGCAAAATAAAGCTTTTCTACATATTCCCTAACAATGCGAGTATCCGTATTCGTGCAGCTTCGCTGAACTCTTTATTTTTATAATTGGAAATCGATCGCGTACAATTGTCCACGTATATTGATCAGGCGACAGAGTGTAGCGTGCGAAACGTCGAACGAGCGACAATTAGTGCAGGTTTATCCGAGTCCGTTGGAGCAATATACTCGAAAGCTGTCCGACTTGAAACAAATAGTCCGAGTCTGCGACTCTGGTTCGTCCGGTAAAGTATCATTTCCGAGAACATGCTCGTTCGAGCGACTGCGAACTCTGTCGGGATTGTTCATCCGTTCGCTTCATTATTTCAATCTGTTCGAAATGGTTATCGAAATAAAGAATCAACACACAATTAATGTCATTGAATAATAATTATTCCATTGAACCTGGTTTCGTTTGTTCGACGAATTCCTCTTCTTGAAAAATCCATAAATCTAGTAATGAAAAAAAGGACGAGATTGTCTCGGGAGAGGCTTTCGTCCTTTGACCCGATTTCATTGTTGCTTAAATCATCATCAAATTTTTCGTAATTAAGGAAAACAAAATCGATTCTTTTCAGGAACGTTCTTAGGACAGACGGAAATTTCGAAACCCCAAAAAATTTCGAAATTCTATATTTTTAGCGAGTTTGAAAAAAAAACGCTTCTAAAGAAGAAGAATATCACTCGAGGGTGTGCTGTAAATATAGAATTTCGCAATTCGAATTAATTTCCCTTCTATTTTCCCGAGCGTCCCTTCCTTCCCAATTTCTTCAAACAAACAACCTTGAAGCACAGAAAATGTCCCGAGTTTTGAGCGGTCATAATCATCAGTTGGAAGCTTCAAGTTATTTGTCAACACGCGCGGACGCACGAATTTGTCGTTCTTTGACGATAATACGAGGCGTGTGTACAAGAGATTGATGATGAACAAGAAATTCTGTGCACTTTCGTGTGTTCGTGTGCTCGCGTATGGACGCGGTAAAAGCCGCAAAAACAAGCCTTTGCATAACTTGGCTTTCATTGCCGGAATCCCTCCTCTTTCTCTCGCTGCTATAACGCGTTAAACCGACGTGCTGCTGATTGTGCACCAGGAATTCCTATTAGTGCCAGAATTACTTCTCGAGTTATCTCTCCCGGTAGTGTTTATTCTCAGATAAATTAACCGAATTTAATTGAGCAACTGTGTAATTAATTTCGTTTGAAATAAGCTTCCGGTGTGGGTTGAGAGCTCGGTGGGATAATGAGGGCGATCAGGCTTCGAGTCGTCATTTACATTTTCGTTACTCGTAATAATACGATATCTCCAAAAATAGAATCGCTGAGAGCCTTAAAATGTTTGTATTCTCGAGAATCTTTTAAAACTCATTTATTACGGATGAAATGGTTTGAGAACGAAATTTTGATTATTTTGAAAGATTCTCGAGTAGCGTTCCAGAGCGATGGAGAGGCAGCAGTCAAGATCAACTGCCTCAAAATCGGCTTTGTCCTCACCCTCTCGACGAAACCTTCAACACCGGGGCGTCGAGGAACGTATGTGTGGGGGGTGTACGCAGGAAAGAAAAGATTCTTGAGAGGAGTCTCGGCCAGATTCAGCCGAACGTGAAGAGGGTTAAGGGGGAACGGCAGCCGAAGTGGTGGGGGAGAAAAAAACATCTTAGTCGTTCGAGTTTTCAGGCAAAGTGTACTACGCGTGTCGTCGTGCAGCTTTTACGAGTAAGCAACAGCAGCATCAAGAAATCCTATACAATCTTCTTTCACACATTTCCCACGAGAAACTGTCGCGCCGCACACAAATATATGTTTATACATACACACGTGTGTGCATGACACATTGGATGAGAGTTGTCACCCTTTTCCGTCGCTTTTCTTCGAGTTTCATCCTTCGAAACGATTGCCTTTATCCCAGCTATTTCTGGGATTACATGCCACTGAGAAAAATGGATTTATTCCTGTCGGATAAAGATGACTTGCATCGAATTTCAAACACTGTTTTGTAGCGATACGTTCTCTTAATGTTACCAAATAATCCACGGAATATCCAAGGCAGGTCGGGATGGCGGTTGCTTTTAATTTCGTTTCTTTCTGCGTCGATTTCTTTGTGGTTTCAATCAAAACTGAGTTTCGATCGCACTGCGAGCCATTCGTTCGTTTATCAACATTTTTACGTGCAGCATGCCGCGAAGTGGGAACGCCCAAAAAAGTGGTTAAATAGCTTCCTGCTTTGCTCCCTTTATTTTGTTTTCATAGAGATCGACGAGAATAACTGTTGTCGTTCGACGATTAATCGGTGCTCGCGGTCACCGAACCGAGTACTGAGCCTTCCGGAGGCTGCTCGAGGTCGACCTCGATCGCGTGCAGCAGTCGCGCCGTCGCTGAGGAAAACAGAAAATTTTTGTACGTCGTCGTCAGAATTGACGTTTCCTTCGGGCTCTGGATGAAGTGGAATTTGTACTTTGACGATTTTCTCCAACGGATACGAATTACGGTCGGATCGTTTCTCCCTAATTCGTCTTCCAGCAAACTCTCTTTCTGCAGCTTTAACCTCCTCCGCGCGCCGCGTGTTTCTTTTTTCCTTAATTTAATTTCTCACCTCATTTACCCGCTGTGGATCGAGCGAACGATCGCCCGGGATAGATCGGAGCTTGCAGCTGCTATTTTATTTTATTCCCGCGAGTTTACGAGAGACAGAGGATTAGCAGAATTCCCCTCAAATACACTGCTCTGTGCGAAAGCCCCCTGACGAGCAGGCTCCCAACGCGGGATACAGCCAGCGTTTCATGCCGCTCGTTCTACTCGCGGGCTCTGTATCATTCCAACCGATTCATCGATCAAACGATTAAGGCGCGAACTAAACCAGCCGAGACTCTTCGTGCTTATCACGTAAGCATGCTTATTTCGATGTCAGAGATGTGAATTCACGTGTGAATTGTTCTCCCATGTATTCCATTGCAATAACTTGGAAATTCGCCCAGATTCAACCTTTCCGGAGACTGCTCAAGTATTCCGAGTACACGAATACGACGCTGAGATCGCTTGTTCGCGTACTTCTTCCTCTATTTCCATCTTTTTGACTTCGGCTCCGAGATGCTTCGCGATGAATTTCAACGAATCGTGACGATCCGAGGACTCCGAAAAGTACGAATTTATGATTTCTACGGAAAATTCTTTCTTTTCGGAAATAAAATAACAACCGCGACGTATTTTTGTTGCTTCGTTATAGATGCGCGTTGACCCAAGCTCGTTGGCTAATAAATCCAAACGAAATTCTCCATTTCGGGAATGTTCTTGGAAATTACCAACGATTAATTATAATCGCAGTGAATCTGAGGTCCGCACTCTTGCAAAATAGCCTCTCATCGCTGATTGTTGGAAGCCAAGGTTGGATCAAGTCTGCGTAGTTAGTGTGAGCCAAAATCGCGAGACGTGACCTTGGCCCAGGGCTGTCGATGCGTCGTCGAACTCTGGCTGTCGTCTGGCTTGAAAGACCGATCGCTGCTCGCTGCTGGGTTCCCCGTGAATGTTTTCCAGCCTCAATATTTGCGAATGATCGATCCTCGATGATTTTATTCAGCGAGACCCTTTTTTTTTTGTGGAATCAAATTGCAGTTGACGCGAAGAATGAAATGAGAATTCGTCGCGACTCGAAACTGGTGGCGAAGTATTCCAGGCGGAGGAAGAGCCCCGAGGTTCTGTGCAGTCCGGAGGAGCGGAGGGAGAGTCAGCAGGGGATTGCTTGGCAAGTCGAGAAATTTGAGGTTTACGAGGTGCTGAAAAATCGCTGGGGCTGGTGCGTTCATTCGCAGAGTGCGCAAGCTCATGGAATATAAACGATGCAGGAAACAGGTGAGGAGAAGGAGCCTCGCGAAACGTTATTCCTTCAATTTCATTTTTGCACTGGAATATTTCTCGGGGCGCTCGGCTTTGAGGGAAGTTTAGTTTTCAAGGCGATCCGTGCGCGCGAGCCACCGCGTTGAAAGCTTCGTACAAAGATCACGAGGAATTATCGGAAAAGCATTTCGAGCGATTTGAATTCGCTTTATCTTCGATTCAGAAGCCCTCGCGATCAATCCTTTCTCACTCGACTCATTCACGATTCCATTTTACTATGTACACGAAATATTAGTGACGTAATCGAGGCCAATTAATCGGAGATTCAACCGAATGCCTTCGTCTCTCGATCGATCGAGATTTCATGATCGAGTCTCGTCGATTTTCGCGCTCGGGCGAGTAAACTTTTGAATAATTATCGGATATCGCCCCCTCGCGGTGAGTAATATATCGATGAAACGAGCGAAGGTATCGCGCATAAGTACCGGGTCTCGAGCGCCAAGACACCCAGAAAATTGGAATCACCTTCCATTACGTCGTCGTCTATTCTCATCCTTCTCGTTTGTAACCCGCTTTGCTGCTCGCGCACCGCGCTCCCCATGCTCACAACTGGAGAGGGAGCGGATCTCCTCGTGAGAAACATCCCTCGAAGGTTGAGGATCGAATGTGCAGCAGAGTCCTACCAAATCGCATCGATCAATCCCCTGAAATGGAGTCGTCGAACCCCCTTAATTATCGTTATTCCTCGACTCTCCAACTGTCCAATGCGGATTCTCACAGCGTTTTCTCACAGCGGATTCGAGTTTTTCGAAATTCATTCGTCTGCACAGTTTCCGAATCACTTAAACTATTTTCAGCATGAAATTTCGCGTATTGAGCTATAAACGGCGTAATTAACTTGGAACGAATCAAAGGAATGTATTTCTCCTTTGTAACGAAGCTTCTAGCTCAGGAAAAAATTACATTTCAACAGTTTTCCAACAGAAGTACAATGAGAACGGGGATGCAGCACCCGGAGGCTAGAATAAGTGTACGAGAGTTGCCGGAACTTGGAGAATCACGCGGAAACAATCGGGTTAAAAATGAAGAATCCTCGAGTGGCTTGGTGTGCGTTGACGAGCAGGAAATACGTTCTCGAGAGTAAACTGCGGCTCCCGAAGACGCAAAAAATTGAAAAGAACACATAGAGGCGTGGATCCTCGATCAATGGATTCTGAGTACCGAGCCAAGAGTGGGTCGAGGGTCAACGTCGAAGCTTACAGACCATTCCTACGTCTCGCGTTTCCAAAAGGTCTTAAACTCGAAAGCACATCGCTCTTCGAGCGTATACTCTTCATAATTCATTTCCTTCGGAGTACCAGAAAATCTCAAATTTAGGAATCTTTCTATATCGAACACGACGATAGATCGCAGGTCTTTTTATACTAATTACTTTAGAGGCGTATGCAAGCCCTGCATGAAAAATTCATCAAAAAATCCCATTTCCCAGAGAAACATTTTGTTGATTCCCTCTTCTTTGCTTTGGAGACTCTTCGTACATTATCGGTCAATGTAGATTAACGAACTCCGAACTGAGAGGATGTTCGCCTTTGAATCATGCATGAAGCTGCTGCTTTTTGTCACATCAATTCAGCACCTTTGGACAATTCTGGTATACAGGATTGGGACGAATATCGTGTATTTATCTACGCGTGCATGCATGTATGTGACGATCCATTCCGGGTGTTGTGCCACGCAAATATATATCACGCTCTCTCCCTCCCTCTCGCTGTCTTTCTCACAGTTTCTCTCTCCCTCTCCCGCTCTTTCTCTCTATAACAGCTCGAAGAATCGTGAGGATACACATTGCACACGACGCGAAATGCAAGCAACCTCTCTCCTACGGTGCCCCAAGGGGGGCACCTCGTAAAATCTCATGGAGCCGTCGAGCGCAGTCTCCGCAAAGCTGCTCCGGCTCTCGTAAAGCCTTCCAAGCTTCCGGGGTAATTCCCATCCATTTAACCCCATTTTTCCCCCACTCCCGGACACTCGCCTCCGTGTTCCTGCGAGACTCGCCTGGAGTGTTGCCTCGCTCGGTTTTTCTCGACCTGAACTCGGAGCAGGTTCTTGTACAAGGGCCGAGGGAAACTGTGGAAAACTCGGTCGATATGGACCACTTTTTGTTTTCACTCAATTTCGGTGAGTTCCTATCGGTAGAACTCAAGAAAAATTACCTTTGAAGCCCACGCTCGTTATTTTCCGACATTTTATTGGGTTTTTCGAGTTCAGGCCAAGGTCGTGGGGCATCAAAGTCAAAACAAATTCGAAAGAATTTCATTTCCCAAATTCCCTTCTGTAAGCTTCGTGGAAACTTTTTTTTCGACAATTTTCCAACATTTTTTTATGCGAACCCGAGAAAAAATTGACGTCCCTCGTTCCTTCACTATACGCACGACTCGTTACTTCGTTTTCTCCTGCAAAAATGTCTTTTTCTTACGATCTTTCCATTAAATTCACGAACATTGTCCTCAATGTCATTTTTTCCAATAGATTTAAATTTCCTCTGAAGCGGGTTTGAATTTTTTTCTAAATTTGTTATTATCGAGCATTACTGTAACGTCGACAAACGAAATATTTGCATTTTAGGTATTTGAGGAAATATTGAAAAAACGTCGATATTGATTCGACGAGCTGTGAACAGTTTTGCCGAACCCTCGAATATCAAAAACACTCCGTTTCAATCACGAGCGTTTTTGTCGGTGGTAAACTCGATATTTTTACATGCGAAAGCAATGAAAATCGAGAAGTCGGTCGAGTCCCGTCAGTATATTTATTTCATAGAGCCCGGCTCTCGGGGAGTTGCCATCGAAAACTAATTATAAGACGATAAATAGAGCGATTAATTATTCCGAACACGATTCCAACGAAAATATTCGTTCCATTTGTAATTAATGAGTTTCCAGTGATCGCGCGTTGATCGTTCGTACTCCACGGTGCATGCGATCTCGTTGCGTAAATATCTGGGAACGTTGGTCCAGCGGAGAGAAAAAAAAGCACACGGAGAAAGGAGGCAACTTGTAAATGGTAAAAAGTCTAAATACGCAGTGAACGTTGAATAATATAATTGCACGAAAGTATAGCACGGTTTTTCCATCAATAATTCAACTCGTGTTTCCTATAGATCGAGCCTTGCGGAATCTCCATTCCTCTTGGCAAGCCCCTCACTCCGATTTAGTCGGGAACTCCTCCCTGGAAACGACCCTCATCTGCCCTCTGGTCTTCCAGTTAGTCCACGTAAGTCGCTGGGGATTAAAGCAGAACCGACAGGCTATAGAGGGCGAGAGACGCCACGGGAATCGTCGCGCATATCCTCGAGAAATTACACGCCCTCCTGCGCCCCCCTGTCCCGCTGGATGCTGAAATCGTCCGGTATTTCGCGCGGCTTCAGAATTCTCGCGGCCAACTCTGCGCGTGGTGGATCTTTGCGAAACTTGCTCCTCTGTTTTTCGATGGTTGAGTAGATTGCGAAATGTCAAACAAGCGGATAATATGCGACAAAAAAGTTTTCGAATTCCCGAATTTCCATGAAACGAACATGAAATTCGGACTTCTTTCGGTGGAAGCTTCTCCCCCCCCCCCCCCCTCTTGGAAACTCTTTTTCCATGCATCAATGCGTATAAAAACAGAAAACGATGCCCGGTGTACCTATTTGTTGGTTTCGTGTATTCTTCTTTCCCTTTCCCCCCTTTTATTCGCATTTGAAAGTCGAAACACGTTTTGAATATACGATGAAATTTTCCCCTAGATTTGGGCTCGTCCCCGACTCTCTTCCCTCGACTTTCAACCGCTGCTCATGCTTCCTTCTCGAGCCAAGGCAGACATACGTATGAGTTTCCGTTTGTGTACGTCCGTGCTCAGAGACGACGCTCGCTTTCCGCGTCTCCTGCTTGTATTTCCACCGCATCTGGCCTCGAAAACCGTGTCTCCTGTGTCCGTCTATTCCTTGCATTTTCTACTTATCTTTCCATCTTTCCCCTTTTCTGTTCTTGGTCACTTCTTTCCTCGCTGCTGCTTCATACTCTTTTCCGTTATATTTCTTCTCTTCCTTCGAGCGCATTCTACTCGCTTCCTCCCCATTTTCTGCCCCATGTACTTTATCCCGAGCGGCCATTGCTTGCTCTTACGATTCTCTTATTTCACTTTCCAAATCCTGAAACTCGAGATCGCATGGAAAATTTTCTTTATTTTTATACATTTCGTTTTTATGCGAACGGATCTTGTTACATTGCACTTTCCTCCGGACACTCGTCCTGGCTCCGGATCCCTTCTTTGGACTTCTCCATTTTAATAATCGTTCCGGAAGATCAAAGCTGTGTTCAACAGGAATTTAACAATTATTTCGATTTTCCGAACAATCGAGAGTCTCCTGAGCTCAAGAAAATGTTCTCGGTTCCGGACTGCACTTCTTACGATGAAGGAATTCGGTAAAGAATATCGCAAAATTGAATGAAAATTGTGTTTAAACACTTTTTCAGAATGACTTCGTGCTGTTTTCCATCGTGTGATAAACGCCGAGTGTACTTATGAGATTTCCGTTGTTTTGCGTGGTATTATAATCGCTAGTATCTACAGAATATTTATCAGTTGAGTGGGAAACGAGAAGATAAAAGCAGGAAATCCGAGCATGCTGGCCAGCATTGTGTTTACTTTGGATTTCCCGGCAGCTGGTTCTCTCGGCTGGGTTATGATGCTGGTAGGAGCATTGCATCGCGCCGGAGCGAGGTTACTTTTGCTCGTAGCATGTTCCGTATGGACGTGTTCATAATTATTTCTGTTAGGTTAGGGGAGAAGTTCGGGGATGCATGAGGAAATGAATGTTTAAATTGATGAAATACTGAATTAATAAAGATAAAAAGATGAAAAGATTTGGCTGAAAGCACCATTCGCTTCGGCGGTGAGAAAATGGAAGAAGCTAAAAACGTATTTCAATATTTGCGAATGATTCTGCAGATTTCGTACGAAAAGAAACTGATAAACTGTCCACCGAAGGATCAATGGACGCGACGTGAAACCTTTTTTGTTTCTACCCTCCGCCGCGTTCCACGATAAAATCGGGCTACGATCTCACCCAATTTTAATCTTCGTGATGTTTTTTTATGGTCACATATGGATTGAATTTTTTTTCACCTACGCGTGGACTACGTCGACGAAAAACATTTCGGTTATAAGCTTAATTATTATTTTTTGTCCCGGTAGATACGCAGAAACTTTCCCACTGCGGTGTGAATTTTCGATGCTCGAATTGTCAGAGTTTACTGTTTATTGAGTCGGTTCGTTGTTTCGATGAAACAACAATCGAAACACTATACAATTACGGATAAAAATATCTTGAATTTATCATATTTCAATTGAACTGTCACCAAAATTGAGCACACCGAGGACGAGTAATAGTTGCAAAAGGTTTTTGGATTTCTGGTTTTCTTACTCTTTTGCAAAAAAAAAAATGACGCCCTAATTTTTTGGGCCACGTCCACACTTGAAATTTGTTTCCAGGATGGAAACCCTGACAACGAGGCGATTATAGAAGAATCTCAAAAACAAGATTGCAACGTCACTGGTACCATCCTCAGGCTCATGAATTATCATGAAAATTCTTGGAATTTCTGCGATATGACGAGCAACTCGCGTCGTTTTTAAATCTTTAATATATTTGCCAAGTGCTGCAAGTCTCAACTTGAGATGTGGGCAAGTGGGGGATCTTGGCTCCGCTTAAATCAATTTGGTTTCTTGAGGAAGGACAGCAGGACCACGAGATGCTGTAGCATCCACCACAGATCTTTTCAGTTCCCTCTCTCTCTCTCTCTCTCTCTCTCTCTCTCTCTCTCTCTCTCTCTCTCTCTCTCTCTCTCTCTCTTTCTTTCTCTCCGCTATCGTTTCGAAAGTAATTAAGGAAATGGTTCTCATAAGCGTTTATGAAAGGCTATTATTCGTTGAGAACGACAACAATGGAAGGGTGGAATTTGCGGAGAGCCAGGAGGTAGAAACGTATATGGGATGGGCAATAATTCCCTCGGGTTTGGATAATGCGAAAAACCGTTTCTTCTTCGTCTTTTATTTCAATTCCGATTTACATATTCTGAGAGGAATAATACTTGCCTTTCGCTATCTTGCTTAAATTCAATAAGATTTTCATCCATTTTTATTGCTTCAATGAACCTTCGGCTTTCATCTTATTCGATAAAAAAATTTATGAAATTGTTTCGTCAGAGAACAAAATACCGAAATCAGACTCCAGATGTTTGGAGTAAAATGGTCGAATGAATAATCAAGATTACATGCACTATTGTTTAGGATGCCTGCCATGAAAAGAATTTATATTTAAAATATATGCATTTAAAATTTTTGATAAACATGAGATACATTTTTTTTTCAATTTTAAATGAATATTTTTTACATAAAAAGTACTACAATAATCGATAGGAAATATGTTGTTTTTTTTTTTTTCATATGAAATATCAAGAGACTCGGTAGAGTTTCGAGACAAGCACATTGACAGCCTTATTTTTTCGTGTCGAAATTACATTTTCATTGCACTGAACATATATTTATCACTTTTCTATTAATAATTTTAAATAACGATTTAATTTAATAATTTAATCATTATTTTTCATTATTATTTATTATATATAATTAATAAATATAATAAAACAAAAATAACGATTAATTCAATATTAATAATTAACGAAGCCTGAGCTTCGACGTTGAAACAAACTTATTTTTCGATTCTTAAAAAAAAGTTAAATTTATTTCGAGATTCATGTTTATTACTAAAAAATAAACCTTTCGATCACAGTCAGTGCGGTTTTTTCGTGCATCATCCATCAGGGAATAGCAAAAAAATTTCAGTAGATTCGGACTCCAAAAGTCGAACCGCAATTGTGCATGTTTGGGGTTTCTGCCCACTGAACGCAGTTGATTTTTCATCGTTTAACTTATTCGCCAGGTGAGATTCGATGCACGAGAATTTGTGCACGGAATTCATTGGTCAACAGGCCAGGCGACGAATAATGCAAACAATTAAATATACACATAACGATCGAACTCTATTTCGTCGTATTTCTTCGATATCGTATAGACTCGACGTCTGGATATTCCCGTGACGATATTTTCCGAGTGTTCGTCCTTCCTTCGGGAGCTTAACTGTCAGAGGTGACACGACACAGAAAGTCCGGAAAGCTCTTCTCGCGGTGTGAGCTTGCCGCAGCACACCTTCTTTTTGCTCCTTCCTCTTTCTACCGTGACATCTCCAGATAAAGAGGAAGATCTCGAGAAACAAAAAGAATTTGTGAAGCTCCCAATCCATTTTTCGATTTTCGATCCGCATTTATCGGGAAAGAATAAATCACTCGAACTTCACCGGAAATTCAGCGAGATAAATTTTCACTGGATCATACGAAAACAATAGTTTTTCAAAAGGAAAGAAAATTAAGGACTATCGAGCGTCAATGAGTCTTGTCAAGCCGAAATAAGTTGTGGCTTGCAAAAAGCGAGTTTCTTACCTTAACAAATGATGCGGAAAGTGGACTTTCTCACCGCCACTGCCCCCCTGTGTCTGCAAGCGCATCTCAAGCTCCTTCATTATTTTCCACGGTGGTCTTCAACTTCCCTCGCCGGGCAGTGACCCGGCGTCGAGCGGGGTATTCTTCAATGGTAAAAAATCGTTCGGAGGAGCGTAAGACGCTCGATCAATCGGCGAGGCAAAGACGAGACTGAGATCCCCGCTCGGATTTCACCGGCGCGGAGTGGATCGGAGCGGGGGGAGAATAAAACCGGGCGCGGAGTGACGTGCGACGTAAGGACAGGAAGATCGAGAATCGAGACTCGACAGCTGCCCTGGATCCTCGGCTCCCTTTATCAACGTTTTTTGTTTCATTTCTTTTAGATCCCCGTCGTTTTTCCGTTGACCCAAATTGCCTTCAGGAACTCCCGGTTGTCGCAAGAAGCCGAGTTTTTCTGTATTCCTCGTTAAGGCGAAGCTAATTTGCCAAATTTGCTACTTCGTTTCCCCCTCGCTTTTGTCGCGTTCCTCGGAAACGATGCCGGGACCGGAAATAGTTAATATTTTTTCGTCATCCTCTTTCCTATCGCACGTTATTTGTCCTGTTTCATTAGTCAGCCAAACAATTGTAAAAAAGTCATGAAAAAATGCGCTTTTTCAAAGCCTCGAGGCCGTTGGCCAACGCGAGCTCGACCGGGACTCGAAGCCTCGCGGACGTTGATCGATTCGGATTGGAATCTCTGCCGTAGCAGACCCCGAGTTATTCCGATACGCACACGGACGCGCTAGGTCAAAACATAGCAAAGAATATATTCCGACGGAATGCGGTGCACGAAATCGATGTGCCAAACGCGAGAATACGGGAGGAGAGATGACATCCGTTGAAAGTGTGTCAGGCCGGTATGAATAAGTAACTTATTTTTTCTTCGAACGTATAATGTTGAAGGGGCCGGTAGTTTCATTGGATTATTCAAATTCGGGTCATTCGTTAATCATGATCGTCGGGTCTGGAGCGCCTCGGCTCGACAGATAGAAAATTACTTCAAATTCAACATTCGGCTAATTTCTGTTGGAATTTATTGATAGAAAATCGGATACGAATAATTGGGAGGAATTAATGAATTGGCAATGGTAAATAATTTTTATTTGTCGGTCCCTTTTCGCGAAAAATCGGGTGAAGCTTCCTGCGAGGAGAATTTTCGTAGTGGCAGATTTTCGGGAAGTTGTGAATTTTACACTCTCTTTTTAACTCATTCGGGGATGCCTTTACAATGAAAAATGTTGGTGTGAAAAAATGAGGAAGAAAAAACATGGGTCGAGGCTCGAAGATTTTTTTTTTCCATTCATTTCATTTGAATTGTGCGTGGGTGTGTGTTCGTGGAGGGGGATTATATATAAGCGAAAAAGTGGGAGAGAAATTTCATAAAAATGGGAAAAAGCTGGTTCGTCTTCTGGCGCTTTTCGCGAGGCGACATCCGGTCAGCGTACTTCGACTTTCTATTATATAGCTTCGCTTCACCAAGGGACGATAATATCCCGTGCAGAAAGCAATAATCCTCCGCTGGCCGCAGCAATTCACTATTTTTCTATTCCCTGAGGCTACGAGAGACGAGACGCACGAACTTGTCTCTCGTTCTCTCTTTCTGACGGAACTACGCGATCATAAAAATTCTCTTTATATCCTTCTTGACGCGTGTGTATATGCGAGCTCTTCGAGTGTCTCAGGCCTGTTTGAGCAAAAATCGTTTCCCCTTTTCTCCCGCTCTCTTTCTCTCTCTCACTGTCTCACATACACACGCACCAACACTTTTCCTTTTCTCCATTCTTTCAGGTCCTTCCGTTTGCTTTTAGAACAAGCACTTGCCCTCTTACGCACGTCCTCCTTTATCTCGCGTGCCTTTGGGCACGCACGCGTCTCCCAATGACACGTGACAAGCCTTTTCGAGGGACACTTGAAAATGTCCGACCGCGTGTTGAATTGATTAGGCGGTGTCTGGCTTCAATCACTTTCAGCAAAGATATGGACGAGCTTTCATTGCCTCGTAATAACATTCTCTTTCGATTTTCATTCTCGTTTCTTCGTACAGAAAACAAAAAGGAAACGTTCTTTGTGGGTGTGAAATTCAATTTTCTTATTCCAATGGCCTTCTCAATGTTTTTTCTGTATAAATATGCCACATACACGATTCCTGTAAACCGAAGCGAGTCGTGGCGAATTTGACACACTTCTGAGGGGTCTACAATAATTAAGGGCGAAAAAAGACTATTTTCACGAATTTTTTTCACCGGTGTATTAATTATAAATGTGGATATAAAAAGTGTAAGGCCTCGAAAATATACTCTTAAAATGCACAACAAAATTTTGTTGTATTTATTTTACTCAGTTTTCGTACAAAAAAATTGAGGAGAAGACAAATCCAAAAATAGATGGGTATGCACTGTTGATAAAATCTCGGGAATGGATGATCGGAGAAAAAAAATAAAAATGCTTTTAGATCACATAAAAAAACTACGTAAGAGCACATTTTTTCATTGTTTTTTGCAAACAAATATGGTTAAAAATTTCAAGATTCGTATAATACAACGATATTCATAAAAACACGTTTAAACAAAGGCAGGTACGCGGTACCGCACACTGGGCGGTGCGTATATCAGCGTGGTCAGTCGGCCAAGTAAACGTCGCTCAAAAGTACTTTGAAATTCGTATACTTTCGAAAAATGCAATAAAAAGAAAAATCGATATTTCGAAAATTCTAATTAGGGTAGACCCCTTGAGGCAACACTTGCCAATGACCATCGACGAGCAACTGCACGAAGGACACATTGCTGCAAAAAGCAGCAATTTCTTGTCCATTTCTACCTTCCACGCAATCATCTGGTTCGTCGAGAACGTTAATTTGTAAAATTTCAACGTATTCGGGATCGAGAAAGTGCCTGACTTCGAGGAGCGTTCTCATGTATCAATCCCAGGATATTCCTAAATGAAGGAGCAAACAAGGCTCATTCAATGCCAATAAAAAGTGGCTTGAAAGCCGAAGAGTAATATTAATCTCGAGTGCTTGAACTCGGAGCAGCGAATGACGAAAGTTGTCTCGCGAGTTGAAAATTCATCTTAGCAATTCGCAGGGAGATTCTTGATGCTAATTTGAAGCGTGGAGGATCGGAGGGAGGAATGCGTCTAGTTTGACAGTCTGGAATCAGATGTGCACTGTAGTTGCTCCAGTTTATTAGGGATTTGAAGACGTCCGTTAGTTACGTTAGCAGAACTCTTGGGACGCGCGGTGAGCGAGACCGGAGGGGTATGAAACCAAGATAAATGAACGGGGGGGAGCGGGTCGAAGAAGAGGAGGGAGAAAAGGTTGGAAGTCAGAATCCCCGTAATTACATGTCGAATGGTTAAGGCGCCAGGCCAGCCGTGCAGGGGTACGCGCGACGACGAGAATCTCGTTAAAGTCGAACGTGAAATTGTAAGCCTTGCTTCTTCGACTCGCTGTCTCTTTCCTTATCTCCTGCCCCTTAAATCCTCCTCCCTCTCCCTCGCTTCCGCACTTACCTTTTCGTACGCTTCTAGCCCATGTGTCCCATTGCATCAACTCACTCGGTGCGCTCACATGTATTTACTCGGAGTCCATTGGTTTGACTCCCAAGTCGCCTATTTACGATAGAATTGTCGTTACGTAACTCAGAACTTGTGTTAGCCGCGTCGTAGTGACACACCGAGTGTCCCAAAAGTCACTTCCGATTTTAGTGTGACGAAAAAAACGAGGCGATTCCCCGAGGCTTCGGTCACAAAGTACTTTTTTCTTCGGTCTCCCTCGTCATCGCTTCGCGGACACTGGACTTCCCACAATTTGGTGATTTCTTCATCTCTCGGATGCCGCTCTCTCGGACAGCCTTTCTATAAAATGGCCAAGAGTCCAGCGAGCATTGATGTGACTGGCGTCACCAAAACATACAGCGAAAGCTTTACAATATCGGAGCAAATAGTCCCTCAAACTTGCTCCTCTGGGAGAGCCCCGCACCAACCTCTTCCGATTTTCCCATTTTCCTACTTCACTTCGCTTCCTCTGAGCCCTCGTTGCCTCGCTCACTCCTCCTCCTCCTCCTCTCGCTGTATTCCAGTGGACTGCTCAAAGTTTTCTCCGAAGAGGAGCGAGTTCATGGCGCTTCGTTACAGTCTTTTACAATCTTGGTCGACTAAAGCTCGCTCTCCCGTGTGAGGAAACGCGGACGAGAAGCCAACTTTAACAAACTCCATAACTTTGATCTGTCTCTGGCAACAAAGGTGGCCTTCTCGTTATTTTCATTGCTTCTCTTTTTCGGGGCCATTTTCCAGGGGAATTATTCAGTCGTACCGCGAGCGCCAAATATCAAGTTTAGAAACCGTCGCTCGTTGGGAGGAGCGAAAGTATATCGAAATCGAATTAATTTAATCGAGTACTCATAGAAGCGATAGAGATCGAGTTGAGCCAGCAAGCTTTCGAGTTGAAAGGAGAAATCGTTCGGGCATTTGTACCTGAAAATTTCTATGCTCTCGAAAAGTGTCTCAGGCAATTCCCTCAAGATCGGCCAGCACAGCGGAAAAATGGTTCGCTCCGTCGACGTCGATTGTTAAACGCGAGCGTGTCGTTCGCCGCGAGGCTGCTTTTATCGTTCCAAGAAAACGCGTTAGCCGGGCCGGCTCTGTTTTACGATAGAGTCGAAGCTCGCACGAGTACGCGCGTGCGAGTTTCCTTCTCTTAGGACAAATCGACCCATGCGCCTAGCAATTAAACTCACCTATGCATCCCATTGCACGTACGTACACAGACACATTGCCACCCTCGTGGACTGATGTCGCGTGTGTACCGTACGCGATTCTTATCCGTGGCGTGATTGGCCGGGCTCGAGTCGCGCGAGCTTGAGAGGGTGAGAGGTCGAGAGCGCAAATGAGCGAAAGAGAGATGCGAGATGAGATGAGAAAATAGGAGCAAAATGAGAGAAGAAAAAAACTACGACGACACGTGAAATGAATCAACGGAGAAAGGGAGCGAGGACGAAAATCGAGTCGGAGTATAAAAATATGCTTTCGTACGGTAATTCTTACCCCGAGTTTTGCAGCTTGAGATTTTCCTCATTGATCACCCCGCGGGTATTGAACCCATTTATTTACGAAGGGACGAAAAACGTGGAGAAGAGAGTTGAAAAAAGTCTCGATGAATGTGTGTGCCGATAAAAAATGAATAAATTCTCACCGGATCGCCACAATTTTCATGGGGGTCAATGGCAATTCACATAAAACTCGTGCGTGATTGAATTTCGTTGGTCGGTGCCGATTTCGCGGTACGAAAGCTCCCCCGGAATTCCCGGGTATGGGCTCTCGATCGCTCGAGTTCTATTGGCAAATTGCTTGGAATATTTGCAATAAATGAAGGAGAAAAAATTCGATGACACAATTATTGAGTAGTTTAGGAATGCACGTGCGTGTTTATCGAGAATGTCGGAGTGTGAAACGAGATCGCTCGAGAGCACGGGGAACTCTGATGCATCAATCAGCTGGACGAAAACGTGTGCGGATAGCATGCGTGCTGCTGGGCGCGTAGTCATTCCCGTTCGACAGCATATCGTGGCCCTTCAGATCATTGGAAATGCATCTAACTGCGACGAAGCTCTCGCAGTAGTTTTGTAACGATATTCCTGTAACAATGAATAACGAAACGTGAATTTTGTATCGGAAATTTGGTTAGCTTTGATTGTAAACGCTTTCGTTAAAAAAACAATGAAAATTCGTGCCTCGTATCGTTTGACCGTTTGATTAACGGTACGATATTGATTAACGGATACGAAATTTTTGGATTTTCTGACGCAAATTTGAAATACCAGGCCATGGAAAATAACGAATTTATTCGCTTTTCAATACACATTTTTTCAGAAGAGCTCTCAGAAAATTGTAGCGATACGATCGACTGACGCGATGCCGGAAAAGTACGAAAATGAGTAAACTTCAGGGGGTGGCAAAACACAGTGAAACAGTATTTTCTATGAAATTTTATCAGTTCTCGCGAGATCGTGAAGTGACCGATTTGGGGGGGAGGGTTCGTGAAAAGTAGTAAAACGCAGCATCGCAAAATTGTTGAAAGCAGCTCGATGTTCGAGGATAATAGAAACGGTCAGCGAAACGTCATTAAAAAGCGTATCTCGCGTCGGGGTAAAAAGCCCCGGTATTTTCTCCGCGACAGTTCTAGGCCGAGTTTATACCCCCTTAAAGCGAATATCGATAATCGATAGTATCTTGGAATCTGAGGCGGTCAATTTCGGTCGGATCGTTCGGGGGCTTCATCTTTAATGATCCTTTGTAACTTGATGAAGTGGCCCGTCTTCAGAATCGATTCCCCTAATTCTGAGGTAGCCCCGCGTTCCGGAATTCCAATCGAGGACCCAAACGTTCCGATCCATTTTTCAAAATGAACTGCTCGACTTAATTAAACTCCGTCGCACTCGCTCATTGCAGCTCACATTTTAACGATCACTGTTGACCTTAAAACACCGGCATTAAAAAGCACTTTCGATGCATCAGCTCGTTTCACAACGCACATTAATGCCTTTTGTACTGCTGAGAAGTGGCTAAGCTCGGAGCAAGGAGAACTTGGAGGTTTCTTGGGCGATTCGTCCAACCTTTCAGTGACCCCGATTTTAATTGCTAATTTTAAGCAAGTCAAGCAGGAAATAGTATTAATGGACAGAAAAATATGAAACCTTACAGAATGCTGAATTATTATGTAAAAGTCATTCGTACAAATTTTGGAAGTCCCGCTGGCTTGTAACGCGAAATATCTGTAATTTCTTCTCTGGAGTAACTGCACATTTTTCCCAAATCTCCGTTATTGACGGATAGGATGGAACAAAAAATTTGAACAGTAGAGAGATGAAATATTTCCAATCATTTATCCAGCTTGAAATTTATCGAAGGTGACTTATGACAGGACTCCCTTTTTCCCTTTTTTTCCCTTTTTATAAAGTAAGGTTGTGACGCGTGAATTAGCTGTTCATTGTCATCGCTTTTCCGCGATTCCGATTGGTTATTGAAACACGACCATTGTGGGGCTAAATTCATTCAGAAAAAACAACGTTCACTCGTCCTGTCAAAATGACAGCTTGGAATTCAAACCATCTTTGACATTTTCCATCGATATCGTTTTGCTCGACTCGATTTCTCGAAAATTCTTCGAATTGCTGGACATTCTTTAAATAGTTATTAATCAGTTGAATTATTAACCCTCTCGGACCGTATGTTGCTTCTACGCAACACGCGCTTCCAGGCCCAATGAAACTGCATCGGTCAGTAAGGTCGGGGTTCTAACTGCCTATTTTAATCAAGCAAGGTTAGATTGCACCTTAGATACTCCTAAACCAAGAGATAAACTGCTTTAACTCATCGAAATATCAATATATAGTCGGCGTTTCATGTTGAGTTGGCGTTGGGTGAAAAGGTGCTTTAGTTATCGCAAAAAAAAAGTGGGTATAAATTTTTTTTTCGTACTCCAAACGTTATTTCCTTTCAAAGGGAAGCTAATAAGATGTATTTAAGGTATTCGGTGCTAGATTCATTCGTAAATTTTCCTGATTTTGCTCCCCAAGGACCTGGTGCTGCGCGCAGCGAACATTCAAAAATTCATATTTCCCAACAAAAAAACCGAAATGTCACAATGGATTCGGAAACTAGAAAGTATTTTGAGATAAAATTATGAAGGAAATCATTTTCCGTCAACGCGAAATAGGTCTCGGTCTGAGAGGGTTAAATGTAATTGAATCCTGGTAAAAATAAGTAAAAACGTTGCGCTGTACAAGAAGATGACTCACCTAGTAATTACTAAAATAAGGCATGACCTTCGCTTCTTTCCGGAGCGTCACTAGAGACGTTGCAACGCCTCATATTCAAGGTTCTGTCCGCCTAATTTGAAATTGGAATGTACCAGCAGTGTATGTGCAGACTGGTGTTCGAAAGCTTTTTTTGCTGATGAGATATGAATCAGAATGACTGAATATAATAAATTGACAAACACATTGAGAAGTACGCTTTTACTTCCATACATATTTTCGTATAATCCAAAAGTTTTTTTCTCGAGAATTCTAATGACAGCTCGTCAATGACATGATCTGTTTTTGAACGCACATAAATGCGTCCACATGAAAACGAGAAGCGACGTTGACGCAGGCGAACTAATATTTTTATGCCCAGTTAGGTATATAACTGACTAGCTTCCTTGAGCGATTTTTCTCCAAAAATTGTTTTCTTCATTCGTCTGTGATCTCCCGAAATTCGAATGATTGTTTTACGTCCGTTTTTAGTTCGTTCGAAAGCAATTGTAGCAGGGCGTAATGAACAAATGAAATGAAATCTCTCGCTCGGTGCTCCGGCCGTTCGATGACGTTCGCATTCCAGGCCGAGCCGATAATTGAAAATCATTGTTCGAGCGGGTTTATCTTTGTGTCGAATGGGACACACATGCACGTGGATTCGCGCACACGTGTGAGCATTTACACATTCGTAGGAAGGGAGGGAGTGGGCGGAGGGTTTATTGAAGTGTGATCTTTCCATAGTATATATGGATCTGGGAATGGGTATATTTGAGGGAACAAGCCTTAGCATTCTACGGTTACAGGAGCGAGTGACAACGAGAACGCGATCGAGAGCACACGCCTCGACGTTCATTCTAACGAATCGTTTGGGTCCATTCACCGATTTCTATCCCATCACGATTACAACGTGGCGACAATTTGCCTGTTACATATCCCGATTTATGTCGAGGGCCGCAGTTCGCCGTGCGGAAATCCATGCACGGTGTTCCCGTGAGCGTGTGTGCGAATGCGTTGTGAGATCGTTATGCAATCGTTGTGTGAGCCCGATCGCTGGCACTCTCTTTATCCCCAACCCCCTTAAACGGGAAGAGCGAGCCAGTGATTCGGGAAAGCCCACTTATCCGCCGGAACAGGCATCGATGCGAGGGTTATAGCGTGAGCCCAGAATGTAACGGGCGCGCACGAGCACACAGGCACACACCCTCGTCCTGGTTTATATGTGCAGATCGAAACGTACGACGCGTTTTTCTACTCCGGCGTTGCTCTTACTCGAAATCGCTGATTTTCGGGGCGAACCGTGTCCCCGAGAGCTCCGATCCTCTCCGGATCAATGAAAGAAGCGTTTTTACCAACGCGTCAAACAGAGGGAGCGGGCTGTATTGGAAAAGGAAGAAAAAGCGAAACAGCAACGAGGAACACTCGTAGTTGTCATTTTTTCAGCTCAGTTCTCCGGACATGAGAGAATCGAGGACTGCGAGGAGGCTGGAGCGCGCGAGGGGTCGAAAGTGCGAGCCTGAGTGCATGCCCGGGATTCGAGTCGTTGTTGTGCAATCACCGTTTTGTTGAGCTCGGTTAAGCTTCCATGCTCACGATTGTTTAACGCCGTTCGCGAATCGGCACTTGGCTCATTTTTCACACATGCTCCCAGGCGTTTTTGGAGGTTTCCTCATTTCCATTGGAGCTCGTAGTGTTCGGTCGCGAGCTCCGAATTCGAAAGGGAGCAAACAAGGATTATTGACCAATCGCCGACGACAGATCGAATTTATATTTAATAAGAAAGCTCGTGAGCAGGCCACGTTCCAGTGCACTTATTCCAGTAGCACACAGAAACGAGGGAGGATACTTGTGAGAGCAAAAGTTTTCCCGTTCCGAATAATCCGCAACGACCTCTCGAATCTCTACTCCATCCCGCTCCCACCTCGCTTCCGCCCTCTTTTTTCCGTTCCTGTCTCTCCGTCAATTTAACCGTCTCTCGCGTCCCCTTCCTCGCTCGCAGACATTTTTCCGACTCTCAGAAATGATACGGGGAGAAATCCGAACATCTTTATCCGCGATTCCATCGTACGGAGCAGCCCAACCGATCTCGCTCTCTGTCATCTCACTTTTCCCAAAGTAACAGCCTCGTCTGGCTTGTCGCGACTCCCTGGGTACGAACAGTGCGAGATAATTAAATATATCAGGGGGACGAATGGAAAAAAAATAATGAAAAATAAAGGAGAGATAATCTCAAGAGAAACTCAGCCATTTTGGACGGACGAAGGAAAAACGAAGACGCGGAATAAGAAAAGAAGCTCCGTCACAATGGACTCTATATAACTCCGGAATCCCGTAGGATATTTAGCTACCCCCCGAGCCTTATTTTTCGTGCGATCTACCAACGGAGGAATTCGACAGTAGAATTTTTCCATTCGAATTTCAATAGGCACGGAGGAAGCTAATCCGAGCTGCACAATTGACGTTTTTTCCTGGCTCGTTTTTTATATTTAAACAATTTTTTGTTCATCCGTGCTGAATCCCGAGCTATGAAAACATCTTTGATATCGAAATTCTTAACGAACCCACACACTCGCACTTTCAATTATAATTCAGTTTTAATACACTGTTCACGTACGAGATGAAAAAAGCGATTGCTCGTCGAAATCTCCTGTCTGACGCTCCTCTCGTGCATACTCTTATGATACAATTTCCTGCTCTTTCTCCTCTCTCTCTCTCTCCCACTGCGGATGTGCTGCGTGCTTTTATAGTAGCCTTTTTCAATTTCTTTTTTCCTCACTCATGTGCATCGCTCCAAGAGCACCGTCTCGATCGAAGATCCCACAGAGACGATAGCCGTACGTGCCACAGGCTAAAAATGCTTGAGCGAGTCACTGACCACGTCCATATGTACGTACATAGACGTGCCCTTCGGCCAAGCTAGCATACACGGGGCATTTCACTTCGACTTCGCATTCCCCAATCTTCTCTCCTTCTTCTCACAATTTTTTGAAAGCAACTTTTTTCTTTGAGAAATAAACGGACACGTATTTATCAATTTTCGATGCTTGCGTCAGTTTGAATTTTTCCAAATGCTACTTCACTTGGGGCGAGTGAAATATTTATGTTCAGAGTTGTAACTAGAAAAATATGGCAACAAAATGGAAAAATAATAAACTCGCATGCTGAATTTTCGCGTCGGAAACCACATTAAACATAATTTTGAGAATTTCATCGAATTTCCGAGTATAAAAGTGACCCGAATGCCTCACGTGTATGCATTTTTTCAAATAGAAGCGACTAGCAAGAGATACTTTCAACATATTTTATCCCCTTCATTATTTATCGAAATAATTTTAGCTATTTCATAAAAAAGACAAAAAAAGGGTAGGTTGGTTCGTTTTCATGGAACTTTGTGAGACTGTAGAGAAAATACTGACTGTAATGCATAAACTTGGAGGTCGAAAAATTAAATAATAAAAGCGGGATAAAAAAAATAATCAAATTTCAGTTAAATGGTGAAAATTTTCGTAATTCGACGAGACAGTCTAAATTTTAATTTCGAAGAATATCTCGAATGATTCGTGTGGAGCGAGACATGATCTGTATTGGAAATGAGAATAAAAAATGGGCCATCCTGGACTGTCATTGACCGGTGGACTGTGGTTGATTGAGCGTTTTGTCGACGGGTACCTCGTTTCGTAATTAATTGCGATTCGAAGAGGTCCTTTTATCGAGTTCCCTTGGGCGAGTGGGGCATAAAACTGGCTCCACATGCCTTCCTCCCCAGTGGGATTCCTCTCCGAATAATTCTCCTCCTTGTCCTTTCCCATATTTTGCATACTCGACAATTTTTCGATATCGCTCGATCGAGGAATCGCTGCGGATGCTCATAAAACTGTCCGAGATGAATATCCTCAAATGAGAAGTATTTTCAATATTTTTAGTCGGAAAAGAAAATTTTCACGAACATTGCGAACCGTGTTGTGTCAGCCGAAGAATAAATTGATTTGTTTTTCTCAATATTTGCTTGTTGGGAAATAAAACTGAAACTCACGAGTGTAATGAAATTGTTTCAGGACCGAACATCAAAACGCCGGTCGCCATTCTCAATTGTCTCTACGCGAGACAGCTCTGTTTCGAGGACGCATCTTGCAGTGCTATTTTGCAAATAATACCTCGAGTCTGTGGCCCGGAGTTGGGTGAGTTATTTCAGTGCAATTGATATTGAAATTGTGTCATTGTTTCTGGTTAAGGAAGTCACTTTATATTTTCGTTTCATATGTGAGTGACGCGAGACAAGGATTGATCCAGTCTGGCTGGAAAACGTAACGAGCTTTTTACAGAGGTCTCTCCATCCCAGGAGTGTATTAATATCAATAGAGTTGCAGCGAACTTTGCCTTCGTCTCGCGTTCATTTTTTGTTTGGTATCGGCAAAACTGCCTGATTCTCCAATTGCCAGCGACACTGAGAACTTTCTTTCACTCGCAAGCTCGCTCTCGATTGATTTTTTGTTTGAACTTTATTATTTTCTCTTTGGTAACGCTCTCAATCAAGCTGCTAATTTGTTCCCCTTACCTCATCGTGCCGCCCGCTGCTTCAACTCCGTAGGAAAAGTTTTTCTCAAATATTCACTCGCTTTTTCACTCCTGTCTAGCCACCAATTGTGAATTCATCCGTGTTCCATTCACTTTACTTCGCACTACTGCGCGACTCGTGTCCTTTTCAGCAACATACTTTTGTTCATCTACCGAGGATCATACGCGGTAACAAGACCTTTTGACGTTCGTGTGGTACGACTCGGCGAAAAACTCGGGTAGCGGAGTCTCTTTGGCTCGGCGAATAAGAGCTCATTTATTTCTCAAGTTAAACTATCGCTCACAGAATCATCCTTCATCCAAGCCTTGTTTCACCTACTTTGAGCTCAGTTAAAACCGGATGAAAATCAAAATGCTTTTACTTGTTTGTGCTGCGCGTGCCTCAAACGCTTCTTTCGTGCCTTTCCCTAAAATTTTTCGACTCCCAACCGGGGCTCGTTGCTCAGCTCGCCGAGTCGGAAAAGCGGTTCGTTCCTGGAACGATTGCTGCTCGGAAAACGACGGCCCATCCATCATGTCGAAGCGAGCGCAACCCTTCGTTGTCTCACGTCGAGGTAAAAAGTGAGGAAAAACTTTCAATGACGTTTATCGAGTTGGCAATACCTGAAAGGGGTTTTGACACGCTTTGGTCGAGGAGAGTTTGTGACGGAAATTAACAGCAAAGGGGAAAGAACTTTGTAGTTTCATGGCCCTGTCAACTCCCGACAGGAGATTCAGGCCTTTCACGGATTTGCAACAATCCTCTGGCCCATTAGGCGCTTCCCACTTTTCACTTCTGAGTTCATTATTCAACGGATAAGTGAACTTGGAGCAGAGGTAAAAACGTGACTTATGCATCGGCCTGGCAAAGCGCGGATTCAACGGACGCGCAGCTGTTTGAATAATAACGTGACGCTTTTCCGGTCATTCCAGTTCGCGTATTCCGCAGCCAAATTCAATTATGAATTACGCATTATGCAATGAGATAAGCTTTGATACGAGTGTGACCGAATTCAATAGTTTCCCATATGCGCCAATGCGTCGGCCTACATACAGGAGTGTGCAACTTTTGTCAGGCTTCTGACTTTAATTAAACACCATTCACCTCTAATTAACGATTCCATTGAGAAATATAGTAGGGTGCGTGAGAAACCGACACCTGGTAAACACAAAGCCATGAGCCCAATTAACATTTTGAGGACATATTATTCATTGTTGATACGTTATCCCACTATTTGTGGTGGTTCGTTGACGGAAGATCTTTCGCTATTTGGACGAGTAGCAGAGATAGAGGGGCGACGGATGGAAGTTGAAATATAAGGTAATTCAAACCCTGCCGATTCAACTTGTTCAGGAATTTCGTCGTTTTTTCTTTTTATCGTCAAGCCCCAAGAGAATTCATCCGAACAAGTGGTGCTGGAAGAGGCTTTAGCGGAGTAATCCGCGTATACGATATGCGTCGCTGGAAGGGGTCCGGACGGATATTCAATTTTGGTATTCCGCCGGGCGATGGGGGAATTTGGTGCGATGCGAAGCTCTTTTTTGCGCGAATCCCATTAAACGCTTGACAGACTCACTCGTTCACGATATATTTTTGTTCTCTATTCTTTTCTTTATTTTTTCGACGGTTTAGTTTCTTTGAGGCTCCTCGACTAAGGGAGAGGCGAGAGGAAACTCTCTTCGGGTTTTCCTCCTGTACGGACATAAAACCATTTGCCCAGGGGGCGTTTTTCAGCGAACGAAGCTTCTCGTTTATAAGGCACGTCAGGATGCCGATTGTTTGTCAGTCTACCGTGCAGTCTCTTGTAGCTCGGCGAATTTTTCATAGAACAACCGTTCACGGCGGGCGCTGAACCGCGCGGGAGGAGACACAAAAAATGATCTGAAGATACTGCTGCTGCTGCTGCTGCTGCATGATTGTGGCGGTGCCAATGGAGACTGATTAACGTGGAATTCGCTGGCTAATGGAACGAGCCGAGTGCCCTGAGGAACAGCGGAGGCGGACCGCGATGGAAATAACTCGAATGAAATCCACGAGTAAAAAATCCCGATGGGAAAATCAACAGGAAGTCTGTCCGTATAGTTGGAGATTTAAAAGCGAGCTGAAACCCATGGATTCCGAGTCCAGAAGCGCGCAGGTTAAGCCAGAAAAAGCTCGAGCGAGACAATGAAGCCGGAAAATGAGAACGAACGAGGAATACATAGGAAAAGGTAGAAAAACGGAGGGAAAGGACAAGGTCGTTCGAAGCCATCCCCATTCCCTGCACGCCGGCCCTCGAGCTGACCCCGAGGGTTGACCGACAGCTGGCCGTACTCGATTAGCATCGCGGATGGAGAATACGCAAGCAGTTACGTTTTGCATATACACGGGGAGCAGCTCCTCTTCGCGTCCCGCAATTCTTCGCCCCCGTCCCCGCAGATCTTACTCCGGAATATTGTCTCGCTCTTTTCTGCATTCAGACGAGAGAAGTAGGGAGTGAGCAGGGAGGAGCCCACGTACCAACGATTTTATATCGCGTGCCTCCGACGAGCTTCTTTTTCCAATCTTTATTCGTCATTTTAAGCTCTTACCGTGTGTGTGCGGAGTTATTCCGAAGGGAAACGAATTTCCATCTGTCGCAGCCGAGAGCACGCATCCTCGTAACGAAATCCGTTCGGGAGCGGTGACTAGAAAAAATGGCGGTCAAAGACAATCATCGAAAGGGCGTTGCTCGTCATCGTAAAGTTTTTTTTCTCATTTTTCGGTTACCGCGCTCCGCGACCACCCAAATGCCCGGTGTGCCTGAGTTTTACACAATTGGGTGTGGGTCCCCGCAGAAATTCACGGGGCGAAGGACATGGCGGGAACAGAGCTATTGTCATCATCGTTGGCGGGACTGCACGCGGTGGTTAGCAGCCACTTCCATTCAGCAAACTTCTATACGCCCATGCCAATCCGAGCTGCTCGCCCTCTCCCATGAGCGCGCTCGTTGTCTCACTCGGTGGATTTCCTCTTTGCTGATGCCATCGGGCCAACCTTGATGACAGATTGAACGTGGTTTGGACGCTCGTTGAACTCGGGGGCACGTCAACCGTGACCGTTACTCCGTTGGTAATCAATCCAGCTGGACGTTTATCCGGGAAAATGAAGCGGCGTTCTCGCCCTCCCGGTCACTCCGCTCCTCTCGTCCATGCATGCGCATCCTGACCGGTTGATCGAGAAGGGACGAGAGGCTGGGCGAACATTCGCCATGGATTATTGGACCGCATTAGCATATCCAGCCCCGCGTTGTGCGAGGCTTCCTCTCGCAGCCTCCCAGTTCTCAGTTGGCCCGAGCCATGATACCCCGAGCTTTGCTATGTGCGTTCGAAACAGTTGGCAATCCGAGTGATCCCATGCCCGACCGTACAGAATTCATCCTCTTTATATGCTCGCCCCGCGCACCGACATGATCGCGTGTATTCGCGCTGGTCCCTGCTGCAGCTGCTTCTGTTGAAGCAATTGTTGATCGAAATGAATGAGGGAGCGATTACGACGACATACTCAATTAAGGCGGACAATGGGATGTTCGAATTTACGCGAATTCCCGTATTTTACAGTTTCTCAACGCCCTCCCTCCACAACGGAGGATTGTTAAATTTCAATCAACTGCTAATCGCGCTCGCGATGCTCGATTCCCACCCGAGGGAGAACAAACTAGGTGGAAGGATGCTTGTAAGCAGCAATAATACGGGTAACTTTCAACCATGACGCTAAGCAGCGCACGGATGACGAAACGTTTGTTCCGCCGCCGCGGATAACGAGGCTCCAGACAATACATGGCGCGCGACTCTCCAGGAAATTCTTGAAGGAAATATAATCCACTGGAATTCTGCGTCGCTTGCGGCGACGAAAATTCTATTTATCGAATAAAGAATGTTGGAGGTGCATTACTCACGCACCCAGACGACGTTGGCTTACTTTCTCTCGTTCATTAATAAGAAGCTCCGAGAGATGGAACGTGGTCGAGAGATAGGGGGATCCGCTGCTGCCGCTGCTTTATACCCCAGAGCAGGGAAAAATAAAAGCAACGAGAGGGCAGGACCTTCATTGTTCGGAAGCACATTGTTGGCCTAAAGCGTCACGCATGCCGCCTACCACAACGAACATGGAGCCTGGCGTGGCTACCCGTGAGAGGTTCCTGCGTGCCTTCATCCAAGAGCTTCGTGCGCTGGAGGGAGCGCCTGTATCGCAGGATCGTGCCATTGTGAGCTCGCTGCCATCGTCGTTCTTGTTACTCTGGCTATTTTTTACTCCCTCCTGGCCGGCCCATGTGTCTCTGTGCCTCGGTGCATCAATAAATAATAAAGTGGCAGGAGCTCGAGGTGCTTTCAGCCTCGAATGATTCAGGGTGACGCAAAGAAATACGACGTTCGTTAAGGCACTTGGCGCGGCTATGGCTCGTAAGAAATGAGTCACTCTAATGACGCGTATCACCGATCCAGCGAACGAGATGAGTTCGAAGCGGTCGCGGCGCCGGAGCTTTTTAACTGACAGTTGGCTCCTCTGATTCTCTAAAACTTTTCACAGCGTCCAAGTCTTTTGACGCACGTGCTGCTAACGCGGCAATTGCGAGATAACCAGCCAAAGATGGGAACGGCCAGAGGTTCTTACGGTAAGTGATACTGCGTGGATGCTGAGCTCGCTCGAGGTCGATCACAGCGGCTGCGGACCATCTCCGGCATCTGGACGAGGCTGCGTCCGTGCCTGCGCGGGTGTTAAACATCTCGTGTTTGGCTGGACGTTTTTTTTACCACTTTTTTCTTATCTTTCGCGTCGTTTTATTTCACCTGAGATCCGAAATTGGTCCGGCAAGAGTTCGTGGCTCCTCGGGAGATAAGAAAAAATATTGTAAGAAAACGGAACTCCCACTGCGGGCCACAAATGTGTTATGCGAGTTAGTCTTATCTCCGGTCACATCCGTCCAGATCGTCGGGTAAATGCTGTCGACGCTTGGAATCCCTTTGCCGAGATTACATTCCCACGGGGCGGAAAGAGGGATTTTATTCCCTCAAACTTTTGACATCTCCGGTCTCGTCGCAAGCGCGGAGAGAGAATCGAGAGTGTCCACAATCAGAGACGACCAACACGTTTATTAGCTGCTTCAACACAACGCGTCCAGCAGCCTCCCAGTTGACAAACAACCACAAACTATCACTTACACACGAGCTCCGTAGCTCGCCGGAGAAATAGCTAAATTAGTTATCTCGCTTAGGAATGAAGAAACGGCTGCAGGCGAGCGACCGATCGAGAGATTCCGAGTTTCCATTTTCGGCTTGGCCCAACACCGACGTCGTACACCGCGCTCACCCCCGCCCCACTTTTCCGGCTGTACCTGGCAATGAGATACGTCCGGTGTGATACTGACGCGTTACCAAACTGCCTGAAGTCGGCCACCGAACAACCTGCAAACCGCACGGACCACGGAATACGATAAATCTCTGTCTCTCTCTCCCTCTCCATTTCCCTCTGTCGTATTTCGCCCTATTTGGCTTGGACATCTTTCAACACCGAAGAAACCCGGAGGAAAAATTCGCAGGGGAATTCTGTGACACTCGGCGTTACTGGCTCGATCGCGCGTGCACTTTCGTCACCAAAAACGGTCGTTGGGGCTTCGAATTACTTGGTTGATGCTTTCTTCGTTGTACAGCAGAATTCCTGTGATTCCGCGCTGCATATTTCGGCTCCTGAATTTGTCCGAATAGCTCGACTGATGCCTGATGACAATCGTACTGAATTCTGCACGATGGCAGGGAACGCTGTGGTCCTTCAGTTCTCTTGCTGCTCTCCTTCATGATTCTTGGTCAACGCGCAATGCTCCGTTGAGTGTCGAAAGCTAGTATTCCTTGACAGTGTTCCCGAGAGAACGACCTTTAACTTAGTGCTCTTGTAAAATCAGTAAAAAGGCCGAATTTGGGAGGAGGGAAAAAGGTACTTCATGCGCTCGAAACGGGGCCTGGTGGAACAATGCTGTTGAACTGAAGTTGAGTACAATTGGGTACTCGCCTCCGTCGGTATCCTGACGCTTGCTGAGAGCCCTCTCATCCAGGATGAAAGGAAAGCGCGCGAGATGCCTGGATGCTTCGCTCGCTAAAGAGAGTCGTTCGTAAACAAGTGACCGGATATGTCAGGAGAGTGAGGCTGGTGGCTGGTTCTCACTCCTTTCTTCTTGTCCCCTTAATCGACTTTTTTCGGAACCGAGTTGTTTTCACCAACGGCATCAGCGGCTTTAGTGTTTGCTCAGGCATTTTCTCCCTTCTTCAAAGTGCGGCCTCGCCTCCTCCATTCTTTTCTTTCTATTTTTCTCTCCCGCTTTTGTCTTAATGATTATTATTTCCTTCATTATTTCGTGGCCGATAGTTCTTTTATGAAATATGTATAAGCGATGTGCAGCGGAGCATGCAAATTCTCTAGTGCGAGCAGCACGACGATGGCGTTCCCGAGATAAGAAACAGAAAAATCGAGGCTTTCGGAGCCCCGGACAGATCGATCATCGTGTTATATTGATATACGAAGAGGTTTGTCTTCTTCTTCTTTCCTTCCCTCTCAGTTTCGGATACAAAATGGACGAATTGCTTGAACAAAGTTGGTGCAGGCCCGGGGGAGGGAGACGAAGGGAGCAAGGGAAAGGGAGAGAACATTTGCCGACAAATGCTCGAGACTCGAAGATATTTACATAAGAAATTCGTTCGGCTCGTGTTCGAAACGTGGTCGACGAGAATTTTGGCGTATTTGACGTTTTCGAGGAGAGAGAGAGAGAGAGAGAGAGAGAGAGGGAGTCACGGCACGAGGATTATTGAGGACTTTTCAAGCATCGGAAGATATCAGAGACGTTCGGTGCGAGGAGGCTCCGAAGAAAGAGATATAACAGAGCCTGCTCGGATAGCCTTGTTTGTGTAAGTGTGTAGAAGCAAAACCACCACGTCGGAGGAAGTTCTCTCTCAGTAATATGGAAGCCTCGGCATTCACCGGCGCTCATGCTCGACCGATTCGACCGCGCGTCTAATCTTCAAGATCAACAACCCAGCATCCCATCACTATCGCATCAACGATAGGGGTGAAAACTTTTGCAAAAAATTCCAACGGAAATGCTTGCCTTTCGATCGAGCTTTGGCTTTCAAGCGTTTCTTTTCCTCGTGAAAGCGTTCTTTGCCGAGAAGAATATGGTTGTTTTCAATTAGTTTTCTAGTCCCCGAGTGAATGCATTTTTTCGAAATGACCGTCGAATATTTACACACGATCCAAAAAATCCATCCTCGCTGGTCCAAAGTCTTTCGTCAGCTTCCTCCCCTCACGGTGATCAAGGCAGAAACAATGCCACGTGCGAATTCCTCGATTGTACTTGACCGGATAATACGATCTCGATGAACAGTAAATAATATATCGATAAAAGTGGAAAAATTCGCGAAGAAAGAACGCGAGAGTAAATGTGCCCGAAGTAACCCCTCCGAACTGCTGAGATCGGCTGACCAATTTGTCACAGAGAAAGTTCATTGGGACAATGGTATGGGTGGCTCCGAGCACACACATTTGGCGAACGGATACGCGACTATATTCATTGGGTTATTCTACGAGCGAGGGTTGGAGCTGGTGGTGAGTTTATGTCAACGTTGCGGCCACTCCGTTACCGAACGCCACCACGTAAAAGTTATTGGACAAAGTTCCCTTAGTTGGGTTAGTTTCCGTGGACGCCCTCTCTCTCTCTCTGGCTCTCGCTTTCCGTCCTCCTTCTTTCTCCAATCCTCTTTCATGTTCCGTCCTCGTTTAACGAAGTCTGTGAACGTTTGGTCAATCCATAGAGGAGGAAAGAGGCACCGGGGGCCGGCGAGCGATCGAACGAGGGCAAAGGCAGGTTCGGTTAAAAACAGGATTGACAAAAGCGGCGAGTGTGGATGAAATGGAGGGCACGAGGGAAAAGGTGCTGGATAGAGAGATGCCGTGGCTCTGTGGCTAAAACTCGTTCAATCGGAGCTTGATTTCCGGTGAAATTTCACCGCAAACTCGGCCCTCCCGCTCTTTTATCCTGCACATTCTTTCTGCATTATTTCACTCTTTCTCCATTTCCTTCGCCCCTTCGATCTCATTGAAACTCGCCCATTTATCATTGTCCTTAAACCACTCGAATCTTCCGCAACGCAATCGCCTCCGATAATCCGAAACTCTTACAACTCCCTCGATGTACACGAGTCAAAATACGAAGAATCATTTCGTCTGAGTGAGAAAGAAAAGACCGCTTTGTTCGACGCTCCGAGCTTTTCCCTCTTTTCTCATCTCCGTGCAAAACTCACGAGCTATCTCTTCCTCCGGAGTTACTGTCACGTATAAAAGACATCATGAATAATTAGCGGAAGTAGCGCTTCCTGGAACAGAGCAAAATGACCCTTTTCAATATTCCTTCGTACCCTTCCGAATGCCAAAACAATTTTTCACACGCGACTTTGTTCCATGAGAAAGTTTATTCCCATGCGACGGGATACTTAGCCCACACAAATTGGTGATTTTACGAACGTTTTTTTCTCTCTTTCCAGTGGCGTGCTCAACGGTAACTGTTACGAAATGCCAAGCAGCGCTCCACACTCTTCAAGCATTTCCTTTCTTTCGTCCCACCTGTCTCTGCAAGGAACCTCACGTGGATCCTGAATGTAACAGCTTTCAGAACTTCCTCTTCGATCATCCTTGCGTTTACGTTCTCAAGAAGGGTGAGTACGACGTTTTACAAGTAAAAGTCATTCCGGCTGATCCGTAACCTGAATAACACAGGCAACATTTCTTTGGACATTTTGTTCAACATAAAAGTGTGTTCGTGTCTCAATAATACTTCAAACTGATAAATAAAATATTGTTTATCAAAGCGGAAAGCGTTTACTCGACTACATTTAGGAGTCTAACGAGATACAAAGTTCGGTACAAAGTTTCATGAACGAGTTACTAATAGCGTTGTAGAAAATTCCTTTGACCGTCCAGTGCGGCTCGGTCGGACACACACTTTCCTTCCTTCCGTCGTAGTGCGAGACCCGTGGAAACTTTTAACGAATCGTGAAATCGTTTTTCTCTCGTACTATCTAAAGTAAAAACCGGAAAATATTAAATTCCGAGGCATTTTATTTACTAGAGTGAACCATCCTAGCGCTCTGTCATTTCTCATCGCAATTCCGGTTAGTTTGATTCACTGGCACGTTAGACACCGCTCTAAAAATATTTATATACTTTGTTTATTGCCCCCTTAAAATGACGAGGCACAAGTACCCAGGACGGGGTGAACAAAAGTTTTGGGAAGAGGGAAACGCACGTTAAATGAAGCTGAATAAAAATGTTCCTTGGGCGACCAACGAATCGAGGTTTATTCGTGTGCAGGGAAGACCGGGGCAAAACGGGCTACTTAAAAAATCGCGGAAATTATTGACTTTCTTAAATAAAAGAATCGTATGCTCTCAACCAGGTCAAAAACATGCTTATTTCGAGAATAAGGCGTTTCGAGTTTTGAAAGCATAAAATTGAATGATGCAACGTGAATATTCGTGCAAGCTCTTTTTTTATGATGCTTGAGTGCAAGGAAAAAATGAAGATTTTCACATTAATGAATGTTGTTTTTCTCAAGTCTTCCCTATACGCGAAGAGCAGGACGGAATCGACCTAACGAAAATCACTTCTGAATACACCCCGTGAGAGGGCTCCAAAATACTATGGAATCGAGAGAGCGTAGCAGCTCGTTCATCGGAGTCCATCACGGATTAACGAAAACCACGAACCAAAACCTCATCCTCTGCCCTTTGTGTTTCCACTTCACTTTTCCGTGTAGCTCTCCCAGAACGCATCCCTCGTTCGGGCTCAAATACACGCGCTGTTTCCTACTCCGTATCATTATTCTCCGAAACCAAATGAATGTTGCTTATGCACATCTTCATAATACCTCGATGCTCTGTAATTGTCGTTTTTTTAAGATTTAACGTCCGATCAACCAGCTGGAAGAGAATTTAGCAAATTACTCGGATTTGTGGAATAACGATGCGAGGAATTCAGTCCGACAATTATGTTACTCATACTGAAGACGAAATAAATATTCTAATATACGAAATAAACGTTCTGCAATTGAATTCCTCAGAGAATCCGATCTTCCGAGTTTTCCTACTCCAAAACGTACGCAGCTCTTTCTTTGGGGAATCGAAAATTTCTCTTTTCCGTTAACTATAATCTGAGTTTAAGGAGCTGCGGTTTGTTCAATTTTTTGCTTATCGAAAATATTCTACTTCACTATGAAATAAATTATTCGATAATCGCAACATAATTTCAACAGAGTCATCATTTTGTAATGTTTTTTTTTTTTTCGTGCGAATCCCTCAGTACTTTCTGATTTATTTTCATTTCGACAATGTTATTAAATTTTTTTCAATACCAGAATGAAATTGCATATTTCACGTTTTCCATTCGCACGAAAAATGTATGTTTCACTTCCACAACTTCGATGCAATTTTTTTATTAAAAAATGTATGCAGCTCAATATTATTCACTATTTATTTCGAATTGTCGAACGCAGTTGAAATAAAATAAATTTGACGCCCTTGATCCTTCAGTAGTTAACGCAGCACCGGAGAATTAACAAAATATTTAATCTTCAATCATCATCGTCATGGGAAATTCACGTTCCATTGAGCGAGCTTCATCCCCGATGGGCGCCATTTTTACTGCGCTTTTTTAGTTTCCGTATTCCCGTGCGGATGCCGCCCTTCCACAAACCCTTGCTATATCCTCCGGAGGCATTGTTCCATTTTTCCGGAGTTTTCTTCCTCTCGTTCGTGTTCGCCGAGACTTTTTATCCTTCACAAACAATTTTCGGACTCTATTCACACCCATTTTGAGCTGTGACGTGAGAGTGTTGCGAATGCCTCGGTCTCGGTGCTTTCCATCATTATTTTTATTTTTCTCCCTCTTCCTCTTATTCGCCATCTCCTTTCGAATGTCCCATTTGGATAATACGTACTTCACTCCTCTCTTATCGAAATGAATAAAATAAACTCGCTCCACTGCTTAATCGCGTTTGTCTCCGTTCTTTCTTTCGCTCGTTCGAGCCCCGCTTTTTTCATATCCTTCGAGGCACTCCATATACGTTTCCGCACCTTCCGGCTGGCTCGACTCCTCACGTTTCCCGGCCATTTGTTCCGACATCGATACTTTCACCGTTTTTCCTCTCGAGTTGTTTCTAACGAGGAAAACTTAAACGATGAAATTCCGATCGTCGTGTAGATTTTCTCAGGACGATTGTATTTTAAAAGCTCAATAATGTAGTCGGAGCGTTCCAATGCTGCGATGATATAATTTCCTCTTTTCTTTGTTTTATGGAAAATGAATGTTTTCTAGGAGACAAAGAAGCTCGAGGGAACTAATGAATTACTTTTCAATTCGTTCGTTCATTATTTCTTAATCATTCGAATAAGCTATCATTGAACTGCCTCGAATTCGCTGAAACGTTGTTTGTCAAATTGTCAATTTTCAGACAAGGACCCGTATCCAATCGACGCTCTATTAACGTGCAATCACGCTCTGACCGAGTGTCAACGGGACAAGCCGTGTCTGAAGCTGTACGATGAATTCAAAGTGAGCTGTCGTGTCCGAGATGGAAAGTGCAAAATGGAGAGCCGGTGAGTGAGCTCAACATCCTGAAAATGTATTCGGAGGTGTAAATTGTTTTTTAAAAAGTCGAATTATTATTTCAAAGCAGCTTGGGTCCGTACTGGAATTCATTTTCTGAGCATACATTAAGGAGAGAGAGAAAGAGAGAGGCGAATATTTATGACTCGAGAATAAATTCAAATGTACGCTTTACCACTCGTAGAAATTATTTGAAATAATGCCGGACGCTGCACAGCAACGGAGCTACAAAAAATGATAAATACGTTTTTATTTTGTTCAACTCCCAAAAGAGTGCATGAATAATTAACTTGGTGAGGGAAAATGATATTAGTCAAGTCATTTTTATGTTCTGGCGCGCATAATTTTCAGGCGAAAGCATTAGCCTTAGGATGAAAAAGCTGAAGAATAATTAAAGGTGTGACGCTCTCACAAAAAGCTGAAAAATTCATCGAGTTGTTTCGAATTTTATATATTGTGAATTGAATTAATTACTTTGGAATATAGTTTAAAAATAAAAGTTGTAGAGTGTCCTCCGAACCGGAGAGACTCGTGGAAGAAATATTTAGAGTGAGAAAACTCGCACAAGTCGTGTGCGAGTTGGGAACGCCGTTCTGCCCGGATTTCTATCTCTCTTATTCCTTTATATCAATTTTTTGGCATCTTTTTCCATCCCCCTCCGTCGAGATTTCTTCGAGAGAAGTTTCGGGATCTTCCCCTGGTTTCTGGTTGCTGGAGCTAGTGTTGCGTGGTCTTTTCGCTTATTCCTATTCACGAATCTTTACTCGAGGATTTTGTGTTCGGAATTTTGCTCCCGAAGCTCTTTCAACACTTCCGGACGACGCTGCTGCTGCTTCTGCTGCACCGGGAAATCTGTATTTGTCGACGAATCATTTTCGAAGAGAAATACTTCAACTTTTTGCCCAAATATTCACTGGGGAAGGCTACCCTTCCACGAGCTCGACACAAACTTTTCCTATTCATCTATTCTCGCCTTACTTTTCGATATGAAAGTTCATGAATTATATTTTTGTTGCGTCTTCGTCAGCGCGATGTTGGACTTTGGGCTTCATTCTCCGGGATGTTTGCATTGTCTAAGGGGTCTAGCCTAATTAGAATTTTCAAAAAACCGATATTCGTTTTTATTGCATTTTTCGAAAGTATACGAATCTCAAAGTACCGTATACTAAAATCTTATAACGATCTGAGCTGTCCAAGTGTACTTTTGAGCGACGTTCGCTTGGCTCAAAAGTACGTTTTTCGCCGGCTCGTTGATAAAATCACCAAAACTATTCGACCGATCCTTACCAAAATTTTACCACGTGTTCTTTATGGCTATAGCTATAGCGCATGTCATGCAAATTTTGAAATTTCGAGCGGTACTATTTGTTTTTTTTTGTAAAAAATGATGAAAAAAACGTTCTTTTTCGAAGTTTTTGGAAAAATGCCCGCCATTCTGTCATTTTTGAAAAAATAAAATATCGTGTGATATGCGATGTGGCCTTCTCCCCCATTTTTCTACACGAAAACTGAGTAAGATAAATATTTAAAAAAATTTGTTGTGTATATTTAAAGAGTACATTTTTTTAGGCCTAACACTTTTTATGTCCATATTTATAATTTATACCGGTCAAAAAAATTCGTGAGAATAGTATTTTTTTTGTGAACCCCTTAACTGTGCATTTATTCATATTTTCCTTCTCAGAGGCTCATGTCGAAGGATTTTTTTTCATTAATTTGAAAAAAAAAGGATCGAATTTTGAAGGAGATATTTAAAAAAAACATTGTAGTGAATAGCAATCGTGGAGCGGGCTCCTTCGAAGCGTATTTTGTCGTCGAGAAGTTACACATTTTCGTTGACGGTTCGATGGAAACTTTTGCATATTCCATGCGACGAGTAATACCCGTCGAATAAGGGAAGAAACGTATGTGCGTAGGCGTAATATCGTGAGAACCTCGATTTAAGTCGTTGAAGTGGTGTTAGTATACGAAACTTGTGGGAAACGGGGAAGAAAAAGTGGGCGAAAGCGGAAGAAACTTTATCGCCGAATCCTCTCAGTTGCGGTAACGGAGTACCCTTTATTTCCGGTTTCCCCTTTCCCTCGGCGGGCCTCCCCATCGCGAAAGTATTTCTTGTACGCAACGGAATCTCGCAAGGTTTCAGTCAAATCCACCCCACGCGAAATCTCCACTTTTCCGCATCTCCTCCCCACACACGCGTATACGAAAAAAGGAAAAAAAAATGTTTTCAAGTCTCGTGAATGTCGCATATTTCACGACTCACAGATTTCTCCTGCGAGACAATCAAACAATTTCTTCGATCATCCTTCGTCCTTGCACACGATTTTGGCGGCGAGACGTTTTTCCCGTTCGATACGAAAAATCAATAATTCAATCTTCGCTCCGAATGTGACGAGAGAGATTATCGATCACGGAGATAACAGTTGGTACTGGCCATCGACCGGAGCGCACAAAATTACAAGGACGCTCGTGCAGACAATACGGCCGACTCGGAACAAAAGTAAAAGAAAACTTTTCCGGACCCGTCCCAAGATCACTTTTCGTTTCAACGATCTCTCAAAGGCTCGGAGTCCACGGAAGGACACTTTTTTTTGGAAGTCATCGTCGACATAACATTTTCACGCATATTTTCAAAAAAGCCATCGATCGCTGACGTCGAACACAAAACTCAGGTCGTAGTCTTAATCTCTGTCTGTCTCGGCGTATTATTAAGTTCGCGAATTCAAAATTATTATTGTGAAGGAAAGGGAAGATCATTCGTAAAAAGGCCAAAATTTCGAACGATTATTGTCAATACCAATAAGAAATATAAGAAAAAGGAAAACTAGATTCTATATAACGTCAATAAAAATAGAGAATATACAGAACAAATATTGATTCTTGTCTGATTGTTATTTCAAAAGTTATTCAATTGTTTAATGCCTCGGTATTTTAAGACTTGAAAAAAAATTCTTTACAATTATTTCCTATGATTTTTCATCTTCCTTGCTCTCAAGTGCGTACGCCTTGGTCCTCGACCATCTTACATTTTCATATTGGATCATTATACCGAAACTCGATTTCCAGTTATGGGAGGACATATCGGTTATGGCTTGATCGTATTAAAGCTCGATATAATAACGTCCATTATATTTTATACATTCGCAATATCGAGAGCGAGCTCGCGGCCTGCGCTGTTTTTATTTTCTCTTCGTTCGATCTGACGATCCATTATCTATCGGGAATTCCTCCAGTTTTGTAACGTCTTCGTTGGGGAGCTTCGCGGAGTTTCGTGGAGCTCGGGCCCGAGGGGGAAGGAAAAGTGAGAAAAACATTAATACTATTTCGATTCTTCGGACAGCGAATATCACAATACTTTCCGAGAGACCCTCCATTTTTATTTCTCGATCCCGAGCCGAAGATTCACTCGGTCGTTAGAGCAGGAATTCGCCTCTGAAAGTGCGTCCCCTCTTCGCGCGTCGTTCCTGCATTCGGAGGAGAGACAAATTCTCTCTGCGCGGCTACGCTCGGAGGATCGTTGTTGCTTCGGATTTTCTACCCTCCTTCGGTGGAGAAACCGCTTGAGAAAACGTTCAATCGAATGCGGATTTTAACATAAATTCTACATAAATTCATGCGCTCTATTATTGATTTTTGGGAAAATTCAACGAAAACAGCGTCATGCTATAAAGGGGCATTACGGAGGACTTGAGCGACGTCGTTTGCGTCGGTTACTTTTCCAAAAAAATGTCTCCGAAGCATTGTTACTCGCGAGACGATCGAGCTGCGTTGGAGGTATCGTTGTTCGAAGAAAATACCGAAAAATGTTTGGTTTTAATATCGAATTTCGAGATCTCTCCGCGCGAGCTTTCCTCATCGCGCCGAGGCTAAATTTATCTTTCAAGTTTGTGGATATATGCGTCGTCGTCTCCGCGGAGCTTCGGAGGGCGTTTTGTCACAGGAGACGCGGCTGTAAACAATTGTCACACGCGAGGTCTCGCGTCGGGGCATTTGCAGCACAAACGTTCAAGACAAATTTCAGCAATTCCATAAATGAATGCCAGCGGAGACGGTTTTCCGCGTCAGTTGCCCGCCGAATGGGGAAACGCCTACTTTACGAGATCAGTCGAGAACGTGCGAGTGGTACGAGCGAGTGTATAGTCAGACAAGGTTGGGGGATACAGACAGCAACTTTTTCAGCACACCTGCTGTCACGCTTTTCCTCCTCCGTTACAAAATAAGCTGCATCTCGATCGAGCCAACGAAACACAAGCGCTGAAACGAGCGAAGAAAACTCATTAACGAGAACTGGTAAAACGAAAATCCGCTGTAAAAAATACCACGAAATAAAACAATTCAAATCCTCGTTCGACGTTAAAATTTTAAATACAAAAAAATCGATTTCTTTCACAGATTTTAATGTTTCCTGCAATAATTCATCGTTGACAACCACCCAGTCAAAATAACCATAAATTCTTGGCATTTTCGAACCTGTAAAAAGCCTCGATAAATTGTCCGTGCGTATGGGGGCTGCCCAGGAAGAATCGAGCCCTCAGACTCGTGTGATAAACAGTTCCAGGATGCATTCCCATCTGCGTATCTCGTGTACGGCTCGTTTGTATCGAAACATACAGGTCACCACCGTAGACCGTGGCGTCTCGCTCGGTAACTTGAAAAAGCTCATTCCCGTATTTCTCTCACTCTGCGAGGGGTGCCTTGTTTTACCGTTGTCCACCGTTCAGCACCGGAGGAGTCTCTAATTTCTGGCGCGAATCCGACTTAGCAATATACACAGCGGTGTATGTGCGTGCACGTACACACGGAGGAACACGTATAACCACATACATCTATAAACAAATGCATATAACGTGGCCGGAACTGTGGGAGCTCTGTACCGATCCGATGTTTATATACTCCCGGCTCTGCAGAGCCGTTTTCTCTTTTCCTCTATTTCCAGCCTCTATCCCCTGCCGCTCTCTCTCTCTCTCTCTCTCTCTTTCCCCTTCGAGTCCTCTCGTTCTGCTTGAATCTCGCTTGTCGGGGAAATGCACGCCGATGAAACAATCGGGCAAACGCGATAACTGCATCAGCACCGTTGCGAATTCACGCTAATTGTTCTCTTTCGTCCATCGGGTTTGCCTCGTACCAACTACACTCCCCCCTCTCTTTCTCGCGCTCTTCTTTGTTTTGGCTTCCTTCTCTCTCGACCCCCCCCGGGCGCTGGCCCCTCCCGCGAGTTCATTCATCCACCGGCTCTGCGTTACTTCAATTTCTCTCTTTCCCTCTCGCCCTCTTTTTCCCGATGTATTTATACCTCTGGATTGCACCGCTTTTATACTTCATCCACTTTCCTCGATCCGATGCTTCATTCTTCCGTTTTCCCGCACGATCTTCCATCCACCGGTAGCCTCCGTCACACTCCCCCTCGAGCCGCTTGCTTCCCTCTCTTTCTTCGTACCTTTCAACCCACTTTTACCTCGCACCGGCTCTCGCTTTCACGTCCCTTCATCACGTGCCACTGCGGCGGCTACTCTTCACTCTTGGGAAAGCAACACAATACGATGGTGACTAGCGCATCCAAGCCCGAATGTGTAATAAAGAGCTGTATAACGCCGGGAGGGCGGAGAACGAGCGGGGGAAGTAAAAAGAGATGTTGGAAATTTGTACGAAGAACGAATATATATCGGACACTCTCGCCAAATTGGTTATGTATAGAGCTCGTTGCGAGTAACGATCGGATCGTGCAAACAATCAGGAACGGAGAGCATAAAAGTACGAAAAATGGGGGAAAAGTACGCTGCACAGGGATTTAATCATACTCGGGCATTCAGAGAATTTCGATTTTTAAACCTGTTACTGACGGGACTACGCTATTTTTGGGAGGAACGATTGAAAAAGGGGTGAAACTGCCTGCTGGGAAGATGAAATTCCAAAGATATATATTGTTCGATCAGAAGAATGGCGGGGGTTTGGAAACCTTTGCAGCAACAATATTGTCGGACGTACACGAAAATTTAAATAGTGTCGATACGAGGTCAATTTTCAGCCACTATATTTCGTGTGAAAATTAAATACTTCTACGCAGATAACCATTTGTTAAAAATGGTCCGATGCCATTGCTGCTAAAGCACTTTATGCGATGAAAACAGGAAAATCATTTTGTTGGATTTTTTTTTAACGAACCGCACATTCCACTCTATCCGAGAATATCGAGGTTGTAAAAACTGTAATTTATCCAACGGTGGATAGTTGATTAATAAAAGTGCATACTTTCGAGTTTGGATAAAAGGAAATACATTTGAGAACGAAAAGTTGGGGGAGAAAAAAATTTACATGGCGAATAAAGTCGAAATGGTATGGGAATAATACACGAGTGATTTTCACGTATCATAAATTATGGTTAGTGCATTTCTCTCTCGAACATTCGCTTATTCCATTTGGAGCGAGAAATTTTCGTGCTACGTGTACTGGACGTAAAAACGAGAGCTTTTTCTGTCTGTATACATAGATTCTCACAGAGTAAAATAGATGCATAGGAAGAGTTGAAAGTGGGTGTTGCCCGGGTTCGGGAATTCTCGAGCAAATCTACCGCGCGGTGAAAAGTTTTGCGATATTTTACGTACTGGGACGACGTCCGTTCGGGTAAAATGGTCCCCTAAGACGTGTCTGAAATTTCCTCTGCGTACACTCACTTCGTACGGGCGAACCGGGGCCGGAGAGGGTGAATGGGGAAACGGGTAAACGTGCTCGGCTTCCCTATTCCTTACGTTTTCCGAGACATTAAGCTTCGCCCGAGCCACCAAAGAACGTCGAGCGATTATCACACCCCCGTCCGATGGAAACGGTCCACTACCGAGAGGAAACAAAGATTCCTCGCCGGGCGGTATGGATCATTAAGGGGCTGCGATTCAAATTTGACGTTTATGAGATTAATCATCGATCATCGTTAGAAAACAATGAGAATTTCAGTCAGGCATTTTCACTCTGCCGAATGAATCGAGTGGAAAAAATCTTTGAATCTCGTCGACAGATTTCCACAGACGTAGAAAATCTGAACGAATGAACGCCGAGTTGGCAAAGCTTCTCTATTATTTCAAGAGCAACAACGTAACGTACTTTGTTGTGCTTAGCTATTTCGTTCATTTTTGCTGTTATCTTTCGTTGGTGTTATTGTTTGTGGAACGATACTCATTCGTATTACGAATAATGTTTCTCACTACTATTTTTCTTCTTGTGTGTTGTTTCAGACCGAATTTTTTCCAGAGGGATATCAATCTTGAGCTTTGTCACAAAATATGGAAACAAAACATCATTTTTTTAAATGTTCCCTTCATCCCCACTTCGACGCGTTCTTGTCATTTTTTTTCGTAGCTCTTGTGTACAGAGATTTTTATAAGTGAATTGCTCTGCTATTTGCTCTACAGAATTTTCTTTGTTAATGTTCGTACTCTCCTTTTTTCATGCTCGCTTGTAAAAATGCATGATTTCGTATCACTCGTGCATAGAAGAATTAATTAATAGAAAGGAGAGAGAGAAGCGGGGTGGAACGGGTTGCGTCCGTTCCATCTGCATGCTGTTTTTATTTATAAACCAATTAATATTTACCCACTCGTCTCTTCTCATATGAATTTTGTCGTTTTCCTATTTTCGCTGCGTTGCTCCTCTCTCTTTTTCTACGAAACTCCGTTCGTTTGGGTTTCATTTTCTCTTGAATATCATTTGAAAAATTGCGATAGACAAACAAAACTGTATTTTTGACTGATTGAACCTTCACGGAGATATTTCATTTGACAATTGCAGTCATGAAGTGCCAATTACGAGAACTGTCAAGATTGCTTGGGAAATGAGTTTTATTTATAAAATTGCACAATTTTTTCCCCCTCGGTTTTACCTCCATTTAAACACGGTCCAGAAATCCTTTGAATCGTTGGTTGAAATTGTCTTCGTGACACATTTCTCTCCTCCAAAATATCAAGATGGACCGATATCATCCAACGCCATGGTTCGGTCCATTTTATGTTCCATTTTAAAAAAATACTGCCTGCCGAGTTATTTAAGCCAATGAGCAGAAACAGTAGTTTTCGAATTTCGCGCTTTAGACGCAAAATCACGCCAGCGATAACATTTAATTGTAATTGTGCACGTTTTTCATAAACTTCGAACCCTTTAAAATTTGATACGTGTGTCAGTCGACTACTCATTCAAACTCCGAGTAAATTTCAAGACTTTTTTAAGAAATTGTTTCGTGCATCAAAGGCAACGTACGAGTTAAAAATTCAAAGAGTGAAATGTTCACTCGTTCCATGGTTTGTCCTTTTCCCATTAGAATGAGGACAATGGGAACTGGTCGCAGCCACAGGGGGTGGTTCGGAACGCCTCATACGCATTCACCGGGGTATATATAATAAGGCAAGTGCCCTCAGATATCGTGATTGTTTCACTCATCAGTCGAGGAGAGTTGGGAGAGCAGTGTTTTGGTAGTGACTCATCAGCGGTGCTATTTCAGCTCGCTCGAATTCACCCAAGACTGAAACTGTCCCTAAATCAATGAGCGGATTCGACCTTCTCGTATCCCTCGCTCTCTCTCTTCGCTGTTGCTCCATCGCGTTTGTCTCAAGCGATAATGAAACAGTCCCACCAATTCAAGATCCCATACACGATGGATTTGAAGGTAAATTCGCTCGGGCCAATGGTATTGGGACCCGAGGACGTCAGAATGGCATCCCGGAGAACCACCCGTTCGCCATCCATTGTCATGGCCAAACACAATGACCGTCTCGAATCTGTCAAGTGGAGATAATACGAGATCCATCGAAGCCCTTAGTTTCGAAACCGAGTTAACGCTCACTGCGCTATTTCACGTTGCCAGGAAAGCCAAATGTTTCTGATACTTGGCTGAAACTTTCTGTAAAATAGAGTTCTCGAGTAATTGCTTACACATTCGATGGCAAAAATGAGCTTTGTTAAGCCAATTTAGTAACTTCGAAAGTGCACGACTTTATTTGAACTTTTTGAAACTTGGGTACCAACGTTGCGTTAAAATCGATCGTTTCTTGTCCCACTGTTCGTCACATTCGTTCGACTTTCCATCCCACTTTTGCATCAGTTTTCGAATATAAAATTTTTGTCTCAACTGCAGCTCTTTAAAAACCATTTAAAAAATACGAAAAAATGATTGACAATCGTATAATAAAATTCAGCAAACTTGAAAATTTTTCATGTGCATTCTCAGTCGAGACGACGGTATTACATTGAATAAAATTATGGTTACTCGCCGATATAGCTCCACACCGATGACTTTGATCCAGAGCCAAAAGTCTTCCTTTGTCTGGCCAGAGTTTTGAGAACCCTCGAGTAAAGTAGTCTCGGGGTTCGAGGTTCGAGAGACTCGGGGGTCGATTCTATCGGTTACGGTTCCCCGGGGAAAAATTTAGAGCCGATTTTACACCCCCATCCCTCTCCCGGTGTGAGCCCTCCAATGATCGGGGGATTGTTCCAAGGGAGTATATACGCTTCGGTGGAGATGACACAGCAGGGAATCGAGGAGATGCACAAGAGTTCTCTGTAGGAAATGCAAGAGATTCAAAGACGAGAAAGTAAGAAGAAGAAGAGGAGGAGAAATGAAAACTGTATCCGCCAACCGAGGAGTAGTTCAAGTGGATACGTCGATCGAGTCAAGGTGCTAAAATAGCTGAGCGAGCTCGTGTACGTATGTCGTCACTTCCGTTCCGTTACGTTCCTCCGTTGGAGTCAGTTTTACACTTTCGGAAGCCTGTTCCCTTTTTTCATTCCCTTCATTCCCCATTTTCTTGTTCCATTCATATTTAATCTGATCGAATTAAACTTGAATCGCGAGCAGAGATTACTCGATTCTCTCCCACGTTTCCGAAAGTCCGCGAGTCACTTTTTTCGTCTCCTGAACCAAAACCAGAGTTTTTCTCAAATTCAGCATATCAAATTTAATGGCTTTACGATCTATTTCCATAAGTATCTATTTCCCTCTTCGTGAAATCCCTCAACTGAAATCGTGGCAGGTTGATGAGACGAAATGAACTTTGCTCTAACAATACCAGACGTTCCCCTCGATTGATGACCTTTTTCTCCTGCTCATCGAGTCCTCGCTCGTCTTTACTGTCAGAAACCGACGAAAATTCGAGCAATCTTTGAAGCTAGAAAGAATAACAAGCCCCCCAGCCAGGTGACATATCAGAGAGGAGACAGCTTCCTTGTTGTAAACGTGACGAAAGTGTGCAAAGGATTGTCTTTTGTCTTGTACGTAAATAGCACGTGACTTTCGGTACGTATGCGGCTTCCCTCGGCTGGTAATTTAGTCATGTACGTCAGTGACCTGAATCGTTCGTCAATATTGTTGTTGTCTCTTGATATATACCGCAGTGGGTGAGGGAAAGGTAGTTAAGAAAACTGACGTGTGATAATAGTGCGAACCGACAACGAAAAATATGCTATCGGAAAACAAATACAATTACTCTGTTCGCCCATTCCAATGTACTGAAACCGAATCGATATGGGGAGAAAATTTTACGGGAAATATTACTCACCGTTATTGACGTGTGAAACCACTCAGTCACCTTTGAAACTAACGCACCATGTTTCGTGTGCATTCGGGATAGTTTGCCAATGAATTTTTTGTGTAAGGTTTATTTTTTTGCACGAAACAGTCCAAATATTTCGATCGATATCCTTGCAAATAATACCTGCGATTTGATCTTCTCAGTTTACTGTTTTTTATTCTAAAAACTTAATCGTTCATGCAATATTCCACTAAAGTAGTTCGGTCATTCTATGACTAATCAAGTTTGCAGCTACTTTATGCTGGTTAATTTCAAGTCTAAATTATTAATATAATTAATAAACACTTCAAGTTGAGAATATTTTTATCGGAAGAATGTAATAAAATGCTTTAAAAATATCACAAAAGATAAAATTTATACTTCAGCTTGACTAGTTAATGCTCGAGTCCGACACTTTAAATACAGATAAGACGGGGAACATTTTTATTGCGCGAAAGAAATCGGTGTAATGGCACCGAGAAAAAGGAATGGTCAGTTCATGAAAAAAAGCGAAGCTACCAGACGAATGAAAGCACGTGAGTCAGTCTGAAAAATAAATTTGATGAAATTCACACGATTCTCGAATTTGCCTGTCCGTCCAACTTAATGACTGACATCTGCTTTCGAAGCGTCAAAAACTAAAGTTTTTTCATATTTTCTTTCTCAGAAAGCTCGTAAGGTAATATTTTTTTTAAAGAAACGGAACCTGTGATAAATTTTCTTCGCGATATAAACTTTTCCGAAGCTCGAACACCGTACAACTTTTTCACAATTAAGATTATTGCGAGTTCTCCCATAAATTACCGTGTTAAAAACTCAAAACTGCAAATAAAATCATTCAAAATTTTGCCCTGTAAAAGGGCCCGGAACTGTGTTTATCGTTATCAGGGGACCTTAAACTATCATTTACCGCAAACAAAGTGGACCTTCTTCACCGTACTTTATCGAACCACCTAACTACTTTAAATAAGCAATTCGAACATCAAGATTTGAGTAATTACGAAAGTTTTCAACAATAATATTTTACTACGAACGCAAGTTGGATATTTTCATCGTGTATTTCGTAACAAGGATTGTATTTTTCGTTCGAAGCAATCGGTACCTCGCGATGTACCGTATCCCCCGAAGCCCTTGTTGATGCGACGCCCCGCATTTTGGTTCTTTGTCAGGACATAAAATTCATGGTACATGAAATTTTGTGCAATTTTTAAATACCAGATTCGAATGAACCTGATGCAGCTACGATTGAGTCGTGAGGCTCGCCTCGATTTATAAATTCATTAAGTTAGGCCTCCCACGAGTCGAAAAAGCCATATTTTGGAAAGTTTTGCACGCAGAATAGTGCTAGGAATCGATATTCTGGGAAAAATGTCTCGTGTAAGGTGTAATATGCATATGACACGTGTATCGATGTCAGAATAGTGGGACTGGGGAGGCGTCGTATACATGGCAATACGCGTGGTGTCTGGGCACGCTACACTAGAAACTAGAAGTATTGAACGAGGAAAGTTTTCGTGGTCACGTAAGTGCCGGGTACGTAGTCGTCTCTCCAAACTTCTTCCACCTCCTCGGTTCTCCACTCTTATTTCTTCTCGAGTTTTTATGCCTCGCCATCGAAGAGCGACGGGCCTGGGGAGCGGAGTGGCGAATTGAGCTAACTGTTGGTCCGGAGGCTCTTGGGGATTCCCCGACGTCGCTACCACTCATTCTGCCAATTAATATCAATTTCGCTTATCTCCGGGACCCTCTCGCGTCGCTTTGCCACAGCCTTTGAAGCGAGCCTGCATTTCCCATTGTCTTTTCATAAAATACTACTTGGGCAACGTCTTGCCACGAGGGATAACGAGAAATTGATAATGGGACATTTTCCTTGTTCTGCAATTACACTTGCACGTAAATTCCCACCGATTAAAAGCTTCTTCCTCGATTTCAGCATTCGAGCGACATTTTTTCATTGCTTTCAACGTCATTCGATCTCAGTGACATCCGCCGATGGCCTGTGATTTTGACAATTTTGACTCTTCGTGGCTTCTGAGTTTGCGATTTGCGAGCGAAATCGTATACAGTCAAAAAGAGCTGAAGCCTCACACGTTACATCACAGCTTACGCGGACTTCAATGTTTTTTTCACACGTTCTTTACACCAAATCCGTGATTGTTGGACGAAGTGCCGGCATTAATGAGACACTTGCCGTTATTAACTTTGTGATTTCTGCGCTGTACAAGTTAGCAAGGAAGCCTGTGTATGAACTAAAGACAAGGCTGATGCATTCTGCATAACCCAAGGCTAAACTCACCCAAGTTTCTGGACGAGAAACTTCGGAGACTACTTCAGTCGTCGATATGATTGCCTGCAGGATCATTTTCGCCTTTTCATTACGAATATATTCCTCGGAAATGTAAGCATCTTCGAGCCCTATTATCTCAAAGATGAAAAATGAACGATCTCGTAGGCATTTTTCAGGTTCAACGATTATTTCGTGGCTACTCTTAGTTATTCGAAATAAAAACTTGCAAGCGAAAGTCAAGATGGAGCGATGTTTGGTAGTTTTGTAGATTAACATTCAACGTGGGGCTCACACAGCTTGAGCTGAGCTCGTGTTTTCGACTGGAAATTGTGCATCAAAAAGTCAAATGTTATGAACGTTTTTTAGGGAGTCATTAAATTTCCTGTTTCTTCTAAGACTCAAGGAGAATCTATAGGGCTTCAATAAAATGCATATTATAAGAGTTGAAATTCGATTGGTGTGGTAAAAAGGTGCCATATATCGTCTCATTCGAGTTTACACCCTCATATACCTCTCGATAATGGAGGATGGCTGGAGAGGGGGTGGCACGTTTGGGGATGGAGCCATTCGAGTGAAATAGAGCATGGCCCATCGAGTCCGACCCTTCTCATTCATTCCATAGGTTTCTTCGAGCTTACAACTTGTTCGGCGTCGTTCCTCGGAGAGCTCGACTCTTCAGGAAAGTTGAAAAATTTGGTCGGGCCTTTTTTCCATTCGCCAGTTCGAAATTTGCAGCCCCCATCGCGTTTACTGCGCGGTATGAGGATTCTTCGAAATTCTTTGAATTCACGTTACTTTTTTTCTCCGTTTTCATTCTTCGATTTAATTAGTTTAGCCACATTTCGATCCCAAGTTTTTATTTCTTGTTTAAGATCCGTTCCGTACTTTGTTCGCAAGATTAAATTGAAAAAAAAAAAAGAGAATTTTATCGATCGGAGATCATCCGTAATCGAATCACCGCTACTCGGAGGTGCGATAAACGTATCGCATCTCATCCTCTCCTTTCCCTCGCTCTCTTCGCGTCCAGAAAAAAATCTGCTCCGCATGACTGTCAAGGGTAGAGATGGGAAGGTATAACGACCGGGCGTGAGGGTGGAGGGGGCTGAAACTCGACGATTAAAGTCGATTGCATCGAAAACGAAGGTCTCGTTAGTGAACGCTTAAGGCTCCATCTTTCTTTCTTTTCATACCTCTTCTTTCTTCCTCGCTCTCGCTCGCAGCTCCGGAAAAGAGTTTCTCTCCGTCTCTGCACTTTCTGGTGAAACAAATTGCGACGACGGAGGAAAAAAGGGAGAAATAGACTGGAGGATTGGAGAGGAGCTATTTTCCTTTCTCCATCTTTGCTCACTCTTTATTCCTATTCGTTTATCACCCCCGCCCCTTTCCCCGAATTTCCTTCCCTCTCTGCCCCCTCGCTCTTCCGGAGGGACGGATGAACTCGTCGGTGTGCTATGACCCCTTTGCAGAGTACCTCCTCGAGTCCTCCGTGCTTTTGCAAAGTCCTGGGAACGGCTTTTCGCTTATACATTTTATTTGAGCCGGCAAAGAGCTGAGAAACGACGGATAAAAATGTTTTCGCGAAGGGGACACCCTCTAGATGTGAATATTTGAAAGAGGCAAAGAAGGAGAAGAAAGCTCGCGCTGGAAGAAGGGTGAACGCCGGTGACATATTTTCCAGAGCCGTTGTGCTGGCCCGTAGCAATTTTGCAACGCGTATTTTTGCCCCCGGGATTTATGCCTCGAACACAAGATATGCCAGCTGCGTTTAAAGCTATACTCGGCACTCACTTTAGCCCTCAGTGTCATTTAACAATTCTCTCTTCATTTCATTTTTCCCTATTTCATCCCCGGCAATCCTCCCTTCCCCTTTTTACAATTATATACACGTTCGGGATTAAGGGGAGTCTCTTGGACGAGGATTCCAATGACCAAAGACCAATGTAAATTTCAAATCATGTCCGAGCGTTTCCACTGCTATTCCTGTGCCCGGAAACTCCCAATTTCTGTTCATCGACGACCAAAGCACTCATTCGAGAGAGTCTCACACAGAAACCGGACGATAGAAACCACAACAACGGTGACAGTTTCATCAGAGGCTACAACGACAAACGGAAAATCTCCAGAAGCATGCCGAACCATTGAAATTTTGTTTTACACAATTCGTCGCATATTTTTCCCACAAAACAGAACTTCAGCCGATTCGTTCATCGAAGAGCTACAATGTTCTGTGCGTCTAGATTTTTGTGGATTCGGAAACGACGTTAACCGACAATGTCAACCAGAGAAGGCGATCAGGAGAAAAAGGAAAGTGCAATTATATGGGGGAATGAATGGAAATCCTTGTCAGTAAAATAGAGCGAAAGCTATGAATATTCAGGAGCAGAGCGACATTACTATTTGTGCCACTTGCCAAAGCCGCAATTGCGTTCCACTTGAATCTACGAAACTTTGGCCCATAGCGTTCGTGCAGTTAGTAGAACTGGATATTCTGTGGACGTTCACGTTCGCCATGGGCGTTTAATGGAACGCACCTTCTGTGACGCCTGAGTAGTGCTGCTCCTCTAGTCCCATGCTGGTTTGCTCAGTATTTCACAGCTGAGGAGTTGCCTGCTTTGTGCTTCTGTTAAACATGCTTGCGCTCTCGGAGCTGAGAAGGAGAATCGGGAACCGACTCGATTCGCAGAGGTTTCTGCAGTTTTCTCCACCTTCGACGAACGGGATGGACTCGGAGATGAATCGGCTGTGACTGCGCGGAGGAGACGGGGAAGCAGGACAAATGGGGAGGAAAAGAATACGCGGAAGGAGTCGGAAGACATTTTGGCTCGGGGGGAGCAGGGCCTTAAATGATGAAGCAGGGACAGTGGAGCGGTGACGAGAACCAAAATGGAAGAAACGGAATCCATTCGCGAGTGATAATTTCCGGGACGCGAGGACAAACGCACGGTGAAAAGATTGGTCTGAAGTGTTGGCGAGTGTTTGCGCAACCGCAGGCCTACAAAACAGTGTTTCAACGTTGTTTCCCTTGCTGAAAAGTCCGTCGGGTTGTTAATGCTGGCACTTGTTCGTTACGCACCTCGAAGCGGATGAGACGACCTCGGAAAGCCTTTCTTCCAGGCCCCTCGGAACTACATCATGTCTCCCATAGCATGTGGAAAGAGTCGTTTCGCGCCCGTGCGAACGACGACGAGGACGCCATCATGCGGCGTGCGCCACCCTTGCCTCGCTCGCACCCCTTCACTTCGTCGCCGGGTAATTGCGTGTTTATCTGCGCGGCTTAATTACGTGTCCGCTTGTCCAGGCCTCGGTGCTGCTGCTGGAGGGGTCGCAAAGTGGAAAGTGGGAAAGAGAAGCAACGAGGGAGCAGAGACAGGCGAGAAATTTAAATTTCTCACCTCCCGTCCCTTCTCACCCTGACGCTCTTCATGGAGCCAAACATTCTCTGGATCTCTCTGGGAATTCACGTGCTCCAAGATTTTCGGCTATCGAAAACTTTCTGGAAAACTATGAACTGAGGAAATGAGTTTCTAGTTGATTAATCGGTGAGAAATTTTAAAAAAGTGAGCTCGACCGTTCGATAAAGTCTGGCGAAGGTCCACTTTTTTTGCGGTAAATGACATTTCGTTTACAGTTTTGGGTTTTTGACACGCTTATTTATGGGAGAACTCACAATAATATTAATTGTGAATAAGTTGTACGGTGTTCGAGCTTCGGAAGAGTTTACATCGCGAAGAAAATTTATCACAGATTCCGTTTCTTTTAAAAAAACATTACCTTACGGAAATTTTGAAAAAGCAAACATGAAAAAACTTGAGTTTTTGACGCGTCGAAAGCAGATGTCAGTCATTACGTTTGACTGCTGGTAACAGCCGATTGAACTTTGGACAAAGTCGGGAGTCGCGGGAATTTTACTAAATTTATTTTTGAGCACGTGCTTTCATTCGTCTAGTAGCTTCGCTTTTTTTAAGGAATTGGTCATTTCTTTTATGCGTGATAAAAGTATTCTCAATTTAAGTGTTTATTAATTTTATTAATGATTTAGACTTCAATTTAATCGACATGAAGTAATTGCTAACTTGGGACTAGTCATCGAACGGCCGAACTACTTTAAATCGTTTGACATTCAATGACGAAATTGCTGGATCTACAAATTTTATTTCTCACTCCACCACTTTTTGATAATAATTCTTCGAGCCCGATATCAGTTTGAGCTTCGTCAATATTGAGCTGTGCCCACAAGTATCCCAATTCAAACGCTCGTATGTGCACGGTGCCCACGCGTATAGCTAATCTTCCTGTTTGAACCTATTAATAACGATGTGTTTCCACTATCGGAAATCAGGTTCGAAGAGATGCCGAACAGTTTTTCCCCAAAGTGCAGTTATTTACATCGTTTTCATCAACTTTTTGTAGACAATACAACAAAAAACTTGATTAATGAACGTTCAAACGAAATTTTATGCTGAAAGGTACACAATGCCAGTATAGAAACTCGTGAAAGTTTCAATTTTAATTAAAAATCTTTGGCACCTTTCCCAATTCGATTCGATACTCAGTGATTGTCTCAGTCTTTGGAACTCAAAGTATCGAAAGCAATAATGATTTTGTACTTTTTTGAGACGAAATTTCTTGGGGAGCCTCAGAAAACAATTTTGAAGTGCTTTGAAATGAATTAAAATTTTTTTTTTTGTTTTTGGAAAAGATGTGAAAAAATGGAGTGAGTTCTGCTTGTATCAATCTCAAGCTCTTGTGTCGTTCTGGTCTCCTTGCTCTCACTCCTAATCCACATATATCGAGAAATATATAAATATGTAGACTGCACCAAAGGCGCGCAAGGCGATAAGTTTTCAGCTTCATTTTCCCTCGCCTCTGTTTCTGCTCTCGTCGGATTCCTGCGCTAAATGGTAGAATAATTTTCTTCATGAATTTTTCCAACTCTCCCGCCTTTTGATTTCTTTCTTTCCTCTTTACTTCTTAACGTAGTCTATCCTCGTAATAGCTCGAGGAAAAAGTTGAAGAAATATTGTTAAGTAATGCGATTCGAAGGGGAAAAGTTGTGGCCGGGGTCTCGAACGCTTGTGACCATTATACGAACTGAACATAACCAACTCGCTTGTAAGGAATGGATCCAAAGGTTTTTAGACCTCGCAAGGATTTGATAAAAAAAATGGGACATCGATAAAAAGATATGAAATTGGTTCTTTATAGAAACACTCAGTTTCACCAGCAACTTAATCAATTTAAAATGTATTTACGAGGGCAGAAAAATGACGGAATTTGTATTTATTTTTAGATTTTCTTTTTCTGTTGAGGTGTTTAAGCGGGGTCTCTTAATTTCTCGAGTTCAAGTTTTTTCGGCCTCTTCTTCCTACCGCACTTATTCTCGCGTTCTCAACCCTCGCTCTCCACGCTGCACTCCTTTCCGGTGTTACTAACCTCCACGCCACGTTCTCTCGCTCTCTTTCTCTACTGCGATTCATAGGAGCAAGAGCCCTTTCAAAATGAGCTTTAAAACGCTTGGCCCAATTTCTCATGAATGAAGAAACCGCGCGTGTAAAAGCGAACGAGAGAGAAAACTCCATAAGCCTTCTTTTCACGTGGACTTCGACGTTTTTTCAACCACGCGAGCCAATGCGTTGTCTTATTTTTTCGCTTCTTTTTCTAGAGCGAAAAGAAAAGAACACGCGAAAGGTCGTTAGGATATTGCTACTTACGATGTTCACTGGTCACTCCAACTGGAACAAAAATCGTCGAAGAAACTCTTGGTTTGTTGTTAATCGTGCGAGCGGATTCGGGGTCAAACAACGAGAGAATTTCGTTCACCGCGTGCGGACCTCGACGTGGGCGATTGACACGGAGACACAAAAGGCACGATTCGAGGAAAATTCTAATTGCACTTTCAGCTTCGGTGCAGCAAGTCGGTGAGAATTGTCCGAAAAGGTTGAGGCGCCGAAATGGTGAATTCGCGTGGGTTAATTGAAGCGCCGAAAAGACATAATATTTGACGACGGCGAGATTCAATATTTTTATTCTGTTGTGCAGCTCGATTCGAGGAGCGTTTGCCATCGTATTTTCCTCCAATTCCCAATATGTCTGAGCATCCCTTCGTCGAAGCAGACTTTACTCAGTGAGAAAGTAAAACAGTTACGAGTATTGAAGTTTTTCTATTACCCAAGGTCTTGGTGGCCCGTCGAAAAGTCGATGGCAGAGAAAGGGAAAAGTTGGTAGTAGCACGGTGGAGTATGAAATAGAAAATGCATTTTTGTTCGAGAGGCGCGCGCGGGGAGGGGCAGTGGAGCAATGGGAGACAGTCATAGCCGGAAAAGTCCATGACTTTGTGGGATTTCCGGTAAGCCCTTGGCCCTCTGAAACAGATGAAAAGAGTCGTGGAAACGAGAGTAGAGACTGCGAGTCGGTGAGTTTTCCGATTTCCGCAGCTCTTCGGTCCGAAGAATATCCGGTTCTTTGGAGCCCCGTATTTATATAGTTATACGCGCAAACGCCAGAAGAGAGATAGTAAAATTGTGACGATCCTTCGATTCACAGTAGAATTCACGTCGTCACACTCCTCGAATCCATCCTCATCGATTCGAGTGCAAGTTTCTGCGAGAGCCGCTGCTTCCATTTCTGATCAAATCGTCCAACCAAACGTACACCAGCCAGCCTTTTTCCATTCTTTCGAATGAAAGTTAAACGCGAGGACTCTCCGTCTCTTCGTTCCTAATTGACTAATATTTGCTCAGTTCAAGCATCCTCGAGTTGAGTTCGTTGGAGTTAATGCCCCGGATATATGTATGTGCCAATGAGCCCTCCCAAATCCGTTGCACACACAATGCCGTTTCGTTCCCAGCTGAAAAGCGTGCGTGCGCTCAACGAAAGTACATCGAGTGTGCTACTTGGCACGAAAAATGGCATCATTTGCAAGCGGCTTAGGTCGACGAGGGGCGGCGACGCGGCGAACCCACTCGAGTGATTCCTCGGGACCAAAGTTTTAGTTTATCCTGTTACATTGCGCTCTCCACATTTTATTGTCATTCCAGTTACGCTCAAACGAGCGTAAACATCAATCGAGCCATCCTCCCATTTTTCATACGAGCCGTTGCTAGCCTGCAGAATTCATCAATAAGCAAGTGGAAATTGTACTTGAGAAAGGGAATAAAGCATGCTCGTGAGAGCGCGGCTTTTAGGCTTTATTAATTACGTATGTTCTCTTCATACTGTGCTGCGGTTTCGCCTCTCCCGAACCCTTAACATATGCGCATGTCACTTCCTATACCCATAAACTGAAATGGAACATAAATAGTTGGGAGAGAAGCCAGAGGGTAGCGGGACAGGATCCTAAATAACTGGAGTATCTGCAGGCCGATGAAACTCTCAAGTTTTAGGGATTAAGGGACTCACCTCGTGTGGCAGCCGGATTTTTTGGGCCGCAATTTTTTTGCGGCGGGGAACAAAACATGGGCTTCTGAAATTTGAAGGGTTTTTTTTTATTGGTATTTCAACTGTATGATAGAATTTTTGAACTTTTATATCTCTGGTAGATTCGGTGTAAAACTACTCCAGGAACTCGTATGTTAATCTGAGATGAAAAGAGCAAAGGGCGGTTTGATTTGTAAAGCTGCGGCTATCGTCTGAACTAAAATCATACAGAAATTTCAAAAGTTTATTTCGGGCTTCGAAGTATCTTCGAAAATTGAAATTTTGTGTTTGGAAGCGCAAAAATCCTTCGATTCAGAGTTCGAAAATTCTAGCTATAGTTGAAATACCAATAAATAAACCCTTCGAATTTCAAAAGTCTGTTTTTTTCCTCGCCGCAAAAAGATTGCGAAAAACCCGAAAAAATGAGGCTGCGACAGCGAGTTCACAATTGTTATTTATGGACAAAAATTTGCTCCAACGAAATGATCGGTGACAGGCAACCGTAGAAAAATTAGAACCGATTACTTTACGAAATTCGACCGACCCTTTTGATTATTTGGCTTAGAAAAATCTCGAAATTTCTATTCCCACAGGATGACAAACCGGTTATGAAAATTCATCGTCAAATATACTGGGACGAGCGAGCGCGATGTTTCAACAGCTGAGGTTATCGCGTATGCATTTTGTCAAATCCTCATTCCGCGTCATTGATCATATCCCGAAGCCTCTCCACCGCTTCAATCATGAATTTCTCACGCTCCCGCGACTTCGATGTCTCGTGCTTTTTTCCTTCGCAGCATCCGTCAGCATTATTTTCTACGTATCTCGACGAGACTCTATTTTATCCATTTCTTTCTCATGCCCGTTTCCCCCTCAGCTTTTCTCGATAAAGTCTCTTTTGCTTTCCCATTCAGTCCCCATCGCAACGCGAGGCGCACGAGCGTCGCTATAGAAAATACTCGAGTCCTTTGCCCGCGCGCGATCGTTCGAAGGCGAAACTTGTCCTGTACACTGAGCGCACATCTCTCGACGGAATGCATACAAGATGTTCAGAAACTCGTTCCATCGCTGCTCCTTTTTTTCCTCAAATGCGTTTTACGCTTTCGAATAACTCATTCGGTGGAGAAAAACTTAGTTTTTTCTAACAACGAAAGGCTGAGGTTGCCTCAAACAGGGCTGTGATGAAATTCCGAAGGAGAATCCTCCTGTTTTATTGCAGATTTCGATTCCACGTATGAGAAGAGGAAACTCATGCTCCAAAGATATTTTTGAATCTTGCATTTATAGGGAGTTTATGGGTCGGATTCCTGGGGTGGTAATATCGCGGGTTTCCTTGTTGTGCTACGCGGCGAATGTTAAAAGTGTGCTCGATCTTCTCTGGGCGATCGTTGGGCAGGTTTTATTCTCCGAGTCCCTCGGTACGTCGCTTTATTTTGAATTATCTGCACCGTGACTTGATGAAAAATTTTCCAGCCCGTCTCAAAGTGCTTTTAGAAATTTTTTATTGCACGTTCGAAAAAAGCTGCACCGAGCGGTTGTTAGGTGAGTTCGGCCGTCGTCCCATCCTCTTGTAACCGGAAACGGTGTTCGGCGAGCTCTCCCATATCGAGCAAATTAACTAATTCCGTCTGAGCAAAGTTCTTAAGCAATTCGAAGCCTGTGATACTCAACGGGAGCCAAAATGCTGGTCGATTGTTCTGCGCCCTCGTCGTCGTTGATAAATTCACGCTCAACTTTGCGCAGCAGTGGTGACCCAAGTTTTAAAACCGCTCCACTCATAATCCGGATTTCATCCAAAAGAGAGCTGCGATTTTCATAAGTTGAAACAGAATTCTTGATGAATGCTTATTGATTCGTTCGTGGCGGATCAAAAGTTATCTGTTTTCCAAATGTAGAATCACGACGTCCAATTATGATGAGAGGTTCGCCTTTAATCCTCCGGATCCAACGTCCGTTTTTCCAGGGGCCGGGGAGCACGCGCTAATTTTCCCGACCGACAAACTTCCGTTTCAAATCTGCGTTCATCCAATGGGAGTTTTCGAGGTATCAAAAAACATTGCCGTAACTTTTTTGATTGACTGCGTCGAGGACTGCGTAGCTCCAGGTGAGTGAGTTTTTGAAAAAAACTCTCGAAACAATGGACACTCGTTTCCACGCACGCAGGCTCAGAATTTGCAATAAAATTCTCGAGGCTTCCTGTTCGGTGTTCTAAAACTACGATCCTTTTCTATCCAGAGTCCCGACGGTCCATCAAGTTTTGAGGGTTCAATGACGTTTCCGAGAACGTCAAACTTTAGTCATAAAAATTCTTTTGTCCAGTGATTAGTTAAAAAAAAAATTAAAAATTAAAAAACAAGTTCTCCGCCGACTTTTCGAACACCCTTTAGCTACGAATGTAGCTGAGTTTCGCGGTATACATGAGCACACATCGTTGAGCCCGGAGCCATACTTGTTCGTACTTGGCAGTCTGTTACTGCATTGCAGTGCCAGCAGCTCGCATAGACGCCACCCGTACTTTGGTGCTGCCGGCCATTCGCGAGCATTCGGCCAAGAAACAAGACACACAGAATGAGGCAGTATGAAAGAGAGAGAGAGAGGAAGAAAGAAGGAAGGAAAGAGCGAGTGGGAGCTGGAGAGAGAGCAAAAGCCACCTCCACTTTCATGTCAGTCTATTACTGATTATCCTACAAAACTATTTCTTTTCCAGCCACAGGGTTCAAAGCATTTCGTCATTTCGACAATGGCAGGGTGTAAAAGTACTAGAAAAACGTGGAGTTTAGTGGCTCGTTTTTTATCTGGTCAATGAATTTTAATGCTTCGTACTGAGAGGCATTTCGCTCAACAGATGAATGTGACAGGAGAAATTTTAATGCAGATAAATAAATGAATCGGAGCATTTCATAATATGTCCGGAGTGCATAAAACGGGAGAGTTTACATCTAAAATAATAACGAAAGCTCGTCAATATTTTTAGTGGTAATTCACTCATTTATTAAACCTCGTGGGAGAGTGACCAACTGCTTGAAACACACACGAGGCTTCCGGCACAGTTTATTCGCAGCGCACTCTGTAACGAATTCCATATCAAGTGCTGGGCCAACGATATTACAATTTGCATACATCCAACAAACGAAGGTTAAAGAGATAGAAATAGGGATTCGGAGGAAGAGATTTTCGTGGAAAAAATCAATTTTACCCGAGCTCTACACGAGGCTGTCCAGCAGCAGCAGCGTTACATAACATGCTGAATAACGTTACATTGTTATTAAATTGAAAAATCATTCGCCCTCGACATGCCAACGAGTTATTAATATTCATAATAATACGCGCTCTCTCGTGTTATCGTAACCATAATAATCGTTCCAGGATTGAATTTACAATTTAATAACGTTTTCATACGCCGTGAGAGAAGCCCAAAGTCAACTATGAAGTTGTAATTGATGCTGTAACAGTCGCTTTTTAGAATACTATCGGCACTCGTGCAAATCGTATCAGCTTCCGGTATCGAATACACTCCAATGTATTCCCTCGAAGTTTCGTGAGCCTGGATACATCCATTAGGAGAATTTGGATCGACGAGATTGCCAATATGGTATAGACACCTTGATGCACTATTGCTCTGACCAGCCAATCAAATCCGCTCGTATATCTATACAACGAGGGCGTGACTACTGCGATGCTGTACACGTAAGATCAAAGGATCCGACGCGCTACGTACTCGTACCACGTACCGCACGAGACTAAACAATTTTACTGTGAATAACTCTCGCGTCATTTTCATTGTTCGAGCTTCGATTCGAGTCCTAAGATTCGTTCACACACTCGCTCGTACAATAAATTCGCGGATTTACTGGCGAGCTGTACACCTTTTTTCGACACTTGATCGTCGATACGCGCTCAGCACAGCGTGCGAATATACATTCGCATGTTTTTATGAATGACACTTATGTCGGTGCTCGATCGGATAGCTTCCGGCAGCAAAATAGCGGAGGATGACATTTCTGTGATTCGATCCTGCTTCGAAGTTTTCTGCGACTGGTTTCATGTTGCGAATTTTGGAAATGTCGATATTTCGTAATTTTTAAAGTTGTGATTTGAGATTCGTGAAAAATAAGGAATCCGAAATTCTTATTTACTATCGCGACTATTTAGCAGATTACGTTTTTAATCGAATATGCCTTCTTTGAATTCGTGTTTACTCGAAAATATATATTTCGATAGTTTTCATTTAGAATGCAATTTTAACAGAGATCATACGAATGTCAAAAGTTCATATTTTCGAATTCAATATACGAAGAGCATTTTATAGACAAAAATCGAAATGGCGATGTTTGAAATTGGAGATGACCAGTCTGAGTAAGAGAGTAAGTGAGACGCGTGTATTTTCAGCTGCACTGCATTTCTTTATTTCGATCGGTCGACTTTCTAACCTTTTGCCATTTTGACCGTTCGACTTTTTGGTCTTTCAGTATGTCAACCTCCGTAATATTTAGTCTTTCGTTATTATATTTTCGAAATAGTGAATATTCACATTGCTGATTGTATTGCTGATTGTAGTAATTTATGAATCGAAAGAGTGATAGTCGAATTTTCGGAAAATCGATATTTTAGTCGTCGTTCCATGGGCGATTGTTACATTCCATTTTCGATGCGTAAACGTGCCTCGAACCTTGAAGTTTCAACTTCATTTATTTTCGGCATTCTAACCTCTAGTCGAATTGATCCGTCTCCATATATTATCATTCGAAGTTTATAAACTCGAGATTTGAGCTGTTCGAAATTTTAGTAATTCCAGCATTTTATCCCCACCCATCATCCGGAAGCTTGTTATTGCGTTTGAATGAAGATGTTGTTATGAAATCTTGCAATTAGGGCATAAAATCGAGGTGAATGAAGAAGGGATCCAAAGTACGGTTGATCACGAACCGAAAGCACACGGTCGCTGTCTCTCTGGTCACTCGCCAACTTGGAAGCAGCCCCGGGCGAGGTCGGTACTTTGTTAGACGACCGTTTAGCCGCCCGCTGAGCGGAAGACAGTTTTCCTGGGTTTCCGATGGTGCTTATAACGAGGAATTCAGTGAAAGTAATGCCTCCGTATCGGCCAGGTTGGCCACAGTTTCCCGCAGCTCTTGTTCGAGCGTCGTACACAATTTTGCACCAGAAAAGTCTCGGCGTGAGGAGTTTACCCGGGGAAATCATACCCGGGAAAAAGTTGAATTGAAATGATAAAATGGACTCGTAAATGGCCACTGTAGAGAGCAGCATTGAAAAATGGTCGATCGAGGTGAATATTGGAAAAAAATAAAAAATCGTAACTGCAGCTCGAAAATATATGAGAGATGAAAAATAATAAAAAAAAAACGTTAAAAAAATAATTTACGCATTTTCCACACGAGGCATCCGTTTTCCCGAGTTTGTGGTGCGAATTTTGTTCGCTTGGCAGCTGCGTTCTCACGTATTTTGTGCTCAGTGATGCCGCTACGATATATCGTGGCCGCGCGGACTGTGTGCACGGAGGCAGCCCCGGCAGCCAGTCCACCCACGGCTGCACTCCAATTGCAATTGTATACGACGCCGGAAGCAGCTTACAATTCGCTCAGTAAAAGTTTATAAATGATAACGGATTACAATAGACGGAGCACAATGCACGAAAAGTATTTCACGCGGATACAATCTGTATCTAAGCGGAGATATATTAACGACTCTCGATCCCCGAGCGTCCGCAGGGTCCCAAGAATTATTGCTACCAAACTCGATCCTTGAGCGCGTCTCTTCGCCTGAATCCAGTCCGATTAACGTTTAACGAACGTGCCATTTCGTATTTGCTGAAAGAAACTCCGAAATAATGGTCTCTATGAAATCTTCGACAAGATAATGGAAGTTTGTAACGCGAATTTCATTTTTTGTTTCGATCGAAATTGTTGGAAAAATGATGTCATCGAAGCCTCGTGCACACCCTTCGTTTCATCGATGATCGAGTCCCCAAAAACTTTGCATTCAGCATTTTTCTTGGTGGATAAAAAATTGTGATTTTTAAGCAACTCCTGCAATAAATAATTGCAGGAAATGTGAGAAGAAAAACTTGAACGTTGGTAAAAGTGACTCGCGGATATACGAAAACTTGAGGCCAATGATGCACGAAAGGAGAGGAAAAGAGAAGTAAAAGTAAAATGTCGCAGAAGAGGCCGAGCAAGAGACAAGAGTAAAAGCGTATTATAGATTTAAGTCGTGTCTTATCGCGGGAGAGTCGTAGCTGCGGGCAACAGCCCTGCGTCGCGTCGTCGACGGCGACGTCGTTCGTCCAGGAGACGACTCGAGCATTCTTGCTGCTGGCTTTTGCTGGCTCGGCCTCTCGAGAAACAGAGCCAAGAATATATACGTGTGGAGGCTAAATTGGAGTAGGTTCGAGGGAGAAAAACAGGCAAACTCTGCTGTGTAGAATCGAACTTTCGAACTTGCTCCCCCAACGGCAAACGCGCGACGATACTCGCGGAAACACGCATTCCCATTGCTTCAACTATATAACATTGTAACACTTTGAAAACTTACACTCACTTCGGATCGTATTTTCATACGGAAGTTTATTAAAATCGATCGAGAAGATGTGCGTGTCAAGTTCGAAATTTATTACTCATGCGATACTGCGAAATAAGTTCTTGATTGATCGACCCATCTCAAAAGCGTCGATATTAAAAGTTTTAGTTAAAATATAAATCAACTCCTGTGAGCTGGGATAAGGCGAGAGATAGTCTGCGATGGACAGCCGCGCTCGTTCGTCCCAACGTTCATCCCGAGTCGTGGCGCCTCGTGCGAAAGATATACATAATCACATTCGAGTACGAAAAGCTCCTACGATTCTGAGTTGGATTCGAGGGAACAGAGATTTAGAAAGTGGCCTCGATTGATTTCGTTTTACAACAATTCATAAAGTTCCATCCTCGAAAGGCCCAAACAAGTACTTTATTCGAGATTCATCGCGAGACCAAAGGTCCTTCTTCCACCTTAACACAAGTGTTTTGATTGTTTTTTACTTTTACGTCGAACTGTGTGGCCTTTCCCTTGTACTTGGTGGCCAAAAATTAATGTCCCAGAATTAAAAATTATCAAGCAATCGAAGTCTCTGAGTCTTTGAGCTCGTCACGTCTCTGTGAATTTTCAGAATCTGGATATAGTTCACTTCGAGATTCAATAGAATTCATCGTGATTTCAAGTACGTGAAAATTCTAGAGGAAAGTACTAGGAATATAGTATCTGCAGCATTAATTCGAAGAGCAGTGATAAGAATTGTTCTATCCACCATAGTAAAAAGACCAATACCCATACAGTTTATTCAAAAGACTCAAGTCTTTTTCATCTTAGAATCATAGAAAAAATTCAGTCACTTCAAATGTTTATATTGTTAAGTATGCTCGGGCAACCCTGAAATAAATTACATGCATGGCAAAATGTCACCCCTATTCGGTGTATATTCGTGCATTTATCATAGAATTTGCTATGCTGGCAGCCAAAATTTGTGATTTACAATAGATTTCCACTTATCGGTAAGTGCTAGTCAGACATGATGAAAAACACTCGAAAATAAAACGAAAGGTGCATCACTTTCTGCTATCCACATAAAAAGTTTTATGTGGATAGCAAAAATTCACTGTTTAGAATAATTAAATATCCACTGTTTAGAATTCAAGAGACGAAAAATATGAAAATTCAAAAAATACTATGCTGTTTGTAATCGGTGTTTAAATACTTTGAAAATTCTCGAAAAATCATATATTCCTCAGCATGCAAAATGAATCCGTTTTATTCGTTTTAAAAGCAGGATTTTCAGTCCCGTTTCAAACGGAAAGGTCCGCACGGATCTTGCTCCTGTGCATAGATGATGTGTATCTATGCTTATGAAGTTTGAGAGGAGCGGATAGGACCAGAAATTTCAGACGTCGCTTCACAGAGGCCGCGTTACCGCGAATAACTTTTGCGCGTGCCACATCATATACAATTCAGAAAGCTGTACCAGTGCTTTAGCTCCACCACGCAATCTTCTGCCATAAACGTAAGTCTGTTTATTAGTGCGGAGCACCAGACTCCAAATCAACTCCGGGAATTATGGGGATAGTTGATTTGCTTCAGTTTTGTTATTTAACTTGACGATATTCCGCTGAGAGAATACTGAAATTGCAACGTTGGTATGCGATATTTTGCGGACAAGAACTTTTCGGGAAATGATGATTTTCGTAATTAATTATCCGCGCTGGAGCTCATTTTTTTCTAACGATTCGATCATCCGGAAGCTTGCCATCGTATTTGGATGAAAATATCGTCTGAAAATTTTGCAATTAGGGCAATCGAACGAAGAAGGGATTCAAAAATCCCCGGTTGATCACGAGCCAAAAAAACTGAAATTTCTCATCGATTCGAAGGCATGATTCAATTTTTTCAAAAACGTAATTCACTTTTTTTTTAAATCTTCTATAATAAACAATCCAACAAAAGCCGCTTCCCTTTTCGGGTGTTCCGGGTCTGGCGCTGCTCTCAAAGATGTCAAGGGCGACTCAACGAAACGCTTTTTTATATCGTCGCAACTGTAAGTAGTGCATCACTTGTTTGTTCCGCCGAACCGCGTTTACGGCGGTTTTATGACAGCAGTAGCAGCTGAAAAAACAGACCTGACGAGCAGACTTTACGCCTTCGAATGCTCATCCTCCTCATACTATTTCCATTTTTACACTTTCATCGTTTCGTGTATTTACGTACATGGGGCGCGTGCGTCGAAATAAAAATGGGATCTCACACATTTCCACTTTCTGACGACGTATCGCGTATCCCGCCCAGCGTATTTGCATTAACCGCGTCACCGACAACCACAATTATTATAATGGGCATCGATTTTTTTTATCATTTCTTAGAATTTGTAGAAAAAAAATTTTTTTTTCCTTCGACTTGAGCAAAAGAGATCATTTGCTTGGAAGTTTTCTGTATTTTTCGTCGACACTTGAGTTTATAAACAACCAATTATTTGATCTTCGCACGAAGAAGTGAGACGCGGAAATACTTTGGAGAAGCTTCCAGATTTTTGAAGGAGCAGTCACAAAAAATTGAGTTTTGAACGAATGTTTGCGAGGTGCAGCGACGCCCTGCTGAAAGGTTGCTCCACTTTGGCATAAATTTAAGGGGGATCCACTCGCATGATTCTCTACCAATCCGTACGCGCTCTCGAATTTTGATTTGTGACACATTGAGCCGGCGTGTGATGAGAATCCGTAGACTCTGCAAAGATTTTTCATCGTGTGATTTCTTCAAAGTGAAATGCCTTCGTTGATGGGTTGATCTTATTCGCGAGGCCAAAGTCGGTCTACTTTGCACGGTGAATTTATGGCACAAAGCAAAATGAGAAAAGAGCAAAATACATTTTCGTACGCAAAGGGGAACGACGAAAGTATTCGGAGAAAATCGAAATGACAAATCCTTCGTTTATTCTCCGTTGTTGTTGTTTTTCCGCTAGGGTGCAAAAGAAATTGGGTGGGGAAAGAAGCAGGGCTCCCAAGGGTGAGAAACAGGGTGATAGATTCGGTTCCGATCTTGCGGAAACGTCTGCGTATATGCCTAGAAGCATACACGTTTATAAAAATACGAGAGAAGTTTGCCGGTTGCCAAGGCAAAAAGAGATTGTCATCCCTTTTCTCAATGCACTCTCCAAACTACTTATTTTCCTGGCGTGTGCTAACGCTCCCCCTTTCTTTCTCTCTCGCCTGCCTTTTCCTCTGTTATTTCTCCGGCCAGACACGTCGTCGTAGCTAGAAATGACGAGGCAAGCGAAAATGTGAAAGCATTGACCGTATCAGACGCGAGAAATTTCAAGACGAATCGCGAGCCGGGGCGTTTACCTTCGCAGCTCTTTCCATTTTCCATAAGCTTCCATTCCTCCGCATCAACCTTTTATTTTTGAGTATAAAATAAATTTGAAATACTACCGCGCGGATTCGAAAGCCGGAGATCGAAATTCGCGAAAATCATCCAGCCATCGAGTACTGTTAAAAATTCATTTTTCCTGAGGCTCCGAGTAGTGGCTCGTTCCCATAATTGAGCTGTCAATTTCTCCGACGATTCGACTTCGTTCAATGATTTATTCAAGGGCAATCATTCGTATGATTAATCGCGAGGATTCCGTTGCAACGAAGCCAATTTAATAACGAGAAATCTCAGCCGCAGACGACTTTTCGTCGAGTTCAAAAATTCATGTCAATTCTGTCTAAAAAATGCGATTGGTACTGTTTGAAACGCGAGTACAACGTCGACCGGACCGGCAGCTTCGGTGAGCGTTTCCCCAATCTCGAGGTCGCTCTCCAAGCCGCAACGACGATCGTAACGCCTGACTAATCGTAGCGGTAACAGAGCTTTCGGTGACCGGAAGTCGGTTCCGACAGAACGAGCCGGGCGGTCGAAGCGCCAGGTGAGGAGGCCGCGAGGGAAGCAAGGCAGCGAAAGAAGGTCACGAGGTTGCCTCGACTCGTCGAGGCTTCGAGGGGTGTCAGTTGATGCGCGCGCATCACAACGCACACACCCGACGCAATCCCAGTGCAGATAGTTCTGAATATTCCATAACGCAATTTCCATGAGAACGAGCCGAGGCCTGAGAACTTGCAGATCCCACCCCGTGCCTTCTCGCCTCTTCTGCTCGCCCGTATTGGCCTTTATTTGTGCCACAAATACCACCAGGCGACCATCCACCGTCGCTGCCCGGCGAGATGGAGAGTCGTTCAGTGGCTTCCGCTTCAACGAGAATCAACAAAATTATTTATATTCAGCAATTCAGCCTGCTCCGTTATCGCTCGATAATCATTAAGCCGACTGGAGCAGCTCCGCGATCGAACGAATTTTTCAGCTCCCCTAATTGCATTACTCTCCGATCTTCGACGCTCCGAACCCGAATAGCGGATCACGTTCGCCAGTTTATTTCGCTCCGAAATCGAAGTGATTAGCATAACTAATTAGTTCAACTCGGAGGCTAATTTTTCAGGAATTATCAATGCTCCACGCGCGGCTTTTCTTCGAAGCAGCAATGCAGCATCGGATGTTCGATGACCGGTGTCACTGTCATCATTTGTGCGACCACTGCGGATTCTCGGGATCGCAGAAATTCCTGTAAATAGTGCAGCAAAATATCCATTTTGTCTATACTTGAAACGAGTGCTCGCTTGCAACGGTTCTATGACGCCGAAGTTCGCGACGTTGGAGTCCAACGAACCGGCCGAAAAAAACCCTCCAATAATTCCAGTAATTCTTCAATCTCGTTCCCTCACGAATTTACCATTCTTGCAAACTCCAGCGTCGTACGATTCTGTGAAAAGGTTGATAGAAAACATGTGATTTTTTTTCTAAATCGAGATTATCGGGGGAGTCCCTTAATTCGTAGGCTGGAAACGTAACGAGCGATCGATTTTCTCCAACCGATATAATGTCAAGGGTCGTCGTTAAGTTCTCTCAATCTATATGACAAACTCCTCCCATCCACCTCGCAGTAATGTGACGGGTAACCAGCCCATCGGATATCCTGCCGATACATCTAAAGCACCGAGGGACAGTAAACTTAAGACATATTGATGGGAGTGAGTGGCACCATAATTATAAACCATACTCGTCACACAAGTATATATTTATGATTGTACGAATATCGAGTTTTTTTTCTCCGCTGAAGTATCAAGTTGTGACATCTGTCGAGGGGGACGCGAAGAAAAAACTTGCTCGTTGAAAAATAGAATTGAGGTTCAATAAAGATAATCCGCCAGGAGGTTTCGTCGACTCGTATACATTCGTTATCTCTTCCACAATCTCGTGACAGAAGCCTCGAGCAGCTCAAGGTCGAACGGTAATTTCAGATGTCTAGGAGCGGCGGCTCGATATCGACGTTCTTATTCGGGCAACTGGATATTCCCATTTTTTTTCATCGCAACCTGCTGCTCCAAGGTCGATCGAAATGAGCCGAGGTCACAGCAGCGCGGCGAGGAATATCCGTCGTCGTCGCGTATTTTTTTTTTTCTTCTTTGTTTTTTTTTTCTTCGTCGCAACAGAATTTAACCGCAGAATTTTCTTGTCGCGAACTGCTCCGGCGATGTGGGCGAACGAAAAAAGCCTTTTTTCTTCTCTAGCACGATCACAATGAGGACGATTTGCTGCGTGCGCACAAATATATTCGGCGCGTATCAATGCAAGATCATTAATTAGAATGCTGGGAGAAACCTCGGGGCAACATTGAATGGAAATAATGCTCCGGCGGTTCGACGCAAAAACGTGAAAGAGGAAGAAAGAGGGGTGAAAAGAGAGAAGGAAAAAACGGCTCTTCACCGGAGTAAGATTCCTCACACAACTCTGATCTCGTGTAACGAGGACTAAAGTTTTTCTCCTCTCGCTCTCATCCGATTTTTCAGTGCTTCCATCTGTATCTTTTCACCGCTTGATACCGCATCGTTTGACCCACACTCTCTCGGATTTTCTTCCTCTCTGGTGAGCGCGCTCGCGGATTTCCAGCCATCATTTTTACAAAGATGAGTTTCTATTCCAACGGCTAGTCAGTTGACCCACATTCCCAATCTTCTTCTTGTTTCTCTTCATTAAATAGATACGTACGTTACGATTTTTTCCGTACTTTCGTCATATCTATGTATCTGATTGCGCAGTACGTCGCGAACCACGAGTCGTCTCTTCACTTTTTTCAGATCCTCCATTTTTTTGAGCCTCTTGATCCATTTAGCCCATTTCATTTGCGGATATTAAGAGAGCGAAAGAGAGAAAACTCTGGCCGGAAATGAAATTTTTTTCGGCTTCCATGTCCTCTGCGCATGATAACGAGGACGATTTCTCAAGTGCGAGTGAATTTTGCGGTCTCCAATCATGCTGCACCAATTCCAATCACACCTTTCGCTGCCAATCGTACCTTTGGATATTATCTTTGCAAAAGCAAAGCTCGAAAGAGTTTTGGATGTTTCATGAAAAATCGCGAGTGTCACTTTTCGACAGTTTTTTTTCGAGGACAACATTCGACTTGAGCAGTGGCAACGTACTTCAGGGGATTGATCGAATAGTAATTTAATTCCGTTGACGCGGTTCCCTCGCAGGAGACTCGATCTCAACTGTAAGCTATTTTTTACCCCTCGTGACAAAAGTCTCGTGATACAAAAAGGGGACGACGCGAAGAAAAAAAATGATGAAGAGACCAATCGAGCTGGGTGTAGCCTGTCGCTGTATTTTTCACCCTCGAAACGATCACTCGACGCGGGTCGCTTCTTCATCCTTGCACTTTGCGCGCTCCCCTCTTTATCTCTGTCCATTTCTCTCGCGAGCTTTTGATTGGCACTTTTGAGCTCTTACTCCAAAAAGAAAGGGGAACGTGAGCTCGAGGTGCTAGCGAGCCTGGTCGAAAACATAATCAGCCACAAATCTTCGACTCGCGAACTTTCAACTTTGCCCTATCGAGGCTGCCTCTCGCGTATTCAGGCTCGAAATATTCCGGACAAAATCGACGAGCTCCGAGGGCCCTTCGCACTCGTAAATTCTCAATTCCTCGCTCTTTTTTGTCGAATCCGGAAACTGGATTTGCTTTTTTATTCAACTGCCAGTACACGCTGGGAGGGAAATGTTTTTGGCAATAAACCTGAAATAACGACAATCCTGTGCTTGACAAGGGATCTTTGTATTGATCACATTTGACACGGAACGAGAGACTTCGAACTGGAAAAAGGAAATTCGTCGATCGGACTCAATCCGATTTCGTTGGACGGAAAAACCTTCGGAGAGCCACTTTTTTTCGATGGAATCCAAAAGATTTAACCATCGAGCCGAGAGCACATACTCTTGCAGACTGCGCAGCTTCACTGCTCATTTCCCTTCCAGAATCATTGCGGACGTAACATGCCGTAAACGGAAGAATATAATTAGCCAAAACCGGTTAGCTTTGGGGGTAGAAAACTGAAGGTAAATTCACCGGGGCAATGTCAGGCAAAATTGGAGTAGCAAATTCTCATGTTGTCAGAGCATTCGTGTATAATTTTGGAGGATTGGAGGGAAGAGTTTGAGTGTCGGTGGGAGCACAGTAAATAGGCTAAAAGTTGTGCAAGAGCACCTCGTGTCTGTAACGACCCGTTTGACAGACGACGCGTAAGCGAGGGTTCTGCGAGAACGAGAAACCTTTTTTTTCCTTCAACCCTCCATCTCGGCCCCGCTCGCTGGGCTTCTTCGCGTCTTATTCATATCTACTATTCTTGTCGCGCAACCGTGCTTCGTTCAATGTTGTATGACAGGTAATGAGAAGAGTGTGTCAAGAGATCGCGAGATATTCCCGAAGAGCGCCAGAGCTTGAGGAAAAAAAATACACACACACATCTTGTGCGGTTAAACGGGCTAAACACGTGTGACCCTGACCGGGTTCTTGCAAAAATAAAAATTCGACGTTTCAACATCTCCGTTTATCTCATGCCGCGATAAACTTTCAAATATTAAGGAGGAGCTTTGGAAAGTGAAAAAATCGATTTTTTCGGGAATGTTTTTAGAGTAGACGGAAACATCTCAGCATAGCGAACTTTTCGGTATGGTTTTAAGGATGTTTCAACAGTATAAAAGCATTTTTTTCATGTGAGAAATACTAATTTGTACATGGTTTATGCGTAAAATCTGATTGTCGAAATTTCTCAGCTGTTTGCAATGAGGAGATCGTAGTTACTGTCTACAACAAAAATTCCAATTTTTTCATGTATTTTCTTACCATATGAACCTATAAAAACCCGAAAAAATTGCGAAATTCTATATTTACATCACGTTGAAGTGATATATTTTTTTAAAATATAGAATTTCGCAATTATATCGGACTTTTATAGGTTCACATAGAAAGAAAATATACAAAAATGAAAAAAAAATTGGAATTTTCGTTTCAGACAATAATAACGATCTCCACATTGTACACAGCTAAATAATTTCATCAATCAGATTTTGTGCATAAACCATGTAAAAATTAGTATATTTCTCGCATTAAAAAAATATTTGTGTCTTTTCGAAATATCCGCGAAACCATACCGAAAAGTTTGCTATTCTGAGTTATGTCCATCTGTCCTAAAACCATTACCGAAAAAAATCGGTTTTTGACTTTCCAAAGCAGGACCCCCGCTCGAAATAAGCAAAGAAAAATTCCAGATCAGCCCAGCGTCGTTTTAGGCCAGTTTCTACGATTTCTCTCTGCCCAGGTCGGAAAGTACTACAAAAAACTGCTCAATTTCACATCGCGATAAATCGTCGATATTTTCTTTATCAGAGATAAAAAAAAAACGGGTCGTCAGCCGGCCGATACGATGCCACATAAAACAGCCTATGGACACGTGTACGCATTTACACATGGAAGCGGAAAGATATACGATGCTCGTGAGTGTCCACGCACCGTGGAAAATGCCTCTGCGCGTAAGCGATATAATTTTCGTAACTGCAAAACCCAGCAGCAGCCACAGCAGCAGTAGCAGTACTACGACCGCACATTCGCGCTTACCCTACGTTCGGTTTGAACCTAATCGCTTATGAATGCGTCCTCGGCGATGGATGCAAACATACAGTCGTATACGCTCCGCGGCTTGCACAAAGCTCATAACACATAAATACGTATAAATATAAATATATGTAGGCTCGTGCATACACACAAATACGTTTCTTTCCAGTAATCTATATGTACATCGGAAACCTCTGTGACAGGTAGTGCGAACGAGAGCAGCGGACAGACGGAGCGAGCGAAAGAGAGATAGAGAGGGGGAGTGTGCAACCAACGTTGGATTCGAGCGAACGAAATTTATGTTACCTCGCGCGGAAAACCCATAGGATTCCCCAACCGGAAGTCCACCTGCATGTGCGCTGAATGTTTGTCCGAGAAAGAGATAAACAAATTTCAGACATGAAAGGCTCGTTTGTTATTCGTGAAAAATTTCCCGACGCATAATACTGGCTTGACAGGATATTTTTATCATTTTTAATTCGAGTTATGAGAATTATTGTTATAATATTGGAAAAGTAGTTTAACGAGAGTCTCTTCGATCGTTCGATTCGCGGGGGAAGATCGAGAGTATGCAACTTTTGACGTCCCATTTTCCGTAGCTCGGTCTCGAGCACCATTGGAATAATTCGATTTTTTTAGTACTTTAATCGAAGTGAGCGCTCGGGAGAAAAGTTGTTCAACTTGAAGAACTTTGCTATTGTTTAATGAGTGGAACAGAAGAATACATTTCGGCTTGGGAGGGATCGCTATCCTCCCTCTCGCTCTCCATCGATCTCTTTTTATATCTTTCCTCATGTAAAAGCGGGTCTTGTAATTACTCCGGAGTTTAATTTCCTTAAAAATTCATCACCCAGCGCCGTTCCTATTTTCTGGAAAGGAGATGAGTTCGGAACGAGGCCGTCCCATTAGCATTCGCCTGCTCCGCAGTGATGCTTGATATTGATGCGAGTTTCATATTTTTATTTTCAGTAAGTTTAGCCTCGAAAGTCATTTGAAAACTTGAGGATTTCAATAATTTTCAATTTGGAAGATCGTAAACAGGGCTGCCCACGTCGATTTTTCAAACACTATTTCCAAGAGTTTTTCGTGCCCCCCCGATGACGCTTCTGCCCACGAATAAATTATTTGAAACGATGGATTGTCAGAAAATGGCGGTCCAGCAGCTTCAAAGAGGAAAAGAGCAGCCTCGCGGGGTCGCAACGCGTGTGCCTTTTATCCGGAAACTTTTATTTTTATTCGATGGTTTGTGTAACTGAGAACTTGTTACCACAGTTTCAGCTGTTACCTCGCCCTTTCCAAATACGAAATTCAATTAATTCGCGAAAACAACGTGCCTTTTACGCGGTGAGCTAATACAAAACGTTAATTACGAGAGGAAGCGAGATGGCGTGTCAAACGGGAGGAAGAGGCGTCGGCGCGACGGCGGGAGGGACGGAGGGGGGTGTCAGGAAATTCGTGACGGATTCGTCGAGTGTGGTGGAAACAGCTGGCGGCCTGGAGCATCGGGCAAAGGGGGATGATGGTGCCAGGAGATGAGCCCTCTGCCTCGTGCGGAGGCCTCTGCGTGCATTCGCCCAACCCAGCACACCAGACAACTACGAAATCGGAGCAAAGCGCGAGCCCGAGTCGTTGGAAAATTCGCGGGACTCGGCTGACCGGAAGTGACGAGAGGAAATGGTGCCACTGCGTAACGAAATCCCTCCCAGGACTCGTCTCTATACTCGTATGCACGGGACTTTCGAGATCGACTGAGCCCCGTTTCCATTGCTTGGCAACTCAATCATCAATCGCGCGGCTCATCACTGCTGGAACGAATGCGAATATTTTTTCTGTAGAATGTTCCTTGCGGAGGCTGAATAATAATTGTCCTCTAACAAATAACGGGAGTCAGTTACTCATCAGTTGAGAATAATTTTTAACCCCCCGTGGTCAACAGGGGTCAAAATGACCCCAAGGACAACTCTAATCTCTAGAATTTCTAAATCATTGGCGCCCGAGGAAGCTGGTTGAACCACTTTTTTAGTAAAAAATGTTTTTTTATCAAACGTGGGCTCGTTGTTGGATGTTTTGGCCATTTTGAAAATTGGATAAAAATGTTTTCCCGTGATATTTTGGTAGGAAAGGTTCAAACTAATATTCTGAATGGCCGAAACGAATAAGAGAAAACGCGAGCTGCGAAGCGAGAATACGATTGTTTCGCCTCAAGGAATGCCATCAAACTTTTTCCATAAGCAAATAAATGTTTCAATAATTTCTCTATTTCATCGCGTACCGCGAATCTCACGAGGTGCGAATGGAGCTTATAGAATGTCCTGCGTGCATTTGATATCCCGTATTTAATTGCGGCGTACAACGAATAAAATGAGATAAAAATATGAAAAATGGAATGTACGAAGCTCCGGGTATATCGAATAAAAAAAAACAAAGTCGATTAAGTTTGGAATTTCCCGTGGATGGATGCGTCCGTCTGTGGGGTTGTATGCGTCGAAGCGATGGGCGACACACGCGGTATAATTACATATGGGGACGGAGGGAGGGCTGGCGACGCAACGTGACCGAATTCCTGGCGAAACGGAATGTAGTTGACCCTATAGATCCATGAATGCACTTCCGCTGTGTTCGGTTTCATCCCCAGCTTCATTTCGACCGTAACGATATCGCGAAAAAACAATAAACGTTCGAATAATAGATATTTTCGGAGATTAATACACTCGAGACAAAACTATGGTGTGGATCGAAATATCAAACGGAACTCGAGTGTGTCTGCTCGTCGAATTTGCCATCAAAGTTCAAACTAATTTGGGACAATTTCGTTTGACTTTCTGTCTATCGCGCAGGTTCATTCAATTCTGCAGTAATAATGCCTTTGATCACGTGGAAACGCGGGGTTGAGCTCGGTGCACGCTAATAGTAGACAACGCGAAAGGTCAATTTGTGTCAGCAGTCCACCAGTGTGAGAAGGGTCTTTAGTACGTGCGATACTCTCCAAGTGCGTATCGCGATCGAAGCGAATCAACATCACGCTAATGGGCTTTAATACGATGTTACGACAGGGAGTAGTAAACGCTGAGAAAATGTAGTTTGGAGCTTCTCTTAACGTATTATCGTGTCCTGGACTGACGATACACAAAAATTCGTTAGGAACGTTAAAGCCTTATTTTATTGCTAACAATAGCAAGTTTAAATCGCGTACGAGAATAACTTTCGATGCAATATCGATACGCGGGTGGAGACACCGGCGCCCATTCGGCTCCGATGGTCCTACAAATTCTGTAGCGATCAGCCCAACCGCCGCCAGCATCAGCAACGACGGGCCTCCTATAGGATATGTGGGTGGAGATGCCGGGAGAGAACTCCGGCACTCGCATTACCAGTCGCTTCGAGTTATCTGCGTTTCCCACGTTCGCAAACCTTCGTCTAGCGCGTCCTCTATATATTCGCGTTTCCAACCCCTCTTCCTCCTCGACGTATAACAAAACCCAGCCCTATCAACCAACCAGCGCGACAGAATCGCAGTAACGAAAAGCAGCCTCACAGACACAAATATATATTTGTATACACATACATGACATCAATCGAGAACGGCCACGTGCCTCAGCAGCTGCAGTGCAGAATTCCCGATAGCACGTACGCGAAATCGTCGTTTACGTGTGTTTCATCTCCCTCCATCCCCGCTCGGCCTTCCTGTTGATCTGTCTCTTTTTTATTGCGCTCTCTCACTCTCTCTCTCTCTCTCTCTTTATGATTTCGTATGATTTCGTATGACTCATCACCTGCTTTTGTTTCTTTTATTGCATTTTTGCTTATGTTTGGCTTATTTTTCATTTCATTTACTCAATTTTGTTATTATTATTTATAGTATTCTATTTTATTTTGTTAAATTTTCTTTTTGACAATGGCGCAGTTGCCTGAAGGTTGATACTGAGGCAAATTTATCTTACCAAATCAAATCAAAATCTCTCTCTCTCTCTCTCTCTCTCTCTCTCTCTCTCTCTGTCTCTCTTCAAAAGAAGCGAAAAAAATTAACGTGATGTATCGATTAAATAAATATGTGAAACATTAGTAACAATGATTATCGCTCCACATTTATAGAATACTGTAACACAATACTTTGAAAACCTGACAATTACTGGACTGCCAAAACCGTGCAGTGCCTGAAATTTTTAAGTGCAACAAAATATGCTAAATGTATTAGGTTTCCAGTCGGTAAAACAAAGACTAAAACACAATTTGTGCATACAAAGAAAAAATGGTCCGACACCTTTGCACACGATCGAAAGAATGGAATCGCACTCTAAATCCAAGTGTGTTATTGCTAACACACATTAAGTGTGTTCTGTACTTAGCGCCATAAGGAAACTATAGATTTTTAATACACCATAAAACGTGTAAAAAGTGACCACAAGAAATCTACAATTTGCTTACGGCATTAAGTACAGAACACACTTTACGTGTGTTGGCAATAGCACACTTGGATTTACAGTGCGGTGGGACGAGAAACATCAATGTAGTACAAGACAAAGAAATTACATTTATGTGTACAGACCGATAACGAAGAATGGTCAAAAGTGTTCGACATATAAAGGATTTCAAATGTATACGATGAACTGCCCGAAAATATAAAAAACGCAGGAAACGTGAAAACTTTTAAATGACTGATGGTAGAATATTTTTAAGAATGAAGGAATCGCGATAAAAGAACTGATATTGAAATTGAATGGAAATAATTATTTGACAAAAATAGATATTTAATATGTAGATACGCATATAATATGTCATTTTGACAGCGAGTGCGCTGCATAAATTCATTCATTAATTCTTTAGAACTTTTCTACTTTCATCCCTTCAGTCATATTCCGAGGCACCCCGAGAATGTGCTGCTTTCAGTTTTCCCTTTCGTTGCGCTCTTATTTTGAATAATCTATTAGCGAAGAGAAAAAGAATTTTCGTAGCCAAAGTATTCATCATCACCAGACGATTTTATCCTATTAGTTCCGAGGGCCTGAGTATCTCGCCCGCCGAAAAGTACGGTTTTATAAAAGGTTTTTTATAACCTTCAGGAATAATTGATCGAGGAAAAAATATGTTCGGGACAGAGTAGATCCGATCGTAATCCGATGAAATTTTCTGTTAATTTTTTTTCTCCTTCGCATAAAATATTACGTGCGCCCGCACGTAGAGACCGGTCGAAGCAAAGTCGCAGTGTTCATGCTTCACTGGAATCCGAAGTTTGTGCCAAGCACATCGAGCTCAAGGTTGTGATTATTTTGATCTCTGGTACGAGGCACAGACAGCAGTCAATTTCCTAGTGAGAATTCCCGCCGATAATTTCGGTTTTCGTATCACGTTGGACGATAAAACCAGCAGGGAAGCTCAAAATCAAACGAACCAAGCCTTAATTGCTTGACCCCCGCCTGACCCGATAGCGATATACGGAAAGAGCGTCAAGAGAGTCGGCATATGGGAGGAAACGAGGAAGAAGAAGAATGAGCGAGCCGCAGTGGAGCTTCTAATGATAGAAATGCTGCAGCGACATGCAGGAAAAGAGAGCGGTAGAAAACTCACGTTGGAAACAATGCGATGTGCGCACACGCACCGAATAGGAAGCGCAGCGCTCACAAAAAAACGGTGTCTCGCATACCGTACGTTTAAACTTGGGGCCTTTAACGAGCCTCACTTTTTCACCATACGCGGCTGCCGTTGATGGCCCGTTCTCAACTCTCGACTCAACTATCGACCCCGCATTCGCCACGATTGGCGTTGAAACTGCATTTCCGTAGAGATTCTTCGCCTCCTGTATTTTTTTTCTTGCCATCATCATTCCCCGGGTTTATCAGCAAAGCTGTTCTTCGAAGCGAAAAGCATGTTGCGAAGGACCAAAGGAGCTTCGTCCTGTGAGCAGTCCACCGAACAAGCCAATACCACGGTTAAAGGGATGCTTCCTGTGCCGTCACGTGAGCATTAGTTGCTAGGAAAACCGAGTAAACGAGAACCCTCCACTGGAAGACTTTCGGAAGGGCCGGAAAATCGGGACCGGAAGTTAACGTATAAATTCAGTGATCTCGCTCTTTTTCCACTCGCTGTAGCAGCTCATTACGTTTTTATATCTACGATCAACTGCGATCGTGAGCCAATGAGCGTCTGTGAAAGGTTAGGCGAGCCTGGTCGCGGTCTCTCTTTTCGAGGATGGGAGTTCAAAATCTGCTGAGCATCCAGCGTCGCCCTGACGGTGCTGAATCTTGGTCAGACGTGAGTTTCGAAGCTGTAACGATAAACTGTATCTCACGGTGGAAGTTAGTAGCGTTGAGATAACTTCAGTTTCCGTCGAGCCAAAGGATCTGCGAACGTTCGATATCAGCACTTGGCTTCCGTTTAAAACTCGACGCTGTCCCATCGATGGGTATACCAAGCGTGACTGATCCTTGCGCGGAATCCAATGATTTGCCAACGACACTTTCCTCTGCGGGGATAGTTTCGAGAGGTACAATTATTCTAACGAGTACGAGTAGGATTTTTTTGAGTTTTTTTCACTCACAGCTCGTGTCTCTTTTCATAGTTGTTTGAAGAGATTCGGTCTTCAGCCGTGACGAATTTCCCATTAAACGCTTTCGTCAGACCAGAATACTTTTCGATTGTAAGAAGACCGGGCAGCAACCCAAACAATTTTCACAGTGCGCGCTGAATCATCGCTCTCTATTTTGAACATTTCATGAAAATAGGACATGAAAAATTTTGTCAGCTGTGGGAGCGGTTACAAAAAGACGAAAGAAGAAGTCAGCGTGCATCGATCGTTGACGAAATAGGAAGAATTCAAGTCGAAAGAGCACGAACAAATAACGGGGATAAATGAAAGAGGAGAATTAGGTGGAATGGACCGTTGCGCCATTTATTATTGCGGAGGAATATTTTTCAATCGTGCATTAAGCCAGCGCGAGGTCAACCGCACGGAATCGAAAGCATACGTTCTCCGTTTCCCTCGGTTCGTCCGCGTCTCCTCACAACGGAAGGAGAAAGAGGAGGAAACCGCAAGACACAAAATCGAGTGGGGAGGAAGGGAAAGAGAGAATTCCGAAAGAGAAAGAGAGCGAGGAAGTATTTCTAACGTCCGGTCAGGTATCCGGCTCAAACGAAGCCACTTCCGGCGTCGAGGGCGAGTTCTCCTCTCCCCCGCGGAGCCATTTCTATTTCGGTATAAGCGCTTCATAAATTTGGCTCAGGGCTTGTCGGCTGGTCACAGAGAGACGAGAGAAAGAGAGGGCGATAAAAAAACCGAGCAGGGAAAGGGGTGGCCACGTACTACGTATAGAACGGTGCGCAGGTACCTACACGGGGATGTAGTCGCTCGTTGGACTTTCGCGAAACCAGCCCCCACCATTTCTCTCGCTGTCTCACGCTCTCTGACCATCCTCGGCGGTGGTTGTTTTATGCTCTCCGGGCAGGAACCTGGCCGGGTAATTCTGCAATGCGGTTCGGGCCATCGCGATCTATATACATATAAAGGCTATATACGTAAATGCAGAACGAGAGAAAGCGAGATGGGCAAAGTCCAATGGAGAGGTAGAGCTCTGTCGAGCCACAGAGAGAGCCCCAACGATGTGTTCCCTGCTTCCTGCTGCTGGCTCTCCCTTTTAAATTCGCCCCACCAGCGCCCCCAACCTGATGACTATCCCTTCGCGACACCACCGCACACAAATACTCCTCCGCGCACACCTGCCTTTTTCGCATATCTCCGAGTATATATTTTTTCGAAAATTATTACACGTTCTGGTCTCTCCGACGAGAGCAATATGCGGCTGTGTCCTATTTGTACGTATGCACATTCCTATTACTCGCCAAGGACGTAGCTCGTGCACTTTAGCAAGTCGCGAGCGAGTCGTTTTTCATCAAATTCGTATATCTGCTGCTGCGTGTGGCTTATTCTACGAGTAGTGAGCGGTATCCGCTCAACTCGAATTTCGTAGCGCATACGCGAAGCTAACGCGCGAGTGTTGGAAAAAAGGTTTGTTAATTCTTTATTTAGTGCTGCTGCCGACCTCTCGCGACGTACCACAACTTTCCTGTCGTTCGCGATGACGTTCTTCGCTGCGAAACAGCCGACGAAGGTTATTGCTATTGTAACTCGATGCCACGATCATTTTAGTGAACATAAAATCAGTCAAAAATACACGGATACGACAGAAATATCGTTTTTTCAAATTTCAACACTTTTTTTCAGCGACTCGATGCACGTAAGCGAAAATGTACTGGTTGAAACGTCGACTCGTGACAAGGCTCCCCATTTGACGATTAAACATCGTATTTCCGTGAAAATTGTGAAAATGGAGTAGCTCCAAGTTTCGGTCGCTTCGCGAGGCTCAAACTTTTGGAAATCGTCGCTTTTATGTTTAAAAATTTACATCTCGTCAATGCTCGTAGTTACGGGGTTTTTTCATTTTTCATTGATGTTCATCGAGAGATTAAAATCCGTTTTAAATATTAATCCCAAGTTTTCAAAGTGTTTCTAGAACAAAAGGTGGCAGTGGGTATTGATTTTCTCGGTGGCTGTCACATTTGCGTTTTCTCAAGAATTTATTTTTCTTCTTTAAAATATAATACAACGAAAAATGAATGCTCGCGATTTAAATATGAGCGGAGAAGATATTCACTTCATTTATTTACGTTGGAAACGTTGCATATACATGCTCTCGTTCAAATTTAATTACAGCTTTATTTATCATTTATTCGTCCTTTTACAGTTACAGTCCATATCGCATTATTATATTTAATTTTCTCCTTCGCTTCTCAAACCTCCCCTGCTGACTGGGACAAGAAAAAATATCGGAACGAGAGCTTTCCACCGAAATTTTATGAGCGTATACCTCATCCTTTCAGGTTTCGTTGCGATCCCCATCGTTTATCATCTCACGTTGCATCACCGCATCAAAACGACATAATACAAAAAGAGAAGAGAAAAGCACGGAGGGCAGGAAGAAGGAGAGCGAGAAAGAGAGAAAAATTGTCATGTTTTGTTGCAGTGACCCGCGTACAAAGGTCGAATGTATTAAATAAATAAAATCCTTGAATACGAAGAAAATGAGCGCTCACGCTCTCGACACGAATTTAATAACAATCGTTGCAGTAGATTCAACCTGCAATGAAATACAATTAGTGGAACACGTTCATACTAATCGCATTCCGTTCATTCGATTTTCATATTTTATAAATATTTTCAAGCATCTTCGTTACGACCCCACACTGGTTTTCGAGTTCCCATTCAATATGTACTCGACGATAATTTTTCGACTCCCCCCCCCCTCTTTTCTACCGCCAGCGTTCTACGCTTTCTAGATTTACGATCGCGTCACGAATTTTCTAATTTCTCCCATAAACTGACGTGATTTTCGTCCCCGGCGCTGTCATCGAAATGGGGATGAAGGAAAAAAAACATGGTCGTTTGAGAATGAATGAGGATGGAAAGGGGGAGGGGGGAGGGCGTTGGAAAATGTATGTTTGAAATAACATGAGACGGTTAGAAAATGTGTCTCGAGACGAAGGCGCGCGCGACGATATCAGGCGATTATTCACCCCGACGCGCGGATTACGAGCTCAAATTCCTCAAATTCTTCAAAGCCCGGCGAAGCGCTCCCTCATCCTTCGCATTTCCCATCTCTCATTACGTATACGACTTTACGTCTTCACTTATACATATATTATCGATAGCTCGCTAACAGAACGCCTTAATCCCTCGTATTTCGGAGCCGGAGAACGCGAGATACGCCCTTGAGCTCTTTTCTCTCTTCTCCATACGCTGCATGCGTGTACGTACTGTGTGTGTACACGTCTATGACGAACAACTCGAGAACAAGCCGGCGCGAATTAATAACGCTCTTGGGCTGGTGCGACTTCCTTTGTAAGAACAACATCAGACAAGCTTCCCCTGTTTTATGCGAGCTTCTTTACAAAAACAAGGAACAACAAAATATCCATTTTCACACCTTTCGTCAGTGAATTTATCGCTGCTCTGAAACGGATTTGGATTCTCTTCGCTCTCAATCCACTTATTGCTTCGTTCAATCATCTCCGAACGCTGGAGTTATGAACGTTGTCAATTTATAGTCCCAAAAGCATTCAAAATTGGATTCCGTGCTGGGGGAAGAGAAGTTTTTTGCGTGGACTAACAAGTCCTGGGGAAGGAATGAAGTTTTGTGGCTCAAAGAGGAGCTTTTGCTGATCCAATAAATGCACTGAAATTATCAAATTTTCTGTCTCGGTGTGTCAGCTCTCTGTGTGAACTTTTTTTTTTCAATTCTATCCGAAATTCTGTTCCGTGTACAAGATTCGAGGAGTTTTTAAGGGGCGAGTTTTTAAGAGACGCTCGAAAGGGCGATAAAAAACACGCCGCAGTCTTGCTGGAAAGGAATTTAAAAGAAAATGGTGCCCTGTCGATATCAAGGAGTTGATAACGATCCTGCTAAAGATAGCTGAACCTGGTGTGAACACTGAAGTAGTGCAGAATTTCGTCTGAGCCGAATTTCGTCAGAACGAGACTGCGCCGAAATGTTTTTTAAATTCAAAATCTTTGAATTTTGAAGGTTGATTCGATGTCAAAATGTTTCCACCATTGACAGGCCTCAACTGACTCATTCAGGGTTATTGAATTATTTTGAATCCGGTTGAATTGTAAGGCGAATCCAAATGCGAGTGAAGGGACGGAGAAAAAATAGTGATATTGGATCGCAGCAGGCGCTTTGACCTATCAATTTTTCAGGTTATTTTTCCAATAACATCCGCGCATCGATAGCAAAAAAAATGAAGCGACATTACTAGGGCGCCCGTCTTTTTCTATATCGAACGTTGTTGTTGTTTTTTATTATTATTTTCGTGTTTCTTTCATATCCTCTTTCTCGCTCGCAGTGAAATCGTGACTGGTATAACTTTCAAAGGAATAATGAATCGACAAGAAGTAGGACAATCAATTGAAACAAACGAGGTCTACTTTAGCAAAAGTGTACCAGAGCGCACAAAAGCGAGCGCTTCATTTTCTTTTTCTTTCTTTTTCCGCTGTTGATCCGTCTATTTTTCTCGATTTTCTGCCACTACGCGAACGAGATTTGTAGCTAAGCGTTTCGCCCGATAAAAATCTCGGGGCTTGTTTTTTTTTTTTTTTTTTTTCATTTTTTATTTTTTTTTTATTATTATTTCTTGCACAAAACGAGCATTGTCTAAGGAACTAAATTGCGGAGCGGGCACTTCGACGACTCGTGCAAACATTTCTCACGTTGAGCCAGTCCTATATGGAAACTCAAATTCAGAGAAATTTTACTCAGATCTAAGATTTGCAAGGCTTGTTTCCGAGGGACGAGGAAAACGAAAATTCACTCGCGAGAGAAATGCCTCTTGAGGTCTACCAACTCCGCTCGACCACGGACACCCGAGCCGAGAATGCTAACCGTAAATATGTCTCGGGCGCGCCGGAGGATTTAATTTATACGCGTAAAACGGATGGGTCACCGGGCATCATCATAAATTCTAAATGCTACCGTGATTCAGTGATTGGACGTCATAGTTGCAACAATTACTCTCGGTGCCGAAATACATTGGGAGGAAAACAGGAGCTACGAATTCGGTCAACGAACTCGAACTTGAAACGCTGTCGTAGGAACGTCGCAACTGTTAAGATTACACCGGAAATACAATAAGTTTGGAAAATGAATGACAGAACTGAGAAAACCCTTCGAATATCATCCCTTCTATTGAATTAACAAAGTTGGGTAGGATTCAATATGTCAAATAAGCAAATTTTGCAGAATTGTCGATATTTCGAAATTTTTTAAGTTGTAATATCAGATTGGAGAAAAATAAGAAATTCGAAATTCTTATCTCCGATCGAATATTTAGCAGATTACGTTTTAAATCGAATATTCCTTCTTTGGATTCGTATTTACTCGCAAATATACATTTCAATAGTTTTCATTTCGAATGCAATTTGAACAGACAATGCCAAAAGTTCATATTTTTGAATTCAAAATGAAGAGCAGTTGTTTTATAGACAGACCAGAATATAGAATAGGAAAAAATCGAAAGTGAATTTTTCGAGAAGTTTTCGATAAAACTTGGATATGCAGAACAGCGATGGCTCGAAAAGACGAAAGTCAAAATGACGATATTTGAAATTGGAGATGACCAGTCTGAGTAAGTGAGTGAGTGCTGGGCCGCATGTGTTTTCAGCTTCGCTGCATTCCTTTATTTCGATCGGTCGACTTTTTAACGTTTTGCCACTTTGACCGTTCGACTTTTGGTCTTTCAGTATTTCAACCTCAGTAATATATTTAGTCTTTCGTTATTATATTTTCGAAATAGTGAATATTCACAGTATTGCTGATTGTAGTGATTTATGAATCGAAAGAGTGATAGTCGAATTTTCGGAAAATCGATATTTTAGTCGTCGTTCCATGGGCGACTGTTACATTCCATTTTCGATGCGTAAACGTATTATCATTCGAAGTTTATAAACTCGAGTGAACAGCAATGACAATAGCTCCGATGTAAAAGTGACGAGAATAAATGAAAAAGAGCAACGAATCAATCTCAAATCTCAAGTAAACCATCGAGTGTCGCCTGACCTGAAAAAAGGTCAAGATAGAATCGAAATTTTCCAGATTTCGTCGGTCTGTAGTGAGCCTACTTTTGCCTCTATTCTTCTGAAACAAAATTGAAAAATGTATAAGGAGAAAATTGACTGAGATTTGATTCGTGCTGGCCCGCAATAAAATACGATTCTCATATAAATTATTTCACTGAAAAAATTGCCCATGGATATCGTTCTCGTCTCTCATCCTTGCAGACTCCGCCATACGAACCGTTTTCTATCTATATTATAACCCCGAGATTTTTCCACTCGAGTTTCTCATCTCTGAGCTCCATCGAGCTCTTTTAATTCACCTTCTTTTTCAATTTAACCGTAACCGTCAATTTATCAGAGGACTGCGATTAGTAGAATCCTCGATCTGATCTGCGGTTCGCTCCATTATATATTTTTATATGGATAAATTTATGAGTCGAGTACGCTTTTTATCCGGATATCTTCATGTCGTAATTCATATTTCATTCGATTTGCACTTGCTCTTTTATCCCTCTGCAGATGATAGGTACCCTTATCCTTTCGAGGGTTAACAATTACCTTCGAAAGCTATTGATTTATGTTGTAAGTGATGTCACGAATAACGGCCATTGCCAACACCGATTTTCCACTTAATCGTGGTTTTTTTGCTTCCAGTGACGCTTGCCACGACGCCTGGACGCAGCTCCGACTTTCACCAATGTTTGGCTGCATCTGTCCAAAGAATCAGATTAAAAAACGATGCGATAAGATTTTCTCGACCGTCAATCACAATCCTTGCGTCGGTGAGTTGAAATTTGATCCACTCGCTTCAACATTATCGTTCGGTCTCATAAAAAATTATGTTCCAATTCAAACTGCTCAAATATTTGCGCATTGCTGATCGATCGACTTGACGATCTTCAACTGTCTCACCGAAGCTGCCATCGAAGCATTTTTAGATACAAAACACTACGATTTATACACTGAACACGTTTTACGAATGATGAACTTTCATTACATTAATACGTATGTCAAAGTGTCCCGGAAGCTTTGAGATGTTTTTTCGTTCACCGATCCCTCGGTGTCGGTTCCTCAGGAAAAATCCTCACGAAAATGAAGCCTCGTGACTCCAACTAAAACGCCGGGAGCCCATGAAATTTACAATCTTAAATCGAATAAAAAAAAATTTCAGAAAATGTGAAACATAAAATATGCATAATCATAAAAAATACCTTTTCAATTATTCGTTTGGATTCGATAAAAATCAGAGTTTTCTTCTACGAAAATGATTTTTTGTCCTATGATTTTGTATTCAGAATCCTTAATGTGTAAGAGTCGAAAGTACGATTTTTCATTCGCTAAATTCAGTAACCATTTAAACAAAAATCTCGTCTGTGCTTGTTAATAAAAGCGAGAGGTAATGCGGGCTTTTTACAGCCTCCATGACCAAGCGGATTCCCACAAAAAAAGTCTTATTTTGACGTGACCGCATTATTCGGAAAAACAGGACAGTTATCACGTAATGTTGACAAGAGAATGAGGTTGACCAGGACGTTAAAATGTGTTTTAATTTGAGAGAGTTACGGGATCATATTTTATCGCGGTTTAATATAATTATGGTGATTTTATCTCGAATTATAAAGTAAATTATTTTATCTGGATCGCGTGTTGTGTTTCGAGAACAATTCCACGTCGGAGCTAAAGAAAATAAAACTCTGCAGTGAATCTGTGGCCGGGCAGTAATGGATTATGAAAAAAATGCGGTTTAACGCTTCAAGAGCTTCAAAAGCTCCGAATCGAGATTTATAATTTGCTGAAAACTCGTTTTCCCATAAAAACGAATTGATAACTTCCCATTTCGTGGCGTTTGTCCAGAGCACTTGTTTCGCTGTCTTTCTTTGATGACTCGCGGTTTCATTCGCGTTGAAATTAACAATTGTCCAGTGAGGCACGTTTAAAGTTCGAGCGAAAACACCAAAAGAGTTGAAATTACTGAAAACCTTTGGACAAACGAACGCACGCAGGATTTCAGTGAATTTGCAACGAGCACACAGAGTCAATCGCTTTGTTCAATAAAGTCGAGCTCTCGTGTGATTTTCTCCATTTAAAAACCCACCAGGGGAGGAAGCTCGAATATAATTTCAGCCAAGAGCAGCAACAAAAATCGTGTCTAGCATCAAAAAAATTATTCGATGTCGACAGTACAAATTGAAGGTATGATGAGCTCGAAAAGTTTGTTTTCCCACCTCCAAAATCGTAAGTACAGGAAGGAAACATTTTTTTAACGAATATGCATATTTTATGGTATCATTATTCAGTAAAAACTCCACTTGAACTCATGTAATTGCGCAAAAGCTCATCTGGCTTGGTCAACTTTTTTATTTCGAGGTACAGGGCCTTTCGTTTGAGCTCGTTTTTCCGGCATACACCGCAGCACTCGAAGGATGAAACGAACGAAAAAAAATATCTTTTTGCTGGACCACCCCAATACACACATGTATTGAAGCATTGCGAAAAAATGTACAGCCACACCTGGATTTACGTAAGTTCCCAAGTCCATGTTACGAGGGCTCAAATCGAATTTCCAATAATCGAGGTGTGACTGTACCTGACAGCAGCCTGGTACGAATTTAACTGTCGATGTTGTGACATTTTTTACAATTATATGTCTCGGTTTAGCCACTATTAATATTCGTGCGTGCGTGGGTGGTTGTGCTGACACAATTTTTTTTTTTTTTTTTTTTTTTTTTTTTTTTTTTTTTTTTTTTTTTTTAATGAATTATCGTTTCGATAATTGTTATTTTTTTCATATTTTCGTGATCGAAATACGCAACGAAAAGCGCATTTATTAATAGATTTTTCATAAAGAGTTTTTTTTTTTATTAATATTTTAGTCCGAGGCATGGTCGATTATGGAGGACAATCATCAATCCTTTGAATAAAGTTTGCTGAACTTTAAACCTCGAACAAATTTGATCACTTTTGAATATATATTTTTTTTTTTCAGTCTGTAGGCTTACATACACCCGGAGAGGTGGGAAAATTATTTTCTTCTGATTTTCATGAGCTGGAAAACATTCGCAAAAATTCCTTCCATACCCCAAATACGAGAATAACGTTTAATCCCAATTCGAAAGATGCTTGATCGTCTTTTCAACAAACCAGTTGAATCGATAACGGCTTTCATTCTATTCCACTTCACTTCTCGATGAAGAATTTTCTTCACGGAATTTTTTATTGGTGAAAAAGATAAAAAATCCTGGAGCATCCTGACTTTCAGGTTCAATCTTCTGGGATTTTTCATTAATGTACACTGAAGAAAGCCGCAACAAAAACTCTTTTACACAGTAAACTTGAAAATTTATCGCTCAGTCAAAGCTCAATCGAAAAGTGCTACACTGAAACGATTCGTCGTTTTTTCGATTCCATAACGTTTCCGAATTTCATAATAAAAATTACGTCTGTTCATCTAAATGAAAAGTCGCTTCAATGCAAATTATAAGAGTAGAAAATGGCTGGAATAAATCTCATTTTTTGGCACATAGTTTTGGGTGTATGTAAACCGTTCCAAAAATTTTTGTTGGTTATAGTAGTATTTATATGATTTCGTTATTCGACGTTATGGTTCATTGACGATAGGATTATGATTTATCGTCGACCGATAGAAACCAAGAAAACCATAGTGTCTGACATATTGATTTTGTAAACTTTTTCTACACGAATGATCTCCGTTTACTAAATAGTATTTTCGTATTTTATTATCAATTTGTTGCTTTTATTATAATTACGAAAATTTTCACGATTGGCGATATGATTTCGATAAAATGATCATTTGTAAATTTATTTTTTCGATTGTTCATGTGCTACTCATTCGAACGACATCCATCTCCGCCGACGGTTGAACGTTCAAACAATTATTGCCGCAAGCAATAAACAAAAAACAACGTAAAACGTAGAGAAAAGTTGACGCGTGTCAGTTTGGAAATTCAATTATTTCGAAGTATACAATTGGGAAAATTAATTCGAATTCGATTCAAGCAGATTTGTTCCTGGCTGGGCGATTGACGGATTGAAATATCATAACGAATCTGATCGAGCAGTCGGTGATCATCAAAAAATGTCAAATCATATTTTTGATTATTGCAACTCAAACTTTTTTTTTCTTCAATTAAAAGATTTTTTTTCTAATCTCTAATTTTTTTACTCGGACAAGAAACTTTCCGTATCGTTTTTCATCAATGAATTTTTCTAATATATTTGTGTAAAATAATGCTTTGATTTCCGGATGTAAGATTCGGGCTCGACCCCCCAAAAATCATCATTCATCATCACCATCGTCATTGTCATCATTGATCAATCGAGTATTTTATACATATAAATGAATTGACATATTTATATTCTGCGTTATTTCATGTGTGGCCTGTGGTAACGTAATTTTTGCTGATCGCCTGGTATAGCAGCTCAGCCTCGTACGCTTTCGTGTGTTATAGCGTTGGTTTCCTGTACAATATATACATATTTTCATATCTTGATATTTCATAATCATCATTATTATTATTTAACGAATAAGCGATCGAGTGGAAATAGAAATTGGTATCTGAATATTTAATCGTATAGAATTTCGGTTGAAAATTGTCATGCTTTTGGAAAACAGCTCGTGCGAGTCGAGTTTTTTCATATATTTGTTATCCGTGTATCCACAAGTTGTAAATATTTGAATGATTTTTCGGACTATTCAATTAGATACGCGAACGGTTTTCAACTTCAGCCGTTTTCCTACGGTGCTGGTATTTCACATGCTCGATCGCGATCGTGCGCAGTTTATTTATATCTCTGACTCCATTTCGATGATAGGAAAAAAGTCCTTTTGCCAAATGCCCCATCGAGAGCAAATGGATCGTAGCGTTTGAACGGTTCGCAGGATCCGCCGTTTTTCAAATTGAGTTTTCACTGATTCTCCCCTCCGCTTTGCGAGCCCTTAACGTTTTAACCATCATTAAACACGGACGGGGCTGTTGTATGAATATGAATGAGTGGATCCGCCTGTGCCGCGACTCCTTTCGCGAGGCAAATCCTGAAGAGGATAAACAACTTTATGCTTTAATATTCCGTGGATACCGGATTCGTTAAGATGTGAATGCTCCGAGGGAGGGTTTTTTTTTTTTTCGATTCGAATATGAAACTGCCTTGTGCTCAAGGGAATCGAGGAAGTACGTTTAAAAAATGATATTAAACGAATAAATTTGACGATTAAAGTATCAATAATCGTGCCTAATTGCTCGGGGGAAGTTCACACTCATTCAAGAAGCTTCGGAACTTCAGAAATTTGTCCAATACCTGAACCGCTGGTTGGAACACGATGAACCAGATTTTCCGACTTGATCAGTTACTGCACTATTTCAATATCGTGAAATCCCTTCGTTGCTGATCTTCCAATCGAGCGTGAATGAATCAACGAGACGATTGAATATCGAATATTTAATTATTTAAATACTGCTTAAGGATGGTGCATGGAAGAGATTTTGAGAGAGATCTCTTCACCGGACGTGCCCGCAAGTTAATTCGGCTCCATTATTTATTTTCCTTCGTTCTATTTCATCCTCATTTAACTTCGGTAACACAAAACCGTGAAGTTTTCAGTTGAAAGCTTTCGTTCTCGCATAGTGAATAACGACAGCTCGAGGAGTGCATCCGAACGGGAGAGGAGCGAAGCATTAATAATTTTCGATAGCTACTTCAAAAAAGGGGGCAATATCTCGAAAGACAGATCGATCGAGGTATTATTTTTTTAAGCTCAAATCAGGGCTCCGCTGAGTATATCGATTTTCTGGGATTCGCACATTTTATATACTGGAGCAAAGCGAGTGGAGGCGACGAAAATACATTCGTCGATAAATAGATTTATGCACATTATCCCGAATCGTATTTTTCAATAGCAACAACGCCGTATTCAAATGCACGAGCACACTGAAATTAGCATCCCCGAGAATAAGGAAACCAGACGTGGAACGACGGAATGCGTCGTCCCTCGTCCGATAGCACACGTAAATTATCGCTCGTTCTGTCAATAAAAATTAATGCAACGACAAACTCTTATCGCGTTGGAATTTCACTCAAGATATCAAAATCGTTGCAAGGCTCTTCGAGCACATCGCTCGACACCATGGAAATTCAATTTTTGACACAGAACGAGCGAAGTTATGAACCGATGCATGTCATACGTACTTCTATCACTTTCTCTCGCATGTTAATGTTTTTCTATTATTCTGCTCACACTGTCTTTTCTGTCACTGTCTCCAAATATTATTGTTTCTTCTTCTCCAGTGTATCTATACCAGAAACGTGAGAAAGTCAATTTATTTGGATCGAGCTTGCTGAATATCGAAAGGTTATTGATTTTGGAAAAATTCATCAAAGGAATTTGCTGATCGAATCCAAAAACGGTAGTTTTCTGAGGTTTTTCAAAAAGTTTTTCGGTCGAATGTAAACGAGCGTTATTTGGAAGAAAAATTATCGTCAATTGTGCTGAATGAGTTGACTTTTTCACTCGCAAAAACTGTTGAAAATAGCGTTCACGAGGGGTTAAATTATTATCTCAAATCTTACGTAATCACGTATCTCTTGAGACTTTCTGTGAGCCACCTTTTCCGAGACTGTACTTATTTTCGTTCCCTTTTTCCCGTGTATACTCTTGAGATCACCCTGTGCGATGCATAAATGCATAAAAAGTTGTCGGCACGAACATGAAGAAAATTCTGCACATCGACGTCGTCAAAGAGCTGCTGTATTTTCCTGTCGAATATGACGAACACTCGGTCGCGTTTTCCTCTCCGAATGAGCGTGCTTCATCTCCGACAAATGACCTTCATCCCAAGAGTCCAAATAGCCCGTGTCTCGAGTCTTGCCTCGCGGTTCCCTGGCCGATTAATATCACAAAATTGGAAACGCTTTTATTGCTTTTACAATGATTTTTTGCTGCGGGCAGCCCTGGAATATTTCAATATGAGATAACTTTTTATCCTCACATTTCCGAGGACATTGTGCCGCGTCGCGTTCGTAGCTCGATCCCCCACAAATATTGATCCAACAAAATATATCATTTTGTAAAATAGTTACCGCGGACGGAACGAAAAAGTGGATAAAAACGATGAAAAGTGTACATTAATAATTCAATATTTAAGTTTTCTTTCCAACTGTTCTTCAAGCATTTACTAACGCCCACGAATATCTACTGCGTTACGTATTTCATGCTTTCGTTTTGCCAGTTGAGAGCCTTCGAATTTTGCCAAAGGCACATTCGTGTATAACTGAGACCCCGGATCTCTACGGTTCGCGTTAAATATTCAAAACGAGACCTTCCTTTACCCCTCTATCTTCGTTCTCGCCACTAAAACCGATCCCTTCTGCCCTCTCACTTTCTCTCCTCTTATCTTCTTCTATTTCTCCTTTTCTTTCTCCTCTTTCTTTCTGTTATTCGGTATATCCGGTGATGGGAAAAAGCGGCAATGGACCAGCCATAATTCAATGTTTTTTCTCGCTCCGTCTCTTCCTTTCTCTGTCTTTTCCTCGCCCTGTCCGTCTCTTTTTCTCCTTTCCCCTGCCTGTGTGTATGTGTGTGTGTGTGTGTCTCTCTCTCTCTCTCTCTCCGTCTCCTCCTATCCATGAGGGAGAAACGTAGAAGTCGTTTCTTATCAAAATCCAATTTAAAGCAGACTTTGCCTCCCTTTTCCTCGCCACCATCCCGATTCTTGCCAGCCTCCTCACTTCCTTTCGTCCTACAATGTTTTTTTCTCATCCGTTTTCTCGTTCTTTTTTTATTTATTTTTTTTTATTTTTTTTTTTCATCGAGTTCTCACGAATCAAGCTTACGCGGTAGAAGCATCGTTCCTTCGAAAAATTGCAAAAGTAACTCGGAGCATTGTACACGTCACGAACCACCGACGAGATTCGTCCGCTCATGAGGATCGTCAATCCTCTTCCGGATCGAGGATCCAAATGCCGAATAATTTACAGTAGAGATCCAAACGAAAAATCCCGATAAAGTAATTGGAAATTTGTCCGAGTAACGAACGAGTTACAGCCGCATTTGAAATAATTCGGTATTTCTGAGTGATCGGCCACAGTTTAATGCTCGTGTGTAACGATCGACAACGCGCGCATTTCCCAATGAATCGCTTGACATGAGATTAAAAAAAAGAAATGTACGCCCCGCTCGCTGGAATTGAGCTCACGGAAATTCTCGCTTGTTGCGTGATCATGAAAGAAGAGAAAAAGAGGAATGCGTATGGTGGACACTAACACAAACACCCAGCAGCCAGACAGACAGACAGACAGACAGGGAAACAAGAAGAATGATCGACTTTAAGAGTGTTAAAGAGAAAGAGTAAAAAAGAAAACGAAAAAAAAAAAGAACTAAAAAGTAAAGCGATGACTGAACTCGTTGGCTCGCGGTCTTTTCTTGTGTGTTTCAGACTTTCTGCCCTCCTCCGCGTCCGTAGACCTATCGGGAACAGACTCGGCCCTATATCCGTTCGACCCCCAGCAGGAGAACTTTCAAGAGATCTGGTTGCCCCCGACCAGTATGTATCCCTATTTTCTATTTCCGGGTGTATCGGCAACGGGAAAAACGTCTTATTACGATAGTTACGAGGGTGACACGTTTGAGAATCGTCGTGGTGACGTAACGAGACTAGACAATCGTAATAACGATCCTCGTGGGAGGAGTGATCACGAAGTACCGGAGCTACCGGGCGGCATTCGTACCGGAAGTCCGAGAATCACCGTTTACGCTGGACGAGACTTTGGCAAGGAGCGAAACGGTGATCCGGAGGCGGAACGCGTCGAACCCGGTGGCTCCGATCCCTCGGATCATCGGCAAATCACCTCGCACAATAATCATGATAATAATGATAACGACGACGGCGAGGATCCTCGGGGAATGATTTACGGTCGAATTGGTGGTAGCAAAGTGAACGGTTACGGCGATCAACAACGCACAAGGTCGAACGAAGGACGTAGAATTAACTTAGGCATTGCCCACGGCAACGACTTGTCTCTCTCTTCTTCCTCCTCCTTCTCCCCTTCATCTTCATCTTCTTCTTCTTCTTCGTCTTCGTCTTCTTTCCATCCTGGAGAATCGAAGGAACCAAAGCATGAGGACGCTTCGCGCACTGCTCACCCCCCACAATCCCACCATCCCGAAAAGACGCATGACCCTCAAACGAACAATCATCAGCACCGTCATCGCGATCGGCACAATCAGCACCAACCGATTCAACACGGCATCGATAATCGCCACGATTATCCTGCTTCCCCTCGTAATAAAGATACGTCCGCACAGAATCCACCAGTAGCACCACCCGCACCCTCGCGCTCAACCTCACCAAACTTAGACGCACTCGATCCCAACGCATTTCCGGCCCCGCCGCCATATTGGCAACGGGGAAACAACTACGGCACCAAGGCACAAGCACCACCACGTCCCACCTACTACTATGAGCACGGTGTCGTCGTCGGTCGTTTCGACGACGACCACGACCACCACCATCACCATCACCACCACCATCACTTTGACAATGATGGATCGTCTGGCTTCTCCTTGCCAGTCGATCGACTCTTCGATCTCCGAGAGGCTTTCGACGGTTTCGTCGATCAAGGTAACTTGACAAATGCACCCGGAACCCCCCGACGGGCTCGCTTCGGGTTTAAATCCATATGTAAATAGATATACGTACGTATACGTGCATCTCTGTCCGAGATGCGTTTTTCACAAGAATTTTACATTTCGAGGATACGTCCTACTACAACCTTATTCATTTGTCCAACAACTTTCTGTACCTTCTTCTCTGCAGGAAACCAGTCGACGAAGCCAAAGCTTTCAAATCCCAAAATTGGCACATTTTTTTTTTACTTTCGTGTAAAGAAAAAGATATGGAATGTTCGCTCCAATAAAAAAAGGTTTCGAAATGTATAATTGGTGAAAACGTGCCCTCTTTGCAGGGGAGACCACGACCACGAGGGGCACCTGAGACAATTCTTTATCGAATATATTTTTTTCCTGCTTTTGTCTTTTTCGATGTATTCTCCTGAATTCGTGTGCCTGCCTTTCGCAGATTTTTTACTGAAATCGAAATTTTGGCTTATTTTTTTTTAACGCAGTCGATTCGAAACCAGCACCTGCCTTAAGACACCTTGCAAAAGGCTGGCCCTCTTCCGGAAACAGGGTTGTCCGAGTCAAAGAATTCTTCACTGGGTTTGCTTGGATAATTAGCGTTTCGGGAATTTGGGGGAAGATTTTTTTAGGTTGATGACAACGACGACTTTACGATCGATTTTCCATGTTTGAGGAGAATAAATACAAGTACAGTGTTTTTGAAAATCAGGAAAATAACATTTTTCTTCAGGTACCTCGCTCCGCTTTGGTCTCCTCAACGTGACACGAGCATGCACATGTACATAAATTTCTCGAATAACATAAAAAATCTGTGCTAAATGAATTAACTGACTTTCAGGATCGATTTCGTAAGATTAGACGAAAATATTGTTTTTCTTTTCGTCCTGCGTGAAAAGCATCTATCACGACTTGCTCCTTGCACGAAAAAGTCCCGAATTCCTTGTTTCTGTGCGAAAAGTCCTGGGGAACGGGAGTATCATTGTTTTTCACGACCCCAGGATCATTCTGGTGTAGCGAAGCGCTCCGCAAGGGATTTGTGAATTCGGGAAAACAAGCGCACGCTACTTGCGTTTCCGCGCCTTCGTACGCGAGCGAAAATTTCCTGGTTCGACGATCCGAAATCGAGATACGAAACTAGGCGTGTCGCAGTGTGCAAGGTGTCCCGATCGTGGATCGAGCTATACCTTGAACAAAGTTTGGAAAACACGAGCAACGTTTCATCGCCTGTCAAATTTGTCCAATCGCTGCGTTGTTATTTATTAAATTCGTATTTACATTGAACTGTTTCATCAAAACGTTCCTTTTTTCTTCCGGAGCTAAAATCGGATGACGAATAAAATATTGAGTAAAAATGAAGTTTTTATGTAACTCACAGTCGGGACACCGCGTACATGAAAATATTTCCACCCTTTCGGGTACAAAAGAGCTCACGACGAAACAAAAGTTCACAGAGGTCGTCGTGTATGTATCGAGGCTTTTGTATGTAAGAGAGCGGCAGAGAGAAAATTCGATACGTTCGATAGCTCCGGTATCCGGAGTTGCTCTTGTTCTATCTTACGAAGAGTCGAGAGGAGACGTGCCCAAAGATGAACTGCCTGAGAGTTTAGTATGTGCTAGAGAAGACAACTTGGAAGGAGAGCCGGCGACTCTCACGCAAGATCTCGCATTTATCTTTTGTTTTATTTGTCCTCTTTTGTTTAGTTCGTCCATGAAATCGACAGAGGCAAAGAGACAAAGGGAGAAATCTCGCTTTTCACAAGAGCTCGTCTTCATCTCTTCGTATTTTTTTCCTTTTCTTCCTTTTTATTTTGTAATATCTTTGGCACGTAATGACACTCGGTATAAAGGGCGATTTGAGTTACAGCGCGTCTGGGGAGAGAGAAGAAGACGCGGCTTTTCTGTCCGGTGGCGTCTTCGTAGCGCGGGTAAAAGCGTTGTGTCAAGTATTTCGTTCCTCGTTCGTTTCACGCGTTCGTATCTTTTGTAGGAAAACTTATCCTCTCCGGATTTTCGTAAACGTGTTTCGTACCTGCGCGCCCCTAATGTATAGAGCGAAATTTGTTTAATCCTTGCATCTCGACACGTCTGGGACATTTACAGTGAAGATTATTTCGCATCCGGACAACTCGACGAGCGTCGAAGTAATCGAATCCCAGTTGGAAAATCCGCTGATCGACGCCGACCACAAAGACCTCCACGCCTTGAAGCAGTGGCCGCTTCCGGGCCTGCATCATCGACCGTACCACCGAAAAAATAATACGGGAGAAGAAAATGAAGGTGAGTTAATATCCGCTTGTTTAATGTGTGCCACGGCTTTGTGTACGCGCCGATGAAAATTCCGGTGCGGTCCTCAGTCGGCGTACGCACGTACCGGGAATTTCTCATGATTGTTTTACCACCTATTACCACTCTATTGAAATGAAATCTCTAATTAACCCGAATAACGTCACGAGAATGAGCCGGTGTAGGTTGAGAAGCTGCTGACAAAGTGCGCTCATAATTCTCATTGTTACGAAGGCACTCGCAGCTTCCGCAGCGTTGGAAAATCGATCGAATTTTCCAAAATTACATTTATCGTCTACGCCCACCCTCCACTGCTGCATGGAATCTCAGCCAAGTTGTTAATCACATAAATTATCGCTTGCCATGATTTCACGATCCGGTTAATCACGAATCAAATTGGCCAGCTAATCGATCGGGTTAAATATAAAATCAGCAAGTTACGTGGCAAATTAAAATATGCGAGCAACTATTTCCTGCTTTACTCCCAAACTGCGTTACACGAGTTTCCTGTGTTCTCGCAGCAACACGACCTGTATATAGCTGGACAGGATTCGTGTCTGGCTCAAGAATGTCGAACTATCATCCGCAAACCCCCACGGTATTGAGTGAAACTAGTTGTGAACAGATTCACAGGAAATGTAATACTATATACGAGGAACATTCAATCATCTCCGATCTGCCTCTGCCTCTCCCAGTGCGTCTGCAACGATGGAATTTGCACAAAGTTTTTATGAAAGAAGCAAAGAAGGCTCTGATCGAATTCAAGAACGAGGGTAGACGTTAAAAGAGTGAAAAAGTAAAGACATTTTGAGGAATACGATAGAAAAGTGATCGTGACAGTTAAACGAATAATAATTCCGAGTTAATATCGCTCTTTCCTAAAGTCCTGACTCGAACAACGCTCATAATCGGTTTAATTCAATCCGCAATGGAAGTAGCCGACTAACCGTGGATGGGGAAAAGTTAGGGAGGCTCTGCCAAGGCGGAAAGCTTTCCGCACAACTTAATAATGCACAAAACACTTTTTATAATTTCACTTTAAGAGGTCGAAGGGCGCAAAAGGGGGGGGGGGGGAACGGGGCTGGGAAACGAGTGGAACGAGGATCGCGAAACAAGGAGACTTCTCACCGTCTCGTGGCTATAGAATACGATCAAAGCTCGGAGATATAAAATATTAAAAGCGCTCACGAGAACGCTCTCCGTCACACCGAAGTCGAAAGTTGAGTCTGCAACTTATCTGCATTCTTTATGAGTTTTTTTATTCATGATTCAGTCTTCGAATCCTGGGATTATAAATTCATCGATTTTATTGACGGAATTTCGTTAGTCGCCCTTCAAACCCGCCGTTTTCGTGGTCACGGGAATTCCTCAATTTTTTACCAACGGAAAGTCGATCACAGTCCGCTACCAATTATTCATCGATCTCGTTGCCGACCAGTGGCCCGGTTCAGAAAAAAGGGAAACGCGCTTCGAAGCTGCCTAACTAATGACTCCAAGCGAGAGTTTCCCTCGCTCCCGAGAACAATGGAGCGCAACGTGCTCGCGCGAGACTTTGCAGGACTCTGAAGCTTTCGAAGCTAGTGGACAAGAGCGGAATCCACTGACGAGGAACTCGACGCTGACAACACCGATACGGTCGTCTTGGTGTTTATTTTCGTTGGTCGAGCTCTACGATGGCGACGACTCCGGGTTCTTGGCCCCGCGGTATCACAATGGTGACAGGAGAAATATTTTCGTTCGTTCTTTCATGGAAGAACTTTTTACAAGAATAAAAGTAACTGTCCCAAAACTGAGGCGAAGGTTCGGACATTTTTAGGAATATTTGACGAAAAAATGTTTGTTTTGTGCTCGTCGAACGCGAAGATTATTCTTCCAGTTTTCGTTGATTCGTTGACTTAAAGGTGGATTGACGTGCTTCAATTACGAAAACGAATTCACGATTTTTGCGCGTGCTGTGGTGAACTTACGGGCCAAAATTTTCAGGCAAAAGGCAACTGAATTTTAAAAAATTCTCCCTCAAAATGAACCCTTTTTTTGGGGAAAAAAATGGTTGCATGTTTTTTCATGGATTCGTGAAAATGTAGTTGAATCAGTCAATGGGAAAATGTTGATAAATTAGTCGACGTAATCCCCAGTTTTCCAAACAGAATTCTTGCCGTTAATTTGCAAACTTTTCAGCGGCTTTAACAGAGAATTCGTTTGCAAATCGTGAGCTCGAGCATCGAATTGACTGAGGAGTATCGTCGGGACTGAAACACGCTTTGGCCAAACAATATTTCGTTGAATAAGCGCATTTTTTGGATAACTGCTCCAGAATTTTGCTCGTTCCAACAACAATTTGTTGAAATAAATTATTCGCTCAATTCGAAGAATTCATTTTTTTTTTGTTTTTGAAGTTATTGTTTCTCCTAAAAAAGTGGAAAGCCACGAAAGCGCGGAGCGCCGGATGATGCAGTCTGCGCTTTCCGCATGTGAGCTATGACGACCACGATCACGGTAAAGTTGCAAGCGTTACTCTCAGCGTGCCGCGGAGATATCCATCGTCGCAACTCACCGCGATTTCCTCGATGATTTATCGCACCGGAGGTTTAATTTAATTCCGGGGTTTTGCAAGATGCCATCGCAAAAGAGAGAGAGAGAGAGAGAGACAGAAAGAGAAATGGCGAAAAAGAGAAAGCCAGATATCAGTCTCATTTCCCGCCTGAGGGACGTATCCGTTCACCTCGGAGATGTTATATCATTTTCACGGGGATGACCCAAATACGAAAAACTTAAAGTTTCGACAAACTTTCAACAAGTTCTAGCGGACTCGGTGATTTCTCTTCAGCTGATCGATTTTTCCCGACTACTTTGGATTGCTTGGAAAAAATATCTTTTCCTTTTGCATCATGAAATCCTCGCACGGATATACTTTTCGCTCAAAATTATTTTTATTTATGGAAGTATACGAACAATTTTTGAACGAATACTGTTCAAATGTTTCATCAAAAATATTTCTTATTTCAATATTTTCATGATTGTAGTGGTCATTTTAAGGGGTCTAGCCTAATTAGAATTTTCAAAAAATCCATTTTTTTATTGCGTTTTTCAAAAGTTTACATATTTAAAAGTATCGTACTGAAATTTTATAAAAATCTGAACAGTCCAAGTGTACTTTTGAGCGGCGTTTACTTGGCTGTCTGAGCGCGATAATATATTCATAAAATCTCCAAAACTATTCCACCGATTCTTACCAAAATTTTACCACGTGTTCTTTATGACTATAGGTATAGCGCATATCACACGATTTTTGGAATTTTTAATGGAACTATTTTTTTTTGCAAAAAACTATGAAAAAAACGTGTTTTTTTGCAGTTTTTGGAAAAATAGCTGTCGTTTTGTCATTTTTGAAAAAATGAAAAATCGTATGATACGCGATGTAGCCATTTGCCTATTGAATCTAAAACCTTTATTTTCTCCGATTATCCATTCCAGAGATTTTATCAACAGCCACGCCCATCTTTTTTTAGGTCTGTCTTCTTCCCCATTTTTCTGTACGAAAACTGGCTAAAATGAATATGAAAAAAACTTTTCGTGTATTTTAAGAGTGTATTTTTTAGGCCTAACACTTTTTATATCCATATTTATAATTTATACCGGTCAAAAAAATTCGTGAAAATACTCTTTTTTTGCTCGTTTAATTAGGGTAGACCCCTTAATGAATATACATAAAAATCATTTTTGTTGTTTTCTGTGAGAATATAAATTCGAAAATTATTTGTTCAATCGACTCGATTCTTGTTAAATTCTAATCCCGTGGTTACGGAAGGCGTTGAAATTCTGTCGATCATACGACAAACATCCGGTTGTTTCAACCACTCAATCAATTTGCTGGCTGAAATAAATCTCACTCGCTACGACGCTGGGGTATCGTTGAACAAATAAATTCAGCAAATTCAGTTGCTCCGTACTCACAAATGAACAATCCGTTTCAACTCATTGATCGGGATAATAACAGAATAAATTATGTTGAATCCTATAATCGTTGTTGCGATTATTTAAACATTGTCGAGTGCAAACTTCGAACAGTCAATCACTGATTTTTATATCGGAATGTTCGAAACCTGATTGACTGAAATAGAGCAAACTGCGGAATGAGATTGAAGTAAATTAAATTTAACCAAAGAATATTCATGCTCGTTCAAATATTCCTGAGCCTCCTAATCGAAAATCGATCATTCATGCCCGACTAAAATAGTGCAAATCGAAATTCACATCGCCATGGAAACCCAATAATTATTTTATGTCCCTTGGATTCTCTAGCTTCATAAAATTTCCACGATACCAAAAAATTCTGTAGTAATACAAACTTTAAGAAGCTGCTGAGATTTTTTTCTTCCTCCAAAGCAGTTGGAACTGGAGACATTTACACTCGTGACTAGAGCAGCCCTCGAAAGGCCTATTGTATGGCACGCTGCAGGGAGGATCTCAGGAACTAGCTTATCGTTCTCTTACAAAAGAAAGCTCGCGATTGTCCATCGAAGGAGCTGGAGAGTCGAGGAGGGAGAAACCGCCTTTCTCACTATCTCTTAAATGGAGTTAATTGTTTTTTAATGGTCGACCGAATAATCAGGTCAGAAAAAGCTCGCGAATTACCGCAGGTGGCTATCGTACAATAGAAAATTCTTAATAATAAACGAAATACCAGAGAAAAACAATTGATTCGAATATCTCTGAAGTTTCCAACGTTGGACTTCAACGAAATTGAAAAAAAAAATTTTCGGTTCACCTCTTTTTATTTATTTTATGAATCACTTCGTGATTCGGAAGGTCCTTTTTTGATTTTTGAAAATTTTCGAACCTTGGAATTTTTTCATAGTCTATAACCTTCGAAAATTGTTTTTTTTTTCGGTCAATACAACTTTGTCTCATTCAACTCAGAATCGCGTGAAATGTGTGTCGAACCCATCGTGGGAGGTCATTTTTTCGATTTTTGAAATTTTCGAAAATTTTCAAAATTTTGAAATTTTTCATAGTCTATAGCCTTCGGATTTTTTTTTTTTTTCGGTCATTACAACTTTGTCTCATTCGACTCAGAATCACGTGAAACATGTTTCGAACCCATCGTGGGAGATTATTTTTTTGATTTTTGAAATTTTCGAAAATTTTCAAAATTTGGAAATTTTTCATAGTCTTCGGAATTTTTTTTTTTTTTGGTCATTACACTTTTGTCTCATTCGACTCAGAATGGCATGAAACATATTTGGAACCTATCGTGAGAGGTGAATGCTCATAGGAAAAATTATATATACGAAATTTTCGAAAATTTCAACCCCCGCAATGGGGGTGTTCCAGAACGAATTTTTCGACTAAACTTGGAATGTCTTACTTTTTTGACCTAACGAAGTGATTCGGGAAATAAAAAAGAGGTGAATCGAGATTTTTTTTTTTTCAATTTCGTTGAAGTCCATCGTTGGAAACTTCAGCGACATTGATTCGAATGAAACCAAAAAAATTTCATTCCTCCTCGGAGCCTTAAAAACCATGAAATTGCATTTTTTTTGCCCTTCAACGAGCTTCAAAACAGAGAATTTAACTCGAAATATAACAAGAATTTAATGTTATTCATTTTTCCAGTGTTTCGTTTTAAAACCGACGATTTGGAGCCTCTTCAAATTCCACCGAGCAAGAATTACAAATAAATTAGTAATCTTTATCATTTTTCTGCAACTCCCATGAATAATGGTAACGAAAACACTGAAATATCAGAGCGAAAGATCGAAGTGGCTTTTATTTAGTCGAAAGCACAATTTGTCAGGTCGAGGTGAAAAAAATCATTTTCGCATCTTATGAAATATTCCAGGCTGAAGGATTAATGCTCGTGTTTTTGTAGCGCGCCTATGCACTAATAAAATTCACGAGACGTAAGCGAAATCGAGTAAATCTAGTCTCTATCGGATAATACATGCGGTAAATGCCTCGGAGTACTCAGCGGTCATTAATCACTCGTTGTTTGCTCCTATCAAATATAGCGGAGATAAAACGTGCAAGTACATACGAGAGTACAGAGCTATGTGTGCTGTAATTGAACGACACTTGATGGCCTTTTTTAGGGCACACGGACGTGTGTGCCCATCAGTTAAGTGTCGAGTCATTCTGTCCTTTTCAATCGGAGTATTCGAGTACTAAGCGAGGTTTTATCGCTTTGTAAATCTTCGTGCGTATGAAATTTTCAATTTTCTCAAAAATCCAAAGTGAATGAGTAACTGAATGTTGTGAGTTTATTTTTCGATGCGAATATTTCGAAAATTCGAATTTTCACGTACGAATATCTCCGCTTCTGAAGGGGCGTGATTTTCGAAGCTGTGCGCACTCGCGTTGAAGCTTGGGTTTCCGAAATTTAGTTGGTAAGCAAAGCATTGCCGCCTGACTGGCGGCGAATTGCTTTAAAATGAGACGGGAAAAGTCGAAGGGTGCGGTGACAACCGGAGGGTCGGGAAATCAGGAAAACGACAAAAAAGGGAGACACTCAGGGAGGAAGATGACTGGAGGATTTGGAGTTATTGCCGCGATGTTTTTCGCAAGTAGGAGGAGAGTGGAGGACCTTAAAGACGTACTTTCGGAGGGGCGGAAAGGGGGTTAAAAACAGATTTCGACTCGGCAGCCCTTCCTGCCTCATTCTCTTTAAGGGGCAAGATGATTTGTATTTTTTATTAAAATGCTCCTGCTCGCAGCCGCACGCATACGCGAGGCCTGTCTCTCTCCGGGGGTCAAGAAGTGCGTGAGAAAGAGAGCTGAAGGGAAGACTCGAGACGAGTAAATCGTCCGAGAGTCGCTGCTTTCCCCCATTCTTTGCACACGATGAAGAATGACTTACTTATAAAATCGTACAAGATCTTTCTGGGCTCGAAATAGGCGACGCTTGGTCGTTAGAGCCGCGAGGGAGAGTCAACTAAACGGCGAGATGGCGCTTTATCTGATTTTTTCTCCCGCTCATTTCTCCTCTCGTAGGCCGACCTCCCCGTGAACTGTGCTTGCCACAGCGATATCTTATATTTCCTCGTATTATGAAGTCGAATAAAAGCTCCTGGAGGAAAAGTTTTGCTAAGAGATGTGAGATCTGAAGTGGACAAAGCGCCATGAAAGATTATGGAAGGCAGCATATCGAGGAATCACTGAGTAAAAAACCCCAAAGCAATACCCCATCGACGAAATGTCTACTTTGTGAACTCGCTTACGATATTTTGTAATCAATTTTTAGAGACAAATAACGCAGGAAGTCCCCAAGGCTCCGAGATTGACAGGACGATACCGCACCAGCCTCTGAAGCTCGTTCTCTCCAGCACTTGCCATCACGCTTACGCCTCGTGCAAGTGAGTATTATTTTTCCTCTTTACGCTGCTCTTGTTAATGTTGTTCTGGGAAAACGTGTCAAGTGTGAACGTCAATGACTTCTGCTCGTTCGTGATGATTGCACATTTCGATGCTAATTCGAGAAACAATGAGCAGCCTGAGGCAGAAGCATCAATAAATAGTATATTACGACCCTAGGCCCGAAAGTTGGATTTCCTGGCATGTGCTATATGAAGGCCGAGGCGAAGCCGAGGCCTTCATGTCGCACATGCCAGGGCATCCAACATTTGGGCCGTGGGTTGTATACTATTTTTCTTGATCCCGTAGCCGAAAGTACGTTCAATAATTACTAGCAATCGCGAGGGGGGGAGGGGGGGGGGGCGCCCGCCCGACTTTTGCAGGACCGAGGCGAAGCCGAGGTTTTGCTGGTCGGGGCGGGCATTAAAAACATAAACACAAAGTCAAAAAACACACACACAAAATATCACACAATGATACAACAATATTATTAGTACAAATAAATAATTCTTTGATACATGTCTGATTTAAAGTCCCATGATAGTTAACAATTTCTATATATGAATATTTCCCGCTATACTTGACAATTTATATGAATATGTGCTTTCCTATGAACCTGGAATCTGGAAATACAACATTATTCGGGACGACCATATTCATTTTATTAGTCCCGTTACATTATTTTCTGTTTTCTCATCTGAACGAACAAATGTATGTTATTCGTCCGGATTCATGGCAGTATAGCGCATAACATGAATGATAGAAGCTACGCTATACGCGCCCGCTTGAAGCAAATAATAATGATGCTTGGCAACGAATAAACAAAATCATGGCAACGAATACAGGCTTCACATTCATATATCGAAATGAAAGGATCACCGGCCGCAAAAATATCGTCAGAGCGCATTGAAGTTAGCCGAGTTAGCCGGCCACGAAAAATGCTGTTCCCGGCCTGAAATGCGGCCGGAAAGTGCGTACTTTCGGCTAGGGGAGCAAGAAAAAAGATTTTTTCGTTCATTTAAGGGTGCATAAGAATCCAGCTCACTGAACAAATCTCACTGAACAAAAAATCTCTTTACATATGAAGGGAAGCCATGAATCCCTCGATGCACAAAGCCCATTTATTTGTTTAACAGAAACGATTCCGAGTGTCGAACTCTTCTTCAACCGGTGCTTAATCACTGCGACGTGTCGAGCTGCGCACGTAACGAATGCATGAACGCCCTTCAACATTTCTACAAGAAAGCCAATCACAAGCACTCCATGGAAATTGCCTTCTGCCTGTGCAAGTGAGTAATCGGATCTCCTGACTCGTGGCGGAGCTCGCGCAAAAAATACGAGCAGGGAGACCAATACGATAATAATATAGCGAGAAAAAGGCAGTGCGAGATCTTTCCGTTCATTCCAAGAGCCAATTTTGATTTATTTCACAGGATGATTCTCGTGTTATTACTAAGAAAGATTAGAAAATAAAAAGAAAGCGTGTCTTTGACGTGAAGAAACGGAGGAAAGATTTGAATTCGAAAAATAGAAAAACGAGGGGGAAGCTACCGCGCGAGCGGATTCCTAGAACTAATTATCTATCGATCTCGTCATCACTCAGAGCTTCCACTCTTCCTCCGAGATCGTTCCTTCATAACTTACGAATGCTGTCATAAATCGTGCAGCAGAAAGCCAGAAAAGGAGTGAGGAAGAGAGATTAAAACACGTTGTGTTGATTGGAACAAAAAAGCTCGCAGTTTACCCGAGTCGTTTGCTATTTAAGGAGGTACGGCTACTTCCATCGAGTCGAAAAAGAGTTTAAATTAATATTACCCACAATTATTCTGATTTTTGTTGAATATTCACATTATCGATTATGATTGCTCAATAATGACCCACATTCTTGATAAATGATTTATTTAGTAGAGATAAAATGAATAATTCGATTCTTGGATTACCTTAGTTGGATGCAAGAGCACCAAAAACTGATACGGAACTTCCACACATTGCCCCAATAAGGGGACGTACTTTATCATGTCAAAATGTCCAACTTTGAAAATTTATTACGTACCAACGAGCCGGTCAATATTGTTTTAATTTTGGGAACAGCTGCATAAAGTATTCGTTAATATATCATAAAAATTTCAACTCCGAAAGGCGGATTTCGAGTCGTGCTTCCTTAATATAAGAAAAAAAAAAACTCTCGGCCATGAGGATCAAATATTCCTTCAACATCGTGGGAGACCAACGTTTTTTTTTCTCGTCACATTGTCCGAACCTGTTTTTAATTTCCAAAAAAAAAAAAAAAAAAATAACTGCGGTAGCTCTTTATACACGAACACAGAGAAACACAATGGAAAGAAACTTGTAACGTTTTCAATGACCAATTCTTCGAGTTGTTCTATTTTCACTGTGGATTCGCTGTAGCAAAATTGTTTTTTTTTTTTTTTTTTTTTTTTTTTTCCGTCGAATCCCAAAAGCCCCGCGTGTGTTTTAACTCTCATTTTCAGTCTGCAGCGTCCATAGACTCGTCGAGCTGCGTTCAGCTCATTGTTCGAGACATTCGCGACAAGTTTATTCTCCTCTTTCCCCCTGCTCCGCTATCCTCTTCATTCTCTTTTGTACAATTTATCCTCCGAACCCGTACCCAGAGCCTTTCTTATTCCCTCTTCCGCATGCTCTCTTTATTTCCACTTTGTACTTTCGTCATTCGTATTTATGTATATAAAGAGCGTCCTCAAAGTTGCGGCCGAGTTGACAGGTGTGTGACGTTTGACGGGCGACGCTGCAGCCCCGAAAGTTGGCCCAGCCGAGGAGCTTCCTCGTCTTCGACTTTGGAAAGGCAATTTGAAGTTTTTCTCATGAAAATTCCGAATTTTCTGGTCCCGATGACTCGAATCTTGATCTCGGGACACCCTCTATGCAGCTTTTCACATTCGTCGGCTCATTTCCAGGCTCTCCGCGCCAATGAATAATATAATGTTCCATGCGGACTGTCAGTGCGCTGCTGAAAACGTTCGCCCAACAATCAAATCCCCTGCCATAAAATACTCGCTCGTGGTAATGATCCCTCGCTATAATAATGCGTTGCCTCACCCCCCCGCTGACTAATTAGTCTCGGTGTATCACGCCAAACGGTCTAGACCAAAGTTAGACGAAGTTGAACACAGCACAGACGAACCGTCACGCCGTACATTTGATCTCTCGCAATGTCTTCGTCTCAATGAGATGAATTTATGAATCAATTTGTTTTTTTTTTCTTCAATTGACAGAAAAACCGAAGACAAACGGGACGAGTGCATCATTGCTCAGGAAAAAATGCATCCGGCATGCGCGCAGCGGGTCGAACTCGCAGAAATGCCGACCTGCCACAGCCTCGCGGAAGTTTGTCGGGAGGACAAAAGCTGCAGGTGAAAAAACGTTGACTGAAATTATCGTGTGAACTTTTGAATTCAATCATCCGATGAGATCGTGGGGATTCGAATCAACTTCGTTTTCCCATTGGATTCGAGTGTTTTTTAAACTTTTTTATTCTCAAGTTCGCTTCCATTGAACTCGTTATGCAAAGCTTCAGAATCGCGTTGAAATATATCGACGAATGACGCCGAGGAGAAATAAAATGGAAATCAATTGAGCCAGTGAATCGGCGGTGAAGTTTGCTCGAAGCACACAGAACGCTGAATTTCTTTTATGTTTTTGATTATCTTTTTAAAATGATTACTTGTTTTTTTTTTTTATTTTTCATGCTTGCTTATGAAAAATCAATATTTTTGATTATTCGTTCATCTGTCATGTTTAGAATAAAATTGGAGCACTACGAGCAGAGTTGTGCGGTGGACAGCGTGACAAAAAAATGTGCCGGTCCGCCGAGCGATTGCAGAAAAGCGATGCTCGGTATTTTGGGAACGGAGTTGAGATCGAACTGCGCCTGCAAGGGACAGGATTTCGCACAGTTGTACGTTTGCCTTGGATGGCAGAGGCTGCTCTGGGTGAATCCTTGTGTCGGTAAGATTCCATCCATCAAATTATGTAGACATACTTCCTGCTTCATTCAACAGCATTACATAATATTTTATTGAAAACGTTGAAAGAAGCTTCTCCAATGGGCGTCCGGTCATCGGAGATCCTGCTGAGAATTTACTCCAAAACCATCTAATTTTCAAGTGACAGTTTTCGAGCAAGTGGCGCGCTCATTGTTCCCGTTTAACAATGACCGACGATAATCCTCCTGCCCGAATAATCATCCGTTTTCGAGAATAAAGTAGATTTCATTTCCAGCTGCTTCTCCGCACTCTTCAGATCCGTCGAAACTCGAAATTTGTTGACAAGATTTTTGCTCGATAAAAATTTCGTTCCCCCGCCAAATTTCTTTTCTCCGTGTCCAAAACAATCGAGGAGAAATAGCGATTGAAATCGCACCCAGAAGTATCACCAGCCTGCCTCAATGACTATTGTTCGTGTCCTCGAATCCATAGTCGAATCTCAAAAGGACTATCACGCCAGAAAAAAGCACCATCACCCGGGACACCAGCATCCAAAAACGATGTCTCCACCGCCGACGCTTCCAACGACGAGTACGACGATGAGCACGTATCTCGTCACCACCCTCGAGGTCATTGAGCCCGTGGAGGACAACGTGATTCCGGAAGTGACGAGGAATCCGACGACACAACCGAGTCCCACGACTGAGACGAGTACGGTGACCGTTCCCACCACGACTCCGAGTACGACAACGCCGACTACTCCAGCCACGACGACGCCGACGACGACAACAACTACGACGACGACAACGCCACCGCGTGAGTATTTCCACGGTATTCGACGTCCCCATTTTCCTAACGCTTATCGTCGAAAGTTGATACACGTAACGACGTTATTTCGGTGCGATTATGTAAATATTGTTTGTGCCTCGGTAAATAAGCAACAAAAAAACGTAACGAGCGTCGAAGAAAATTTGTACCGACACTTTTCATTGGTTCGCAGGTTTCTGCGTGGTACAAAGACCGACCCAGAGTCATCAGTACATTCGCGAGGGCAAAGGAAAAAGGGTGAGTCATCGGGCTGCGTGAGGAGTTTGCAATTATAAATTTAACGCAAATCCGATATTTCGTTGTGAAAAATACCAACGATAATAATGAAAATACATCGGTACGCTCACTCGTGAACGGAAAACGATCGTGGGATTTTGAGCAGAGTCGAACATCCAAGTGATTGTCCGACTCAATGGAGTGGCCAGATATAAAAAAAATCCCAGAATACGCGCTCGTCAATTTCTCGTTCAAAACATGTGAAAGCATGTGAAAAATTCGCTGGCAACGTACTCGAGGGCGCGTTGTAAAATGTTGAAGTAACGTTGAAAGCCTCATGGAAATATGACCGCTGGAATTCCGTGAGGATTTTCGAAAACAAAGTCCACTTCGAACTGAACACACAGTACTGAAAGGAATCGGAGAACGTTCAATTAGTACGCTTGCAAAAGGGAACAAAAAGATTTTACATTTTTCATCAATTAGTCAAATAATCGTACACGTAAACGACCTCGAAGGTAGGAGAAAATGAACGAGCATTCCCGAAACAATAATTCTTCAGAATTTCATTAAATTAACATCCAATTAAAAAACACGAATGAATTGTTCAATTGAAAACAATACCAGTACTCTTGCCAATTGTGAATGTATCGAAAGGAGGAAACAAAAGGTTTCGCAACATTGATAAGAACGTAATTGTAAATGAAGAACGAATAAAAATAATTTTTTAATGCTTTTTGGATCAGCTTTACCGAGATAACGAGCCAGAATGTTCGGAGCTTTGTCAGTGCGGCGAGGGCGAAGTGCTCGTATGCAACACTATATGCGTAAAGCCATCACCGTGCAAGACCGACTTCGCGTTTTACAACCATGCCGCGCCCGCTTACCAGGCTTATCGTGGACGTTGTCTCTGCTACAGCGGACGATTCATATGCATGCGGCCCTCGCCCGGTGAGTAATAAGCCATTTTCCTCACTCTCTGTGTCCTGCATAGGAGTACACGAGCCAACAACTTCGGGGTTGACATCAACCGCGACAGTTGGAGCGTACCTCGTAGACAAATGTCCGGTTGATGAGGCGACAGCAAAAACGCACGAAGTTACATCAACTTTCAAATAATACGGACTTTCCATTTTTCGTCTCCGTTATTTTACTTCGAGATCATCCGTGTTATTCGACGCGACTGCGTTTCCACTGAACTTTCAGTTCCGTTTTACTCTCCCGTGGTGATTGAGATAAATATTCTGGTTACCGGGAGAAAATTGCGTTTTCGCAAAATTCATTACGGAAAATGCGACAATTTTTTTCCCACGAAAACGTGGCTCATAAAACTTTGCCAATTCGATTATATTGCGACTCGAGGAAATGTTGCCCTGAAAAACCCAAGTGCAAATTTGTACCAGCGTGGTGTCTACGGGCTAAAACAGTTTTCAAAAAAAGGTGTAGTCACGTTGGAATCCAATATGGCCGATGGCGTTTCAGACCCTTGAAAAACAGATGAAAAAAGCCAATTTTTAAAATCAAGTTATTAAATTTACGTTGCATTTTTATAAATGAACATTGACGTTTCTCGTTTACTTTTCTACAAAATCTGTCGTAGGCATGAATTTTTATATTTTTTCTTACAGCTGTAAAATACCCAATTTCGTTGATCAAACTCCCTCGTTCGTCAATCAACGAAAAAAATATTCGACCTACTCACCATTTTAAATCCACCAAAATGGATTTGGTTGAGGCTTTTTCCCAGAAAATTTCTGCAGATGAAACGATGATCCAAAAGAAATGGTCTCTGCCGCTGTTTAGCTTGTTGAAGCACGAGCAATTAAATCCAGATGTGCAACCCAAGACGTTCATTTTTCGTTGGCGCTCGTTACACACGATGCTTTATATCGCGTTGTCTTCTATTTTTTCTTTTCTTTGTTCACCCTTGTTTGTTTTATTATCCTTACATTTCCGCGAGTAGAATTGCGAGAGCACGCAGAGCTCGGAACGTCAATGAGTTTTACGATACAATAAAAGGGCCCTTCCGCGATGTATAATATTACACTCAGGCTTTGCTGCTCGTGGCCAAGGAAAATGGATTTATATAGGTCATCAAGGGGAAGCTGGACTACGGCGCGGAACCGGGGTTCCACGATAACCTCGTTGCGACCATACGCACTTTGCTCTCTCCCCTTTTCCTTTCTCTCTCTCTCTCTCTCTCTCTTAATTATCCGCACATTTGATTCGCTTTCTCAAGCAATTATCCTGCTCGCGAACGACGAGGAATGAAGTCCCACGTCGTCTGGACACTGCGGAGTTAAACTGTCAATAAAACTCTAATCCGAAAGCGTTCTTCTCATGCAATGTTTGTCGGTTTATCGTACGCAGAGGCCTACAGCATACCTCACGGAGTTTTCATGTTCCTGGGATACAGCGAGGCCGACGAAACGATGCTGAGGCCCCACAACAACCTGACAGTCCTCGACGCGGTCAACTCCCTGGACAAATTCATGCGCGAGGAAGTCAATAACCAGGTAATATTAACTGCTACGAAGAGGAAATTACTAAGAAGAGGAAAAAACTTTTGAGAAATGCTTGCACGTTGTTTCCATTGTACTACGCGGAATTATGCGTTTCTGCTCGTCTGCGAGCACTAACTTGTCTGTATGCGTGTGCGAGTGTGCATTTGTACGGATATAATAGTGATGTTGGAATCGATTTAAGCAGACGGTGTGCACCCTCTTCCTGTACAACGTTACGAGGGAGAATGTAATTGCGGTAGCACGTCTCGGCGGGGATAATCCAGCCTTGAATAGCAGCCAGGCACAGAGCCTGCAGCACCTGCTACGCGTCAAGGTAAGTGAGAGGGAACCTTTTACCTACAATATTGTTCTATATTCGTATTTCGCAAAATTACACTGACAGATTGTGGAATGTATGTATGCAGGAAAAATGAAAATTTCAAAGTTGCGGAAATGAAAAAATAGGAAGAATGAGAACGCTGATATAATTTCGGTGTCAAAGTTATGTCGTTTGCCTGAAATGAGATTTCAGGAAAAATTGAAAATGCCAAGAGTACCGGTAGAATGCGGGTGAAAATCGTTTTTTCATCATTTTTTTCATTTTTATTCAATTGTTTGTTGAATTTCAGACCTCGGAGCCTTTCCGTTGGCTTTTTTTTTACAGTTTCACTTTTGAAAGCTCCATTTTGGAGGAGACGCGAAGAATCAGCTGTGCGTGGATCGCAATCTGTTTATTTCTGGAACTCTGAACTTTGGAACGACGCGTTTTTAGAGTCCTGTGAAATATGGAAATGAGTGTTATTCAATAACTCCGGAATTTACGTCCAAGTTTTCGAAAAGTTGAGTTTCACATGGTCGTGACGAGACTTCAATTACCTTAATGATCCCGCAGTCGTTAAAAGGCTCGTGTACCGAACGAGAAGCGCAGGAAAGCAACGGAAAGTAGTACTTTCACTGAGGACCACGCGCCGGACTCATGGTCTGAAAAACTGGAATGAACGCACAAGAAAAGATCATAAAATCGTTGGGAACATAATTATTCTCCATTTTCATCTGAATTATAATCACCCTCAGGGTTATAACAACGCACTAGTTTTCTTTGGACTTTCGTCTTGGCGGTCTGGCGGATCGCGGGGACTCACGTACCACCGGGTAGAATAAAAAGGGCGCGAGTATAAAATGCGAAGGAGAGAACTCGAAACAAATCCTAGTCTCGTTAACTTTCTATCCGCAGCGGGGTTAGTTAACGCGTAAACATTAATTACTCGTTTACGTGAACAGCGGAGTGTGTACTCGCGTGCACACCCTGACAAATGTGTATTATGTAAATGGCTCCAGACGTGCTTTCCTCGCACGAGGACTAAAAATGTGTTTGGTGTATCGCGCGGCGTTATTCACGCCTCGTGTCGTACTCCTCGCTCGACAAACTTTCTCTCGAGATTCATGCTAAAATGTCGGTACCCAAAGAGCGTTGCGACGATACAGAAATCCTTGAAAAACGTGCGTCTCTACTTTCTTCGATTTTCCTTCGAAACGGAAGCGTCAAAAATCCGATTTCAATGCTTTTTTGCCCCTTTTCAAGAGTCAAATCTGTAGCGCAAAAATTAGCAAATTATTATCGAGCAAGGGAAATGTGGGGGGGAGTAGTGAGCTCGTGACGTCAAGAAACGCGTCGTTCTCGAACAGAATGAGGCATCTTGACTGGGTCTCTCCACCACATCGACTCCTGCCTAGCCCTTGCGAAGGTGCACTTCGGTGCACTTCTGAAATTACCCGTCTATTTTACTCTCTCCCTTGTTCCGTCGCGTCTCTTTCGTCACGAAAGCGAAGCTTCCCAACGCAATTCCGGGGTGCTATCGTCAACGCCTGGGGCCAAAAGACGTCGTGTAGCAACATCACGGAGCAACGCGAACGTGCAAATGCGTTCCTCGCCCCGTGGATTTATACGAAGAGCCTCGGCGAACCTTCAGCCAGTTTTGTTCGCTGCTCGACGTGCTTTTTTCCTCGAGACTGATTCACCGCGACCGGAAGACACTCTATTTTAATTCATTCCTCCCGGTATTTCCCAACAATTGCTCTCTTCCTGGCTGGAAATAATGTTTTCATTGGAGCCCAACAAGAAAAATGCTTGAGCGTTACGCTGCAGTAGAAAAATCCACATGAAACCCGATCGAATGTAATTCAGCTTATTCCCCAGATCCTGATTAATTATATTCGCACAAAAACGTTGCAGAAACAGCACACCGATGCAACATCCTCCCCGACACATGCGCCCTTATTCCACTCGATGCGGACTCGCCAACGAGAAACCGGGGAAAAACATTCCTGTGATAAATTCCCTGTACAAATCCACTCGAATTACGAGTCCTCGCATTCACGGGGGCTCGAAATAACGCCAAAACACCGGGAAGAGAAAAATCGTTAAAAACGAGTTAAATTCCTGGAGATTTTCGTGTTCGGGCGAGCTCATTTCCATCATCGCGGATCCATACCCACATTCATAAGGAAACAGGAGGCAGTGAAAGACTCGATGTACATTTGGAGTAACGAGGATGCAAAAGTTTGTTTGTGAGCAAAGAGAAAGAGGAAATTCCGAGAGCAACTACGTGGGAAAGTCGCAAGGGGGGGAGTGCTTAGTTTTCGTGGAGTGTATATATTCAGAGGCTGATCAGAGTCGTCGAGGACTCGAGGCAGCGTCGCATCGAAGGATCGTTCTCTCGAAGACACGGAGATCCGCGGAGGGAGTACGGCAAGGGAGAGCAAGCGGCGGGTGCGGCTTATCAAAACGTCGTCTATGATACTTGAGCGGGTTTCGTGAGAGGAAATCTCTGCGGCCAGTTTGTGTACTCGAACAAGAGGACTCTCGATGGATCCCCATGTGTACGTTGAAATTCCAATATTTGTCAGAGGCAGAACTTTTAGCGTGAATATCTCTCGCGCAGTCTCTCTCACTTGCTTTTACACAAATGAGCATTTATTAAGGTTATTGCGACGTGCATCAGCCGCAGTAAAGAAAAGCCTTAACGAGCGCGCTGCTTCCAATGGAAGGGCCCTATGAACCGCGGCGCGGTGACCCGAAAACTGCCTTGACAATGCCGAAATACAGTTTCAAACAATCTTCACCACAAATAGATCATTTTATTCTCCGTCTCTCTCTCTCTGACTCTCTCGCTTGGGCTCGTTCAGTCGAAGGACTCTGTACACGTGTACGGAAGGACACTACGATTGTATGCAGAGAGTGTCCTCGGAATGGAAGCCAAAAAAATGGGCGATGAATGACGAAATTTGGGAAAAAAGAGTGAATCTTCACTTTCGCAGTGTATGAGCTCAGATGAGGAGACGTTTTGACGATTAATGAGGCTAAAAATGGGTCGTAGGTTGAAGAAATGCTTCGAGATTAATTATTTGTTGCTGATTCTTTGTTACTCTGTCGCAGATTCGCTCCACGATAACAAGTTCCATGATCTGTGGTGGATTTACATTTCAGATTTCATGGATTATAAATTCTGTGTAATCTCACCTCTGAAAGGAGACTTTCAGGGCACCCTGAGGATGTGATCCACGGTGATTCTCCACCTGGCACTGCATTATTTCAATTAAACCATGCTCCGTTGACGCGCTCGTTGCTTTGTGAGAATTTGCAGTTATTGGAGTAATTATATGGCCGTTAGAATGTATGCACAATGTCTGAAGAGCTTTCTGCAAATGTAGTGGTCGTTGTAACCGAATGAGGGGAAGGGATGAACACACAGAACTCGAACAAGTAGCGGAGAAAATGAGGGACAAGGGAGAGGGAAAGGGAATGCCGACCAATGCCGAGAATGCGTCGCGATATTCCGACTAAAAATCGTTCAACATCGCATTTTTCTACTCTATAAATTTTCTCATGTAAGTTAATACCCATCCTTTCAGATCCAACGCACCGGCATCATTAGACTTTATGAAAATTCCTATCATTTTTGACCTTTCGTTTCTGAACTATTTTCTTCTCTCTCTTTATTCCTCTTTTTATCGAACTTTGCTATTTCTACGGCATTATTCGTATCTTTATTAAATATTCAGTCAAACATTTTTCTATAAATTTCCCCCAAAAATGCTGTTCCGATTGAAATATCAGTGGATAAAATTGACGAGTAATCGGAGGAAAGAGGCAGGACCGTCGAAAATTAGTCAATTCCAAAAATAGTTTGACACTAAAATAATAATTTTTATAACAATCGATTGATTTCCCTGAGAGCTCGTGGTTCTTTGCACAACAAATAATCGATTTTCTTAAGAAAGTCTTGATATTTAAACAGAGTTTACATGGATAGTCGACCGACCCGTATATTAATTTGCAATCAATTGACAAATTGTTTCTTCTTCGCTCGCGTCATTCCTGTCAGTCTTCTATCTTTTATCTTGATCCATTTCCCTTTGTATTTTCCCTCTCTCCAATGCGATTTTTGACATAAAAACCTACAGTATTTTCGCCAGGGACGAACGAAATTTCGAGTTCAGTCAGCAATCAATGACTTGTAATTTCATTCGCTAAAAGATGAGTTGAAAAAATGTATTTACAATTTCGAATTAGTAGCTCTGACGTGGATATAACTATATTTTTAATTAGTGAGTAAAAATCGGTCCAATTTAGACACCCATAAAATACGATCCTTCGGGCATGATCTGCCTTAATCATCAGTGGCTGTTGCGTTCCGTTTTTCGAAGCACGGAGATAAATGAACTGTGGAAGTCTCAGCGATAGATTTTATTTTCAAAGAAAAATGATGAGCTCCGCGATCCCCGCGGTGATGATCCTAAAAAAAGAGTTATTATTGCTCCGCGTTCGGTCTCGATAGCTAGCGAAGTAGTTGATCGCGAGGGTAGATGAAAAGCGGAAAGAGAAAGACCGCAAGAGGCTTGATCGAGGGGGAGAGAGAATGAGAAAAAATCGGATTGAAGAAGCGAGATTGGTGAGATCAGTGTTTCTCGAACTCAACGATCACCCCGAGGCTACTAAGTCGACCTTTCCGAATTCCGAGACAGTTTCAAGCCTCCTACTGTTGGAGAGCCAGCACGCGTGATGGGGTTACCGGTTCTTTACCCCGGAGCTGGACTGACAGGGGGCGATTTAGCCAACCTCATACTTCCTTCGCTTCTATATCGCTTGTAAAATTATACGAGGTGGTCGAAAAGTCACACGCGATACACTTTCGATCCTCCCTTTAAATATGAGACTACACTTTCCGGTGCGGCGCTGTACTCGCACAAACGTCTTGGCTTTTCCTCTCATTTCTCTGGACCCACCCCCCCCCCCTCCTCCCGCTCCTCCTCCTTCCTTCTCCCCCTTACAGACTTTATCCACGACAGAGCCTGAACCTCGGCTCCTCCCTGAGCCAAACGGCTCGTTCGATGAATCGAAGATACTTTTTTACTTTTTCCGTCTTTCTCTTTCCTCGTTCGTTCGCTTAGTTTTTTGTTTTATTCCGGCGCTGGTGCTTCAGTGCCGGATGAACCGAACTCCCGTAATCCCGGCAGACGACCTCTCTACTCACGTTATTTGGCTCTTGGCCCTTATCCTCTCACGGTACAACGCGACGTATATATACGCATCGCGAATACTCCCGAGGTCGCACGAGGAAGGGCGCCCCTGTAAGAGCATTCCGCATCCTCGCCAAGCCCTTTTAGATCGAAGACGACGAGCCGTCTATATAGAGACGAATAGCACGAGCACAGTATTAACCTCGCTTTCAAGACGCTCTTGAGTCATCGCTCGCTACTGCAAAGCTGCCCTTTTTCCGTATTTTTCGTTATTCTTTTGTTTTGATTTTTAAAAATTTTTTTTCCGCTCACTCCGAGACCACGTTTATGCTCTCGTTCTCAAGGCATACTCGGTGCACAGAAAATCCTCCCCTTCGCGATAATATCGCTCGGGAAACGAAATCCGTATATCTATACTCGCGTAGCACCTCCCCCTGTATATACATACAGATTTAATCGTGCAAATGCGAATGTGCCCGTGGCCCTTTCGACCCTTGTCGCAAAAGAGTGTGTCACGAAATGTCGTGACTCTCGCCACTTCCGCAAAAGCCCCGGACTTTCTCTCTTACCCGAAGTGTACAAGCTTTTTCTTCCTTTTTTTCTTCTGCGTTCACTACTTTTTATTATTTTTCTTTTCTCCGTATCGATTTACTAATTTCAGCCTCTCTCCCGGACTCGCCCTCCCTCTGTCTCTCTTCTGGCCTCTCCCCCTGCCACCGGCTCTCGTACTCACATTCGGTCGAGTTGTGAAAATTCGATCGTAAAAACCTGCGCCCCCGCTCGCTCCGCAACCTTCCACTTTTTATCTCGCATTTATTCAGAGCGGTGAATTTAAAAATCGGAGAAATTAAAACCGCGCGTGCTTCTTGAACTGAGGCACGAGCGATCAAGCTCGGCCCCGATAAGACACTTTCTTCGCGTTTCGATTCCATTAAACGCCAGCCGACTTCCCAAGTTTCAGCACAATATTCGAGCCAGTCTCACTCGCGAGTCGGGAAAAACCGAGCCGGATTCTCCGTCGTCTCTTCGCCCCCTCCGTCGATCATCCTCTCCAAATTTTGTCTCTACTCAGCACCAACGATCTCGGAACTCTCGACACAAAATGCTCGCAACTTCCAAGAGGAACGTACCGGCGGAAGCATCTTGAAATCCGAACGGAGGAAAAAATAGACGCGCCGAAGGTCAAACGAACGTAGAGAAGAGCGCGGGAGATAATTGCAACGGGAAACAGAGAATCTTGAAGAAAGCTTTAAGCGCGCATCCACACGTACAGCGTGAGTGGTGGCCGAGAGGACAGAGGTTGGCTCACGAGATCGATACTCAGGGATGCAGGCCCGTAGGTGGCTTTATTGGCTTTATGCCAATGCCGGAGCTATCTATGTGGAACACCTGCGCGTGTACTACATCGAACTACATAAATATCTATGTGTATATAGATTAATGTGTTCCCCCGCGACTTGGCCTACACTTAGTCCTTATTCGTGATAGAAAGAACCCGATAGAAGGGAGTGCAGAAGGGGCTACTGCGCGTCCAAGACTTTGGCTCGAATATTAGATTTTGTAGGAAGCAGATTGGAGTTGCTGGGGAATGAAAATATTGTAAGTCGCCCCGGTGACGCGACAAGGAACGAAGCTTCGAACCCCTCGAAGGGAGCTTCCGGAGGAGCCTGGATCGAGATCCGAAGAAAAAGCTTGGTCGCTCGTCAGAAAATGACTCGAATGAGGAGCCTGAAAATGGTGGAAACAGAGCTGGCTCTCATAGGAATGGAATTTCGTTTGAAATCTTATGTAGACGAGAGGCAATATTTTATGGTAGTTTATACAGTACGCAGGTATCGGTGAGAGTATCGAGAGCGAATGGCGAGGAGCGAGCGAGCTGGAAGGATACTTCCGGCACGTTTATACCTAAGGGGTTGGAGGGCGGGCTCGGCTTTCGATGAAATAACCCAAATTCGTGTATAACATATCGAGAGCCCGGAGTATAGGTGTATAGACGTCGAGCGATATGTCGAGCTTATCGACATTTCCGGGCTGGATATGTGTATCCGGAGAGAAATGCAATCGGCAAAAATGGGACTTACAATAAAAATGCTAAATTCAATCTTTTCAAGGGTTCGAGAGGAAGGAAGGGCTGCGGAGCAGGCAGTAGGTGAACGTGGAATGAGGTATGTTCGCGAAATTCCGGCGCATAGAATCCGCGTGCTCGAAAGTAAGAAAGGATCCCTCGGAGAAAGAACAATTGCAGGATCCTGACGGTATAAACGAAAAATCGAAGAGTGAATTTCTCCCTCTTCAGATCTCTAATTTTCCACGTCGGAGAGTAAGCCTCCTAATGAAATGGGTTACTATTTTCCAGTGTTCGTAGGATGGCTTACTTGTTTCATCGAATCGCCTGTTATATTCAACAAAAGTATGGGGCTCATCCTCCATTCAAACTTCCCAAGACCATCAACCCCGATACGGATCAAAAGATAATCGAAGCGATGTGCCCTTCTCTCGCTCCTCTTCACTCCCCCGATTCATTCTCTGAAATTTAATTAAGTGCCGGATGGCAAGCTGAGATTCGTGAATGGGCGCGGGGGGTTGAGAACCGATGAAGGCATTCTCTTTCAGCCCCATTGAAATACCCATCGCTGTATTCCTATTTACGTGTATATCGCGTACAAAGTGTAAAGTAATTCGCTCTCGCGATCGAATTCGAGGAGTCGAACGGCGACGTTCGATTGAAAGGATTGTTGCTTTCTCATCGATGCGTATATAGCGAGCGCTGAGAACCGCTCTCGTTCTCGACCCGCTCGGTGTATATGAACCGAGTGGATCTGTCGCTCCCATAACCAAACATTTTCTATTTCAATGGCCCCATCGTTTCGTACCTCTTGACAGGGAGGGAAGAAAGGCGCGTGCGGGAGGAGCAGGAAACGGAGCAGAGACGATTGTCAAAGCTCGGGAGTGCGGAGAGCTCGCTGCGATTTCTTGAGAACAAAAGGAAAAAGTATTCGCAGCGAGGCTCCTGAAAATGCGACCTTTTCGATAAATAGGTCGTTACGATATCGAAAGGTTTTGAGGCCGAGAAGATACCGTGCACGAGCCTCGGCACGATTCGTTCCCGACCGTGTCGCTCGTCTTCGAACAAACAACGGAAATTCGCGCAGTTTCCGCAGAGTCCGAAATTTCTGTACGCTTATTCCTTGAACAGTCTCGTGCGAATGATTCCAGCGGGAATCGGGCTCGCGAACACGGGCGAACGTATGTGCCAGCAAAAAGATAGGCGACGCCGGCAGCGCGTGCTGCTTTTCCATTGAGATAAGAGAGATACAATTCATCGGGCGATGTAGTCGATAATTAAAGTTGGCCTATCCACGGCTGCCAACGGTATCTCGCAAACGGGCTGCGAACTTGGCCGTAAGATAGGAAGAGCGAGAGCGGCCGCGGAGGTTTTGAAGAGCTAGACGGGAATAGAGAAAAAATATCGCTGACTTAGGACGGGGGGCCAAAGGCTGACGGCCTCCCGAGGCCCGAGGACGTCCCGTCGAAGGGCTAGGTCGCCCGCAATCTTGATATTTACTCGTGGCAAAGGGGCAACCTGCGAAAGGCGCGGATCAAACATTTCGCGTGTTGGAGGACGCCGAAGTACTTTACCACGTACAACATCGAGCCCCGCGTACAGATATAGCTTGAGCAGGAAGTCCTTTATCGACATGCGCTTACGTGTTTGCCGACGTTATTAGAATTCCTTTCCTTCCAAGAATCGACGAGGCGTCGAAAGTATACTTCTTTCCTTTCTCCACTATTTTCCTCTCACCCCCGCCGTTTCCCCACTGCGCTTTCCACCCCTTTTTCTCCATGATTTTTGTTGCCTGTCGTACAACCCTTTGCCTCCCCTTCTCCCGCCCGCCCGCCGCTTTAGACTCGGTTTCTCTTTAAACTCACCCAAAAGCCTGCATTCCCTCTCCAGCGACTCGCTCCTTCCTCTTGTCAAGAGAAAATTAATTCCCCGGGCTCGCAGGGAGTCCGTTACGTTGAGGATAACCACCTCCTCGTCCCAATTGTCCTATCCGCTCTTCCAACATTCTTTCACACTCTCCGTACCTCCGCTCCTCCACCGCTCTCGTAACCAAGATGTAAAAAAACTCGCTATGAGAATCCCCTTGAAAAAATACGCGTACCACAGTGCGACGACGAATTCGAATGAAACATTTGCGGGTAATATTTCACGTGGGATTGTCGGAGGGAGAATAATCGAATTGTAGAAAAATTGAACTGAGGAGTACACATTTTTATTCTCTGGTTCGTTATTTCATTTCGTTTCTTTTCGGTTTTACACATTTTTTCAGGTCTGACGGGTTGTTAATTTTTTCCGACCGCTCGTTATTGTTTCGTTATTTTTATTTCATTTCTTTTCGATTTAACACATTTTTCCATTTTCGATAGTCCTTTTTTTTCGTTCGCTCGTTATTTTTTCAACCGACATTTCGTTTCCTTCGTTTCCATTATTAGAAATTTTCCTATTATTTCATATCGCTACTGTTTTTTTTTTTTTTTTTTTGTAGAATCTTGTCGAGTTACGAAATTTTTTGGTTGTACAACCGTCGTTGTTGTATTTCATTCCCATACTTTTTCCCAACTCCATTGTTTTCAGGGTTTGCCATGTATTTTGAGGGGGATCATTGAAAAATGTTTTTTCCGTGGTACTTTTTCAAGGAATTGTGAACACGCCGACATTCTTGTGCTCCGCATTGCTGCAAATTTCGTTTTTCTTTACTTTTCTCCTAAAATTCGCTTCGAAGGGAGCTCGATTGTTGCGCACACCGAAGACATAAAGCTAGAAAAAAAAGCGAGCTAAAAATATCGCAAACTCGTAGAAAAGGTGCGCGCGGGAACGGTCGTAGGCGACATTCGCAACGCACGGGAGTGTGAAATAGTCGAGCAGCACTTGACGCCTCTTCACGGCCATAAATAGTGGTCGCTACGCGGTGCGGAGAAGCTTGAGCTAGTATTTATGATCGCCATTCGATATCGTCGAATGGCAGAAGCTTAACTGTAAACACGAATTATCGATAATTGAGTTTGTTATAGCAGATTTCTGATAAGCTGTGTCCACACAAGTGGGCTGTGCGCGTTCGTCAAAAGTATTGGCAAAAATAAGTCGAGTCGGTTGTCACCGTGCAGGAGGAAGGAAGGGGCCGCGAGGGGGCGCCTCTGCTGGTCGTTGGGGAAGAAAAAATGACAGCGGAGCGAGAGGGAGCAGCGAAATTCGGAAGGAGTAGAAAAAAATCGTCTCCGCGGATGTACGCGGACAGAAAAACTTTTTTTCCGCCCATAAACATCGTTCGTTGAGATCCGCGAATTGCGGTAGAGAAAAAACTGACGTAGCTTCCCGGCTGTTATTCAGGCACGATTAATCCGAAAAAAAGTGAAAAAAGCAGCCTGCGGAGGTCGAGGAGGGTATGAAACTTGGTCAAATTGGGGTGGAATAGCTCGTGTTTGAAATATCGCCGTCAACACGATACGTAGCCATATCCAAGCTCTCTCGTTACCCCTTCTGTTTGCACCGGCTCGCTCGAATGGAATCTGAAGTCGAGAGGCGAGGAACCCCCGCTATCGGGGGTCGGCAACGATTGAGCGCACTGCTCGCGCTTGCGAGCCAAACAGTCTCGATTTAAAAAACGTACGCGCTCCCTCAAGCGTGTGTGAGTATACACAGCACAGAAAAGGAGCAGCCTCTTGGCACGCGATCCAACGAAAACGCGAGGTGATCGCTTGTCGTCGTTGTCGCCCGGTATTTTAAGGTTCATAAAAGAGCCTTGATTATGTCACAAGCCTCCTCGTCATCGTATTTTACTTTTACGTTTTCTCGATTCCACCCTCTTCTGAATAAGTATTTTCATCCCTCGAAATAGCAATTCACGAAAGGATGAAAAAAAACCTTTTGAAAAAAAAAAAACATTGAGACTCGAGTCTGTGTCGAGTGAATTGCGAGAGATAAAAGCTTACGAAATGAAAATATCGAAAAATGGTGCATTTTGAAGACCTTTATCTGCACTGGAACTCCACTGAATCAATTGACTCCGTTTCTTCTTTTCAATAAAATCGATCCGATACGAGCTTGGATCAATATGAAAAGAAAATTGAAAAATCGAATAATCCTGCCTCCGTATTGAATTAAAAAGCAGGAAAAAAAAGGAAAAATTCAAGCCTGTTTTTTCGTACCAGTTACCTCGTCTATAATTGGTAGAGCAACTCAAAAGAGTTTCACTCTCGATCCCTCCGAGCACAAAGAGAGTAAAAAAAGGAACGCAAGGGAGAAAAAAATATTCCAGAAGTCTCTCGAATGCGTTCATAGTTTGGAATGTAGCGATGAAAAAAGAAGAAAAAAAATTATCGGATTCCGGCGATTTTTACAACTCCGACGTCTCGTGAAATTTTGCCGGAACGTTGAACACGAACGCGGGAAACAGGAAAGGATGGGAAGGGAAAGTAACGAGGCATACAGAAGAGACGCGGAGCGCTATGGAGAGGGCCAGATGGAAAAAGTATGTGTGTGCCAACGGAGAGAGGGACGGAGGGCGTAAAAACGTCGGTGCTCTCTCGTATCGAAGAGTCGCCCCGGTCCCTCCTCGCTTCGTTCCTGCCCCTGATTTCGAGCCCGACGTTATTCCTACTTCATGAACGTCTCTCCAAAGAGTACTTTCGAATTATAAGTAGACGAGTTTTCCTTATTTCGACGCCTCTTTATTTTTCGAGTCAATGTACACGTGGATCCTTCGTTCATCGATATTTTTCTGCAGCAATGAAAATTAAGGCTCTTGTACACCGAGCAAGAAGCAAGCTCTCAGAGGCAGTGACTTTCCGATTGGAGGAAATTTGATTTGAAACTCGAGCTCATTCTCCGGGAAGCAAAATCATCCGAAAGATGCTTCGAAGTGATTTTCCATCGTCCCTGATGAGTCGCAGTCGCTCCCCTGCCCCTCCAGGTCCCCGCACACCTCAAAGCGATTCCTGAAGCCTTTGATCAAATGATGGAACGAAAAAGAATGGAAAAAGAAAACAAAGATGGGAATGGATATCGAAAAAAGTTGTAAAAGCGGCTTGGCCAGTGGCTCGTCACGCATAGGAAATGAGTTCGGTTTCCGCCCTCCGTCAAAAGGCACACGTACGAGAGCCCCGCCACCCTTCGTCTTATGTACTTTGAACTGCACATGTTTGTTTGCCTGCTTCTCTCGTTTTTGCACTTTTTCTACTTGGTGAAGTGAAAAGGCTCTCAGCGCTTATTCCTCGGCTCTATTTTTATGCGCCGGAGACATTCTCTCTTCTGTCCTGGCTGCTCTGTGTCGTTGCAACCTTTCGTGATGGAACGCCCCAGGAATCGGTGCGGCGTCGCAATGCTCGTCTGGGTTGCGTCCTTTTCGACGAATCATCTAATTTATTTGCCCAAAGAACGAATATTTGTCTCGACTGTTCGCGATATTAAATCGATTGGAAATTCTCAACTCTTTTTCGAGTGAATTCACGCGGAGTAACAAGACGAGAAATTTCGTAAAATTAAAAATGCTGCATCGTCGAGCCAGATTCAACCGGCATGATTGGAGGGAACGCAGCAAATAAGCAGGAGAAGAATAATCGGGTGGAAGGGAAAGGGAAGGAAATGCGAAGAAAAAGAGGTTTTGTCGTCCTCCAGATCGCCCTGACCTTTCATCCCTCGGCGTAACACGTTGACGCGATCTCCTGTCCGCTCGACCTCTTCGCTATCCCCCGGAAGATATCCAATTAGTCGACTATTAATAACGGATTCCCGCCTCGTCGTGGTCGCCCCCTCGCTTCTCCGCCCCCAACGTAATGCCATCCCTTCTCGCTTTCGACGTTCTCCTATTTCTCTCTCGAATCATCCCTATTTCTGGCATCCCACTTCTCCGAGAAACAAGGCCGCATTCGTCACTCGTAAAATCTCAAGAAAGCCATCGCTATGTCAACGAGGATTCTCCAACGGTTCTCTCTCCTTCTAAACAATTTTCCGGTGTATCAATTTTCGAGATGAATTTCCGGTATCAATTCTACAGCCGCGCGAGGCCAAGAATTTTTAAAATAACCCCTCCGAACAATACCACAGACTCGAGACTCGCCCACGGGCTTTCGAAGCTTATTTCTCAACTTCAGACCATCTTTATGAAAAAAAATACTAAAAAGATAAATTTTCGGACAGTTTACGCATTCGATATTTTCTCATTTTTCTCCAGGTACTTCTCAGAAGTGAATCCGTTCACGGGATCACTGGAGCATCCTAAATTCATCTGAATCCGACGTTTTCGGATCTTTCTTTTTCCTACTCTCCACAATAAAAATAATAAAAGGCAAATGAGAATTTAGGGAAAAAGTTGAATTGGAAACTTGGCAGCTTCCAGTCAACATATTTTCACTGCTCGTCCTTCGACTGCACTTTCCTGCGAGTTTGCACCAAGAATTATGAGGTTTTTGTCTAAAACATCATAGCAGCTTCGTTCTTTAATGAATAACAGTCCTGTGCAAATATTCTAAAGTTCAGAAATAATCCGTGATCAATATAAATCGAGGGATTCGAGCCGCAAACAAAAGTGATTGAAAACAGGCGGTGGAAAATCCTTTTATAGCGAGTGTATCAGCAGAATCCTATTTTCTACTCGTACTCATTGATTTTTCATGAAAATCAAATATTAAAAGAACACGAAATATTTCAATGAGCGAAATCCCATAAATAAGTTGTTATCGTGAGAATATGATTGCTTTTTAAGGCTCAACTTGAATTCTACTGAGCTCGGTTCGTTAACATTTCATCCTCGGCGTTCGCTGAATAATAGATCCAAACATTACGTGAGTGTAAAATGAGATAATTGTTCGTTGCTTCATAGTGCCTGAGCAAGCATCGAGGGGAGAAGAAAATCTTCGAGCACGATCAATTCCATTACAAACAGAATAATTACAGAAACCAATGCGACAAAAAAAGGAATAACATTTCAATACAAATCGAGGTAACTTGGTGTACATGATTTGTGCAATTATAAGCAGATACAGAGAGAGAAAACCGTGTAATTGGTGAGAAAAATATAAAAAATATAATGAAAATGAGCGGAGACTGCGATTTGAATTTCAAGTGAAATCAGAATTTTAATTTTAGAGGAGCAAACGGAGGGGCGGGGGGGGGGGGGGGGGGGGGAGGGAAGAGCAGAGTGCAGCGTCCGATTTTTAGCTCGGTCCACCGAATGACCCAATTCGTTTGTATACGAATCGAAAACAGAAGCGCTGCAGCATTACGCAGCCCCGTAGTTTCACTTTGCCGTTTCGTACGATATCGAAAAAGAAAAAAATAAAAATTCTAATGAAACGTTGCGAATAAAATACGCCGAATCTTTTTCAAGTAGGGACGATTTTTTTCCTCGACAATAAACTCCAACGGTCGTTCGGCTCACTGTGCAATGGACAGTGAATTTGTATTTCAGCCAATTTTCAAAACAATAATTGACGTTCGTATTCGATAACCATCGAGTTGATTCTTCAGTGCAAAATAATCGCCAACGTTTCCTCTTCGTATCGTTGCTCGCTACGTTGCACGATTTCAAGATTTTTCTAATTATATAAACCTTTTGAAACTGGTGAATGATGCCGAAGGATAACTCGAACGCACTCGAAGATTAAATTAATGAAAGCTGTATAAAGCGAAGCAGAAAAAACTTAATAATTACAGTTATCCGAATCCGAAAAAGTCGTGATCGAAGAAAAAAAGGTGCGAAAAGAAAAAAATGGGAAGGAAAGAGGATGATGAATGGAAGAATGGAGAAGGGAAATGATGCCGGCTCGGCGCCCGCCGATGCTCTCCTTCTGTGTCACGCGCGCCACCGGAAATTAAAGATTCAACGAGCCGAGGGTAATTTCGGTAACAGACTCGTGAAACAAGACGAGCGAGAGACGAAGGCGAGAGAAAAACGTGAGAAATTGAGAGATACGAGAAAGAGTGAATAAGCGCGCGAGTAACGTTGAATTCTTCATAGCTATACGTATATAAAATCGGTGACTCTTTAGCCCGGAGGCGAAATAATGGAAATCGATATCAGCCCTCGATCCTCCATGTACGATAGAAAATTCACCGGTTCCCAGAAACCGTTCTGCAAGTCCGGGCAGCTTCATTAAATCCTAACAACCCCAAGAAATATCTTGACAGAGATTGCAAATTTTCGCGAGACAAAATGTCATTTCTCGGCGCCTATAAATATTGAAACTCGTAGATATCCGAGCCGGAGAGAAGCCCGCGAACTGCCCTCACTATTTTCCTCTTTTTCCAACTCGATTTTTCCCCATTTTTATAACTTAATTGGCTCATCCTTCAATTCTTCTTTTTTTCAGGAGGAATGTAGCGGGATGCTGCAAAATCTCAGCGACAAAATAAACGGGAGACATCAAGAGGTTCATACGCATCCTCTGCTCTCGATATTCAAGATGGCCGAAGTTGAGATCAAACTGCCTCAAGGCAGTTACGCCAGTTTATCGAGGACATCTTCTTGGCTACTCGTTTTACTCGGTACAATGGCCTCCTTCGTACCCCGATCCAAGATCTTATTGTCAAGTATGCGTCACAATAATCCTCTATCTCGGAGCAACTCAGCCTCGTGACAGAAACTTTAACGTTGCGGAGCTCTTATCGGGCTCCGAAATCATCATCATCCTCATCATCCCCGTAGACTTTGCCGACTAAATATTATCTGTGTACTATAAAACTCGTTTGTAATACTACTTTTACTTTTCCTATCGTTATTTTATATTCTCACTTATTTTTATTACTTTTCTTCTTATCTTTGTTATCATCGTTGAAATAATAATTATTATTATTGTTACTAATGCAAAGTGGAGAACGAAACGTAACCGAGGAGAATATCAACGGGAATGATATAGCCTAAGCGATTATTAAACCCAGGCTGCGTATACTATTACAAATATAATAGAATCAAGAAATATATATATATATAATCTTGCAATCCCAGGATTAAAATACTGTATATATGCAGACGCTCATGATTAATAATTAGTCATTACATGAGGATGAACACCTACGAATAATGGATTATACGTTTCATTTGTATTGCATCGATGCGAAGATTGTAAATTCATTTAGTTTCGTATTTGTATAATTTTGGGAGTTTGTAACGGTTTAATATTTGTTATTTTTCGTTCGAGGAGCCTGCGATGATTGGTCGAACTTGAATGATTTCGAGGATAGTTAAGCGAATGATTGACTTTTGGATTTTGAAATGTTTTAATCTCCGTAGACACCACACTCCATTTGAGGTCACACTCTCACCACACTGGTGCAAATTTGCACTTGGACTTTTCAAAACGTTTTTATTTCATCGATTAATGTGTGGAATGAATCTTACAACGAGACTTTTTGGGGGTAACAATTGCCGAGTGATCGATTAGAATGGTTAAAAATATTGAAAAATACATTTTTTTTTTAATAGAAAAATGAGCAAATTGAGGAAAGGAGTTTTGAAGTTTTAGACACTTGAAATTTTCGTGAGTGCAAATTTGCACCAGTCTACGGGTTAAAACGGAGCACGTTTGCTGCTGAGTTTTCACTCGAGGCTGGTGACTCCTCGGGGTTTGTGAGATGGGAATCGATGGCTTGAGATTATTCGAGTTCGACCGTCGCTCGAATAGGGCGGACGATAAATGGATGCTAATTTAGCGCACATATTTTGAATGGAAAAATCGAAGTGACGTTTTGAACGAAATTTCGATTCGTTCGTACGCGAGAGTGGAAAACTCAGTGGGGAAAAAAGTGACCAGTTTTTGGCACGACGGCTCAATATAATTCGGTTTCTCTCGATTAAATTACGTTTTCGTTTCGACCGGAGCTCGATGCCCTCGTTGATAATTCACAGGCGAACGATCTATAAAATTGAGGCGAAATGATACACGTACCGAGACTTTATGAGCTTGGAAGAAATCACTGCTTCACGGATTTCGAGGTTTCTCCTGGACGATGGATTCTCCGGAAAAGAAACAGCCGGAGGCAAACGTTTCATTTTCTCGGAGTATTAAAATTCCGAGAGAAACCTGAAAGATTTTCATGGACGTTCGCCTGTCGGCCTCTTGGCGCACTGCGGTCCTCGTCGAAGTCGGGTTGGTGAGATTCGAAAGACGCATTTTCCCCCACGAAAAATCCTCTCGATTATCAATTCTGTTATAATCACACCCACGAATAGCGTTCGCACAAAAAATCCTCCCTATTTTTGTACAAAACGGATTGCATGCTTTCGCAAACGAAACGAAGACTCCGAGGGCTCCCTTCCTCGGAGGATTCTCGTTGCTGAGTTCCCGCCGGAGCTCATTCGCTCGGGGTTAACATACGTTGAATTTGTCGGGCGCGCGGGAAACTATCTCGAAAGATCAGCATATGAAGAGCTCGAGAAGCGGGAGAGCAAGGAACTCGGGACTCCCCGAAAAAGATGACAAGGCAAACAGCCTCGAAAGGGAAAAAAGGCGTTACGTTCGCAGAGGACAGGAGCACGGATAAAAAGCTGAAAAGAATGATGTTTCCGTATATATATAGGAAGAGTGGCTTGTTCGAAGCCACCCTCTGAATATCGTTGAATCCACCCCACAATGGTCGTTACGGAAATTACTTTCGCACGCGCGGCATTCTTCCACGGGGAATATCTTCACCCTCGAATATCCCATGATGGCGACCGAACCAGCCCATTTATACACCTCACAGCTGTTTTTTCGCTTCGAGTTTTGCCCTCTCTTTTTCCCCCATTCGGCTTCCTTCTCCGGGTACTCTCGTCCACGTTTGTCGGGCGACGCCCGCCGCACATCTTCCTGTGCCCATCGGAGTCTCAACGCTCAGAACTACCCAAGCAAATCCCACCGTATTTCCCTTATCTGCGTTGTTTCGCACAACGCGATTCGCTTTTTTTTGGACGTTGCTGTTGCTTTTTTCTTTCTTTATTTTTCTACTCTTCGCTACCTTCGTTATCGCAACTCTCGACTCTCGATACATCCGAGCCGAGACGTCGAGACTAACGCGGCTCTTGCTCGCTCACTCTTCCGCGGTGCTTTTCGACCCTGGCTCGTTGTGGTTTCTCCCCCATTTTTCTTATCGCGTGTACGAAATCGTGAGGAAACTTGGCTTATTTTTTACACACTTGCCACAAGGGGCTGCTCAGATTTCGAATGATGTTTCTTCGCTCAGAACGGAATCGTCCAATCTCGTGAGACGCGCTAAAGCTCCTTGACATTTTACCATTTTTTCTTCTCCGCCTCGCTTCCCTCATCGCGAAATATTAAAATCTTGTAAAACCCGAGCAAATCCAACCCCACAGGTGCGTTCTCGTCCTCCTTCGGCCAAGATTCCCTCGCTCGTAACGCCCAAGAATGCACCTCTTAGCGATCGACATCATCGGAAGTTCACGTGGCTAATGAACGAAAAATTACGGAATTTCGTCGAGCTCGAAGCGCGAGTACGGTGGTGGGGGGTCAAACATTTTTCGAATCTCACAAGCCCCTATAAAAGTATGTGCGCACTCGTATATCTGGTAAAGAATAAAATGGGAATGAGTCGAGAGCGAACCTGCGGCGAGCGCCGCGTTATTTTCCATTCCCGAAATTTTCGACATTCGTTATTTCGATGTTTTTTTTATCGACTCAAAGAAGTGAGCATCAAGGCGTTCACTGAGAGAACAAAAAATAGGATGTAAGTAGAAAGAGGAATTGTTAGGCGGAGCCGCGATGCAAAAGTCAGAGAAGCGATGCTGACATTTTTTTAAATACGAATAAGCAAACGATTCGCGTAACGGGCAATTTTATAAAAATAAAAACATTAACGGAATGATGAAATGACGTTTCCTCGACCGCCGCGTCGATTCGTAGCCGCAAAACATATCTGTAAGTAGATCAACCGAACCGATAATGTACGAAGGTTTAAAAACACACAGACACACACAAGATTAATAAGAAAACCGTGATTATCACGGCTTTGAAGAAAAAAACGAATGGAATATTTATTATCAATTATCGCATAGTGCTATAAACATAATGATACAAAAGAGCAGCAGCGTGTGACGCTGCTGAAACCCGGACGGTTCCCTTCGTCCACCAACATATGAATACACACGTAAGCCATATCGTTTGTATAATACGCGATATAAAGAAGCGACGTTGAGATGGGAGAGTGTAAAAAACATGTGAATTTGAAAGAGAATCTTGTTACTATGGAAAAATATTTCATTCAGAATCGTACGTTCACGTAGGCGAGATAAAACGAAAGTTTTTATTAGAAAAAATTCTCATTTACAAACTCAAACGATTCCACAATTATGATAATCCTGTTGGTGTGTTTTTTTTTTCATACTCAACTTCGATGCAAGCACAACTGAGAGCGCCTCGATTATTTCATAGTTTCGAGCATTAAAATAAGCTCATTTTGCTACAATGATTTTTTCGTAAATCTTCTAACGCTACAACGATTGTTCAGATCGAAAGTCTCTTTGCAAATAATAATCCAAGAGAAAAGCTCCTGAAAGCTGGAGAACGTAAAAATCGGACTCGACGAAGAATCATGATTAAGGGGGAGGAAACGTGCTTCGAGTACCCTCCAATTTTTACGAGCTTTTTCCTCGAGTGGACCATCGATAAAGCGCCCGTTGCATCAACCGGTCGAGTTTTGAATACGTAATATAACGTATCGTACGTATCCGGAGCGTGGCGACGACCCTCTCCGTATGCAAGTATGATGGAACACTGCGATTCGTCCCTGCACTCGCGCTCGCCCCGGTCGACCTTCTTAAGTAGAACGTGCACGAATTAGTCAGACTTGAGCGATCTTATAAATTTTCAACGTTCTCTAATTCTCGTTGACAACTCTGTCATTTAATTCGCTTCGATCCGACCCAATTCTTCTCTAATTCTTTGCATTTTCCTTTTTTCGTTGAAATTTCCATAGAAAAATCGATTGACCAAAGTTTCCATGTTTTCAACGAACATGCGCGCTTTCCGAAGCATCCATCCTCGCGACTAACTCTGCGGAGGCAATGTGAATCGCTCTCTTCTCGCAGCACGACCAAATATGTAGAGACTGCACACCGGATAAATAACTTTTAAATATTCAAATACTTTGCACGTTAAAAATTCGCTGCTGCGGTACACTTCTATTGGCATTAAATCGTTTGAATAATAAAAATTAAAAAACTCTTCAGCACCTCCGATAAATCCAAAAATTTCATCGAGCTGCAACGATCCAAAATACTTTTCACAAATTTACGATAAAACTCGCAGGATTCACGATCGCGATTTGAAAATTGTATTTTAACCTCCCAAAAAACAAGCAGCCCCGGGCTTCTCGATGATAATTAAAACCAGGAATGCGAGCTATTTCGAATATGATGATTTGCTATTAATGGACAAAGAGCTTTAGGGATCAATGATGGGCCAATTCCAAGTACCATTCCCCATGCGTAATTCTCCATTACGACTTCCTATATCTAATCTACTGCTGGCATTACGATCGTCGACACATACACACCATAAATATGTATATACATGGGTTTACATATATGAATTTGTGGATGCGTGGATGCGAGTGTGTTTTGTGCGCGACATGCCACGGTTATCGGAAAAGCAATAATGTACCAAGTTTATGATACGGTAGCGAGAGGCACGTCGCTCATGCCACCGTCAACTCTCTCGGCTCCTTTCTTCTTTGGCCTCGCTGTGCACATTCTGCGATTTAAACGCATACCACGAGTGTACGTGGACGCTTTTCGATAACTGAATATTAATACGAAATTCCCCGTGAGAATGGGCCGGGGGGATAAAAACTAATTCGATTTGTACATATCTTTCAATGAAGTTTCGTATGCACTGGCGAGTTACTGGAGCCTCGCACGAGCTTACCTGCTTCGAAGCAAACTTTCGCAATGTCGCGACGCACGTGGAGAACTAATGCTTGTAACATTATTTCGCACAAAAGTGATGAGAGCTGAAGTGATTCAAAGAGGAACAAACTTATAGGAATGTAAATAAGAATTAAGGTATAAATACTCCGCTGAAAATGTGCTTGAATATTGCTTTTCGTGTTTCGTTGGTTTTCCAATCTAATCGACGAAGCTCTACTGCGAGGTAGTTTTTCAATCTTGTCTAAAGCGAATGAATTTCACTTTTGTAAATAATATTTTTCCGGATAATCCTGTTGTTTGTGACGGAGATTTATCGAGTGCGTGCGTGTGCGTGTGTGAAACGAAGCGAGTACGACGGAGAGCCTACGTGAACGCACTTGATTCTGTTGATAAAATGATCGTGTACAGTGTTGGAGCGAGAGGGAGACGAAGATCGAAAATCTGTATGAATGTAGTGAGTGTTTGAAACATTTGCGATTCGTTAGTTCCTCGTTTCGCTGTTTTGCCAATAATTTTTGTTACTTTAGTTTAAAAAGTTTGCGACTGTTGCAACAAACGTGTACATAAACTAGATAATTGATGGAAACGAAGACCAATGAACCACCACGAGAAAATGGACGGCTCGCTCTCTCTCTCTAATTTGTTATCAGCATTGAATTTATTTATATTCTTTCTTTCGTTAACCTTTTTGTATTCGCGCCAGAGGCTATTCACCAGTCTGTAAAGAACGAACATTTGGAATGGTTCAATCGCAGAATAGACAGTCCGGAAGCAAGCGAGGGTCGTGAAGAGGAGGGGAAAAAATAGCGAGAGAAAAAGAGAGGAAGAGGAGGGATTTGAATCGAGAGAGTTCGTTTCGGTAGTGAGAGTTGAAATTTTTATGACTGGCGAGAATTAACGGGTCCTGGTTATCGACACATCGAAAGAAAAACCTTGTACACAGTGCATCGATGCATCGATACGTATAAATATGTACGAAGCGATGACGATCGTTGTAGAGAGCGGGGTTTGCGTTCAGTTGAGCGAAAAGGATAAACTACCGAGAGACGCGGAGCGAAAAAGGGGGACGTGGCAATGTTCGAGGGGAGTAAAAAGGATAGAGTATATCGAATTACGAATCGATATGGGGAACAGAACGATACATAAAGGCGAGAGAACGGTTTTGGGAACAAACGAGCGAATTAGTCGTTTGTTCGGTTGTTTTTAAGCTATATATATTTGGTTCGTATGTACAGAAACGGAATGGAGGCGCGGGAGGAACGGAGGGGATGGAACAAAGCTGTAGAGAGGGAAAGAGAGAACATGGAACAAGTGCGAAGAACTGGAGAAATAAAGTGGATGGGAGATTCTCGTTGGAAGTGATGAAAAACGACGATCGATGGGGCATAAAAACTGAAACGCGATGAAGAAGGGCGGAGGGTTGGTGGGAGTCAGCATGGGCGAGCTTGTCATTTTTTATATCCCAATTGGTGGTTTTTCATTATTGGGGGTGAGTGTTTCAGTACTGCGTGTGCGGAGTTGATCGAATGCTCCTTTTCTCAATCGCGGTTTGATTTGGGTTAATTGATAAATTTCAGGTTTTTTTTTTTCCTGAAATTCGAACATATTTTGGCGATACTCGTTCCGGGTTTCGGAGTCCGAAATTTAGCACTATTTCTTCACGTTTTTTATTTGGGACACGCGCACATAAAAGGGTTATAGAAACGCGATGAAACTGAGATATATTTTTTTACGAGAATTTTTCGTCGCTCGCGTTCACTGTTCCGCAAATTTAAGGACTCAGACGCGAGATTAATCGAGGAACGAAGACGCGAGGCTTCTCCTCTTACGCTTCTCAAAGCCTTTATTATTAAGCTTCTCAACGCTCTCCTGCGAATCGAATACAGAGGACTCGAGCTAAACAATGAACGTCGCGAGTCGAGATTCGGAACGAAATGTCCCGCACGACCCTGCACACGAACAGGATGTGGGAAAACTTCCGCGAGAGGAAACTTATTGCCTGAAGCGAGCTAACATATTTACCGTTACAGCGATATAAAAATCCTCGAGTAATCGAGGAAAACGTGACTCGCTGCGAGCTCCGCTCTCTCTCCTGTTTTCCATAAGAATTTCAAATGTCGAGGCTTTAATGAAAAAATATCACGAGAATTATACATTTTTCATAGAGGTCGCTCACGAATAGAGAAAGAGAGAGAGAGAGAGAAAGAGAGAGAGTTCAACGCTATCAATACATGAATACGTACATGAATTATTTATCGTTCGGAGCAATGATTTAGTCAAACAACGAAGCTACGCGAGCGTTACGAAATCTCTAAATAATGGAGCAAAAAAATCGTATTTGACTGGTTCACTCAATATTTGACATGCGAAAGTGATATTTCCAATAAACAATTCAATGCCCAACACATCCATTCGATTCCTGTACAAAGTGTCTGGAAAACGTAACTTTGAGTCGCACGGAAAGGAGAAAACTGATGGATTTCAACGAGCGCAAAAAACTCTCGCTCTTTTCGCATCCTAATTGACTCGAAGCACTGCGCGGCGACGAGGCTCGTGTGTATTTATTAATTGGGTTAATCACAGGCCAAAGCAGCTCCATCGCTGTCACGAATCCGCGCCATAATTTCGTTAAATAACAAAATAATCGGTATGTGCGGGACGTTTGTGTGTTAAGTTTCGATGACAGGAAAGATCCATTAGGCATTAAATTAGTAACACAGCGAAACGGGGATTAACGAGGGATGAGCGAAAGACACGCGAGTACCGTATACACACACCACGTAGATTATCGAGGAATGAGTGAAACGTGAGAAATTCCGTATGCACACGCGTTATAACAAAACTAACTATAATTATATTCATACGAGGAATCAGGCTGATCCAAGACTTGTCCTAATGTTTGTAATGCTGCAAGCACACGTTATATGCATATATATACAAGTATATAGACGAGAGACGAAGAGAGGATTTCAAATTAAGGAACAAAATAACGATAAAAAAGAAAAGAAAAAGAAGAAAAAAAACACAAACGAAGAGTTGAGACGGTGGTTCCAATCGAACATATCAAGGCCCTCGTCGAAGGGCCAGCCAATTACGATCATTCGATTTCTCAAACATGCGCTCCGTATTGAGTTTTCGACTTTACCTAATTATTTGAACAAATAGACAAACAGAAAATCGATATTTGAAAAAAAAAAAAAAAAAAAAAAAAAACGTGGAGAAAAAGTGTTCGAGGTGGAACGGGCGTTGGGGGACGAGGCGCCTGGTGTTTTTGGGTCCCTTCTGATTCGGAAAGTGTTCTTTCCCTCCGTGCACGCTGTGCAACGGAGCGCCTGCTCCGGTGGAATAAATCGAAAGGCTTCAACGACCGTTCCACGTCGATGCGACGGGGGGTGTACCAACCAAGTACAGCAAGGGGTCAGAGATCGATTTTTCGTGCTGATTGTACTAAAAGAAATAGGAGAAAGAGGACGAAAGTAGTTAGAAAAAAGTGAAATTTGGAGAAACGAAGAAGAACGCGCTCCGGGTGTCCGGTTAGGAGTAAAACGAAAGCGTATTCATTAAGCTCATCTCATAACTCGTTTTCTGCCTGATCGATCGAGCGCTCGAGCGACTTTAATCAGACGCTAGAACCCGCAGGAAAATAAGCGCCGACTGAGCTCGGCCGAGAGTTTATCGACCAAGTAAAATTCGACGGAGTGTTCCCCCGAGCTTTCCTTATCGACGGAAGTAAAATGTAGTCGGTCGATAACACGAGGCCTTCGCAACCAAAGGAATTATCGGCGGCCGTTACACCGATCGAATCTCTTCCGAAGAATTGGATATTCAAGAAAAAACGTCTCGAGCCCCGTCGATCGCTCGTTCGATCCGGCCGCGCGCGAGAGCTCAATCCCCACAGCCATGCAACCACAAATGTAAAATGTATTAAAAAATAATAATAAAAAAAAAAACAAACTCTTTCGTGAAACGAGAGTAGCTCGAACGGGGCGCGTACGAAGGTTCAAAAAATCATTTGTACGATCACGAGCCATCAACCGAAAACACCAACGCACACACACACACACACACACACACACACGCGCCCGCAACACATCGTGCTGGAAAAAAAACGACAAAAAAAAATTACGAAAAACAAAACAAATATATTTTTTATTACTTGGATAAAAAGAAATAAGAAAATTGCCATCTGACCCCAGTCACGCGCACGAGTAAGATACATTCCCCTCAAAAGACTACACCAACTAAACTATTAATTATAAAGATTACGCGATAATAATAATTATTACAAAGGAGGCGACAACCACCACGAACAAAAAAATGCTGTCGTCGATCTATAATCCAGATAACAATGAAACAACGACGACCGAAGCATATAGTAGCGCGCACCGCCGAAAACGCTTGAATAAATTCATTCCTAAAGCATAAAATCACATCGCGCATTGAGGTCCTCATTAATGCAAATAAAATATAATAAACCATAGAAATATCTCTAGAAACGCAAGAACCATGAAAAAGAGAGAATATAAAATTCAACGGTATGTATGAACTCACTCGGTCCCAATGTTCGAAGCGTTTATTAAAGAATGTCGGGAACAAATCGACGCTTGTTGCAGTGTCTCTGATAGAATATGAAAATTCTCCAAATGTCTTCTGACCAAATGATTGTGAATGATTGCCCTCCGAACGAACGAACTTATTTGTTATTTTTAGTAGCGAGTTATCAAAGGAACGTAGAACTTTGAAACTGTCAAGAATCGAGCCAGTGAAACTCTCGTCTTCTTTTGACTCACCGGAACTTCGGTCGTTCGCAATCATTCGTAATTATTACAGTACGAAATAATAAATAACGAATCAATATTCTAATAGTGCCCTGCGCTGGAGTTTTCGCGATGCAAACCCAATTTGTCATGTAACGATTATAACAATGAAACTACTACGTATGCCTACTTCTGTACATAAAGACAAACCTATCCAATGAGAAGAATATTCGTGAGGGCACCAGTGTGCTCGCGTGTCCTCATCAATATGTAATATACGAAGAAAAAAAAACATGTAAGTTAATAGCGGAGCCACGAGGTCACCTGCATGCGTGGCATTAGACCCTCAATCCAGGAACGTCCGAAAATATCGTTCCTCAATCTTTTACGTTCTTTTTTTTCGTTTTTTTACCCTCACGGTCCGCAACTTCGACCGTATGAGATACTTACTTGGTTCTGTTTCGTCGCGAGCGAGTCCATGTATGACCTGTGTGTGGCAAATGCTAATTTAATGTGTGATGGAACGCGCATGTGTACGATACACTCGTATTCTTAATAAATATGTCAAAGTGCTGTAAGTGTCAATATTACTTTTGGCATCTCGCCTCTCAGAAGTTTGACTCGCGATTAAAGGAACCTTTGGATCGAAATTATAAGCTGAGTCGGGGCTCGGTTTGGGTACGAGCGAACGAGAAACTGGAGAATTTCATTAGGGAATTCATGAGCCAGCAAAATGAAATCGAGCTGATGGTTATTTGAATTTTTAATCATGAAAAGATGCAGGGGAAGAAGAAACTATGGAAATTGGAATCTAACATTTTTTCAGGTCCTCAGAAATTAAATATTTCGATGCCAGCAATCGAGGATGATTATTGTAAAGAGATTCACGAGGCTCTTTCTCCCATCGAAAGCTAACGTTCGGAGAGGTAGACCAAATGGAATATCGATGTTTTTCAGACACTCTGATGTATACGATGCAGTATAAAAAAATGTATGATTCGGAGGCTGAGAGGAAGATGAGAAAAAATATGTTGTTGTAAGTTATTATTAGAGACAATTGAATTGCCCAAACGTTGGTAAATAAATGAATGAAAATGAGTCCTCGCGACTCGTCCACTAATGCTGATTTCATTATTTCGCAATCCTTTCGCTTTTCCTTCCAACTCCCTCACAAATTTTCCCAAGCAAAGTGCAATCTCTCGCAAAACACAATTTGTTTCTCATCCCTTTTCCCTTTCCCAGGAAGCAGCGAACAAATTTTCCGGAAACAGAGAAATGACTACATTTTTCATTTTATTTCCAGTTTTTTTAAATATTTGAGTGTCCAGTCAGCCCGAGTACCGCACTGCGAAAACAGAATTTTGTTCACCCAACAAAATTTACGGATTTATATTATTCGTTCTATTGAAACAACAAAAAGTTTCTTCCTTACGAAAGCATATTAACAAACTCGTTCATTCACCAAATTCTTGTTAAAATAAACATACCGCGTCAACAAATTATTTAGCATTCATCCAAAATATCTTGACCGACCTATTCGACTATTTTATTTAATTCAACTAACAAAATTTTGAATGCTTCAACAAAATTTCGGTTTCAGTGCGAAGCACAAAAAATGCGTGAGCAACACAGTGGCGGAAGCGAAGAGAAAAATGAGAGAAATATTGGATCGAGTTGAGCATGATCGGATAACCGAATGACATTAGATATAAGTATTGTCTCGAGTCGAGGGTACAATCGGGAAGAAGTTAGCACATAACACGCATACGCCCAGGGGGTAGGAGCAAAGTCCAGGGGTTGCATACCTCTTAGATCGTGTTTGACGCGACCCCGCGACCGCGCCAGCTTAACCCCACTTGCCCCCTCGGCTTGCGAGAGCCGATGAGGATTTTAAACTATATTTCCTCGGTACAAGGGGTGGATCGAGGGAGCTGGAAACAGGCGACTCGTTACGACCGAGCGAAAGATCTTTCGGGGTTCCCGATCTCGGTCCAAGTTTCTTTCGATTACTCAACGTTCGTCAGGAGCCTCTCGTACGATCTGACTCCGGTGAAAATCACTGTCGAGACACCCGGTGTACAATATGCCCGCGAATATTGAATGTTGGAACGACTCTGAATAACGATCGCACTCTGAACCAATCGAACGAAGACGAAGGGATTCGTCGAGAGTCGCCAAATACGTCGCGGCTCGTATTTATGCCTTTTAACGGAGACGTAACTCGGGGTTGAGGCCGAATAAAAATCAAATAAATTGAGGAAAAATCATTTTGAGGAATGCGACTCCGGGATCGCGGTCGCCTGTTTTTTAAGGATTTTTTTAAAAAGCCGTGGAAATTTTAAGCTCGGCTCCATTGAAAATGGGAAAAGTTGAGAATTTTTTATTTATTTTTCGATGGAATCGACTTTGCTTTCGAGAAAGAACGTTGTTCGAGCAGGTCTCAAAGGAGCGCGATGCCATAGTAATTTTTGATATTTTCGCGCGATGAGTAAGCGAGGGGATTAAGAAGACTGGGGGCTGGTGTGAAAAATAAATATTAAGTTGCATGAAGTGAGATTTCACATTTATTAGGGCGGACGTTGAAATCGGGGAGCGTTTTCGTCCGGCCTTTAGATTTGTGCGATGGTAAAATCTCGTTAGACGAGCGACGAACGAACGGAAAGGCGTGACCGTGTATCCCATCATGAACGCGGAAGCCCCCAAGACTCCACTCGAATGTCCTATATACGAGTGTGCAGTTGAAAAAAGAAGCGTGTTCGGGCACTCGGGCTCAGAACACGCTCGCGAATAAAATTTGCCCACCGCGAAAGCGGGCTTCGGACACGCGAGTCGAAAAAACTGGAATTTCGTTCTACTGGAGAGAAAAAACTATTTCAAGTGACGATATGAGAAGCGCGGTATCGGCCCGATGCCAATTACTCAAAACAAAAGCGAACGCGAGTCCTTCCGGAATCTCGTAGCTCGAAAACGAAGCTTTTTGGTCTCGCGTTCCAAAGGCTTTCGAATGAAACCGAGTGCAGCGAAAATCCGAGAGCAGAAGCCCGATTTTCGTCCATTTTTTCCTTCCCACTCATTCTCGTTACGAGTCGTTACAACTTTCAGTTTGGCGGGAAGAGCGATACGAAAAAAAAACTGCATAAATCGAGATTTAGAACTCTCCAAAGTTGAGCTTCCTGTACGCATAGGTGGCGAGCTTCCATTGCGAAGAAAAGCGTTGAAAAAGTAGAAAAATGAGGGTGGCAAAATGCGCGGGGTTGGAGCGGGGTGTAGAAAAAAAAAGCGAAAGAAATAGGGAGAGATGCGAGTGAAGATGTAACTGGAATGAGCGAGAGGGCGAGAACAACGGGGGCGGAGGGGGGAGGGAGAAAGATGTCGTTATTACGAGCGAGGGAAAGAAGAGAGAAAAGCAATAGAGAGGGCCCCAGGTAGGGCTTAATCAGTTAGTCGATAGGCAAATTGGCTTATAGGCGCCGGAGACCCGAGGGTGGTTCGCCGTGGCAAACATCCGGCGTGCGTTGCCCGGTGCTGAAACTCGAAGAATACCAAGAGGCGCACCGCGCGGACAATAATAAAGGTTGAAATCTCGTCAGTTTGTCCGTAAAAAAGGAGCAAGAGTCCAGGGATACGGGGAGAGTGTTGGAAGAGACGCTGGCAAGCGGGAATGGAGTGAAAAGTGCTCGTGAAAAAGAACCTCAAGTGATATTCGCTAAGGATCTGAAAGCTCTCGGTTGTCGAGAGGTCCTGTAAGCCTGATCGAATGGTCCGGTAAGTGTAAGTTGAAAATCGAAGTCGAACGAATGAGCTGAAGTCGGTTGCAACGACGGCAAAGATTCATTGAAGCTTTCAGTGGGGAGTCGGGGTCCGACGAGAGTTTGAAAGTTCGTTAATCTTGGCGCCTCGATCTCGTGCCCCGTGCAAGACCGTTCGCACCTTCGGACTCGTTCGCTCAATAAATTCGCTGAAATCCAAGCCAGATGTACGTGCCGTGGACGATCGCCATTGATCGTCATCGCTCGTGCCACGGAATAAACGAACCCACGAAAACGATCTTCCGCGATCGTTCGTGGAGCCAAAACGGGCATCGCTATCTGACCGAACGAGCGGGAAGAATACGCAAGTGAAACGCTCTCACTGATCCATCGTCGAGGTGCGCTCATCGAGCTCCGACGCTGACCAACGTCGGACAATTCCCCGGCTACGGCGCAACCGAACCGTATCCCATGCGATCCACCTACCAATCACAATCGGAGCTTGTCACACACAAAATTATATAACCCGCCGCAAGATCGGGAAAAGCCGACTGGGGTGAGAACCTTTTTTTTCACAAATCTTTGTCGACACGTTGAAATGATCTCGAGCAAAGGTAAAAACGTTTGCGAATTTACGTAATTGATTCAAATTGTTTCTTTTTTTAATTGCGGAGTAAAAAAATACTTTTCGAGTGCCGAGATCGGTCGAGTCTCTTGTCAGGATCATCAATTTGTTTTCAAGCCAAATGAATAAATGATATCTACGCCTCAGGTATGACGAGACACTCTCTGGTTATCCTGTGCTGCTATCTCTACACGCTGTTCGATATGGCAGCTCTTCATTTTCCGTGAGTACTCGAAAATATTGTTTCATTGAAAAGAATGCCCGAGAGGAGGGTATACCAAGAACAAATAATTCAAGTCCGAAAGCCCGTTGCCAAATAATCCGGAGGGATGCCTCTGACGTTGCCAAGATTTTTTTCACAGACTATTTTAGTGCATGAAAAGTTCTTATCGAGCCGGTTGCAATCGATCGATTCTTGATGCTATTCGCTTTTCCTCCATTTTCTTCAATCATGATCGTGATCGTTTCCTCTCTTTCTGTACTTGTCGAGTTTCAGCGAGAAAGTATGCGAACCGGTACTTTCAACGGAGGTCGAAGGGTGGCATATTAAAGTCGATAGCCTATCGTCCCGTACAATTCGACTTTCCGCAAGAAAGCGCGGGTACCGCTTTTTTCCCAAGATCGAAAGGTAAATAAATGATGGAGCTCTCGAGCAACACGATTCGCTCTCTCGAAATTTTTCAAAGTCCGAAACATCGAATTTTCTCCAACCGGTGCGCGAACGCATGAATTCCGACGACTCGTCCTCGATAAACCACGGGAATGCGCGCGAGCACGTTTAACTTTGGTGTTGATTGTGTCCCGGGACACCCTGTTCATGGAAGTACAAGTTGAACCGTGAGTGTGCAAGCCGCGCGGGAGACAACGAGCGCTTCGTTAGGGCTTCACCGATATTGCTGTTTCATCGGAATTGCTAATAATTCGCGAGAGGTGCCCAAGAGTAGATCGGGAGGGAAAAACAGCTGAATTTCGAGCAAATCTGCCCCGAAAATTGAGCATTTTTGGACTATTGATAGTTCGAAAAGTTTCTTGTCGAAAGATTGTTGAGCGAGGGAACCAATCGAGTAAGTTTGTAGACTAATTAGCGGACGGACTGCTCGATTAGGGAAAAAAATGCGGAAAGTTGTGCCTCGATGGTTAACCGCGGAGACGACCGACGCGGCAGGAGATGGCAGATTGAGCAAAAGTCTCATTGCTTCACTGGTAGAGTGCGACAATTTGCCTAGCTACTCACCAGTTTCGCCATCTTTCTCGAAACTTCGGACCTCCTGCGTGCTCCGGCTGCATTACCGACCGCGAGGAGCGACAGGAGAAGCCGGGGGGCTCGATTATCGATTGGGGCGGGCGGGAATGAGTTTCATTTTATAATCGATTTGCGAATGATAATCGTCCCGAAATCTGTTCGATTCGTTGAAACATAAAAGTGCACATTTCCCTGCCGGAAATAAACGAGCCCGTGATAGCCGTTATGCCAGATTCGCTTCTCCTCGTTTACGTTGGTTCTCAGGGAGGTCGAGCTCGAGGAATACGGCAGAAAAGAGGTCTCCCTCTCGCTCAGAGACATTCTACCGATAAATCCGAAAAACTACGACAAGCACAGAGCACCAAAGTTCCTGGGCCAACCTACCATCGTTTACTTCCACGTCACGGTGCTCAGCATCGACTCCATTAACGAAGAATCCATGGTACGTTTAATCAAGATTTTTCTATTCATTTTTATTCCTTCGCATTAATTGTCTTCTGGCATTCGATTCCCTGCGATCATGACAGCGAAGAATTCCTCGAGTAAGAGCCCGATTCCGATGCGCCTGCGGCGAGGACAATCCAAAATGCATTTCCCCCTCGATAAGAGTCCGTTTTCCGTTATTCTCGCGAAGCCTGTATTTGTATATCATAGCAGAAAGCAACTTGCCCCGGGGATATGCAAATATTGATGCGAGCTTCCGGAGTTTTGGGAGACTCGAACTTCCCCCGAGATATGTAAGAGCAACTTGGGCCAGGTAAACATCCGGTGCGTTCTGCTCGATTCCTCTCCACCGCGGATGGAGGAACAAACAGAACGACGCAGGCTCGTTTCAACATATTGGAATCGATTCCTGCGAAATGTATATTTGCAAAATCTTTTTCGCGATTAAAGCCTTCAAATTTTGGGGCTCCCGCAACGTTTCGGAGTTCGCGCGGATGTCGTTCGCCGGAAATGATCGCAGCCCGGAACTTTGCAAAATGTTTTATGTCCCCAAAGCTTGAAACTCGGGGAGAAAAATAATGTTGAAACGCCCCAATTCCAGACGTACGTAGCCGACATATTTCTCGCTCAAAGCTGGCGCGACTCGAGGCTGAGACTGCCCGAAAACATGTCCGAGGAATACAGGATACTGGACGTCGATTGGCTCCACAACATATGGAGGCCGGACTGTTTCTTCAAGAACGCCAAGAAGGTCACTTTCCACGAGATGTCCATACCGAATCACTATTTATGGCTCTATCACGACAAAACCCTCCTCTACATGTCCAAGTGAGTGGAGCATCGATATTCCTTCGTTTCCGCATGGATTTTAAGCACTCCCGAGGCTCTGGGCGAGCAGAGTCATCGTGCTTCCGGGGCACACACGCGTTTGTATCGTTAAGGAGGTTTTTATACTCGGCAAACTGGAATAAGGCGAGAGAGCGGGCTGCAGAATAAAGTTGTTAAACGAGAACTCGAAAGTGAATCCTCCACCTCCGCGCGTTGCACGCTCGTTTCAAAGTTTCGGAGCCATTTCGCTGGGACCAAACGTGTGCCAGTTCGCATAACGCTAAAAACCGGTGTCCATAGGTCCCTCCTTCGCTGATACCACCAACATGTTCACCCACTGAAAAGTAGCCTTTTTATTAACGACCTCGAACAGCGGAACTTTGTCCGACGTTTTTGCACTGCGCCCGGCACAAACTTTTTCTCTATTCCGCACCGCACTGTCCGTCTGTCAGTCCATTTGAATTTTTGATCGATTTGCTTCGCGACGTGCTCGAATAACTCATGGTAGATTTTAATGATTTTCATTCGCGAGGGGAAAATGGGAGTTTGGATTGTGGGTGCGTGTACGCGAGCGAGAATTCTTCGATTTCTCATGAATTTTTTTCTCTTCGTTTTTAGATTGACGCTGGTTCTGTCCTGCGCTATGAAGTTCGAATCTTACCCACACGACACTCAGATATGCTCGATGATGATCGAGAGTTGTACGTAGTTACACGAAAATCGTAATAATTGAGATAGTCTTTGTGCTGAGAAACTTGAAGCGAAGGACGTCGAGGTGGCACTGATAGAAAAAATGTTTTATCGATCTCAAGCCGATTTTACCGGAAGAAAAATAGTGGATCCCACTTTTTTTCATCTTTGTGAAGAATTCAGTTGAATAAAAAATATGTCGGCTCCACCATTTTCCGTCCAGCCAAATCGAATAAAGTGCTTCGACGAACAAATATTTTTTCTCAGTCTCCCAAGCGAGGTTTACCTCCTTAATATTGATTTCCCTCGTCATTATTCTCGCCTACTTTTCTCATTTTACTGAACCAACCATCGCTGTTTGCACGAAAAAAAATTCGTTGAAAGTACCAATTATTTAGTCGCATGCAAATAATTGAATTTTCCAACAAATTTTTGTTTCTCCCTGCTCTAAGAAACTTTGCGATCCCAACAAACCCACGAACGAATTTCCAGCTGCTCCGCCTCTACTTAATGACCGTATTTAGCATAGAATAAAAGTGCCTAGAAGTAAAAATACTTGCTCTTCTCCCCCAAGTACTAAAGGTCATGCCTCCCTCGTCCACTTTATTTCGAACGCTTTCCCCTCGCAGTGATAATCAAAGCACCGAATAATTATCGATTCTGTTCTGCAGTGTCTCACACGACTCAAGACCTCGTATTTATTTGGAACATGACGGATCCACTGGTGGTTAATCCAGAAATCGAGTTGCCTCAGCTCGACATATCGAACAACTACACAACGGACTGCACAATCGAATATTCGACGGGTAACTTTACCTGCATACAGATCGTGTTCAATCTGCGTCGACGGCTCGGTTACCATTTGTTCCACACGTACATACCCTCGGCCCTGATCGTCGTCATGTCGTGGATAGCATTTTGGATAAAACCGGAAGCGATACCTGCGCGGGTGACTCTGGGAGTGACCTCGCTCCTGACTCTCGGTGAGTTCACCGACATTTTTTCTCCACTTTTCTCGGGAATGATGGGAGGCTGCAAGCGATCGGATGCCAGCGACTTCTGCGCTGCGATTCGGGATAATATGCGAGGAAGAAAAAGCGACGAGGAATTAGGATCGTAGCACGTCGGACGATGACCGCGGGAGGACAATAATGCCGATTAGAATAATCGAAGGTTTCGCGCGCGCTCGAGAGGCTCGCGTTCCCGCGAAGCCTTACACACACGAGTCGCTATCTCTCTCTCTCTCTCTCGGTATATAAGACTGCATGCACGAGCTAGTGCCGCGCGCGCGGCAGTGCCGCATATAACGGAACCGTTAGAGCGCGTCAAACGTGCACCGTGGCCCGAGAAAATCACAGAGGCGTAAAATAAATATAACCTCATAAATTCACCCTCGTCAACCGTGTGCCTGTACCAATTCGCCCTTATATATTATTATACCTTCCTAAAGGCTGTTGCCATAATATTGCCAATCTCCCTGCACGGTACGCCTCAATTTCCGATACGTCTGACTCCTCCTGTTTATTATACTTTATCATTATTCATATCGACTGAAGTTTCGTATCGATTTGTGTCGTTAATCACTCCAATTGGAATGTTAAAGTGCTGGAAAGAAATGAAGTTCGAATTTGGAGATTTAGAAATATTTTGCGCTTTTATATGGTTTAAGGTAGTTTTAAGGAAGTTCACGCATCAGACGATTTTCTTAAGGAAGTCTTGATATTTAATCTTAAATCTTGACTATGAAAAAATTCCGAGGATCGAAAATTTTGAAAATTTTCGAAGGCTCGAAACATGTTTCACGCGATTCCGAGTCGAATGAGACAAAGTAGTAAAAACCGAAAAAAAAAAAAAATTTCGAAGGCTATAGACTATGAAAAATTTCCAAATTTTGAAAATTTTCGAAAATTTCAAAAATCGAAAAAATGATCTCCCACGATGGGTTCGAAACATGTTTCACGCCATTCCGAGTCGAATGAGACAAAGTTGTAATGACCGAAAAAAAAAAAAATTCGAAGGCTATAGACTATGAAAAATTTCCAAATTTTGAAAATTTTCGAAAATTTCAAAAATCGAAAAAATGATCTCCCACGATGGGTTCGAAACATGTTTCACGCGATTCCGAGTCGAATGAGACAAAGTTGTAATGACCGAAAAAAAAAAAAAAATTCGAAGGCTATAGACTATGAAAAATTTCCAAATTTTGAAAATTTTCGAAAATTTCAAAAATCGAAAAAATGATCTCCCACGATGGGTTCGAAACATGTTTCACGCCATTCCGAGTCGAATGAGACAAAGTTGTAATGACCGAAAAAAAAAAAAAATTCGAAGGCTATAGACTATGAAAAATTTCCAAATTTTCGAAAATTTCAAAAATTGAAAAAATGATCTCCCACGATGGGTTCGAAACATGTTTCACGCGATTCCGAGTCGAATGAGACAAAGTTGTAATGACCGAAAAAAAAAAAAATTTCGAAGGCAATAGACTATGAAAAAATTTCAAGGTTCGAAAATTTTGAACTTTTTCGATAATTGCAAAAATTGAAAAAATGACTTCCCACGATGCGTTCGAAACATGTTATGGGAAAGTTTCAATGTAGGACACACGCCAAACATTGATTTCGGCTGTTAAGTGTTTTGAAAGACGACGAGTTTTGTTGAGAATCGTTATTTTTGTTTAGTTTTCCCAATTAAAGTGTCACGAGCACAAGATTAATAATCCGCCTCGTCGCAAAATCAATTCTCGATTATATTTTCTGTGGCATATATTTTCAGCTACTCAAAACACCCAATCCCAGCAGTCTTTGCCACCAGTTTCATACGTCAAAGCCATCGACGTATGGATGTCGTCTTGCAGCGTTTTCGTCTTTCTATCCCTGATGGAATTCGCCGTGGTCAATAATTACATGGGTCCTGTCGCAACGAAAGCGATGAAGGGATATTCGGACGAGGATCTGAGGGAAGCTATTGATGAATTCAAGGTGAAAATACGATTTGAGTAAACGACGCTCGTTCGTCGAACAACCTTAAACCTTAAGAATCGAACGTAAACCTTGCAACTGGGTCGAAAACGACCTCAAACTTTTTCCGGACATAAAATCTTCTTCCCGTGCAATAACGAGGTTTGATCGTCCATCATTCCCTCCGTTTCTCGATACCGAAAAGAATGACGTACGATTAACTAAGATTCGGTTGAAATTCGACGGAGAAAACTCCATAAACCCAAAGAACCAGAAACAAGATTATTGCAGAAAAAATTAAGGTCGTTTTCGTCCCCGTTGCCAGGCGAGTGCCTTTCCCATTCAATTATTTCCCACGATCGAACGTTCATACGAAAAAAAGCATTCGATGAATAATTATGTTTGAGCGCTCACTGAAACTGAAAAAAAGCGAGTGCTACGAAATAAAATAAAAAAGAATTTTCAAATTGAATGAACCAGACTCCGATGAGGTCAGACTCGGAAAGAAATCGAAGTCCAGTGAGGCCACCGCCAACGGTTCAATACGACACGTGCTGTCAGGGCAGAGCAACCGCCATTTACATCGACAAATTTTCCAGATTCTTCTTTCCATTCTCCTTCTTCATTCTCAACGTAGTTTACTGGAGCACCTTTCTATAATTCGAGTCCCTTCAGAATCGTAATCATTCGCCCCCTCCCCCCTCTTTTATGCTCAGGACTACAGAGAATACGAAGAATCCGCATCGATCCAATGGAATACTGAATAAATAAAAACACATTATAGAAATAATGAATCACATTACCTTTTATATAGAATTGTATCGCTAGGGGAGGAGGGCCGTTGCAGCGTATTTGTCGAGTGTTATATTCTGGTTGTTGAAAATGTATTAATGAATAAATGATCGGGTCGACGAAAGATCGACGATTTCTTCGGGCGTTTTCCGAAAATTTTTACTCCTCAAAATACCCGAATGTTCGTTGCCATGATTATTGTTACGGATTTTAAAAAATAAAAGAGAGTGAAAAGAACGAAAAATTCTTCGAATAAATAAAGTTTCCTTCGACATCTTCGGTCCACCGTCCTCAGTAGTCTCCGATGAGAGAGAGTCACGATGCCACTTACCTTTTCGTTATTGATCGTTGGCTTGGAAAGGAGCGAGGAAATAAAAAACGAGACGAGGGGAACGTGAATAAAGACAGTACTTTATTTTCATATATCTTTGTCGTTTGTTTGTTCTTCTTTCGTTTATCCCCTCGGTATATATTAATAATAAATATATATTTGTTAATAATTAAAATGGTTCCATTTGAGTGAACGCGCGCCCGGGGGCGCGTATTCTCTATCATTTCGAGTCCCAGCGTGGAACTTAATCCACGATCGATTTAGCTTTCGTCTTTCCTACGCGCATAATCCAACTGAATATTCTCATAAATTGTTGCTCTCTTCGTGGATAGCTTTTATCTCTCGATTCTTTTTTTTTATCATTACACAAACGTCAATTAAACTATCGTACACATCACATGGTCATTTTCATAGATATCATTATTTTTTTTGGTTGCAGCAGCTAAGTGCTCGTTCGTAACGCTTCGCAAGCCTCGCACATCTTTCGTTACGTTTGATTTATCAGTTTTTATCATCAACTTTCGTTTTAAAACTAATTCCTCTTCGAATCATTCGCTTATTCATCGTTTCTTTCGTATTTTTTTTTTTTTTTTTTTTTTCAATGTTTTTTTTATACTTTAGCCTCGTCGAATAAAAACTTTCATGTACGAATCTCGTTTTTCAATCCCTGCAACAATTATCGGTTTGCCTTTGTGTCCTACCGACTGCATTTACGTATTTATTTTCTTCTCGTTTCATCTTATTACGGCTCGACTCTTCTCTGCTTCTAATCACTGGAGTAGGTACGCACTGGACTTAACCTATACTGGAACGAGCGTGTTGAATTATTCCAAAAATAATCGCCCAGGTTTTTCTCCCATGAGCGTCATCCGTTCGCTGCAACTCGCGTTTCCCTGGTTAGCTCGAAAGACGTTCGGTCTACGAGCAGGAAACATTGCTTCAAGTATTGAGCATCAATCGTTTATTTAGAAAATAATAAACGAACCAACGACGTCGTACGAGAATCGCGAAGCAACGAGCTCAAAAATCCATGAGAAATTGGAATAATTCAACTTGCCGATATCGCTGCTTCTCTAAACGGCGCTTCGATTCGACGCGGAATTCCATCCGCCCGATAAAACGTGGACACACGCGAGGAGGCGTTTAGCTCGAAAATCAAAAGTGCCAACGGCATTGATGCATTTTCACGAGTCCAGTTCCCCGGGACTCTGTTAAACTGAGGATTCTCAGGACTTTAAGGAACATTTAAGAACATTAAGGATGATCGATCGTGAATTCGGAGTCAAAAAAGAGCCGTTCTGAATTACGTTTACCGGTCTTGAATATTCGTGTTATCGATTTTAAGAAACATCATTACCGGTTCGTTAGTGTTTCATAGCAGAGTAAATCATGAAAACTGAAAAAATTATATCCACAACGATCCTGCAGTGTTCTCCATATTAGATTATATATTCAGAGAAAAGATAGTCTCGGCGAGAACCTCAGGCCAGCAGATGACAGAACTGTCAATGTACTTGTCCCGAGACTCTACCGAGTCTCTTGATATCGTCAACGTCTGTATAGTTTTCTCCATATAAGAATTGTACACAAACACACTTGTAATTGTAATTGCCATTGTAATATTCTGTGTTGGTGTTTGAAGTAAAGCTAGGTTATGACCGCTGGCGGCATCATCCGTTATAGTTGTGACGTTGTCAAATTCCTGAATACTACTTCGTCGTTCTCACAATTTTCAACCGGAAATCAAAACTTTTTTGTGAGATTATTTTGTTGAAAACCTGGTGAGGTACAATTTTTCTATTTTTGACCAAACTCTGAATGAGCCACTTATTCAACGGTAGGTTTTTAAATAATAATCTTGGATTTTGGGCGAGAAAAACCGTGCTCGTAGCACTTCCGGACGATCTTTTCCCATAAGCGACGTGTATTCGGTGCATCAAAATGCTCGAATTTGCAATTTAATTACAAAATAACTAGACGAACAATCTAGCCCAAATTTTGGTGATCGTCGCGTAAAATATTCATCTCCAGCATATTAAAAATTCAGATCAGAATCTCGGATTGGACCTGGTGATCGATCATCCTTGAAACAAAATCGAAAAGCCCAAGATATCTTCCACCTAAATGATTTTTTATTTATCACACATTCTCTCAAGTCTGTCAATGTTTATAATACGGAATTATTCGTATATTTATATACCCAGAATCGTTCCGCTCTTTAGGATCGCTCGCGTACAATAATTGGGACGGTGGTTCTCCTTCGATTATTATCAACAAAACGCTCGCTCGACAAAGCCTTTGTAGCTTCGATGCCGGCGAAATGTTATTAAAAATATTCTATCCGCGATAAAATTTTCCCTCGTCTGCCGGGTCGGCGGTCTGTTACTTTTTACTTTTTCTTTACACTCAGAGTCGCGTTTTAAGCGTTCGAGGTTGAATAATACTGGCAATTTAACAAGAGACACGTGCGTCCCTTGTTTTCAGGGCGTTTTTCGATTCAGGTGCAATTTCGTTTCGACACCTTTGTGAGGAGGTTCGCTCGCTTTCGGTGGCTGCTTTTATCGGGCGTAGATTCTCATTCTCGAGTGTGTACATCGGAGTTATACTCCAAGTACCTAACCTCCGTATACGGAGATACGACAATCGGGGGAGACAAAGAGACTACTGTTTATCGATACACAAACGCCGGGTAAAGAAACTCGAAAAGTTGTCTTTGCTCGCTCTCCCTCTCTCTCTCTCTGTCTCTCTCTCGCTCTTTGTATTTCATGCTCCGCGCGGCGGCGTCCTATCTTGTGATTCCTTGACGGTGGAGGTAAATTATCGATTGGATCGCGTCACCACTCGGCAAGGACAGTTACGCGTTTGTAGGTAAAACGATAACATTCACGATTCTCACTCTTTTGTTCTATTTCCCTCTGATAAACCGTCTCAGTCTCTGTCCGACTATTTCAGCGAATGTATTCTCTCTTTTGATAGAATTTATTATGAGATCGATGGGATAAGCGCGGGAAAGGTGTGAGTCGATCGGAGGATACGCTTTGAGGCTTTTTTCAGGGCGCTGTTGAATTCTGGCGTGAGTTATCGGCTCGGAGAGGCCGCGAGAAAAATAGCCAGACGTGATATTCAAGAATTTCGGACTCTCAGAAGAGGCTGATGCTGCTGGGATCAATACGCGTTGCCCTTTGTTCGTCTACGCATATTTATTTCGCTGTTAGCTTCAGCCCTTGTCCGCATTTTTTTCAGGATAAAAACGTAACGTGGTGGGCAATAAAAGACCATTGAGATAGGAGAATCGAGTGTGAGAGGCGCCTCGTCGCTCGAGCACGTCGATTCGACGGCTTTGGAATTTTCCCCTCGGCCCTCCCTCCCTCTCTCTGTGCTAGCAATTTTGAAAATGGGAGAAATTCAGAGGAAAATTGTCGGAGCTTGGTAGCCAACGAAATCTGCAGAAAATTTCTTCTCTCTTCAAATTCTCTCTTCCGTCGCGCTGCCTCGATTTTCCTAACTTAAAGACAGCCGACTCGCGCGGGCGCGCTTACTTCCACGCGTCACTTCCCCATCCGGGGAGATCGAACGTAAAGTACGCGAGCACACAAATGGACCATCACAATAATCGTCCGGCTGCTCTTCTCGGCGCGGATTCTCCGGACGAGTATCAGCAACGTTCGGGGACAAATGCATGCTTTTGAAGCATGACCCCGCCGACAGGACGCCAGGATTTGTCAATCGTTCCTCCGTCGATGCCCCCTTCGCCAGAGCCCGGCGGACTCCCGTATAGGCAGCTCCGATTGAATTAATCAAATTTTTCAGAGCCCTTCCAGGAAGCCTCGCGTTGTGGAAATCTCGAAGAAAAGCCGCACCCGGCGGTGGGCCGAGAGCGAAAGTGTAATTTGTTATCCGATCGAAGGACGTGTGCGAATAAAGTAGAATCGCGCTGGGAAACTCGAGCTGCTGCTGCTGCTGCTGCTGCGGCGAAGGGCTGAGTGAGGGCTCGCTAAGTGCTGACTCAACGAGAGATGAAGTTTGAAAGCTTCGTGGCGGAAGAGGAAACGAGAACAAGAGGTTCTCTCCAAATTTCTGCATACACACAGCCCGGTCATTATCGATTTTCCATTCACTCCGAGCCGAGTGCTCGCTCCACTCGCACATTCATTCGGATTCAACGCTACACCTTGTTATCCACCTCAAACGTTCACAAGCCTTTCCCTCCTCCCTGACTTATTCTCATCGCGTACTTGGCTAATAAGTTTCCTAGAATTTTTGTTAAGATGAGAGAAAAAAACGTCCGAGACACCGCGCACCCGAACGTCCCGGCCGAGGCTAATCCGCCGCGACGTACATGGACGTTTAACGACTCGGCGAGACTTCATTATTCACGAAGGGCCGGACCCTCCGGAGCTTTCACTCATCGGATCTATATCTTCGCCCGCACTTGCTCCTCACGAACCTCCAACTACGCGTTACAGCCGCCGTACATGCGTCAGGAGAGACATCGAGTGAAGGAAAAGTCAGAAGAGTGGCAAACGCAGAAATGGATCGAGAAAGAAAAACATTTTTCTTGTCCCGAGGCTCGCCCTCAGGCCGCGCGTACAGAGCTCCGGAAATCCGTTCACGAATTGGACTGGACCTCGAAATTGGCAAATTTTCTGAAACGACGACGGTGAAGATTCGACGAGGATCAAACATTTTTGCTTCATTGGGCGAGCTCGATTTTTTAAATATTTTTCAGCGAGTTACATTGAGATTTAACGGAAATAAAATTTAAGTCAAAATGGTATCGAGTGCGGAGGAATTTGAGTTGAAATATGTAGTCGAGGGAAGCGTTAGGAAGGTCGTGGAAATCGGCAAGAAATTATTTTTCCCTTCGTTCGATATCGAGCCCGAAATACCTTGAGAAATGTTGTTAGATTCTATTTCCATTTTGCCGAAGCGTATTACGATAAAAAAAATAATCGAGGATTTTGTAACAATAAAACCCTCGACGACGCGACATTCGATTCAATCCGATCTCACATAAACGCTCCTGTCTGTGTGTGTGCGTTTTTTCCTATTTTTCCACAAAGTATGAAAGAAACATCGACGTTATGCAAACCCACAGATACGTGTGACCTACTTTTTTTACGATCTCCTAAATCGGAGAATAAAATATTTTGTTCGGACGATTGGGCGATGGAAAATGCGTGAAATTATTCATAGAATTTCTCGATGGCGCAACAGCGAGAATTTTTTAGGGTAAGACCCGAAAAAGGCAGCGGATTTATGAGACTCGATTTCGAAACAATACGAAAGTAAGGTGACGGAAGCTTTGGAATGGTGAAAAACGGAGCGGGTAAATCGAGCCGTTTGGTTTCATTGGCCAATTAAACTTGATTGAATTCCATAATCTCGAGCCGGTTTCGTTAACGAGCGGAGCCGAATTGTTGACATAAATATTGATAATTCCGTTTAACGCGATTCCAGAGTTTGCTCCCAACATTAAGCAGTCACGCTTCGACTTTTTATTCCGCCGTTACAACGCCTCTCGTCATGCGTGCGATATTATTCCCAAGGGTCGGAAGGAAGTACAGAGAAACGGGAGGAGGCTTGTTTGACTAACGTTTGTGTATTTTTCGTCCGACGATGCTCTTCGCCATCCACGAACAAGCTTCAATACCTCGTACCTCCGTACGTACATCACGATATATTGAGAGCCTTGTACACAGTGTTTGTGTTGCGTGTCCAGGACCACGAAGAACGAGCCGCTCGAGCCAGTAGGTTGCTCGTCGATTCGCTTCCCGACCTCCCTTTCCGTCCATTTTCAATCCTCTTTCCCCTCGCTCTCTCTCTCTCTCTCTCTCCGTCGGTGAGCTTTCGCATTAAACGTATGTGTACAAAGTCGAAGCTGTAATCCGCTAATTCAGTGAATTCAATTTGTTCTCGTGTTGGTTTTACGAGTTCGTATAAATCGGAGAGAAGCTGTGCGCGCTTTTCCGACCAGTTTTTCTTCGCCCTCGCGCTGGCTTTCAGTCCTCGCCCAACTTGCGCAGATAGCCCAAATGAGAAAGTGCAGGAAATTCGAGAATGTGGCGAAAAACAGAAAAAATTGAGCGGCTCCGATTTCTTGAGGCTTTTCATATTTATTATCGCATATCAGGAGCTTGAATGTCCCGGAATCGATGCACCGAACAAAAGCTCCGTTCCGAAATGATCGAAAAATTCGCGAAAACACAAAATCTCGTGGGAAATGTGCCGAAAAATGATTTCCACGAATCGGTGGTCGACAGCTGAAGAACGCGGACGAAAATCCTTCGATTTTTCCGAATCGAGTGTTCGCTTTGACTTCGAACCGACTCATCACCGTCTTCGAGATTTCTGACGCTCAGAAAAGTGCTTTTTCATCGACATCGCACTATTTTCAGGAAATACTCTGACGCACTTCTAGAGGTAATCAATTTTTTAAATTCTGTCTAAGTTTCTTTCTATCTATTTTTACTTCACACGGAAACAGCACGAATTTTACCCTTCTCCGTTAAGGTAGCTTATTCAACGTAATTGGCAGTAACGTTAGTAAATACTGAAAGACTTTGCGTTTTTGAGTTGTCACCAAAGTTATTCACTCTCTCGAGTGTCCGCATTAACATCGAAATATTTTATTTATCTCAGTACTCGCTACTCTACCCGAAATTCCTTTACTCGGTTGGGACTCAAATCCCCATTTTGATTTTCCACGTTTCATTGCTCATTTTTCGGCTCCAAACGGTTCTGCATTCGCTCGAAAGATTTTTTTTGTCAAATCACGAGTTTTCGTGACAGCTCAACGAACACGAATATTTTGCACTTTTCTCTGAAACTTCCCCATGAAAAAACGAATGGAACGACGCACAATTAAGGTTTTGTATCGCATGCACGAAACGTGGTATGCCGAGGACAGAGGATCGTGGGTGTCAAGGGTTGAAAACGAGGTTGAAAAGCGAATGTTTGGGTGACAAATCACGACTCGCAGTGTTTTTTATATTGTGCATGGGAACGTCTAGAGGAGCAATGGAGTGAAAACGACGTGGGTCATCGCATATTCTTAGAATCCCAAATTATATATGATGAAGTCATGAGATGCTGAAAAGCAGTTTTTGTAACCTAATTCGACAAGGGTCGAGTCAAAGTTTCGAGTAAAAAACATTTTCTGTGTATATACGATGAGATTTGATGGCGTAATAAAAAGAGTAATGGAATGATAAATAATTTCAAAAGATCCGGGGAAATGAGTAGAGAAAACTTCGTTTCGGTGCGAGTGAGAAATACTTCCGTTCGAATGAGACAAGTCGGGGCTTGGGATACGCGATGAAAGATGAAAAATATTCCAGTGAATTTTAAAAATTGCAACGAGAGTCCTGCGCGTATTTTTTCATGGAATGTTAGTGTTTGAGCAGACATTAAAAACCTTTTATCCAAGACTAAAATAACACGTGAGTATTTCTGCGTCTCCTGCATGTTTACAGTGTTTTTCCAGCATGAAAATCGTTCGTTAGCCGACGACAAGAAAAATTTCGAAGTTTTAGCGTTGAGTGAAAATATTGCTGAAAGAGAGATTCGAAAGGGTCGACTGGTTGCTCACGGTCAAGTGGTTTTCCCTCTCGTTCTCTTATCAGCGTTGTAATTCCCAAGGGACGTGCACTCGCTGAGGGGGGGAAGGGAGCAACAAGTTGAACTTCGTTACTTCGTTCATCCCCGTTCTTTCTCAATCAGCGTCTCCTTAGATCGAAAAACATTAATGAAAACTAGAAAAGCAACGACCAGCAATAGCCTGTCAGATACGCGGGCCGCTGGGAAGCTGATCTTTTCTCGGAACAAGCGAGCGAGAATGGGCTCGCGCTATTCGCTCGACGTTCCGAGCCATCATTTTCACAGAATAATTGACAGACGATACCCCGAGTCTATTGTTCACCAGGCGTAGCATTCCGCAAGCCCGCGACGCTACGAAAAAACTGCCGCAGTTCCAAAGGAAGCACCGAATACCTTCCGGTCCTCCGGTACACGCGACTGAATGACGAAAACAAAAAACGCTTTTTTCACGACGCTCGCATCCGAACGAGTTGATCGCAATTTCGGATCCTCGTGCCACTTTCTTCGGAGCCCTGCTCGTCACTTTTTTTAGATTTTCAAGAACAAAAGAACAAAACAATTGACAAACATTCCTCGTTTCACATACCTATTTATTGTTTTAATTATCATTATTATTATTATTGTTTTCATTTATTTTTATTATTTCTTTGTTTTTCCTTTTTCTTTTTTTTTTCTTCTTTTTTTCTGTATTTTTTCTCATTCTTTTGAACATGCATGCACTCGCTCTATTTGGAACGCTTTAGAATTTATTTTATTGCACGATGCGAAATACTACTTTATGCATAATGCATATCATATATATATATACACGGATACCCGCGCGAATCAACGCGTCATTTGAATATTCATCTCGATATATATTTATATATATTTAAATATATTTATATATCTCGCGAAGGTGTATACACACGTATATAAATTTGCTTCTCTGTTATTTATATATGTATATACGTCAGGATGCGGTACTCGATAAGGCTGCCGACGATTTTTCCCACAGCGACACCTTCCTGATAAATAGTATTTTATTATTCTCTTTGGGTTTGTTCTGTTTGTTTGTATTTTTTTTTTCTTCTTTTCATTACTTTACTTTTCATTCCGAGCAAAATTATATTTTGCCAATACTTAATCGCCCTCGCTGAAATTCGATCGATCTCGGCAATAGCACAAGTGTTTACTCGACAACATCGAGACGGGAGCTTAAAAATCATTGTTGCGAATTCTTAGGACGTTTTTTCTTTCTTTCTTTTTTTTTTGGTTAATCTAACGAGATTTTTTTTGTTCTCGCTGTTCCTAACAACAAACAAATGATCGAGAATGCAAAGAAGAAAACTTCGGAGACAACACTTTCGAGCGATCGTATTAAAATAAGTCGACGTTCCCATACAATAATCGTACTAATTCGTGTTCCGATCGAGTCGAGATTGAAACCCACTTCGAGCAGGTTACCCTTTCTCTTCGTACTCTAAATCCCTCTTTTTTTTCTCTCTCGCTCTCTTCACGTTTAAACTGACAATTACACTTGATAATTACACTTATAAACAATTTACACTTACACTAAAGGTGTTCAATTACACTTAAAAAACGACGCACTAGACGCGTCCGGTAACGAAATGAAATTCTGTTTCCTCTGCCCCCCTCGCCGCGTCTCTTCGTTTTTGCAATTTTCTTTTTCACGCAGTTTCTCAAAATCGCCACGAAGGATAAACTCTATCATAATAGTAACTATTTACAGACACTTATTCAACATCCCCAAACTCGTCGATTAATGAAATTTTTTTACACGACAATAATACAGTATCCGTATTCGATTGTTATTCAAATGATGTTTAAATATTACGTTTTTTGAAAGAACGAGGGCATTATCGATTTAATTAAAAGTACAAATTTTAAGAGTATCACGAAGATCTAAGGTTTTACGCTTGCTTGCTTGCTTGCTTTTGTTTTGTCAAACATGCTTCTTTGATAACGTGACGAGAGAGTTCACACAATAATTATAATACTTTACATCGAATAGAACCATATTTGAAATCTTGGCGCTCTTCTCTGCTTTGTGCTCCCTTCATTCGTGCTATTCCACCCTTTTTTCTATCTCTCTTCCGCTCCGTGTCCTTCAAAGTATTTGCTTTCCTCTCGGACTTGATTGGCATGAGCTAATCGAAATATTCGGAACCCTCCCGCTTCGCGTGTGCTCTCGATTCTTTCTATAAACCAGGCGAATCATCGCGCGGTATGATATTTCGCAAAAAAATCACTTCCGCAACAGCGATCACGATCCCTCGGCGTGGCGTCTTATTTCCGCTGACCGATGACCTCGAAGTCTCGTCATCCTCGATCACGCCCTCTGCTATTTTTCACACTCGCGACGCCTAATTATCCGGCCTCAATTTTCTTCTCCACGCGCCTCCTTTCCCATCTCTTTTTCTAATTTACTTTCCTGTTTATTTTTTCTTTCTCCTTTTTTACTGAAATAAAGACGATTAATCGCACCTTCGAACATTTCTGATTGATATTTCGGTTGGGACAACAAAGCAGCGGTTAATGGAGGCTTTTTTATCGAGCGATTCTTGCGCCCTCATTGTTTTCGTGCATTTTAAGCTCGAGCCCGATTCGAACTGCATTTTAACGAGCTTCGAGAGCCGCGAGGAAACGGGGCCATTTTTTCTCCGCGCCTCCGTCGCGTTCGCTGATGAAGCTCGCGAACGGTGCTGGACGCTAAATCGCTCGGTGAACGAGAATTCTTGTTGAATTTTATGAATGGGCGTTTGGAAGGTGAGCACCCACCTGGATTCGGCCATTTGTGGGAATATTTTGAGTTTCTGGAAAAACTCGGTATTTTTGGAGCTTTTCACCATCGAAAACCGGCCGGGGAGGCTGTGGAAAAATTTTAGCTGGCTTTTTTCACGAGGAACTTGCGAGGGGAGCCGAAGCTTGGATTTTTAGTTAGGGAGCTGGCGAGCATTTCGGTATACGATTTTCTCATGTTTCACATCGATATGAATTCAAGTTTAGATCGATACGAATCGATTTGGTCCAGTAAAAAAAAGTCCTACGTCGCTGCGTTTTCGCGTTACAGCGCTTTAAATCTGTTGAAAAAAAGAGGGGTGCTAAATCATTTGCACATGTCTGCCTCTGGGGCTGATGGTCCACAATCATCCTGAAAACGAAGAAAATCGAAGAGGGAGACATCCGGGGCCCTGCGTAATCACAGGACGGAGTTGTGAAAATGCTGAAAAAAAAGCTCTACTAAATCATTTGCTCATGGTTCTAATTGTGCCCATTCGATTCATTGTGACTCCCTCAATACGAAAAAAATTTGGCAGACCCTTTGCTCACTGATTTTGAGCTGTACGATTCTTTGAAATTCGTGAAATTAAGGGAAAGTGGATATTACGGTTGATTATTGTTTTTTCTGATAGTTTTACTCTTATTATTTTGTTTGGTATCATATTCTCTGAACACGATGTAACGATTTCAACTTCTGGAGCTGAAAATCGATTGAATAAAATAAAAACAAATGCCAACCAGAAATAAAAATGCGCGTGAAACTCGAATATGGTATTTATGTAATTCCGAATTCATTTTATTTGTTCACTGTAATGGAAATGAAAAAAATCCTTTTTCTTTTACAGTAGTACTCTACGCGTTGCAGGACTAACAGACTTAGCCTGAAGCTTTTTTTATGTATTTGAAACATATTTTATTGTATGAAATATACCGATTTTGAGCCTAGGCTCTTCTCTTCTCTCTCTCTCTCAATACAGAAAAGGTCAAGACTGAGTAATATACCGTTCTCACTCAGTCTCCACAATAAAAGAAAGACAAATCATGTAGTTATTTTGTACCTGCGGAAGTACAGTTAACAGGCTTAGAACCCGAATATTTGTAGTATGCCTTGAAAATCGCTCGTATTGATTGCCTGGATATATGTACTATTATTTATTTTCACTGATTTTTAGTAGACGTAGAATTTTGTACTTGTATAGCTTGTCGTGAGCGTCGAGTTTGAAAAAAAAATTGCAAATGGTCTGCCTTTGAAATATCAGAGGCCTGGATGTCTGGTTCATCGATTTTTTTTGGTTTTTATAAGAAAACGAAACATTAGTCCAAGAGGCAGACATGTGCACATAATATAGCACACTTTTTTTAACACTTTTGAAGCGCTGTCAATTGACAACGCAGAGGTAACATACCCGCAGACCATTTTTCTGTAGTCTTTCTCATTGTTTTCAATCGAATTATTCAGGTCTGCCAAGTTAGCATTTCATATACACTTTTTTTAAATCATAAAAAAAAACATGAAAAATTAATTCTTACCAAAGTCAGAGCCCTGGATGTCTGCCTCTTCGATTTTCTTCATTTACAGGATTATGTCTGCCCCGGAGGCAGACATGAGCAAATGATTTAGTACCCCCTTTTTTTTAACAATTTCGAAGCACTGTCAATTGACAACGCAGCAGTCTACCATGACGGCAGACGCGGTCCTTAATGCTTCTTAGGGTATATAATTATCGGTATTGATAACGTCTGCCACGTGAGCTAATCATATAGAAATTTTGCTCGCCAGCTCCCTAACTATTTATTATTTCGACCGCTGCTGAACGACTCTTTCTCGCGGATGCTACTTAACCGGAGATTTATAGGGCCGCACGGAGGGAATGTCGAGAGAGTGAAACGTCGCACACGTTTATGGTAGATTGACTCGAATTTTACGAGGAATTTTTTCGGATCGAGTCTCAGACAAAATTTCAAATGAAATTATCAACGTTATGACTCGACGGAAATTTTCTACAATATTTATTAAAACGTACGACTCATTGTAGCTGCAAACCGAGAAATTTATGTATGGACAATCTGAAAAAACGTTTGAAAAGTTTCGAAAGGTCAAAAAGAGTGATTTTTTATCTTCGGAGAAGCTACATTAAAAAACTTCCCGAGCCATCGAGCTTTGCGTGCGACTTGAGTCTTGACGCGTCTTTTTTGAGCTCCCGAGAAGCGAGTACGAGGCGAGATTCGACGAAGAAGACATTGAAAAATCGATATTCAAGCTGAACGTGAAACCTCCGATGAAATGGGATTGATTTTTTTTACGTCAAGTCTTCTCCGAGCATGACATTAATTTACTAGCCCTCGAGATCGAAAACAGTACTTTTGATTTGTCCGTAGTTTCGGAGTGATTGCTAATGAATCCCGCTGATGGATTTAGGCAATATGGGGTCGTCGTTGATTATTATTCCCTCGGTTCATTTGATCCCGTATGAATGTGTCTCGGGCCCGGTTCGTTCGCTCGCTTATTTACGATTTCCATCGTTATCTCGCGCGCGCGTGTGTGCGTCGGTGTAGGAAAATTCGGGAATGTTAATTCGCGGTAAGGGTGTATTGTGTGGAGCGAAGGTAACTGGATGCTGCGTCGATTTATCAGGGAGTTGCGAGACGAGAATGAATCTCGAGAGCGTCACAAGTGGCTGGAGCTTCGCTGATCGATATCTAGGCTACATTGTTCAACGCTCTCGCGCGCCCGCGCCCGCGCTTTCGTTCATGACGCATGTGTGAACGCACGCGCGCTCGTGTGCGTGAGTGTGTGCGGTGGCTCGGGTTCGCGAGTTTGTTTCGGTGTGTGTGCGCGCGCGGGCGTTTCTCCCTTTATAGTGTAGTTTTAAAATGCACGTGTAGCACAGAGAGACGACGAGAAATGCACTGTCTCGGCTCGACTTTCTCGCGTTTCATCGTCACGTAAATCCGGCCGGGATGGAATCGAGCGTGGAGATCCGAGCGATATAATGGAGCGACTGGCTCGGCTGCGCTGCGGAGCAATCGTCCTTTTCCCTATTCAGCCCCCGATGGCTTTCACTTCTCTTTGGATATTATCTCGACCTTCCGTTTCTACAGACTCGCCAACATTTTCCGCTCTGTCCTTCCCGACTGGCCGTCTCTTTTCTGATCATCGCCGCATGCGTTTTTCCGCCTCTTTTCCCCTCCCCGGTCTCGCGTGCTTTTTTCCAACCTTTGCCCGCACGCTCCGTTGGCTCGTGCCTTTTGTCCCGGAATACTCGAACGCATGAAAGAAATAACGGAGTTTGAGCAGGGAAGAAGAAAAAACTGAAGAAAATTACCGCTAATGAAGTATGAAAATGTAGGAAACTCCGTTTCGTCTGTCGCGATAGATTTTCGCGAGCTGCTCCCGCGCTCCTTCATTCTCGATCGATTGTCAACGCGCGCGCGGTGTGCGCCCGGGCGTGCAAAAGCTCTCGGATTCAAGGCTCCCACGTGTCTTTATAGTCACACAAGCTTTTCCACCGTTCGTTACTGTTTTCTTGGCTCATTGTTTTTCCCCTGTCCCCCTTGCGGTGCGAGAGCACCCGTGAATCTTCTCGATCCAATCGAGCATAGAATATTGTAAGGACGCGTACGTGAAAGGGGGTGCGAGGGAAAAAATGGTGGTGCGGCTTCTGTGCAGCTTCGCCACTCGACCCCTCCTCGCTTACTGCATCTTCGTAATCTCCTGCTCGAATGTAAGATTTTATTGGAACAACGAGTTTGAAGAAATTTTTAGCGGTTCTTAGCCGAAAACCCGAGTCCTCGGATCGCAGGAGGCTCAAGCATGGGAAAATCGTACTGAAAGGAGGAGCATCGATTGGAGTAGCTCCTGGTCGGTGGGCACTTGCGAGTGAGTCGATACGACGGGTTTCCTCGCAGCTCTCGAAACCGCGACGACAAATGCTTCCAAGGGCATTGTCGGTAGGCGAAAAATTCAATTATTTTCTCGCTCAGTTATGAGGAAGGGCGGGGAATGAATCTGCTGGTTTGGAGGGGAAAAAAAAAAAAAAAACAGTTGAAAGCTCACCATGAACTCGACTCGGCGGCCGACGTCTCCGTCAACCGAACAAAGGAGATGGTCGAGGAGGTACAATGGTCTTGATAATTGGTAATGTTCGGAGTCGATCGATCGGTCGATGTGCACGGGCGATGGGCGTTGATGATTTAAAAGTAGTTAAGTTTTCATAGAGCATCGGTATTCCGGGGATGACGAGTAGTCTCGCTCGATTGTAATCAAGCGGTCTCCGTGAGCGATTGTTGTGCTTGATGCTGGGCTGGACCGGAAGTTGCGATGGCAGTCGACGCGTTGGTACTTGGAACCGGAAGTGGCTGTAGGGCCTGCATGTCGCAAGTGTGGGAGCCACGCTTCTTTAGATCCTGGAACAATGGGCATTTTTGGACATGTTTGAGATCTTTTTTTCTTCCTCCTGTTCCCAACAAAATCCTCAATCATTCCTCCTCCTTCTCCTCCTCTTCGCCTTCTCCTTTTCCTCCTCCTTATTCCCTGCTTCGCCTTCTCCTGCCCCATTTAATCTCGATTCATTCCTCTTCCTTATTTATTCCCTTTTATTCTTCTCTCTCGCTCCTTTCGTCCCAGCCCTCGCATTCCAACACTTTTCACACTTCCTTTCGTTCCTCACCAATAACAGCACACTTCATCAGTCTCCTTTGATTTTTTCTCTTTTCCTTTCTTTTCAAATCATCCATCTTTTTTTGTCTCCCCGAAACATTCGCTTCTACACGTTATTCTCGCTTCTCTCTTCTCCGACTCTCACATTTTTATTATCTCGAAAGTTTATCGCTCCCTAAAGTAGACATACGAGTGCAAACAATTTCCGTTCAACACTCTCGCTTTTATTGTCATTTAACTTCACTGACGTTGCCTCATTTCTTTTAAAAATTCCCGTGCTTCTTCGTATACGAACGATCGTTTTACAACGAGATCTCGAAAAGACTGAATTTAATGACGTCATTTAATCGTTTACCATTTTTATTCGCTCAAATCGTACAATCTTTGATAAAACCATCAAGAAACTGCGCGCCGCAAGAGAGAAAAAGAGAGAAAGAGAAAAAGAGACGTCGAAAAGGAGAGAAATGAGAAAACAGACGCGTTTCCAACTTCCATGCGAGATCCAGCCTCCTCTCGCTCCCGCATTCGTTCAAAAACATTTTCTTTGCACATTCACACACACGCGCACACACACACACAACCAGTTACGAAAACAAAAAAACATTCCAATTCTTTCGTCCTCTTCGTACGCTGTCGATTCGCTCTTACACCGATATGCTGAGCACACGTTTGCACATTAAAATAATTCATAAGATAGAGAGGGAGAAAGATAGACAGAAAGAGAGAAAGAGAGAGAGAGAGAGAGAGAGGAGGAAACAGTGCAAAAGTGAATACGAGAAAAAAATGCACACGTAGACAACGACATAGTGTGCGATGCAAACACAAGGCATTTTTCAAGCACAGTGTCACTTCACACCGAGTAGAGAAAGAAGAAAAAATGTATTTGGATGTGCCTACGTGTACGTGTATTTACAAACGGATGAATTTATCATCTTCATTGATGGCATTACTGTGTGAGAATCGATTGAGCATTAATGTACACGATTAATTCACAAGGGAGGCTAGCTAATCGAGTGTTTTATCGTGTCCACGTTAAAATACATCGATCTTTGTGAATTAGTTGCTATAGAAGGACGAAAAAACGAAAATATCACATCTTCGTACGGCCAATGTCGATTCGATTGATATTCGTCGTTTTTTCAGTGGGACAAGGTCGTGTCAATTGAAACAACGAAAATCATTGGTTTTTTAGTTCTGAGCTCATGTACATCGATCTACTTTAGTACTATTACACCAGCTACTACGACAAACTACGTATATTATGTATATATACAAATGTACAGTGTAAACTACGCTCAAATGCGAATTACAATTAGAGGAAGTTCGCACAAACACTTACAATATTTATACAAATAAATTTGCTGCACAACAAATAACTACACAACGGTTTTGCTCTATGGAAAAGTTGAACTATTTTACATCGTATCGGGGGAGACCGCGTCAGAATGGGAGCAGGAGGGGCGGAACGAGCGACCACTTTCCACGTCGCGAGATCACCCGACGAAGGGAAAAAGTAAGCAAATTGTCTGCTGTTTTTTTTTATTAAACGGATTTTGATGTTTTGGTGAATGGAACGAAAGTAAAATCGAGTTTTCGTGGCGCTGTCACATTCCGCTCGTCCCTCGGCCTCTCCCTTCTTCGATCTCACTGGTCCCATTCTGCCCGCGGTCCATCCCCTCACATAAATTATGAAACAAAGTGTACGAGAAAGAGAGTACGGCGGGCAACGAGTGGAGCGATTTGAGAATCGACAAATCGGTGTTAATTTTTTCAACTATTTCGATGAAAACTAATGGAAAGAAAATTTCCAAAACTAAGATTTAAACAGAGAGCAAGAGAGCGTGTGTCTAAGGAAATAAAATATTTGCCATGGTTTCCTTCGCAGTCCCGAAGGAACTACTCGGAGCGGACGGAATCGTTTGTAATGCAACGAATCGGTTTTCGCCTCGTCTCTCATCACAACCTAACGTTGGCTCTTGTCGCTTTCTTCTAAAATTAAAGAAAAATTTGTGCACATTCCTCCGTCGCTTCGGAGCGTGGGTCACCTCCGTTTTGTCTTGCCATCGAGCGAGCTTTTCGGGAAGATAAAAGTGAAGGAAAAAAACAACGTACGATAGGAGTGACGTTAGCTTACAAAGGAATTTTTGGTGCGAGGCGACGTCCTCGTGATAAAGTTTGACGTTTTCTCAGCGTTCTCAAAGTGTAATCGTACTATTTCACACAAAAGAATATTCGGCCCCATGCCGCGTTCGCCGGGAGCTCGCTACCTCCCCCGGGCTGTTTTCCTCTTTTTCGGCCTCTTTTCTCTCCGTCGTGTGCAATGCATACAAACGCAACACTTTCACAGCATGCACGACGCTTTGAAGCTCTCCGGCTTTAACAACGGGACTAGGAACGTGATTAGCGCGATATTCTCACTCAAAGCGTGGTGGTGCGCGGTGCTCCTCGGGATTTTTACCGTTACGAGTGCGGGCCGAGCCAACGGATGCGTCGATTGAAAGGTGATGAAAAGAGTGGAAAGATTCAAAATGAAATTAGAAAGGGAGGACTGCAAGTTTCGTTACTTTTATGAGCTCAAGTAAAATCGAGCCTGGAAAGAGACCGGGACGATCTTTAAGGGGTAACGCTAGTCGATTAATTGAAAGAGCTACCGCAGTGGCTGGGGATGAGAAATTATGGTAAATGGTCTCGCCTACGAAAAGTGCGTAACTATGGCTAGTGGAAAAACTCCAAGATTCAACTGCGGAGTGACCGTTTGGTATCGTGTATACGGTTGATCGATGAACACGTTTCCGGATCGATTGCAGTGGAGAGTAAAACTTCAGCGGGGCGAGGTTGGGGACGGTTTTACACCGCGGTTTTGCTCGCGCGAAAATAAAGTTCCGCGAAGCTCAATCGTGAGAGTAATATATTGACGCATCAGGCAGTAAAGAAGTAAGAATAAATAAAATGAGAATATTCGATCGAGTTACATTAAGGTATCAAGATAAAAAGATAATTAACAGTATAATACGAAAGCGCAAAAGCCAGGCGAGCGATTGGACAGACACAACTAGAGTGTTCGCGAGAGTCTCGCCACTAAAAAGTGCTGGGAGAACGAGCTTTTTTATTCTCATTTGAAACGATTGACTCGAGCCCCGGAGCTCCAAATATTTCGATCTGAAATAATTCGCATTGCTTTTCTCGTTGCTTTCCACTTTTCGTTCTTTCGCCCGAGCTCGATTTTTTTCATCTGTTTATTCTTATGTCAGCACCTCCTTAAAAATCCTCGTATACACTCGTTCTCTCGATTTTTATTGAATTCTGACATATTCGACATCTGCGTTTTGACTAAGTTTCGTAATCGCGGAAAAGTGCTCGAAAAATCTGCAAATTTTCTCAACGTAATTCACCGCGTTTAATACTCCAATTAAAAATGATTAATCTTTTAAATTCGTGCCAGAAAGAGACACGAATTTGAAAGGTTATTTGTTGTGCGTAATGATTCTTTACCTTTGTTCTAACTTGTATACGATCTCCGTATACGAGGACCACCCTATCCTTATTCTCGTTCGATGTTAGTTGGTACGAGAGGCTCTGTGATTTCTCGTTTGTTTAATCGTGTTCGATAGCTCGTTTATAATCGTGGGTGGGCGAGTGTTTTTATCATTTATTCCAACGATATCCACGGACGACGAGTAAAGAGAGAAGGGCGCGTACGATCGGAAGTCGGTTAGCGAATCCTCGTCGAGAGTCGCCGGCAATTAAGGGCGTGCGTATTCGTCCGTTGGTCGGAGGGTCGTCGACGTTGTTAATTCCGTGTTGGATTCGGTGCGGTGTGCAATTCGAGCGGGTCCGAAGGGCGAATTTCATCGTCGTCGGCCAAAATTCCGTGTCGTTTTGTACCGCGTTTGCGTTGGTTCCATGAATCCGGTAGTTTATCCACGTGGTTTTTCGCAGGATGTGCACGAGTCGTTCGACGAGTCGGAGAGCAGCGCAGTGAGCGGGGTTGACGGCCGACGGGTTCGCGGGAGATCCGGAGACCGCGGAAAAACAGAGTTTGAGAAAAAAACGAGTGGGAAGAGCGAGTTCGAGAGAGCTCGCACCGACGAACCGGATCGATCCGGGCCGGAGGAGCGACGGCGACGCGAGCGCGTGTGATCGTCGGCACGTGAGTGTATTTATTTATCAATTCGCAGTTAACGCTCGTGTGCGAAATACGGAAGATGAGAGATCGCCGGAACAAGTGCGCACGTGACAGAGGCCCAACCGGATGCGAGAACGTGCGAGGCAGAAGCGACGTGACGAGACGAAAGGCGACGAGGCGCGGTGACGACGAAATCGAAGATGACGAGGTGACGAGGACGACGGCGAATTCGTGGTCCCGCGAGGATCGAGCGAGAGACGATGCGGCGTCGGAACGTCGGCGATTGGCAGTTCGGACGCATTATTCGTGACGCCCCGCGGGTCGCACGGAAATAGGGAAATAGAAGAATTTCATTGATTTAATTTCTTTGGCTTGCACATGTTCGATTTTTTTAAACTTTAATCTCACGATTTAAACATTTTTTTATTCTCAACGACATTTTGCTCTGCTATATTTCCCACGCAAACGCACCGCGCATACACACGTAACTTCCTGCCTGTGTACGTGTCTATGTGCGAAGCTTGAGTGTTACCCGACACGATCGTTTTATGATATTTAATGTACATACGAGGGCGCGCATGTACGTTGAATATTATTGTATCGACGTGCCAATTTTTCGCCTAGCGACGAGAGCAAAAATCCTCACTCGAGCATCATCTCGTTCTCTCCCGATTCGGAGGGAAAACGCACGTGCGTTTGACCGCTGATTAATTTCGAACATCATCAAATTTCAACCTCACTTTAGTCGTCTCCTTCGTTTATCGATCTTTTTTTTTTCCTATTTTTACAGCTCACCACCGTTCGCGGTAGTACAAACGATTAATCACTATATTCGGACTCGATGCTTTATGCGGAGAGTTTTCAGTGCGTGGACACTTCGGCAATGATTCCTCTAGCGCGAGATCATTCTCTCCGCCCGATGAAGATATTCGTCTATCGCATTTGCTCTCTTTAAGTGTTTTTCCTGTGAGAGACGCGGTTTCCTCGTTGTCCGAAAACCGGCAAATCCGATTTCGAGAGCGGTTCGCTCGTGCGGACGTCATCACGCGGGTCGGTTACTGTCGCAAACTGCCAGCGACCCGCTCGTGACTTTTCCTTTGATTTTATTCGACTTTTTTGTTTGTTCGTTTGTTATTTTTTTTTTTTTTTTCGTTTTTCGTTTTTCATTCTTTCGCTTTATCTATCGGCCGCTGCTGCTTCAGCTTTCGTTGCCATTCGCTTTTTTGTGTTTGTTTTCTGTTTATTGTTTTTTTTTTTTTTTTATTTTATTTTCATCGGTTATCGGTTATTATTCTCCTAATTTCAGACTCAAAACGAGGCCTCAACGAGATAGGTGCCGTCCATGGCTATCCCTGTCTGCCCACCCGAGCCGTCCGAGGCCTCGGCCCTCGTAGCCGGGATGTACTGACTGTACGCCTGCTGAAATTCACACCACAAGCACACACACTACATTGTTGCACGCCAGGCTCACCTAAACTAACCTACTAACGCACCTCTCGCTGCGCTATTTTCCTCCATTTATTATTTCATTATTTTCAATATTCATATTCCATTGGAGGCTCAACGAGGCACGATAATCCATGGGAACAGCAGCTTCTCTTTCCACACACATCTCCGGGGGGCCGGGTTGAAATTCCGAACGGTGAGAAATCAGAAGGCTCAAAAGTCCGAAAATCTCGCTAGTGCGGTATATCTATATATTTCGAGTCCCAGCTAGATTTTCGGACTTTTGAGCCTTCTGATTTCTCACCGTTCGGAACTTCAACCCGGCCCCATCTCCGGAACTCGAGAAAACCACCAATTCGTTCGATAATCAACGCCCCCCGCGCACTCCCTCCTCGGAAAAAATAGCCAAAAAGCGTCAGCGAACTCGCCCACGCGAAAATCAACCTCGCCAACGTTATCGTGCCTCATTCTCGCCCGAGAATCGTGCTCGCTAGACAATAAAATCTCTCGATTTACTCAAAACGCAATATCTACTTGGACAATCGCTTGACAATATTGGATTCAGTGCTTCCAGGGACGAGGGCGTTTGAAACATCGTGAAAATTCACGAAAATACGACTTCTCGGGGTCCGGACTATTTACACGTGTGTCAGTGCCCCCTCCGCTCTTCCAGCGGAATCGTCTTCGCTACTGCGTGTCGAATCGAGTGTGCCTGCGGTTAAAACTTTGGATAATCCTAACACCGGGCCTATATGGATTTATATTTTTAATCGAATAAATAATTCTAATTGGTTTATCTTCTGGAACTAATTTTGGAGCTAATTACTACATGACACTTTATTGGCTAGACGACAATGTGCGAGTTTGCTGTACAACTGTCTACTGGTACTGCGTGTGCGTGTAAATATATGGCTAGGGAGTTTATGCAGGGCGCGTATATACGCACGCCGGAGGGGATGAACTCTGCGTATCCTCGAGCATAGACGTCGCAGATGAACTGCTCGCGATGATCTATTGTCGCAAGCTCGCGTATTTCTAACTATTTACATGTATTTACAGTGCTGAGTGTAAATACTCGTTTGCTCCGTACGCGACGTTGACGGATGATGTGCCTCGGGGGCCTTCGGATTCGCCTTTTCTTGGGAATTATCATCATTTTAAATCGAATCGTCGAGTTAACTGACGGGTCGAGAGTGGAGTGCGATGGGTGTGCGAAGGCTTTGTAGCGATTTTTCGCGTACCGGATGCGCGGCGGTTGTAAAATTCGTTGGGAAAAACATCGCAAGTTTTCGGTTAATAAATTTTGAGCTGTGCAGCTAGAAACTTCGTATTTTTACTGCTTTTTTTTCAAGGGTGGCTTCACCGGGGTGATCGAAAGGTCGATGGACGAGCATCGACGAATTTGCGAAACCGTTGTTAAGGCCGTCCGATGTTTCGGGTGATACGAAACGCTCGCAGTCCGGTTCGCTTAATTTATGTTGAATTTGATGGAAATTGCAATCGAAATGGGAGCCGCGACACCGAGACAAATGTGTTCTCGTAAAAGTTGACAATTGGCTCGGTCACTTTCAACTTTGTCCGACCACTAAATCGCCAGTTTTTTTGTGTCGTTGCAAAATTACGTTCCAACTGGCCCGGAACCCCTCCCTCGTTCCTGCGCCCCTCGACCACTGACCCAGTTTCGAGGGCAGGGCAAACTGAACGCGCGGAGCAATCAGCGGCACAGTTCCACTGTGCTCTTTCCCAACGGAAACTCGAAAGCCCTATTTCCCGAACTTTTTCGACCCCTGCTGAGTCTCTCAGTTTCAACGTTACGTAATTCATTAATTCGCACGGACGCGACACGGAACGGCCGCGCGCGTTCGAGGCTCCGCACGTGTTGCCGGGACTAGTTTTATGCAGTTTTCATTACACGGACTGATCCTCTATTTTTAGCCGCGCTCCTGACGAGGAACGAAAGAAAAGTAAGGAGAGCGAGGCGACGGGGAAAGCGGAGTTTTTAAACGCGAGACAGTTCCTGAAAATTCAATCACCCGCCGGACGGAAATTGAGCATTGATCAAAGCCGGATAAACGTTTTTCTTTCGGGCTTCCCGCGCTCGAGGTCCCGGCCTCGATCGAGTCCCGCTCGTTTCTCACTATCGCCTTCCAGCGATATAATATCGACCGATTTCAAACACTATAACGAAAGAATCCACCGACGTAGAAGTTCGAAAAAAAAAAAAAAAAAAAAAACCATTTAAAGTATCCCCTGCGAGACGAAAATGAGTTTTTCATTGATAATTATTACTTAAGAGTGCACAATTTCAATGAAATTAACTTCTGAAACGATCCCACCGTATAATGATAAATAGCTGTACGCGCCCTGCCCGAACTCAACGCATTCGCAGGCTAAACAATCGTCCGGGATATCGCGTGACGCTTCTACCCGTTCCAATCTCCCAGCGCATAATTAGATCTCCCACCCCACCCACTAGCAGGACGACGACGACGACGACGGTGAGAACGACGAGCGTGTGACGTCACTCTCACCCTGTTTCACGCCGTATTTCGAAATCAGTTGGAATCTCCGTGTATACACCTCGCAAAAGTCTCCCTTTTAGCTAATGGTCTGAATATACGCGATGTACATACAGTTGAATATTAATGTTCCTCGCTATTCGTACATAGAAGGCGTCCTGAGAGCAAATAACCCAACCGTTGCGTCCCGGGATAACGAGATCGGAAAAATTTGCTTCGGCTGTCGCTGAAGGATATTCCGCGACTGGAGAGTGGCTAAAAACTGTGACGGTACAAAAAAAAAGCAATTTTTTTCGGTTTTTCAAGTTTTCTTTCCTCGATTATTAATCGATCGGGTCGTCGCAGCGCTCATTTTCTTCGGATTTTCATTCCCTGCATTTCGTTTCTGGAACTTATTTCCATGATTCGATTAGTTTTCGTTTTATGAGGAAAAAACTAAGAAGTGTTTTTTTTTTTTCAACTCTTTTCGCTAATGAAAGAAAAGAAAATGCGAAATTCGAGTCGAAAAATAGCTCTTCCGCGCTGCGCGGCTATTTTTCACCCCGAGGTACAGTCGGCTCGCGAAACTTTCGCGAAAATCGTTTATTCCTCTCGATAGGATTCGTGAGAAGACTCTTTTGGTGTTATAACGAGGCCGAGGCCCGGCCGCGATTTAAAATGTTCGACAATTAATAAAAAACCGAGATCGCGTCCGAGGGTCGATTCGTTGGCCCATTTTGATTCAGGCATCCGGCAGGATATGCGAGAGAAAAATGGTGCTCATTGAAACGAATGGGAATTGATGGAACGAATGCTCACTCCATTCGATCTCGGCCCCATTAATAAAAAGCCCCGAAAGCGATAATCGATTTGGACGAATCGCTCATTTCGGGCTCGAAAGTGTCGATGTTGACCTGCTCTACAAACGAAATATGGCTCAACATGTCGAAAGATTCGAGCTCTTTGCTTCAGGAACGTTTGAAAAATTCAGTTAGCTCAAAAATTCAATAAAATATTAACAACCCACCGAGAATCTTTTGGAGGTAAATCTTTGCTGAGAATCCTTCCGGAGGTTCGTCGAAAGAGGGCTGATCACTGGCTCGAGGACAAAAATAGTGTGAATGTCTCTGTACAAGAAGAGTGTGTTCCTCTAAAAACGTCGAGGGTTCATACGTTTCGACAGTCAAGGTGTTTACATATACACTTGGATGAAATCGATAACACAAACGAGGTTTATTCGAGGGTGCGAGAGTACAAGGGGCAAAGAAACATGATAATTGAGGCTCGAATATTATGGTACAGAGAATGAATAAAATGATTGAAAAACTAGCTTAAGATTTCAAAGCCAATATTTTCGGAGAACGCTCCGTTATTCCAATATTTCTACACCGAGCTTTACACACCGGCTCTACATGACGTCAAACATCAAATAAATCTTGCTCGTATAAGGGGACAGAGCGCAGAGGATAAGTCAAATAAATGATCGTACGAAAGGCGTTGTACAGAAAAGAAGAGAAGAAACTTTGTTTAAGTAAAAATAAAATCTCGTGAGAAAATACGATTAATTTAAGAGACAGCTGAAAAGCTCCGAGATATTTATATACGGAGGGTGGTGTCGGGCAGGGCTCGGATAATATGTATAAAAAGGCAGGCTGACATCTGCTCGTTACTGGGATCGAATGGGACAACGAAGAGAAGGGGTTGACAGAGCTTTTTAGGCGGACAATCAAAATTGAATTTCGTCTTGCCTGGCTCATCTGAAGTGGATGTCCCACTACTCCCTCATCCGGCTGCTCCTGCTTCTTCGTCTTTGCATTATTCATAAAAGTAACTCGTATTACATTATAGCACGAACACAGAGTGGCGTAGGCCGACGTATTTCTGCTTTCATTTACTTTTTCTTCCTCGCATTTTAGCACCTCCGATTCCAATATCTCTTTAATATTAATCATATTCAGTCAAATTTCAACCTCCAAAAGTTACTTTTTCGTTGACAGTACTTGGCTGATCGGGGGGGACTGAACGAACGAAAGTTTTATTCTATTTTCATCGCAATTCCAAACAACTCAAATGAGAAAAAGTGATTTGATCCCTCGATTTATTATTCGTCGCTCTCGTACCGGGGACGCTGCTGGAATTCATCGGATCTTTTTTGTCTCGACGGAGTTTTTCCAATCCGCAAAATTTTCCCGTGTTTGCGCAAAGAAAACTCTCCTCGAGGTTGTCCACAAATCATTCTTTTCTTCTTGGTTATCGCTAGCGCGCGAACTTTCACGAGGCAAACGTGCGCGAAAAAAGATCCAACGACCACAGACTTACCGAGCTCGAATCGTCTAAATAATCAGCGGGGAAAAACAACGCCGCGGGAAGCCCCCGGCTACGCACGCGAACAAGGGAAATTGTTAGTTGGAAGGACAAACTTTTGAATCCCCGAAGCTGTCATTCGGATCGACCATTCGGAAACCCGCTGTCGCGGGATCAATCGCTTTCTCTCGGCCCTTTTTCACTCGATTCTGTCGACAAAATATTTACTGCCGAGCTGTTTTTTTCGTCGCTCACCTTCGCTCTTTTTCAAGCATCGTTTTCACAACGTCAATCGTCGCTCGCCTTCTGCAGTCACTTCCTTCTGTAATTAACTGCTACTCTTTTGTCGCGTCTAACAAATTAAAGGAAAATCTAGTTTCGATGGAATTGCACAAAGTTCGATTGAAATTTGACATTTTTTAGTGTAAAATTTAAAAATTCCCATTTTTTTTCTTCTTCTTTTGAACTACCAAAAAATTGAATGTCGACGCATCAACCGGATTTCAATTGATGAAAACGGCTCCAACGAGAATCGAATAACCGCGGAAGGAGCAACGGATTTCAAGGAAGATCACGCGTTACTCGTGATTCAAAAAGCCACTTAACTTTTTGCTCTTTTCACGATCAAAGAAACGACTAAAATTTATTCTCGCAATATTAAAATAATCTGTAACTTATCTGTTGAGATTGATCAATTTTTAATATTACGATAGCAGATTAAATACTTTCGTGGTTAAATCGTCAAGCAATTACTCGTTAACCTCAAATAAGTGTGTTTTTCTTTTCCCATTCCCAAGTCATTTTCTCAAGAAATCATCGATATCTAAAAACATTGAATTTTCTTATTCTCGGTTTTTGGCTCTCTAAAGTTGGGAGGATCCTGTTTCATGAAATCCAAATGGTCGCACAGGAAGTGTGCCTGCCACAAGAGTCTGCGAAAAATCTATCGACCGTCGAACGTAAATTCATTTGATTGTTTCGAAATCTATGAGATAGAAATAAGAAATATCGAATGCAGTTCGTGATTGGATCTCGACATGGATTGAGAATGAAATACAGCGTCGAATTGGCGGACAGTTTGGAATCGCCGTGCAGGCAGCGTCGACGTGTCCGATGAATCGGCTGCAACGAGTTTCGCCTCGGGGACATGTGACCGATGGGTTAATCAAAAAACGGAAATAGGAGAAGCTGTCGGAGGATTCAGAGACTTTCGAGCAATTCAAAGTCGTTGAAAAAGTTATTGCGCACCGGCGTGGCGCGCTATTTTATTGCCCGAGGAAATTTCGTCCGTGGTATTACCGAGAGAAGATCGAAAATCAGACGAATTTTCACGCATCAGCATTTTTTTTCGAGGTCTGACGGAAAATCTGCTGGGAAATAAAATTTTCGGGCTCCCCTCAGCGCTCTTTCGTAACGCGAAAAGCTGCCAACGTTGTTTCATCACCGACGAAGTCTCAAGTCTGCTTTTGTGTAACAGCGCGAGCGTTAATTCGCGGGGAAAGTTGTTTTATCGGATTCGTCAATATTCGTTAGCCGAAGAGGGGTTCTCGAATAATTGGAACGCGAGCCCGGAACTCTCTGTTCCAGGAGAAAAGTTTTCCGCGCTCGCGAGCAAATATCATTCATTGCCAGCTGTCCCGCGCGTACCGGGCTCCCGCGCACTCGTTCCTTTTTCCGATTTCTAGCTTGACACGAAGCTGCTATGGAGCGGTGGGAAAAACATTTTCGTCTTTTCTAATGAAGCGAAATCTTCCTGGCGCAGCGACCTTCAAATTTCACGAGCTTTTTTTCGATACTTTTGTACACTCGAATATGGGAGAGCGAGACAGAGACGCGGGTGTTTCTGACGGCTCTCAGACCTCCGGACGAGAGGCGAAAGGAACGAAAACGAGGAATGCACGTCGGGATGTAAATTTCGAAATTATGCGGGCTCGTATCCTCCCGAGTATGACAAAGACACGAAGAAATTTTCTCCTAATTCAATATATCGCAGTCTCTCGCTCTTTTTTTCGCGTTAATGAACGGAAGAAAGTTTCCTCCCTGCGAGCGAGCGAAACGGAAAGAGCGAGAGGGAGGGGGCGGGAAAAGCAGCCATCAAGCGACACCTCAACGCGAGAGGCTCCTTAATTGAACGTGTAATTAATGCTCCCCGAGATCCAAAAGTTCGCGGAGCCTCGCAGGAATCAGACTTGAATTATGCAGAGGTTTGCTGATGACAGGAGAAGAGATTGGAAGAGGCCGCGCGAAGAAAGTCTTATTCGTATAAAATCGCGCGCATGCAAACCCGAGATAAGTGAGGGTCAGAATTAGCAAGTCTCCTCACTAAATTCGTAGGAGTTGACCGAATAACGAGAGTGAACGGTACCGCGGGAGGGCGAGAAAGACGGACGAATGAGGCGAAAAAAACGAGCAGTCGATTGGCAACACGATAATTGATGCAGAGATGTAAACTGCGTGTCTGGATCAACGAGTCATGACTTTACAGATCATTTTATCATTTTCGTCGCGAGAATGATCCCGCTCACACGGGGATTAATACTAATCGCTACGTATTATAAGAGGATGAAAGTTGATCAGACGTTACGGCAGCTGGAATGTTCCAAGTATTTCCATGGCTATTTAGATTACGATTAAAGTGAGTTTCATATATTCGTTTCGCGGTGGAGTTCCGGAGCGCGAAAAACGTGCTCTCCTGTTGAACGAACCCGCAGTTGGAGGTGCTCCGAGTCGGTAATTCTCGTTGAGAGAGCGAAATGGCTTTTTGGAGCGAATGAAAATGAGGAAATATCGTCGTCCGCAACAAATGATGTGTCGAAGTGGCCGAAAAAATGATCGGGGAACAATGCTCGAGTTATAAACGCCGGAAAAGCGGACGCCCGTTTTAATCATTGTTCCGCGAGCAGACTGTCCAGGGCTTAATCTAATTGAATTTCCTCCGCGATTTCGTTGAATGTGTTCACTTCCGGCAGTTCGCGTATGGCTGGAAACGAGCGACTCGGCAAAGAGTTTTCTCGAAACTCACTTTTCGACGGGGAAAGTTCATTCCACCGAATTTCGAATGATTTAAACGCGCTACATTCTTTTCAGGCTCGCTCTCTTTCTCTCTATTTTTAGAATTAAAATCCCAACTCAAAACTGTGGGGGAAAAAATATGCACCGTAGACTTTCGGCCACTTCGTTCTACACGCGAAAGTATGGGGCATTCGACGCCAAACCGTTGGCTCCGTGAGCTCTAATTTCTTTCAGAATTTCTCGTCGCTTAAAACCAAAAGAAAATGAGAAACTTTGAGAAAAAGAAAAAACTTGCGAGGCTCAAAATTCGAGCACTTTTCGCTGTCACCAAATTTTCTTTCAACTTCGAGCCCGAACAATGGAATGGACAGTGCGAATTTCGTTATCAACGAAAGCAAAAAAATGTCGAACTTTTCGAAATAACGAAACCGAAAAAAACGAGGTCCACGCGGATTTTCACGTAGAATCCCTCATACGAGTGAACACATGTAACATTTATTTGCTGTATACGGACGAGGAGATCTCTTAACGCATGTCGTCCATTACCGGCTTTGGCGAGGCTCGAGAAAAAAATTTGCTGGCAGAGTACCAAACCATATCCTGAGCTCTGAAACCCTCCTCTCGATGATGCCAAAATCCCATCTTGATTTCTCTCGAATTCACGTTATCACGTTTTATCTCATCTCGGCATATTTATTGTTTTTTTACATTTTTTCCGTCCGCTTTTTGTCCTCACCACTGGCCTTATCTGCTATCCGGTTTGGATTCCATTTCCACGCGATGTATACACTCTGTACGTTATTTCAAATAAATTGATTCGATCTTTAGGCCTAACTATTCGAATGATCGGTGACAATGAGTCGCGCCTCATGATAAATACGATAAACAACCGCCCGCAATTGTTGATATCGTCGAAGCTCGTTATTGTTTCAAAACGTACCATGATGATATCGTTCTACTTAAAACCTAATTTCAAAGTCTTTTGACACAGTTCCATTCGAGACTGTGCGATTTATGGCGGGTACGTCGTTGAGTTTCAATGTCAAATGATGCGTTTGATCGCGAGCTCAAGAAGAATGGAGAATCGATGAAATCGGCGCGGTCTCATCGTGCTCGTACGTTAACAATGGTTATTCAAATATTTTTAATATTAATGATGATGCAGTTATAGTATTAACATTATTTAACAATAATAATTTGGAAGAAAAATAATCAACAGATTTGATTGAATATCGAGGCTCATTCGTTATTCACTCGAATCGCGATTGTTTCACTCTAAAAGGATTGTCTAAGGTTTTATCGATCGTGCCCATTCAATTTTTAATCAATGCACACCCCAATTTTACTCAAAAAGGTAACGACGAATTTGGCACTTGAATAATTCAGGCAATGGGAACGGACCTCGGTGCCAATACGCCCTCGAATTTTTTAAGGACTCGTAACTCGTATCACACCCAATAAACACATGGAAGACGTGACTCAAATTTCATTAAATGTAGGCACACGAAAAAATCGATTTTAATTCATTATTACGAGAGAGATTTGAACAGGAAATGATTTGTGGATTTCAGCTCGAGTTTTTGTCAATAAAGTTACTCCTTTTTCGCGAATTTATTAATAAACTCGATAGCAGAGATTTCAGATGATGAAATCGGAGCTCAAACGGTTTCGATGATGGAGCGAAACTCGGGAAGAGTCGTTGGTGGGCTTTTTCTTTTCACAAATTTTCGCGATGCTGCTACGACGGAAGATAAAAATCTGCCTCGGAAACCGTAAAGAGTGATCGACGAGCTTTGTCGCGACTCGAAAGGCGAATCGATGCTTTGGCGAAGATTCAATAACGAGTTGACGAGTCGTGTGAAAGTTAAATGATAACAATGCTTAATGGGAGTTGATCGAAAAAAAGCGAGGCTTCCTCGTACGTTTAGCACGCTCGGGGATTCTCTTTGTCCTGAAATATCCGATATTTTCGACACGATTATTACACGAAAACGCGCGTACGTCACCGCGGATGAAGCTCCCCCAAATCTGCATGAAAATGAGGTCAAAAAGTTTGGCAATGTTTTAATGAGAAATCGCAATATGCACGCCATGTGACTTTCGTTATTAATAACAATAATAACAGCGAATTAGTATTAATTGTTATTTGCAATATTAAGGACGCGATCGGACATTATTTGCAATATTCACACACCTTTGATCGACCCGCATTTGATTATTTTCAATGATTCCACCGTATTTACAATAATAATAATAATAGTAACCCCGCTTCATTTGACACTTTGATTTGGTATTTACGTTACTTTGATGCTTGCATCGATAATGGTATTTCGCATCGAGTCCGCCATTTCTCGATGATTCTCACTAAAATAAATGAAATTGTTGAAACTTGAAAAAGTTTTCAACTTTTTCTCGTTTCCATCATCATAAAATACGTATTTACATAGTTTTCGTTTATTTTGGGGATAAAAATGACGCTTGATTATCCTGCATAATGGTTCATTCGACGAATATCGCGTTTTACGATCCCGATCAAATCCTGAACGGATCCGAAGATTTGTTGAAAGGTTGCCGATCAACTAAAAATGCCAATTTCACAGTCTCGCCGAAGATTGAGACTGCGAGGTTCGATCCTCGAAAATGTTTCAGGCTTGTTCAATGGAGCCGTTAGAAAGCGAGTAAAATTCACAATTATCGAAAAACTATTGCGCGCCCCTGTCATTCGTACAATGTAAATTGGAAGCTCAATAAAAACATCGGAAACCGAGTGTATTTTAATTACTTTCGGGTGCATGAGAATTGACCTATCAAGTCTGTTCGTCAGCAACGATTCGTCGTCCAGGAAAACAGCGATGTCCACACCGCTCTTCGGAGAGGCTACTCGGGTGAGTAAATTTCATAGCTTTCTCGTAATCGAAGCCTCGCGGGGTGGGGGAATCGCGTTTGTTGATCGAGTCGATAATACCCTGTGATAAAACGGTGACGTGGCCTGTCACGAGTAGGAAGAAAGTGGCCATCGGATTGAGAGAATCCGGAAAGTGTGATCGTTGATAAAAATTGGGTTGTTTTTTTAACCTTTCGTAAATAAATATGAATAAAGTGATAAAGAATGCGATGCGTTTGTTGATGAGAAAAATATCGATAAATTATTAGACTCGCGTCTCGTTGTAGGAGTTGAGGGTGGTCGTGAGCGCGGGATTAGATCGCGGACGTTGCCTATCGCCGGGTAGATTGAACGCGACGCTCGGCACGGCCGCGACGTCTTGACCGTCAACGAGACGCGAGTCGAGCCGCGAATTGGTGCTCGGTATCGTTGAATTTTGATTATAATTGGTGGTCGCAGCGGCCACAGCAGCGCCATCTTCCTCGGACGGCTCGACTTTTTGGGGCTGCTGGGGCACGTGCGAAGCACCGCGAGTGTACGAGGACGACGCGCCCTGATCGCTGATCGAGGTCGTCGAGGCGAGAATTCGCCGACCGCGTACCTGGTAACGCTGTGGATAACAACGACCGCAACAAGACTGCAATAGACCGCCTCTCGAGGCTGTACTGTGCGCCGGTGACGTGAGCGGCGATGGCGAGCCTGGCCTCTTTGGCGCACCGTTAAACGGCACTTCCATCTCCACGAATTCACGGTCCTGCAACAATTCAACAAAAATATTTCACTCTCCCTGCTTCTCTGAGCCTTTTTTCGGGGATTCCAAATCAGCTTCTTTCTCAACATTATTCGTATTCGAACGGAAGAAAGAAAATCGTGGGAAAGAGAATCAAGTTTGTTGACACGAAAATTGATCGATTCGAACGCTTCGTTTGATGTCAAAAAAATTTTTTTTTCAATTTTTTATTCAAGGCACGTCAGACCCGACGGATCGTAATTTATGAGTGTCTAAATTGAATCAATTTTTACTCCCTAATTGAAGATAGTTTATGTCAGAATTATTAATTCGAAATTGTAGATAAACTTTTTTAGCTTATCTTTTGGCGAATAAAATTACAAGCCATTAATTAATCGGAGATCCATCGCTGACTGAACCCGAAATTTCATACGTCCCTGACGAAAATACTATAGTTTTTTATGTAAAAACCGCAGTAGAGAGCGCAAACACAAGGGAAAATGGATCGAGAAATAAGTATTAATAAAAAGACAGAAGGCTATGACAAGAATGGCCCAAGCCAAGAAGAAACAAAATGCCGAAATAAGCAAATGTGAAGTTACACGAGTGCTCATTACCAATTTTAATTTTTCTTCGCATTTAAGCACGCCTATCTCAATAATCAATAAGACGAACCCTTTAAAATTTGATTTGCGTGTCAGTCGACTGCCCATTTAAACTCTGGATAAAATTCAAGACTTTTCTTAAGAAAACCATTTCGTGCATAAACTACCTTAAAAAAATATATTTGCGACAATTGTTGGTATTTGCTGGCTCAACAAAATGTCCTTTCTCATTGCATAATTTATTCTAATATTTGTAGCCGAGAGTCGGTCGAATGGTGTTTTTTTTACATGCATTTTCCATTGACCGGGTCTGTGGAATCGATGAAATCGAAATCACGTTATTAGCGTAATGTGCGACATGAAAAAAATCCGAGCCACACGCAGAAGGCTTGAGCATCGATCGATGCGAGGGAGAGACACTTTTTCCACGATTCTCACAGTGCCGACCGAATGAAACTCCGTGAGAACAGAGTCGTTTGAATTGCGTCAGGATTTTCACAGTTTTTTTCCACTTCCTCACAAATCCCATCCGCTGTAGTGCGAGCTGCAGCGTTTGGAGTATTTTGGGGGGGAAAAAATGCGCGTTAAACAAAATCCCTATTTTAATCATTATTTTTATTGAATTGACGAGTGAATGAGTTCATTGACAAAACGGATGGTCAAATCCTCACTTTTCTCGGCCAGCCAGATAGAATCAGGTTCGACGAACAAGTTTGTTATTTTTTTATTGCGGATATCCACAAACCTCTGGGGAGTTTCGCCGGCAACAGGAAGTTATCGGGGTGCGAAAAACAGCGGAATTTATAACGGTGGAATGACTTCATAAAAATCCAGATGGCGATTCGCACGGGATGACGAAAAAAAAATTAAAAACAAAAAGCAAAACAAATAAAATTGTAATAAATTCAAATTTTGAGGCTCTCGCTCGAGTCGAATTGAAATAAACCGAAATTTTTTATGTCACCATTCATGAAATCTGTAAGTGTATCCGATCGTCGACCAACTCTGAATTTATTCCACATTCGACCCCGTTTTTAAAACGTATAAATTTTTTTATACTAGCAATTTAATATCGCGATTCGTTATCATTTCGTAGTGATCTGATTGGAAAAATCGTGTGTCCGTGGCTTGCTCGTTTTCTCTCCACCTCCCTCCCCGTGTCTCTTCCCATTCGGAATCCCACCCCATTATTCCAACGAATGAGAAAAGATTGGAAAAGATTTTTTCTGGCGGGCGAGCGCGGGCAGTGGTGCAGGAAGAACGAAAGAAAGAAATATCGAAGCGGCATTGAATTATTTTGCCAATATCAGTGTGAGAGAAAGAAACGGAGAGCGGCGCGGCGAGTCTGGCGGTGAAGCGCGGAAGGGGAGAAAAGAAGAAAATATGAGGATATTCCAATAATGGGAAAAAATTAAGCGGTTCTCGCGGAGAATGGTCTCGTTCGTTCTTCCATTTACGAGGCCGCACGCAACGCCCATAACCATTATCTAAGCCATAGGTAGGTATTACTGCTGCGAGAAAACGTGCCAGACCAATAGAGAGACAATGTGTGAACATCGCCGGACGGAAGAGGAGGAGGAAAGAGGGAGAGAGAGAGAGAGAGAAAAAAAACGATAAAATAAAGCCGAAGAGGAAATCGATATCCGATTATGTCAAGAGATTTCATCTCTCAACGTCTTTACCAGACTCCATTTAAGTGCCAGGGAATTCTCTGTCCCAGGCGAACCGATACACTGTCAATGTACGTGTTGAAAGTAATGAAAAAAATAGAAATAAAGGAACCGAGAGCAATAAAATATGGAGAATGATAATGAATTAACAGAAATGAGTGCTCGGTCCACCACGACGAGCGTGTCCCAGTTTCACATCCGCCGACAACGATCCAATCTTCCCATGAGTTTTTTACGCTCCCTCTCTCTCTCGCTCTGTGACGTTGCTCCAAAGCCCCGTGAGAATAGAGGGCAAAAAGCGAAGCTAGTGGGCGATTAGTGGCAGCGACAAAAAACTGGCGAGCGAAGTGTCTTCGGTGCGAAACTCGTTGACAGCAACTAATTTCGTGTGAGAAATTCTTTCGAATCGATGGAAGCAACGGGATATTTTTTCTTCGCGCTCAACGTATACGAGGAATGAAATCAGATAATTGTCAGAGTCACCGCGAAGACGTAACGGAGGGACGAGTTATCGAGGACGAGTATTATTTAAGGGATTAAGCCCAGGAGAGCTGAGCTCGATACTTTTTTAAGAAGTTAACAACAAGTTTATTTTAAAATGTTACAAATTCGAGGTCTATTTGCCTCGAGAGCAATCGTTCGACAGCGGAGCATAAAAATCTGGAAAAAGGAATATGAAAATGGAAATTTCGATGACAGTCGATCCTCAGAAAAAATTGTTTCTCCAACAAAATCGATTCAGCTGCACCGAAGATCGCGGATTCAAGCACATTTTTTAACGTCCCGAATCATTTGGATCTTCCAACAAAGAAGCGTCGAATCGACGATACTTTCGTGCACCCAAACGCGATTTTGTTCGACGACCGAGATGTTTTTTCTTCATTGAATAAACTCTGTTAAAAGTTAGTGAAACGTATCACGAGATCCAGGATCTCTCTCGTATCGACAAAGTCCCAGCGAGCGAGGGAGTCTCGAGAAACGAAAAAAGGAAGAGAATGGAATAGAAGTGAAAAAGCGCTTGTGAATGTTTCTGGAACGTGGGGGACTGCTCGAAAGATAGTTTATCTACGAGAGCGCACGATGCGGCGGTACAGGTACGAGCTTCCGAAAAGTTATCGCAGGAGACTTTTCAGACGAGGTAGAATGCTGTGGAGAGGAGGAAAGAGAAGATTTGAAAATGCGATTCATTGACCTGAGCGAAAGCACACGGCGAGGCACGCACACGTTTGCAGAAATAGAAGCGACGAAAGCATGTCAAAGTGAGTTTCGCTGATAGCGAAACTTACGTACAACGCTTGTGCAGCGCTATGCCGAGGAACGGGGTCTCGTGATCTGGATCGTAACGTACGTATCAAGGGCTTTAGAATCGTGTAAACTGTGAGTCCAAGTGCCTGACGAAAATCGTTTAAAGGTCAGATCTGAGCCCCGCGATAGTTGGGTGGTGCGCTGCGCCAGCGGGGGCTCGTCTACGAGGGATTTTTTCTTCGTTGCGATAAAGAAAGCCCATCATTTGCATTAATCCGACCGCGATCCTTGCCATTCGGAGTGCCAGTGAATCAAGCCCCGAGGAAACGTTGCGGCGGGGTCGAAAGAGTAATTGGACGAAAAGGTCGAAGGACCGGGGCCCTCGGATCCGCGCCGAAATAGAATTTTCAAAATGTTGTAGAAAAGTAGAAAGATCGTTGGGATTCCAAGCAACGCGTGCTTTCGTCGCGGAGTCGAAACTTCTTCGTTCCCGGGGTTGATCAATGGGGCCAAGGGCGAAGCGCGTTGTACAACCGCGAGCTCCGAATCAGTCTCGTTGTATCACTTCGAGCTTCCTATATATACAAGGAAAAACACACAGAGCGACGAGAATAAAATGTTGAAAAAGTCATCGAGGAAGCAGGAGCTCCGCGCTCCTTTGACCACTTTTTTATTTTTCTTTTCTTTTCAGAAAAAAAAAATCTATTTTTGCCCCGTATGTAAAGCGAGCCACGAGCAGGCAAAGTTATCGATAGAATACGATTATACGTGCAGCCTTGGTAAATAATGCCGGAGATATTGGAAGGTCAGCTATATTTTAACAAACCGCGAGAAGGCGAGCGGTGAAGGGTTTTCATCCAAGTGGCTATTAGTGGATCGTTAACCAGCTATAATTAATTAGGCATCCTATCAGGTACGGAGAGGACGAGATCACAATGTAGAGTGGGATGAGCGCTGAGAGAGAGGGCCGGAGAAGCGTATTTGAATCGTTTCCTCAGAGGTCTGAAGAGCTCGGAACCCTCGTAAGTTATATCCCTGCGAAATATCGGTTCTATTATGTCGTCAAAGGAAGGGTTATCAACGAGCAATTCCAAAGTCCTCTTTCCATCCTGCTGTCCGCTCGTCGCCGATGCTCGGTTACTCTTCGTCGTTTTTTCTTGGACTGTATTTTGCGAAGGTCAGAAAGTGATATTACGAGGCCATGAGATTTCCCGATAGGCTCGTTACGACGACGAATTTAGGGACATTCGTTAATTAAATATAAACTGCGGCTGTCGGGGCCTCGTCGCTGAAGCTCTTTTCACTGAAATCGTCACTCGAAAAGGACTCTCGATATCGCGGAACGTTATTTCCGACCCCTTCGATTTGATGGTTTTAAGGAAGTAAATCGAAGCGTATTTTCATTACACCGGAAATCCGGTGGAAATTTTGGGACCTCGGTGCCGTAAATTTCCGAGGTCGATTCCCATCGGCGAAGGTGCTGCGCCCTCGACTCATTAAAACTTTGACAAACTCGCGTTTTCAGGGCAACTCGGTTAATAACTGCCGTTGAAATTTCGCCATAAATCGTAGCCACTAAATAAATTGACTTACGGTAGTTTTCTCGAGGCAGCGAAGAAGATGGTGATGCTGGAGCTCGAAGATGTCCTCCTCTCTGTAACTGTCGTCGGGAGCGAGGCCGCTCTCGAGGGCGGCGAGTCTCGCCTCGGCAGCTTTCTTTTTACTCACGAATGCGGCTCCGCTCGATGCCTTCGCTATCCTGATCCTCGCGAGTCTCGCTTTCTGAAATCCAACGGAAAAAATCGGTCTCGTTTTAAAAACGTTAAATGGGAGGAGGATGGCTCTCGGGGCGACTAAAATTAGGGCTAAAATGCTCGATCGATCGCTTGGAAAAGGCGAAGCGAGAGACACAAATGAAATGATCGTTTGGAGCAGAGGGAAAATGACGCGTGCACACCCAATGCTGGGAAACAACGTTTTCCCACGTTTTACAAATCCGTATATATACGTAGAAACACGTCGAAAATATACTCGTATGTACGAGGGAGGTACACAAATGCATTTATTTGGAAAGGAAAATTTAATTTGCACAGCTGCTTTGTAGCGAGCTTCACGCGAGGGATGGGCGAACAAAACTTCGGAGAGAAAACCTCTTTGCTCCAAATTCGTGTACGTTTTAAGTCCCATTCCAGTTTTATTTATATGCGCATACGTATACGAGCAGCTCGCTATATGTAAATAAGTTGTAGATGCAGTTTGTGAAAGCCTGCAGAAAATTCTTGCCCGCGAAACAAAGAGGAAAACAATTAATTATGAGTGCGCATCTCGACTCGTGAATCTTAAATACACAAAAAGCTTTCTCACGGGCTCGTTGTAACGGTGAAAAAGTGGCTGATCGGCGGGGAGGGAGAAGGGAATTCGAATGAGAATTTCTGTCCGCAGGTGATCGCCGAAAGCTCTCATTTTTTGAACTTGTTTTTTTTCTGTCATGGGAAACTCGACGGTTGCGATAACACGATCGAAAACTGTGTGAAAATGGGGAAGGGACGCGAAACGACGAAGAAATACAGAGAACGGAGATCAAAGGGAGCGCGCGGAAGCTCGAAACCGCGAATCGTCGCTCGCCCAAATTCGTCCGGCATTCCGAGTGCTATGGACTGTGGATTTTTCGAGAGCTGCGCAGAGAGCGAAACTGGGAAAATTAACGTGCGTCCCCGAAGCGAGGCGACGACGCGAGAGGAACTTTTACGTCAAAATTCAACTACAAATTTTTCCGCAAAACTGACAATTTGACTGGAGCATCTGCTGAATTGCGGTGTCCGATTCGATGCGGAAAACAAATAGAAAAATTTCGGAAATCAGGAAACAGAGAATTCTACCCGGAAGAACCGGGTCTGATGAAACTCGGGAATTTCTACTGCGAGGAAACTCGCGCTTGTCGAGGCTCGGGGAACGCTCTCAGTGGATTTCTCCCGATCTCGAGCTCCGCTCGTTCCTTCGGTTTTCAATATCCATTGGCACGGGGTCTCGACACACTTTGATCCGAATTTTCAGTCTCGTTGAGCGCACGAATGAGGGGATCGCGCGAGGGCGAGCTAGATGCAAGGAAAATCTCTGGAAAATCTTGAAAACTCAACAACCGAGGTATGCTCGTAACGAGGGTTGTTGAATGTGCGAATTCGTGATAGCGAACGCGAGTGAAAAGGGGCGGTGGCGGCGAGTGATAATTCGCAGACGCATTCTGCTGGCGTATCTCCCGAGTTTGTGGGTCGCGCGCGTGGATCGTAAACTTTAGCCTCGTCGCTGTTATTGCACGACGCGAGTTCCCTTTTCGAATAATCCGGCTCGCTCGAACGGCGTTGATCCGGGAACGGTCGTATCTCGAGTGCTTTCGAGCGCCTCCTGAATCCCTCGCGCGCCCTTACGTACGCTCGCGCGGCGGGTGCTTGCAACTGGAAAACGCTGATTCCGAAAAGGGGCCGCGGAGAATTACTGTCTTCATTCACTCAGCAACGACGCTGGTGTTTACCGGTACAACGCTCCCCGGAAATACCTCGCGTCGTTAAAACCCTCGAGCACGTCGTGTACGCGGATGCTCTTCCGATCGTCAAAATCCATTTCATCCAAGGGGCTTTCGGGGCGGAAAATCCGCACGGGAAAGGCGACGGTTCCGCTCGAGCACGTTTCCTCCAGGGCTCGATTCTTCCCCGGGGAATTTCGCCCTGCAAATTCGCGGCTTTCAACGGGAGCCTGGAATGCGGATTTCTCAGCGTGGGAGGCCCCGTGTGCATGCGTATTGCACGTAATTGGCGAACGAGAGCAGAGAAGACGCGGTGTACCAGCTGCAAGGTTCCGCAAGGAAAATAAACGACGAAATCGAGCCGCGCGCACGCTTCGAGGGTCGCTCCGAGAAATATACAGCCGATTTTTTCATCCGCGTCGAGGAGTGAATGATCGAAGATCGTTAGCAAAATATAAACGTGATTAATCAATTCCGAAGCACGCAGCGGTACATAAAAAGCCTCGAAAGTTCGCGTTGTTTGGACGTGAGCGCGAGCAGCTTCTGAAAGATATTTCAGGATTCATTGGGTCGTCGAATTACGATCGATCATTGGCAACCGAAAAAATCTCGACGCCGAGAAAACAGCCGGCGCGAATGTTTCATCCCGTGAGACGAGACTGCTTCATAAAATTCTCTATTTTTCGTGGCCGTTCCATCCCCAAGAAAAATCGCTACGCGAGACCGTTTTATATTCGCTAAATAAACAAGCCCGACGCTCCTGTGTAAATACGAATCCTGCTCGATTTCATCCTCTGATTCGCGCGCTGTTATTTCTTCACAGCGAAGCAACTCGAGAGAAAAGTATGCTCACTTGCACTCTCGAACTCGCTCGAGGATCTCTCGTAGATGTCCCGCGTAGATTTCATCTCTTTGCGGCCAACACTCGTAAGAGAAATGTGAGAAATAAACGATTATGTCGCTCCGGCGCTGGGCGAACGGGCGCTCCAAGTCACTGCCCTCCGATAAGGAGATAGGACAGTGTCCTATCTCTTCATCGCTCGCCAATGAGCTCGGCTCCTTGAAAATCTTGATTAAAAAATTACGAGACGAGCAAGAACGAGAGCGTTGTCGATTCCCATTTTTGAGGCTCCCACGAAATTCTCGTTAATTATATCTAAATTATTGAGGTACCGTATGAGGCTCGTGGAGAAAAAAGAACGTCAAAGAACCGCGAAAAATTATCTCCGCACTTCGCTACCTCGCTTCGCAGTCACGTTCGAACGCCAACTCTCCGGTCAGAGTTCGAAAACTCGGATGTAACTTGGCCCCGGGCGCGTAATCTAATAACGAGGGGGTCGCTTTGCAAGGTTCGCGAGAACTCCAAAACGCGTTAACTTTCGGGAAAATGTTTTGGTGGATACTCAGTTTCCGGAACAATCTCGCGTTTCCCTACTGAGACGCAAAAAATGCATTTTGACTGCCAAGCTTTTCTGCGAGACGAAACTCGATTACTGACGAGAAGACTGAAAAGTTGCCTCAGAACGTCCTTGCCTCGATTAGCGCCGGGAATCTACGGAAATCGTCGGTCAAGGCTCGCGTAATTTCTCGTAAATCTTCGGCGTGTTTATCACTGGAAACATTGGGGAAAAAAAATTTGTAGAAAAATTCTGAAGAGTACAATGAAAAATGTTTGAGCCCATAAAAAATGCGAAACTGCATATTTTTATTCCCGTTATCACGAACGTGGAGCACGAATATTTTGAAATTCTGTACATTTTCACGCGGAGGTATAATCAAAAAATAAAAATTTACGTAATTGCCGTAGAAACCGGGGCCGACCTTCGATGTTTGGCAACTCCGACGGTCGGCAGATTCCCATGAATATGAAAATTCCCAGCAAAATCGCTGGACCCCCGCATGTAGGAGGGATTAAAAAATTTTTTACACACTTCAGAGGCTTATTTTTATGAAAATTGAATTAAATATTTCCTCCAATATACAAAAAAAAAAATTCAAATATTCGTTCGCATTGCTGCAACGGTTATTTTTACCTCCAAATTTTCTCAGCGTACAGTGTCCGCTGAACGAGATCGAAATTTGAAAAAAAAGTCCGTTCGCGAAAAATGGCTCGGCGAGGCAATATCTTCCAATTCTTTTTTCCCGGCAACATATGTTTTCCAGCTTCGTACGATGTATTAAATTCGTTGTGAATACAGAATTTATTCATACAGAAATTCTATGCGTTTGTATCCCATTAAGGCATGACCGTATTTTTTGGTTGCGCAAATTGGGCCACTCGAAATTCAGACTGATTCCTAACCTCTGAGCAGTTGCGGTTACGTGTACGAAAAGCTTCTGCTTTTACCATTTTTCCAACTTCTATCCTTAATATTCCTTTTAACCCTCTTGGAGTCTCGGAGCGTATGTTGCTTCTACGCGACACACGCGCTTCCGGACCCCATAAAACTGCATCGATCAGTAAGCTCGGGGTTCCAACTGCTTAGTTCCGCATCAACTAAGGTTAGATTGCACCACAGATACTCCTAAACCAAGAGATAAACTGCTTCAACCCATCAAAATTTCAATATGAAGTTTCGTGATGAGTTGGCACCGTGCGTGGAAACGTGCTTTAGAAACCGCTAAAGAAAAGTGAGTACACATTTCGTTTTCATACTCCAAACGTTACATCTTTCAAAGGGAAGTTAATATGATGTAAATATTTAAAGTGTTTGTTGGTAGATTAATTCGTAAAATTCGTATTTCCCAACAAAATAACCGAAATGTCACAACGAATTCTTAAACTAGAAAATATTTTGAGATTAAATTATGAAGGGAGTAATTTTCCTTCAACGTGAAACAGGCCTCGGTCTGAGAGGGTTAAGCGCATTCGGTAACCCTTTTTTTATCGTCGCTGTGGATTCCTTGCATTTTTTTCTACCTGTGAGACAGTTTGTATCAGAAATTTAGAATTATTTAGTATATTAATAATTGACTAGAAATGAATAGCGATGGAGGAATCTCCATAAGCTCCCTAAAAGTTTTCCGATTTTTGAAGTTTTAATTCTTCATTAAGTGTTCGAAGGCCTGACCTGAAATTTCGCCAATCTATTCGCATGCACTTTTACTTAACCGTAATGTAAAATCACTCATTTGTAAAATATTCGGGTTCGCGAATAGCTCAATATTGCCGAAAACAAGCAAACTTTAAAACGTTGCTCGTGTTTGGTTCAAGTGTGTGTGTGTGTGTGTGTGTGTGTGTGTGTGTGTGTATTTCTGGAGTGAGCCCCTATCCGTCATCCTCGATCGTTCCGAGTGTGTTTCATCTCGGGGACCGGAGGGTGGATTTTTATCATTTCCGAGGTGGTCGTCAAAGGAAAATTCCGTGGTAAAGGAACAAAAGCGGAGAAAGGTGCGAGCGAGAGAAGTCGAACAGGAGGCTTTATCGCAGCGAACGTAGGCTCGCGGAGGGTGAAAAAGGGAGGGAAAGGCAACGACGATCGTGCCGAGAGTTCGTTCTAAGAATAGCAACGAGTTGAGCAGGGGTTGAAAATGTTTCTGGCGACTGCCAGGCGACAAATCACAAATCGTTAGTGATCTCATTCGCGCTCCCTTTTCGGCTCTTTTCCTATCCCTTTGAGTTTAATGAGCCGGTCGCACACTTTCTCAGTGCTGTGACAATGAGTTTCGAGGTCCTCTCGTGGCCCCTGCGCTCCGCGCGGTTCTTCAAATAAATAAAACAACGCGCTCGAAGCTACGAAACGTCTTCGGACGTAAATTTCATATTCGATTAATCACGAGATTTTTCATTGGCGAGCGAATAAACGGAAGTAATTAAGGCGACGGGATATCAAAATTTGACAGTATTTACACCGATTTTTCGAGTTTATTACTCGAGCAGTTCCAACCACGAGTCGGAGTTCTTTGATCAGATTTCAAAAGCGTTCTTCTCGTCAATAAAAAACCTCTTCGCTCGAGGCGACGATCGAAATAATTCCAAAGTACTGATTCACTCCGTCGAAACGAAAATCCCCGAGCATTCGGTCATCCAAGATTCATTTTACGGGCGAACGACTCAAAGAGGCAAAACACGAGAAAAAAAGGACTGGAAAGACTGAAACGCTTCAACTGGAGCATGCAACAGGGCGGATGTTATAGACATAAAAATTACACGCGTCAGAAGCGAGCACGGATCAGAAGCAGTTAAATTACCCGTACGGTTTTTCGCACCGAGCGCTCGCGCGCGCCTCTGCGTCACTTCCACGAGCCTTTATAAACGCGAGTCGAGTAAAAAGTGAGCCGAGTCGCCCACACTACCGAGGCCACTAAATTTGTTATGTCAATCAAGTTTTACGAGTTCCATGAGCTCAACTTGACACCGAAACCCGAGCAATTTCAATCCTCAACCGATAACGCTCAAAATCTTTTTTAAGAGTACGGATTTTCCCAGTTTTATTCGATTCTGGAGTATAAAACGACGAACCTCCCAAAATAAACAACTCTGGTCAATCAGAGTCCGCGAGAAAATTACTATCTTTGACACTTGAACCGCGTACTCGAGTGCGCATTCGCACCAGCAAAACTTGAATTGCAGCAAAAATATTAAAAGTCACTATTTTCATCATTTTTTCTCGCCACTTCCCCATCGATGCTCAATTGAATCGTCACCACGTGATTGGGCAGGAAACTTCACCCCAAAACTATCCCCTCGTGTCTCGATTTTGGAAGCCATTTTCACTTAGCAATTGTGAGTTTGAACCGTGACATTCCAATTCGCGTGAACGCTTCAAACATATGCTCGGATAAGTGAATCTTTGAAGACGAATTAAGCAATAAAAATAAATGCACCAATCGATCATGCGAACTATTAAATTCCAGTTATTTTATTTTGTTTCTGACAGAATTTCGCCACTTCCTAACACCACGCACCGAGAACAGTTGAAATTTTAAATTTAATTTATTTTTATTTATATTTTTTCAATTTTTATCCTCGCAGGAATTCTGGTAACCGGCTCGAACCGAGATTTCGTAAAGAGTGGCGTTGAAACTTGATTTAAAAAATTCAAAAAACGATTTGAAAGCGAAAAAAATTGGGTCTCTCCACGTTAGACGCGACATTGCAATGCGAAAGCTTCTCCAACAGGGGAAACCGAATCGGGGTGGTAATGTGTAATATCCTGCGACAAAGATCCGAGTCGCAATGTCTCGGGGACGTGTGAGATTCTTTCTTCAAAGATAGCCCAACATCATAATTGTGGTAGTTCGTAACATTATTAGGTTTTTATTAAGATTTGTTAGCTCGGTTTTTCGAGTACGTCCATGATGCACGTCCGTTTGGCTCGGACTCGGATTATGTGTCAGGATATTTCCGATCGGATGTTTTGTCCCGGAATCCATTGGCTTGGAAGAAGAAAATTTTTTCATCGATCTAGTAAATTCTGCGTGGTGTTTAGCTCGAATGGCTGAATCAACGGCGCCCGAAAAACACTTTGAGAAATGTGCGGAAATGAAACACGCGAAAAAGACAATCGATACAAGCAAGTTAAGGAGTTTCAGTCAAAATATTAAGAAATTGATCAAATTTGGTGATAATGTTTTTCAACATCAAGTGCGAAAACACAAATTTTTTCAAAATTTTCTTCTACTTAGTTATCGAGTAATTACGCATTAAAGCAGATTTCTTATGCCCGGAATGTATACCTATATATATGGAAACGCTATGCTTATACACGTAAACTTTAGTGATCAATTACTCGATAACTGTGTAGAAGAAAAATCTTAAAAAATTTGTATTGTCAAATTTGGCACTAAAGAATATGTTCACCAAATTTTATAAAATTCTAAACTTTTTGAAATTTTTTATGTTTTTAGCATGGTTTAGCATGGCAACATTGTATCGCCTGTACCGAAACTCCTTAAAGAGTTTTTTGGTCAAATCACCGTCGACGAAGGGTCTGAGTCGACGAAAAACTTCGAGGGGAAGCGCGGAGACGACTTGCCAGATATTTTGTTATGCAATTTTTTCGCTCCCTCTTCCGCACTAACGATGAACGCCGAGAGAATAAATAAAAAGGAAAGGAAAATAGAGCAGGATCGAAACCCGACGAGTAAACCCGAAGGGATGGAGCAGGGACGGAGGAAAAAAGCACAATTCTAATGATCGAAAGTTTCGGAGCATATTCAAATGAGTCGACTGGCGGTTAAACCGCTTATTCCCGACAACGCAGTCCCATCTTGGCCGGAATGGATGCGGGAAAAGGAACGAAAAGAGGAGGGACGGCGGAGGGAGGAGGCTCGAACGGGAGGGATGAGGCCACGATATCAAATGCAGATTCACAGTCAACAGAATGGAGATTCATAGAGTCGCAGGGGGAGTCCTCTTGCAATTGAAGAATAGCCGGGCGTGAAATTCAGATTTACGGACGACCGGCGACGTTAGTTTGCCTGCTTGACACACATATCTATGTATATCATCATAAATGGCATGCATGGGATTTTCGGTGTGAAACTGTCCCGGCTTTCTAGCAAGCACCGCCAACCTTTTCGCTTCGCGCAATCGCTGTTTCTTCTCGCTTTTTCAATTCCCTGGGAGCTCGTATTTTCTCATCGCTTTTCATTCGATGACACAGAGATCTCTGATGAATTTCTTGCTTCGAATTTGCGCTGTGAAACTCCAGAAAATTCATTTTTTTGACATTTCGAAGGGAGCGAACATTTTTAGCTGGAATTTGCGTTTCGAAAAAAATCGGTTTCGTGCAATAAATTATTGGCAGGTTTGTGCCACAGTTTTTCACTAGAGTTTTTCGCAAGCGGCGATAGACGTATCTCGGCTCTTCGATTCGTGCTCTCGGTGAAAAATACCCTCGGAAATTGGTAAAAAAATCACCCAGAGAGATATGTACGTCGAAAATATTTGCGAACGTGAATCAAAACTCGCGGAAAACCAGTGCGAGGCACCTAAAAATGGTGGAGATAATCGAAAAAAGCGAGGGCAAGTTTCGAAGGTTTGCGAATGAAAATCGATCGAGCACCACTCACGGTGCTGCTGGGTGAGCGCTTCGAACAAAATAAGTTGTTAACCGCACGAGTACTGAAAAATAAATTGCTCCTTGAAAGTCCCTTTTATGAGGTTAGTTTGATGGAGTTTGGCTCAAGACATAAAAGACGAGCACGTTTATCTTCATTTTTGCACATTTGAAAAAATACATCAAAAAAGCAACTTGTTTTGACGACTTTTCGAAACCGTTTCGACGTTTCTTCAGTCAAAATATTTTATGGGAAGCGAGCATATTTTATGATAAACTCTCAACATTTTAAAGAATCGTCGAGGTTTTTAAAATATTTACAATACTGACTTTTGCTAAAAAGCATGCCAAATTATTTTTTGAGAATTATCAACGATGAATACCGCGATTAATTTTAGGGAGGGGGGAGGTAAAAATTTTATTAAAAATGTTCTTTTTAAATCTGATGTTGAAATTTCGCTTACGAAAACAAAATTGTGTTTTTTTACCTTCTCCATTCATCGTAATATAATTTTTTACCAATATTATACGTTGCCAAAAATTTTGGGGCCATTTTTCATTGATGACAATAGCGAAAAAACTATTTTTTCACTTTTTATACTTTCCCCCTTCCTAAAACGAACCCCCATGTCATTTTTTATTGATAATAATGCTGAAGAAAATATTTTATGACCATTTTTAGCAAAACTAAGTATTGTAAATATTTACCGATTTTTTTTCTCCCTAGCAGATGAGAAATGGACTAAACGTTTGTAAAAAAACGCGAAAGAAATTTCCAATTTTCAGAATTTCGAAATTCCCAAAATTCTTTACAGTCCCATAGAGGATTTTATTCTCCACAAATCCGCAGATAGAACACGTAAATGCATGAGAGTAATCGCGACGCGAGCCCAGCAGGATTCGATTCGATTTCGTTTCGTCTTCGTGTCTCCTTTGGATAAAGTATATTTCGTATATACGACAGCAATTGGTTCATCTTGGAGGATCGTTCAATTTCAACGCTATCGCCCGTAGAACAAAGGCAAAAGGAAAGTGGATGAGCGAAAGCGAGAAAGAGAGAGAGAGAGAGAAGAATCGAAAAGTAGGTACGTATGAAATAGTGGTAATGAACTGAAGGTGGCTGTTGGCAAGCGGCCAAACCAAACTGCTCGTTCTCGTGACTTTCTTGCACGCGGGCAAAGAGAGTTTCGGCCTCTTCTCTCGACAGCTGAGACGAAAAACGCGACGTTGACTCTTACATGCCGAAACTTCACACCGTCGTTTTCGCGATATCCCATATTATCGCTGTAAACGACACGCGATTGAGATTCGCGATTGGCAAGACAACGTCGTGGAAGCTTTACAACGCGTTGCCCTCGCTCGCGTTTTTTCCGCGATTTTTTTTCTCTCTCAACTTGTTACACCTGCCAAGCATTCCGTTACAAAAATTCGCACTCCTTATCAAGCTAGATCATGCCCGAACAATCGTATTTTACGGGTGTCTAAATTCGATCGATTTTTACTCCCTAATTAAAGATCCCTGATAAAGATCACTTTAAATTAATTCCAGAGTTATTAATTCGAAATTGTAAATCGATTTTTTCAACTTATCTTTCAGCTAATAAAATTACAAGCCATTAATTAATCGGGTATCCATCGCTAACTGAACCCGAAATTTCACTCGTCCCTGGCGAAAATACTACAGTTTTTTATCTCAAAAATCGCATTAGAGAGCGCAAAGGGAAACACACAAAGGGAATTGGATCAAGAATAAAGTATTTATATAACAGGAATGGGCCAAGTCAAGAAGAAACAAAATCCCGAAATAAACAAATGAGAGATTAAACGAGTGCTCATTACCAATTTCGTTCAATCTTTAACGTAATATATTTTTATTACTGGTAAGACAATCGTCTCGAATTTTTTCCCAAACCTTTATTATATACTTCACTGTTGTTGTGTATGTTTTTCATAAACTTTGTAAGAAGCGTTTATTCGTTATATGGAAAGATGAACGATTTCTTGCGCACATTCCCCATAACCCTGTGTATTTTTCTTCGTATTTAAGCACGTTTATATCAATCAGCAATAAGACGAACCCCTTGAAATTTGAAACGCGTGTCAGTCGACTGCCCGTTTAAACTCTTCACTTTTCCGCATCACTTTTCTGCTTTATTTCAAACATTTCATTTTAAGCTAATCGCCAACTTTGATCTTTCTTTTTCTACTTTGTACTGAACTTCTCAGGATGCACTGCGCGTAAAAAGACTCTGAGAAGACGCTCAATCGTCGAGTATCATTGCAAAAACGTTGCATATCTCTTATCTGACATTTCAATCGAACATAGTTCGGCTGTGGCGGCGCTAAAATTAAGTGAAAATTGTACGAGATCAAGGTGATGAAGGAGATGACGAGATCATTGTGTCACCGGGTTCTATAATCGTTATCCCACTTTTTAAGGCAGCATATTAAGCCCTCTCCGCGCTATAAGAAAACTTGGTCAAAGGAAAGCGAGCAGACGAAGTAAACTCGACGATGTCGGGAGAATGGAAATTGCTGAAGAGAACGAAGAACTCTGAGACCGATTGACATTTACTCAGAGCATCGAAAGTACCGGCTCGAAAAGCGTTAATGCTTTCGAGCAGCTTTCGAATATAAATAACTTCTAAAACGGTTAATTGGCTGGATAAAAAGCTCGTCATCGGAAAGAAACATTTTTTCCTCAATTTAGAGATTGCAGCAGATAAAAAGCGAAAAAAGAGAGGAAGAAAAAAAACAAAGAAAAATACGGAAAGGATTTACTCTTGGCATGGCTCAGCCCAGGGAAGGAGGAGGAGGAGGAGAAAAGAGTGAAGATGTTGGACGTAAATGGAAAGGGTAGACGAGCTTTGAGAGGGACAAAAAGACTCGTAACAAAGAAAAGTAACAAAACGCTGAGAAAAGGAAAAAAAAAGATTTTTCTCCTTGAGATAACGGAAAAATATACTCCCGCAGTTGACTATTATTATTCCAATCTGACACTAAGGAGTTGTTGCGGATGGAGAAAAAATAAAAAGAAATAAAAAATAAAAAGCACACAACCGACAAACAACTCCGATAGAAGGCCCATTTTATCGAGCTTTTGAAATCGTGCATGGCTATATACGCCGCCGCGATAAAACTTATCAAGAAATCTTCCGACGCCGCTCCTCAAGAGCGAATACAATTTCGCTGCTTTTCATCTCACGTTCAATCGAGCTTATTATAATTGGGTGCGAGATTCCGTCTCGTTAAGATTCCCGAAAATTTTCAAGGGCTTTGTTGTTGTTTTCCATTCGGAATTCGTACGTATGCAACGAAGCAGAAATTTCGATATACAATTTTTTTATCAACGGATCCGCGTGGGATCGACCTCGATTCAATGGGGCCGGTGCACGTCGAGCGATATTACAACCGGTTTCGCATGAAGGATTCAGTCTTCTTGAATTTAAATAGTCCTCGAGAATGTTCGGCATTACAAGTACTACTCGGCCTGATTACGAAAATAAGAGGGAAAAGGGCAGCGCGGGAGGGGGCAAACGAGAAAATTCAATAGGAATGTACTCTCTTCCTCGCGATGAATTTCCATAGAGCAGCGACGATCGAGTTCTCTCCTCCCTCTTGTGTTTGCATTCGTAGCTTATTATTTGCTCTCGTAAAGTTTTCATCGGGTGTGCTGGACACTTGATTCAGAGAATAGCACGCTATTTCCATTAAGCTACGAGGAAAGAGGAAATAAAAATAAACTCGAAATGCCGGAGGGGGAAAGTTTATTGCGAGTATATAATGAATTTTTTTTATTTCGCCTTGTGCTATGAGAGCTATTGATTTCCATACTGTTTTATGAACACGAATTCAAACGGTTTTTTCACAAATTTCAGTAGTGAATGGAGACGAGATGAAAGCAGTGATCGCAGAACGGTCAAAAAGTTTGTTTTTCGGATTTGGATTGAATAATTGGCTCCAAAAAGTCACGATTTCGTGAATTCAACAAAGTTTTTTGACTCTTCGAGTTTTCGGATTTGCCTGTTCCCCCAACCGAGGTGAGCCTCTGTCAAAGATTTCTCGGGATCAGTCGAGTGGCTCTCGACTGGTACAAACGGTCAGGGATTCGAGCAGACGATGGAAAATCCTCAGGCCTCGGAGATTTTAGATGCATAATGAGATGCGAGGAAATATAGTGACACTTGTCGAGTTCTGCTCGGTTGGCCAGCCGTGGAATAAACTCCTCAAAGGAGAAACAGCAGCAGCGACATAACCCGGAAGCTTTTATAGGAATTCGTGGACTTGGAAAAAGAAGGGCGTGGCCCGGGTGACACGGGATTCCGGAGGGTAAGAATTGCGTCGTTTTTCTCTCGGGGAGAAGACACCCGCGTGCGAAATCTAGCAGCGTCACCTTCTAAGAGCAGCCCAGATGCAACTAACGGCTCGGCAATTTCGCGAGAAATGTTGTTCGCTCTTCTTTCTTCGTCAATTTTTTTTTAGTCTCCCGCCTCTTCAGTCTCCCCGCTCGCGCCCCGTCGCTTCGTCTCCATCGCGCTTTTTCTCTCTGCGTTTCCTTCTATGTACGAGCCCCGCTCGCACACCGAGCAACTCTTTATATAAAAATATTGAAACAAAAAACAAGAAACAAAACCCACACTCGCTCCGGCTCCGTTTCTTCGGGCCGCGACGCCCTCGTACGCACGCGCCCGCCACTCCGTGTAGACATTGCTCTTGTGTACAAGAAACCTCGAACGAAATTCACTTTTTCCGAGCTCGCCCGGGCTTCCGAATGGATCTACGAACCTCCTTTTTCCTCATTTTTCACCTTGTTATTCTCATGTTTGTATCATTTTCGTAGCTTTTTTAATATCCAAATGTTTTTCTTCGGCTGAGTCTCGGCTTTCATCGAAACTCGACCCAAAATTCCGGTTTTTCTACTAAATTAACGAATCGAATGGTTTTCATAGATTTAATCATTTCTGAGGATGAATTAGGGAGCTTCCGGATCGAATGGCCCTCCGAATAATGTTATTGCCGCCAAAGTTATAAGCTTGCTAACGAATAAACCGGACGTAAAAATCCCAAATTGATTTATCGATGAGAAACACGATTTTAATTACACCGTCTGACACAGAGATCGAAGAGATTAATGGACTGGTTAAGAATCCATTTAATCACTCCGCGGTTACAACGAATTTCCTTGCAATTTCCCTGCTGTGCTATGGACGCGAAGTCGTAACCAATTGTGACGGTCAAGACCGACACAAATGCAAGTCTATCGAGCCGAGCCTCGACCCTTAACTGCATACGAACGAGGACGCCGTTTATACGAGGCGATCCGCTCCAGTTTGACCAATTCGCGATCGCCTCCTCGTTTTCAAAAAGTTCGATCGTCCCTCGTTTCCTCAAAAAGGACTCGCAAGATTCCAAACCTTCGAAGGTTGGTTTCGCGGGCGTGCGAAAATGAATTTTCCATGCCCAAAACCCCGCGACGGTCCCGCCCCCAATGTTCCCAGTAAAAATCCCCTTTGCAACTTTTCCAAGATCATTCTTACGATTTACAGACTCTTCCCTGTCGAGTAATCTCCGAACCCAACTTCGTCATGAACTTCGTTACTTCGTTATGAAAAAAAAAAAAAACGAAGAAAGCGGCGCATAACGAAAATTCTTCAAGGCGAACAAAGAGCGTTTTGTGCTAAGAATCTCGCGTTCATTTTACAACCCGTTTTAGGGTCGAAGTTTGAGAAAATGGATTCTAAAGTTCCGGAGTCTCCGTCATACCCGAGAACTCGAGAATATTCATACAAATTTAATGACAGCAGCGAACGAGGGAGCGTCAGATTTTCCACTGAAAAATAATTTACAGTAACGTGTTCCTGGACGCTAAATGAAAAATTTAGTAATTAAAGTCGCCCCGGTGATTGATGAATTGATAAAATAACGAGAAATATTATGTCGAGAGTAGATAAGCCCATAGGTAAGCACGCAGACAGCGGGCTGCGTGATGCAGTCGGCTCATTCATCAAACCTGCCTTAATATTCACTCGCTCTATACCGAGACGTCGGTTGCTCCTTCGCGAAAGTCCAGAACAATTGCGAGCCCCGGTGTTTAGCCGGTAAACGTAGGAAGTGGTAACGGCCCGGTCCGTGTACACGGAGCGTTCGCGTTCAGAGAGATTTCGTTGTTCGCGTAACCGCGGCGAGGGTTCGGGGTCGATGGATTTTGAGTAGTTGAAAAGATGAAGTTGTCGGGGAGCGAGGGCTTTAAAAACGTGTAAATAGCGTCTCGGGTGGCGTGGGAAAAGTGGAGAGTTGGCACGGACAAACGGACCGGGTTGGTTGCACCTCGCGCGTATCTGAAAACGCGCGCGTACGTAAATAGTGTGAGACGTTAAGCGTCTGGTCTAATTTTGAAACATACCTCCGAGCCGAGGAGCCCATTTGCGCCTATATTGGATCGCAAGAGCGCGCGCGCGCGCGGTATTTTAGCCTGCGGCAGGTTTTAGAGGGCTGCTAACGGAGCCAAGTACACGATAAAATGGTGTCCGTAAATTGGCGAATGCCGGGCGAGAACGTGAAAAGCCTGAGGATCCGGAGGCCTCTGAGGAAGGAACTTTGGAGCGATAAATCTTCGAGTCAAACGCCGCGCGGACGGTGAAGCTAACGAGTTCGATCGCTTGAATTTCTAACGGGTCGGAAGTTCGGGGAACGAAGCGATCTAACATAAAATTCCGAGATTCCTTGTAAGATTGACCGATTTCTGGCTTCGCGACGCACGAACAATCAATTCATTTCGGGTCTTCGCTCGAATTCTCGGTGTCGCTAATCCGAGCGCGGTTAATTGTCCCTCGTTACGCGAAACTCCAGGCTTCGATGCGAAAACGTCGATTTTTCACAGCCTCGAGTATGACTCGAGGCTGAAAAAGAATCTGAAAAGTATCGGTGAACAATATTTCCGTGTAACGGAGCTTGAATGAAGGATTAACGAGATTAAAATAATGGTTATATTTATTGATATAAAGGGGTGACTCACCCTCTGCGCCTTTCTCTTGTCGGCTCGTTGATTCTGATGATAAATCCGACTGAAATTGCTGACGATGACAGGCACGGGGAGGGCTATTACGAGGACTCCGCTCAAAGAACAAACCCCACCTACGACCTTTCCCGCGATCGTTTCCGGCACCATATCGCCGTAACTGCGCATAAAATACAGTTTTATTTATTAGCCCGTTTCGCTATTCGTATATATATGTAGGTCCCCGCGGGAGAAGGTCAACACTTTTACGCTCGGTGCTATCCCCGAGTATCCACCTTCGCCCTGCACGAGGAGACCAGTTTTGAATACATTTTTTTATTCTACAGACATACGTAACATGACATAAAGGGGGCAAATACTTCGATTAATAATGCTTTTACGCTCGTCGCATTTGTTTCGAACGACATTGAAATTGAGGACGATGTTCTTAAGGAAGTTCATCCGGTAATGAAATCACCAGAGAGATTTCGATTTAAAAATTTGAATACGCATGCAGTAATGAATAATAAAAAAATGTCCTGTCAAAATTTTGAGGATTCTTTGATCGTGGGGAACAAATTAAAACGGAAAAATTAACAGTCTTCGTTAAATCCATTCGATAATTATTAAGTTCGCAATTAATGACTTTTTTTCTCGAAAAATTGTGATCATTGGAAGGTCAACCCGCATGTTGCTTTCGCACGATGGCAACGTTGCTGCAGCGGCCCGCTTTTTCAAATCGGAGACAACGTTTTCCAATGAACGCAACTGACTTTAGACGTTGGTGGCATGTTTTAATAATGCCAAACGTTTCATCGTCACTGATTATGACACGAACGGGGGTTAAAAATTCTGTCAATTACCGCTGAATAGACAGTACAGCAGGTTACGAGGTCGCGGCATTGCCAAACTCACTGGACACCGACTGCCACGCTAGCAATAATTTTTCTTTTGACTGACCCTGCACCGGATGAACTTCCTTAAGTCCACGACTGTTAGTAATCCGGAAATATTGACATAACTTTAGCAAAATGTGATTATATCATCGCGTTGCATTATCCACGTAATTGTGACACTCGATACGTTCGTCCGGACAATACGTTTATCTCCTCCTGCCCTCTCTCTCTCTCGCTCGCTCGCTTGCTCTTTCATGCCCCCAGCAAAGGGCGCCCTTTCGTGTGCCCTGACGACAGGGAAAAGCAACTCCAAAGTCCCGCATGTGTATACGAAGACACGTAGGCCATCCTCCCAGCCATAAAACTCGCTGTACAAGAGTCACGTGTTCTCTTCGTGTCCTACGAAACTCGAGAGTTGAGCTCTTGCGTATACACTCAGACAGCAGAAAAATGAGTATACGTAAACATATACGGGACTGATAAAATATGTGCTTTACGCTTATGCTCGCTGCGGGACTAAAAAGCACATGCGGAGAACGGCACGTATTCTCTTTACGAAAGCATCACATTTTCATATCCGCGTGCACGAGGAGGCACGATCGACAACAATAAAAGGCGCTCCTGCGGGAGCTTTCGTTTCTTATTTTAAGTGTAACGGAGGTGGGGAGATTTTTGGGGAGTTTGGAACGAAATTTGAAGATGACGTATTGGAGAGCAGCGAAATGATCTGAAAAAGCCTCCAATAATTCCAGTCGTTCTCCGATCTCGTTGCGTGTCGAATATTCAATTCGTTGTTTTTCAACCCGCAACGATGCTTCGTCGAATAAAAAATTGGTTAACTATACTAATGTTTTTTTCGTTGGACTCCGACGCTGCGAACTTCAGCGTCGTAATTCGAAGACGTTTCGTCGTTTCTTTTGGGAGGCAATCGGAACATTGAAGATTCTCGTTCTTGCAGAGGAAAAATAATCGACGAAACTGGGCAGAGAATTTGTTTGTGCGAAAATAAAAACGCGGCCGCTTTTTCACCGCCGGGGAATCGATCTTGGCCAACTTTTTTCGTCCACTCTTCGCAGAGCATTACATCCTTAGGGTTTTTATATTTCCCGTCCGGACAGAAGAAGAGAAAAGGGCGCTTCGAGAAACGAAACGTGACTGGATTACCGCTCACGTGCGAGCCTCCTCTCCCTTCGATGTTTGACGTCCACACGTTTTTCTTCTCGCTGCGCTCCGCGCGACCTCAAAACCCTGCTCGTGTGCACTGCTTCGTGTCACGAATTTTCTCGTCCCCGGGCAACCAGAAACAGAGAAAAGATGACCGAGTTTATGCGCACTGTGCGAGATCAAATATTTAATCATCGACCCAAATCCGCTTTCCCCCAACGAGAAAATCGTCGGTCCGACTATATTTTCTGCGTTCAAGACCCTTCGTTCGGGTTATTCAACAAAATTATGCAAATACCTCGTAGATTAATCGACCGTCCGCGAACGCAGCCTAATGATTTCGTTCGAGCGGCCATTGATTCGCGTGCTTTTGAGCATGCGAAAGGTTCGTTCGACTCCGAACGAGCGAATTCACTGCGAACGAGAACCGTTGAAGCGAACAAAATAGTCGCGAAATTCAGTCGCGTTATCACGAGAAAGACAAAAACTTTGCTATCCGCGTTCGATAAAATGTTTACTTCGATGCACGAACGTGCAGATTATTAAAAATATTTTGATGAGCACTGATGGGAGTTTCTAACGAATTTATGCGAGCTTCGTCGTAAAAGACTCATCAACGTCGGAGGAAAAAATGGAGGGCGAAGTTTCCTCGTGAAAATTCGACGGTTTTACTGCCCTCCCGAGTGCAGACAACGATTTCTGCTCGTGCATACTCGAAACTCGGAAAAGCTGCTCACAGGGAAGGTAACAAAAGTGAACTAGAGTGCGAAAGGTGCTTGTCCGTGCGGAGACCGACGGTTGTGTTAACACAAAAATGTGCTAATTGGCAGAACCTCGGCTGGTGGCTTGTTATTAGGAAAAAACACCGCGCGGCTCCGATGTAGGCTAGCGGCGTGTGCGGCTTCTGACGCGCGGTTCCACGCGTGTTACAACTTCTTCACACGAGAAAGCTTAAAGCTCCCTTCGCGGTTTCCTTCATCTTTTATTCCCCTGCTCGCTCGCCCCCTCGCCCGAGCACCTTAAAACTCGAGTAGAATATTCTCGGACGTAACATATCGTGAATTTGAGAGAGCAAGCCTCAAGCCTCGGCGAATAAAAGGAGAAAAGAATAACTCGTCGAGGACGAAATACCAAACGGCGGAGCTACGGGCAAAAAAGGGGAGCAGCATGAAAACGATATTTTATAAAAGAGCCTCGTCGAGGAGAGGCAAGCTCTTAATGTTCATTTGATATTTTCGTCCTTTGTGCTCGATTTAAAAGTCGAAATATCGAAGGCCCGAATTGCGGCATCGAGCTGCTCCCTGCTACGAGCGCATCCGCCTCATAAATTTGAGATAAAAAATATCGAGCCAGGAACTGGCCGTTAAAACGCGGTCGTTCTTGAGCTGCTCCGCGCGGGGCGCGCGGCGAGTAATCGTAATGACCGCGATACCGGAAACTCGAATTAATCCATACGACATTTGGGCTCGAAAAGTTTTGACGCTTCGGCGTATAAAGATAATGCGAAATGAAAAGATGCGCGGCGGGCCAGCCCGAGGCATCGTCCGGAAATAAGAGAAATTTACGAGCGGCTCGCGTTTATCGATCCTCCGACAATACCGACCTCGTAAGAGTCGCGACCCAGTCTCTTTTAAACCCTCGACTAAACGAGGAAGGGTGGCTTATGCGGGTTTGCCTCAGACACCAAGTGGGCTGCTAATGAGTATGTCGTAATCACACGAGCAAGCAACCGTTTCGTGAAAAAAGCGCGCACACATTGCGGAGGCAAAAAACACGAGAAAAAATGGTGTGCCGAAAGGCGTTCATAGAATTTGTTTTCGCGCTGGAGTACACGAGCGTGCAAACTTTTAATGAACCATTTCCGTTGTAACTGCGTTGAATTCAGGCAAAATAAAGGAAAAAACAGCGCCATGGAAGCGTCGGAGGAAGCGAAAAAATAGTTGGACCTGCCTGGGACACGATTGGTATGAAAAAAGTGCTGCTGGCGCAACACTCGTTTCTGGAGAACCTTTGGGCCCGTTCCCAAAAAGGTGGGGGCTAAAATTTCTTGATTATTGTCCAGCCATCGGGACTCGAGGCCGGTCGGGATCCTCGGAAATCCTCCGGGAATCCCCGACTCCTGGACGAGATCCTTTAGCATGTTGAACGGACTCGCAGAGGCTTTCCCCCGGGGGACATTGGAAGAAAGGATTCTCGAGAGATATTCGAGGGATTCTCGAGGGATGAATTGGGGAGAGGAGGCTTGTCGAAAGATATTCAGAGAATTCCTGAGGGACGCTGCGCTCGGTGCGTTTGGCTTTGCTCTCGCCAGGGCGCGCGGTCACTATTCATTCGCTTGTAAAAAAAGGTCGCATTTTTCTCTTGCTCACGCAACACCGCACCCCTTCGCTTTTCATGAGAGAAACACGTCCTGCGCGAGAGCAAAGAATTCGGACGGGGGTCGACGACGATATATTTGGAGAAACGCGGTCATTAAGAGATTCCGAGGAAAAAGTTTAATCGCCCAGGATTATAAACACTGAGACAAAAGTTTCTCCGTCTCAACCAATTTTGTTTCTCTTAAGGTAGTTCATCCACGAAAGGATTTTCTTAAGAAAGTCTTGAAATTTACACAGAGTTTAAACGAATAGTCGACTGACACGCATTTCAAATTTTAAGGGGTTCGTCTTATTCGTTGTTGAGATAAACGTCCTTAATTATGAAGAAATATACACAGAGTTATGAGGACTGTGCGTAAAAAATCGATTATCTTTCCATATAACGAATGAACGCTTCTTACCAAGATTATGAAAAAGTACTCAGTACTCAAAGTTACTCAAAGATTGAACGAAATTGTTAATGAGCACTCGCATACAATTGCTTTTTTCAGCATTTGATTTCTTCTTGGCTTGGGCCACTCTTGTCACGGCCTTCTGTCTTTTTATTAACACTTTTTTTAAAATTCATTTCCCTTTGTGCTCTCTAAAAATCTGTAGTATTTCAGCCAGGGACGAATGAAATTTCGGGTTCGCTCAATGATGAATGCTCGATTAATAAATGGCTCGTAATTTCATTCGCCATGAGATGAGTGGAGAAAATTTATTTACAATTTTGAATTAATAACTCTGTCATTAATTTAGAGCGATAATGTCTTTAACGATCCTACAAGCACGATCTACCTTAACCCAAATATTTCATGGGATACGAACAACAAATACTACTTTTGGGGAAGGCAAAATAATTTGGAAACTCTGAAGCAAGAAGCGAAGCGAGCTCTCGTCCAGCCGAAAAAATGCGTGCTGACGACACGAAACATCGTCGAAACGGAGTCGTAATTCACTCGTCCATTCGGTGATTTCTTTAGCCACTTTTCGGTAAGCAGCATCAAACGAAGAGAGCGTTTTTCGAAAAAAAATCACTCGATTTCAGTGTTTTTATCAATCACCAAGAAGTTTTAATAATTTACTTGAAAAACTGAATCCTTCCACGCAAAAAATTCTTAGCCAATGCTTCCCCGTCAGCATGGATTTGGTTCAACGAACACTCGCTTTTCTGCTCCGCGTGTGTGTCCGATAAGGTCGAGATCGTGGGGTATCGTTGGAAATTCGAGGTCGTTCTAGCAACGGCTACGAGGGCGGCGCATAAATTTACTTACACATACGAAGCTCCGCACGTACGTACGTGTACAAATTTACAGGCGTAAATAGTCCCTGCGGCACATTCGGCAACATCGCTTCTCCCGGGCACAGAGTGCCGCACAGCCCGCTACGCGATGCTCGAGACACTCGAGAGTTACCTGTGCGACTCGCCGCTGAACAATCGGGCGATCAATCGCGTGTACATACGGACTCGCGGATGCGTTCCAGTCGCGCGACCTTATCAAATTAAGTCCCAGCAGCAGCGTGTGCGCTCGAACACGCCGAGCTCCGAATGCCGAGCTCCCAACAGATTCGAATATCCCGCTGTGCCATTTACACTAATCCGCGCTTGCTTAGAGACCGGTCTGAAGGGCCCAATTCCGCTTAGCTGCTCTCATGCGCGCCTAAATTCCAGGGTTACGGTGCTTTGATTCCCATCCCGGGGTCACAGAGAGATTATTGCTTCCGTGCGCCTATTCCGAGCGCGCTTAAGCGCCCTGTCACACGTGTATGAATCATTCGGGGAGGCGGAAACGCGTCAATGTCAATTCTGATGGCGATGAAGAGACGTCAGAAAACTCGAATGATATCGAAAGTGGGAGAAGCTAAATCGATGGCGTCGGGTTACTTTTAATTCGAAGGGAACTCGAAAGGAGCGAAGAGAGAGTCGCTGGAATCCTCTTGGGACGAAACTTTACGATTCTTGTTTATGACAATTGACGTATTGGCTGTTTGGTCGACTCGCAAGTCTGTATACATTCGTGCGGAGGGGTTGCAACGCTGGAGAATAAGACTGGAAAAGTCGTTGGAAGACTCGAAAATTCTGAATCTAAAATATATATATTTTTTTTTTTTTTTAATTGTAACAAAATCTTCCGACACTCGACAGGGAAATAACTTTCCTCAAACTCTTGTAGCGAGTTTATTTTTCGTAGTTCATTAAGTTAACTGAAAAATTTTTGTCGCAGAATATTGGGCCTGTTCGACCCTGTCCGAACGGAACGCTATCACCGACTACCTCAGCTCCTCGCATATTCAAAATCATTAAAAAAATGTTGTTTGGGATTTTCAATTTCAAAAAAGTTTCGACAAATTTGCTCGCTCTGTAGCTCATTGTTGAGCTATATTAATATATTAACCACTGATTCGTGTAAAAAAAGATCGATTTCAACGTAAAAATCCTCGTCCTAATAAAAATAAAAGCCAAATAATATAAATTAATAAGTTTCTCGTTTGTCCGACTGCTCGGTAGAGTTCTATCGAACGTCAAAATAATATTATTTTCCGAATAAAATATTCTCGTATTCAGGATCGATCGATGACGTATTTGAGCGATGAAAAATTTTGAAAAGTTGTCACAAATTCGACGAGCATATCCTTGAGCTGGAAAAACCTTGGCAAAATATTTTTATGGGTCTGCATTCCTCGATGGGGTTAAAAATTCACGATCTTCTATTTATTCATAGAATTGGTCTGTTTTGGAAAGTATAATAACTCTCTTGGGTTCCATATCCAAAGAATAATTCGCACAAGAAATATCCCGAGGCTCTGCGTCACGTAGTCGTCGGAGCGAAAGCTTTCTCGTGGCTACCCGAACAAATGTACTCGGATAGCATTTGTTCGACGCAAATAGAGCTGTTTTTTCGAAGCAAATACAAATTTTGCTGACTTTAATATGAAAATATCGAATAAATAATCCTAGTAGATCGAAATAGAACGTTTTTTCTGCTCGTGTTTCTTCCTCGACCATCCTCGCGTTTCTGCAGTTTATGCACATCCAGAGCGCAATTCGTATACGGGAATTTCTCGACGCTCTGCCTCGCACACAGTGATCGGAGCAATAGAGGCTTTGACGCGGGTGCTCGAGAATCCAGGCACTCGAGTAGCATTATTAGTTTATTCGAATACAAATTTTTGGGGTAGGCAAATGAAAATGTTGCTGACTCTAATAACGAAGTGAAGAATCCTTGAAGCCAGAATTTTGGGCTGTTAATATCTCATAAAGGAGCAAAATATCATGTCAGAAAAGCAACAAGGTCGACTGCTTTGTGTCACAATTTTCAGGTGCCAGTAGAAAAAGACGTTGAAAAATCTTTCGTCAAAGTCCAACATTTTCTGCTTCGTCAGAAACCAAAATTGCTTTCATTCCAACCAAGGATTCAGGATCGTTAGTTTCTGGACATTGCAGTGAATGGAATATCGAAAAATCGCTTCAGTTTAGTCTGAAGAATTTTCGCAGACTGAGGGGAAGTGGTTCGCTCCACGACGAACTAACATTTTTCTTCGCGGAGACCCGAAAGCAGCGTCCAGTTTTCTCAAACACTCGTATATTTTCATTAGAAATGTTTGAACGCGCAGCTGATCCAAAGTGCCGAACGGACCTGGTGAAGCATGACACATGGAGCCGCCGACTGAAACTTGGGCAAGTACGAAGAGGGAAATCTATCGGGGAAGGAAAACTACGGGAGGATCGAGCTGTGCTGGACCTCGGTGGAAAATCACGTCACGAGTGACCCAAATGTATAAAATCAGGACGTTATCGACTCGAACTTACGAAAATTCAATCTCGAATTGCCACGTGTTATTTCGGAATGGCCTCCTTCCATCGATTCGATACGGACTCGGTGCGCCGCAGCCGTTGGAATTTCGTATTCCGATTGAACCAAATGAGTAAACAGTTGCGCTGACGGATCTTGTTTTCCGCGTAGGTTTCGCGTGCGTTCAATTAATTCAACGATGCCGCATGCACATCGAAGATATCGGGTAAATGAGATGGTGGCGTATTTGCTTTTCATCATCGCGTCAGCAGGAAGCTCGATCGCGAATTCAGAAGCGAACGTTGCATTGCAATTCGCCCAGCAGAGAATTCGGGTGATGCACGATTTAGCCGGGATCGCGAGAGTGGGCTCTGGGGAAAAATAATTATTTTGACATCGCGCGTATACGAGGGGGCGAGAAATTTCGTCTTTTTGAGTGAACTTTTGCCGGTAATTCTTTCGTAAAATGGGTTAAAACGCAGCTGGCCTACCATTCGGTGAAACGTGCTTCAATAATTGCAGCGGAGAGGGAGTCTTTCCAAACGTATTATCCGCGGCTCGAGCCGGGGCTTTTAAACCAGCAGCAGATGGAGTTGAAAGCGCAGAGACAATTTTTCAAGATCGCAGCTTCCGGCCGCACTCTTGAAAAACGCTCTATTCAACGTCGCGGAGCCCGGAGTGAAACTGGTTTGAAAAAGAGGGCAAAAAGTGTTCCCCCGCGATGAGGAGAATTCCCCCATGAACTCGCTTCCCCCGGGTGGACGTTTAATTAGCGTATAGTCATACCGACACACAGTCGCGAACTTTCTTTCACCGAGTTTTCGGTGCGGGAGATAAATGTTGGAAGAAGATGTTCTTCTCGCGAGGATGCCAGAAGACTCAGGTTGATCCGGCGACGCGAGAGGAAGGTCGGGGAGGATGCAACGCACGGTAAAAAGCAAGGATCGAGACTCTGACTGCGGAGCGTTCCATCCGCGAAGATCAAGAGGAAGTGAGATTTCAAGTTGAAGTGAAAATTTTTCAGGGAATTCGGCCCCGCCCCAAAGTGCCTTTACGGCCCGGCGGCCAAACAGATCGATACAGAAACGTGCTTCGAGGCGACGGTTAGAGGCAGTGGTCGAGGCGGCTTTCTCGCATTACCGCGGAGACGAGTGAGAACTCCGAAAATGCGGGCCGAGGTATCTTGACGAGAGAAAAATCAAGGGAAGTTTTTATGGCGGCCGAGTAGAGCGGGGTGGGGATAAAATAACTAACATTTCGAGGAGCTGAAATCTCGAGTTTATGCAACTTCTGGTTTGAATGTCGAAAATAAATAAAGTAGAAACTTCAAGGTTCGAAGCACGCGTTTACGCATCGAAAATGGAATGTAACGATCGCCCATGGAACGACGACTAAAATATGATTTTTTCGAAAATTCGACCATCGCTCTTTCGATTCATAAATTACTACTGTGAACATTCACAATTTCACAAATATTAACGAATGGCAAAATGTTAGAAAGTCGACCGATCGAAATAAAGAAATGCAGTGAAGCTCAAAATACACGCGTCTCACTCACTCACTTACTCAGACTGGTCATCTCCAATTTGAAACATCGTCATTTTGACTTTCACCTTTTCGAGCTATCGCTATTCTCCGTATCCAAGTTTAATAGGCTCGAAAAATTCACTTTTGACTTTTTGCTACTCGATATTTTCGTCTGTCCATGAAACAACTACTCTTCATTTTGAATTCGAGAATATGAACTTTTGACATTCGTATGGTCCGTTAAAATTGCATTCGAAATGAAAACTATCGAAATTCGAATAAATACGAATTCAAAGATTCGATTGCACACGCGATCTGCTAAATAGTCGATCGGAAATAAGAATTTCTAATTACTTATCCAATCTGATATTAAAACTTGAAAAATTTCGAAATATCGAGCGTTCTAAAATTTGGTTACTCGACCCATATTGAATCGTACCCGTAGAGCGAGAGTTGCTCACAGCGAGGAGGTCATATTTCTCGTTATGTTTGAGAGCGACATGTAAAGTGTGGTGTGACAAGATTATTTTTAAGAATCCGTCAAATCTAATTAGACGTTGAGTAATAAGATTATTGAGTTATTTGTCTTTTGTCACAAAATAACACTCGAAGGTTAAAGCAAGAGGGTAAAGTCGAAAGGAAGTGAATTTATATTTGTGTAAACGATGAGAAAGTAGGTAACAAGATGAGCAAACAGGCAGTGTGAGCTCCGCAATTGGATAGCCCCATTCACAGATCTACGAGAGGACGGAGCGAGTGCTCCGTTGAAAAATCAATAAGTTATAACCGCCGCTGCGTGCTCCGTGGTTAACATGAGCTCGTGGAACACGAAAGGCTCTTGTACAGGATCCAAATGACGAGTCTCTCTATCGGGAAGAAAATAGAGGAGTCGCGATTGTAGATGAGCCCGCTCAATAACAAGGCCAATGACAATTCCGCTTCGCCCCGAGTCCCTGATACTTCGAAACTCGCATTATTATTGCACGAGCTCGTTTGTCGCTATAGTCTGCGTGTAAAGCGAATTATTTTCGATCCAACATTCGATGAATGAAACGTCGGCGTGCTGGTGGACGAGACGAATGTTGCGAATTTAGGAGGTGAAAATCATCTCGAAAGCGGAGTGACACACTTGAACGAAATTCGGGCTCAGTGCGGAGGGGGGGATCGTGTCCGATTGCTCATAAATTTGGCCAATTGGAGGAGCGCGGTTTCTCGAATTTCTCAATGGTGAATCGCTCTAGCGAGCGATGAGCTGCTCGGGGCTGCTTATAGAAGCAGCGTAGCCTCTGGTGTAGGCTCGATAAAAAGCAGGTTGGATTTCTATAATGAGGTAAAGTGCGAAGCGGTGTGCAGCAGCGGGGCATGACGCGGTACGTGGACCCGGGTATCCAATCATCATGGGCCGAGACGGAGAGCGAGAGAGGGAGTTAAAAAGAGTAGTTGGGTCAAAGCAAACGTCTCTTGGGTTCGTGACTGGCGTCAAGCCAGAAACCGGAAGTCCGCGACCTACAACGTGCCGAGAGTGTCATTCACGCGTATACCTATGTGCATATATTCTCATCGCGCCACAATGGGGATTCAAGAGGGTTCAAGACTTTTTTTAATCCCTCCCTCTCTTTCTCACGTTGGTTCGCACTCGCTCGCTCGCTCCCGGTTAAAAATAACAGTAGCAAATAAATGTGTGGTGGGTTTAAAGTGGAGCCGAGTGCGAAAGCTCGCCAGCTTGAATATCGAAAGAAATGCGGCCTCTTTCCGCGTCGCATATTGTGCCACGGGCGAACGCTGCGTTTGACCAACCATTTAATCAACCTCCCAATGATACAGTGCTCTCAGAATCGCCGATGAACCGGAAGCTCCTGCTAATGTTGGGCGTGCTCTCGCCTTCGCTCGACAATCAGCCCATAACCCGATCCTTCCCTTCCTCTCTCTCTCTCTCTCTCTCTCTCTCTCTCTCTCTCTCTCTCGCCTCAGCTCCATTTTGACTGTATCGAATGCGTCTCCTATTCCAGTTCATATCCTATACACGGGTTTACATCGTTCATGAAACCCCACGATCCACACGACGTGTCATTAACTCCCGATCTTTATCGCCCCTCCTGTTATTAGCGATTGATTACGCCATTCAGTGAATTCGCTGTCTACGCGCTAGATACGGAACCTCGAATCGGGACGTGCTTGTACAGCTTGGATCCATCGTTATCGGCAACCCTTAAAATCTCTTGATTTATTAATATATAAAAGATGAATAACGAGGGTGCGGGGCAGGTGGGAAAAACGAACGAGGGCGCACCGCCCCCTCGTGTCGCCGGCTCAAAACTCCTCCAAATACATTTTAGCTCTCACAGAAAATGACTAGAGACGAGTGTTCGAAGTGGCACGAAAAACGTCGAAACATTGCGATTATTTACGAGGCGTAAAAACCTCGATTGTACAACCCTCTTTCCCCCGACCGCCATCCCGCGCTATTACGGCGAATGAAAAAACTCCATTTTCACGAAAATACGAGCTGTGGAGAAAAAGACGTCTGCACTCTTACGAGCGACTCCTGACGTAAGAAATTGTATCCACTCTTGCAAAAAGCTGAAAATAAATGGAAGAAAATCTGCCCTTCGCTCTCGCTAACCCCTTGCAAAAACTCGAGCTCCCTCGTCGTCCACGAGATGCCGGCCCCTCGCGATGCAAAACCTGTACAACACACATATTTCACTCGGTCGAACAATACTTTTGCAAATGTGGGTGCGCAACTCGGGAAATATTTATTGACCGTAACGGATATCGCTTGGAGCAACGGGAATGTGTTTAGCTTTATAGAAATAAAATATTCCACGTATAAGCCAAAATCATTAGTGAACGCGGCGGCGAACTGTTGGTCAAAGGAAACTGTGACGCGCTCGAACAAAGGCAATTTCAAATTTAAAGAAATTTATCACGATTCAAATCTGTGGGTGCTCGTGAAGAGTTTTCACAACGAAGGGGACGAAAAATGGTCAAAGAGAAACGTGCGGCAGCTCCATCTACTCAAATCTGGCCTAGCTAATTTCGTCACCGAACTTTCTCACCGAAAAAAGTTTCTTTCAAGTGAATTTTTTTCATCCCAAACGCTTCCCCCCCTCGTCGTCCTACGTGGTTGCCTCTCCGATTGACCGAACCGACTCAAACATGCCCAACATTTCGCACGCGAGAACCGGCTCGAGATTCAGTTTCTTTTCACCTTCGCAATATTTTTTCATTCTCGTCTTTCCCACCCAAACTTATTCGACCTCTGAGCCAATTTCGTGATTGAGATCCGCGCGAATATCTCGCGTTGAAGCGACTCCAAAGTGTGCGTAAGCAAACGAACCTCGACTCCAACAAAAAACGCCTCGTCCGTCGAATTTTTTCATCAGAAATGGATTATTAACCTCCGCCGTAAAGTTTTCTTCAACCACACAAAAAGTTATTTTCTCCCAGACCTTCGGCCGAAGCGACGAGATCCATCTGACAGCGCTAATCAAGTGACACTTGGGGTGATTATCGAGAGGTGAATAATGCACGCAAAAAGCCTGTGCGATTGTAAAGAGGGAAATAAAAAAAGAAGATGGAAAGGAAGGCGATAGAGGGTGCAACGTGCATCAGCCAAGTGACCGCAATGCCGAGGTGTGCTTATAATGCTTCCCCGTGTTCTATACCCCCCGTGTGATCGCGGCGCACACTCAAAGTACACACAGAAAGGAGCGTCCGCACGCGCCTCTAAGCCTGAGGAATAAAGGGGCTCAATTCGCATTCCTTAACGCGTTGAAGGCTCTCAAGAGCATCCCTATCGCTTTTTATAGCTCGATTAATACATACAGAATGGGTAGCTGGATAAATTATATGTATCGCACTTCACCCGGTTCACCTGTCTCAGCGCTATACTCGAACGTATAAATACGTGCGACCTCGACGTTGTCTGCAATATAGCTTCGCCGCGTACAACTCCTACGTACGTACACGTACCGCACCTGCTAGAATTATCCACTAGCCTACGGCGATAAAACACATTCCGATGTACATTTTACTCTGGGGAATATAAAATTTCAATAGTTCTTCATTCCTTTGAATGATGAATTTCGAATTGATGCGTTGCGACGAGTCTTTGAGACGCGCAGCATCGAGGAGATTGGAAACGAGCCCAACTTTTTATGCCGATCAGCTTTATAGTTTTCGTCATGAAATTTTCATTGATTGCTATAACTTTACGCTGCGACATTATTCTCGTTAACGAGGCAAACGGAGCAAATGGTGGACGATTTAAACTCGTTGCTGAGAGACCTTTTATGATTTGGGAAAAATTGGGGTCGTTCTGACCCTGCTGATTGATTGATCGATTGGCTCATTCTTAAGGCTTAGTACAGTTGTTATCTTGAGTCCGAAAACTACTATGGTGCCATTGGAGTGGGGCTCTATATCGTAATATTTGTTAATTCTTACCCAACGTACATGGTCATTTTTTTTTGAAGCAAGAACTCGATGAAAATTGATGTGTGATGGCAAAATAAATCTAGCGGTACACACGAGTACCACGGGAATGAAATTCTGCTGTTTACAATAGTACATTTTTTCTAAAGACTTTGGCGGATCATCGATGCTTGGGTTCGAGCTCCTCAAATTTTACCATGTTCAACTGTTAATTACGACTGTGAAAACAGTACGAACCGTAGCAGAACGGCATCAATAATTCTACTTTGCAGTTCGTCATCTAGTCAACATAAATTTTGCAATGTTTCCTCGGTGAACTACGTAGGAAAAAATAGCACAGTTTAAACCTTGGCCAGAGCAAAATACGCAATTTAAAAGTTTTTAGTCGAAATTGTCTTGGAAATTTGGACTCGAAATGTTTTGGGTAAAAACGTCCGAAATGGGCGATACAGAATGGTGTCAATACCTTTTACAATTTTTTTCACTCCGTGTAAATATTCAAGGGCGAATGAAACTGTGCTACGTTCCATAGTAAATTTTCAAACATTTGGCCGATCGGCGATACTTGTATTCGAGCTCTTGGAATTTTACTGTCCTCAACTGTGAAATAAGCAATTGATAAATTTGAATTTGGTAGCGACACGAAAATTACAACGTTTTTGGTAAAAACCTCCAAAATGGGCGATATAGAACGCTAACACTATGGCGGCGTGGTAATTCTTACTATTTTTTCTCTCCGTGTAGGTGCGTTGGATCGGATAAGATTTAGCCTCACATGCGATTGCAGTGAAAAATCCACTCAACGAAAACTCGTGTGAAAAGATTTTGAATCGATGTCACGATTGATTAGAAATGTTGCGGAGTTAAACGCTCCGAAAAATATATTGTAAGAGTGTGGAATTCTACCTAATCCTGATGCGAGCGGGGCACGTTGAATTTGATTGGAAAGAAGAAAAATTGCGACCCCAAATATCGAGGATCGGAAATTCAAAGTTAGGCAAGAACGAAAATAGAGTCCGCGAGGTCGAGGGACCGAACTATTATTTTTTAGAAGGAAGCTTTACGGGTCAATGATTTATCGATGTGAATTTGGAAAGCCTGCAAATGATGTGGGCTCAAAACCGAGAGGGTTTGTAACTCCCGTCCGTGACGCCATCGTGAGGCAGAGGGTTGGATGGGAATGACGAGGAGGGAAAGTCGTTGCTGGTGGAAATTGACGTGTGACAGAAATGCTGCAGAGTCCCCGGAGCAAGGAAGGCCGTTTGGCTAAACGTTTAGCACCCTTTTACGCGCGTGAATATACTTTTACGCAGTTTCTGAGGTAAAGCCACTTTGGTATACGCGAATATGATGACAATATGAAGAATCTAAAGAAGAGCGAAAGTGGAGTTGGGCTCGGAAGCACACGATCGTCAGTTATTTCAAGTGCACATGAATGTTTGCCGGCTCAACGGGACAAGCTGCAAACTATTTAATCACGAAGAGGGGTTGAGCGGCTGAAAACACGGAGAAGGATAAAGCACAATGGGTGGAAGAGAAACAGTGGAATGAAAGGAGAGGGAGAGTTGGGGAGAGCGAGAGAGCGTAGGCCTGTTCGAACCACGAGACTCTTTCACACACAGCACCTGTTGATCCTGCGATTAAAGTTTTGAAGGAAATGACCGAGGCTCCGGGAGAGCAGAATGCACTCCGCTCGCATCAGCGCTCGAAGCGCACTTCCGAAAAGTCCTGCGAACTAAACGTGCCACGAACCATCAAACAAAAAGGCATGAAAAGTGAAAAATAATAAAATCTACGGAGTTCGCTTATTAGCAACTAACTTGTTGGTGAGGAGTTCGATATTAAATTCAACGAGAGTTGAAAGCAAGCTTTTCTCGATGGGCCTTAGCAACAAAGATACTTCGGCGATTCACTTCACAGCACAAACGACAAGTTTCTCGGACGAAGCCAAAAGTGAGGGACGGTCGGAATCGCGCGTTGAACGATTAAAAATGTAGCGCGTAGATGAAACGCAGGTGGATAATTACGGCACGTAATACGAGCCCATTTTTAAGAATCACTCTCCCTCGGCCTCGTAACTATTTCCGGAGAGCAGCCACTCTCTGCTCTGCCATAGCTCCGTATTGCAATACGAGAAAGAGAAAGACCGGGCAAGGGAGAGCACGAGAAGGAAGCTGTGCTTCGAGACGAGTAGTGCAGGCGTGAATGTCAGCGGAGGCATGTCCGTGCGAAAACTCAACGAAAATATCATTGACACAGATTCGAATGATAAAAATAGTTGGAAGAGAGATAACGCGTGGGTGGATTTCCACTGGTTACTGGTGTCTACTATCAACTTTACGTTGCACTCCGAGTCATCTTTGACAGGACAATGTCTCGCTCGCTTTACAGTTTGACGTTCAACGCGTCGAGGGTTCCCCGCGAGTCCGCTACCTTAACGCCGATCAATGAATCCTCTCGTCACGTTTTTCTCCCACAACGGACGTTTTCTATTTCACTAAATATTCCCTACGATATCTAAAAGCAACGAAAAAAACGTGCGAAACTCATTTGTCCGGGAGCAGGACGCGGAGATTTATTCGTATATGGCTCTCACGCGCCAGAGACAATTCACCAAACATTCTGTGTGTAAACACGTGCGGAAGAGCGCAACGTGAAGTATTGCACGCTCGCGTTCACAAGACTTATTGCAAAAAAGGCAACGTGTTTGACGACGCCTGGTGGTGGTGCTTGAGCGTGTGTCGAACGTGATTGTATCCATGCGGCATTCGATGCCAGCTCACATACCGCCACGATTTATTGAAATAATATTATTCTCGCGTCTCCTCGAAAAGTGCTCATTCAGAAAAAACAAACGAAAGGTTTTCCTTACGCCGGCTTCAGCTCGATATCGCTGTGACGGAGGGTGAGAAAAATCGGGGCCGGGAACACGGTTGTTTATTGCTGCAAAGATCTGCGCACTGAATTTGGACGAGTGATTTTTTGGTCGGTTTCACAGTCGTTCCACTCCGAAGACCTTTAAAATCAGATGATTGCGGTCAGTCGTTCAACTCCCGTCGCTTTGCCCGTATACCAACAGTCTCGAATAAATATTCGATGGAAATAAAGCTCGCCCCAAAATCCACTTGCGCTCGTTTCATTGATTTTCTAATCGATCATCACCAATGGAACGCGATGAAATCTACTGGAATCGATCGACGCTTACGCAGTTTAAAATACAATATAAATGAAAGAGAATGCAAAATGGATCGGTCCCAAGGCCATTCGACGTGACATAAAATGCTGCAAACGTAAATAACTCGTCACAATAAAACTCGAGATGAGGTAGTCTCGTTGTGAAAATCCTACATGCGGGGCACGTGTTTCAGCACTGACAAACTGCTGTGGACTGCAGATATACGCATTTCGACGAGTCGATCTCGTTATTTGTGTTCTCTAACAGAAGGGGGAAACGTTTGACGCGTGACAGACGCTCGTGTATCGAACAATCACGGTCAAAGTCGTAAAATGTGAAAATTTCTCCGAAAAAAATTTGGTTTTGCGTTGGCCAACGACTCCAACATCATTCCTGATTGTTTAGTAGCGCGTTAATCGCAGGCAATCGATTAACAAAGCACGCGCTTTGTTAATCTAAGCGAACGACGGTAACTGATTTCGACAGTCAAAACGCGAATTCGCGCGCACGGTACGTGGTTAAAGAGAAAATACAGAATTCGTTTGGTTCTGGGAATCGAACACAAAACAGCGATCAACGTCTGAGAGCTCAGGTCGAAAATCTCGGGTATTTTGAATGGCACGATCTTTGGCACTATTCCTAAAGCCAGAATAATGTCGTCTGGCGAAAAGGCGATGCTCATTAAGGATGCTCATTCGTACGTACGAAGGCATTGCTAGCCAAAAATTTGATCAAACAAAAGTTTCACTTGGCGACACGAGGGCGCGCAGAGTCTAGATACCTTAAAATCAGTCCTATTTGACACTTTTGACACACATTGATTATCAATAAATTTATTTGTGGATGAGGATAGTCGTGATGAGGAATGAAAGGTAAACGAAAATAATTTCCGAATCACTAACCATTCGCGGCGAATGAAAATCGGTAAATTTTGCAATTCGCCTTGAACAATTATGATTCGTTTCGTTTTATGTTGGTTGCGTCATGGTCAGGATTGGGGGATGCGACGTGATTGATCATATGATTGAAGGTAGCTCGAGTCGGAGGGATCAGGAATAGCGGTAAAGGGAAGAGGGGAGAGGGGAGAGAAGAGAGAATAGAGAAAAAGGAAACTCACCCTAGGGTGGTCATGGTGACGATCGTGTACCAGAAGGCGGCAGGTATAGAGGTGAAATTAGTTCCCTCGACGTTTTTCTCAGCGTAGAACATAACGGTAGCGAAAATAATGATAGCCATTGCGAGTGAGAAAACGAGAAAGCCGAGCTCGGAGGCACAAGATTTGAGGGTATAACCGAGGATCCGGAGACCCTGGGAGTGTCGTGAAAATTTAAATATACGGAAGACGCGAAATACCCGGAGGGTGACAAAGGCGCCGGAGACGTCGTCGTTGTCGGTGATGCCGAGGCCGATGTAGTAGGGCAATATGGCTACCACGTCGATTATCGACATGACGGATCTGGCGAACTTGCACCTACTGGGAGCCGCGTACAACCTCAGAAGATATTCAGCCGTAAATATCATGACGCATGCTGTATCGAGGCAGAAAAATACGATCTTGTAACGTTCCCCGCATGACAATGTGCCAGCGCGTCCGGGACGATTGCCGCATGGCACTGTCTCCACCACGTTCGCTAATACGCTTACGGCAATGAAGAAACCGGTTACGTAATAAAAAACAAGAGCGGCGGTGGAGATGTGCGGGTTTTGAAATGCTCGCCACATCTTCTGCCTGATGTCGGTGAGATGCGGCAAATTTTGATCGCCGTTCTCGCTCAGCTTGTCGTCCATGAGTCTCTCGGCGTTTTCCCTCTTACGATCCCGATAATCCTCGTAACAACAGTCCCCTATTACGTCCGGTAGAATACCGAAGAAGGCCAATTCCTCGTCGTAACTCGTCAGGCACTCGTGCTTCGGATAATGAAGCTTACCGGTCCTATAATAATTCAATATATGTCGGAATATGTCGGGATCGCGATCGAAAAAGTACTCTTTGCTGTCCTCGTCGTAAAAGAACTCGCGCTCGTTCGATCCGAGCAGGGTGTCCGGATACTTTTCGAGGGTATTGCGCCAAGTCTCGAAGCGACGACCGCTCACGTTTATAAGTAATTTCTCGTCGTCCGCTTTCCGACGATCTTTTGGAATTGGCGGCGGTGGTAAAGGGTGCGTCGCTATCGGCACCCAACCGATCGCGGCCGCCCGAGCAAACGGTAACCATGCCGCTACGGACGCCATCTTTCCTTTCTTCTTTCTTCCTCTTTCCCGCCTCCTTTTTTTCTCCTCTTAATTATAAGCCGGAGCGTGTGAAATTTTTACTTTCACAGACTCTCGAATATCCCTTTGGATTACCTATTCATCACATTCGGACTCGATCCTCTTCCGGTATATTCCGGCCATCCTTTCGATCAATCTTAGCTAACTCCGTCGTCCGGAAAGTCGCGCTTACAAATCATCATCATCCTCGAGAACCTCGACATACTCTATTTTCTGTCTCTCTTTTTCCACTCTTCGAATCCCCCCTTATTATTTATCCTTTTTATTATTATTTCATGAAATTTCACAGTTCGACGATTTAACAATATTTTATGGATCTGGACCGTCCGACGCAGTCCTAAAGCCACGCTCGATCGTCCGCAAATCTTTTGCCACTGTCGTCGTTTTCATTGAGTCGGGGTTGCTGCTCCACCGACCAACACGACGACGACGACGACGACGACGACGACGAGCATCTTTTGACGGAATGCCGAGGGTGCCTCATGGCTCAGCATCCCATTTGGCAATTTTTTAGAGCTATAAATCTTGCGCTCTTCTCCCTCCTCTATCGACGTTCCTTTTTTTCTCCTTATTCTTATTACTTTCGTGCATTCACGATTTTCGCAAAAGTCTCGTTCGATGGATGGGACCGCATAATACGTTCCTGGGGCTTCTTCGACAACGGCCAAACGTATTTTGGCAAAATGCCTCCTCGTGTCAACATTATCGTCGATCATGTACAAATAAAACGTAGCGTCGACGCTTTTTATACGTTTTCGTCTTGTCTTCCTCAGCGAGCAGGACTCGTCGAGCAGATAATAATTAATCGTAGATCATCCGATCGGATCGTTTCGTCAATTTTCAGTTTTCCTTCATCCACGAATTCCCTCAAATTTTTATAAGCCCTGATCATCGTTATCCGTTTATCTTATAATTCCACCTCTCGAGTCATCTCGCACGATCGATCTTTCCGATTCTCCCCCTCCGAACTGATCACCGCGTTGCAATTAATTATCCAGAGAGCCTCTATTAACCTCTTCTTTCTTAAACAATTTCGGGAATTTTTCGATGTTATTTTTCTTCTCGTTCCACGTTAAAACTCACCGTTAAATTAAGTTCTATTGAATTTTTCGTCATATTTGTTGCTCACCGTTCATTTATTCGTTTTTCAAGTTCGTACCTCCGAGCAGGGACTTGTTTGTTGTGGCCGCCGCTCGAGTCGACCCTCGTCAGTCGTAGATTATAATTTTTACATCACCTTACGAATCTCTTTGTCCCGACGTTTTGGGAATTTGTCATATTTTATGATCATATTATCCATGAAAATAGTCACTCTTGATGTGTATCAACGCGTCTTATTATTGCGGATGTAATTCGAAGAAATTCACACTATCGTTTATATTACAGTTTCACCATATTTAATTATCGTCCCTTTCGGTAATCACTGATTTTTTAAGTCGCTTAGGATCGATGAGAAAGCGTCAGTATTTGTACTTGACTTTAGCTCGAGGTAAATTTTTTTCGAGCGCACTTTGTAGCGGGTCGTTCTCTAATGGCCGTAATTCTTGTTTTTTCGTCACCCGCCTCGGGTGCTCTCGTCGAATCGAGCAACGAATGATTTACCGAGGGCATCGTGTTGTGCTTCGAAACGCTGTCTCGCGTTACTATGAAAACAAGGCTCCTTCCGTTTCGTTCCCGCAGTTATCTCTACTTCGGCTGTCGCACGCGCCAACACATGCGAGGATTTCTGTCTCTTTTTCACGCGGTCGTGCGCGCGCGCTCCCTCGAGCGGCTAGAATTAGAACGACGCTACGTGTGGCCGGCCGTCTTTCTGTATAATCCGAAACTCCTGTTCAACCGATTTCCCCAGCACAAGCCTGTCGTCGCGAAAGCTTTCCTCAACCTACGACCCTAAACCTCAGAGTGGAAAGAGCCTGCTCTCACCTTGAACAAATTTAATTCGCTAATCCTCCCTCCTCCCTCGTCGTTCTCAACTCTTTTTCTCACTTTTTGCTATTATTCTCGTTCTTAGGGATATATTATTGCACACGTTTTATCAACGGATCGTGAATGAACAACGACGAAAATGCACTATTATCGTTTCTTCTTGCGTTGCCCCTCTCTTCATTCTCATTGAATAAATAAAACGTTTATTTTATACTTTTACGTTCCGCCGTTACACTTTTATACGCTCTTTCGCGTGATCGCCGGGCGTCGTGCACGCTCGGAACGTCCACACGCACTCGGTATACACAGAGAGAGAGACACACTCGCAACCAATCTCGCGCAGTCTGCTGCCGCGCGTGAAAACCTGAACTGAAAACGACCTCGGTTTCTCTCTCTCCGATTCGTATTTATTTTTATTAATACTACTTTTCGAGAGGCTCAAGCACCGGTGAGCTTGTTTTTCTTTTTCGTTATTCTCACCGGCTTTTTTTTTCACCGATGTACTGATGTAGTTTGATTTATTACTTCGTCCGATCGAAACGAACGAAAGGACGGAAAAGAACTGTGCGTGCGCGCGCGTGTGTGTGTGTGTGTGTGTGAGTGTGTGTGAGCAACGATAAATAGTGAGCGATGAATTTTTTGTTTTATGTTAATCACTCATTCTTCCTGAATCAGCATGTACTTCGTACAACATTAGTTAGTACACCCCGCCGAAAATGAACAGCATGGGACCGTTCGACGTTTTTTTTTAATAAGAGAACGCAGAGAGACACGAGACGCTCGTTCTCGTGTCCCCGTGTAATAGCATGTGTGAGTTTCTGTATGTTAAATGCGAGTGGGTGTTGTGTGTGTTTGTGAGTGCCGTGCGTGCGAGTAGCGTGCGTATGAAGGAGGAAAAGTAGAGAAATTGGCGATTGGCGCGAATCGATTTCCGTTTTATTTTTATTCTATTTGTTTCTATCGGGGTTTTTTTTTATGGTTTTCTTTTTGTTTGTATTCTCTGAACGTCCCTCATCGAAAATTCACATTGTGTATTTGTTTTATGAGTGCGGCGGCGGCGGCGACGACGACGACGACGTTTATGTGGCACTTGACCGTGTCTGTGTGTGTGAGCGTGACAGAAGCAGGGACACAAGAGAACCCGCTCGATGGGTCACTCGCGACTGGCGACTGGCGAAGCTTTCGGCATCGGGGCGTCTCGCGTCTCGGGAGCCGGGCTTCCCTCGCCTCGATTACGCACGCCCTCTGCCTCGTACGCGGCGTACTATCTCATTCGCTCGAAGCTTTTCCCCAGCTATGGACCCTCTCCCTCTCCCTGCCAACCTCGTTTTTTCCCTACATATTACGGAGATGCGGAAGCTTGAAATTTTTAAGACGCTCTTTCGCCCTTTCAAGCATCGTAGTTACGCCTCTTCGAACAACACCCTGGATATACATGAAAAACTGCGTTTATCAATATTTTAGAAAACAAGCTCGAACCCTTGAAACGTGCTGCCGACGAACACGCGATCCAACCACCACGCGTATCTAAAAAGCCCTGTCTCCCAAAGCTCCCAAAGTACCAAATTGATTTTTACAGAACCTCGTAGGTGGCGACGTTCGGCGTCACAACGCCGCATCGCAATCCGTTGCCCGGGCAACTCTCGCTCGCTCTCTTTTCCTCTTTCGTGACGTCACTGCACCCCATCAGCCAGCGCCCCCCTCCCTCCTGCGCTCGCTCCCGCTTTCAACCGCCAGTCTCTGCCTCACTAACCTACCTGCTTGCCTGTAAACCATTCCGTACATACTACTGTTGTTGCTCCTTGTCGTACGACTTTACCACCTCGCGTCACATTCCCCGCGTACCGGTCCCCGTCAAAACGTCACCAATCAGTAGTCTTTCCACCAGCCATTTCATGTTCAGTTCGATTCTTTATCGCTCGACTCTTACTCTGTCTCGTATTTTTCGTGGTGTCGTAACATTGTACTTTTTCAACGAATGTAAGAGTTTGGTTACATTCCTGTGATACGACAGTTAGAATTTCATTTGATGACATTTTTTTATGGTGCTCTTTCATTTCGCTATTCGCGTGTCTCCCTCGTGTACGGGCTTGTTTCATATTTTTGGGTATATACGTTGAGCTCTTTTTCAGCGAACTCGCAGCGCCAAAGATCAACTTCGAATGAATAGATAAAAAAACTTGCTGAAAAGGTCGTCCTCTGAGACGGGAAAAGGACCCGACTAGCACGCTCTTCATTTTAATTTTAATTAAATTCTTGTTTGCTATACTTTTGCTCGCTATTGTTCTTGTGCTCGCGTACAGAAAACACGCCAGTCTCCCAACTCTGCTCGAAACACTCATCGCCGAAATAGATTGGTCTAATATTTTTGGGATCGAAAACAGTCGAAACACGGAATAATGGGAGACCAACGCGTTTGATGGATGATCGAAAAGACACACCGTTTGTTTCCAGGCGAATGTGAAAAAATGACGGATACACAAAAAGTTTCAAAAATTACGGTAAAATTGGAATGTCATGAATTATCTTGCAATTATCGAAGCCAAACGCCGATGATTAATCTTCTAAATAGGGCCAGTAATTTCGAAAAAATCTTTTTAGTAGTAGTTCCGAATTGCTAGAAAGAAAATTCAACCGATCTCCGGTGCACGTGCACTTGAAGGCTTAAAAAAGGGAAAATTATTCGGACGCTTGAAGGTCGAGTATAAGAGCGACGTCAAAACTCTGTTAGAGCCGAAGGCCGAAATCGTCGCTGGGATGCATATCGAATGTTGCGAAAAGCCACGCACAGTTTTACATTTCATAAGTGAAGAATGAGAGGGACGCGCCAATTATTAAGTCACGAGACCCTATATTTTTTAGGTTCGGAACTCTTTCTTTAGTTTATATTTCTGACGACGCTGGCGCTGCTAGCTAGTCCGCTCTCCTGATGCTCTCGACCCTTGACCCTCGACCCTCTAACACCCGCCACTATTCAACAAGAGTAAACTTATGCTGCTAATAAACGCGAGAGACCACAACCTCATAAATACGAGTGCCTACTCTTTCATTCCGCGACAGTTGTTTCAAGATATTGAGGGACAGTGAGAGGGAAGGAAGAGAGAGAGAGAACGGATAAGATTTTTAAAAGCTGTAAAAAAAAGTCTGCAAATACGTATCTTTTTAGTGAGGAATACTGCCGACTTCGCAGTCGTAAATTTTAACCTGCATTTCCGATCGAACACGACATCGCGAAGGAGGATCCAATGTCTTTGAACTTGGAAACGAAAATTGTTGCGACGTATGAGGATTGTAGATTCCATATGAAAAAATTCAATATTTTGCCTTTAGAGTATTCGTTGTAAAGAATAATTACAAAATTGCCGAACAGCGAATAATTCTCAGCAAAGCGCGAATCGAAGAGGATACAGCGTGCACCATTGTATTGATTCAATCGACGCGAAACCATATTTTTATTAAAAATCACGAGTTTATTCTTACCAGCGGTCAAATCCTTGTGAGATTAAAAATTCCGACGATGAGAAAAAAGGGGAAAAGCTGGAGGTAGTTACCAAAACCAAATGGCGAGCGCATCGTCGATGGAATGACTTTGACTTTTGCCACGAGCATCGCTGCGATCGCATTATCACGAGCTGGAAGAGTAGCAACAGCAGTTGCAGCAATTTCGGGTTGTCTAACCTCAAAATTGTACACGTACGTACGAGCGCCGATGCTCGATTTTGTTGCTAACTTTGGGATAATTTCAGTTGTGAAATACCAAAACACGAAAATGGAAAGTGATAAGTGAATAAAATCAATTACTGATCAAATATTTCGATTAATATTTATTTTCGTTTCCCTGCAAATATTTACATGTATCCGCTCGAGATTTTTTACAATTATTTTATCTCGAGTACATGGACGTAGCAATAATTATGTACAATTGATAATAAATATATTTCATAGTTAAAACTACGACGAAAAGTGACGACATTTTCTTTCTTGGTCTATTAGTGGTTTTTGTACAATAGGCGGGCGGGTTATTTAGATGAAAAAAAAAAAAAAAAAAACAAATCGATTGCAAATAGTAGAAAAATGACGTACGATTGAAGAGACCGCTTGGAACTTTAAATTCATCGGTGTAAATGCTCTAAATATTGCTGCATGGGTGGATCATTCGGTCAAGAAAATTGGACCAGCGGCCGAAGCGAGGCAAAGGACGAAATGAAGAATGACAAAAAATTGGTTGAACCGTCAAATCGGAGATGAACGTGGCGAGTCGACGAAGCTGCTGCCCCGTGAATTGAGATTGTCGATAGCGATCGTCCTCCGGAATCTACGACTTGCGATTCCTTTTTGCTGATAACATCTCTGTCAGTAGTAATATGGTAAAACCAAAAGAAAAACAACATTGAGACAAAATTGTCGATTTTTAATTAGTGGCAAATATCGATATTCAATTCCTGCGAAAAAACGACACAATCACAAATGGTAAAATGAAACGACAGCAGTTATTGAGCTATTTTGTCCAAGGTCAAACTTTTTGTAATTTTTGAGAAACGGTCTCGATAAAATAATCGAGGAAACAGCGCGTAACGTTGGTAAGAAAAAGAAAATCGTACCTGCAATCGGTGAGTGAAGGCGAGGCACAGATGCGGAATCCGATGGTCCAGATGATTGGGCATTTCGAGTGGCGGACGAAACTCCCCGTGCTGATTTGCCAACTATAATTCGGCTTCGGATCGTTCTGAATAATAGTGAATTTGAAACAATGTCGATGAGATCAGACGCCGAATGAGTTGGGTAGAAATATTTGTTGTGAAAATAAAACTGTATGACGTGGCTATCAATAAATTTTCATGGCGCTACCGTCATTGGCGGAAATAGAGAACTTTGAACATTCGGAAAGTAGTAAAATTGACTATTAAACAAGAGTGCGTGTGAATTGGTCTACAGAAAAATTTATTTCAATTATTTTACAGTTTTATTTCCACGACGGTTGATCGGTCAATCATTTTTCTTGCTACGGGACTTTTTACGTGCTTAGGTCGTTCGAACTCGTGGCCAGCTCCCTCACCTCTTCGTTTCCCTTGGAAACGATGCGCCGGATTCCTCGACGAGGTTGATTCATGCACAAGTTCACCCTCGTCGGTCGATTGCCTGCTGCTTTTTGATATTTTTTCCTTCCTCACCGGACTGCTCGCGTACTTTGACGTTTCAACCGTGAATGATCCAGCCTCGCCAAATATTTTATCCCCACCACCACCGCCGCGCTCCAGTTCCAAATTCAGCCTTTTTATTTCGTCATTCGCTTGAGAATTATAACCCGCCTGTACTTTCAGGTGCTCCGATGATCTGGAAAGAAACAATAGGAACGCTCATGAATTGACGCGTCGCTTTTCCTCCAATCGTTAACCCACCCACGTCCCTCATCCTCCAAATTTGTCATGCAACTTTTTTACTTCGATTACGAAGACTAAATCTAGACCATCGTACGAATCTATACTTCATTTTGCTCCAACGAAAATCAAAATCTTAGGAAATATTCCGTGGCTGTGATGCGAGAATAACAAACTCTGACTTGGGGCTTTCTGATTAAATTTTCAATGAAAATGAGCTGTCAATATCGTTGGATTTTGCTTTGATATCGTTTTCCCCGAATTTTTAAGTATTCATAGAGTCAAGAAAAGGAGAAATGATCGTGTCCACATTTGTGGTGGGAAGGATTCGTCGCTTCTCCAAGGCTCGAGTTTTTTTATTCCCATGCATCAAATCACGGACTGACAGAGAAAAGGTACGCTGATACTAAAAACACAAAAACAGTCGCATAGCCGTATCGTTATTTTTATTAATAAAGAAAAAGTGAATGATCAATGAAAACATAAGTAATTGACTGACGATGTTGCAGTCCGGATCAACGCCTTTTTTGGTTCCTGTGAAACTCCTCCAAAAATAATGTCCGTAACCATTTTCTCTACTGTACACGTTTTTTTTTCTTCTCTTACTGAATTTCAGTTGGTGAGCAACAACAAAACTTTCAATGAAAACGAACGATGAGAGTCTCAGCATCATCGAATAAGCATTAAATCGGTCACATAAAAAAGGAAAGAAATATTGGCTACGTCAATGCAAAAATTCTTGTAATGTCAAATCACTACAAACAACCCTATAATGCCCTATTATAAACCTCGCTCTTATTTCTGATCGTGCACTGTCATTAATTCTCTTCTGAAAAACATTTTTTTGATCGTTCATTAATCTACTTATTTTCTCTTTTTAATTCAATTTTTCTTTTTCTCTCGTTCTCTGTGCTCGAGCTTTCACAAGATACGAGTAAAAAAGAAAATTCCATTGGACTATGCCCAATGAAGAAATTTTCTGTTTGACCACAATTTCTATATGAAAATTTCGTCATTTTTTTCGCCACATGTTCTGTACGCCCACGAAAACGCAGGCATTGACTTTTTTATCGGAATGAAAAGGAGCAAGGATAGTTAACAGCAACAACAACAGAATATTGAATTAAAGTCTAATTAAAGGCTGTGACGAAAGATCATTGTAAATCGTCTCGCAATGATATTGAATCCGGTAGAAATCACAATCGCATCACATTTTACAGTATTTTCCTGTACAAAATATATTCATACACAGCAACTATCCGTATCGTTTAATTGTGACATGAAAAAAGGGTCAATGATGTCGCAGAAATAATTATATAAAATGTCAGTGTCCAATGGTTTTCTGTTGATCCAAGACGACAGCAGTTGAAAATTTCTAAATGTGCGATACTCGAATCTTTTGTTTTTTTTCTTTTATCATTTCATTTTTCGTGGTTTCTTTTTCCTCGTCGTTTCGTTTCTATTTAACAATCACAATACTAAGGCTTAGAGAGTCTCAAAAAGTATAAATAAAACCTTAAAACGCGAGCGGATTTATCTGGTTTTTCGAAAACATAAAAAATTTATTATCCATTTAAAAAGTATCTATTAATCGTGAGTGTTCATTTCTGTAGCTTTTTTCATATTATCTTTTCAACGTTTTTTTTTTCAAATATTGTTTTATGATACGGCATCTGTTCCATCGAGTTTATTTTACACAACGGCGCAAGTGGTGTTTCTTTTAAACCTGAAACGATGTTTCGCAGGCGGCACAGAATTTGCAATAAGGCTGATGCAAAATTATACATTTTTCGCTCTCTTTCTTACTCACTCTCACTCCAACAATCGCGACTTTCAAACGAATCATTTGATTGCTGTAATTAATAAAGGGCCATTAAAATGCATTGTTTTGTGTTTGCTTTTGACCTCGTTGTATTGTACGCATGCTCTCAATATTTCGAGTAGTAACATATGTTTTATGTAATAATCTAATTAACGCCCGAAGCCCGAGTTCACATCATTACTTGTATACAACATCAGAGTTCTTAGATGTTCAAAAATCCACAAACGGAAATACGATCTAATTAGGGATTTAAGAGAAGCGATTGATTCTCTTACTTTTTTTTTCTTTTATTGAAATGTTTTTTCGGCGATCGAACCAACAAATAAATCGATAGGAAAATATTTACAGAAACCTAGTTTGATGAAGTTTTCATGTCCAAGTATTTCAAAAATTTTCATGATTTTTTTTTCATCATCACATTTTTGATCAATCGGAGCACGCTTCGTTCGTAACTCTATAATAATATTTATTTGCAATATTCTCCCGAAGTTAATGTATAAATAAAGAGATAACTAGCGTACCTAAAAACCTATTAGGTATTGGAAAAAAATATATATATCATTGCTTATAGACGTATGAATCCATAAATTTATAATCGTCGTACAATCGGCATCGATATACATAGTTTATGCTGTGTGTGTGTGTGTGTGTGTGTGTGTGTTATGTGTGTTACGATAATATTTAACTTTTATTTTTGGTCACACTTTCAATGTGCGGGAGGAGATGGACCAACATTTGGTCCTCAGCGTTGATCTTGCGACATTAAAATTATAATCATCCGGCTGGTTTTTCGGCGTTACTTTAAATCATTGGCTTGATTTGTTTCCTGTTGCTGATGTAGAGTCACGCTCGATGAAAGTCGTACACTCTATTGGTTCCTCGTTAACTTAAAACTATGCGAATTCAATCGAAAAAAGTATTTTTGTTTAGATTTTTTTGTTTTTTTAATAGTTTTTTGTTCTTTCCGTTAATGACTATTCGCGCTTATTACGCCAGAAGCATCTGTGACATGCGAACGAGACCAGAAAAATGTACAACACAACTTTGTGTTCGTGCGGGTGTGTGAGAGAGAATAACTTGACTATGTTCGATTTTTCGGTCAATCCTTCGCTGTCATGAGCACGGGAAAGATAGCTAATAATCACAATAATAATGATAAACGTCAAAAATTCATGAACTCGAACATACGTCAAGGAAAATTAAGAATTTAATCAACAATCACTTTTCTCTACGCGTGGTCTATTTTTTTCTCGCATATCACACGCTCATCTTGTTTTCGTATAAACTTTTCATTCTTTTATAATTTTCTTTATTTTACAACTCATCACACACGCTCTCACACACCCCACCGTCGTTTTTTTCTTTCTTTTTCTCTCCCACGTATTATTTGTCTCACAGGTTGGTTCGTTTTCTCTACGACTACTCACCCCCCGAAGTCAGACAGGTAATCGGCAGCTTTTTGCGGCCCGAGTTTGTTGGGCAGAAGAAGCAGAAGAGGCACTTTTCCTCCTATTAACTCTTGCTATTCGCGGAACTGACGTCTTCTTTTTTTACTCCACAGCTCGTGACAATCCTGCCATGTCGGTAGTTGCGGGGGTGGCATTCTAAAAAGAAGAATCAAGGAAATGTGATGTTAGAACGAAATAACATCAGTTTAGTTTCGAGACCAGATCCACCGCGAGTTATTCGGCTTTATCGAAACTCCGTTTTTTTACGTACTGTTCTGGCTGGATATTCTTCAACCAGGCACTTTTTAGAGCGTCCGAAGCGGTAATACGCTTTTCTGGGTCAAGCTCGAGCATTTTGTCGAGCAAATCGAGGGCGGGAGCCGGTATAAACGAGAAATCTTCTCTAAGGCGACGTCTGTGGGACTTTTTTGGTTTGAGCGTATGCCACAGTGGCAATTTTATAACCGACGGCCATACCGCCGGGGTCGGAGTCCCGCATACTCGGGATATTATTTCGAGCTGCATCATCTCTATGTTGGCCTGTCGAATTACAAAATTCATTTCGTCATATACTCGACATATTTGTCTGTGGAAATTCAACAAATCGATTATAACTTGAGCTGATTTTACTATTTTTTTTTGTTTATTTACCTGGAACAATGGCTTTTTGGAAAACAATTCACCGAGTATGCAACCACAACTCCAAACGTCGATCGCCGGTCCATAACGCTCTTCCCCAAGGAGCAGTTCTGGCGGGCGATACCAGAGAGTTATCACCTTGTTCGTGTAAGGACGTTGTCTGTCTTCGGCGTTGTACAAACGAGCGAGACCGAAATCAGCCAATTTGACTTCCCCTCTGAAATTTAAGCGACGCTCATCATTTCCCCGCTCATAGTTACTCACCTTCTTAGTGACGCTCGCTAAAATTCCTCACACATTTCACCACATTATGAAACTGCTCTCTCTCTCTCTCTCTCTAATAAAGGTGACTCACCGGTTGTTCATCAATATGTTGGAACACTTGATGTCACGGTGGAGGAAATTCTTTCCATGACAGTAATTCAGACCGTCCAAAAGCTGCTTCATTATGCTGGCGTTGTTCATTTCGTTGAAATTGACCATCCCAGATTCCAACAGGCCCATGAGATCGTGATCCATGTACTCGAATACCAGATAAAACGAACCTTTGTCCTATTCGTTGATCGATTAATAGACGTAACGAAAATTTGATATTGCATCATTTTTATAATATTAATTATTTTTAGTATTTTTTTTTCGTAAGAACATCACAATTTGTTGGACAGTTTAAGTGGAAAATTTACTCATCTTTCCACCAACAAGTGGATTAAAGACAAACAAGCAGGCTGGTATTCACTCGTTTTATCAGAATAAAAGAGAGCAAGGATAAATAAGGACAGCAAAAAAACAATGAAAGTCTAATTGAAGACTGTCGTGCAGGCGCTTTACAGTTAATCCAACAGGATTTCAGTCGAAAATTTTTCAATATTCGGTGCAAGAGTGGTGGTATTTTTTTCTTATCTTTTTCCAATATTTGTTTTCTTGCACATTTTATTCTTATTGAACGATCACACACGATAATGATTGAATTTCAAATAAAACGAGCCTTTCTCATCGTTACTGAATGTTTATAAAAAAAAAACCATCTAAGGCAAAAAGTGAATTGTTAGAATTTTTTACATCATCGTTAGTAGCAATTGATTTCGTACCTTTCGGAAATCCAGGGCGTCCTGTTTGTCAGTGACAATTTCGCGGAGATTGACAATATTTTTGTGGTTGAGTTGTCGAAGTATTTTAATTTCCCTGACAGCAGTTATCGGGAATCCCTCTTTCTCGTTTTCCAGTCGAACTTTTTTCAGAGCAACAAGAACCGAAGCCCGTTTGTCCTGGGCTTTGTAAACCTGGCCGTAAGTACCTTCACCAATTTGGGCGATGACTTCGAAGACGTCGACGCATCGTTCGCCCCAGTCTTTTCCACCCGAGGCGGACATTGGCGTGTGACAATTGCGGGAACTTCGTCTCTTGAGGATTTTCGGTCTTTTGAGCTTTGGTTTAGGGGTCACTCTGTCCAGCGCTGATCTCGGTGGGGTCGCGGTTGCGTCATCTTCCCCGCTGAAATCTTCCGAACCGGGTACGACTGTAAATCGCATATCGTCATAAACAGTTATGGATAAAAATGAATCGCAAGCATCGAACTATAGAAATATTTGTTCCTAAAATTCTGTAAAAATAGAATTGATCTTTGCTAACTTACCTGGTGGCATTGGTAAGTCTTTGATACCTTTTTTCAAAGGTACTTTGGAAGGAGCCGGTGTCGTAGGCGTTATTTTTGGTGGTTGTCCTTTGGCCGGAGGGCTCGGCGATCGACTGGGTGGCGAATCGATGCTTTCGAGGTCGTTTTGATTGATGCCCGGTGGGAGGGGTAGTTTCGAGAGACTTTTCGTCTTGAAAGAAACGATCGGGGGTTTTGGTGGATCGATTGATTTGAGTGGTACCAAATTGTTGGGTGTATTGAATTTGGAGATCGCGGTTGATGTGCTCGTGATCGTGGGAGGTGGAATTGAAAGATTTGGGAGTATGCTCGGGGTTGTTGTTTGCATGCTGTTTGGATCAGTCAGAAGTGGTGGCGGTGGTGTTCGTCCGCTGATGATGCTCGTACCGTCGTGATACGGAGGAGCAGGGGCATTGTTATTTGTTCCGATAGTTGTAATGTTTGCAGGGGTAATCGTCGGCGTTGTACCGCAGCTATTGTTACTGTTGCTGTTGGCAGTAGTTATTTGAACAGGAACAACGGTATTCTTGGTGTTGACAGTGATTGGTGAATTATTTACAATGATGATGGGCGACTGATTCGATCGGGGTGTCAAACTGGATGCGACGTTGGCGAGGCTTGAAATAATAGTCGCTGACGCCGGTGAGTTGACCGTTGGCAGGGGTGGCGTTTTCCCGGCAACGGAATTCTCATCGTAGGTTAGATTGACGGATGGAGGAGGCACCGTTATGACCGGCACAGGAATATCAATGATTTCCACACACGGAGCATCGGCTGATTCGACCGGAGGATTCGATGTTTGATTGCTGCTCGCCGGCTGGCCTTGACGACCGTTGGTCGGCAGTTTGTCTGGGCTCGATGGCAGAGGCGGACGCGGCGCAGTCGATGAATCTTTCTCGTCCGTACCTTCGATTATTTGTACGTCGTCGTGACTACCCGCTTTTTCTTTAGCCTCTTGAAGCCTTTTGAGCGCCAGTTCTCGCATATTTCGATCCTTTACGAGCTCGGCAAACAAGCTTGTCTCGCTTATCTTGGCTTGTACACGAAGATTTCGAGCTGTTATGCTCGTTGGACTGCGGGTATTGCGGGAACGCTGCGGCGACGGGGAGGGTATTCTCGATGGTCGGGGACTCTTGGATTTGTGCTTCCGCGTCGTTTTGTGTGATTTGCTTAAAGGTGACCGGGATTTGTTCTTTTTGGGGGTACGACTTCTCCGTCGGGAACGCGACCGCGAACGGGACTGAGCCCCGCTTTTCCTCCATCTGCTGGGGCTTCGAGATCGCGAGCGTGACAACGGCATCGGCAATCTGGATTTAAAAATCAACATTTATATGATCCGGAATATTAAGATTAAGTGGAAATAACAAACACGAGAAATCGAATATTTTACCTATTGGGCACGGGACTTCTCGTCGACCTCGATTTTCTCTTATCCCTTCTGTCCTTTTCATGATGCCTGTGTCGTCGGTCAGGCTCGTCCCTTCGTCTCCGTTTGCTGCTGCTGCTAGGCGGCGAACTGGTTACAGCGGTGGTCAGGGAATCGGAGGTGCGTCGTCTGTGTCCGCCAGGGCTCGGGCTAAATTCTCTGCGTCGCATAACACTCGGACTTGGCGAGTGTCTCAAACGATTGATTCCACTACCAGGACTGTAGTCTCTTCTTCTCGGTGGGCTGTGGTCTCTCCGTCTGGAGGGTGGACTAGGACTGTGAGGTCTTCTCCTCGAGGCACTAGTCATAACGGGACTTAAGGTACGCCGCAAAGACTGAATAGGACTGTGACTCGTTCGTCGTCGATCGGTCATCGTATGGTGTTGATGTTGTTGCTGATGGTGTTGTTGAGGATGCTGATGAGGATGAGAATGGTGATGGTGATGGTGATGTTTGGAGCTCGTACTCTCGGGCGTTACCGTTCGGGGTGGTAAAAGTGGCGTATGCGGTGATTCGGTATGCCTCGAACTTATTAAATTTATCGAGGGTGGTGGGGTAGCCTCGTGATCGTCGTCGCGAGGCTGGGGAGACTCGAGATCCATGTCGCTTGGAGAACGTCTACTGGGCTCATCCTCGTGAGGAGTAGCCGGTGAAATAGGTGACGTGCTGTCTTTGAGCGGGAGCGGTGGTGACTCCGGCCAGCTCGGGGCAACACTCTCCGCTGCACTGCCTATCGTCGTGTCGGTTTCGGGCCGAGCGTTTGCGCTGGAATCTCTCAACGTGGATCGTTGGTGTAGCTGCTCATCCCGTGGGGATGGGCTCGGAGAAACCCGCTTCGATTTTCGTTTTCTCTTTTTGCCGGTACTCGAGCCAGGACTTGTGCTCCTTTTCTTTTTCTTCTCTCTTTTGTGCTTCTTTTCCTTCCGTCTGGAGTACCTACGGCTCCCTTCCTCGTTCCCGTAATCCGGCGAGCACGAATCTATCACCGTCGTCGCTGCTGTCTCCGCCGCCATCGTGCTTGTCGCGTTCGGCGGCGACGTCGTTGTCGGCGTCGCCGTTGCTGTTGTCGTCGTCATCGTCGATGTCGTCGTCGCCGTCCCTTCAGACTGCTGTTGAGAAGTCGAGCCTTGCGGCAACAAAGACAACGACGCATCGTCGCCACTCCCTTCTGGCGAATAACGTCTGTGTTGTTGAACAGGACGATGCTTTATCACTGGTATCGGTGGTGACGGTGATAAACTTATCGGTGATGCCCCCAACTGACGTCTCGGACTCGCCGTCGAGCAATAATAACGCGTTGACAAACGTGAATCCTGTATTATTTCGTTGTCTGTATAACTATTGCCTCGACTCTCCTCCGATTGAATCTCACCCGCTTCCGGCTCAGAGAGATCTTCGCTACTCACATCCGAATACTCGACCAATGGCTTTATCACCGATGAAGCTACGGTCGGTACACTGTCCATCGACTTGTCCCTCGACCTCTTCTTCTTCTTTTTACCCGAACTTTTGCTCTTTCCATGCTTCCTGTGCTTCTTCTCGGGTACATCGTAACCATGACGACTTATGTCCGCACCACCTCCGCTCTCGCGCCTTCTCGACTTGTAACGTCCATTCCTTTCCGAGTCACGACCGCTAGGCATGTCACCTACTGAACATCGTACATGTTACAAGGTCTTCAAAACTCTCTGTCACTCTATATATACTCTTACTTTTTTCTACTCTGTGGTTGCTCATTTTACCTTTAGTTTTAAACTTTATCTGATACAAAGTTTTGACTGTTCAATAGATTTCCTCTATTTCAAACGACTTTTCACGACGATCTTTATTCCATTTCACTATTTAATTCACCTATTCACATATTTATTCACCTGTATATTTTCATTTAATTTAAATCATTACCTTAAGATGTTAAGTTGCCGAACTATGTAATAATTTGTAACATTAAAGTTGTCAACTATGCCACTTCCATGAAAAAATAAGGTTAGCAAATTTTCGTCACTCATTCGAACAAAAAGCAATTTGAGGTTGGATTTAAAAATGATACATTTCGAAGGCAGAGTTCTGCGTGATCTTAGAAAAATAGTAGTGTATATTCATTCCACTTGTGATACGGATTTTAATGGCTTTTTAGATAATAACGGAGAGCCGTGATACACGATAAATTACAGTAAATGTATATATAGAAACGTATACGTGCATCTACGATTATTGTACGTATATACATATATACATTTGCGGATAGAGATACTGTATGCCATCATCTATTTTGATATGTATAGACATATAAAGCTACTATTGGCTGGTGGAAATGTTGAGAAAAAAAAAATTGGTACGGAGGTAAAAAAAAGTGGGAAACCGAAAAAAAAATGGGGTGGGTAAGCAATTTAAAAGGAATATAATAAAAAGTTTGACGGGGAAAGTATGATGTACTTGTAAAATCGGGAAGAATAGTGGTATTAGGGAAGAGGTTTTTTTGGAACTCGGGAATATTGGCGAGCCGCCATTTGTCAGTCGGTACTCTCGGCGTAAACGACGTAAACGGCGTTAACGGGATAAACGATGTTAACGGCGTAAACGCCGTCGACCGGAGCGAAGGGAGTTGGCTCAACATATCCACCATTATTTTTTTTTGCTTGATGGTTAAAAATGTCCGGGAGGGGTATAGATTATGATAAAATACTCGAGCGACGATAAAAAGCTGTGTACTCACGTGCAATTATCGTTTGTCGTTATCCTCCAGGGTGTCAAGATCTCTCGCATCTGGGCTGCTCCAAGAGGAAGAATCGACGTATTATCGTTGTCGGGTCTGCGTCCTCGGGGGCCGCCGCCTTATTCCTCTTCAATATTTCCGTACTCGCGGTGCCTTTTTTCTCACAGATACAAATCCTCGTATCAAACGCGGTTATTTATCGTATTATAGCGAAAAATTTACATCAGCAATTGCGATATAAAGATCGAGCAATCGTAATCTTAGTTTACTGAGTTTCGATGCATCATATTTCATGAATTTTTCTCTGGATTATTATTTAGCTTTCTTCATAGTTAAAGGTAAAAGCTCTCCTCTCGGGCAAAAGTAGAAGCCATTAACCATTGGGACGTCATCGCTTCGTGACGTAACGGGCATGGTAGGTGGCGCCGTCTGATGCGACAATTCGTTGCAACATTTTTTTTTGTCGCCATCTTCGATCCTCAGGAACAATTTAAATAAGTCAAATATGAAATTCTTTATTTCGTAGTTATACAAATTTCTCACGTTTTTCTTAGTTAAATCATTTTTCTACAAGTCTATTAAATTATTGATTAAAATCACAAAAAATGTATCTTAAGCGTTTTTTCGATTTATATCGAACACACAGAAGCACAACAATCGCCCGCGCCGGTTACGCACCCCTTCATCCCGCTAAACGAATGAAATTTCCGTAACAAGTCAGTCACGCCATCCCTACGCTCGCAACAGCACTATATATTTGACCGTCATGGTGCGCCGGTAATGAAAACTATTCCGCACGCAAAGGAAAATTCGAATTCAAAAATATGAAATTTTACGATTTTTTAACAAAAATTCCAATTTTCATTCAACGAACACATCTCCCACGTTATGCGTAAAGATTCCTATAGAGGAGAAGAAGCCGAAAAAAAAATTCTAGTTTTATAAAAAAAAGGCGGCAATAAGATTATCTTACTTTTTATTAACTCTATGAGAATGAGGATTCCTTAGGAACATTCGACTTGCAATAGACTTGAGTATTTTTTACCTGAAGCAAATTAGCAAAATATCTTTCGATGCAGCAGAAAAAATATTGAAAATGTGTCAATATAATGAAGTTTCTCAAACCAATTTTGAGTCGGCAATTGAGGTTACACTAGCAGTAATTATTTTTTCTTCGTACTGTTCGGTATGCGTTTCCATAGAAACGATGAACGATCAGTGGACGCTGGCAAGCATTTTTTCTTTTCTTTATACGCGCTCGTACACAATTACGAAACATTTTTATTCAAGTCAGTAGCCCAAAACCGAAAAAAAATGATAAACATCGTTCACCCTGCGGTTACCTCGAAGCCACCTTTGAAAGAGTTGTGCACGGGTGGAGACAAAAAAACCGTGGATAGAAAACCAACGCGACACCGTTACCGAAATGTGGATCCGAAGTGTTTTCCGACGGAAAAAAGTGTCGAAAAAATTACTACGCCGACTCGAGAATCACCTGAAGAAATAACACTAATCGATCGACGATCGGACAAAGCAATCCTGGCAATGAAAAATGATTGCAATGAAAATTTGATTGAGCCGGAATCTTCTTCTTTTCAACAACTTTGCAACATGATTAACGACTTGGAGACGAATATGGGGAAGGGAGAGCAGCAAGGACAATTTAATCCTTTACAAATCAATGTCAAAATCCCAATGCTGGGTTACTTCGATCAAGTAAATTATCAACATAATAACAAACAAAATCACCCATTATTTATTGATTTTCTGTTGACGCAAGGAAGACATTCAAATGATTTTTTATTTCTAAGGATCAACCCGAGAAGGACAGCTCAGCGAACATTGGAATTTCTAACGGTTCAACGTACGAGGATATAATGAACTTTCTAGCAACTCTTGAACAAGACACTGTACTTCCAGAATTCACAACTATCAAGGAACCCCCCAAAAGGTAGCCTGCAATTTAGTAGATTAAAAATGCATGAATAAACTTTCTTTAAACTCAATAAACAAAAGTATCTGCATTTCTGTTTGATCACAATGAGATTGGAAAAAAAAATTATACCCGAACATCCTGAGAGTCTGAAGGAAGATTTGGCCACTGCGCTTTTACAGCTGGAGGATCGAGAAGCGACTTTAGATTTGCTGAAGAAAGAGATGAGAAATGAGCGAAAATTGGCATGTGAAAAAATGGAGAAAGAGAAAAAAGAGCATTGCTCAGAGTTGCAGTTGATGAAATCAAAATATCAAGCTATCATCAAGAGGCATCAAAAGTTCATTGAACAGCTGATAGCAGAGAAAAAGGATTTAACAGAAAAATGTACCGCCCTGGCACAAAGGATCAAAGAAATCGAAGCCAAGCAACAGCGAGAATTAAAGTGTGCCCTCGATAGACACGCTCTCGAATTACAACGTGCCAAGGAGCTTTGTCTCGCGTCAGAAAAAATACGTCGGGAACGATGGTTAGAAGCGAAAACATCTAAGATTAAGGTGTAATTATTGTCGACTAATGTAGCTTTTTTGAAGAAGAAAGAAAGAGAGAATAACGATGCTGAATCTTTAGGAGATGACGGTGAAAGGTCTCGAACCTGAACTCAGAAGCATGGTGGAGCAGCATCAGCAGGAAATTCAAGATATTCGCAGTACCCACATGAAGGAACTTCAAGAAGTTGAACTGCGTACGATCAGAAGATCGAATCAACAGTTGGAACAATTGAGACTGGAGCTTACCGAGAGCCATGACAAAATAGCAGCGAATGAGAGGGAAGCTCTTCGGACAAGGTTGATGGATCGCTGCTTTTTTATTTGTCAGTTAAAACTACAATAATTTGTCATTCTACACTTCAGGGGACATCTATTAGTCTTATGGGAAAAATAAATATGAAAATGAAGATGAATTGTGAGAGTAATAGAGCAAATGTATTCGACAGGTTTCAGGAAAAATTCGACGAGCAAGAGGCTCTCCTTCAGGCCGAACAACGAAGATTTTTTGAAGAATTGCAACAGGAAAAAAGAAAATTTGCTGAGGAGCAAACAAGGAGAGACGAAGAACGAAATTTTGCAATAAAACAATCGTCCCTGCAGTTCGAGGTGACATTAAGGCCAAGTTTTCATTTTCATTATTTCCCTTGGATCGAATTGCGAAAATTTTCTAAAAGTGCATTGTTAAAACAGGAAAAAATGGCATGCCTCGTGAGACAAAATCAAATAGAAAAACGTACGCTTGAGGAATCGCTGCAATCGGAACGAGAAGCTTGGATCGAAAATTATCGTAGACAACAAAACAGCAAATTTGAAATCGCTCAAGCTAAAGTAATTGACGAGTGTAATCGAGAACGAGACAGACAAATCGAGATTGCTATAGCTCGGCTCGAGAAAGAAACCCGAGAGACTAAAACAAATTTACAGAAAAGCTGGGAGAATAAAATACGGTTTGTCAACTAAGTTTTTATCATTCGAGGTCCAATGATGTTAATCAAAATGAATCTTCGCACATAATCAACATTCGTATGCGATGTAGATGTATGAGAGAAAAATATGAATCGGAGCTGCAGGATGCAAATGAACGAGTGAAATATCTGGAGTCAAAAATGGTTTCGTATCAAGAAAAATTGGAAGAACTGGACAGACACGTTGCAAAAACGGAGGAAAGGTTGGGCCAATGTGTGTGCGAATTGAATGAATCGAGACAGGTAAATATTTGTTTTGATAAGAATAACTGTACTGTACTGTTGACACAGATTCGAAACGAGTGACATTTGAAGTTTAAAAAACCAATACTATCTTTATTTTTATGCTTGAAAATTCGTGTTACACTCGATCATTGATAAGGTGAATAATTGTGCACTATTACAATGCTCAGTCCGTCGATAAATTGACGTTGGAAAGAGACGAGGCAAAGAGGATAGCGCGGCATGAAATAGAATCGGAGAAACGGGAGCTTGAGGATAAAATAGCTTCTTTGTATCGTGAATTGACCCAAAATAATGCGAACAGAGAATCTGTAATGGCTCAGTTGTACAGCAGGTGATTTATACAGCTATTTTTATGAATTCTTTGTCTTGCAGATGTTTCGTTTTGACATTTTTTTTAATTATTTAGTAAAAAAAAAATTCAACTCCTACAATTTTTTAATTCGACGCGAACGTTGTTCAAATTACAAGTACGAAGATTTACAGGAACGATTGGAACTATGAATGAGGATTTATTCGTTTCTTATTCCCGCAGAATAAAATTGATCGTTACTCAGAAGGATTTGTCAATAAAGAATGTAACGAGAGAGGCAAACGATCTTAGGGAGAAGTGCGAGCATTTGGAAAAATTGTTGGACCAACAGCGCAAGGAATACGTGTTGAAATCGTTCTGAGAATCTTCTTGCCCCTGCGATCTCTCGTTCGAAAAACTCCTTCCAGCAACCAACGAATACCGAAAAATGTTTTATTTTTCAGTTTTTTTTGTTCTTCTACGATCTCGTCGAATTTCATGTCGATCGTAAAATTAGTGAATTTCGTAGCGTATAATTCTTGAAAGTTATTTATCTCTGTGTATATGTACTAAAAATAAATGAATCACACTTTTTTCACAACTTGTACAACATCCTCGTCAGACAAAACGTGATCTTTGCCGACTTTTTGCGGCTGATGCTTTACCGACGAGCCCCAAACTAGCGCGCTGTTATGAGAAAACAGTAAATAATGAGAGTAAATCACGATTCAGTGACTAGATGAAAATTTCAATGACATGGCTGCAGCAAAGCAATTGGTTTCAACTTACTATTTGAATTCCTTGGCAATTGAGCGATGGAGTTTGTTACAAAAATCTTCTACTGTTCGTCTCTCAGTATTCAGTACGACGGGTGAGTTATAATCAGGTAATTGTCCCTTCGGTTTCGTGTAACTGTCAAAATGTGGGAGAAAACGATAGAACAGGAAGTAAACAATTCCATAAGCATTTATGACGGAAATAGAGACAAATTTCTCTCTCACTTCAGGCTCAAACGAAAAAAATAAACATACATTCTCACGAGCTTCAGGTAGTCCCACATTTTTTCCAATAAATCATCGAAATTCCACTTGTGATGTGCAGAAATTGGTACGCAATGAGGTATTTTGTAAATAACGTCCAATTCCTCGATACTTATTTGATCTGTGGAAATGAGGAGATAAAATTAATGGATGGAAAAAACACCCTAATGGTTTCTCATGTTTTTTTAACATCTTTGCGAAACGAGTAGAAAATATGCACCTATTTTGTTAAGAAGATAAATGCAGGGCACGTAAACTCGATTGCCTTCAATAATGTCAATCAAATCATCTGATGATGCGTCGTAGCGTAAAGTTATGTCGGCATTGTGGATTTTGTATTCCGATAGAATCGATTTGACAGTGTCAAGATCAAGTTCAGACTGCGTGCACTAAAATGTGAACAAGTCCAATATTTAATTTTAGTTGTTTTTATCATATGCTCTTGCTACCAGAGCAGCCAAAATAACAATGGAAAACGTGGATATCTCACCATTGTTTGCAGATTTATACCGCCCTTGTCTTTTTTACGGAAATTGATGTTGGGTGGTTGCTTGTTCAGCCTCAGTCCGAAACCTTCCAATTCGTGTTCAATGAGTTTTTTGTGACCAAGCGGTTTTAACACATCCAGTACTATAAAAATCAGACTGCAAGTTCTTGCGACGGCTATTACTTGTCGACCTCTACCTTTACCATCTTTGGCACCCTCAATGATACCAGGCAGATCCAGCAACTGTGTTTGAAACATTTGGTTTACTCAATATTTTGGTTCAAACATTCAGAAAATTGAAAATTCTGAAGAGTTGGAAAATGACCAACATTCACAACTCTAACTGATTCCAAACACACAAGCAAATTAGTCTTATGTTGTAATAAATAAAAAACAGGAGGAGAGATATAACTTTGGCAAATTCACCGATAACGCCGCTTCACCTGTATCTTGGCGCCTTTGTACTTTATGCATCCAGGCACGGTTGTTAGGGTGGTGAATTCATATGCGGCAACCTCCGAATACACACCCGCTAGGGTACTAAGCAGAGTTGATTTTCCGACAGAAGGGAATCCTGTATTTTTGAAAGATATATTTTCAATCTTAATTAATGGGATGGTATGATCAAAGACTTTTTTCAAAAGTCGAAAGAGCCGCTCACCTACGAAGCCAATTCTAGCATCTCCAGTTTTGGCAACTTCGAAACCAGCTTCACCACCACCACCACCCCCTTTCGGAGTTATCAATTCCCGTCTAAGTTTGGCCAGTTTGGCCTTGAGCATGGCCAAATGGCCAGAAGTTGCCTTGTTTTTTTGAGTCCGGCCCATCTACCAAGAGAGATGAACATCATTAATGCAGTTCTTTTTTTTGCAATAAAACCCGATTTCCGTTAAAAAATCGAGTCATTGGTCGAGTGACCTGGGCTCACACCCGCTCGACATTCTTATGAATTTACAAGGTTTAACCGATCTAACGACGAGAATGAACAAAAGCCATAGTTGTTCAATGGCTGTTACAATTATCCCTAGTAACTTCAAAAACATGTTTCAGCGTCTAAAGTTTCGAGCCGAGGGAGAATCGCACATATCGTCCAAGAGATGCAATATTCCAGTCAACTTTAACTTATTCCAATAATATAGGTTACCTCGGACTCGATCGCCGCAATTTTCTCCAAAATCGTGCTCATCTTGAAGCTTTCTTATAATTTCCGTCTACAGAAAAATATACTCTTCAACTATTCGTTCATTAAATCGGCTTTACAAGTTTTACTCGATCACCGGCATTATTATTTTAACGCTAATATATCGCGAAATCAACACGTGCACGCGTGCACATACTACAAACACCACGTATGTCAGACCCCCCGAAGTTGCCGTTGCCGTTTCAGGCGTTTGGCGGCCGTTGTCGTCGTCGTCGTTGACGACGGCGGCCGCAGCAGCGGCGGCGGCGGCGGCGACTTTTTTATTAGGTGCATATTCGACAGTGGTAAGCGTGCTAATGGAAATATGTTTTTCTCCTCAAGTTGGTACTTCTTATTTCCATTCCGTATTCATTCCTGTGGGCGGAGGTCGGACGCCGCCGCCGAACCCCGACCGCCCCGAACAACGCGGCTGTCCGCCCGCGACGTGCGGTCTAGCCCGAAAGTGGTAAAATAATACGCTACACGACGACCACGACGACGAAGGAAGAGACAGGGGGTGAGGGAGAGAGAAGGATATTGAAAAAGGAGAAAAAACTTCGCGCGTGCGTTCATGTGCGCGATGAGTTTGACAGCGAAGCGAGCTTCGATCTGACATTTCGGAGAGTGCAACACTGAGAGAGCTCGTGAAATAATAAAAAGCTCTCCCGCACTAAGCGAATAAAAAGTGAAAGTATAATATCAAAGAATCTTTTGAATGGAACAAACACGATTTAACGTGGCATCAAAAGTTTTTTTTTCCTATTTTTTAATTTTCACACAAACAAATCGATAATTTCGTCCTCGCAAACAGTGTGTGACAGTGAAATGAACGTTTTTTAACTGAACTGTTTTTAAAATTCTATCAAAGTCGTATTGGCTTGAAAAATTGTGACGACAGAGAGACTAATATGGGAGAATGGTCGGACAAAACGGGGCTGTTCTGCTGCTGTTACTTGCAGGTACGCAATTTTTTGTTGTTTTTTTCCGCCTCAACAATCGTCCCTACATGTTGAGAGAATTCGCGTTTTGACCGCGTACGACTTCCTGCGCGTGGTATCGCATGCTTTCGACTAATAAAACCTTATTTGGAAGAGTTTCACAATCAGGGCTGATTTCACGACCGGCTAATAAGTTGGCTCTATTGACCTACAAATTCAAGGCTAAAATCATTGAAAAAAATCAACGAAAATATGTTGTAGAAAAAATTGAGGTCTCGTTTCGATCGGAATTAACATTCGCGGGGGCGTTGAATAACACACGGGAAGTAGATCGCGTGCATATTGGAGAGTCGCTTCGCCTCCTACATATGTATGTACGCGATGTAATACGTGCGAACAGGTACGGACGCATAGAATTGTCCAGTAAAAGATTAATTTATCGTCCAAGGACAAAGAATTTATCTAACGTTCCTCGATCCTCTAGATACGGAATTATATATAGATTAAAGCAACTGATTTTATGTTTTCCCAACTCTAACGGTCGATCTGGGCGAAATACAAACCGAGAAACATGTCCTCCGAATTTTCGGATTCAATCGTAAAAATCCGAAATTATCTTCACCGTTAATTATTCAAATCTTCATAATTTTTTTACAATATTCATGATATTTACTCTCATTCAATTCAACGCAATTGTTACGAGCATCGATTTTCTGTTATTAGCAGACTACGTGTTTGTTTTTTTTTCAGTTTTGTTACAATCACTCGGAAGTGAATAGTGGCGACATTTCAATACGAAATCATGTGCAATTTTGTTGCCATGCGTCACATTCGTGTTTCTCGAGAAGACGCGTGTATAATATACATTTGATGAAGCTTTCCTTAAATTTATACAGTTTCGTGTTATGATGGTTGTGCGTGTGTTGGGTCGTTTATATTTCGTTATGGCGTTGATATATTTTTTTCTGTCGATTGCTACACTGTTCATCCGCGTCGTTCCCAGCACCATTGTTATCGAATTTCGAATCAATTCCATCAAGATCGACTTTTATTAGGTTGAGTTTGACCCTGACACGCCGTAACCCGGGTTGGTAGCTCGGAATTCCGTAGCGGGCTTATCGAACGAGAATGAAAAATTTGGAATTTCGAGGAACAACGTCGTCGTTAGATTTTTAAAATTATTTTCTTCAAACCATAATCGAGTTTCTCTCCGAAAGTTTTAATTTTAAAACCAACCACTAGGATAGTTGTTAAAATGATCTGAAAACGTAATTGTTGATGGTATTTTTAACCATAAATTGACGTTGGAAAAACTAGTTTTTTCGGTGCTTTCATAATCTATGTACTAAAATATAAAGTCTGATATTGAAATTCAAGCAGGTGCTCTATGGATCCGTATGAAATTTTGAAAATCTTATTTATTTGAGAATTTTTCGAAATAATCTAACGGCCTCTGCGTTTTTTGCCGAACCGCCATTTTCTAAAAAAATTGTCATGCCATTGTATAAAAATTTTCTTCAACGTTTTTATGACTAAAAAAAAAATTATTAGATTATTTAAATAAAATGATTTATCAATCGTAACAATGTCAAAAATATTTTAGTCAGTAGAACCCGACGTTTCAGGATCCTTCCGTGGAAATTCGAGTTAAAAACCGTTGGAGGTAAAAATTAATTGAAATTCTGGTCGCCTCGCGAAATACGTTTCTATAATTGCCCGTTCTATTTTCAAATATAAAAGTACTCCGTGGCCAATGTCGATTCGAATCTTTTCAACATTTCCTTGTGCATATATGCGCATCGGAAGTATAGAACAAAGCCACGGAATTGATTCACCGATCGCTACGGTTGATGGAACACTGACCAATCTTCATCCCAACGTTTTTGCGTTTCATTTTATTATTGTTATTATTATATTTTTTTTTTCATGTAATTTCTGGATTGCTTCGATCATCCTTCCAGACAATAATTCGTTGTTCGTGTAGAATTTAAGATGACAAAAATAGATTTTCATAAAACGTGAACACTTTTTATACATTCATCGAAAATAAAGTCGTTTCGTTCGATTTATTGTGAGACCGGTCCATTGTTTTTCTTTGAAGGCTGGTGGAAAGCTCTGGCTCTCGTGCCACCGATTCACACCGTAGAGGTTGACATTGGACAAAATGTAACGGTCGCATGCGCCGATGAAGATTCCGTCGACGATGACAATGTTTCCAACGTAATGTGGAAAAGGGACGGTCAATTGAATGCCAAAAGATCAAACGTCTTCTCAAATCGTGCCCTCGAACTGGTCAACGTGAGTCTCGACGATGCTGGCAATTATTCGTGCATCGTCGACGACGATGCTGATACGATAAAAACGAGGATCAATATTGAGGTTAAAAGTGAGTTTTCATTTATCCTTGAAATATTTATCACCATTTTTCCAGTTTTTATATTCAACGATTTTTTTTATAACCGCTTGATCGAATCCGAAAAAAATCCAAAATAATAAATACTTTTTACCAACTTTGAGCAATATTTTATTCAGCAAACTAATTATCGTGAGACATTCACTTGAAATCACCATTTTTAAGCTCGTGCGAACAAAAATGTACAAAAAAAAATGAAGAAAAAATCCAAATGAAAACTTCTTGAATAGGAAAGAGTTTCCACTCGATAGAATTCTCAACTTACATTTAACACGACTGCACTTTCATCATTTCTGGAAGAAACGTCTAATAATTTTTGAAAAAAATTAGAACAATTTTTTGCAATGTACAATGCTTGTGAAAAAATATATTTACCACAATTTCAATAGTGCGTTATCAGAGAATGTATGGCTTTGTGAAAAATTACTATCTTCCCTTATTTTTGTCATCCATGAAATATAAAAATAATAATAACACATTTTTATAGATTCACGAATGTCCTGAAAGCTTGCGAAGAAAGAAAAAATATGGTATTTGTTGTTAAAAAAAGGACTCGAACAACCGAAAAACTGCAAAAAAAGATGTGCACAGAACGGAAAGTTGTCAAAACTTGAAATAAATTTATTGTTAATTTTTTCCAGGCCCACCACCAGCCCTGCACAATGTTTGGGTCAAACCATCAACTATTTTGGCAAATATACTGTGGCAAGTTAACGGTACAGGTGGATATCCAATAATAGATTTCACAGCTGAATATCGTTTGAAGCCAGCCGTGGGTCAGGAGCCTGAAGAATGGAAACCAATAATTCCAATGCACATACCTCCAAATTCTGTATGTTCTTCCATTCAATATTCACTCAATATTCTCATTATAAAATGTTTCAAATGTTTTTCAACCTTTTTTCCATTCCATTGAATAATTTATAGTGAATGAAATCACATTGATAAGTTTGCTGAATTCAAGTTAAAAATGTTGTTTGTGCAGGAATGAAATTGAGTGTATGGCGTACTAATAATTCGGTTAATTTTACAGAGACAAATCGATGTTTATCACTTGGAGCCGAACACAACGTACGAGTTTCGAGTATGGGCGACGAACAGGCTGGGCCGAGGCGAAATCGTCGAGGTCGAGGGTCGGACGCATTACACGATCGAAGAATTGGGTGAGTGGACGTGTTTGCTTCCACTCCCAGATTAATCTGATACCTTAACGCCCTAAAAACCTTTATCAGGGGGAAAAAATGTAAGATAAAACGCGAAATCGCTAGGAAAATTGACGAGTCTCGTCCACATGTGTGCTCTCAAAGAAAATGAATTTTTCTTGCAGGATTTAAAGTAACGTAATGGAAGCAAGAAAAGAGTTAAATAACAGAAAAAAGAAATAAATGTTTTCAGAACTAGCGAAACATCTGCTGGCCGGATTCGAAAATTTCGATCGTCGTATTTGGGTCGCCGCGGTAGGCATAGTTATGGGAACACTAATGGTCCTCGGTTTAGGTACATGCTACCTTCTCTATCGTGAGTGCAAGGCACCCTGTAAGCATAAACATTATAATTCTTCATACGACTGTCTTTTTGTCTTTTCCGACGTATCGACGCTTATCGCTTCTACTCTGTCTCTTTTTTCGATGCCCTTGGCTTGACGGACAGGCTTCGATCTACGATAAGAGCCACGAATTTTCGTACGTAACTAAAAATCGAACGAGAAGATAAATGAAGCAACGATAAAAGCCCGTTTTTCAAATCCTTGTTTCCCTCGTTTAGTTGCACGTAGTTTCACCCCGAACTAGAGCAACTTTACTGATCATCAATTGTCCTATTATTAGATTCTTAAACAACATTCGAAATTGGAAGAGTTTTGATCGCGAAATTAGCCAAGAAGCGAGGGCATCGCCAGCCACTCTCAACTTATCTATGGCCCTGATCTCTACAGCTTTCTTTCAAATTTCTCTGTATATGTACATGCAGATTTATTCATCGATACGGAATATCCCGGGTCGATTCGTCAATAATGTTAACTTTTTCAAAACCTTATTTCCAATTCATCGACCATTTTTCATCCCATATCATGAGCGATTCAGTTTTTCCGAATTCTGTCTATGCGATTAGAATCTCCATTAGTTCTTTATTGAATCGTTTTTTAAATCTATTCTTTTAATAATTTTTATCAATCAGTTATTTGATGTAACCCTGGTTATTCCGTAATTCATTCTTCGTGTATGTCGTATGGCACTCTATACCAAATCAACAGTTTTGATTTTTCATTCTTTATTCAGTTGATATTTCTTGTACTTTTTGAGTCTGTCAGAAGCAAATAACCATTTTTTTAACTTTTTTTAACTGATTTCCTGGTATTTTCTCCGAATATCAGGAGTTGCTTAGCAAATTGAACAAACCAGCAGCGTGAAGAGTTAAAGTCTTAGTTTTAAAAACGTACAGTCGTTCGAGTAAATTTTGGAATTATTGAAAAATGACTCCAGTCCGTTTTTTCCAAATTGCCCATTGACTCGGAGCCTCCTTCGACTATGTTCATAATGTTTTGTAAGAAACCTTTTTCCATTCGTTCAAAGAATCACAGAAAATAATCTCGGAATTCAATTTTTTCGTCATATCTTTGAAAGTTACAAATATTGAAAAAATGATTTAAAAATTTTCTTGAAAATAAAACTTTAATCATGGAAATTGAAAAAAATGTACGTGCTGCTTTTGATGAGGTTAAAAAAAGAAAGAAGGATCAACGGAATAAAAAATTCGATGAAAAGACAATGTCTGAGTTAGTCCGGAATTGTCCATACTATGTGCACAATACGTTTGTACAAATATCAATTTCGTATTCACTGATAAACTCGCAACGTAATTAAAAATTGAAGTATTCGACAAAAAAGTGCCCATTTTCTCTTCAGCCAACTATTTTTATTCATTCGACTCTCTGTTCTATCCATCACACTGATAAGCAACTGTTTTTCCGGCTGCAAGCGCTTTAAACCAGCAACTTTTTAATCCAATATAATTCTATATTAGTAATAACGAAGTTTTTTCATTCTCGTTCGTTCATGGTTGATTATACTGTTTAACAAATCACAAACTTTTCCAAAACTAACAATGCACTTGACTAGTGTCACGCTAATTGATACGGATCTAACTATTTTTAGTTCCTCGATTATCCTTGCCGACTTATGCACTTAGGTATTGTAATGTAAACAAAAGTATGTTAATACGAGAACGATTAAAGAAGTTATGAAAATTAACAAGGGGCTCAATCCTCGTGGCCTCGAGGAGATTTACTCGACGATCGAACTTGCAATCATGTGCGCTCAGGATGGATGTAAAAAGGCAAAAACAATTTTTCGACTGAAATGACAGTAAAAGAGTGCAAGTAACGAGAGAATATCGTAGAAGCTTCTGAGCCAACTGCCAAAGAGTAAATCTCCTCGATGGGAGAGGAAAAAAGTTTCCTAAACGAACGAAAAATAAATAAAATAAAACACACAGAGTGATAATTGCGGAATGAATCGATAGTGTGCAACTTTTGATACTAGAGATTGAGCATATATTAGAAGAAATAAAAATGGTTTTGCGGCATAGAAAATGAGCAACGAAATAGAGATTAGAACATAGAAAAGTATTGAAGAGAATGAAGGGGAGAGAGGGAGAGAGAGAGAAAAAGGTCGGTGAAGGGAGAGGGTAGAAGCTCCAGATGGAAGCGTGCCCCGGACTAATGAAAATTAATCTCCGCTCCAAAATTTTGCAGCGCAGCTGGAGGAGCAGGAAGTGATTGAGCTCGTGCCGAACATTATTCTCAATCCTGGATTTTTCGACGAGAGAACAGAGCGCATACCTCAGGACGAGAATTTCAACAATCAGACGACGACGAGGTTGAACAATAACACGGTCGTACAACCACGACGACTCTAGCTCGATACTTGATCGTTTTTTTTCTTACTTTTTATCGCGTATTTGACGACAAAAAAAACGAAAGAAAAAACATAAAAAAAAATATACAGCCGAGGAAAAATTTTGCGTAGCACGAACGATTTTTATCCATTTGACATGGAAAATCGATATTTTCCGCTCACGCTCGGTCAGTATTTTGAAATGTAAACGAATAATGTTACTATCGTTTTTTAATGCCCCGCGCAGTCTCGCGTTGTAAAAAAAATACTGAGAAACGCGTTATTGCTCGCCCCCCCTCCTAAAACAAACGTACACGTAAATGCAAATACGATACAAAGCAAAGTGTTCAAAGATTAGAATACAAAAGATGTAGCTTGAAAAAAAAAACGAGACTCGAGTAGATCAAGAAAGAAACACACATTGCAGATTAAATTGCCCACGAAGGCTCGAAAGAAAGTAGATTTTCGTACTTTTACGTTGTTATCCCTCTCTCAGTCATCGGGACTGTTGAGATGCAGCTTTTTGTTGACACGTTTATTTGTAATCCTCCAAGACTGCAATTTTGTACAGGCGCTTTCTCGAATTTTTTGTATTTTTTTTTTTTTTTATTGTTCCTTGTTATTTATTGAATTCGAGATACGCGTCAATAGTGTCGAGCACGAGAGAAACATTTTTCGTCCTCTCGGGACAAGGCTTTCGATATTTCTGAGAGCGAATGAGGATCATGTCATTATTTTTTTTTCCCCCTTTATTGAACCGCGTCGAAGTAACGTCTCTTGACGTTTTACTGCCCCGAGATCGCGAGTCATCTTGGAATCAACGAAGAGACGCAAACATTTATTCAAGCATTGGCCTCAAACGAGAAATGCATTTTTTCTCTTTTTTCTACTTGAAATAATAATGAAAAAAAAAGAAACGAAAACAAAAATAAAAGAATTAAATAAAATAGACTCGCTGAGTCGTCGTTGTAATCGTTGTCGCTGATTGACCGTGACTTTTTTATACGGAAAAACGTGGTTTTATCGTTGATACATTTAAAAAAGGAAACGAGTTGAAATTCTCGAACCTGAAATGCGCTTTTTACAATTATAATCGAATCGGTGGTGCACGAGAAACATTGTGGAAATGATTGAAAAGGAAAAAAAGAAGGAACAAATAATAATTATAAATAATAGTAATGTTAACGCTTTTGCACAACCTTCGAACGAATATTAATATTACCGAGCGCAAATGCGCAAAAAACTCACGCTCATCTTTCATCCCATAAAGATAGAATCAAAAATTGGCTTTCGAATCGAACGTGAAAATAAGGAAAAAGAAAGAGGGAAACGGAAATGGCGCGTTGAGGGGGAAATAAAAGTGGATCGCGACTGAAATTTTGCTATTTGTGGCTTTTTGCACAATAATCAATGGAAATTCTGAACGATCGCATATCATAATGAGCTCAGAATGTCTTGAGATAAAATTTCGTAATGATTGTGTAAAGGATCACAATTTATATCGATGTGATAAGACGAGAGAGAGAAAATACGAGAGAAAGGAATTAATCTGTATAAGTTTGACGTTTGAGAAAGCCGAAATCGAGCAAATGGCATTTCAAATTCGTCATTTTTTCGAAATTTTAATATCTAAAAAATTTACATTCAGAATTCAGAGTGAAAGATTTTTGTTTTCGACTTGTATTGAAGTAAAAATTGAGAAACTCGAGAAAATTTGCAATTTCGTCGAGTTGACAGAAGAAGGAACATGAGAGAGAAGAGCGCGAAATGAATTCGAGAATATGACGATAAAATCGGCAGTTTGATGCACGCAGGTTGTAAAAATAAAATTGGTTGTGCGTTGTGCGTTGTTACGTAGAAGCTATTAAAAAATTCGACGAATCCAATCGTTCGTCGAGTCTCGCGTCGTTTTTACCAACACGATGAACGATACGAGACTAAAAAAAAAATGAATCGAACGGTATACAAGAGTCGAGAAAAGCTTCGTACTATGCACTCTGTGTTGTGAATGGTATAACTGTAATAATGATAATAATATTAATGAGGATAAACGTACGTAAGGACGCTCGCTATCAGTAAAGAAACACAGTAATAAGATTGAAGAGGGAGGAAAAGAAATGGGAAAAAAACAACAGCAACATGATAATAATATATAAACATAAAAGTACATATATTTATATAGCCGAGGCATCGTAATATTTTAGCTCATAAGCAAAGACAATTTTTTATAATATTATAAATCGGTGATTCAAATGCTGAAAAGACGTTTTTAGAAAAACAAAACGTCACAATATTTATCTAATTAACTGTATCACCGTGAACGAACAAAAGTCACAAGCGTTATATTCACAGTCATTTATATCGATCATCCTACGATACGAGTTAAGCTTTTAAACATAACGAAGAAAAAAAATAACTTGAGAAAAAATAAGAAAAAAGAAACGAAGAAGAACATTTAGGACTTTTGGAGTATCATTCGATAGTGATTAATCAATCGATCGCTCTCTATCAATACATACACTTATTATTATTTTTTTCTTCTCGCCTTTCTATCGTTTCTATTTTTTCTTATCATCAAGCTCATTCGATTGTTTAACTTGATTCTGTTGGTATTTTCGTTCCCTTTCGTCTCCGAGGCGAAGAAAATCGCGGGCGGAAACACTCCCGAACGTAACGAAAGTTTCGAGAATAAATAGATAGATCCACTGTGTATAGTTTCGTGAGATAAAGAGCTTGTACACACTCGTAGATGAAATTATTCTTGTAAACCAAGTGGATGGATCTTAGATTTATAAAAAAAAAAAGAAGAAGATGAAAAAAGTAACAAAGTGAGAAGTTTAAGAAGCTTTCGATACCGAGTAGATTTCTCGTTACGTAAAAACATAGTTGAACTCATTCCTGCCATAAAGCTTCCACATTTTCGCGCCAAAACAAATCGATGAGAGACAGTACATAGTATTTTTCTTTCCCCAACACCGTACAGCTTTTGCCTCCGAGTTACGAATCCCCCCCAGTATTTTTTAGCTTTAATCTATCATAAGCGTAAGAGGAAAACAAACATACAAAGTTACCATTAACTTTACCGGAAGAAGTAATATTAATGTAGTCAAATACAATACTTTTAGCTGCTTCCGTAGATCGAAATACTTGTGCGCTTTGAAAACTCATTATTCTTTCTTGGTTAAAGGACGAATTCATTGTCGATGTGACGTTAATCGTCAAATTAATAGAGTATTTTCGTGTGGACAAAAAAAAATCTTTCAGTACACAGTTTGTTCAATTCGAGATGCTTTGCTTTGACAATTGATCATTGACATTGATTTTGGGAATATGGAAGATGGTATTTTGAGATATTTTTTTTTCGTTTCTTCATTCCGTTTAGCACAATTTGCTTTTTCGTCCATGTTATTTTTTATTGTACTTTTAAACCTGTTGCTTCGTTTTATTTGATTATTATTGTACGATTAATGTGTTGTTACAATGATTGATATTATTGTTCGTAAACTCGATGGCGTAAGATTCAATATAGACATTATAAAAGGAAACTGCGATAGAGAATCTCGTCGTAGATGTTTTGTCGAATTGTAATTGAAGAAAGGAGAAAAAAATATGGAAAAAAGAAACCACGCACGCTTATCAACCGTAATTGTACTATTCTACTGTACAACTATATTTAGTGTACGTTTCATTGTAAACAAAAGAATCACGTGTGAATTACTAAGGACATTAATTGCCTTCGAGGATGAATATAAACTATACATACTATATTTTATTTACAGAATATTAAAATGAAAAAGAAAAAAAGGAAAGCGAGAAAAGATAAATGAAAACGAGGTTAAATGATGAAATTATTTATGAGGTTTAAGTTTTTCCTTACATTTTTGCAATGTTGCATTGAATTCTGACAATTCGAGAGAGGACCATTGAAGCGAGATCGCGGGTGTCATTGAGTCATATTCTTTTACAGAGTTGTCTCTCATACTGGTTAAGAATAAATGATGAAGGGGGAAACCGACGAAAAATTGAATAAATGGTACGGAACGAGTTGAATAGCGAATAGCCTCTTATTCATTCAGGTCTTCATTGTGTCGAATCCGATATGTGAGAAATAGAAAATAATGTACGTCACAAAAAATACACATTTCGTCGTCAAGTACAAAATAATGAGGATACGAAAGAACAAACATAATAAAACAAAAGAAAACAAAAATAATAACGTAAATGAATGGAGGGATTTAAGCACAGATTAGATGAAAATACCAAAGAAATATCGAGTCTTCTTTAATATCATCGAAAAATCGCAGAAAATGTATCGCTGGATAGTATTCTCGTTGCTTGTACTAGTCATTGTGCAAAATCATCAGAAAAATGAAGTAACGAGTTATCACGTGATAGAAGAAAATTGAATGAAAAAATAATGAAAATACGTCATAGACACATATCAGAATAAAATTTGTCGAAGATTTAAAAAATGAATAAAAGAGATTAAACTCATTGATTACCTGCGGGACGCACGCATTTTATTTTCGTAAGGCTCAAATATATTTTCATTAAAAATATTTTGATTTGTGTTGGAATGTACGAAAAGATTATTTATAGCTGAATTTTGATTTCAAAGAGTAAAAATTAGTTTACATATTTCTCAGATGTCAGATTAAGAGCGAGCGCGTTCAGCATTCCAAAGCAAATTGGCCAGTTCATGAAAAAATATTACTAAATATGTGAAAAGATTTTTCGCTCGATCTTGATGACGTAAAGCCTCGTTTTTTAGTGATGGATTTTCAATGGATATTCGATAAAAACTTCCATCTGAAAAGCCACGAAATATCGTAATTTTTGGCTTCTAATACTCTCATTTCCATGAACTCTGGCTAAAACAGTATTCGAATGATAACGCGCAAATCTCGGGTTGTGAAGTAGTAGTTTTACGTGAGTTCGTAAACCAAAACTATAGGACACACATTTCCAATCGAATTTCAATGTATAACAAGCATTAAGAAAAACACTTTTATGTTTTAAATCGATGTGAAATTCTCGCTATAAGAGCAACTACTAGATATTTTTTCTCAATAGTTTGAGAATGAGATTTTCGAAAATCATTCATTTCAGTGAGAATGGAAAAAAATAACTCGTGAAAACGAAATAAATTTTGAGTGTGATTATCTTGTAAGGCTAACTACTGTTTTCATCATCGTATTCATAAAATAACATTGTAATAACAACAATGCCCACTGCATTTCAAGCGATGTATATATCTATACACACACAATGTATTATACGTGTTAAATTACGATATAAACTCATAGCTTTCCCATAGAAAGATTGTACCGAGTCGTCGCGTCCACCGTCATCGCTACCTTATTCATTTTATTTTCTCTTTATTATTTATTCACTTATCCAACTGTTTGTAAAACGAGACACTTGTAAAATCGCAACGCCACAATCACGAGTTAAACGTAAGGTGCAACATTAATCATTTATTGTGAAATACAAAAGGAAAAATAGGGAGGATGGGGACGAGATCCGACCGAGTTTATTACGAATTTTCGGTGCAATAAAGAAATAATAAATGCACAATTGATGCGTTATTCAAAAAAATGTAAACTTGCAGTTCCAAATGGGGAAGCGAATGTGATCTTTCGATAAAATTATAGAGCCTTCAAAGCTTTTTTATGATTTGTTTTGACTCGCAAATGTTCCCTTAAATTTATAGGATTAAAAGGATTGAAGAAAGACCATTTTGCTTCCTAATCCGTTTCGCTGTCTTTGGTTTGGAATCTGTATACATTCACTGTCTTCAAATAACTGTTTTTTGAAGGAGCTTGTACGAGGGTAAGAAATAATGTTACTCGAAGGCTAAATCTCGAAAACGTGTGTAAAAGAGTACTGACTTTTGGGATATTTGGATAAAAATACATCATAATGCATGATTTTTTTTTTTTAAAGTCATGAAATTTTTTTTATTAGAGTTAATAATGATGGTAAAAAAATATACCTAAGGAAGAATTCAACTGTTTTCCAGAACCATTTGTGAAATGTTTGAGCACAAAGACCTCATTTGATCGTACGGAGTAAATTCAGCGGCGAGCAAAGCATTGGCCAGAGCAACTGTCTCGTTTACAGTTTTAGCTCTTATCCAGACTTTGCCGTTCATTCCAATGGCGAGTTCATATGCTTGCTCCTTAGCAAATTCACTAAGGAACGGATTATCAGGATTGCGAATTTTTCTGACAAGGCTCAAGGAACAAGAGAGTAACAAACCCCCAGGATCCAAAACACCCAATTTCCCTTTTTTCCCATGACCATCTACGCATACCAATTCCGGTTCAGCATCTTTACTGGCCACTAATAATTTTGCAAATACAGCATCGCCTATTTGTACATCGGGACGATTCTTTTTGCTAGTTCCCTCAAAAGCAAGATACGAGAGTGAAGCTAGATCGCTTGAGCCGATGTCTACTTTATAAATGTCACCAGCTTTCTGTACAACAACCCCAACAACATCTTCTCCCCGAGTCGGAATATATCTGGAAATTGATTTTAAAAATTCAATGGAATGAAAAAAAAAATAAATTCTTATACAGGAAAATTATTTTTAAATAAATGGCAATCTTGCGAATGGCAAATGAACTTTCATTGAAAATACAACTTTTCAGTACATATAAATACACATGTTTGAATCGAAATTCCTAACCTCTTTTGATAGCTGTCGACGTAATAGATGGAAGGTTTTCGATGTTTCAAAACACCCGATTTACAAGCGAATATCGTTTCACCTTCTCTACGTAATCCTGGCCCAAGAACAATTTTCTCTTTCATTTTTCCAAGTGATTCGATCTTCACAGTGTCTCCAGGCATAACCACATCGTCAATGTTTACTTCCATTTTGGATATATGAGTTTCTCTGTAGATGATGAATATTTGATCTTTTATTAAATTCTCATTATTTCCTCATAATTTGAATTTTTTTCTAATCATCCAACGAACACTGTGGTTCTGATACATATGTATAATGACATAAATATGAATGAAAATACGTTTTTCCGGCTGATGTAAGATAACAAACAACTCTTCTCCCAGACAGCGTTAAAGTTCAACAATCGACAATTGGGATACTCATCGCAGAAAATTCACGTGCGACGCATGCACGGGTTGAATCAGCTGTGCAAAAACAGAACAACGATATACGGATAATTGAGTGAACGTATTAATTACGCGCCAAAACTCCATTGGTAAAAAAAATGGGATCTTTTTATATCGCATAAATATATATATATATGAATGATAATACATATATACACACGAAAAACCACTCTAGTGGTAACAGCAAATTGGTTCTCGTGATTCTCGTGAAGTCCGCAATATACTGTCGACGTTGTTGCGCGCGCTTGGCTAGCAGTAGCGGCGAACGAACAGCAAAGATGTTCGGCACTCTGTATAGTTCTATCCAATTTCGTATCTTCCATCTCTCTCCATCTCACTAAACGCTCATCTATTGCTATTGTATTCTTCTCATTCTACTCCTACTCTTCAGTTTCCTTCCCTCCGGTGCTTGTACGCCGCGAGGTGAGTCCGGTGAATTTCTGGTGGCCCTGCGCCCTCCCGTTGCATTTACTGAGGAGGATCACTAAACCCGATTTCGTTAATTTATAATATATACATATATGCACAACTCTATGGGTATACATATATAAAACGGGGAGAGATCAGTTTGGCGCGGTATTGTTTCGGTGATATCGGTGAACAGAATATTCACCGTTGGTCGATTCGACAACGTTGACGCGCGTCGAAGGTAGGAAAAACGTTGCCAATGTTTTCGTCTATACAAATTATATTCGAATAACAAACGTTAAATCAACGTCGCGTCACAATTCATTGTCGCCCCCGCGTTTTTTTGCGCAGTGCTTCGTATAATTCGTTTAGAATTCAATCCTAACCTAAAATAGGTTTCGACTCCAAACCCCAACTTTAGCTTTAATGCCGGTTTTTTATTGATCCAACTTTTAAAACTCTACGTTTTCACTGTTTCGTTTTAATTTTTTTCGTTTTCGTCCCCACTATTATCCTACTTTTATATTTTTTATATTTTCTTTTCTTTGCCAACTTGCGCACAGCTCAAAATGTACAATGGCATTGGACTACAAACGCCCAGAGGTTCGGGTACGAATGGCCATGTACAGCGCAATTGGGCCATTGTTAGAAAAACCAAGGACAAAGTTAATTACAAGAGCGAAGATGCTAAGCTCGATCAACTGAACAAACAGCCGAATAAGGAAATTTTGGATCATGTCAGAAAACGCAAAATCGAGGTCAAGTGCGCTGAGCACGCAGATATTTTGGAGGAGCAAGGGTAAATATACATATTTTTTCCTATCGCTGACAATTGCAATCCCAGGCAATGAGGGCTCTTTAAAACATGCTTGATTATTATATTATTCAGTAACAATTAGATTTGATGATTTTGAAATGGCAGTAGAGACTAAAATTCCTTTCCGTCTCATTTTCTCTGAACTTTCCAAGTTCCATAATCTTGTCAATTCAATGAATCAATCGACGAGTATAACAGAATTGTTTTTAAAATGTTGCTTACTTTTGTTTGTCTGCACAACATTTGGGGACCTTCATAAATTCCTCATTCTACGTATTTTTGATACAAGAACATCCGGATGCTTTGAGGGACGTTTCTTAAACAATATTTCATTGAAACAGAAATAAATAGTAATTTGTCAATCGAAGTACAACTAATTGGTATTTTGTTTTTACTCAAAAGATTTACAGCTGAAGAAGTGAAGAAAAAAGTGGAAGCATATCGTTCGATGCTGATGGGTAGTGATTTGAAGCCCCCTGTACCAATGGATGAATTTGGTAGGATAAAGTGAGTATTAAGCTGGGATTGCCCTACATTTCACATATTTTTCATCTCAATATTGAGCAACTTATGGGTTCTTCATTCTGGAATATTTGAGGAAAATATATTCCTGAATGTGCTAGACTAATCCAGATTTAAATAGTAATCATTGCTCGAAAAGATGGCACATTTTCAGCTAATAATCAGAGTTACAAAGTTCAGAATTCAAGAAGAATTTCAAAGTTGTATTTTTCAATCGTATATGAGGGAAAAAATCAGAAATTTCGAGGTAGATCTATGCAGAAATATCGAATGAGTCGGTGAATCTGAGAAGGAATGTCGTCCGGATTGAGGAGTGTCAAATTCGTTCGTCAAAGAGAGAACGCGAGGGCCGAAAATATAGCTGAAAGTACATAGGACGCGTAGCGAACGGAGCGCATAACATGGTGTGGAGGAGAAAAAAGGGGTGGGTGGCCACCTCGATATTGACTCGGAAGTTGAGGAACGTAGCGCCGGCGCTTCGAGCCAGAAACTCCCTGAATAAAGGGGGTTGAGAAGGGGAGAATGGGAGAATAACGGGACGAGAGACTCGCGCAACCGTGGAAAATCGAGGATCGAGCGAGAGAGAAAGAGAGAGAAGTAAAACGCGAGGGGATGCTGTGCGATGTGGAGAAGATTTTTGGTCGCATCGCTATTTCGCGTTTAGTACGATAACGTTAAGGCGTCGCGTACGTCTCGCGTACCCAACCCATCTCCAATTAAAAATAAAAAAACTTAAAAAAAACTCAAAAATTCGCGATGATGGGTTCATCGCGTGTTTTTAACGAGAGAAGGAAAAAGCGTTTTACTTTTAAAGAGGAACAGAATAATAAACAAATAAATTCATACGTAAACAAGGAAAAATGAATGCAAAAAAAAGTATTAATAAATCAATGAAATAACTATAAGTTCCAAAATTATATAAAAAATTCAAGAAATGTAGTAACTAAGAATATCTATAAAATCACAAAAGTCTTCCAACTTTTTAGCTCGATAAATTAGCATTTAAATCACTACTATTAAATATAAAACAAAATTTATAAATTACCAAACTCAACGTCACACGATAATCAATCAAAAAATAATCGATTTTCGAAAAAAACGTTTCCACACCGATTTTCCCCCTGAATTTGTTGTCAAGTACGAAAGCTTACACGTTGCACTCACACGATTAACGTGCAACGTCCATTAGTGGATTTCGTGTCCTTCTACCGACAGTTCCTGAACGAGGAGAATCCTCGAGGTGAGAAAGCAGCGTGTGTTTACTACTCGACTCGCCTCCTCGTTCTACGTTTCGAATCGTTGACGGACGCACACCGATTCGAGTCCATTCCGAGGCAATCTAATCGTGAAAAACGACACATTTTTCAATGGAAAAATCCATTTTTTTCAACGCTCTCTTTATAAACAAAAAGCTGACACGAGTCAGCATTTGAATATTGTCAAAACATCTGCATATTTTCCACTCAACCGATCGAGCATCTCACCGAAGATTTTTACAACGACTTCCGAACGAATTTCAATCCCGAATTGCATTAATTTAAGAAATCCACGCGTTACGTGACATAAAAAATTTCCCATTTCGTACTCATGAATAATAATTAAAACAAAATCGTATTAATAATAATAAATAAATATTGACGGACATCGTGCCTAGTTGAACTAGCGTGCCTAATCCAACGTCTTCCTAAAATTTTAATGAATTTACGACTAATTATTAATATACCGATAAGAATAATAATGATAAAAACGATAATGAATGAATTTATGGGAAGAGAAAATTTGATATGACCGGTCAATTCGTACGGGCAACAGTACGAACGAAGAGAAAGGAAATAAAAGAGAGAAAATACGGGTATAAAAGAATCAAAGAGGGTTGAGTTTTGTGAGGAAACGAAGAAGAAAGCGACGACGGAAAAACGAGGATAAATACGGAAATCATTAGTCCCGGCTCGCCGATTATCTCTTGAAGCTGTCTCGACGATTAAATCCTGGAAAGAGAAGTGTCATTTTTGCACAAAAGAAGGAGGAACAAAGAGATAAAAGATTGAGGAAAGTTTCAGAGTGTGAGCACGAGGAAAGTCGTACAATTGTTGTTACAACGAGGGAGGAAACGTCAATCGGAAATATTTAAAGGTCTATTTAATAATCGAGAGTTTCCGTTGCATTGGAAAACCGGAAATTAGCCGGAAGGGAACACGAGGAAGGAAGAAAATAAACGGGACGAACGAGGCGGCAATTTGTAAATTTTATTTGCGAATTGTTTTACCAACACATTTGGAAAAATATTAAAAAATGGTCAAGATACTTCGTGACGAATGACGATGTCGACGTCTTTGGCGCCAAGACCGGCGCGTGGACGCGGCCCACCTGACGGTCGCGCCTTTTTCGAGAGACTCTGGCGAGGCAATTTTCTTCTCGACCGTCAAAGAGTTTTCAAACGTTCGCGAAAGCGCAAATTGCAAACCGGAGCCGGGAAAAAAATCTCACAGGCTTCGATCAAGCAACAACATTGTTGTTGCTGTCAACGCATACAGTTGCATTTGCTTGCCGGACGACGAAACAACGTCAGATCGGTCGTCAGGTGAATTTACCATTTATTCGGTACTCGCTCCTCCAACGAAAAATCATCACGGTCGCTGATGAAAGTATTTTCCTTCAAATAAAAATGTAGCATTTCATTCGATTTTAAAAATTCAAAACTTGACTGCAGGATTGAGAGAATGGAAAAAATAGTGTTCCATTTGCTGCGTGAGTAGAAAAAAAAATTGTAGGGCTTCGTACCCCCCTTAATATTCCTCGCTCCGTTTTTTTCTTTTTCACTATTTCTCTCTACCGATATCTCCTCTGCTCACTTCTCTCTCCCTCTCTTTCTCTCCAATTTCGTGTATCTGTATGCGTCAGTAAGGGATGTTGGAAAAGAGAACAGCTGGGATCGTATTGATCGGGAGCGAGCAGTGGGCGGGTTTTGCTCGTAGGGGAGAATTCTGTCTCCGTCTCTGTTCGACTCACGTTCTAGCTGGCTCGTTCGTCCGCTCGGTGCTTCTCGCGAATCCAGGGGGGTTGACTCCCTTGCTTTGTAGCACCCAGTGTGTGTTATGTCACCTCCGCGGTATTGTTTAATCGTGTTTCCTCGCGCGGCACAACTCCATTGCATTTTATCGAACAAAACAATTTGAGAAATTATCTATTTTTCACGTCACTTTGTTATTCGTTTTTTATTTATCGGTGTTGTGCAGCCGCGAGTGATTGAATTATTTGTCAAATATTCGAGTGCAATTGCGATCGGCTTGACGCAATTTCAGCAGCTACAGAATGACTGTTAAAATCACAAAGTACGTAAAATATTTGTCAATTTTTTCGAACAATTAATCGATGAATTGTCCAACGACACGCTCATACTTCGCCTCATTTCCGTTGTGCATGCATGAGTCTGCATGACCCAGAATCCCCTCCGTTCCGATGTCCACGGATCATTTACTAATTCAGAGATTATTTAAAAATCGATACTCCTCCGTTCCGTGGCAAAGTATAACCAGAAAGTTTTGAAAAGTGGAGCATGTAAAGTGTCAAACGTGCTTAATTGAAAAAAAAATTACAATTTTTCCAGCGTACGTGAAACACACCAAGTTGCGGAGGCACAGCAGGAAAAGAACGCGAAACTGCGCGAGGCTTTCGGCATATCGGAATTTTTCGTTGAGGGTAGCAGCCTGGACCCGGAGAGGCATGCTCGCGAGGCCGAGGCACGTGCGGCTGCGAGCAAAGTTTACGAACTCGTGCGAACGCCGAGTCCGGTGGCATTGGCACATGGAGCGACCGGACAAAGCGTAGAAACTGTCGCTATCGCCTCGCCTGAGAAAAAGCTCAAGAGAAAACGATCGGGCAGCAGCACCAAGAAGAAAAAGAAAGAGAAGAAGCACAAGAGAGACAGGTATTAATTGAGCGCGATGGCTAAGTCCGAGGAGACTCGACGAGCTCTTGTTCCACGAGTTCAATCAAACCTTTCGCAAACAGTTACCAAAGTATGACTTATTAATAATCAAACAATATCAGAAAGGATGAATTATTGTGAGAAACTGAGAACAGAACTGATCGAAGCTCCGAGACACGAGAGCCAGAGATAAGACGCCTTATCAGGGAGAGAGAAAATATTTATTTTTCATATTTATATATTTCCTGTTTTCCCGTAGATAGCCCATACTCTCGCTAATTATATTTTATTATATTTACACCAATTTTTTCCCCTCTTTTTACATCACTTCTTTGATAACTCATTTTCGCCAATTTCATTATACGCTTTGACGACACACCTTTCGATAATACATTGCATATGTTTCAATATGTATGAGTGTAAATTTTTCAACGAATTTACACAGTACTGATGTTAATGCTTCTAGTACTATTTAACAGTGACATTACTAATACGAGACTCGTATTGTTCTGAAAAGTTTCGTTTCTATGTTTTTTTTTTAAATTTTTTTATTTTTTCGTTTTTAATAACTCAATGTCCTCTGTCAGTGAATGACGCTCATGAAACTAAAACTTCGTCCACTGTTCTCTCATATCCCTTACACCTTTCTCTGTTTCAAACAGAACTGAGGAGGACTGAGTGCCTACCTGAGAGGTAGGCACAGTAGGTAAGTCTCGCGTCGTATCGCGATTTATTTTAAAACAAGTATTAAAGAAAAAAACAGTCAAGAATGATGAAAATTATCGCGGCCCCACGATTGACTCGTTGCAAATGGAAAACTAATAGAGTTACGAAAAAGCTGATGAATTAAAACTTTTTTACTCTTCGGTAGGTGGTTCGGTCTGGATGAAAGTGACAGGTGGCAAAATTGGGTCAAGGAATGATGAATTGACTATTATTTTCGATACTCATTCGAAAACGAACGGCAAATACATTCATCCGGGCATATTTGACCCAATTATGTCGCTATGAAGAGGTCAATATTAAAATCGGTTCATCGTTTAAACAGAAAATGCGCGCGTTATTCCCAGCCAGCTAGAATCTAACCGCGAGCAAAAAAATCCAATTCTCATCCCGATTGAAGCATTAGAGAAACGAAAAAAATCACGCAATTCTTATCTTTGTTATTATCGATGAAAGCTTGTTGTTAATGTCATATCTCTATTTTTTTCCGACAAGTCCGTCCCTATCGATGGTTATCAAGGTAATGCTAATCCCATATTATATCGTAATAATCTCCTCATTATACAATAAATCTATGCTACTCTATCATACTATCGTATTATGGGTACATACATTTAAAATGCATTATTATTCATAATTATAAAGTTTTATTTCTTCGTTGTTTTTCTGTTTGAGTTTGTTCTCTCAATTATTTCATTTGAAAGATTTGGTTCCAGGGTTCAAAGGGGAAATTTTTACTTGCTCACATCTCCAGCGTGAAAAATCACATTTCACAATGAGTTTCTTCGATCGAGTGAAGGATCGCTGGGAACCGAATCTTTCAAATCAGCATCAATATAATTCACGTAGAAATTTAACTCGTTTTAAAATGATTATACTGTGATGAAATTAATCGTTGTAATACGTTTAGCTGCGGAGAGAAGCTGCGACTAAAGAAATCGCGCCCCGTTTTCCATACGAAGACTCTTCCATCACCATTTTTATTTTTTTTTTCTTCTAAACCTCTTTTTTTCATGCACACCTTTAAACAGTTTGTTTTTTTTTTGGCAAAAAATGTTACGATATCATGTAATCATACTGACTAGATTATTTTTTGATTATTCAACAGAATTGAATTGAGTTGATCAGCGACGATGTTTAGTCTTTTCATTGTCGATTAAAATTTAGCTATGATCGCTTATTTGTATTATTATTTGCAGTTTTTTCGTTCGCACTAGAAATTACAGAATCCTACTAATATTCGTACACAAATGAAATAGTGGAGTGCAAATTAACAAGACAAAACTTCATTCGATCAGGTTTTTACGGTCGTTTTATCGTTGCAATACTTGTTTTATATTATCAGCACAAGAAAATGCACTTGACAACAGGAAGACCGTCCACCGCAACGTTTGATCGATTTTATTAACTGTAAACATACTATAAACTGTTTGAAAGAAACGAAAAGTTATATGACCATGCTAATCGAATAATATTTATGCATTTACGAGGGCCGAGCATCACTGACATTCTCTTTATTTCCCACCAAACAGATCCGAGTCACCGAAAGTGAGCAAAAAGAAGGAAAAGTCGAAGAAAAAGAAGAAGGAGAAGAAACACAAAAAGGCGGAAGTGAGCTCATCCGACAGCGAGAGCAGCGATGACTCCGACGACAGCAGGTACGAATCTTCAGTCTTTTTACTCTTTGGAAGTAAAAATCTAAAATCTGCTAAATTTCACAAAAAATGACGTAAAATAATCACACGAGCTCTTCGATTTTTCAGCTCCTCCGAGGCCGAGTCTAAAAAGAAAAGAAAAAAGAAGAAGAAGAAATCGAAATCGGAGGGAAAAGACAAGCACGAGGTAAGAGCGTTTTTTCAAATTCTCCGAAGACGGAGAAAGAACATTTTTATAACGATACCGAAAGAGCTGAAAGCGCACATATAGATATAAATATATTCTTGTTTAATTCACGTATCGATATATAATAATGGATCTATAGTACACGTTGGTACATGCATTTAAATGATAAGTATGTACAAACATGATTATACTTTGGCACGAAAAGCGGAAGCATGCACAGAACAATAGAGAAAAGCAAAAGAAAAGAAGCTAAAAAACAACAACTAGCGACCGTTGCTCCAATTGATTTCGGTGTGGAGAAATTGGGAAAAGAAAATCGTGTTTTGCGAAGCAAAGTTTTGGAAAGTCGTCAATGGGCGCGCTTGTCGATTGAGACCAATCGTCAGATGAAATATTTGAAATAATCCAAGAATTTCTTCCGTTGCTCATTCGTATTTTTACTTTGATTTTTATTCGTTTTTATAGATCATAGTTTCATGTTTTTTGCCGCTGATCGTTTGACCTTTATATATATCTGTCTATTTCCTTAAGCATGACTCATTGCTTGTAGCAGTTGAAAAACAAACAAAAAAAAAACGTTTTACATTCTAATTTCTCTAAAGTTCAACGGATCACATTGTTTTCAAAGAGTAAATCTTAGTATTGTTTGTAATTATCAGCGCCATTTGACAGGATACATTCCCTGAGTGAGTACCCGACATGCCGCTTACTCAATGTAATAAATAATTCGTAATTACTTCCTCTCGTACGGGGCTTTTATTACGACTTTTATTTATGTTTTTATACATACATATTTGCTGTTATTGCTACTTGATTATTCAAAAATTATATATGATAGAAAGCTCACGTTGGTTTTGTGTCAAGCACCTGGAACACATTGAAACGATGACGATGTTTCGTCACCCGGAAATGTGATGTTTCTATTTTTGTGCGTGTGTGCCTCTTGATTTCCGACTTATCGATTTACTTTCTTCGGTTTCGTTTTTTGTTACTTCTATCATTCTTACTATTTTCCACGACGCTACTCCGTGTTTTCCAATTTTCAAATCGTTTTGTACAAATTTCGTCATGATATATTCATCTGTCAACTATTTAATTTTCTTCCACATTTTGATCGGTCGAAAGAAGTTTTTTTATTTCAGCTATTTTATTAATAACAACTTCCCCATTCTCCATTTCCCCCTCGGCAATGGGGTCCTCGACAAGATTCCTTTTTTCTTAAAGCCCAAACATGCAACAGTCGATAAATCAATTACATATTTATCAGCTAAATATATTGATGACGAAGGGCACGAAAAATATATTTGAAATATAGTTTAGTTCTTTCTCCCAAAAAGCGTGCAAGACGGATGATAGACGTGTGATCTCGATACGGATTATACAATTTAACATTAATATCGTACCCGCAGTAATTTGTCTATAATGAATTTGACAATTACCGATAATATATTTGCATGAATTCGATGTTTATTGAATTTAAAAACTGACAAACGTGGAATAATATTTAATATTTGCTGTTACTTCTAGAAGAAAAAGGCCCCGGTGAAACGGAAATATCAGACGTCCGAAAGCTCCTCCGATAGGTGAGTGATTTTTTCGTTTCTATTTATGAATTTTGAGTTACATTACTGGATCCCAGGCCTGATTTTTTTGAGTTCGCATACTATGCTAAAGGGACGACTGGGGTCATTTTCGAGTTGGTTTTCAGTTTTTTTTTATTCTGGAAAAAAGCTCCTGGGATCTGGGATTGAAATGTAAATGTTCGAGGCTACCGAAAGATGAATAATTTGACACTGACGTTCACAGTGGTCCTGATCCGCCAAAGAAGTCTTCAAAACACGATAAATCGTTGGATAAATCTTCGCGAGAAGCTGTTGAGCCTGTTCAGACGACTCGCGAGATTCAACGTCAGCAGCAAGTACGTTCACCGAAATTGTCGTCTCGACGACATCCGGAAACGAGTACTACACCACCTCGAAGAGGCCGAGATTCATCGCCGCACGGGCAACGTGCGACAACGACAGTTAACAAACGGAGCGGCGGAACGAGCGGAGGAGCTTCTGAAAAAACGAAGGACAGATACTCGTCGCCACCGGGAAGAGATGAAAAATCGCCGGTTCAGACTTGGAAACGGAATCGGTCGTTGTCACGGGGACGAGGAGAAAACCGTACAAACGCCGGACGAAATTCGCCTCGGAGGTATTCGCGATCTCGTCGCGGAGGCAATTCACCATCACCGTCATCGCGACGACGTCGTCCGGCTGTGTCGAGATCGCCGAGACGTCCGAGCCGATATTCACGCTCTCGTAGTCACAGTCGCGGTCGTTACGATCGTTATCCACCGCGTCGCAGAGCTTCCCCGTCTCGCCAATCCTCACAGCGACGTCGACGATCGAATTCTCGGAAAAGATCACGATCCCCGCGCAGGAGAGACAATCGAGCTTCGATACCGTCGAGAAATCACCGGGCCAATGACAAATCATCGCGAGACAGTAGACGAGCTCCGAGTCGTAGCGGATCACCGAGTCGCTCGCGCCGTTCGACTCTGAGCTACTCACCGATACGACGAGATCCCGATCGTTATCGGGACATTTTACAGGATGAGCGAAAAAAATCGTCGGTTTCATCGTCAAAACGACGCGACGGGGATAAGGAAGAACACGAGGCGAACGACGAGGACGAACAGACCAAACGCACCAGCCCGAAATCCCGGAAATCGAGGTCTCCGTCGAGAACGAAAAAAACTCGAGTCGTGGCGCAGCCACGAGTGAGTCTGAGATCGTCCAGTGACGAGGAGGAGACCGAGGACATTGCTGAAAACGAAACGAAGCTTCAACAGCAAGAGGACAAAGACGACGAGGAACGACAACGCGAAATTAATACCCTGAAACGTTTGCAGTTCGGTCTTGCTGCGAAAGCTCGAGAAACACTTGGCAAAAAAGTTATCAGTCCGACTAAGATCAAAGTTGAGAAAAAGGGCGATGAGAAAAGCGCTCTTTTAGATATTGCATTGCCTAGCGAACCACCAAAACATACGGTACAGAGCGTTATTCCTGCGGTCGAACGGACGAAATCGCAATCGGAATCTCCGGTGAAATCTCCGCAATCGAGCCGTTCACCCTCGCCAGCTTTACCTTTGACGCGAGATGAAGCGCCACTCCGTACGAGCTTCGTAGCGATTGCAGCTCCAACTCGTCCTTCCTCATCGAAGTCGCCGACGAGTTGTAAAAAATCTTCACCTTCGACCGATCGATCGGTCACACCGGTCAAAGAATCTACCGAATCACCAAAAACCTTGGGATCGACAGGGGAGGAGCCGACGAGCGTTAAATTGCGATCACCCACCGAATCGCCACCCCCGGCAACTGCGACTTTGGATCGCACCTCACTTTCCTGGAAAAATAACCTTGGAATGAAAATAGTTACTCGCCGAGGGACGAGATCACCGCCACCACCACCACCACCACAACTGCCAGCGTCTTCGAGCGACAGCAAAAAGTCACCGGAGAGGAATAAATCATACTCGAGATCACCTTCGCGTTCTTACACGAGGTCACGTTCCTCGGAGAAGAGAAGGTCAAGATCGAGGTCTCCGAGACGCGAGAAAACTGAATCGCATCTTTCACCCTGTGCGTCCTCGAGAGAAGAAAAGAAAAAATCTCTCTCGGGCTCGCCCCCGAGAAAAAATAAGTCTTTGTCCCCGTTGAGCGTACGACACGGATCCAGATCGCCCTCGAGAATGAAACAACACTCCCCCAAGTCGCTTTCTACAAGATCAAAAAGATCCAGGGACTCAAGATCTTCCTCAATCGGATCGAAACGCTCGGGCGCCTCGAAATCTTCCTCGAGAACGAAGAAAATCAACGAATCGCTTTCGCGCTCTCCACCCCCTAAAATTTTGTCTAGATCGAGAAGTCGCAGCGGATCTTTGTCCAAGAGATCGAGGAGTCGCTCCGCCTCAAAGAAATCCCCGAGTCGATCCAGATCAGCGTCAAGAAACTCGCGCGATAAATCTAAAAGAAGTCGGACTCGAAGTAGCTCGAGATCTTCACGGAGGTATAGAATTCACTACTTTCAAAAATCCCAATAATAATCGTACCCCAATTTTTCCGTCTTCTCACCTTACGGTTTTTTCGTCTCAGCTCGACACGACGCAGTCGACGAAGTTTTTCAAGCTCATCGCGATCCTCGAGCAGTGGTTCTAGTCGATCATCTCGATCATCCTCGAGCTCCTCGGGCTCGAGCAGGTCACGATCACCTTCGATACCTCGTCGTCACGGTTCTCCGAGTTTTCTTGACAGGCGTCGAATCACCAGGTAAAATTTTATTATCATTTCCATTCGTTGCGAGTACACGAATGATGTCGATTTATTCATATTCACTCACAACTTTTATTCAACTTTTTTTTCCTTCCAATTTATCATTGTCGTAGTTACGAAAGCTCGAATTTTCATTTTCATCATTTATTATTATTATTACCAATACCTTTATTATTTCAATTAGATGATTTGTTGCTGCACAAAAAAGCTATCAATTATTTGTATACTTCACATTATTGGCTAGTTTGTTTTCCTTTGAATTTTTATTATTTCACGAGATCTCCGACGAGACAAAATTACAAGAGTGACTCGGTACTACTCAATTCTCCAACGAATAGTCTTCAAATCGACCTTTTTTTTCAAATTATCTATTCTCGAAACTCAAATCAACTAGTATAACTTTCAATCATATTGCGAAGTAATTGATCTTTTATCACGACAAAACGACGAATCTAATGATTTATTTGTGTTGTGTCGAAACAGGGACAGGTCAAGGAACAGGCGTAGAAGATAGTCTTTTGTACGGACTCCATTAAAAAAAGCCCCAATCAATACGACCTATTTTCAGTAATAATAACGATCCTAACGACAAGAGACAATACTATAAAGGTTATTGTGTTCCGTCGATTATAATGTTCAAATCTGAAAGTTGTGACAAAGTATACGAATCTAAAATTTGATAATAATCGTCAGATTACTTCTAAAGCTTGCATTCATTATTGAGGCTCGCAATACGAATTTGTTTTTCCTTTTTTTTTCATTTATTCATTATTTTCGTAAGATTTATTTTTATTAGAGGAAGACACGATTATTTAAATTTTTTTCTTCTTTTTTCCCCTTTCTCCTCTATCGTACATATTGTACCACACAGTGATTCATTTACGTGAGTGAGTTTAATTATCTAGACGTATAGCATGTGTGTATCACTTTCAATTTATGTAAATGCATTCAATACGTACCGCATACATATTTGTATGTATAAAAATTAAACGCGTTATGACAAGACGGCGAAAATCAAATTTTTGTTGTTTTTTTTTCGTAATCTATCCACCTCTTTCACATGTAGCAATAAATTCAATGGAAGGAGTACTAAAAAGGAAGCTTTTATTCAGATATCTACGTCGGTGAAGTGCTGTCGCAGCAATACCAAACCGTTAAATTTATCCGGTCACAAATTTTTTTTACTGAACAATTTTATTGCTCATTGATTTGTGTAGAAAAAAATAATCATTAAGTGAATATTGTATTAGAGACATACTGAGCCTGATTTTGTTGCGTTTCTTGATCATTTGACACCTGATAACGCGATATTTGCAATCCTCAATAGGTAAGTAGACACATTATTATTTTGCACCCACATATCCTCGCTATTGATCTATGTATGTGATATTTTTTCTGCGCATGGTTTATTTGCCGGTTAAATTTGTTGATTTGCATGCCCATTATTATTACAAAGTAGAAATATAGCTGTATGTTACCATAGGAATTTGAATGACCAAAATAGAGAGAATAACCTCAATTTAATGCTGATAAAAGATATAAATTTGACTCTTTTTAATTCTGAATCGATCACACTAGTGTAACCACCACTTTTGTCATATTCAAGCAACGACGACTATAGAAGAGTACAAAGTCAAAATTTCTAACAATAACTATTCGAAGATACTTTCCTTCTAAAAGTGTTTCCATCTAACCTCCGAATTAATAATCTTTGATTTTTATACATTCCAATCCCTTTGATATAATAACACTAATAAGTTGTTGTCACTTATTGTTCCGTAGTGAATAAAATTAACAACGAGGCTTATATCGTTATTTATATGTTCATGAAATTGCTGGACACTTGAAAGGGACCTTCCTGGAGCAAAATACTCAAGAAAATCATGAAAAAGTAGAACTGAAACGCTTTATCCATTCGTGGCAAGTTTATTATATTGCGATTATTGTCAAAAATGATAGATCCTTGAACAAATAAGGATTCCAAGTGTCACAGAAAATTTTGGAACATGTCTTTTCAAAAAACTAGTTACACCTCACTAATCAACAAAAGACGAACATTCGTGATGAAAACAAACTTGAATTTTGTTGACCAGTACTATCAAAAAATGTAATTGGTCAACCACAGTATAACATTGGACTAATTTATCATAGAAATATTACACTTTTTGTGTATACGTATATAATAAACAACATATGATTAATCAATTAATCGAAGCAAAAAGCACGCGGTAATGACTAACATCTACTAACGCACTTATTTCACAGCGCTAGAAAAAGACCAATACCGTATCATCGACCAACACCTTCGCCACCTTCCTCGCCAAGCAGTTCAGCAAGCAGCAGGCACACCGATTGGTCCAGTCCAAGTCGGCGATCGAGTCGGTCACCTACTCGAAGTCCTTCCTACACGCGTTAATTAACAATTATAAAATTACTAACGCGAAAAAAAATCACGTTTACATCGTCCATTCTCGAAACACCGGAATGTTCGTTCGAACCTGATCTCGAATTTTTAACCATTTTGTTTTTAGTCCATTCGTCGAAACGAAAGAACAACCGAGTTTTCTTTCGTATATTTATGTTTTTAATTCGGTGAAACTTTTCCGAGATTGAGTTTTATTAACCGAAACGTGAAAAATTCCTTTAAGATGAGGGAGTTAGTCAGATATGAAAAAAAAAGAAACGAATTCTAGTCCCAGTGAGACTCAATTATACATTTAGTATTTATTTATAAAATTTTTTTATTTTTTATTTAGAGGCGAAATGAATCAAGATCCGAACGAAAAAGCATGTCAACTAAATATTATTGCAGATTTTTTTAATTCTGATTCAACGTATGTGCATTTTATTCTCTCATTTATGAAAGAAAAACTAGAATTGATCAATTTCGTTTAGAATATTTGTCAAATCGTGCCATATTCGTTTGTCGTGTCGAACGCTAGTCAAATTATTAGCACGACAATAAGTTTTTTAAATAATTTTATTAACGTTCACTAGAGATTTTGCTTCATCGGTTAGTTTGACACCTTCCCAAAATAATTTCTCAGTGCAATGTTCCCCAATCCTTATGAATGTAAATATAGGTATTATACATACAAACGTACGATGACGATTATATTCGTCATTTCTTTACTTAATTGTCGATTCGTTATTATTTTTTTCCAACCTAATAAATTGGAAATAATTAATGAAAACCAGAGAGGAGCCTGTTCCCTAGATAAAAGTGTAATCCATTCGATATTTATTGCAATGTTTATCGAATCGCGTGAATTTTGGTCTTTGAAAGTAAGTAAAAATCATATAACTCTGCGAAAAACGATTTATTCATTTTTCTTTGAGATTAATCAATTTTGCAATACTCATGCTCCATCTAAAAATGGATGTTCTAGTCGTCTATTGATATTGATATCGACCTGACCTTGATATTGTATAGTTAATATTTATTTATATTATTTATTAAAATATTTTGACTATAACGACTCTGGAGAGTCGAAAATTTCGGTAAAGAAACCACGTAAGAGAAATTTGTTTGTTCGATCGACTAATCCCTGTAATGACTTTCCCAGATTATGTCGAAAGAGCTGGAATATTCTCAGAATCTCTTTTTACGAATAAAAATGGAAATACGGAGAGACAAAAAAATGTCCAGAATATCTGGACTGTAAACTTCCTTGATCTTATCTATTCTGAAAATTACTCCGAGGGTTGTCCTCAGCTTTTTGAAAATAGCTCGAGGACAGTGTGATGTTACTTGTCGTTAAACTGAAAGATCTGGAATATATCTGTAATATAAAAACGAAAAAAAAAAAACAAAAAACACTCTGTATTGTTGTTGTGTGATTAAATCAAGATGCTTACAAAGAGCTGAATATAGTGAGACTGGTCTTTTCTTGAAAAAAAAATAAATAAATAAATAAAAGAAAAGAAAAAGTATCTTGTACAAAAATAAGTTGTCAACGGTGCAAAAGTTTTAATAAGTTGTGAAAAAAGGAAATCCTGGAATGTACATCGTATTGAACCCTGGAAATAAATATTCACATACAAATAACATACAAGTATGTTGGATAATTAATATATGGAAGACAAATTATGTTGGGCGGATAAAACGTCCGACCAAAGGAAGATTTTCCAAACAGTTAAGGCTTCATGCGTTTGCTAGCTGCGAGACGTTCACGTTTTTTTGCCAGAAAAATGGTCCACATCAAACCAATGATGCTGACCATCAAAACCCGTAGCTGCAAAAAAATTTCAATTATTTTCCATTAGTTTTGTTATTAATTTGGAGATAGTAAAGTATTTATTAAATTTTGTCATTACCACTGGTGGTACGTAGCGAATATTGATGAATTGCAGCAATGTCAAATATTTTAGATTGGCTTCGAGAATAGGCCAATAAAGCTCATGTAAATTTTTCATTGAATTTTCATGCGATTTGCCCTGTGAAGAAGAAAAATTTCAAAACATTTTTTAGTGCATCTTCAAATTAGCAGTATGGCTATCAATTCAGTTAAAAGTTTCACCTCGAATCTGGCAAGCATGTAAAGTGCAAAAGCCTGGTAACAAGGCGTGTAAATTGTTCTCTCGATTAACAAAATGGTGAGTGGATTTTTAGAGATTAACGGGACCCATTGATAAAAAAAATGTGATATCGGACCACCGCACAGTAGGCCGAAAAGTGCAAATGCCATTAAACTGTCTTGATTAATGTGTTGCGCTCTGGTCAATTTCTGAGCCAAATAATTACCGAGTACGGCCGTGACGCAACTGCAAGAAAACAAGAATCGAATATAAGAAATTGAGTACAAAAATATCAAATTCTCTTGCTTGTGAACCAAACGTAATAACCTCGTAATGGCTTTTGTTTTTATAGGGTGCGTATACAAGTTACGAAAGTATCTTCCCAACAGATCGTAAAGTATTTCTTTTGGTTTTGACAGTGACATTTTGAATACGAATTTTGCTTTTATTAGCGCAAATGATGTCGATACTAGGTTCAGCGTGAAACTCACTGAAACTTATATTAACTCGTTTTCATACATATAGATATATGGATACTCATAACGATAGCATATCTGGAAACCGTGGAAAATTAGATTTAAAAAAAATGCAACGAGATTATACGAAATACAGCAATCTACGTCCAAAGTTCGTCACAATGGTCACAATGTATACAGCAGTCTATACTCTTTTATTTGTCAAACGGTTGTATAGTTGTAATTTTCTGTGCGTTGTTGCAGACGCTTCATATCACAACGGAGATTGTTCATTGGTTCTCATTTCCTGGCGCTGAGAAATTCCTATTCAAAAAAAGGTGAGATGAAACATAAATATATTTCAATACGTGAGGAGGATTCTGACTACGAAAACAAAGACAAGCTCAAAGTTTTACAGGTTGCGTAACACGACGAATAAAATAAGAAAGATGATCTTTATCATATGAAAAATAGTAATTTGAGACAACAAAAAGGAACGATGAAACCCTTTATTATGATCACTCCGTCGGTTTAGCAGAAACACGCCGGCGTGATTTGTTTTTTTTTCTCTTTGTCGATCGCACTATGTATATATATATATATAAACACATCACAAATCACAATCTCTCTGAAATATCGTGCGAGCGAATTTGAAATATGATTTTTGGCCGCTGTTTGGCACTGCACACGCATATGCAAAGTACAATTTGCGCGCAGTGATATAAAAATAATGAATATAATAAAAAATAAACAGAGTTAATTAGTTCAGTTTAGAGAAAAATTTCTATCGAAAAAAACCGGCAGGATAGTCAATTTGTCATATTATTCGTCTATTACAGAAGCTTATTCCTTCATACGTATAGAAAAATTAATTTCAACAGACTTTTTGAATTAGAATAACATTGCGTAATTTTCTATTTTTAAAAGTCTTTTGCTATTTCATACAATAAATTGAACTTGATAGAAATTGTTACCAACGACAATGAAAGTCATGAAAATGGAGGAACAATTTTTCACTTCGATAAAATCGCAACAAAAAATTATGAAGGAATTTAGTGTTTTTCATTTAACATAGTGCCTGGATTTTATTTATTTATATATCCAATAATATCGTACAGTGAATGATGATTAATAAACAAACAAATAAGAAATAAGTGTGCGATAAACTGAACGTTAAAAATGTGCAAAAGTTCGGTCGCCATGATCTGCCAGGGTCCCGAGAGCGCGAGTGGTTGACAGGGTTGAGGTTAGAGAGATTCATTTTTTTCTAGGTAAAAAGTGCACCAGCTGTTTGGAAGGGGGTTCGAAGAGGGAATCAACAGCAGGGAGGGGGGCTGAAAAGATCGGAGAGGACAGAGGAGCGAGTAACTAACCGTTTGCGAAACATTGGACAATCGTTTTTCTTATTCTTACTCTTCGGTCCTTTACACACGTTTTTGAATATAAGTTTTCGTCTATAAAAACCCTCTGCATACGGTGCAAATTAGCAGTTGACGAACGATATTCTTTCTTTTAAAACACAAATTTTCATTCCCCATAGTTTACTCATGTCTTCAACTCAGGACGGAGATACTTCATCCAAACCTTTGATTTTTTTCTGATTTTTTACAAAAAAAAAACTCGTGATCGAATCAACATGAGCGTACAAGCGTTCTGACGTATCAGAGAGCGAGAGCAAAGAAGGGACAAACGAAATAAAAAGCCATGCAGGAGAGGGTTTCTTTTGTGGTGTGCGTAGCTTTTTTTCTTATAAGACTCGTGTAAACGGTGCGTGAACTCGTATGTGTGGATATAGCGAGCACAGTTGATCGCGTACGCTGCGTAGAGGCACTCAGCTGTGGCCTATGGTCTGTGACAGTATGTGACAGGAGATATATTCCTGTTCACAACAACAATTAATAACATTGAAAAATCATAATAATAAAGGCTAAAAACAACGTAATAGTAGTTGATTTTGGTGGAACTCGCGACATGGAATTATTTTCGACAATCTACAGTGTCTAATTAATCAACATAAACAATAATAAAGACATCGTGATTTTCAAACAAGATATTCTTTTTGTTACGACGAAACCGTTCTAGGTCTAACTGCGAACATTTAGTGTTTCGAGAATCGTAAAAGACGAGCGAAAAAGAGAAATCGAGACGCACGGATATATTGTGCATTCATGGAACGTATCGTACGTCTGAGATTGTGATCGCGTTGATTTTCGCGTTCTCGCTAATTCGTTCCTTTTTATTCTTTTTTATGTATCCACCGTCCATGATCTCTACATTTTGTCCCGGGGAACTCGAGAGGTGACGAAACAAAAACTCGTATTTGTTTTCGTCGTGTACTCAGAAGTTTTCCCTTGAGGACAACGAAACGAGCGTTTTTATTTGTTTTTTTTTTCGGTTTCTTTCCGTATAACCGCCAACAGTGACAATGGGAAATTGTTTGAAAAGCAATGGTGGCCAACAGGACAATGCTACGTTACTGAGTAACAGTCCCGATCCGGCAGTCACAGGGACAGCCCCGCAAGAAGCAATGCAACCATTGTCGTTCAATGTAATTAACACGATTGTTATTTTATCATTCTTTAGACATTTTTTATCTTCGCTTTTTTTATGCTTTTCACTCGTCAGTGGCCTCGATCGATTTAATTACTCGACGACTCTTTGTCTCACGGTGATGACGTTTTGGAATCATTTATCACTCGAGGAATCTCGGGGTTTTTCCAAAAAATTATAATAGCTTTTTTAGTTCCCCTAAAAATACATTTTTTTTTGTCCAAATGATTTTAATTATTTTATACTCAGCCTCAGACTTGTTGATTGATTTGATAAGTATAATTTTTATGTTTTTAAAACTCTATACCAATATAAATTGATATTTGTATTACTTCAACATAATCAACAATCAAAATAGCCTCAAAAAATTGTTGAACCCTACAGTAGTAGATTAATAGTTTGTAAGTGCAACATTATTTCTTATCTCAGATAACTTATCTTGTAGCCGAAGTGGGAAACAAACTATGGTGTAATAATATTCAAAAGCTGATTTCTGCTCTCGCAACAAGATGATGAAAAATTGTGTTATGTTCGAAATGCTTCATACGAATTTGTGTTTTCAAAAGAGCTGTATCGAGTTTGAAAGTTCAATCCAATTTTTTTGCCATTCAAATATTAATCATCATTTTGCACATATAAATCAATTTGCAATGTCGATACATTTTTGCAAATCATCCATCAAAAAAGTTTCTTCTCTGTGAAAAATTGTATTGAAAAAATGTTGAAAGTAATAATGTCCTTTTTATTCTTCATTAAAATTTTACAAATCATAATACATTATAAACTTTTCAAAGCAAAGTGAATACTTTTTTAAGTAATTTTTTGGTTGTTTGAAGGAAAATTGATTTGAAACATGACTATATTTTGCAGCGTTTTGTAATAAAAATGTCTTGTTGCTCGCTGTTGAATGAATCTAAGAGACACATAATATTTTGGCAGGAGGTGCCAGGATCATATTATCCTTCGCGCACCAACAGGCCAAGATATCTACAATCGATGGATTTGAGCGTTGGTGATAATTTGAGAGTAGGTGTTGTAATGTCTCCAAGAAATGTTGGTGCTTCGGGTCTGCTGAGCGAAGAGGAACAGAAGATGAGAATCGCCAAGCGCATCGGACTCATACAACATTTACCGACACGCGAGTATGACGGAACAAAGAAGGGGGAATGTGTCATATGTATGATGGAATTGACCATTGGCGAAGCGGTTCGTTACCTACCATGTATGCACACTTACCATGCGACGTGCATAGACGATTGGCTCCTGCGATCACTCACGTGTCCGTCCTGCATGGAGCCCGTGGATGCAGCATTGATCAATTCTTATCATCCAACAACTTAATAGCTCGTCGCAGGTGTGACGAAAATATGGTTGGGTGGTAGAATGGAACGGGAATGATTGGAGAAATTCACAAAAAAAACGGAAAACAGTGAGGAAAAAAGTAAAAATGGAAAAGGTTTTGCCACCGCCAACATTTTTTTATGGTCAGTGACCTAGAAATCGAAATTTCTCATCACGGGAGCTTGCAAGAATATTGAAATATTCTGAGAGCAAGAGCTCGAGGGAACGTGAAAGCTTCTCTTCTAAGTCGCCCTCGGTATTATTTCGAGAATAAATTTTAAAAAACTAGTAATATCGAGAATCCCTTTGTGCAAAATATTAGTATTCTTCGAGTTTGAAAAAAAGTGAGAAAAGGAGCTTAGAAGTAACACGAGACTTTCATTGCCCCTCGGAATATATCGTATTAGTTAATAGCGATCGAGTCAGACTGAATTCGTGTACATAAATGCAACGGGGAAAACGAGAATATCATAGTTAAGGAATCATCTTGTGTAGCACTGATGATTGTCGATTTAGACAAAACTATATATACATAAGATAATGTAAAGAACTCGCCAAATTTCAGAGCTCTTATGGAGTTTTGTCGGCTTAGTTTTTTATCGGAGTGCACGTTTGCGCACCCAATCATTGTTTCGTAAACGCAATCTTTCAATAATCTAGTGCAACTAATTTTACAGCATTTACGGCTTAAAATCTACAGTGTTGGAATATTGTGGCGCGCATTGTTTATACAATGCTATTAAAATTTGCATACTTGCACCGAGCAATCCTTCGATAGGTTAAAACTGAATTTTCATTCCGAGCTGCAAATAGTGTTCGAATTTTGTTCAACTGTCAAACAATTGAGAATGTTTCAAACTTTCGAACAGTGGAACATTAAAAGAGAACTTAAAATCTGAAGAGAATCAATCGTTATGCATCGATACAAGCTTTAACAACATTCCGACAATGGGTGCGTAAACGGCCTAGAGCATAGCACGCTAATAAGCTCTGAAATGGGCAAAATCTAGTTTTCCAATTATATTTGAAAAGAAAAATCGAAATGTCTACTATTTTTTCATTGCTATCTTAGGCTATCTCTGATGTGTCGTCACCAAAGAACTCATAAATTAATTCGATAAAATTTAGCTTTCAATCCTTAGAGACTAAATCATAAGCCGGTGAAAACTTTTATTTTGCTCATTTCTGCTTTGGGTACTCTTAGCAACATCGTTTCCTGTCGCCACCAAAATTCTTTGGAGAAGGACGAGTACACGAGCCATTTGTTTCGATTTAATTTCTCGAGATCCCACGGGAGGAGCTTCATACATTTTATTCCGATTTTTTATCCAACGAAACGTTCATCGTCATAAATTCGACGTTATGCCTACGACTGAAGTCGAGTGTGATAAATAAAACAAGGGGGGCAATTCGCATCAGATTTACATCGATTCATATAAAAATCGTGTTTTGTCCCTACGAAAATTTGTGACTAAATTGGTATGGACTATAGAACGTTGTAATAACTCTGCGTCCCCAGTTGAACGATCCTTTGACTATGTATCTCGTAATATTCGACAAAAAACAAAGCATATCTTTTTTCAACGATGTATTCTCGTCCCCGGAGCGAAAATCCAGTTAGAAAACGGAACAAATAACAACGTCGTCGTACGTTGGTCCCACATCACGTTCAAATTTCAACGAGTTTTATTTAAAACTGTAGTGATAATATTTGTAGATGAGCGTGTGATTAGTAGTAAGCGGACACGCGTTAAGTGACGATAAAAAGATCCTTCGCCAAAAAGCGCTGGCGAAAAGTGAATTTAGAAAATGTTTTCTTTTGATTTTTTTAAAATCGTAACGACATTGAAAATGTATATTTTACACCAACGATTCGAATGCTTCCTGTATTTTTTCTTTCCTACAACGGAAGTTCGTCGAGATGAAATGAATATTGGCTTCTCTGTTGGGTCGAAGTCAGATTTATTAAAAGGAAAACCAAAAGATTCAATAAATAGCGATTTCGATGTAATAACTGAGAGTTCATCAATAAGGACTTCGACGATAGAGCTCTCTGCAAACGAAAATTCGAAAATGTTACGAACTTTTCTCTCAGAGGATCAAAAACATTGTGAGAACGAAAAATAATCCTATAAACTCTAGATTCTGTTTGAAAAACAAACAAACTAAACAAAATGATGAAGCTAGAGGCTGTCGATGATACTGCAAACATATAGATAGTTATAAACTAAAATAATATCGACAGAAAACTGATGAAAAATATAATAACGAAAGTGGCGGTCATTTGCGGTCACATGCTGGATTCGTTGGACCCGACACGCTCGTTTCTCAACACCTTCGCGCCTGCCTCTCGATTATATATACATACACGAAAAATACATATATATATATATATATATTATATATAAACTATTATAACTTCAATTCGGTCTGCGAAAGATAAATTGTAAAATGATGCACGGTTCAAGGGAGTCGTTACCATTCTACGAGGTGGACAAAAAATATATAAATGTATCGCATAATCGGTGTAGAACTGTAAGCGAGTACCATTTCAACGCGTACGAAAGCTTGGCTAATTATTCATATTTGCTAGTTTAAGTTTTCGGTTCGAATGGGAAGTACGGAGCTGTGAAAAAAATATATTAAAAATAAATAGTAATTTGTTGACGAAATATATAAATACACGAATAGGAGTTTAATACAAAAATATAAATATTTAGTAACAAATATAATTTGTCGTTATTCATTTTTGCATATTTTTCTCATTTTAGTCATTAATAATCGTGCCGTTGTAGTGCACGCACTTGGTCTTGGTTTATTCGTTCGAGTTTTAGGTACGGTCACTAGGTAAGTATAAAAATCAAGAATTTAACAAAATGTCATGATTTTCGAAAATCTGAGATTCTTGTACACCATTTCTTCGGAGTATACTGTTTTATTCTTGATTTTATTAGAAATTTTTAATCTGTCAATATTAAATATTTTGTTATACGCATTTCGGCCAGAAAAGGACTGAAAATTCGAAAAGTATCGTTCGCGACGTCGAACGTGGCGTCGCCGAAGTACAGTTTTCGTGTGGTGCCATCTGTATGGGGTAACAGGGTTACGAACTACTCGAGACTGCTTGACCAATCGAGAATCCGACGTTGTTTCTCCAAACGCATAAGATTCTCGTCTCATTGTGTATTTCTCAATTCAAGGCGAACTTCTTTGGCGTTGCGAGTGTTCCCCTCGCATTTCTCACGACGATATGTAGTAAACGTATAAGGCATTAGGCTGAGAGACATTTGTGGATAGTCGTGTCGGGATAGACAATTCGCAAGAAGATTGTCCGAGTGTTGTGTCGCGGTTACTACCTTATAAGACGTGGTGAATAAAAAGAAATAAGAACAAGAAAGAAAAGAGGAACGTCGCGAGTGTTCGCGGGACCCGAAGTGATTGTAGTGTGTGAAAACCGTCGTGACCCCAAGGAGTAAAATCTCCAGGTATATATACACGTACGACAGAACGAACGCAAATCTGTTGTTTTTTTTATTCGACTCACCATTCGTGTGGTTTTAGTGCAAATTGAATAATCGCGGTGAGTGACACGAGAGTATACATACATTCGTGATTTTTAACGCAAATAAAAAGTGTCTGTGAACATTTTTTACTACGTGAGATTTCAGGTGTATGACAAAAACAAGGGAAAAAAATCTAGCATTGCCATTGCATACCGCACATTTTTTTGTGATTTCTTGGAGCAACAATAATAGCAGTTCGTTGAATACTTGGAATTTCAAAAGACCAAGACTTCCCCGTAAACCTTTGTATTATCCTGGCTCAGACTCGACACAATAAAACCATTGTGCCCACTTCGAATAGACCGGCCCTCTCCTCTCCTCTTCCTCGACTTATTTTTCTCCCCCTTCGCCCCCTTACTCGTTTTCGGCTTAACAAAATAGCTATGGCGTGTAAACTTGACACCCCAACTCCGAATTATTTGAGTGTCGTAACGAAAAATTCCTTACGAGTTGACGGATAATTTAGGCGGAAATTCGATCACTCGACGCTCGCCTTAATTTCTCGATCGAAAATTTATAAATATTAAATAATGAACCTCGTTTACGGGAGAGATTGTAGTAGTATTGTTTCATAATGATAAAGTGAGGGAGGAAAAAAGGAAAACAACGAGCTTACGGTGAACGGCGATTGAGGGGGCGCGAGAGACGATCGGGGGGACATCTCTTGTACGAAAAGCCGAAACGATTTTTCGTCGTGGGCGCATCTCTCGCGTTAGTGTCCGTCCGAACGTGCGTGTGTGTGCGTATTTCTGCGGGATGAGAGAACTATAGTGAAAAACCGAAGGTGATGAGTGATGACCACAGTCGCTATGCAGGCGTCATCATGGTGCGTGAGATTTCAGTGTTTTCATTGAAACGTGTTTGTTTTGAATCGATACAAGAACGATATTCAAAGTTGAACAAATAAAACCGTATTTTTCTACCGATAAAATTGATAAAATTACGATGAACGAGGCGATTTTTATGAAACTTCATCGCGATGGGAAATAAGAATAAAAGACTTGGAAAAGCGAGAGTGGCCGGTGGTCGAAGTGAGAATAAATAGAGAAACGGACAAACTTTTTTCTTGTTTTTCCCTCTCGCTCTTCGTTGTATTCCGGTGAAAAAGATCGTTTATAATGTCGGGTCCACAAACCCCCGAACTTCAGGTATCGCGCAGCTTCTTCGAGCGAATGAAATTTTTTAGTATTCTTTTTTGTATCTTCCTCGATTTTCAATCGCTTACAAACGGTGACAAAAATATTCCCAAGTGCCCGGTTGAATGTTCCTGTTTCGGCAACTTCGTCGACTGCAGCGGCTTGCAACTGATCGGTGCGCCCAGCGGCTTACCACCATGGACCGAAACTTTGTAAGTACTATTTTCCTTCGAAACCTTTTATTGATTTTATTTTGTTTTTTCCTTTCTTCGCATGACTGGAGGCCCTCGCGATTCGTCGATTGTATCTCGATTTTTCTTCTTTCGTGATTTTCCCATTTTTATTTCAAATACTATACTTTTCCCCGCAATATTTTCAACTTTTCATATATTTCAACATCGTTATAATTATAATTTTTATTTATCAATTGAATTATTAATCTAAGACTCCTCGAAAGCCAATAGAAATTTAAAATTCTATCGATACCCATCAATCGTTGTGATTGAGAATGTAAAACCGTTTATCTATTCATAGTCAAGCTTGATTAGAATCGATCGGACGATTAGGGCATTCAATAGACGATTATGAGCCGACGTAATTTTTCCAGGACCCTCGTTTATCTCGTGCATTCATAAAATCAGCATAAATTTTGTTTTCTTATCACTTGCCTAGACATTCATTGAAAGTAATGAAAAAGAAGCACAAAAATGATTTATAAAACAGAGTGAAAAAATTGAAAAAAAATGTGCGCAGTTGAATTTTTCCACTTGCGAGAAATCCTCGTCGAATTTCGTGCCGAATACACGGCTGAATGGTGGAATTTTATTTTCGAAATGCATTAAAATACTCTCAATCAATTCTTGACATACGAAGCGCGATTATTGGAAAAAAGAGTTGACACGTAATCCGGAAAAAGATGGTCCAGTGGGGTTGTCCCATTGGTCGTTTGTCGCGGTCGTTTGGTGCCGGACACAGAACGACATTCGAGACGATACAAGCATTCGAGGCGGACACTCGATACCCCGTTCAGTGGAGAATAGGCGGAACAATTTATCAATTACACCCATGAAAATCGTTTTAAAACCGATGCGCCATTGACCGAGCTCATGAATAAATCTTGAAACGGAATATTTTTCATGCTACGTGAACGAGTTACAGAGCGAGCAATATTGAGCACGCTCCTATGAATTTAAACTAAAAATATTCTCCGTACGAGCCTTCTTTGCTCCACTTTATTTCCTCGATAAGAGACGAGCAAAAAAATCACTTTTTTTCCAACCTTTAATCTCATTTGTTTCCCAAACATTTTTGCAAAATAATTGAAACAAAAACGAGATTATCGAAAGGAAATTTGTGTCGAGCAACAAGTTGACGGAAATTTTTCGTCTCGACTGTATGAACGAGGGGGGATCCTTAAGTGAAATAAAATTGGTCATTGTCGCGGTCCATACGGGCATTCGTCCTCTCCTCGTAGGACACTCCGAGGATTTAATACATAAAATAGTATAAAATGTCTCGAGAGCTATAGCACGCTGGAAGAGAAAGAGAGAGAGAGAGAGAGAGCACTCAGGGATTCGTTCGTTCTCCTTTCCCCTCCGGTTGTTGCCTCATACGGAGGAACAAGGGTGCGTAGTATGAAAAAGGGGAAGTGCAAGAAACCTTGTAAGGCCTTTCGTCTCACTTTAAAAGGCAACAGTCTAATTACCATGTTGGGAAGTACCAGGCCATATAAGATTAAAAAAGAAGAATGAAAAAGGAGTTAAAGTTGTGTTCGCAGAGTACAGATGCTCTGCTTCAGCAGATCCACTTGGGGGAGAGAGCTCCGCGCTGTGTCCACCTCGACGAGTATCGATTTTTTGCTCCCTCGATTCGCCCCCCGAAACTCCTTTTGCATTGAATTTTTAGAGAATCGCAAGGACACTTTCCAAATTCGTAAAACGAATTTATTCGGTCTCGTTCGAGGCGTTGAAATACTGGTTTGGAAAATTGTGGAATGGAAACTCTGACGAATGCTCATTTTAAAAATGTTTTTATTTGTCTTTTTTCCAGGGATCTGAGCGCGAACAGGCTCAACGACAATTTTACGATCGGCCTATCGGATCTGGCACAATTGAGGGAACTGAAGGTCAACAGAAATCAACTTACGCAGATACCAGATCTTTCGATTCTCTCGAATTTAACGGAGTTGACGTTGTGAGTATACGTGAATAAATTCACATGCAAAAAAGCCTCGGCTCCTCGTTTCTTCTCGTTTTCATTTGTTTTTATCCCCCAACGCGGGGATAATCGATTCCTGATTTGAAAAATAATCTATTCGGTTTTATCTCCCTTGACAGATCGCACAATTCCATCAGCGATGTCAATGGTACGGCTCTGCTCGGCGTAGAAGAGCTTCAGAATCTTGATTTGAGTGGCAACAAGATAAGGATCTTGAAACGAGGCTCTTTTCTCGCTCCGAATCGTCTGACGCACTTGTAAGAGATTTTATAAGAAAATATTCTTTCGTTGTGAGAGAATCCAAGAATTTCTCCAACTCCCGACGGCCTCTCATCGATTCGTCCATTTACTAAACCCCTCATTTATACGCTTAATCAGGAATCTAAACATGAACGGGATCGTCCTCATGGAAAACGGGAGTTTGGACAACCTCACGGCTCTCGAAGAACTTCGCTTGAACAAAAATAATATAACTCAGCTCGTCAAAGAAGTTTTCACGAATTTAACACAGCTGCGAATATTGTGAGTCCAATAAATCACTCGGAACCACCACCTTTTCGGAAGAATCGTTGAACGATTTGTCAGCGGTTTTACTCGTCGGTATTATTACTTGTCGCACTTATTTTAGGGAGGTAAACAGAAACGAGCTGACTAAAATCGAAGGATTGAGCTTAAAAAACTTAACGAGTCTGGAGGAGTTGCGGTTGAAGAGAAATAAAATAAACACCTTGCAAGACGGAGCGTTTTGGCCGCTGAAAAATTTGACCGTTTTACAACTCGATTTTAACATGCTTACCGTCGTAAAAAAGGGCGGCTTGTTCGGCCTCGAAAGACTCCGCAAACTGACACTTTCTCACAATCGTATTGCGACCGTTGATTCTCAGTCTTGGGATATTTGCAAACAAATAGTGGAACTGTGAGTGCTTTTTTTCCCTTTGATTTATCAATTTGTCATTTTTATTGATCGATTCATTTTTTTGGTGTTTTTTACATCAACGAACGTTGATTTGTCCACAGAGATTTATCGGCGAACAAGTTAGCATCGATCGAGTTGAAGACGTTTGAATTTCTTGGAAAACTACAAAAGCTGAAGCTCAATCACAATAAAATAGCTTACATCGCCGACGGGGCATTCAACGATACGCCGAATCTCGAAGTTCTGTAAGTACGATTTATCCGAGGATAATCGGCTTATTTGTCAAAATCGCACGAAAACACAGCCATCAATTTATCGCACGATCCTCAATGACGCCACTTTCTTGTCCACAGGGAACTCAACAACAATAAAATATCCTACATCGTCGAGGATATAACGGGAGCTTTTATGCCGCTCGGACAGCTCTTGAAACTCGGTTTATCCCAAAATGAAATAAAATCAGTGAACAAAAATGCCTTCGCCGGTTTAGCGAGCCTTACGGAACTCGATCTCGTCGGCAACGACATAACGAGCATTCAGGAGAATGCCTTCGCAATTATGCCCAATCTCGCCAAGCTTAAGATGAATACCGGTTCGTATAGATTCATGTTTTTTTTTTTTTAAATACGACAGCTAAGTCCCAGCATCTGGAATCGAACGGAATTACCTTAATCTTCTTTCGGATTTACTGAATTTCAAATGTAACACGAATCCTGAGATTAAAAAATTGTCGCTTGAAAAAAACAAAAGTTTTAGTTTTATCATAATATTGTTCGTAATTATTCACAAAAATTGATTAATTTTTCGTCAAACGTTCCAAAAATTGTACTGAGACAAGATCGCAAATGGATTCGAACTCGCGTTTGAATTTTTGGCTACTTTTTGTTCAATACGAGACGAGGCGTCTTGAGTATTGACATTTCCGCTTATCTCGAGATTCTTTTAAACATAACTTCGAACAAAACCCTTAAAAATTTTCATCTTCCACGAGGCGTGCCTACTTAAAAAAATGAGAAGTTTTGACGTCAGTTCGAACATAAAAAAAACTTTGCGACCAGACTGTACTCTTCGCTAAGCTTATTTAACGAGTCGAAACGTCCGATTCGGCGTGGGCGGAATATTGGCTGATTCATGAAGCTCTTAATATTCTTCATTTGATAGGCGCTCTCTTGTGTGACTGTGGTCTTCAATGGCTGAGCGTATGGTTGCGCAGTCATCGATACACGGAGGCGAAGGCAAGATGCGGTTATCCCCATTGGTTACACGGTATGCCGTTGACGCAGCTCCATCAGGCTAACTTTACCTGCGACGATTTTCCAAAGCCTCGCATTATCGAAGAGCCATCCAGCCAAATGACTATACGAGGTGACAACGTGAGTCTGACTTGTCGTGCGACCAGCACCGCCGATACGCCTCTCATATTTAAATGGAAACACGAAAACGTCGAATTGCACAAAACTGGGCTTCAATCTGACACCGGCACCTCCGAACGCGGAGTTACTGAAGCTTCTTCGATTCTTCATCTTGTTAACGTCACTCATGGAAATGCTGGCAGATATCAATGCATGGTCGAAAATACTTATGGAACAACTTATTCCGCCAAAGCCAAAATCAGTGTTCTTGGTAAGTTTCTCGCTGCCAAGTTCCTTGGAAAAAAAGAACACGAATGGAAAAAAATAAAAGAAATTTTGGATACCATACAATTTCGAAAAACAGTTTTGAAATAACTCTGGAAAAAAAATCGAATTTTTTCTCGTTCGGTATGATAAAATCATTTTGAGTAAAGGAAAAGAATTTCATGTGTATGCGATGATTAATTTTGTTGAATGGATTTTTCCACAGTGTATCCGTCGTTCTCAAAAATCCCTCACGATATACGAGTGACTGCCGGGGATACGGCTCGGCTCGAATGTTCCGCAGAAGGTCAACCTTCGCCACAGATCGCTTGGCAAAAAGACGGAGGAAATGATTTTCCAGCGGCTCGTGAAAGACGCATGCATATGATGCCCACGGATCCGGTACTCTTTATCGTCGACGTCAAAACCGCTGATGGCGGCGTGTACTCCTGCACGGCACAAAACCTCGCGGGACTTATCGTCGCGAATGCGAGTTTAACAGTTCTCGGTAAATTGAATAATGAATTTATAAAATTGTACCAAATAAATTGGCTCATGGATTTTCAATTTATGTTTCTAATGTCCTTTTTGGGATTTTTCTTTCGTTAGAAACACCGTCTTTTGTCAAACCCATGGAAAACAAGGAAATAATGGCCGGTGGCTCGATAGTCCTCGAATGTATGGCGAGCGGTTCACCGCGGCCAAAACTTGTGTGGCGTAAAAATGGAAGCCCCTTGCAAGCAACCGAACGTCATTTCTTCACGGCTGAGGATCAATTGTTGATTATCGTAAATACGGTATCGAGCGATACGGGAAATTACGAATGCGAAATGAGTAACTCGCTAGGAAGCGTCGTCGGAGCTTCTCATCTCACTATAAATCCTGGTAAAATATTTCGGCTTATTCAGTTTCTTTTATCATCGTAATAGAAAGATCGGAATCGATGAAAATTATAAAGTGAGCCAAAATCTTTTTTAAAAATAATGAAGAAATTTGGACCTTTTCTTTCTCTTTCGTTTTTTTTTTCTTTTTTTTTCATTTCTGACTTTGATACTTTATTGAGCGAATTTCAATGCCATTTTTATCTTCTACAGCTCCATCGTCAGTTGTGAACGAAGATGACATGCTCGGACTTATTATAATAACTGTGGTATGTTGCGCTGTCGGAACATCGATCGTTTGGGTCGTTATAATATATCAAACGCGGAGGCGTTTGAACGCCGCCCACAACACAAGCGGTCAACCTCCATTAACCGCTATTGCAAATACAACCGACGGTCAAACTCATTTGTACCTGGATACAAGCTCCCAACACAGCAAGGACAGCGGTACGGGTGATAGTACTAATCCCAGTAGTGATCAATTACAACTATGCTTGCCAGGTGGGTTGCGGTTGTAGAATATATGGGATTTTTAAGGAAAAAAATCAACAATTTTTCCATAATTCGAAGTTTGCCTCGTAAAAAACAGCGGAAAACATGTCAATTGATATTTCATTTGACTTGTTTTAAAAGCTCGCATTTTTTCGTATTGTCTGATTACTGTCCAGGGGGGATGCAGATGAAAATGCTTCGTACTCCAACGTTGCAAACTTCGAATCGTATTTTTTTAACGGGACAGGACTAATGAAGAGTTTTTTTTTCCTTTGCAGGAGAAATAGTGACTTGCACTTCGAGCAACGAGGACGAATCCACTGGACCTAGCGGTGAAGACCCACTGTTGCGTTATACGAATCACGAACGACATGTTTCGGTCCAAATGGCCGAGGATATGCCTTAACGCGAAGATAAATTGGGAAAAGTCACATTTTAGCCTTACTCATCGCTTTACGGTACTCGATGGCGCGAAGAAAACAAAAAATAATCAACAACAAACGACACCATAGTATTCAACGATTCGTCAACGGGATTACCGCAGATGATTCATTTTTTGGCGGTCAGGGTTACGATAATTTTCTCAGTAACGAAACAAGAGGAAATTCGAAATTCGGACTGTTCAGTATTAAAAATTAAAAAAACGCCTGGAGAGGGAGCAAGAGAGGAGGGACTTTAAAGATCCTGGGAAAAGTGGAACATCCCGAAAGATGTTTCACTACCTTCGAATACTCGGGTCGTAGCATCCGACTAAAAAGTAAGAAGATATGCCGAGATTCTGGATCCTGAAAAAATGAAAACTATGCAAAATCCTTATCGGAATTCTCGTTATTACTATTCTTAAAAAAAACAGCCTCAACGGATGAGCGAAATTCAGAAAAAAATCTGCAGAGTTGCCTGTCCTGCGAAACATCGATAAAAAAGTATTATTAGAAAAATGTTGAAAGATCTCCGTGAAACGAAGTTGAAAAAATTCAACGATTCCCCGTCAAAGAATAATCTCCAGAAATTCTTTTTTCGTCGTAGAACCTGATAATTCAGTTAATCTATTATTTTTTCTGGATTTCTAACAACTTGTTTATCGTGCCTCCGTTGAAATAGATTCTCAACGTTTTTCTCTCTCTATCGAACGTCGTGTATTTCTGCTTTGGCTGTTACGTAATCTAAGAAATTTTACTCAACAACACGAACGCCGGGCTTTTTTTCGAGGATCCAGAGCGAGGTAGATCGTGTACAAAGTTTGTATAAGTTAAGCGAAACGAAGATAAAAATCATGTTTTTATGGCCATAAACGTACATCGACGTAGATACGCGTTTCGAGGAATCAATTACGAGTTTGATTGAGAAACACAAGAGTCCCGTATATATATTATATATATATATATAATGTACTGTAAACTAGACCAGCCATTTGTGATAGATATTTATTGTAGATTTACCCTATCGAGTAGATATTTATAGAATTTCATCGAAGATATGAATCTTTAAAACTATCTTCATTGAACGCGTTTAGAAAATGAGAGATAATTGATTAAGTGCAGCAAAGGAAAGCAAACGTGTGCCTGATTACGTTGAACCTCATAATCGGAGATGATAAGTGAAAATTTTTCAAACCTTTTGACACCTTTGTGATCCATCATTGAATTATGAGTTTTCATTGAGATTTTACGCTACGACGATCAATTCAGAATGAAAATTTCATTGATCGACAAATTAGTCTCAAAAATTAAAAGTTTTGAGATTAAATGGATCATCAATTGCTAGAGAAAATTTTCCCTTTCATCTCCGATGAATTTAGCGGATATTCGTCTTCCTTTCGACCTTTACTTTTGTTTTTTTCTCTTCACCTACTCAGTAATTATAACACTTTATTATCGATCGTTTAATTTTTCTTCAGTAACAGATATATTGCTCAGTAGCTGTGGGTGCATCACTCACTTATAAGAAAAAATGAAAGCAAATAGTTATACACAAGAGATATAATATTTGCGGGAAAAGCACGTTACGAAACCCGTTGCAGAGTAAACAGAATTCTTTAGTATTACATTTTACTTGACCAAGTGCAAAGCTCTTTTCCTTGGTTTTCATCTCATTAGGTATTCGTTACGATTTATATTCTCGTGTAAATCGAAAAAAGGAATAATTAAGGATTCGCGCGATAATAAGTCTTGTAAATATACTCCTTGAAATCAGTCGAGGTATCAAATTCGTAGTGGATGAAAAAAAAAAAAAACATTTTTTTTCGTTGTATTTCTGTGATTCATGTAACGTTATTTTAGTCATTCGATAAGTGAATTTTTTGTCCCGTGATTAATTCCGCACTAAATTTTATAAGTCGTGCACGAATATTTTTACGACTAAACACGCTGAAGTTTGAACGAAGCTGTTATAGCTCCTTCGAGTATGTACATTTTGATGAACAAATAAGTAAAATATTTAAAAAAACAATCCGATCAGCCGATTAGTAACGGCCGCGGACTTAGGGAAATTTTTTAATCGCTATTTCAGAAAATTTGAAATAAAAATCGTATAAAACTTCCTCTATATTTATGCAAGAAATGAAAATGAAAAAAAAAAAAAATAATGTTGCCTTAAACGCGCAAAGAGATGCCTTTCAAATGATTCTAAGCAAAAAAAAACGACAGTTCAAGAGCCTTAATAGAGAAATATTGCAGTTTATTTATGGCTTCTTATTTTTCTCACTGAAACAACGATAACGAGTCGGTTATTGTGCCAGGCCTCGCGATTTTTGATACGTTTTTTTACACGAACTCTTTCTCCAACGAGCGTATTTACAAATGTTTGCCGAGGGGCTATAATTTCCAGCAAATTCATTGCAAATCGCGATACAATCTGTTTCCTTTCTCTCTCCCCATTTTTTTTTCTATTGAATCGTTGAGCCCGCGTATTCGAGGAATTTCTAATGAAATCGCGATAAATTCTGTCCTCCAGGGTAAAAAGGCCCTTCTATTATTATCGTCATTATTATTACTATTATTATTGTTGTTGTAACGAATATACGATAAATTGTACTCACGTGAATTTCCGTCGACCCCTCGAGCAAAAAATCAGGTTTGACGACCGAATGAGACGTTTCACAGTTTTCAAACGTCTAGATTTTCGATCACGAGCCTTAATATTCCCCCCGCCCTCCAATAGTCAGTGTCGAGTTTTCAATAATTTTTAAGTATTAAGTGGGGTATCGCATGCAAACAAAGACTGTGTTGTTTTGTCGCAACTTCAAGAATTATTGAATAACAATGAGAATAAGAAAAACGAATAAACAAATTGACGAAAAAAATATTGAAAATATATATATTATAGTTATGTATGGATGGAAGAAGACGCGTGTGGATTCTGTTTAACGCATCGTGAATTGCGCGCAGATCTCTTGCTGCGTGCGATACAGAAATCGTGGCGTCTGTTTGGTTCAGTATTTCCTTGTTGTTATAAAATATTGTGTACAAATACAAGTAACCTATCAGATACAATCGACTTATTTTATTTATTAAACTAAACAATAACCAATCCCGAGGTAATTCAAACTCCTGCCAAAAATCTTCAGCTTTGGTGTTTCATTCTCCTTCGCACGTGCTTCGAACACAAAGTTTTATTTTTCATTTTTATGTAAAAAGATTTGGTGCTTAAGCTTATTCTGAATGGTGGGTTTCTGGTACGTACGATGGAAGTTGAAGCAGCTGCTCGTCGCAGCTTCTTCAACCAACATTTTACATTCGTTCAAATGTTCTTCGTCACTTTTTTAATTCGAAGGCAAAAAAGTGTGCTACGTATTTCGTTGAATTTTGTCTAAATTTTATTACAATATTCTTCACATCGGAAATACACATTTGCTAAACTTTACACCATTTCCGTTCATCTCTCTTTTTATCCAATCACACATCGTAACGAGAACTCGGTACTCGCATTCGTTAAAAAATTCCTTCGTTCGCAAGGCCTTGAAACAAATATTGATTTATTTTATTTTTCTACTTAAAATAATACTCAATCGCTTCAATGTTGCGGGGCAAGAAAAGTTTTTCTTGATGATTAGTTTAACGCCAATCACTTCCATGATCTCTATAGCGAGCGTTCTCCTTTTCAAGTTGTATTTCAGTCAACGGACGCGCAAAAAGTGGTGGCGTGTGTCCGTTTCGTCATAATAACGACCGAGAAACAATAAACACTATAATTTCATTAAATCATCTTGACGCATCGCGTCGGAGCGATTATCACTTCGTGCAAACTCGATCGAGTGTCAAAAAAAATGATCGAAGTTCCATTTTTGTACGAATTATTAAACTTCAACTATTTATAACGCACTAAGTCCATTCGATTATTTACAAACATCCGTAATATTTATGTACACTTATAAAATATGTCTAAATTCCATAATAAACATGTAAGCGATGTTACGTCGATGATTCACGGTTCTGAATTATTAAAAATATTCGTCAAAAATACATTTCTTCATTCCTCAATATTAAATATTATCTAAACTATGTTTTAGCAACGATTCATCGATCCAGGCGAGTCGTCGTCGTCGTAACAGGTTCGGTGTCCCGATCTCGCATCCGCCGATTTATTCTTCATTTTTTCTAGCGGAGAATATTTACAAATTTCTCGCTCTCTCCGGACTTGATACCACGAGAAACTGGAAAGTCTCGTTCAAAATTCGTGAATTCTTCCGTCCGTCGTCGAAACCGATTTTATTTACATTCGTTTATCGGGATGTAAAAAATCTCCAGAAGAAAAAATCGGTTTCTTGAGACATTTTGAAAATGTAAAAAAATAAAAGAAACGCTCGAAAAGTGTGCGGCAGAGCTCGTGCTGACTTTTATTCGTTATTTTTTTGTCATCGAAATAGGAAAGAGACGGAATTTCTCCGATGATTTTGATTTTCGAAAATTGTGATTTCGGAAATGTGCGTTTCACTGTATTTGATAATATTTACAATGATCGTTGAACGAATTCTGAACGATGCGCTTCACATTTATGCTACTAAGAATATCATTTTAACGAGATTAATAAATTATAATGACGATGTGATCTCATTGGCTCGAGCGCAAAATATTCTATTAGGAAACAACACCGTTAAAATCCTGCTAGAAAGCTTAGTCGACAATCGCGATTTAACGATGAATAAAAATGTCGCCGAGAGCAACACTTTTTCGGGTTAAAAATGTACAAATTCGGGATCGCGACAGGGAGGTAGGATCATATGGTGATAAACGAAAAGAAAAGTGAGAAAAATCGAGAGATAAAATTGTCAAAAGAATGAAGAATTCACGAGTGAATGATTGATTGAGATTTGTTTCACATGAAAATGAATGAAACGATGAGAATTCAGTTTAAAATGGTCCTTTCCTCCCCGCCAATAAAATCGACTTAAACCTACGCGCACACTTTGCTCGAAAAGGTTATCCCGACGAATATTCTGCATTGGAAGAGAATCCTGTTGTCCCTCGATCTCGGCGCGATGAGGGCGATTCCCTTAAACGAAATTCCTCCCACTTATTCGCGAGGAAGAAAGTGACGCGATGACACGCTTGACCTTGAGTTATTTGAGTTGAACTTTCCTTTGAGTGGGATCGCACGAACTTCGTCAATCGTTGCTCATGTCCTTGAGCTCGGTGTAAGCGATGCGTTTTCGATAAAGGTTTCCCGACGGTGTACCGACTCTTCGATTGTTTGGCATCGTCGACGGCCCGGGTGCGTAGTAGTGCCGTCGTTTGTACATTACCATTCTGGAATCGAATGAGCGAAAATAAATTAGTCTAAAAGTGAGAAATTTGTGACGAAAATAATTTCTACTGGTTACTTAATAAATCTCGAAATATTTCCTTCCTTTGTATTTTTCGACCGATAAAACGAAAGCGTCAAGAGTGCTAAGCATCTTACGATGTATACTACGCTGATGGAAAGAACAACGCAAATTATTCGATAGAAATAAGCATGAATCCTTGCAACTTCGAATCTTCAATTGTCTCGCGTGATGTGAAAAATTTTCGAAAATTCCAATCAGCTATGAACACACAATCCGACACTATTCCGACTCCAGAGCTATTTTGACCCTCTTTTGACTCATGAAAACACTGCAAAGGAAAAAAGACAAAAAAGTGGCTCGCGGAGAAAGGAGGAAGCTCGGTATAACGTGTCATCACTCGATGCGACGTTTCAGCGTAAAACCTACCGAAAAAACGTGTCAGAATGTGGAAAAGAATGGGTAAAGCAACGGAAGAAAACAAGCAGTGTGTGTACGTAATTGTGAGCGATTAATGTCACGTGACGCGATGGCTCAGTGACCTTGGAACAGAACATTACGGAGAAAATCCCGGAGTAGCGAACAACATCGATTTATTCACATTTCCATGAGAAACAGTGATGTTTGTGTAAAATGTAGAAACAGTTTGATGCTGAATTAGACGGCGAGAACGATCGGATTTCGGTGATTAACGGAACACGAGTTTAATCACCCATATCCAAGATGGAGAAACACGCAATTGCAAACCTAAATTATATGCACATGAGTTTGTGTGTGCGTGCCCGTGTTTTTGCAGTTTTTAATAGAGAACGAGACACTTCCGGGAAGCGGGAAGACAAGTTCTTAGCAAATTGTTAAATTCCTTGTAATTTGACAAGGACCGCCGCGCGATTGGACATGCTGTTCCATCCTCGACGTATGACTACGCACTGAAAATTGCTTCGCGGACGCCACACGAACGAACGAACGCATACACGAGCGATTATGAATCCGTATCGACAACTTTTTCGAATACTCGCCAAACGTTTCTTGTAACTTACGAAAATTCATCACGAATAACACGTTCAGAAGCGAGACATTTTTTTTTACGAGCCAACTGCAGGACGAATAAAAACACACCGGGACTTGTTACGTGTTTCTGATTCAACGTTACACTTGAACGCTTTCAAGGTTATCGACTGACCTATTTATAAAAGTCATCCTAAACAATGGAATTTTTTACTTCACACTGTTAAGTAGAAAAAACTGCAATTTTTTCCGCCTTTTTTTAAATTTTTATTATCAATGTGTGCGCGCGTATAGAAAAATACACATAAAAAGTGCGAATTCATTGTTTCGTAATGAAACGACGCTTATGAAGCGACTAAAAAAACTGAATGCCATGCACTAAACAAAGAATTCTATTTATGTGCAAAAATTTCGATAGTTTCTCACGCTAAATTACACATTATTTAAGCCTTACCCAAACAAGGTTGATATTATAAACTAAATAACTGTATTCGAAAAGTGAAAATAAAATATTTTTCAAAAGTGTTTATTTACTTTTGCGAATGGAACGCCCAGTTTGAGGTTGTATATTGAGGAAAAGATCGAAAAACATGCAGTACATGCGTGTGATAATAAATTAGGAAAATTATTTATAAAAGGAATAAAGAAAGAAAAAATATTTCATTTATTTTTGGTCATCACAGTTTTCGGGATTAAAGAATAATCGGATTAGCGGACGTTGAAGAATCCTATTTTCTAAGGAATTTTCTGTTTTTCATGCTGTTTTAATGGGCCACGTCGTACTCTCGATTCGGACGACAAAGATCGTGGATTTACTGTTCGGGCACCGGTCTCGTCGAGGCGTCGTTCGTTACATCGGCCTGTGAAGATCGAAATATTCTCGAGAATGAGGAAAGAGCAGGATTAATTTGTGTGGTTTTGCATCGCACGCGATTCGCCGAATACAAAGGTAACTCTAATAAAGGAAAATTGTGTAAAGTCGTTCAGGATTCAAATATTTGTGGCGTCTGACGTCTGCCGAGTACAAACAACGAATCTTATCAATCGACAGGCAAGTGAGACAGTCAACAAAGGAAAAAAGAGAAACATCAATCATCAAACACAGAGCAAACGTGTGAGGCTCGAACGTTCGACATTCATTTTTTTTATTTCATTTGTTTTTCTCATAATTAGACGATGGACAAATAAAATCGAGCAAAGTGATTCGAGCAGCTCCTTTGCAACTCCGTTCCCTCTCAACATTGATTTTGACCTTTTTATTTATTCTTTTTCTTTATAGTATTCTGTCACACAAACACTTCAGCTCAGGAAAATTAAGACAAATGTAGCGTATATCGTTTGTGTTTTTAGAGTCGCCGCGTCAAAACATTGCGTTATTAAAAAAAACTTAATATCGTAACGCTATTGAAACGAGCTTATAAACCATCAGGAATAGTATTTGGAATGTTTCAAATCATTGGTTAAATAAAAAATGTATGGATTGGACGAAAATGAGTGGAATATGTTCGAGGAAAATAATTGAATTCTCTTCTCTCGCTCGAGTCAACTGAATTCATAATTTCCTATGGATATCTCACGTGCTACTATCGCGCGCTTATGTAAAGTTTATGCACCAGAGAATAAATCTTGTTTGAAAAAGAAAACTACTGTGAAGCAAAACGAATTGGAATGACGACGTCGATGAAACTAGAGTCCTTACAATCGAACGAGTTCCCGTTGAACGAGATAATTATTTATAACTATTACTCTATGCAGTTTTTCATGCAATATTTGGAATCGAATGTTCTCTGGAACGACTGTAACGGCGGCTCGAACCACCGCTACGCTCGCATTTACTATGATAATCTTCTATTCCCAATGCAAATCGAAAATAGAGCTCGGACCTTGAAAATTAACAGATTAAATAATCATTCACTGGTGTATCAACTGAATCGCGTTGTCTCTCTCTGACTAGATGAATATTATCTAAGTTGATCGTGTGGAATATAGAAGCCGCAGCGATACTCCATTCCCTTGAACGACCCAAGAACAGGAATGTTCTAGACTTACAGTATTTCTTATCGCTTTTTTTTTGTACAATATTTACAGAGATCCGCAACTCGGTACTGCGTGCTGTCGGTCCTCCAAAAATCTTCGTTTCTACAAATTAATTCTACGTCCCTTTATCTTACGTACATGCCTAAGAGCGTTCTATCTACGAGGAAAAAATCGAGGGGTCAGCCAACTGCGGTGATTCGATCGACGGTTCTCCTTCCTTTTTTCTAGCATGTCCACTGAATTGGAATTGAAAAAATGAACGATTCGCGAGCTAGTGTCGTTTCGAGTGTTCCCGAAACTCCTGGCGCTTAGTTCCTTCCGGACCCCTCCGCATCCTTTCGTCCCGCCTTTCTTATCTTTTCTCTCGTTTCTTCTCGGACGACCAGCGACTCGAGAAGGCAATAAAGAACAAGAAATAAATACGAGAGCGCTCGAAAAAACGAGATTTTCCAGTCCCTCGAGGCGAGAACATCCTGCGGCGTGGAAATTTTTGATACCTCGCAATATCTACGGCGAATCGCTCCCCTCCGGGCCCAACGCCTCGGCTAACGTTTGACCTTGAGGTAGTTGGACGTTCGGAGCTCGATCATTGCCGACGAACGAGATGCGCGAGAAAGTAAGAAAGAATTGTGGAAACGATTTATCCGAGGGGGCACCGTCAGCAGCAGCGACACCGAAATCAGCAACGAACTCAAATACTGTTTGCCTATCTCGACGCTGGATTTATGCACGAAGTAACTCTCGATGTGCGACTCTCCCGTGAGCGGGATTTGAGTCTCACTCGGTCCGAGAATTCGTCGCAAAAGGACAACACAAGAACGACAACTAGAGTGCTATCGAAGGTTATTATGCTCCCCTCGAGGATGTAATGGCCAGTGGAATATCTGAAACAGAGCAACAAACGGTCGATTGAGCTCCCATCCTCGTTGCACTCGGCGAACGTAAATTTTTATAAAAAAACAACTTTTTTCATACTCGGTTTCTTTTTTCTTACTCAAAAAGTTTCCTTTTTCAGGAGAAATGGAGGACTCTGGAATTCTCTGGAGACTCACCTCACCCGATGAATCCTGCAGCTAGGGAAATGATTATCGCGAGTATGCCGGTGAGCAGTTGACCAGCGGTCGAAATGGTGGCAGATGATCCGTGCTGGGAGGCCAACTTGACGACGTCGTTCGGCGTGAAGTGATCGTAGGCCGTCAACCTTTGTCCGTATTTGTTGATAAGATCCATCACGAGACCGTTCGTCCAACCGAAGCCCGTTTGCACCGCGTACTCGCCCCCGTCTCCTCCGACCCCGAATTGTGTCGCGTCGTACTGTGCGATGAAAATTATTTTGATAAATGAGCATTCATCATTAGTTCGGTCTCCTCGGATCGTAACGGCGCCAAAATAACACGCTAAATAAATTAAACGATAAAACGCGAAACGAAATATTGTGAGAAAAGGAAAATTCATTCAAATTTCGCTCTCGACTCGGCAAAAATGTTTGTTCGAGCAACGAATCGTGGCAATCGAACTCAAACTCTTTGACTCTACGAAAAATTCTGTTCACAGAAGTTTCATGAATGAATTTTGAATGTTTCTTGTTTTTTTGTTTGTTTGTTTTTTTTTTTTTCATCGTTTTGGTGACCTCGATTCGCACAGGCGACGAAAGAACCTCGGAGATCTTCATACCTTTTCGTACATGTAGGTAGACTCGTTGAAAGCTTTGTAATTACTGCGAACCCATCGTTGGCTGAGCTCGTAAGCATACTTCTGGGCCCAAGCATCGCCGGTCATGTCCAACGCCATGATAACGAAGTATTGGAGAGGCGGCCAAGCGTTTGGATAATCCCACTGTTCACCGGAACGTTCCAAGGTCGTTGGAATGCCACCGAGATAATCTTCAACCCGATTTTTCTCAAGATACTTCATCACTTTGGCGACGAAGTCTTCTCGCTTGGTGACGTCGTAGCAGTTGGTCCACAGGGGCACGACATTCGTCGGGAAAAAGTAATCCCTTTTGACTTCGTTGAGAAGATCGTAATCCAACCATGCCCCGACTTCCTCGTGCCACAATATCGCCTCGACAGCCACTTTCCATGCCTCGGCGATGCTCCGATATTTCTGCACTTTTGTCATGTTTCCCATTCTCTCGTTGTACTCGGCGAGGAGCACGGCGTTTCGATAAATTATTGAGTTTAGCTCAACCGGCACGATGTAATGGGCCTTCGTGTGGGTCAAATTTCCTGGAATTGCGAAATTTTTTGATGCAGCCACTTTCGATCTGCGCTAATCTCAAACCTCAAAGCTGCTTCGGAGCTTCGCTTCTAGGGATTTTTCATTCGTGGAGATTTCATATTTGAGACGAAGAAAAATCTTTCGAGTTGGAGGAATAAAAAACGGATTTAAAAAATTTTATTCAATTTAAAACAAAATTATTGGCTTGAGAGAAAAATCATTTTCGAAAGTTTTCCCAACGGTCCCGAAGGACAATATTTCGAGGCGCCCAAAACTCAAATATCTTTGCTCCTCTAAATTTCAGATGCGAATCGGAGACTCTCGGTTCTCGAGAGTCCTTTGTCAAGGTGTCGAAATGTTTTGTTTTGCGTTTGGAGAAAAAGGGTGTAAACCACGATATTTTTAGGGTCTCCGAAGCAAACTACCGCCTCAAGGTACCTTGTTTCGTTCCATCGTGAATGAACCATCTGGTCGAAAAGTCCCATCCAGTTTCAGCGGCAGTCTTGAGCTCCGAGTAATGTTCTTCCTTGGCCTCCTGGGTTCGAAATATTGTAGCCGAGTGGACGTCTTCTCTGATGGGAATTGGCACAAAAAAATGGAATTTTAGAGACTTTTGTTCCCACAAAAATAGACTCGAAGTCACTGGTTTCGTTTCTATAATTAAAAAAAAAAAAAAAAAAAAAAAACTTGAGAAAAATGCGTTTTTCAAATTACTTGTAAGATTCCGGTCTGGGGCCTTTCGATTTTTCGTAGTATCTCGCCAGGACGAACAGCTTTCCGTCTTTTTCGATGGTGACGGTGCGGTTGACCATCCAAAAATCGAATTCTTTCTCCAGCAGCCACAGATTTTCCTCGAGCCATTTCCAGTCGCTCGTCGCTTTGAGGTACTCGTGGACCATCGGGATGAGCATCGGGGGCTGGGATCTCATCTCGTAATAAACTCTGCCGCCGTTCGGGATGAAGCCGAGGCGATCGACGATGCTGACGAAATTCGAGAGCATCCCGCGCACCGTCGTGTACATTTCCGAGAGCAAGAGACCTTTGATGATCCAGTACGAGTCCCAGTAATAAAACTCGCGGAATCTTCCTCCGGGTACGATCACCGGGTTCGGCACGTAAATAATCGAGTACAATTCCGGATTGAGTTTCACGTGATCGGTCATTTTTCTGCCCAAAAATTTCCAAATGTCGTTGAGATCGGAGGCGAATTTTCGCAGCTCCTGGTCCTTTATGCCGCGCAAAAATTTGGGCTCCTTGCGCCAGTCCATCGGGATCCAGTCCTCGAACTCGGAGCCCGGTTCTTCGAAATTCGCCTCAACGAATTTTCTCGTCTGATTCTTCGACGGATTGTTGTCCGTCTCGTTCATGAAGTGACGGAACGACTCGAGGATCTCGCTCGCCGGTTTCCTCATTTTCATGTCAACGAAGTGCTTCGAGTCGTCATAAATTGCGCCCAGTTGCACCGTCTTGAGCAGCTCGCCGTAGCAGTATATGTCGCTGCAACGTCATCAATTACCCTTTTCGTATCGCATTGAAAAAACATTGATTCTCGATCGTCGATCCTCCCTCCATTTCCGGGGGAAGCAAATTTCGAAGCAGAAATCTCAAAAAAGTTTTGAAAAATTTTTTCTTTCGATTATCTCCAAATAAACCGAGTCCAAGAATTTCTCGTTCGAGATTATCGACGTTTTCATGAGTGCCGGGGACGCGATCGCGCTGCCGGGTGCCAAACCTTTGTCAATTTGTTTCGGGAGAGCGCAGCAATTTCAGGCTTCCGGGCGTGCAAAAATCGAGGAAACGAAGGAGGAACGTACACGAGGCGGACGTTGCGAGTTACGTAAAACTCTCAGCCGTGTGTGTGCGTGTGCGCGCACACGGCGAAGCGAAATGACACGAATAACGCGGGAGTCCGGTAAGAAGAATTCGATCCGCGGGAAAATCATTCGAATTGTATATTTGCGCACATTATTCTCCGCGTATACGGCCTCGAGGCTGGGAGCGTGGCCGCGTTGATGCATCGCTTTTCCCACCGCGTTAATTCTCCTCGGAGATTCAACCGCGTCGTCAGACCTCGCGGGCTCGAAACTCGATTTGGGCAATCGCGCTCCCAGTTACCGATCTCGGCGGAGGCAGAATCGACATTGAGAAAATGGGGAATTGAGAGGCACGCGAATTGAGGAAGCTTCTTTAAAGAAAGAGCGTCGAATTGAGAAAATTTGTGAAAAAATCGCAATCGCGACGAGGAAAATCTGCAGACTCGATGCTCGAGAATCCATTAAAATTTCAAACACAAAATTCAGCTCCGAAAAGATAATCCCAGTTCGTTGACATCATAAAACTATTCAATGAAAGGCGCGAGGAAAAATGAGTAAAAGGAATAACGGGAGAAGAATTGAGCAACCGCGCGAGTTTGTCTGTAAAAGTAAACGCGATTGAGCAGCGAGAGCGACGCCGAGCCGCGTCCTCGAGTCAGCGATCGGCACTTTCGGCAATCTTTGTTGTTCCTTTTTTCTCCGATCGGTGGTAACTTTTTCGAATGAAAATGTGAATCATATGTAGAAGACAAAGATCTGTGCGCGGTAATAAACGCGGATAAGAAGCGTTCGCGAGCAGCGCGGGATTCAATTAAAATTTGACCTCGTGCGATATCCGACTACTTTCCATTCCTCCGACGCTATAAATCCTTTCTCGTGAGGCTCTGAGTATACTCGGAGACCTTAAAGACCGGTGGAACTTGACGACGCGTATATTCAATAGCGGCGTTTCCTCAGTGCTCGTATGTTTCCGGGAACGCCTCCGCGAGAGGCTTGACAGTTTTGCTGATCGTTGATAAGCCGATCCTCGGGATTTGCAGTTTTCCCCTTAACCGCGGAAACCTTTTATCTTTAGTTTTCTTAGTCGCCGTCCGTTGCGACGGGGATCTCGGTGAATTTTGAGGGGAATTTGTGAGCGAAGATGCGAAGAGAAGCGACGTTTTTCGTCGCGAATTTTGTCTCCGCGCGATCGCAGTGAACTCGCGATCTTTTCAGTAGGTTTTGTCGCCGAATGTTTTGGTAAAAACGCCAATATTCTGGGACGCGGGAACGTGCAATCGGCGAAGGAGTAACTCGGGGATCGAGACCTTGGCGGAGCACAAGTGCGCGCGGTCGCGCGCCATTCAAATTTTCAAGAATAACATTAAACACGTGAATTCCCCAAGAGACTTTGAGCTCGTAACGCGATGGACGACGGGCTCGGGCAGAGCTGATTGTAATTACGACGGAAGAATCGTCGGAACGGAAATAATTGCGCGATTAGCAGCGGCTTCGCAACGATTCGCGGCTCGCAGTGTGCGCCCGAGGCGACGAAAGGGCCTGAAATTGGAAAAAATTGGGATTTCGAGGGTGGAAAATGCGTCGCGGTGTGCTCGCTCTCGTAATAAATTGTGGCATGATTTCTTGCTGATTGATTAATGAAAAAAGGCTGTCACGCACTCGCCTGTTCCTCGCGCACGCCACTCTCGCTGCTGCTGACTTCTTGGAACAAAGACTAATCTCGTTTCGGCTTGAAAAGAGTTTAATAGACTCGTTAACGAGGTTTGACGACGTGTTCAAGTGAGCGAGAAATCCAGACGGTCGGAGAAGACGTATCGCGGCGTAAAACAGAGCTTGGAAAATTCTTGCACGCCTCGATCTTCCACGGAGATCAAAGCTCCAATTAGCCTTAAATCCCGCGATGGAAAAAACAGCGGGAAAATCCGCTCGAGGAGATGCTTCGCGCGCCCTCTTCGGCGAATGAACAAATTTTCAGTGAACTTTCCATAGTGGAGACAAACACTCGTTAATGGTTTGGCGAAGCGCCAACATCTCGGTCCAAATTCGTTACCAGCATTTTCGAAAACCATTGAAAAATGGGAGCCCGAAGAAGCTTGGCCGACGAAAATGCATGAAAGAGACCGTTGTACGAACAATTTAATTGCCCTTGGACGGCCAAATCCGAAAATCATTCGATTAAGCGTGCTGGTCACTTGAAAAACAACGGTGCGACGTGACGAAGAACGAATTTGAAGAGGGCGAGCACGAGAAGAGCGGGGATTACGTAAAGCTGAAATATTTTTAATTATTCTCGGAGCGAGGAGGCGATTGAAAAATCTTGTGCGCGATATAATGAAGTGATCGCGGTGAAACAAGCGGGAGTGGAAAATTTTTGGAAACATATGCGACAGGTTCACTACCGCGATTTTACGTAATTATAGAAAAATAATTTTCCTAAAAAAATGCAGCCCTGAGACCCGAAGGATCGAGGGGCCAAACTGAGCGCTCCAGAAATCAAATTTGTCCACGAAAGTCCCCTTTTTCCTCTTGGCATGGCAATTCGTCAAATATGTGCGTTAACCGAAGTTAAGGTCACGTCATATTTGCTAACGTCGCTCGAGCGCGTGTGATGAGATTTCCTCGTGTATTTATCGCACGGTGCACATACGAATCTCGTTAATTTATTATTTTACGTGCGCGATGTATACGCATTCGTCGCGACGAGAGCGAGTCGTTATTTTACTTTGGTTAAGTGACCATTTCAATGTTAAGGTCTCTCTTACGAGAGCGCATCGAGTCCCGTTCCGTCTCGCCCCTTTTTCTCTCGTTTCTCGTGGAAGTTTTTGGGAGGAGTGGTGCCTCGTTATCAGACTTTTGAGCCTGCGAAAATGGAGACGGTCTTTGGTCTGTCAGCGTCGTATTAATCAGCGCTAACCGAGACGGCGCTATCGTCTTTTATGGCGGATCATTTGATCCGACGATTGGAAAATTATTTCTTTTTATTTGGCCAATAACACGGGACAATCCTTCGGTGCGATAACAACAAAATTTTTGATAAAATTCCACGCTAGTCTCCCGAGTTTTTCGCAGGCACAAAAATATGTTTTCGGGTCATAAACTGCGAGAAAAATCCTCCATGGTTTCCGGAAAGTTCCTCGAGTGTCCAGATTCAGTTGTTTTTCAAAATTGTGAGAATTAATAGTGACTCGCGTCACGAGTCTTTTGACGCGCCGCTTGAAGAAGAACAAATTGAGCGACGAGGAAGCGAAAAAATGCGGCGATTTAAAGACACACGCGGGGTTCATCCTTGGACCTATTCCCGGTGGCACTCCCGTTACGCGTGAGAGACAAAAAAAACAGCCAGAGTATCGCTCCCTCAGCTGATGAGCGACGACGCTCGTTTATTTTCAATTTTAGTTTTTTTTCTCGGAGCTCTCGATTCGCCGGTAATTATGGCACGAGTCTATCTCGTAGGCGTGCCCCCTCGAGCCTCGGAGCTCGAAACGAAAATTCATCGACGTCTCTGGGATGATTCACGAAGAGAGAGAGAGAGAGAGAGAGAGAGAGAGAGAGAGAGAGAGAGAGAGAGAGAGAGAGAGAGGAGTGGGGACCGAATCGAGAAAAAAATCAAGTCGAAGAAGCGATCGAAGGAGTAATTTTTCTCTTCGAACGATCGCTCGATCGGATGCTGCGCACGCATTAATATATCGGAATGGAAAATGTTTGCGCGTGCGTTTGACGTTTTCCTTCCGTCCGAATGTCAGAATATCATAACAGAGTAAAAACAAAAAAAATGATTGAAAATGTCCATTTCGGGACAATACGATTGAAAGATTCATCGTTGGAGCGGACTTACCTGAAACAGGGCGGCGGTCTCGCTTCGTAGTTTTCATTCTCCGCGGCAACAACTTCGAGGAAGGATCGTTGAATGGTGACCAGAGCAATGACAATCTGGGCAAAGTTCATCGAGGTTTTTCTCCTCCCCGGAACCGCCATTATTCGTTCTAGCTTTGGCCTGATACTCACGAATTTGGAGAAAATACTTTCCTCGCGAAAATTCAAGCCTCTTTGTCAGCAAATTTCTCCTCCTCTCTCTCGCTCACGGCTCGATGAGAAACTCTGACAATTCTTCCTTCTCTTCGCCAGATTTTTTTTCACTCTCGACAATCCACTGTACTCCCTCTCTCTCTCTTTGTTTTTATTTTCTTCTACGCATTAATAGTTTCTCTCCGTAATTGCTCTGCTTCCGCGCACGAATCGCTGACGCCTCGTTTCCGATCGTTAGTGCGAGTCTGATGACGATGAAATTACGTGATTTCCGAACGACGATCGAGGACGTGCGATCCTACTCGCGGGGCAGGGAAGAGAGAGAGAGAGAGAGAGGGCGGATTCAAGAGCGAGATTTGATGTGATTTTTGAGTTTTGCGGGACGCGCGATGAAGCTTTTTTGTTTTGAATTTCTTTTATGATGAGTGAGCCTGAGATTCCTGCTTACTGTTTCGTGATCGCTTTCGCCTGAAGGTCCGTCGATTTGTTCGATCCGCTCGATCCTTTCAGCTCCAATAATATCGCCTCAACATCTCTGCGAAGGAAAGAAAAAGAGAAGAAAAATGATTTTTTCGTCAATACAACAAACTTCGATGGAAAATCAATTTCTGTTTATTTTACTAGCATTTTCCGACTCTCCGCGACTGAGAATCGCGGCGCGTGTCGTGTGTCACAACGAAAGAAAATTTGATCGATCGATTGACCGAAATAATCGATGCTTCTCGCTGCACCGACAGAGCCACGTGCTCTCGCTCCCGCTACTTCGCTTGGCACGTGTTTTCCCCCGCTCACATGATTCGGAGGTGTGCTCGCTACACTCGCGCGATTATCGTTCGCTCGTCACCGCTCTCGAAATACACTCGAGCTATTACAGCATACTCATTTTATTCAATTGATCATGCATTTACGCGGCATTAAGGAAAAGTTGCGATTCGAGACGCGAGCTCGACGAGCGGGCTTCGGGCTTTGGGCTCCCAGGCACTTTTACAACGGCTTGAATCATCGTTTTCTCTGTTTTATCGAAATGGCTTCGAGGCTTCGCGTTCGGTCGATGCTGATCACGGGGTGCAGGGAAATATCGTTCCGATATTGACCTTCGTACCAAAAGCTCGTCGTTCTCGAGACTTTTTTGCCTGACGACGAACCGTTGAGGCCGTTCGAACCTTGAAAAGCGGCGATTTTTCCGCTCGAAGAGAAAGAAAACTTTGAGGAGATTTAATGAAAGTGATTAGCGCGCTCGCGTCTTGGAGCGAACGAAGAAAAAGCAACGTCGAAGGCTCTGAATTTAATGACTCGAGGATATTAATGCGCCGGAACCAAAATGCACGCGCATATGCGGCTCGCGAATAATTGAGACAGTACAAAATCGAGGAAGCAATAATTTATCTCGAGGCTTCTAATCACGCTTGAATTACTTGGCGGGATATGAAATTCGCGGGAAGTTTGCGGCCCATTTTTTCCCCAATGGTAAAAACGGTATTTTGAGGTTTTGAAGTTTATTAGGATTGGCAGCGCGTCGTCGCGTCGGACGAAAGGGAATCGAGACGTGACATGCGCTCCGTAAACGATAACACGCGTGTGCGGACCACCAGTCAAAGGAGCGATTGAGTTCTATTCCGGGCCTTTCAATGAGAGGAATCTTTTGAGCTAGCGAGCTTGACCCAACTGGGTGGCTCCGAAAATAGCGACTGTCCGCTCGATGTTTCTGTCTTTCTTTGCTCACCGAACAATGAAAAATATATTTGCCCAATGAAATCAACGGAAATTACGATTCCGAGTGGTTTTTCCGGCGCGCGGGCTCGCCGCGAAGGGCCAGCGAAAAGACTTTTCCCCGGAAAACAAATTTCCCTCAAAACTTTGTCAATGAACCTCCGCGTCGGGGGTTTTTTCGGCTCGGTCATTCGACGAATCGCGCGATACAAGGGACGGGAAAAGGCGCGGCCAAATTCGCTCGAACTGTCGCTTTTCGACACACGCAAAACTTTCCGCGCATCATCGCGACTCGCCGCTCGACCGAATGCTTTCGATTCACACTCCGATTCACTGGCGCGCTGCTACGCACTTTCGAGCCAAATTGCACCGACTCCAGTCCGACCAAAAATGACGCTTCAAAATGATTTCAGATCTTTCGAATTCGGGTGAAATTTACTCTCCGATTTCTCGAATGGACGAATTTTTTCTTGGTTTCGGGTGTGGAAAAAAGCGCAAATAAAAGTAACTCCGAGTGGCCCGTTCAATCTGAAAATTTGAAAGAAAATCGGTGGACAATGATTCCCGACGAAAAACGCGTCAAAGTTCGATTGAAAAACGGATTAAACTCGGAAGCGAAAATGAGACGAAAACCCATTGAATCGAGGATCCCAAAACATTTTTATTTCATTTTTATAGATACCTTCAGGATATTCGATCGCTTTGGACGTCGCGATTCTTTCAAACTCGTACGATGTCTTACCGTGTCAAAAAAAGCGTGAGTCAGCATGAAAGTTAATCGACAAACCTCTGAATTCGTTTGTTCGTTCGAATGTTAAAAAAACGTTGGAGATATTGGAGCAGAGTCGGCGCCGCTCGTCTCTCAATTCCTCGGAATAAGTCGAGCGGTTTGTGTTATCGCGCTCAGTTCTGATCCGCGACTGAGAGTAGCGATCGCGATCGCGGAGCAGCCGCGCGCGCGACACAAATCTTCGTAAGCGTGAGAGGCCGTTTGGCGCAGCAGTACAATAAGCGTGCGTACACGACCGAAGTGAAGCAGAAAAAAACGACTCGCGCGAGTGAAAAAAGTCTCAAAGTGGGGGGGATCGCACTTGATACGGCGGAGACACGAAAGGAGTCAACAAATTCTATTTTTTCCCCCCGAAATTGTATTTTTTCAGGTGACTCACGAATTCGGCGATAAATCGTGGAGCGGAGGCTGTTGGAGTTTCGCTATTGGGAGGAAAATTGAAAAAAGTGTGAAAAACGAAAGAAAAATCGTAAGAAATTGGCGAGGGAGTCGGAGGAAATAATTTCTTCGGGGTTTTTGTGCAGAAAGATTTTTCTCGTGGAAAAATTGGATGACGAAATTCCCGGGGGAAAGGAGTGCCGGAGAATTGATGAAAGATAAACGACCCCGAGAGGGAAGGAGAATCTTCGAAAGTAACAACAAATCGTGCAGTTAACAGTGTAAACAAGAAAATGCGATAAATTTGAAGAATAAAAAACGTACGAGTTCGATAATTATGAGCAATTTGGAGCGGCGCCACTGAGCGCGTTAATTGCGTACTCGCGTTCGTCGACGACACAAATCCGAGCGCGCGAGTCTGCGAAGTGAACGAAGAGGCGAAAAAATGTTGGAAAATAATAAAAAATAAACGAATAAAGTTCGGGCTCGTTGACGAGTGCTGTAAACGCACCGATCGTGATCACTGACTCGCGTTTGCTGTTTCACGCTCGCTTTAAATGTGTCTCTTAGAAGCCGCCCGCGGAGTCTCGCTGTGACGTAGTGAACGGCGAGCCCCCAGAGCCGAGAGCTCCCATTGGTCGGCACTCGATCGCGATCGCGATTTGCTCCTTTTCTTATTTCTCTTTCTCCTCCGCGGAGTATCTTAACACGTCCGAATCCGTCTCCCTTCGCCTGTGTGAACGCTCGTCTCTCGCGGTGTGCGGGCTCGTGCGTGGCGACGGTGCGATCGCAGGCCGATGGCTCGCACAGACCCATGAACGACGAGCGAAGTGTGAGCCGCTTGAAAGCTGCCCCTCGCCCCTAACGCGAATCTCTTCCGGAAAGATTAACGTCGTCCCTTTTCCAAAAATTCTGACGCCTTTTTACAAGCCCGCTTTACCGGGAAGCTTTGATTCATTAAATTTCGCTTGATACTATCAACAATTCCAACGATTATGCGCGATAACGAATCTTTATGGTGGCGAACTCTCGAGTTTTATCCTCGAACGACGTCACTCGAACGCGGCGAACAATGCCGATGACAGCGAATACTCGCTTATGTAAGATCGAATTTTGGAGATTACTCGTGCGATCGGCTTGAAATTCGGTTATTAGATTCGCCGTTATGGCACCATAAACTCGGCTTCGTAGGCGTTTTCCCATTTTTTACAATCCCGCGAGTTTTCGAGTTTCTGGCTCCGGAACGATCAGCCGAAGCCTCGCTCGATCTTTTGGAAAAAAACAATACAAATTGAGTCGAAAGTGTTTGTCGTCGAGACACAAAAACGAAAGGGATCGAAAATGAGCTCCAGGCGAGTGCTGCTTCGATAGACGATTGCCGTCATTACAGCACACGCAGTGGCCTGCGCAGATGGCGAACGGCCTTGAAGCGACGTGACAACGATTTATGCTGGCCAGTGTCAACACCGACGAAACTGCTCCTTCCCAGCTCGACCGTATCTCAGGCAACGACCCTTCGTCCGGATCGAGCTTCGAGAAGTTCACCAAACTTTGTCCCTCGAATTTTCATTGGTCAATTATTGTTCAACTATTTTTAGATCCTTGCCACGCTCTCATCGTTCCGACGACGAAATCATTCGGGGCGAATTATTATTTTGATCGAGGGCAACGAGACGTTTTATCGAACGATTGTTCCATCGAGGCATCTTTTTGCAGTACACGCACTCAGATTCCTCAAAACTGTGAATTTTTAAAGATTTTTATCGCTCTCGAGACTCCCACTTTATTACGCGAAGTTTTCTTTCATCGTTCATTAAATTCGTTATTTTCGTGATAATTACCGATCGACTTTCTTCAGGTCGCTCAGAAGCATGACGAGGGTTTTTGCGCTCGAGCTCCAGGCCGCTTTATTCGCTCAAAAAGTCTTTCGCAATAGCCGCGCGGTCGCGTGGCTCGCGAAGTAGTCCACCGCGGAGCCACGGTTCACTGGCATCCGAGGAAAACTCGAATCGCTTCAAGATCACGACGTCAAAGTGTGTGCGGACAGGATCATTGCTTGGCCGCTGATTTATCCCGACCGCGATTAAATCCAACTGGAAACTCATCGACTTTCGATTTTTCTCCCTTCGAGTATAAAAATTGCTCAAATTCTTCTACTTCCGGCGGCATTGACGCACCGGCAATATCACCTCGTTTCGGGACATTGTTACGTCACCCAAAAACTAGGCAACTCTGTTATTATAGAAAAGACAACAAAACTCGAGCCTGGTACTCGTAATTGAGTTTTAATGACGACGATTCTTCTCGTCTTAGGGTCTTCCTGTCAAGACCATTCGCCACGTTCCGGCACACCGAGTCAAACGAGGCACTGTTAAACTCGAATTTCGAACGTCTTGGGCGTGAATGAAAGCTACAAGAATTCCCAGCTCCTTTTCGCTCATCAAAATAGACGTGAAAAACTGGAGAATCTTGAAATTCAAGCTTTTTTCGGGTCCAAATTGAAAATTTTCGATGAGGTGTCACCATAACTATATTTTTGTATGAAAATAAAATCGAAAAAGAGCTGCAACATTTCGAGGAATCGTGGATTTCGATTGCAACAAAAAAATCGTACGACGGTTGAAGCTCGTTGGAGTCGACGAAATGAACGAAAAAAACATTTGAAATTCTCCGATTTTATATTTCACGAAACATTTGTTGCAGATTGAAAAGCTACAAATTTAGAAAGGAAACAAAATGAAGAAACTAAAAATTGTTTTTTCGTGTTTTCGTTAGATTCGAACATTGCAAACTCCAGCGTCATAAAATCGTCTCAAGTTCGATTGATTTCAGTAAAAACATTAAGGTAGTTTATCCACGAAACGATTTTCTCAAGAAAGTCTTGAAATTTACACAGAATTTAAACGGTCAGTCGACTGATACGCAGATCAAATTTTAAAGGCTTCGTCTTATTGGTTGTTGAGATAAACGTGCTTAAATGCGAAGAAAAATACACGCAGGGACTGCGTAAAAAATTGTCTATCTTTTCATACAACGAATGAACGCTTTTTACGAAATTTATGAAAAACGTACACAATAACAATGAAGTATATAACGAAGGTTTGGCAAAAAATACGAGACGATTGTCTTACCAGTAATAATGATATAGTGCCTTAAAGATTGAACGAAATTTTGGCAATGAGCACTCGTGTAACCTCACATTTGCTTACTCCGGCATTTTGTTTCTTTCTCGGTTTCGCCCATTCCTGTCGTACAGCCTTCTGTCTTTGTATGAATGCTTTTTTTTTATCCATTTCCCTTTGCGCTCTCTAATTCGATTTTTTGCATAAAAAATTACGGTATTTTAGCCAGGGACGAATGAAATTTTGGGTTCGGTCAGTGGCTGGATCCCCGATTAATTAAACGGCTTGTAATTTCACTCGCCAAAAGATGAGTTGAAAAAATTTACTTACAATTTCGAATTAATAACGCACTGGCATTAATTTAGAGTGATTACATCTTTAATTAGGGAGTTAAAATCGATCGAATTTAGACACCCATAAAATACGATCCTTCGGCATATGACCTTAAGAACGAATAATGGAAGAAAATCGTCGATCGGCGAACGATTCGTTCCCTAATAAACTCGAACGATCGTCACCGAAGCTGCTTCGCTTCTGCAGTTATTTAGAAAAATGAACGAGTCACTACGAGCCCATTTGTCACAGCATTAATTTTCGTTTATTCGTATACTGAGTCTTATCATGATTGCGACGTCCGCGTTCTTTTCGCCTTATTCCCGGGGAATTCCCGAATAAAAATAATGCTTTTGTCCAGGTGAAATAACGAACGAGGCCAAAGTGGATCGAGGTGGAGAAAGATTCACCAGTTTTACCTTTACCAGGGCGAAGGGGGGCTCCCCCTTCCCCTCGCTGTATTTCCTAAGCATTCAATGCTATCCGGGTCAGGGTTTGAGGTGTTGCGATACCATTCCAAGAGGAACTTGATCTCGATGAATTCTTTCTTTCTTTTTTTTTTTTTTCATTTTCAAGGTGAATGCTAACAAAAAATCTCGATTATAACCGAATAAAAATTGACGATGCGTCCGTTCCAGGAACGATTCTGATGGCTCGTCCGCGTGTTCCCATTTATCAATCACGTCAATCCTACCGCTCGACTCGTCACATTGAAAAACAAGGCAAAAAACTATCTAACGATACGCGAAGAATAAATCAAACACAAAAACAACGTTAATACTCCGCTGAAAATCCTGTTGAAGCATCCACTCGCGATGGAATCGATTTCGAGAAACTTCGTTGAAGAACTTGCCGAAGCGATATTGTTTCTGCTCGATGCCACCGCCCCAGCAAGTAAAAAACGTCGCAGCAGCTTTTGGCTCAAGTTCAAGTCGGAAGTTCAGAGTATTCGCAAGCCCGAGAACCTTGCACACCGTCGATTGGATCTCGATTATTTCGGGTTGAATTCAATCTCGAACTAAAGTTTAGCCAAAAAAACGTTTTTGCAATATTTCTCACCTCAAAGACCCTGCGAACGTCGCTATCGATCGACGACGATTGGCTTCGCACGAGTAATCGTTCGACTGAAATCAATGAAATTTCATCGAACCCCGAAGCGCAGCGGTTCGGAAAACGTAAAAGCTGCGAGGCTGCCTCGCGAAGAAGCGCTCTTAACAGCTCGCAATTGACAGGTGCTGTTTTGCCAGTTTCCCCTCGCCTCGCCTCGCCTCCTCTCAAACAAACATTTAAGGATCGAGTTAAACGAGCGATAGTGCGAGCGCAAGTGCAAGCGGGTCGTCATTAGCCGTCGTTATAATTATCGAAAGACCTCGTTTTTTCGACAAAAGAGTTTCATTTTTCAGACGGATAGACAAACGGGCTTGGTGCCTGGCGCGTTTGTTATGCTGATTTCTTCCAGAGGCAGACAAAAAATGGCGACGAATATTAGGTAAAGAATCGAAAGGAATTGTGACAGTCGCGAAAAAAATGGCGCCTTTGAATTTGCAGTTTGAGACAAGAAAAACTGTGACGAGATTTTCCTCGGGAGTGCGAAAAGTGCACGCGAATCATCGCGGTGGATCGTGACTCGAAACTCCAACGAATTATCCCCTCGCTCCGCGTAGAAGCGAACTGGAGAGGGAATTCACGTAGCAAAAATGGAATTTTTATATTCGATGTTTGGGTCCTGAGTTATTCGATTCATGAGTCTCAGTTGATGATTCGACAAGGGCAAAACAATCTTGAAACCCGTTTTTTCCCAATTGAAACAGCACCGCGCCGTTGGAATCACGAACGTACGTCAGCCAGTTATCGTACACGGGACATTCCGAATGAAATCGACGAAATTTCGACTCTTTTCCCAGTACGAAATATTTTCCACCAAAGACTCGAGCTATCCTCATTTTTTCATGTTTTTCATCAAAAATCCTTGTGCCAGCATCGGCCCGAGCGATCCCCGCGATCCCGAGCCCGAAACCCGCGATTTTTGAACGACGAATAAAAAAAGATGGAAATTGGAACCCTCGAAATTGTAAAATTCGAGAATTTGCGTTGGTGAGACGACGGGAATGGAAAAATCACGGCGACGCTGATTCCCCCCTGGCAATGGGATTCCTCGCTCGGCCTGGAGCGCTCCGTACATCGAGCGAGAGATTTCGAGGGGTCTATAAATTCTGTACTTGGTGATTTGTCATCGCCCCTGAGCGCTGGGACCTACAAGTGTCCGAATACGAGTAACGAATGGACTCCTCGAAATAGAGAACAGCGGTGAACGATGTTTTAACGAAAGCCTCATTGAAAACCGCAGAAAAGCAATATTTTACAATCCTCGTGGTACAAAGTGATTGCGCTCTCGCGCGCTCTTATCGTAAATCTTGAGAGTCATCTAGCCAGCGAGAGAGATAAAAAGCGCCACACCGCGTCGGGATTATCCGAGAAAAGTGAACGCACAGGTACGTACGAACTACTCGGCAAACAGAGCTTTAATTACGCGATACATTTGCCCTTATCTCCCGCTAACTTTATTTGGATACACGCACACACGAGCATCAGTTAATAAACGTGCTCGCGATAACTCCTCAATTTGATGTTCTCAATTGCAAGGGTTTTCTGTTTTCTGTGCTCGAGGTCCGAATTTTTCATCAGGAATTCGATGGAATTTAGGGCTGAAACTTGGCTCCGATTTCGAGGTTCTTTGTCGAGTTATTGGACAAAAAATTCAGCGGATTTTCAACGATTTTTTCGCTTTTTTCCTCTCAAACAAAAACCCGAAAATCCGATGAGAATTTCGGGCTCTGATTTCGTCGAAAGTTCCGAACGATTGAATTCGGATTTCCAACGAGCTTTTAATGGGAGAGACTCCGATCGATTTATTCTGTTATTCCGGAGCGACGAATCCGAAGTTGAAACGTGTTTTAAAAACGACGAGCGTCTAGCCAGAACGATTCTGTTTTCGTGAGCGGCATTGATAAATGTGTAAACAAAAAAGAAGCTTCGAAAACAATGGAACGAGCGATTAGTGCGGCGGAGACGCGTATGTAAATACAGGAAGTCTCAAATAACACTAATTCTTAAGGCTCATGATTAGAGCAAATGAAAAGCTGTTGATCCCCACGAAGTGGGGGCGCACGCGACAAGCGAAACCATTTTCACAGAAGGAACCAAACGTTGTAATCGTTTGAAGAGGCGATCATATTTATCACTGATAACGCGACCGTAAAATAAAAAATCTGTAGTCGATGGTCCTGCTATTATTTCCAAGGTTCGGTGATGCGAGTCGTAAAAAAGTACAAACAACGAGGCGCAGGGTCGGCTGGGATGTGGGAACGAAAGGAAGTGTCAGGAAACGAGTTGTTTTCGTGGCGTCGGATCGACAAATATTTTCAACGCTGCCGCGATTGATAAGGCAGGAAGCAACGAACCGAATTGCCTTTTATCGTCTCTGCTGTCGCGCGTAATTCCGAAAATAAAAATCATCGGGATTTCCGTCGTTTACTTTCGTCCCGGGGGCTTCTTCGATCTTCGCATTTTTCTTTATCAGGAAAACAATTTGTTTGGCTTTCCAATATATAATTCTCGACGGATTATTCGAAGCGACAAGGCGAACTTCCGAGCGGAGGCAAAACCTCTTGAACCTCTTGAATCGCATCTGCAAAAGCTCCTGCGTATGTTGTGTTAATTGAAGGTTAAGACGCTCGCGAGTGATTATGGTGTCGCGGGGGAGAGAGAAGCACGAACGAGGTGTCGCAGCAGATTTCTATACTCGGACCGGGCATCCTCCTCGTCTTCAAATCACAATCATCCTATTTGCTATTTTTAGCCGGAAATAGGTCGTCGTCGGAGGGTTTGGCCGTAACAACCTGTCACGAAGAAATGCCCTTATGACCGGAGCGTTGTAACGTGACTGATGAAAAGTGCCGGAGGATTCCACGTGTCGCCGATCGCCTCGTGACCGTCCAACGTCGCGGATCGCTCGGAGAGCGGATCCATTTTCTTCTGAGATTCGCTCGACCGATGGTTCCATTTCCCGGACGAGATCACTCCGGTGAAAACGGTGAAAAGAGGCGAATTTTATCGCTGAGAACATCGCGACTTTGGAGAATTGAAAAGGATTTTGCAAACTGGGAAAATGGCGTGTTGGAATTCGGAGGGGAAAAAATAGCAAGAATTACCGTGCCGTCATAGTGCTGCAGTTCCACATCGCCCATTTTGGAGGTTTTTATACCAAAAACACTGTTATTTCGAGGTCAATTCCGAATAAAAACCTTGAAATTGCGTATTTTTCTCTGGCCAAGGTTTAAACTGTGCTATTTTTTCCTACGTAATTCACCGAGGAAACATTGAAAAATTTTACTTGACTCGATGACAAACTGCAAAGTAGAATAATTAAGGAGAGTGGATCGCGACGATACAACGTTGCCATGCTATGCCATGTTGAAAACATAAAGAATTTCAAAATAATAAGAATTTAGTAAAATTTGGCAAATGTATTCTTTAAAAATATGTTATATAAGTCAATACAATTTTTTTTAGATTTCTCTACCACATAGCTCTCGAGTAATTGAACACTAAAGTTCACGTGTATACATCTCGTGCATGAGAAGTTCGATTTAACGCTCAATTATGCGATAACCACGTGGTAAAACAAATTTTAAAAAAATTGTATTTGTAAACTTGATGCCAAAGAATGTTGTTCTCACGAAATTCGATCAAATTCTGATTATTTTGATTTCGTGATGCACCCTCCTTAAAGCCGTTTTCCTACGGTTAGTACTATTCTCACAGTCGAAATTAACAGTTGAACATAGCGAAATTTGAGGAGCTCGAACGCAAGCATCGCCGATCCGCCAAAGCGTTTGGAAATTCACTGTTGCAAATAGCAGAATTTCATTCGCGTGGTACGCACGTTTACCGGTAAATTTTTTTTGCCATCGCACATAAATTTTCATCGAGTTTTCGCTTAACAAAAAATGACTGTGCATGTTCGTAAGAATTAATAAATATTTCGATACAGAAGCCTGCTCCCGAGGCACCATAGTAGTTTTGACTGGAATTTTCTCTCCGTGAAGCTCTAAAAGCGTTTCCGGATGAGAAAAAACTTGTTTGAGAAAGAACGCGGCAAAAAAGCAGCATAAATTTTCGCCTCTATTACAATTTGAATGTCCCACTCGCGCGCGGCTATAAATCGATGCTCGATAAGTCGCGAGTTATCTGTAATCTGGAATGAATAATCGATGATTGATTAAACCGAGTGTCATCGATGGGATCGTACGAGTCGTCATTAGCAAGTTCTGAGCTCCGAAATCGCGCGCGGTCCCTGCAGTTTTCGATCGAATACAAAAAACCACGGTCGCAGGCGAGCCCAAAAATGTCGCGTCTTCGTGCCCGAACCGCGTCCCCGCGTACCAACAAACGCGACTCCAAAGTCAATAATCATATTCGAATCGATGATAAAATGCAGTTAAATGCACGATTCCCCGATTGACAGAGCGATGAAAAATGGGACGAGAAAAAATGCGAGGAATCCGCCTTATTAACGCACACGAAAGCGAGTCCGCGCGCACTCGCGCACACCGACGAACGTACGCTCGTTTGCACGAGTACGAAATGCAATTCTTATGCAACTCTTACGTGTGAGACATACGGGCGTGTGTAATTATAACGCGGAGACCGACTCTAACTCTCGTTAACTCGCGAGATTCTCTTGCCTCTCATTAAAATATAAATAAATAAGTGAATAAAAATGTCAGAGTTTGAAACGCGCATGCATATGCGGTTGGCTAACAAATCGGTAAAAGGATCCGGTACAGCGAATCCTGCAGAATTCCTAACTACCGATTCAAAGAAGCCCCTCGCTTCTCTCGAACGATCCGCCACTCGGCGCGCAACGAGATACTTCAATTATACAATCGCCGATGCACGCGTGGAAAAATACTTTTAACAAAGAATCCGAGAGCCAAGAGATTAAAAATCTTTACATTTTCATCCGTACGACAATCGATTCTGAAATTTCGTCATCGTTTTTTGTGTCGCTTGTCGCCTGCGCGGCTGATTTTCCTGTGGAAAGCGTGACGCTGAAGATCGCACGTTCGAGTCCGAGGAAGTGATCGAAAAAAGCCTCCAATTATTCCAGTAATTGTACAATTTCGTTCCCTGTCGAATTAGCTATTCGCAGTTTTTCAAGCTGCACCGGTGAAATGAAAAAATGAGTGAATTACAAATGGTTTTTTCGCTCGTTTCGTTGGACGCTGCAAACTTCAACGTCGTTGGAAAGCTTCGGTTTATTGAATTGCGATTGAAAGCTCGAAATTCTCGCAGTCGAATTTTTCGATTTTTCATCAAAGAAACGAGGAATCCAGCGCTACGCTCATTCGGCTTTTCCCGGTCTGACAGTTTCGCCCGATCACTCTCCAAGGTCGAGAGCGACTCGTTCCCCAAAATTAAACTACTTTTTGTAACGAGCCGCGGAGCAGAAACGCAACGCGGTTATTTGATATGAGATAAACAGAGGCAAATACGGAGCAAGCGAATTTGATACTTGCACGACACATTTGTGGAAGGCACGGAGATAATGTGTCAAGGTCAATGCCGATGCTAAGGAGTACACGTAAGACTCGAATGCAGCCAACGTGTTTTATTTACTCACGCGGAGGATGAGCCTTCGGCGAGAGAGTTTGACGGGCTTTTCATGGACGTGGGCTTTTCGGCGCAAGAATAACGACTCTGGGGAAAGTTAAATAAACGACGAGCGAATAATGCGAAACGAAACCTCAAAACTCTGGGACTGCGCTGACAAATGAAATTTCATGATTCGAGAAAGCCCCAACCAAATTTCTTGGTCCAACAACCTTTTTTTCGTTCAACCACGTTTTTCTGCTGCTGCGGAAAATGTCCAATGTAACCTTCGAATTCCGGGCTCGAATGAACCAAATTTTTGCCGGAATACGGTCGCGGTCGGAGCAGATGACAAGCAGAAGGAAACATTTTTTCATCTACAAATATTTGGAAAAGGATCGCGCGATTGGGGAGTAGAAAAATTGATATTCTAGAAAAGTTTGATTGTTTCATCACCGTGCTGAATCGACGATCGCGTGCCATCGCATTGAGAGAATCCGCACGGTCTGTTCATTCATCAAATTACGTCGATCGCAGCTTCCGATTGAGCTCTTTTTATTGTATAACTTTCTCCCTTGCATCATAGCTCGAACAAAATTCAATTGAAGACTCTGCCATTGAAAAGCCAGCGAGCCCTCGGGAACGAAGGCCCAGTCGCTGGTTTTTAAGGCCTTATGCGGAGCAGGCAAAAAAACGTGATTTTCTTGATTTTTTTTTCGACAAGAAAATAAATGTTTATTAGAAAACTGCGAACGATGTTCATTAGTACACATGTTCATGTACTTGTACGATTTTTTTGATCGAAAAATTTCTCAAAATGGCGCAACTCCAGCTGTATTCCGGTAGCACCTTTTTTTTGAGCATCGCAGTTGCGGCGGACATGATAACTAAAAAATTTGAAGAAAAATCCCGACGGTTTTAACAAAAAATTCATTTTTTGCTAAATTTTTGGGTTTTCGTTACAATTTTTTTTTTTTTCAAACAAAATACGAAACCCTTCGTCCAGGCCCCAGTTATTGTTGTAATAAAAAGTGGTATGAATTTCGTATGGATCGGATTAACAGTTTTTTGGTAATCGTCTCCACCGCAAAGGTATTTTTCGAAAAAGAAGATTTTGAGATAATCGCGTTTGAAGATTCGAGCTTTAGAGGACCGCTACGACGAATCTAACGCTCCGATCTTTATGAAATTTGGTGAGAATATTCTTCAGACGTTGTACTTCAAGAAAATCGGATAAAAAAATTTTCGATTTTTCCACCCATCACAAGTGTACAGCCTTATTAATAACTACGGCGATCGTCAGAAAGTTTTTCTTCGCGTAACAACGCAGTCGGCAAGTTACTCGCTTCAGAGTTGCACGTTAATCGCGACGATAATCAACCGTGAATACAATCGCCGGGCTCAGACGCGTTACCAACTCGAAGTACGAGCCTCGTGACTCTTTTTTTGCTATCGGCAAAGAAGGTTTCGTTCGATGTTTCGATTTCCATCGATCGTCTTAACCAACCGAGGAGAAAATATTGTTTTGTCGATTTTCGTCGAATTCGTTTGCTTGGCGCCCTCTTGTTGTCGACAACAAAACCATCGAAATACTAAAACTCGTTTCTCGAGAATTTTTGCTAATTGTTTTTGGGAATTCGGACACTCGCGGAGCCGATGGAACTTTCCAATGATCTATTCAGTGGAAACAGAGCGAATAAGATTCGACGTACGGAATCTCGTCGATTCCGAAAGAAATTGGGACAGTTATTGACGACAACGTGACTTGAAATATGCGAATGTTCACCTCGGAGCATCGCACCGCCAATTGCTGGTCCCTCGAACTCTTTTGGCACTGAGAATAATCTCAGTCTTGGATCCAATCCAAAAAGGAAACTTTTGTTGCATCAATTGACAGCATTTTACAACGGACGTCAGAATTTTGTCGACTTTGTATCGAGCATTTCACGTCAGGCTCGATGTGCTCACAAGAATGTTTCAATGTTTTTTCATTTTAAAAATGTTTTCATCAAAATTTCAATTTAATAAATGAACAGAACTTTTTCGTTTTGAACTTTAAGCTCGCTAGAGCATGGGATGAGAGAGTTTGTACCTGAAAACAAAAGTTTCATAGAAATTTTTAGCTCCCCTTTCCCCGAGCCTTTTTCTCAAAGCGCAATTTTCCAAAAAGGCACTCCTGCGATTCTCATTCTTGTAATTTGAATGTTTGTCAATACCTTAAAAATAATGTATCAAAGTGAAATGCCTACGGAATTTTCGATAAATTCGTCCCAGCATTTTTTATCAACAAAATATCAGCCCTTTTTCTGTATAAAATTGTGAACCTCTCCGTTCAAACACTCGCCATTTATACAAAATTGAATATTTTCAAAAATTCTCTACGTTCATCAGGCTCTGGTGTCGCCATCGTGAAGCATTTTCCAACCATAATTTTTCATCGTCCAATCAAACATTAGTCTATAATCCCTTCAAGTATAACGATTTAATTACTTTTTTTTTCCACCTGGAAAAAAATGATCGAAAAGGGTATTTTTTGGTGCAGTTTTATCCCAGAATTGCTCGACTGCACGATTTCTTTTCATCAACTTCAACGACCCAGCATCGGTGTAGATTGAAAAACTACGAATTGCAAATTCGGCAGGGAACGAAATTGGAGAATTCCACATAATAATATTTATTTGTTTAAGATCGTAGACCTATTACAAATTATCTGTTTTACAGGCTACGTTTTACAGATATAATTTTATGATTTATCTTACTGACTAAGTATAAAAGCTCGATTTTTGCAGCTTAAAGTTATGAAGGCGTATATATTTTTTATGAACTCTGTGGGAAGTATCTCTAAACCTGCAGGGTAATCGAAGTAAATATTAGTTAAATATTTATCCCGTTGTGGTTTATGTAATTTACATTCATTTAGAATATGTCTTACAGATTCATTAGCCTTTTCATCACAGAGTAAACAAATATCTTCTCCAGAAAAACTATATCTAAAATTTTTAAATTTGAACGAAAAGAAATGTTTGCCTGCTAGCCTGCATTGAGCCATGACTCTCTTGTGGGCTAAAGGAATGTGTTGTAGCAAATAATTTTCACATGCTAGTACATTGAGTTGTTTGATTTTTTTATAATCCAAACTATAGGATGATAGCATAACTTTTACAGCGTCGGCACGAAATCTTACGCTACTCATTACTTCCATTGCAATGGGGATAGCCTTCTTAAGAGTGTCTGGCTTCATATCGTTAAGAATATGATCTAAATGGAATTCTTCTAACATCGATTTCAAGGTGGTGAACCAATTGTATCTTTTGACGTTTTCTTCTGATAGATCTAATGCTATTAGTTTATCTAGGCTGATTCTCGGATAACGGTTTGCGGGCATTTTGAGGATTCTTACAAGATAACCAAGTGCTCTTTTAATAATGAGTAATTCTAATGGGTATCTACCTGTTTCAATTCTGACCATGTACTTCGGAGTGGTAGGAGATATTGCGAGAAGGGACTTAAAGAAGCGTTGTTGTATTATTTCAATGTGATTGGTGTAATTTAGCCCCCAAATCCCTGCACCATAGAGTAATGTTGATTCGACAACTGCTTTGAATATTTTAATATTCGCTTCCCAACTATTCATGCGCGTGGCTATCATTGGAGACCAAACACTGCCGATTGCAAGTTGTGCTCTTGAAACGAAGTGCGATGCAGCCATATTGAAGAGTCCTGAGCGAGAGAAAGGGACACCCAGATAGACATACGATTTGACAATTTCTAATTGTTCATTTTTGTACCTGAAGGGCCGTGATTTTCGAATTCTTCCTGCTTTTTGGCATATCATGATTTTCGTTTTCGAGGTATTAACCACTAATTCGTTATCGTCACAGTATGCTTCGAGTATGTTTAATTTGTTTTGTAAGCCTATCGCGTCCTCCGCGGTTATAATGAGGTCATCTGCAAATAATAATAGTTCCATATTCTGTTTAGTTTTTCTACATCCTTTCTCTATGAAGAAATCCTCTATATCCGCTAGTAATAGTGAGAATAGGATCGGGCTGGCCGGGTCCCCCTGTAGCACCCCTTGTGTGGTTTCTATTTCTCTAGTTCTGTTACATCCATTAATTCTTACCTGAAATCGAGCACTTTCATAATAGTTTTGTAATACTGTCACCATTTGTGTTGAGACACCTAATTTTAGTAATTTTTTCCACAACACTGTATGCGTTACTGAGTCGAAGGCTCTCTTGAAATCTATAAAAGCTAACCATATTTTCCCTCTTGGTTTGCTCACTGCTGTACTTATTTTTGTGTTCAAAGTAAATAAATTATCCTCGCAGGAACGTTTTTCTCTGAATCCTGTTTGTGCTTCAGGGATTATATTATTCTGTTCTGCCCATTGGTTTAGTCTGTTAGCCAAGATTGTTGTGAATATTTTTGCAAGCGTGTTTGCAAGTGTTATGCCTCTGTAATTCATTGGATCATGGATATCGCCTTTTTTGTAAAACATTATAACCTCTGAGTTACCCCAATCCCTCGGTATTACTCCCGTAGAAAGCGTTCTATTAAATAAGTGTATAATATAATCTCTCCATTTGGGCGGCATAGCCTTGTAAAAGAAACTCGGAATTCCATTCGGCCCTGGTGCTTTATTCGCTTTTAACTTTTTAATATTTACCAACAATTCGTCTGTTGTGATTGGATTATCTAGTACTGCATTCCTGGCTCTCCGTGGAATTTCCAGATTTTCTTCTCGGTTCGGCAGTATTGACCGATAGAAAGTTTCCCACTCCTCACATGATATTGGACACTTGTTTATTTTCCTTTTTCGAAATCTATTAACGACACCCCAGAAATTCTTTGCATTTTTTACATTTGAGACTGCTTTTGTGACCGATTCAAAGTATTGTTTTTTAGTTATTTTTACAAGTTTGATATATGTTTTCCGTTGTTCTTTAAATTGTATTTCACTACCTATCGTTTTATTCTTTATCCAGACTTTATAGAGCTTTCTAATTTCCTTTTTTGTTTCTCTACATTTTTTGTTAAACCATGGCTTATCTTTTCTTCTTATTAGAGCTGCCTTTGTCATTTTCCTGACCATTTCTAGTTCAATGGCACTGCTACGGATCGCGGTTGTAATGTGACGGCTTACTTCATCCGGGTTCTCGCTATATACTATTAATTTCTTATTCATGTTCTCCCAGAAATCTTCATGTTTTTCAGGTTCCCATTTTAGAATTGGGTTAATCATGTTTATACTATTTTGTTCATTCGGTGTGTTGGGTGTTGACACGTCTAGCCATACCTTAATTGGGAGGTGGTCAGAATTGCCTATATTCAATACTGCGAAGTCATTAATCCACTCTATGCAAGCCACATTAATCCAAACCATGTCTAACACACTACTACCTCTCCCAATAAATGTAATATTCCCGTTTGGGTCTGCTTGCGTTCGTCCGTTAAGTGTAAAAAGTCCCAGTCCAACGAGGTTATCTACGAGAATCGAGCCATTATGATTATTATACTTATCACATGACTTCCTTTTGTGTGATATTTTAGACGAATATACTATGTTTTCATCTATTTGATTGTTCAGTCCGATACGACCATTAAAGTCACCACCGAGAATTATTGGGATGTCGTGAATCTCCATAAGATCTTGAATGTAATTTGTTAACATTGTTAATCTTTCATTATAATGATGTTCTCTTATATATACCGTAATTACTATTACCTCAAGTGCATTAATAGTACATTTTATCGCTATCCATATGTTACTTATATTTAGTACTGTGTAACTTGAGACTAATTTTTGGTTAAGTAAGATACATAACCCCCCACTGGCTCTACCTGCTGAATAGTCTTTAGATGCCGGACTAGTTATAATGTCATGCACATTGAAAAAAGAATTCGACATGGCGATTGAATCATCCAGTCTCCATGTTTCAGTCAACCCTATAATTGCGCAATATTCAACATCTTTTTCAAATTCGTCTACTGTTAGTTCGAAAAGATTTTTTAACCCGTGCACATTCCAAAACATGATACTCTGTTTCATAGAAGCTTCTCTTGTTTGTGTTAACCTCAAGTTCTCATTTTTATTATGATTATTACCCTCTCTCACTGCCGGATTGGTGTCGGTTAGTTGATGTTCTTTGTCGTCTTGCGTCAGGTTGTGCTGTTGTGCCATCTCATTACCGTCAGTTGTTGTTTCCACGCTCATTCTTTCATTGCAGACGTCGATTCTGTTATGGGTTTCCCTCCGCCAGATGTCAGTGTCGTAAATTCCTTCGTTCCCTTTATCCGTGTCATTAGGAACGCTGTTGTTCGTTTGTTGTTCGGTTACGGGTAGATGGCGCATTGCGCGATGATGGTGATTTTGGGTGCTGTGCGTCTTCCACAAGACCGTCATACTTCCATATATAATTTTTGCCATCAATTTGAAGTTTTTTGTAACCGATTTTGATTTGTCGCCCATTACTTTCCTCCGTTCGAGCAATAGCTATAATATTGTTCTGAATTTGGCGTTCTCGCGGCGTACGGTCATGTGTGATGTAATATGGCGAGTCTTTCAAGCGATTCCTGTTGTCCATAACCCTCTTTTTATCATTTGCTTCTTCCAGTTTAGCTAAAGTAATCCCGGAGTTCCCGTCTTTTCCTCTTTTCCCAATAGGGTATGCCTCCCTGATTTTTACTCTCACCTGTAGTATTCTTTCAAGAAACTCCTCTACGCTACCTTTGGTATCGTAGGGCTCGAGCTTGAGTCCATGAATGACGATGTTCATTTTTCGATCTCCCCTGTCTCTTGCTTCTTCTTTTTCCTCGAGGTAGTGAATTTTTTCTTGTAGAACATTTTTTTCCTCCTCCCATTGTTGATGGTGTTTTGTAAGATCGTCTTCGATTCTATTGATGCGATCCCATGCTTCTTTCGCCTTTATGCTGTCCTCAGTCAGTTTCGTAACCATGTCTGTCAGATTCTCCAGTTTATCAAGGATTCTGCTTAGATCCTGTGAATTTTGTTGTTCTTCGCTCGAAGTGTTTAACCCTTCTCCTCCACTTTTGGTTTGAGATTGAGTTTTTCTCTTAATTATATCCGTGATTTTCTGGGTGGATTGGTTTTTTTTCCCAAGTCCTTGTTTCGTTTCTAAATTCTTACCCGCCATAATCGTCAGTTTTGTTTCACTTGCAACTCAGATACGCGCGGTCTAACCTCACTTTTTACTATCTTTCTGTTTAGCTTAAAGGTTATATTAGACTAACGATCTTTTCTAACATTTAGTGATTGTACTGTTTATTTCTGAATTGATGTTTATTTTAGGCACTTTTTAACAAGTTTGTCACAGAAAATCAACGAAATTTTACGGAAATTCACAGGAGCTTGCTAGAGTACGTCTACTCGCATCAAAATCCAAGATGGCCTCCCCAAATTGGAGAATTATTGGAATTATTTTACATCATTTCGTTGGACTCCAACGTTGCAAACTTCAGCGTCATCAACTTCAACTCATTGAAATCTTCTGAATAGTCATCGCTCTTTGAATGGAGGGGATTAACGCGGGAAGTGTTTTGTGTTGATAAATTGTTGGGGAATTGCAAGTTCGTCTTGTCGGTGAATCGTCCGAGTGATCGGATGCTGCGAGTGTGCGGAACGCATGAAACCGAGGGGGAGATTAATCCGTGTAATTGATAAGAATTGGGCAATATTCGCAATTATTATCGTAGCGGGTTTATCGTGCCTGCGTCATCTTAAAACTCCCTGACGTCACGTAGGCCAACGAGGTTCGACCAATCGAAATGACTCGTCGGGATCGAGCCCCCTCGCGGAAAATTATTCTCGTTAATTATTTATCTCACTCCGAATAGAAATTTATGACTCAGATTATCCAAAAATAGCGCACCGCGAGAGCTCCGATTCACTTTAAACTTCCAGTTCCGCCGGAACGACGCGAATCGCGCACCATATTTTTCAAAGAAAACAAAACGATTGTGAACCGCATTCGACTTTTGACACTTTTCGCACTAGCTCACAGGAACGAACAATAGACTTCAATACTCTTGATTGAGCAAATAAAAAAAAAGACCAAATAATGGACAACAGTTTTAAAAAATTGTCAACAATTGAATTTTTTTGAAACGTTGAGGATAAAAAAAAAATTAAAAAGTCAAAATAATAAAAAATTTTTTAAATAGAAATGAAAAGACGTGGGAATCGTTTAAGACGAAAATTAAGGTATTCCTTTCACGAACCCGAATATTCTACAAATAGCTGATTTTAAATTACACTTAAGAAAAAGTGCATGCGAATATATTGGCGAAATTTCAGCTCAGGTTATCGAACACTTAAAGAATTAAAACTTCAGAAATCGTAAAATTTGTACGGGAGCTTACGGAGATTTCATCATCGCGACATTTTTCATGACGACCAACAAGTAGAAAAATTTCGTCTCCGGTGTGACGGAGCTCTTTGCTCGAGATTCTGCAACGCCGAAGAAATTGCAACAGCTGACGAAATGGCATACGTGACGGGAAGCAGGTTCAGAGACACTCGAGCGTGCGATCGAGCCTCCGCTCGAGTAGCCGTTTGGGCGAATCAGCGTTGTTTTTGGTCGACACCTACTGCGGTTGAGCCAATGGTATAGATTCTTGGAGTAACGGACCGGGATGACGTCATCGAATGACGTTTCGTCTCGAGGAGAGTTCTCGCGAGCAATTGAACTTTCTCCTCTGCGATAACGGCGGGAAGGAATTCGCGGCTGGACGTGGACGTTTTGCTCGCGTTACGCGAGTGTTCAACATTTCAACGGGACTTGGATGCGTTTGATCGGTTAACGAAGGAGGGTGCATGCGAGTAGAAAATTCTAAATTTATCACTCGACGTTTGAGGTTTCGTAAATATGAGCAACGCTCGCTCAGCTCGGGAGACGTCCCTGGCTTCGTTTCAATTGTGACATTATCGAAGGACGAGCTTAATTTTGTTCGCCATCCCTTGCTCGCTCTCGAGATAAATTAAGGTAGTCCATGCATCAAATGATTTTCTTAAGAAAGTCTTGAAGTTTAAACAGATTTTAAATGAGCAGTCGACTGACACGCGTATCAAATTTTAAAGGCTTCGTCTTATTGGTTATTGAGATAAACGTGCTCAAATATGGTGAAAAATACACGTAGGGGCTGCGTCAAAAATCGTCTATCTTTTCATACAACGAATGAACGCTTTTTACGAAATTTATGAAAAACGTACACAATAACAATGAAGTATATAACGAAGGTTTGGCAAAAAATACGAGACGATTGTCTTACCAGTAATAAAGATATATTGCCTTAAAGATTGAACGAAATTTTGGCAATGAGCACTCGTGTAACCTCACATTTGCTTATTCCGGCATTTTGTTTCTTCTCGGCTTCGCCCATTCCTGTCACAGCCTCCTGTCTTTTTATTAATAAACTTTTTTCTTCATCCATTTCCCCTTGCACTCTCTAATTCGATTTTTCGCATAAAAAATTACGGTATTTTAGTCAGGGACGAATGAAATTTTGAGTTCGGTCAGTGACTGGATCTCCGATTAGTTAATGGCTTGTCACTTCATTCGCCAAAAGATGAGTTGACAAAATTTACTTACAGTTTCGAATTAATAACTCTGGCATTAATTTAGAGTGAGTAAATATTTAATAAGGAGTAAAAATCGAACGACGCTGAAGTTTCCAACGTTGGAGTCCAACGAAATGAATGAAAATAAAATGATTTATCCATCAGTTTTTTATTTCACGAATCATAATTGTGTAGATTGAAAAAATACAAAGTACAAATTCGACTGAAAATAAATTGAAGAATTACTGGAATTATTGGGCAGTTTTTTAGATCATTTCGTTGGACTCCAACGTTGGAAACTTCAGCATCGTAATAATCGATCGAATTTGGATACTCATGAAATACGATCCTTCGGGCACGATCTACCTTAAACGAAGGATCTTATCGCAGGTTTTTCGGAGAGAAAAAAAATCGGTTCGATCGCTTTCTGAGTTTTTTCTCGAAATCGATGAGAAATTCGACGCGAAATCTTCAGGATCGCCGTTCATTCGCGTCAACGTTGAACGCGTACCGTTCCTTCGCAGCTCTTTGTGATAAGCGAAAGTAAATTAGTAGTCGGAGAACACGAAGGCCCTTGTCGAGGCAACGCACATTAATTTTTACGCTCGCTAAGAAACCTTCGCGGCTCGAAGGTTCCTCAGGAAAGCGCTCCCGGCGTGGAATTCTAACAAGAAAATTCCAGAAGTTATTGTCAGAGTGTAAAAGTCCATCGAGAATCCGAAGTTCTTTGTTTTTCTTCGTTCTGTGCTTTCAACATCGAAGTTTTTCGGCTACTTTTAGTCGCAAAATCCCTCGGACTGTCGCATAAAAACGGTGCGGACTTCGCAGCACTCTAATCTCAGTAATTATTGCTTAACCCGATTCTCAAGTCCGGTTTCATCGTCCATCGGTGACGATCGTTACGTAAGATCCTCTGTCAAAGTTCAAAGTCAACGGGAAACCGATTTTCTGTCAAGTTCATTGAGAAAACAAGAAAAGCGACTGCTCGTCCGCATTCGAGCCCAACGAGGGCTTCGAGCTTCCACGTTTTCATGAAAAACTACAATTTTCACGTTGAAAATGAATCGCACAGTTTCTGCTCAAGCTATCGGAGGCTACGGTCGTCTCGTTGAAAAAAGGAAAACAAAATCGTTGGAAAAACGTACCCTGATGAGTCGGCCCAAGTATTTTCTTCACCAGAATGACAACTCGCTGATTCGTCACTCGAGTCGTTCATCACTCGATTATTTCGCCGATGTTCGCATCCGTTTTCACGAGATTCTCAGGCTTCTCGTTCGAACGATGATTTATTTAGAAAAAATGAGAAAAACGGTGCTGAACGACCCGAATCCCAACCGAAAGGATTTTATCCCCGAGCGGTGGCCGATCGCGCTCCTTCATCGAGGGCCGATTCGCGGGCCAAGAAATTTCGAAGATTCGATAAAATTACGAAACCCGATGAAAGATGGGAGCGCGGAGTTGGGCGAGTGGAAAACGAGAAAAAAAATTGGAGGGAGTCGCGGCTCGCGGAGCTGATGGGGCTCTGGGCGCGTGACTGACTGAACCGCGAAATGTCGGAGGGAGCATTTCGATGGCGCTGCTCCGTATATTTATCGTTCTTTCAAAACGGAGACGCGCAGAGAAAAATCTACTCCCACACACCGAAACAAAAGTCTCGTGCAAATGTACACGTAATGAAAATCAACGTGACGCGAGATTTCTGGCTCCTCGCCCGAGCAACGTCGGCTCTAAGGCCGCGCGAAGAAACGAATCGTCGGGGAGAACGCGACAGAACTTGACGAGTCGTCGAAAATCAACTTGAAGCTAAAAAACTTTCTGCACAGGAGAAAACGATTTTTTCTCGGGGCTTAAAAGGAGCGGCTCGTCGCTCGGCCGTACAGTTCAGTCGGGACGGAAACGGGCTCGGAAAACTATTCGAAATTCTATTTTTTCAAACCGTTTTTTAGTCTCGTTTACGAAGAAACGATTTTTCCTCCCCGAGCACCGGGACGGTGAAAGCCCGTCGCGAGTAAACTGCACACGTGCACTCGCACTCGTCAGCCTCGTACTAATCCGTCACGTTTATCTAATTAACTCCTCATTGAGAGTAAACAACGATTTTTCCATTCAGCCGTCCGCTGGGCCTGCCATGACAACGATGGAGACCGAGCTCTCGATGAAATCCGCGAGTCGATAGAAAAATAATAAAAGTCCGCCGATTTTTGCCCGGGGGATTCCCAAAACTGTCGTCGATTACGTCACGGATTCGATGATTGACGGGAAAAAATCATTGGCGCGGATTCAAATCGACGATTTTTTCAAGCTCGATTAAAGCGAGCGGCTCTTGAAAATTTCTGATCCACGCTCCGCTTACAATTTCACTTGACTTTTACCTGCTTTGACATTTCGATAAATGCGAAGTTTATAAAGTGGGGAAAATTGATTTTCGTGGGAGCGATGCAACAGGAATTTCTGGCCTACCTAGACAGCCGTGACGTCACTTCCGGCCGGATGTTTAATCGCACCGATTAGCGAGGGTCCTTCGCCGTGGCACTCCCGTTAAAAGTTCGTCCGCCAATCGACGACGAGCGCAATGAACGTGCCGTTTTTTGAACCGTGTGCACTCGCGACTGAGTTAATAAATCACTCGCTCATTCATTCAACGTCGTGTGCGTTACCTACTCGCGGAACTTACGACGTGTTTAATCGATTTTTCAGAGAGGAACATGCGTAACTAACCGTCTCGAGTTTCCACTTAACGTCACTGATTTTATTTATGAATTGCTCCCGCAATTCGTTTCATCTCACTGCCCAAGTTTATCTTCGATTTTCGACGGCCTTCTTCGTGAGAAAAGTCGCTTAATTCGTCACTCACGGAGTCTCAAAATTTCCTAATCGTTCGGACATTAAAACACCATTTTTCAGGCCCAAAAAGCGAGAAATTATGATTCGGCGGTTCCAATTTATCGGCCCATTTATTCGACGAACCGAAGGAAAATTCGAGCCTTTCTACGAGCTTTAGAAATTCATATTTTTCCGATAATTTTTATTTCAGATTCTCTGCGATGTCGCGTTTAACGAGAGCACCAACGAGAACACGCGTTCGCACCGCGCAGCGAACCGCAACGGAATATACACGAGCTCGACGACGTCCAATTACACACTGAACCGTCGGTCTTGCTTACCGATCACTTTTTTCATATCGATCCTGATTCTTGGACCGCGAGTGCAAACTCAAAGTCAAATTATCGAGGCGAGCGATATTATCGTTTTATCGGTGAGCGAGTCGTCGTCGGGATTATTTGAAAAAACGACGTTTCACTTTTTCAAAAAGCCTCTGAACTCGTGGAAAAATATCGAGAAAATCTTCTGAGCCCAGAATGAATTTATACAAGTCGCAAAAAACGTGCTCCGTAAAAATAGCGAGAAACTAAAAAAAAAAATTTCGTCAATTTTGAAGAGAATTTTAGGATTTACACTTCGAAAAAAATGAGCAGGAGGTCGTCGCAGGAATTGAGGATCGTGCGTTTAGAGTGAAGGATAAAACTTTGTAGTGGGGCACACTAAAAATTTAGAAAGAAGCTTAAAAAAAGGCTCGTTAAGAAATTCGAATGGCTTTTGCGGATAATTTTTGTGAATATTCTGCCCCCATTCTGTTTGCGACAGAGAGATTGTACGTGGATCGAATCATATTGGACTTTTCGTAAAATTATTTTTGAATATCGCTCAAACAACGAAAAAAGTCGAATGATTGAGAAAACGAGGAGAAGTTGGTCGACCGAGCTGTCACTCTGTGGGCGGCACGCGTGAGCTGACGAGGTTGAAAATTTTTCAATAAACATTTTCACCGAAGTGTCTGAACGAACTGAATAAATATTCGATCCTCAAAATTTATATCTCGGTTAAAAAAATTCCGGAAAAACGAGGATATGAAAAAAAGTTTCCTGCAATTTTGAAAAAAACGAGTCCAAATATTTATTTTGGAGAATAAATGAAAATTTATTTTAAACTAAACGCCGCGCAATAAACAAAGCGTTGAATGACGTTCGACAGTAATGAATCCCCCGTCCGACAGCCTGCATAGAACGTACGACGAGTTACGCACGAATTAACGTCATAAAAATTGCTGATGCGACTCCATGGAGAAAAAAAAGCGCGTAGATTTTTTATCGCTGCCCTAAATAATCATCGGTTGAACACTTCTCGAATGGCTGATGAGCGATGACAGGGAAAATTGAGATCAATTATTGTGACAGATGTTGAGCTGTCATGAGAGCCTGTCATTAAAAATCGCAATTTGTTTGACTTCAGAACTCAAGCGTTGCTATGCGCGAGCGATTCGACAATCGGCCGGTCCAATCGACCTCTGTTTGTCCTTCCCCAGCCCTCAGCGTCGAGCCTCAAAAAAATTTCCAAATGATACGATGCGCGAAAAAAAACGAGTCCAAACTTTCCACAATGAATTAATCAAACGGATCAATTGGACTGCCGATCGGGTCATCGGCGAGGGAGAATTGCGACACCAACCTTTCCCTCCACCCGTCAAAGTACACTCTGCATTTCATACGACAACAGTTCCTCGGTCACAAACACTTGAGTTTCTATGTACATGCGCTTGAGCTTGTGTATGGGTAGGAAAAGATCGTCTGATCGGAGCCGAGACGAACGGGGAGAGTTCATTGACAGAGGTTTTTCCATAAGACTCTTGTCGCCGATTAATAATGGATCGAAACTCATGCAGCTTCGTATTTTGTTTGAGGATTGAACGTAAACGAAAAATTACGAAATTTTCGGAGTTAAAAACCGGGAGAGAATTTTATTGAAGCGTTTTTTTGTCGAGGAATTGAAATTACTTTGAAAATCTTGTTAATTAATCGGTTCGTGTTTTTGTGAGCGATTTTTATGGGGCCGTTATTATTTTTATGGGAGTTATTATTTTTTCGGAAATATTATCAAAAACAATGGGAAAAGTGATTAAAACTCGACTCACCGATTCGCATCGTTTCGGTAACGGTCGAGTTTATCCCTGATATTTCCGTGAATCGAACGATTTTGACGAATGTCATTTCGTTCGTTGGCACGCTGCGCTCTGTAGAAAAGGCAACGGCCGGCACCTCGACGCACTATTAGCATCCCTGTCAAAAGTAAACGGTTTCAAATTTTTCTGTCAACATCATTTTTCCCCTTCTAAGAATGCAGTCACGGTACCCAAAAACTTTCAACGTTCCTATAGCTTCGATTTTTTCACATGACGACAAAAGAATCACTTTTTTGGCTCAAATTAATTAACCTTTGCACGCGAAGGCGAGATAAAAAAAAAATCATTCTCGACATTCTATATCGGGGAGAGATCTTTGTATCAGAATTCACATCGCTATATAGCACGAGACTTTTAGCAACGATCAACCTCTCGTGCGTCAGCGTTTTTCCAAGAATATTTCAACCTCCTCAGTAACGTATTCCATTAGTCAGAAGGTGACGAAAATTGGTCAGCAATCAACGGACGACTTCGACAGAGACACACGAAAGTTAGATGGGAAACTTAACCCCAAAATTTAGTGAACATAACCGCACAATGTACGTTTTTTGTTTTCTTCTATACAAAAAGAGTCGTGATTTTTAATGCTTGAAACGAGATTCTTTCGTCAGCAGTGTGCTGTGACACGATGCGTCGGGTTTGATGCCAGTTTTTTTCGGAAAATAATTTTTGGACGACTTCTACACTGTCGAGTATCGTATAGTATAAGCTTGCACAGCGATATATCAAAAAATGTCAAATATTCGAGAACTGAAAGAATCTACATACCTCAAAGAGAAATGTAAAAATGTTAACAGCTACGACGTTAAACACTTGCACTTTCTGGAAAAATGTCGAATTCAGGTACTCCTGCAGCGAAGTGTGCACGTTTACTTGGAGTGACAGAAATTACGAGCAGCCCGAAACACGTGCATAAGCGTCTATATCTATCGATCCGTTGGCGACCGAACGAGTGACACAATAAATAAAAAAGGTTGTCCTTACACACACGAATTTAAGAAACTCTTTACTCCTTTGTCCAATCCGCACGATTTCCACGTTTTCCTCGCACTCCGGGATTTCAAAAGTTACGTAGAAAATGACTTAAACAAGGAAAAGATACGATTTTATCGCAAGCATTGCGCAACTCGTGTTTATACGATATTTGCTGGGTCGTTTTTATCACACATTCGATTATTATTGCATTGTGCAATGTTGATCTTCATTCAACTGTGCTTTGAGCCTAAACAAATTTGACAGCATGAATCTCTAATCGGCAACGGTTTTTCACACTCGTTCACTTTTCGAAGGTTTAGAGAGAGAGAGAGCATTTTCAAGCTGATTCAATCCTCGACTTTCTTTTCACCACCTTTTCACGAACTTTAAACACCTCGTGGACCCGATCGCGCGACGAATACTGTTTCGTCACTCAACCGCTTACACAAAACTCGCGAACGCGTCTGAAATTGTAGTTTCTTGCTGACGAACCGGAATTGACCGGAATACATTCAAATCGCACCACGCTATGGTCAATCGAGAAACTATAACTGCCGGGAAATATGAAAATGGCGGGAATCACGTGGATAATTAACCGTTCAAATTTGATTATGTAATTTTCGTACTTGAAGAATAATTGAACATCAATTCGAACGTAGAGAATTTTATGAAATGAAGAAGTTACAAAAATTATAGATGGCGTTCTGAACTTTGTTTCTAATTCCGCAACTGTCTGATCCGTTACCTCAGGTCTTTTTGGCGCTCCACTCTATTCTTATGTTTTTGAGTTTTTCCCAAAGTGCTTTGAGGGTTTTTGAAGAATGAAGCTTTTTTCATAAAAAAACCAGAAAAAATGATTTTTTCTTGAAAGTTGTAATGATATGATGTCGAAATTCCACATTTCGACAACTGTTTCAAGTTCAAAGAATAACGTGGTCAAAAAACACGTTGAAAAAATTCTGAAAAACTATACGAAACACCGTATAAAGAGCATGTGTACAAAAAACGTTTATGTCAGTAATTTTCTTTTATTTACTCTTTGTGATAATGGATTTATTTGCATAGCGACAATGAATAATTTATTTTGAAAAAGTTGAGACTCTAGCGCGACAACGCGATGCTTTTTTTCGTAAAATTATAAACAAAGTGTATTTGTATCATTATTTAAGTAGTTATAATTGTTTTCGTATGTACAATATCGTATTTATTTTTTCCTAAATAAAAACTATTTGCTAAGTCGCCCCTTTATTTCTCTTGCATCTTATTATTCATTTTATGATCTATAAATGCGCGAGTCGAAAATTCTCGGTCCTCTCGTCGGTGGAATCGTCGTCGTTTTTAGTTTTCGTCTCGTTAATATACATAAAATAATATACATTCAGTACGATGCAATGTACAATTATTGATAAATTTAATTATTAAGCTACAAGGGCAATGAGTCATTAAATTTTCTTACACGAATGCTTAATTCCATTGTTTTCAAAACATTAAAAATAGAAGCTTACAAAGTTTAATCAATTCCGACTTCCACGAGCAATAATTTAAAGCAATAATCGACTTTCGAATAAAATTCGATGATTTACATTTTGCAAAGTGCTTTATACAAGCGAACATTCGAAGGACAAAATTATGGACGTTTTTAGTATTAAATTTGTAAAAAAAATGTTCGTTGATTGTCGAATCTCCAAAATTTCCTGATATTTTTTCCCGTTTTTTTCTAATCACTTATTTTCCATTTCATTGTTAATTATGATTACATGCAGCGCAATTATGACCAATAGACGAAACAATCGGCATGTGAAAAACAATAACAAAACGCATAATTCGTTGTACTACTTGAAATTCAACATATACAGATATAAAGATGGTCTGTAAAAAAATATTTCTGTACGAATATTTATACATATAGCTAGTTTTCAATATAAAATAACGCATAAATGAAATCCTCGCGAAAATCATCAAGATTATAGAAAAGAATTCTCTATTACCCAAGCTTAGTTTGAACGCGAACTGCGTGAAGCTTTACATGCTTAATTTATTAATTGTTTTGTATCGATTCGTGAAGCAGTTTCACGAATGATTTGCGACGGAAAATTATTTCATTTGCACAACGATTAATCATTATAACAAGCGATTATTCAATCGATGAAAGCTTGGACTTAAAAGCCTTTCAAGTTTCCTCGTTATGGAGATTTTTTGGCCAACTGATTATGCAATTTCAATGATCAAGTCATCTGCGAGTAGATAAAACCTGTGGCTAATTGCTTGAACAATAATTAACCTAATGAACTAAATTTCAGTCATTTTTTCTATTTAGGCATATTGTGATTTCGAGATATGAAATATTCATGTCATTATGGGAGCGAGCTAAATCTGGTTTTGAAACAACACAACTTTCATTAAATCGGAGTGAAAATTAAAATGTTTGTCGGCGTTCCAGCTTCGTTATCGACAATAAAAAAACATCAATATAGAATGATTAGCTTGAGTTTTACAATAATAATACTGATTCAATCGACACACCGGTTACTTTGTCTTTCGATGATGACAAAATTAGTTCCCTCGTTTATTAGAAGGAAAAAAATACTCCAAGCGGATATTTATAAAGATAAAAAATGAAGTGAAAAAGAAAGCATGAATGAGAACGATGAACTACACAACCTCCTCTGTCTATCTGATCATTCGAAAAATTCTCATGGCCCACGAAGTACTTCGCAGTTTATGGTTTTTTTTCGATTATTGCGAGATTCTACAAGATTTCAGAACCAGTTTAATGATTTTTGAGATAATCTTCATTGCATTGTCACTTTAAATCGAAGATCACCGAGTCGTCGCATTTTCGCAGTGTCTCTTCTGTTTTTCTCATGAAAACGGTTTTATCGTTTTTAATACTTAAAAAAAAAGAAAATACTATTTACATAGCAATGTACACCCTTTACAGATTATTTCTGTACGCGAATGAGTCAATATATTCTTATTTCTTTCTCCTACTTTTTCAATGCATCATCTTGTGGAGTTTTAAAATTTTTCCTAATCGTTGCTTCGCCGTTTTCATACCCTTTCGTGGTTTGCGTTCTGGAAAAATTGATACGTTCGCATATTTTTAAAAATCGACCGATAAAATATATTATAAAAAATGTAAAATAATAAAATGTTGAAGAAATTTGATGAAATACCGATCTTACCGACAGGGATTGGCGCTGCTAATTTAGCTTTGACGTCTTTGAGTCGATTGGGACTGGTCAAAATAGAACCGTAACCAATCAGAGGTTTTGCGAGTTCCTCGACTGGAAGTGGCGGCGGAGGCGGCGGAGGTTCAACAATTACTGGTATTTCCTTTTTCTGCTTTTTGTACGTTCGTTTTGCTGCCGTCTGTCGAAAATATTTAATGAACGTACAATTGCTGAGCATGAAATGCGAAATTTGCAAAATACCGAGACGAAGAGATTGAGAATTAGAAAGATTTTAATGGTACAGAAGTTTGCATGAACCAAAGCGTATTATATTAAAATAAAAACAAGTGTTGGGCTGCAAAAATACAAACTTCAACTCCACAAATTTCAACCTAGAATTCGTAGGAAGCTTCAAACGTATCAAAATAATGTTGATTTTCTTCGGTTATGTTAAAAATGCCTACCGCTCGTTTTTTGCTCTCTTTTTTCACGTTCTGCTCCGAAAAATCGTCCTGATTGCGATTAGGTGCGAAAGAAACAAGTAAGTTAATAACGGATGGTATGAAAAAATGATGATTTTTGTGTTTCTCATGTTTTTAGTCAAACGCTTACCGCCTGTTTAGCTCTTTTCGCAGCTGCAGCTTCGAGTCCTTTCTCCACTGATGTTTTCTTCACTCCTTCTCGAGCTGGCCTGTTCGTTTTTGGAAGAAGGGGACCGACTCGAGCTTTCGGATTCCAGGCTTCGTCCACTCGTCTCTTTCCTCGAGGCTTGAAAATGTATTCCTCGTCGTCTGAAGCGTCTAACGTTGGGTAAACTGCGGAATTATAATATTTTCCATTTATTAAGAAAATTTCAATTCGGACTAATAACGGATTCAACGAAAAATGAATTCCGCAAGTTTCTGTAACAAAAACGTAAATTTTGTTGTGCAGGCGAATAAAAATTCGAATAATACTAATAATTAATCACTTGCGTCGAAACCTGTGAATTGAAAATTAAATTTGAAAGTTGAAAATTTGAGGCGATCAATTAAAAAATTAGAAACTCACTAAAATCTTCATCCTGATGGACTTTGTCTATATTTTCTATCGACTGATCATCCTCATCTTCCTCGTGTCCAGATTTACTCGATTTGGTTGATTTTTCCGGACTCTCGGAGGTCGTGGAATAACATTGTGCACTGAAGGACAGCATCCCCGCAATGGCTTCCCTCGTCGATGGTGATGCCCTGCCAGAACTGGCCGTTTTCAATTTATAAATACTAAGACATCGAGAAAACAATATTTTTAACTACCCAACCGTTCCTGATAAAAAAACATGATCCGAAAAATACATAAATTACTACGGATAAGAATGTAATTCTACCGTTTCTTTAGCACTGTTCAAATACAAAAAAAGGTAGAATTATTTTGTTTCTTATTAGACAATTATTTACTTTCCTTGCACGATTCCAATCTTTACTCATCTATTCACTCACCCGATCGGCGGTGCTGGTACCGTTTGTCCTGGCGTGGGATTCGTTGCTGATGCTCTGAAATGATAATCGATTATGAAGATTTTGTGAAATCGATATTGTTCAAGGTGTTTCAAGAAAAAATTCAATTTCTTTTCCACGAAACTCGATGATTGTAACTTATTTTGGTCGCACAATAATGAATAAATAACTTACGGGACTTCCAAGCGTTGGGTACCTGCAGGTAACGCATAAGCCGAAGCTTTCAAAAGTTCTTCGATGCCATTTTTCGGAGCTTCGCTCAGAACATCGACTCCAGCTTGGATAATTTTTTTGACTTTTTTATTACCAGGAGTTTTTGTAGATTTTTTTCTTTTAGGATTTTCGTCAATGGTAAAACCATCATAATCACTTTCATTGCTACCATCGTGAAAATCATAAACGGAAGTTTGTTTCCACGTCAATTCCTTGGTGGTAGGGACTCTCTGATCGATAGCAAAATTACTATGAATGTTAACGTCGTCGTTGGTACTTCTAACGACTTCTTTGTCTCCAAGTTTAAATCTTATGACTGTCGGACTTTGTTTTCCCTGTTTGAGGGACCTCTTCTTTTTCATAATACCAGTCGATTTTTTCTGTACTCTTGTAGAATTGTTTTTTGGTACCGGCGGAGGTTTCGGTAAAGTTATTTTGAGTGGTGGCCTTATTTGTGGCTTTTCCTGATTTGTAGGCTCCGCTTTTTTCGATGCAGTGCTTTTGAGATTCGTCGAAAATGTGTTTGCCGCCATACGATCAACGACGTCGTAATTAACAAAATCCTTATTTATCGGTCGCTTCTTTTTTCTTTTACTTTCACGCTCCGGTTTCGGTGGGTTCAAAGAAATCAAATAACGTTCCGCGTGTCTTATCTCTTTGCTCATATCTTTCAACAATTTTTGACTGTTCACCGTTTCTGGAATTTGACTCCGACTTATCATGTTGTACTGTAACAATTCAAACACCAATTAAAACTTCTTCGTACAAATCGAATCTAATTTGCACTTTACCAATGTTTCACTCACATCCTTATCCGTGTTCCATTGCTTCAAAATGGCAAGCAACGCTTTGATGCCTTGCAAGAAATAAGCCGGGCACTTTTTTTCCTCCTCATTCAATTCACGAAGCTCCTTCAATAGTTTCTTCGCTGCAAACCAATTTACTGTCTCGAAACCGGGGTATTGAAATTTTTTGGGGGTTTTGATTTTTTTTTCCAGTTCGTAGATTCTAGAAAAATGTTCATGTCCATTGATATCACATTATTACCGTATTTTAGAATCTCTTTTTTACATATTTCATTAAAAGAACAAGCGTCAAAGAGAACCTACTGAATTTGCATAGGAATGTTGAGACCGTGAAGAAAATTCCCTCCAAAAACGAGGGAGTCAATGGGTGTGAGTACAGCATGGATCCATCCAGTTGGGATCATCATGGTTTGTCCCTGTTTAATGGTACATTTGTAACAAGCATCGACTTGATCCCCGAAGAAAGTTTCGCTCTGTGCAGCGCTGCACATCCATTGTTGATAAAGTTGCAAATTGGCTGGCGTCGGTTTGATGAGATAGAAAATTTTTTCACCATGTAAAACGTGGTACCACACCGAGGTGCCTCCGAAATCAATGTGAAAGTCTGTAAAGCTATCTTTCACACCCATGAGACAGTACTTTTGAACTTCGGGCAGTTTCAATTCGCTGTCTTCGGGCCAATCTCGCGGCCACACGGAATTTACCCAATCGAGCTTTCTCGCTATGTAAGGTGCCTCGATCATCGGCGAAAGACTGCAATTTTTTCAGTATCAACACAATTTTCTATTATTCATTAATAATTTTTTCGCTTTTCTTTGGCTTTTTGTTTTGCTTGTTTTTCAAGCCGTGCAAACCAAAAGTTTCAATATTTTAAATACCCTGTATTCGTAAATTCAAGACTTATCACGTTGAAGACTCGCGTTCTGCAAGGATCGTTGTAATACTCGACGAAATCTCGCAATTTCATCCGTAAGTCACTCTGTCTTGTCACATCTATTACATCCATTTCACGGTCGCCACCTTTGGAATTTAAAAAAAAAGTTTTCAATAATTAAGGGTCTACAAAATACTCTAAAGGTGCCTGTCCACGTGAGAGTAAAGTTGCTCTCGAGAGTAGTACTCGCCAGTGGACACGCTGCCGAGAGTAACTGCAGGCGTGTTACTCTCAGTCGTGAGAGTACTCTCGAGAGCAACTTTTAGAATTTACTCTCACGTGGACAGGCACCTTAAGGCTGAAATATGATGGAGTCTTTGTCAAATGTTCTTTATCGTTAATCCTTGTATATACAAGTTAATTAATTTCGTCACCTATGTAACTTTCCACGTCATAAACACTGAAATTGGGTGGTGGGACAACCATATCCAAACCATCCTTTCCATCGATAATAATGGGTGTCTCAAAACCATTATTTTGCAGATATTCCAATGTCAATTGTTGCCCCCTGACGTGCTTTACAACGTCATCAGCTTTTGGGAAGTTCCTTGATTTTAATTCTCTCACAAAGACAGCAGTTCCAGTCTGAACTGGTTTCCCATCCGCATCGGGTTCTGCATACTCATGACGATGCCAGTTTCTCTGGACTTTCACTACAAATTGATTAAATCAAATATTTAATGAGATGCAAAATTTGGAACACAAAAAATAACTTATTAATTCGAATCCCAATTATTCGTTGCAAAACAATTAAATTGTCAAAACTCACTTATGGATGGCCCACATGTAGTTTCACACTCTGGACAATGATATTTGTCCAAATCTGTTGACATATATTCTTTGACAGCGACACACCTTAAATCCAAAACACAGCAATATTTTGAACCTTGATTTTGAAAGATTTTTTCAAAAGATGGAGGAATTCAAATAAATATTGAGGAAATCAAAATTACATTATGTGAGGAACATGTATGAAATGAAAAAGAAACTGCGGGGGCAAAAGTGCATCGTGTATACGTAGTTGTGATAGGTTATGTCATTGACAACAATAACATTGTGAGCTCGAAACGGGGAACTACCCTTGGAATTGTCACAAAAATTTCGCAGGGATTAAACATGTAAAGTGCGATGTTCAATGAAATAGCGTAAATCATTGAGAATAGAAGATTAAAAACAACACAAATTTGGAGTATGTTGTCCAAAGTTTGGCATTATGTTGATCAATAAACATAAGTTTAATTCGTTTCATTTTCAATTGCAAACTTACCCGCCGTGATACCATTTTTTGCACACATCACATTGTATCATAAACTGTTCAGTATCGTAAGTAATACCGCAAAAACAATAATTAACTTGCAAATCCATATTATTTTTTTGGTTACTTTTTCGAGCGCAAAGCTTGGGACTTCGATTTTTTTGGCTCGCGCGTTGTGTTAATGTTTGCGTCGTCGGAAATTAGTTTCGATATTTCGATTAATCAATGCTTCGATATATCGCAATTTCTAAAATGACACTCGAGACTGTTTTATCAACGATTGGAAACAGATATTCTATTTATTTTATTATTTTTGAATCGGATGTTCGTTTATATTTGAAAAATTTGAAAAAATCATTCAATGTGATGTCAGTTGATTTATTCCGAATTATTAGTAATTATATCTTCCGAAACCTAATTACAGCGTAAATGGTTGATCATTGTTACGAAATTGAATGTCTGCTCATCAGTGGGTATGGCGCATATATTACCCACCGTGCATATTATTCCCCATTGAAGTTTTGCATTGGCATCACTGGGCTTGAACACGAAGATTCATAGAGAGGAATGATACTGATAGAAAATATTTTTCTGTTTTACCATTCGTTATAAGTATTAATGAATTTAGTACAGGTAGAGCGTCGAGTTGTATTTTTTCGAGTCAGCAGTGCTGATCACTCGCTAATTCAAATATTGAAGTGCTGCATGAGCACTTCAATATGAATTAGTACGATTAAAGAAAATCGCGTTGGATTTTTATTACGGGAATAATAAATATTCACATATATGTACATCAGTCATGCACTTACAGTTTGTATATACACATGTGACTTGATGAATCGAATATATTTATTTAACATTCACTTTTGTTTACCAAGGAACATTTTTGAACATATGTACATCCATATATATAATATAACATTATATGTGTATATCTGTCGGAATTTTTGTCTAGCGAAGCACGAATTTTGCGTTTAACTATGATAACGCGTCTCTTTATTGTTCAACGAATAATGTGTACGCCGAGATTCAAAACGATAAAAGTTGTTATTAATCTCTCTGTGAACAACAAAAGATGAACTATGGGGAATTTGCGCCGTCCAAATTCCCAATCGACAAAAAAATATATAGAAATCAATGGAAAAACAATCGTCAAAATAATATATAGACATGGCGATGGGGAATTTGCAAGGCGCAAATTCCTAATCGTCATGTCGCAAATAAAAAAATATTAATTAAAATTTGATAAAAATACCTTAATATATAAATATTAGAGCGCCACAAATAATGTATAATTTTAATGGATGATCATAATTTATTCAACGGTTCGGTACATACAATTTTGTGTATTGATAATTATGGCAATTAATCGGTGAATATTTACGAATGGATTTTGGATAATTCGTTCAGTTTGTTTTCGTTCTTCACGTGTTTACGTTTTCACGCGTTTACGCTTGGTCGTGTTCGGACTATTCGCTATAGTAGCAGAGCAGAGTGGGGATAGAGGCGTTCGGTCAGCCAGCGGGAGAGAGGGGTGACGGGCGGCACCGGGCGGAGCTCGAGACAGGGGAGAGGCGCAGGCGCAACATGATTCGCTTCACTCACGTCGCTCGGCCCGCTCGGCGCGCACAGGAAGGGGGAGCTCCGGCCCGAGGGCTGGACAGGAGAGAGGCGCACACGTTTCGCTTTTCGCTTCACTCACCGCCCGGCGGGCGTAGGGTGAAGAATCGTGCGGTACGTGAGCGTTCCGTTATTGCTAGGCATTGTACATTCCAGTGCATTGAGAAAACGGGGCACGAAATACGACACGTGGAATCCTACTTTATCCTGAATGACTAAAATAATCTTTTTTTACGATTTAATTTTTTTCAATCAATCGATAAACAAATAAAATAGAAACCAATAAAAATTGGTAGCGGTCATAATTTTATCAATTATTGTAGCTTTAACAATTATTTCATAATTTTAACAGTAAATTCAATCTCGCTGAAGCAACTGATCGGTCATCTAAATTACAAAATAAAAGAACTTAAGATCGTGCGAATCGATAAAAGACAGGAAAACACAACGTAACGAATATTAAAGTTGAAATTTAATAAAAAATAATTATTCGCTCCTTGTCAATATACATTTTTTTTCTTTATTCTGAGATTCCTATTTTTGACGCAACTATATAGATAAGTCGATAGGGAAGTCCTCGCACTCGATGTTATTATTATTACAAAATTTGCACATGAATGAGTATTTATAAAATTTTGGTAATTCGTGAAAAATAGTATCGAGGCAAGGGCCAGTAACAGAAAGAGTTTAGTGACGCCTGTAACATAGCTTCGAGAATCTTGTGTATGCTCGCACGCGCGCGTGTCCGCAAGCGAGCTAAGATGCAAGCATACCCCGAGCAACGCAACGCAAAGCAAAGCACCTAACGCACGGTCCTAAAGCCATGGGGTTGTCGGCAAGCGAAGACGGACAGTCAGTAAATCTACTCCATAGCGGATAGTTTGACACAGTTCCGAGCTCGATACAGTTTCTGTATCACTTTGAAGTCGCGCAGGCAAGATTCCATGCAGATAAGTCGGAGTTGCAAACGCTGCACGCTAAGCAACGCACGCAACGCGTATAACCGCAGCTATGTACAGCATTACGAATAGTTTTTACTAGTCAAATGCTAACAATAGGACGCGAGCAACCGACCACGCGTGCACGCACGCGGGCACACTCGATATTCTCTATGAAACGGTGGTACAGGTTTTGTCACTACAATTGTTTCTGTTACTCGACATATTGGCTTATCCATTTGCGCAAAAACGGTTTTCTGGGGAAAAAACCTAGGGAAGAGTAGGTAAAGAAGAGCCCTCTCTGAAAATGGGGACATTTTTTTTCGTTTATGTTAATTTTCGTATTCAATCGGTCGTACAATTAAATAACGAATTTTTTCTCTCGCGTCGGTATAAAGTTAAATTTTTGGTGAATAAAAACCCAAGTTCGTTCTCGAAAAAAAGACCAGCGGAAATATAACTTTGTGATAATGAATCGCGATTACGATTTTCTGCGATACGGTGAAGTGATAACAAAAGTTAAAGGTGAAATGATAAATTCCAAACATGGGAGGACGAAAAAACATTGGAAGAAAAGTGTGTTGAAAATATGTGGAAAGTTCTTTATGATCAGAACCATGGAGCAGCAGGATAAGAGAATCGTAGAGGCAAAGGGAAAGCGAAAGGATCGTGGAGGAAGACCGAGAGGGAGAGGATCGTCGAGGACAACGCAGTCGCAAGGATCGCGAGAGAAAAAGGTAGGAAGAAGATCGAGGCCTGCTGTTCCTGTAACCGTGAGTAACTACACCAACGATTTTTTTTTTAAATACGAGTGCGCGAAATATGAAAAATGATTTTCATATTACAAATGTAGACATTCTGCCGATCGAATGATCAAAACACGTGAACGTCAGGATGACGTTTGGATATTTCATGGAAGTATTTTTTTCAAATAATGAACCGTTAGATATAATATTTTCATATTATTTATTTTCATGATACAGTCTTTGCGATTTATAGATTTACGAATAGAATGTTTTGCAGAGTTGATATATGGTGGTAGTTATGCAAATTTTCGTGGAAATGTTTCTGGTAAAGATGTAAATGCGTCTTTACTCGACTGTCAACAAAGTTGAGAATCTCTGTCGTCGTTTTTTTTTCTTCAAGTGCTCATGCAGCACTTCAATATTTGAATTAGCGAGTGATCAGCGCTGCTGACTCCAAAAAATACAACCCGACGCTCTATCTGTATACTACATATTCATTAATACTTATAACGAATGATAAAACAGAAAAATATTTTCTATTAGTATCATGCCTCTCTATGAATCTTCGTTCTTCGTGTTCAAGCCCAGTGATGCCAATGCAAAATTTCAATGGGGAATATGCACGGTGGGTAATATGCGCCCATACCCGATTTGGAGTCAGTTTTCAGTTATTCAGTTTATAACCGTCTATTGAGTCGATCAGCTGCAACATGGAGAGTTGAACGAGAAACATGTCATAAATAGCTGCTATATTCGGTTTTTATTGTTATTAAAATACCGGTCAAGAGTACTTAATATAACAGTTCAATATGTTATCGGAAGTAGATGTTTTTATCAGCAATTATACTCTCGTTGATCCTGAAGTTTATCAACTTTGGGTCGATGGACATTCGTGTAAGAATTTAAAAAAAAATCTTTCGTTTCAAACGAATTTCATTTTAAACGATGAAACGAACCAGCCCCGTCTTTCACCCCGTCTTTAAATGTCGTTATTTAATTTATTGTGCATTTTTTTAATGCAGTAAAATGAAGTAATCTGTATGAATCTATATAAATCCATTTAATTCAAACATTTCTCTGTAACGAATAACCATAAAGTTGAATTGACAAATTTTTATTTTTTCTCATTAGCCAGTGACGCTGTTAGTATTTTACATCAAAGAGGAATATGTCAGCAAACGAGCGCCCCGATTGATTTAGTTGCTTCAGATGTTCTGGATCATTATCGTACTTACTCTCTTCTTGAGAAATTGCTTCAAACACCTACAAAATTGGCAAGCGAGCAGCTGGCTTTTCAAATAGAGCCTCAAACTAGTCACATGTTGATTGAAATGTAAGAATCGTGAACTTGGACAACCAAATTATTTGAATTCTCTAAGAAATATTTTGCGTCACAATGTATTTATAACAAACGTGCATAATTCAATACTTATTTTTTCTTATTTTGGACTTTCAGGTATTATGAATTCGATGACGCAGTTGTAAGAGAATTGTTGGGCAAAAAGCTTACATCCAAGAGCAGAAAAGATATGGATGAAGTGGCAGAAAAAACAGGAGTCACTTTGAAGAGTTGTAGAAGACAGTACGACAATGTCAAAAGAGTTTTCAAAGTCGTTGAAGATTTACCAGGTTCTTTGGTCACAAATATAAAACAACATTTTTTACTACCTGAAGATTTGGCTAAGTGAGATATCAATTATTGATCTTCTTTTCCATATTATATTGCACAAATTTAAATGTTTATTTCACCACGTTGCAGACGTTACGCAGCTGTAGTTTTCATCGCGTGTCTAAGATTTGAAATGAACAAACGGAAATTGCAGTTTCTCACGTTTCCCGATCTCTATCACTGTGCAAATGTCATGATGGCATCGTGGTCTTATCGCTACACAGGATCGGAATATTTTGATACAGATTTGGACAAGGAATTCCTTCTCGAGTTACCAGAGTGTCGAGTCTTGCTGGAGAACGATAAGCATCATAAGCAGTGCGTTTTATTTGTAGACTTATTCATTTTTAAGAATTTTTAAAAATACGTTTATCATTCAAATTACATGTCTTGTATTTTGGTGACAAACAATCTTCGATTTTCAATATTTATTACCTTCTCTGAAAAGTGGAAATTTTCAGCCTCGTTTGCATCAAAGTGAAGCCCACGCTCCTGGATCGTTCGTATCAAGAATTAGACACGAACTTCCGATCTTACTCGAGGTCTATATTAGGCATTGGCTGTAATCTTCATCGGTCGCGAGAATTGAGATTTTTCTTCCTCGAATTGGTCGAAAGATGCATAGAACCGTGGCGACAAGCAAATTGGTCTCACACAGATTTACGAAACTTCTTGGCTGCATACACGCAATGTGCTCTCGACATGGATGTACTTAGGCAAGTGATAAATTTTAAAAAACCGAACAATTTTTCTCCAACAACGCAAATATAAATATCAAGGAAGTTTATTTAATATTTTTTTCTATAAAGACCATCCGTAAATTGAATTGACGCAGCGGCCGCATTTACGTGTCAGGGAGCCGTTCATACTCAATTTATTTATTCATTCAACAGGGAAAGTGTTCTTCGAGACGCTTTCGAGCGCTACATGAAAGTCGTGTCGAGTTGTCTTCTACGAATGTATCACACGTGACAACTGGTAGTTAACGAAGTGAGCAGCGGTAGAGGAGTTAGGAAAATGTATAAGGATCGAAGTCGAAGAAGTACACGATAAAAAAATGATCATATATTACAATTTATTTTCATATTTTGTTGTTTTTTTTTCAGTTTTTTTCTTTGATTTCTTTGTTATTTGTTTTTTGCTGGTAATAACTCGATAAATCGTTCGTTTTTGTTTTTCTCAATCTCGTATGTTCTCTGTAATAAATAACGCTGACAGCGAGGAAGGAGAGTTTATACCGACGTTCCGTACGTGTTTCCTTGCCCGATATCGACATAATATTTACTTAACTACGACTATTACATCAACACGCTAGACCGATCGAGATTTGTGTTTATTTTGTATTTTCTTTCGAGCTCTATATCGTGCAAAAATGTACACACAGTATTCATTGGATTTTTCATACGTTTCGCTAATAAGAGCAAAAGATTTTAAGCGTGGCGGCCTCGGCGTGTCGATGTTCAATGACTTGAGTTTTTTTTTTACTTATGTTTTTACAGCCGCATTCCAGTTCGAGTTTTTTTTTGTATTTGTAATTTTCTAGCCCTTCTAATACCGATGTATATGATACATCGATCTATCCCAATCTATGATTTTCGCCAAATCAACCAACAGTTCGATTTTTCGACATAATCTTTGAGTGTACTCGCTTTTTTTTATATCAAGACTCAGTTGACGGATTGTCTTTAAAATTAACTGGCAATAATTCGACATGGATGACGATTTTCGAATTAAACGTTAACAGAAAATGAATCGTTCGTACTGATCACGATTGTCGTCCGATAACAATTGTTGTAGAGGGATTTTTCGATTTTTCTTTGTTTTCAAACTATTTTTCATTCGAGTGCCAACGAATAATCGACGCTATCGGGATAAAAGCAGCACCAACAGAGATTTTGATGATCCGACGTCATACACGATCCATTAAGGGTATCAATGGATGTACAGATTTTAAAATTATTATTATTATTATTCAATTTGGCTACTGCGATACACCCAATATTTTATTCACGGTCATTACGATATCTTCCTTTCGTGGCAAAGCGATTGCCTCTAAGCTTTTAGTATACGGCATTGGTGTATCAACACCAGTCACACGAATCACCGGCGCATCAAGGTGGAAAAAGGCTTCGCCTGGAAAATGAGAAAAAAAAATGTGATGAACGTTTTTAAATATGAACGATTTAATTAAACTTTGAAGGAATATGCTGTATTTAACGGAGAAACGAAAAGTTGGACCTATCTTATGTCACAGAAACATTTGTTCAATTTTTCTAAGACGAATTTACACACTAGATGTGGAAACATGAAAAAAATAGGGCTTTGGCAATTTTTTAATTATGAAATCGGAGACGTTTGATAATAAATGGTTAATTATTATTTAGAAGATATGAAAAAATAGCGAAGAATAAAGCATCGTTAACCATGTGAAGGATCGAAAGGCAATTCAATTTTTTAGTGAAAAAACAATTTTTTGTTATGAAAAAAACAAAGCGGCATTCAGTTATCAATTGTTATAATTGAATGAGAAAAACATTTTATTCTAAAAAGAAGATTGTGATCGAATTAGAGTGTTCACATTTAGCGAATTTAATTATTGAGATTTAGAGTTGAAATTTATTAAACAGCCATTGTTAAGGATTTGAATACAAAATAATGTGAATTCAGTGTGCCCCTCGAGTCCAACTCAATGTGCAAATAAAAATGTCAATCAACATCTGAATTCTTATTGAAACTTCAGCAATCAGATGATTTTTTTAAATGAACTTGGTGAGAAAACAGTTCACACTTACTTTCCATGATTCTGGCACAAATTTCAGCACCAATACCGGACTGGGGCCAGCCCTGTTCGACGGTAATAACATGATGAGTTTTGACGACTGATTTTAAAATTGTTTCGGTATCAAGAGGCCTGAGTGAACGAAGATTAATGACTTCAGCCTCGATGCCTTTGCCGGCTAATTCATTGGCAGCTTCGAGCGCCTGTTCCACTCCCTTGGAATGTGAGATGAGAGTAACGTGTTTGCCAGCGCGTTCGATTTTTGCTTTGCCAATCGGTAAGACGAAATCCTTTGACAATACTTCGTCCGAGACTGGATATTGGACACCGTAGAGCAGTTCATTTTCCAATACTACCACCGGGTCAGGATCACGTATGGCTGCTTTCAAAAGACCCTTAGCATCTTCGCTGGTATAAGGGGAGACAACTTTCAATCCTGGACAGTGACTGTACCAAGCTCCAAAACACTGCGAATGTTGAGCACCCACTCCTGCTGCTGCTCCGTTCGGTCCACGAAACACTATCGGTACATTGACTCTTCCAGCTGACATGTAAAATGTTTTTGCCGCTGAATTGATTATCTGATCAATAGCTTGCATTGAAAAATTGTACGTCATGAATTCGCACACCGGACGTAGACCAGCCTGGAAATCATTTTTACTGGAATTTATGAAATTCTCAAAATATTCAGGAAAAAACTTATGTTTAATCCGTTTAATTTTCAAAGATGATAGCACAAGCTTTGAAAAAAGCAATTACACCATTCCAACACACTTTCCTGTATTTTTAACTTACCATACAACTTTTGAAACTTATTGATATCCAAAATAAAACTTTAGTGAATCTTTTACAAGGCAAAATTTGTTTTGATCAGGAAAAATATTTGAATTCTCTTGCAACTTGAAAGAAATTCTTAACTCAAAGTGTTTATTCTTCAATTTGTTGACTGAAAGAAGTTCTATTGTGTTTTTTTTTAAATCTCTTATTTACCATCGCTGCTCCTACAGCCATTCCAGTGAATCCTGATTCGGTGATAGGTGTGTCGATGACCCTTTTTTCACCGTACTTTTTCCAGAGACCCCTGGAGACTTTGTAAGCTCCGTCATAGAGGGCAACCTCTTCACCCATAAGGAAAACTTTCTCGTCTCTCTCCATTTCCTCGTCAAGTGCAGAATTGAGAGCATCTCGAACAGTCATCTAAATTTCGACAGGTAACAAAATAAAAAAAAGGAGAGAACTCGAAGATTTTTTGAGATTGACATTTTCCGAAGGTATCAGATCAGCATATATCGATTCGTATAAATAACGATAATTTACCAATTACGAGTTGCATATCGTATGACCTCTGACGCCCTTCAACACGGTTGGCTCTTATATTAGCTAACAATTTTAAACGCGCGGGCTCTCGCGGATATTTAAAAAAACGGTAAATGTTTTCAAAATCTATTTCACTTCGAAGGGGATTTGTAGAGGAAACGCTAGACAGAATTTTCATGTAGATTCGATACAGGTTAGATCGCAAGAGTAAAGTAGAACACGATGAAAGAGCCAAGAGAAACATGGAAGCGAAAAGGAAAGAAACGGATGAAAGAATGTGGAATAAAAAAACGAACGTCTTACCTGCTGTGCAGCTGCCAATTTTGAGGTGGAGAAAGAACGACGAGCAACTTGCCTTGCCACGGACTGAGTGGAAAAACAAAAACATTAATATATGATTGTCAAGAAAACTGAAGTACGAGAAAAAACGTAAGAAAAATTAATCGTTGAAGATCGCGTGATATTAAATAATCATAATGACGCGAGTGACGAGTAAAAACGTTCGGCGAGGTGAGCATTTCTAATGTTTTTCCTACGCTAGATCATTCATCATATTTACCGTGAGCATGATTATTTGTTTTTATCGAACGTAACGACGGGACCTTTCTTCAATTCACACAATTAACGCAACTCCCGTTAGGAGGGAAAAAATTAATTGAACACGCGTGGCACTTGGGAAACCCTCGTGCGTTCTCGCCTCCAGGGGCTCTGATTACGATTCTCTCGTCGACTGCGAGTCAGCACTGATTTCGTTTTTTCTTTACCATGAGGCTTACCAACAATACCACGAATTCAGCGCATGCGCTATGAATGAAGCGCGCATGCGCATCTTTAACAAAGCCAAGAGAGCCAAGGATGCACTTGGATGCACTGGGATGCACTCAAAGCATAGGATCAGTGTGTTACGAATTTTGACGAATCGTTTCGGGTATTCTCGTGGGATCGAGACAGAGTTTAAATTCCAACCGGCAGATTCCCTTCATTTCTAGCGCCGCATCAGATTCACGATGATTTATCTAATCTAGAAACAAATTACATGAAAAGTAGTTTTCTCCACTTTCTTGATGATCAAATTACATCGCCCGATACTTATCTTTTCGCAAGCATTGTGCTAACAAACCGGTAATGAAAACAAAACAAAATATTTCAGCCCCTCATATACTAGCCATTTTTGTTACAATTATCGAAGATGACAATGCGTGAAATTTAGCTTTTTTTTAATACAATAAACTGCCACAGTGGACGACCGGTGTCAAAAAAACATACCCCGTACTCGAAAAATATTTTTTCTTTCTTTGTTTGGAGGGGAAAGCAAGTTAAAGTGTTATAAAATGCAATGAACTTGTCCGAAGGATTCCAGAATACATCAGAGTGTGATAATTAAAGAAAATGGATTGGAAACAAATATTTTTCAACATCTCCAAAAGAACCGGAAAATGACCGAAAGTCGGGAGAGTAAGCTGTACGGGGGCGATTCTTGAAGAATTTTCAACATAGTCCGGAGGAAAAATTCTTGCAAACGTTTTGTTTTTTTATTATGTACACATATATATGACGCGCCACTCGTCGCTCGCGCTACATTCTGCTCGTACACTTTCGTAACACTTGTCGCGGTGCAATAAAAGCGTTTGATATTTGATATTGTTCATAAAATGCATTTCGAGACAAAATAAGAAGAAAATATTAAAAAAAAAAAACGGTCAAATAAATAACGATAACAATGGTAATAAGAATAATAACATGAGTGAGTGAAAAATTCGTATAAGCTGCTCGTAGATCTCGTACAGATGCACAGCGTGTTTTCTTTCGTTATTTTTTTCCTTCTAGTGTTTTCGTCACATTAAAAACGAATGATCGTAATGGCATATGTGTGAGATAGGCTTGGATATTGAGTGTTATTTAACTACGAATCGTGCGAATGAGCGAGAGATATACATAGATATATAGTAAAAAAGTAAATGACAATGATATTTCGCACAGCGTGAGGATTAGATAAGATTGGAGAGTGAGACGACATGAGATCGTTCAAGTTGTGATATGCGTGATCGTTATTTTCTTTTTTCACCGGAAATGTAAGCGGCATGCCGAATGAAACCGTTCGTCGTACGAGAAGGTAGTGTCTGTATACATGTATAAATGAATTTATGCATGTTTAAATTGGAGCGATGCTTTAGAGGATTTGCCTACAGTTTTTCTCCCCGATAATGCCAATGTAGAGATTCCAGATCAGTCAAAATCGTATTGCAAATGAATTTGGATTGGTGAATCGAAGAAAAAAAATACTATTGAAAAATTGGCATTTTTGACCGAGTACTAAAATAGAGAAAACGTTACATTTCGTTTATTGAAGCTCACCTAATGTCCTCTAAAATATGCTTACATAAAAAAATGTCACAAATACATGTATAGTAGGACACACAAAAATGCGAGAGATCCTTTTTGCCGTGTATCCACCGTGCCGTTAGTTTCTTTTCGTTTAATTTTTTTTCCACACGTCTTTTTTATTAACGAGAGAACAACAATTGAGTAAAATTCAAATGTGCTGAAGAACACCTGGCTAGGAGTTAGAATCGTTTCTTTCAAACGCATGGATTGAATTATTCGTCTTTCGTAAGTTATTTTGTTTTTTATTTTCTCTTCTCTTTTCTTTCGTTTCGTTCATATTATTATTTTCATATTTGATTCGTTACTTGGAGCTTTTTTATTTTCATTGACAAAGACGACAGAAAACGCAATAATGGAGAAGAAGAAGAAGAAGAAGAAGAAGAAGAAGTAGAAGTAGAATAAAATCGAAATTTTTGAGATATTAGAAGTGCAAGGAACTACATAATTAGTTTAATCGTCGAAGAGCGAAAAAGAGTTTCGATCGTCACGGTTGGAAACCGCTGTTCTTCGTCTTTTTCTAAAGTCTAATGAAACTATGCTTTTACAGATTAATAACAGCATTTCGACGATAGTAAGTATAGTAATGATAATCATGATAATCGTAACGACCCTAGAACTCATCGTCATTTTAATCTTCTTTCTTATTCGTTTTTTCTTTTCTTGATTTTTCAGAATTTCTATAGTTTAGTACATAATAATTTAGCTTCGTTTTTATTTACCGTTTTTTTTTCCGTCTTTAGGTCACTTTTATTTTGCATTTTTTATCTCGCTTCTTGAAACTCAAATTTTTTGCCATATTCACTCATTATTTAACACGACGATTTTCAATTAACCTGTTCGATACAATATGCAGCGTTATTTACTCACGTATGTCTGTGTGTCTACATATATTTCTTGCCAATCAAATACATATATGTTTATACACATAAATATAGATACATGTACACACACATACATACGATTCGTTGCCGAAGTAATTAGAATCTAAAGAAATCTATCGGTGCTTCGATGCAAGGCCAATTTCACTTACTTACGGTCAGTCTAAACTTTGTACAGGTTTTATTATTATTTTTAATTGTTGTTGTTTGCTTTTTTCATTTTGCTTTTTTCCCCCTTTTTTTTTTTTACTAAAGATATTATCGAATCGAGGATTCTTCGTTTCCTTCTGTTTCTTTGTTTTTTTTTTTAATACACGCTCCTAGGACTCCCTCTCGACGACGAGAACGAGATAAACGTATTTTTTGGATTTTATTTTCGTTTTCTTTTAAATCCCTTTCGTATATTGAATATTTTCTTTTGTTTCATTCCCACATTTACGTTCACGAAAAATGAGGCCGAAACAATCTCCTCTCTATCCTCTCTTACGTCCTGCACGCTACGTTATTATCATGAAAATTATAATTATTCGTAACTTCGAGACGTAATTTTGTCCGAAGTGTTTGTTTTATTTTTTCTTTCTCGTTTCGTTTTTTTTTTTGTCGTTTTCTCTTAGCCCGCTGTGCACTGTTGCGATTACGCTCGTAAATTCGTATGAAAACAAAAACAAATATCTGACAATACTGTTTTCTGTTATTGTGTTTTTTTAAATGTGTTTGGAATTATTGAAAATTCGCAGGTGAGCATGCGAAAAAGAGGGAAGAAATGAAAATTCTTCCCTTCTTTTGTACAATTTACTCATCTTCACTTATTATTTGTCTTTTCACCTTTCGAAAATCGATAAATATGTTTCGAGCGGGGGGGGGGGGGGGGGGGGGAGAAAACAAAGGGAAAAATTGGCGAAAAATATCAACTAGTCACACACGGTTTCGTCGTCATTGACTCGCGCAATTTATATTATATAAAAAGTTATTTCTCTCTCTTGCTCTCTCTATCTCGCTCGCTCGCTTACTCCAGTTTCACATTCCTGCTAAAATTTATTTACAAAAACAACTTCGTGATTCATTCGTTTAACAGATTTTCCTACCCACCGAATTTAGTCATGATTTTTTTCTCTTATTTACTTCTCTCTCTCTCTCTCTCTCTTTCTCTCTCTTTATTCTACTTTGTAATATGAAACAAGAAATTATTCAACGAAACAAACGAGCTCAATGAAAATTCACAATTTTTTCATGCTTTTCTCCTTTTTTTGCTATCTTGATACGTCTCAATACATATGTTTATATAAATGTCACTCGTTTAGATCTACAATCGGACGAAACGGTCGCTAAACACGCCCCCCGTGTGTTCGTGTCTGTTTTTCATTCGTGTTTGTAAATATGTCTGTGTGTGTTTCACTTCTTACGTTAACGGCGCTACGTTCGCTGTCACAAACAGACTGAAAATTCAAAAGCATAAGAAAATGAAAATTGAGAATCAACGTTTAAAAAAGAAAGAACGAAACCAAAAGTTCTACTGTATACTCTCGATGCGACATATTCGATATATCGTATGTTTTTTTTTTTAATTTGCTCTAAAGCTTCGTCCCATACTCGTGGACATTTGTTATTCGTGCCATTTGTTTAATTTTATATTTTCATATTCTTTGGCTTCTTTGGTTTTCACACATGTATGACTAAATATGTTTTTTTCATTCTTTTCTTTCCGCCCCCGCATCTGCTTCGTAACATTTGCTCTAATTAAATCATTATCATATTTTTTTGCGGCGAGATCGTGATTCGAGCGAATAATTCACACGTTTTTCAAGATTAAAAACTTCGTGATCACCATTCGTTCAAATAATTGCTCCCCTTTATTCTCCTTCTCTTCAATCACTTCTCTACTAATAAATATTTCTTTTTCTCTCGGTCCGTCCGATTCTTCGTTTACTTTCAAGGTTCGACCTTGACGTCCATTTCTCTCCGGAACTCTCGACGCTTTGTTACTTTATCCTCGCATTATCTTCCACGTGCTTTCGCTTTTGGCTTTCCACGGCGTTCGAGCCGCTCATTCCTTATTCATTCGCTGGAAATATTGGTGCGTCTGACTGTTTTTCGATTGAATTTTTGAGACAAGTGAACGAAGGTCCTAGGCAAATTGAGGCTTTTCCTTTCTGATCTCCCGCGCTCTCTTTCATCTCCCATTTCATTTTTACTTCATATTTCTCTTTATTCTTATTATTTTCCTGCTATTTATCGTTTCAACGAGTCCTGTCAGCTCGCCGGGGTATGTCACCGCAGTGTTGTCGCTATATCGATCAACTAGAACCAACTTCCCCCGCCGAACTTGGTGGAAAGGCCACCGATCCCCTTGCCGAACATACTTCCAACCTTTCCAACTACATTCGATGTCACGTTGGTGATGTTCGTCAATGAATTGCCATCCTCACCACCTGACTCGACTATCGTCACCTTCGTTTTTGGCCTCTCGACCTCGTCATCGTTACCGTTCTCCGAGAGACCCCTGTTCAATTAACAAATCACGTCAATCATCAATCATTCACAAACATGTCAAAATTTTATTAATTTGAATCATTGAAAGATAAATAATGAGCCCAACTTCGAAACCGTCCTCTTTGAGCTTCCGAATTTGGTTAAAATGCGTGAAGAAATCAGATAATTTGAAATCATTTTAGACTTGGATGTTGAATTTAAAAGAAACGATGACTTATTTTTTTTTTAATTTCTACGTGACGAAAGCTTACTCTTCGTTCTGAGAGCTCATGGTTAAGGCACAAGTTGCTTCCTCCGTCTGCATTCTCGACGAAATCGTTTGATATGTCTGGGAGTTTAATTTGTCCTCCATGACACCCTGTAGCTCGAAATCCGAATATATTTTCTTGACCACTTGAGCTAGGCAGGTACACTGATAAAGATGGAGACTGTGATCCAGTCTGTCCGAGAGCCAGTTGCAGAGCATCTGTATTTGCAGGGTGTACCATTGCTGTAAAAATAAAAGATTAATTAATACTCGGGTCGTCACAAAAGCCGAGGAAGAATTTGCATTTTCAAGAAATTTTTATGTTTCGCTGGGAAATTAACGGAGATCAGCGAACCTCGAAGAAGTTCAAAATCCATAATTCGTCGATGACTTTGCTACGTATTTGATCCATGCAATTCCTCGTGAAGTTTACGTAGGCCTGACCCATTTCCTTTCCGCTCCCTGACACTTTCTGTCAAAGTTTTTCAACAGCCTCGATGAATATTTCATTGACCATTTTTCGTAGGGGATTGAAATTCATGTTCATTATAACTGTTACATACCGTAAAGCACAGAATCGAACCGATGAAAGAACCCTCGTCGTACCGTGACAGTTTCGACAGCGTTGTTTCCAACACTGTGACGAGTTTATTGATCATTCCTTGGCTCATACTCGTGGACGTTTTGTCGATCAAGTCATCGATTTTCGCGTGGTATTGATGCTAGAAAATTGAAAAAATTTGACCACATCGTTGTACAGACCCGAGCCTTCGCTTTCCAATGTTTCTATTCCTGATCTCATTGATTCCCACTACCAATGAACGATTTTTCAGCCATCATTTTTTTACTACTTAAATCTCAGTATCGTTTATGCTACAAACGTTTTATTCTACATTTGTCTATTTATATATATAGCGCAGAAATGTACTTCTATTGTTCGCTATAAAAACAAACAAAAATTGGCTCGAAACATGGAAAAAAATGATTTCTGCTTCCCTTTTCGAAACTCGATTGGACTCTTCGAATATTACGCCGACAGATGAAGAGTGTTTTCATGCACATTTTCGAAAATACGATTTAACATTTTTCTTTAACAATTGAACAGTTTTTTGGATAATGGTAGTGTCTTGAATTTTTCATCTTCCCTGAGACTATTTTCTGTCAACCGTTTCGAAAAATCCAACGTGTTGGATCTTTGTCAATTGAGATTTGAGCGAAAGAATGAAAAATGAAAAATAAAGGTGAAAATCAGCGGTTCGAACAAGTTGAAAAGTGATGAAATTTGTCAAAATCTTTCACATATCGAGTTTCAAAAAATTGCAAAAATATTCTTTTCCACTTTCGGAAGTCATTCAACGAGAAAGCCTCCTACGTATTTGTTCGTTATTTCAAAATACTTGCATAGTATCGTCTACTGCTGATAATAATCAATAATAAATCGAGTATAAAAATGTAATAAATTGTGATAAAAATGATTCAAAACGATTGAGAAGCTACGTTACCCATTTGTGATCTTTTGTATTTATTAAACGTGTTTTTATAAATGACATTTTCGCGAAAATAGAGTCCCCGAAAGAAATCAACGATCTTACGACTTACCACATCGACTCCATCGACAGCGCAAAGCTTAAAACTCTGATTCTTCGCGTCCAAGATAACGTTCACCATTGCGCACATTTCCGACGGTATAATATAATCCGTAGAAATAAATGTGACGCCTTTTTTGAGCCATTGCTGAAAAGCCGAGTCTGTACGTTGAATGCAAGATTCAATCATGTCGCAAGCCATTAATTTTAAGCGTTGCTCGAGATGCGAACGAAATTCTTGATCAGGCCAGTGTAAACCACCGATAAAAGATTGCAAGGCGTCTAATTTCCAGAACAAATCCTCGGACGTAGCACATCCGTTTCCCTTTATTTCCCATCTCTCCTTTTCGAATCCTTTGTGAATCGATTGTGCTATCGAAGTTTCCATTAGATCGACGTATCGTACAACGAGCGGTGCAAAAGTGTCCCTCAAATGTTGATGGAATCTTCCGTTCTTCAAGTTGTCTTCATCAGGACGCAAAAAGAATAAATCGTAAAAAAGTTTTTAGAGTCGTCAACCTCTTACTCGAGTATCGAATCGATTTCTCAACACCGTTTCCCCCTTTAAAGCCTCAGAATACCTGATTGATAATAAAAATGAAAAATAAAAACTCACCGTCTAGCCTGAGATAATCGTTCAATATTTGAAAGAGTGGAAAACTGTCCCAGGTGTCTGGGGGTTGTTCGGAGAGCACTTTGTCCATATCGACGGCGAATAGGGACCAGAAGATCTCGGCGTGCTCCACCAGGAGGTCGCTAAACCAGGCGAACGCCTGCGGTGCGGTGTAGTAGGAGCGGAACGTGAAAATATTGGACGACACACATATACGGTGGGCAGAAATTCTGTTCACCCGGGATGATGGGTACGCCATCCTGGGCGCGGAGCTCTCGAGGACCCAGAAGACACTACGCCATTTTGATTTTCTAATCGATGGTTCCGCGATATTAATGGAATTTCTCTTCTCTTTTTTTCTCTCTTTCTCTCTTGCTCTCTCACTTTCTCTCTGATCATGAAAGATGAATCGAACATTATCAATAATTCTTACCCTCGGAGATGTTTATACTTGCGTGGAGATCTCGGCAGCAGCCATTTTTTACCCTTTTGCGATCCTCGCTGTTGTATTTTATTCGAACAATTACAAAAATTACCAATATTCTCATGATTCAATGAGTCGAGACAATACGGTCGTTCAATTTTCTATCGAATTGCAGAAAAACGACCTAAAAAAATGCAAATCAACACATTTTACATTTCGTAACAATTCATATCATCGCACGGTAACGAAAGTATTATATGGAAAAAAGATTGGAGCCAAACGCGACACAAGTTTTGGCAAAAAAGTCGACATTCTTCAATCCCTGGAAGCAGTTTATTGAATTTTCATTCGTGTCTCTAATTTCTTTTGGCTCTCGTCGTGCCCCAGTTTCCTTTACCACAAGACGACGTTCCTTCCATCACAGTTTGAAAATGTTATGAAACGTAAAAGTATGAACAGTTTTTGCCATTTTCTGAACTTGATCAGAAAATGAAAAGGATTTTGAATTTTTTTTACCACTCGTTCATCTTCAATCACCGATCGAAAAATTAGCAATCGTAATGTCTCTGAAGGAAATCTATTAAATCAACTACGAGAGTTTAATGACTGATGACTGATTTGTTTGTTGTCTTCTGAGGAGGTTGCGAACTCCTTACCAAAGTTCGTATAAATTAGTGTGTCTCGAAGCTTCGAGAATACGATCGTTCGATCGACATTCTCGAGACTCGAGGAGCATGCTTTTTTCACCACACACACCCTCTTACTCGAGAGCCCCGGGAAAATGACACTCAGTTCTAAAAACCTAACTAATACCTCCGAATAATGTTCTTCGTTTTGCTGCAATAGATCGACGCATAGCTCGGCAAGATGTATTAGATCTTCGAGCTTTTTGCCAGGTGGTACGCACACCTCACCGTTATAATCGTCCTCGATTTTAGCTGCAGCTGATAACCTCTCGTAATTAACTAAAGCCGCTGTTTCCAAACACGATTTTATCATTCCTCGCACTGCCTCCGGCGGCACTGGCGTTACCGTGTCCTTCATTAGTACATGCTCGAGCAACGAAAGTGTGCCTCGCAAAGCTCCTTCTGGACGCCCGAATGGAAAACTGAACCTGAGCGGAGCAAAAATGTATGTTTTTTTTGTTTACGAGTAAATTCAGCGACCTAGTGAAATGGAAGAATCGAAGGAATATACACGGCCAATTCTGCCAATTTCCTATTGAATATTTCTGCAAAAATCAACTTGTAAGATCGAAGATTTACCTAAAGTTGGTGATTTGTTTTTCGAGAAGTTGCCTAAGACGTTCACGTATCTCCTGAAACTTGTCCTTCTCTTCGTGAGTGATGGATCCGATACCGTCCGTGCTCGTTCCGTAAACGTGTGATGCACAGAAAGCGAAACTAAAGTGGATCAGTGTCGGATCTATCATGCACCCACGCTCTGCGCGATCCAGAAGATCGCTCAGATAGCAGAGATGACGATAACAACCGCGAACGCCATATCTGCAAAAAAAAATGAAAAAGATTCGAAAATGAAGACAGAAAGCCCACTAATTTGGATGATTCAATCGCATGATTTGCCAACTGAAGTGAATGTTGCTCACTACGACGATACCACAAACTTGGTTGCTCGGCAAAGAAATTTATAAAATCTCATTTTAATTCCTTCGCATTGTTTACCTTGCGCAATATTCGTCGAGAACGAAGACTTGTCCGGGTGAAAACCAACCCAATGAACAGTAAGGATCGTTGAGTCGATAATCCAACGTCAAGTTTTGTAAGAACTTGAATAGACCAGCATGGTCAAATTTGCACGGATCGGCGCCGATAAAGTCCTCCATTCCGTGTTTCCTAGCTCTGTCAGCGTCACCCTGGATCTTGCTGATTGTGGAGTTTTTGTCGGCAACCGATACGGGCGGTGTTGGTTTGTGTGACTGGCCGGTCGCCCGATACATCGCCATCACCCATAATTGCCACTCGTTCTCGTCGTCCGAGGCAAAGACTATATTGTCTCCTTCGCGGACGGCGTTGAAGAAGTAGCTGAAACATTCGTTGACGTTATTTTCCCGAAAAACTCCCCAATTTTGATAAATCACTCTTTTTTCATGTGTAAAGCAATTTTAGAGTGTTTTCGTTATGAAATTTTCGTAAAACTCGACTTTATCGTGGATCATTCTTTTCGTTATCGAGAAACGAAAAGAATGGTGCATGATTAAAGCTCATTATCGACTGCGAGGAATAATTTGTGGAAACGAGAAGATTCGAGTCATTTTCAAAAAATGAGTATAATTTGTTTGTAATAATTGATTGAAAAGCAATTAACCTTCCACCCTCCAAGTCTATGCCAGCCATGAGATTAGCGGAAACGGGCTCGATATAGTCCACTGTATAGCCATCCAGCTGCATCATTTCCGACGGCTCGCTCTTTTTCTCCTTGTACGAGCACATCGCAAACGTGTACTGTGAGACCTGGACCAAAACATAATACCGCTTTTTCCATTTCTTCCATACGGATTTACCGATCGCATAGAGATAACCGGCGTGCTTCATGTTCAACGGTCTCTCCATTCTACATGCTATTTTAATCCGTAAATCTTGATCCGGATTGTTTTTTGGCACTGTCATACGATGCCATTCCGGATTCTTCGATGACAACGGGGTCGGTTTTATTATCACTTTCCCCAATTCTTTATCCTCCAGCGCCAATATCGCTGGATTTTCCGTCAGGAGACGGACCTTCACTACTGGCAATGGATACATCGTCGTGAAGTCACCCTGTGTATCCCACCTGCAAGAAAATAACGATTTTCATTATGATGAATTTTTATTAAACTTTCTTGCATCGATACCTCGCTCAATTCATTTTCAATTTTCCTATCGATTCAAATTAGACCAACTCTGATTGTACTTTGTCTCAGATGCATAAAAAGTTTCTGTACAAATTGGAATCAAACTTTCACTTTTAAATTTAATTGCGATTGTGAGAAATTGATTTAAATGAATTGACTTCGAGATTTGGGCCTCATTCATTTTTAATAAATATTTTATTCATAATTGTTCAATCGATTTAGAAATGTTGGATATAGAAAAAAATGTTGACTTGAATTTAAATGGCGGTATCGGACTTTAAAGTGACTCGAACTCTTAATTTCGGAGTGAAATTTCATTTGAAATAGAAAATAACGATTGAATTGCAAGGGATTGACTCACATTGGCTTCGAGGCTTCAGCTTGATCAGTTTGTAATTTTTTATCTCCCTCAACCTCCATGGTACAATAAACAATGCGATTTGGTGCGAGACTCTTGAGGCCCTTGACCTCCATAACGATGACCTCGAGAGGGAAAGCGAGGCCAACGTCAACTTTAGTCAATTGTGGTTCGGAATCGGCGGAGTCGCCCTCCAATTTCGATAATGGACCTTGGGGGCGGTAGCGGGAGCGGTCACTACGACGCTTCAGCTTCTGCAACCCGTATCGACTATCTATCGGATTTTTTGAAACCGGCAATGACTCTAAATTCGTCATTAGCAGGTTGATAGACGCTTTAAGCTCCTCGATGTAGAGCGACTCCATTTCTTTTAGGAGAAACCTCGGCATGAGTTTCCGATTCTGTCAAACAAAACGAAAATAATATTTTATATATAAAAAAAAAACCATTGAAACGTCAATTTTTGTGAATAAAATCGACTATTCGATAACGTTTTTCACAAACTTTTCATTGCTTTTATTCCGAATTCTTCAAAGCATAAATTCCTTTCCATTAATAACCGTAAAAAATCGTTGGGAATCGATAAAATAATGAGGATTTCTTTTTCCGCAAACATAATAGTACTTTTGAGCTTATTCCACCAAATTTTTGAGTTTAAAAGTTATTAGAAAAATCACCTTCTCCATTTCGTTGACTCGTTGTATGCGACCGTCCAGCTCCCTCCTGATGGCGGCAGCCTGCTCGTCGGCTGAATCCAACAAGAGGGCGTTGAACAGAAGCTGATGCTCGAATTTTTTAATACCAAGTATTTGTTGAAACATATCGTAAAGCTGTTCTTTCGAGAGTATTAACTCCGAATTTAAAGACTGCTGTTGCATCCTAGATGGCCTTTTGTTTTCCTCGTCCCCGGTACCTTTGAATATACAATCGAATTTGGCCAGCCAGGACGTAAGAACAGTGTCTTTGCTCAACCCGTCGATTTCCGGGAGGCTACGAACACGCTTGCCGATGTTCTTCTTGAAGACCTCGCGGAAGTCGGTCTGGGAACAAGCACCGCTCTGCACCATTCTGACAACACGCTCGGACTTTAGAAATACGTCGAAGTAATTTTGTATCGCATTGTGAAAAGCCTCGTCAGCCAATATCTGGGTCTCGCCTTTCAAAAATGCCTGCAATCAAAAATTCATTAAATTTACTTCTAACCCTCATTCAAAATATTCGTTTCATTTATTTCATCCTTTCACTATCGAGTTCAATGGAAACGATAGAAACGTTCACTCAAAAAAATCCATTTAGTTGGACCAAAACTTGATCGATGCGAAAATTATCTTTTCTGCGTGACAAATGCTTTGGTTTGTTGACTAAAATCATGAAAATTTCTCACAGATTAATCATCCAAATCGTCGAATCAAATTGATTTTGTTCGAACACCAACTTGTGTCAGCATCTCCAAAAATTTAAGTTACATCTCAGATATATTTGATCGTCACATCAAAGTGAATATTTTAATTGAAAAGCGAAATTCGTGTCAACCAACGAGTTGTTTTTTCTTCTCGGTGTAAAAATCGATCCGGAGGCTCGATTCGCCTCGTCTTTTCAAACGACAGACGCAGCTGTTGTTACATAACCTTTTGTGTATAAAATGCCACGTGCTAAGCTGGGATTGATTTTGTCCAAAGATTGCGCAAAAGTAAAGTCGAAGGTTAGACGTATCATCAAACGTTGTAAGACTCGAGAGAAAAGGCTTCGGTAAGGTTTCACAGGTAATTGTTAAGTTGTTTTTTGCAGGTTTCCCGAGCTCCGAATGTACTGTTATACGCTAAATATGTCCGTCCAATTTGTATCATTTCTCTCGTTTCATTAGTTCGGATCTTTCGAGTCGCTTCGTATACAAAGATACGAACGTTAGTTTTGAGTATTTTACAGAGCCCGATTTCACAGCACCGCATTCAAGTCCAATTTACGTTACTTTCGAACAGCCACTTTTATTAGTTTCTCACCTGAAAGCGAGAGCACAGAGTCTCGAGTTGTTGCTTCGTTATCTTCATTTGCCTTCGGGTCATGTCCGTTGGTTGTTTCGCGTTGAAGGGATACGCTATGCATCTCGAGATGAATACGTACAGTTGGATTCGAGTTTTTCTCTCTTCCTCTTCGCGCTCCTGCTTGTCCTTAACGATTCCAATTAAAAGCATTATTTCCGTTTGAATCTTCGATAACCCTCTCTGTACTGTACTGAATAAATAAACCGTTCGAAGACTGCGATCTCGTGTCGAGCGCGTCGATCCCAATCATCGAGTTTACGTTAAATAAATGGAATTTTCGCGATTGGGAAAAACGTGGATTCGAAACTTTTTTCACTAGATTTTCCCGACGCGCCTAAATACACGTTTTGGTCACCCTTGATCGATCGACTTATCCGACTTTTGTAAAAGTGAAAAATAGTGCGAAATCTCCCAGAATCCATTCGTTTAGGCAAACTTTACAAATATTAATAAAATTTTGAAGTATCCTTGAGATGAAAATAGTCGCGAAAGATTGCAAGGCATTTCAATAAATAACCGAGCTCTATAAAGGCTGGTCAGAAACAACTCGAAGATTGGATTAAAGATCGACGAAGACTGAGAAAATAAATGTCTCGGATTGTGTTTTAATCGAGTTCGTCGTCAAAAAAACGGCAAACCAAATGGAATTCGTTCGTTCAACAGAAATGTGTTTCACCCACGATTCATTGATTCGTCTCTCTCTCTCTCTCTCTCAGCTAAAAATGTTATTATCTCAGAGGTCTTATCTTGTTATCATTTACTTTAGTATACGTTATTGTCACACTAGCGCTGGCATTAGTACGAACAAACTAATTGTCGGTCAAAGCGACCAATTTTAGTCTATTTTATTTTTATATTTTGTTATGTTATTATACGTAACTTTTTCTAATTCTTTTTTCAAATTCTGTATCTTGCCTAAAACTCAAAAACTTTTTATCAAATTCTGTATCTTGTCTACTTGCCTAAAAGACATTGTCTAAGGCATAAAAATATACATCAATCAATCAATCAATCAATCTCCTTTAGTCAGTGTAAAACGTTTGGAATAATCCGCGCGAGTGGCAGAGTTGGAATGAATTACCTGGAGATCAGCTTCGGTTTTTTCGCTCGCGACAGAGGGCGAAGGGCTGGTGGGCCTTTGCGCCGACTTTCCGTAATTGGCAGCATCCTGAGTGGCGCCCATTGACGGCGACAGCGACGTCCTTGCGCTCGACGAATTGGGCACATCGAGGCCGGGTGAACCATTATCGGGGGGTTGAGATTGTCCGGCCGCGATGTTACGTCCGTGAGGACTGTGTCCGCTGCCGCCGCCTCCGGCTCCGGGGCCGTGAAGATTGGGTGATCCCATGGCGCCACCCTGGGAGCTTGGACCACCGGGCGACGCGGTAAGTCCCATACCGGAACCGGTACCACCGGCTGCGCCGGCACTAGGACCCCCACCCCCGCCACCGGGATGACGACGGGCGCCGTGGCCGCCGGCCTTGGCCCCGCCCCCACCCCCGTGATGGGTGCTCTGGTCCTCGTCGCTCTCCTCTTCCGAGGAGCTCGGGTCGATCATTTTCCTATTTTTTTTCCGCCTTTTCTATCCTTTTGTCCCCGCTCTTCTCGCCCTCCTTTTCCTATGCTTTCGTCGCTTCTTTTTCTCCTCTTCGAAGTGACGAGAAATCAAAGGAAAAAATGAAGAATCAACGACCTCCGGGCGTCGACAGCCTCCTCCTCGGACGCTTCCCGACGAGTCGTCAATCCGTTTTTTCTCGCAACGCGCCCTTGTACCACCTTCCACCCTTGGGCTTTCCGTTCTTCCGCGCCGTCGAGCCTTCGCTGAAACGAATGAAATCACAAGGAGCATTAATTCGAGTTTATTTGAGGCCACAATTAAGAGTTCTAACTGATGAAAAAGCGGTCTCGAGTTGTTGGAGTTGGAATTCATGAATTATTTTCGTTTGACCTCATTCCATGACGCACGCTCGTTTCGAGGTCCCGTGAAAAAGCCGTTCCCCTGGGCTCGGGAAGCCTCGAACGGCTTTGGTCGCGAGACAATTATTGCTCGATTCGCGGTACTCGTTCGAAACCGTTTACAGCAGTCGTTTGAAGCAATTAAAAGGATATCAGGGATCTCTACTGAACGTGGGAACCTTCAGGAGCTCCGTCCAACCGCTGCCCTCCTCGGGCACGATAATCGTCGCTTTATCAAAGCTCGTACGAGCCCCATTGCTATCTTCGCTTCCGGGAAGCATCCGTTCACGCGTGTACGAGACTGAGTGAGCCGCTTCTACGGGAGTTGGAACGACGTCGGGGGGCGTTCGGAGCGATCCGCTATTGCTTCGCATCTCCGAATCGAGGTTTTTCAGTCATAAAAATATTGCGAACTCGCTACAACCGTCGAGTGCACCTCCGGCGAAGAAAAAAGCGGATATGAAAGGAGGCTCGAAACGCGAGTCCCATTTTCTTCTTTTCTTTCCCCATTCATCGAACGAGACTTCGCGGATTCAAAAGCCTGCAGGAACGAGGATAAAACGGCAGTAACGAGTCGAATTAATCGGAGTCACATTCAAAGGGAATTTCTGGGGATTTAAATTCGAGCGCACGGCTATCGATACACCGATGCAAATACAAAACACTCGACGAGTCGTTGGAATCATCCGGGGACTCGAATCCCCCCGTCCCCGTCCCCGTTTACCGACCCGCTTTTTCTTTTTTATTTCTCTACCTTTGTGAAAATCTCTCCTTTTCTCCGTTCGTTCACCTCTCCCGCGCGAGCAGCTCTGGCCTCTCTTTACCTGAGCAAACTGCGGGCACACACTAGACCTTTTTCCAGGGAGAAAACGCGAGTTTTTCCGCCCAACTTATCGATCTCCAATGGCAAGCAAATGCAGCCCCCTTTACGCGCTTCTGTTTTTCAACGAACAGCCACTTTTTTTATGTGTGCAAGAGACTCAGGTTTGTGAGAAAATCGAGCAGAGGGGACGGGAGCGAAGGAGAAACGCGATAACCATCATAAAAGGAGAGCCTCCGTTGCCTCTCGTGTCGACACGAACGACTCTAATAAATTATTTTGTCGTCACTGAACCGCCAGAAACAAAGTATGCTTTTATTTCTTCTCTCAGTTTTTGTACTTCACGGGCCCCTTCCGGGCAGTAACGATGTCGCTGCCTCGAGCAGATTTCCTCTGTTCTGCGCTCCGCTGCAATTGGCTTTTCTCCTTTGTTGCTACGCGCTTCGTATAATCGGGATATCGAAGGACTTTGCATGCTTTTCCCAGCAGTTTTTCCTCCAATTCCTCGTCCCCCGGTTCGTCGACGTTCGCCAACGAAAGTAGATTCGAAACACTCGATTATTCATTTTAGACGAATTTTAGTAGATTTCGTCAATCGCGCGACAAAGTTTCGTTGATTATTGCGTCTGCATCACGAAGAAACATGGAGCAACGAATTTTTATCCAACAGTCCCCAATTCCTGACATCCTCGATATTGACGAATTGAAAATGGAAGGAACCGCGGCGCCGAGGCTTCCGGACACTCGACCCCGCTCTCGCGATCGGGAAATCGCTCCGGTGCGGTGCTCGTGGCTGCGAATTTTCCGGGCAAATTATTGCTCCGACGTCGCGTTCACTTAAGCAATATATAATAGCAAAGCAAAGGAACGTGAGTAAAATTCGAGTGAATTCGAGCTCATTTGTGCTCCCCCGAATGTGAGAGAGCTCGAGGAATAAAAAAATGCGATTTTTTCCGATAAGAAAATCCCCGAATTATTCGTCCTCCGCGAAAAGGTACGACGGTTAGTCAGAAAACGAGAGAAAAAAAAGGAGAACCGCCGTCGAAAAAGTTCTCTGGCAAGTGCCTCGAAGAACGAAACTTTCGATTCCCCGAAAATTCGACGTTTCGGAGCTTCGAGGTGGAAGAAAAGTGCCGAGATCGATTGCCATCGAGGCAGGGGCCGGAGGCTCCCCAAAGCTTGGCGTTAATGCAGGATAATTTTGAGCACTGATATACAGTCTCACGAAAAGAAAGAGAAGGACGAGAGGAGCCGTGTGTGGACGTTCGTCACCGCGGGAGTGCAAACATATCGATTGAGTCACGCTCTCTCCTATCGCGAGTCCTTCCATACACGGGGGGGGGGGGGGGGGAGTTGTATCGAGTATAGAGATAGCCGTCGCGCTTTTGCCACCCTCGCGGTTAATAAGAGATGAAGAAAAAACGAGCGACGAGTCCCCGTGTCGGGAAGCTATGGCTGGATCGACTGAGAGCGCGCGCGGGGCTATAAACGTGTGGAAAAACAAAACTCCGGCGAGCAGGGGAGAATCAAAGGAAGCGGCGTTTCTTTTTTCAGCCGAGTTTTTCTCACAATCGTCAAATCCCCGCAGAGATAAATAAATCTGAGCCCCAACAGCCCGAGAACGACGAGGCTATCGATGCACGGCGATGGACGCAGCGATGACGGGAAACTTGCTCGAGGAAAATCGAGCAGCAAAAGACCGCGTCGGGACTGCAGTGGACTCGGCTATTTAGGAAGAAGCAAAGTTTCGAGGAAATAACGCGACTCGGGAAAACGAAACAATTTTTTCATTCTTCTTCATCGCGAATTACCAAATTTCCCTTCGAGACTCTCAGCCAATTTGACGAGCACGGCGAAAGACCGGGAGGAAAACAGTCGCGAAACTCAGCCTGATGGAAGGGACCGACGAGCTTGCTTCTCGGAAACTTCAGGCTTTGGACTTGACACTTTTTCCCAAAGAATCGAGGCTCCAACGAAGTTTCAATTCTTTACGATCGATCCTCGTGCGCACCTGATTCATTCCCATTGCTGTTTGTATACCGGAAACGAAATAAATTCTGGAATGACTCGAGTTCTGTGTGAAGAGATCCTTCGAAAAGTGATTTTTGTTGGAAGAAAAACGTTTGGAATTCGTTACCGTGGAATATCGAATTTCCCAGAGAGAAAGCTAATAGCAAAACTTTTGCTTGTCAAATAACCGTTCGGAAGCCTCGGGCGGAGTCGAGTTTACTGCAACCATGTCAAATTAGACTCGTCAAAGGACGAATTACTGAAAGTCAGTACGTATTTAAAAAGTCGAGTCGACTGTGACGTCATCGAGAAAAAGGACCTTCCAATTGCACACACGCTCGTCGCGCGAACAAGAGAAGAGAAGACAGCATAACGAATGCTTTTGAATACCAATGAAAACGGAGTGAAAAGGTGAATCAGTTTTAAATTAAAGGAAGTCCTGAAATCGGCCGGTTTCTAAGAAATTCAAAATAAAATAAGGGAGAAAAAACGAAAATGAATAAAAACCGTTTACAATTGACGTGACATCCCCCCGGAGCAGCGGCTTCTCACCGCATAAATTCGCTGGCTTTCGTTATCACGGCGAATAAAGAGCAAAAGAATAAATTTCGTTCGAACGAAACGATAAAAATATAAAGCCCCGCTTTGTCTGAAGGACGTCTGCACCGGAGAAATTTTTAATGAACGATTTTCTCGCGGTGTTGGAAAACAGAAATTGATCGAGAACCCTTCGAAAGGAAATCTCTCGAAATGGAATTGGATTTTGCCGGACGAGCTGAGCCCAGAGAGGAAAAATTATGAGCGAGATTGAGGACGAGAGCGAGAGCGCGACACGGCGAGAGGCGAGAGAAAATCTGCAGCAAAGATATACGCAATACGACGTTACGTGGTGCACCCCAGAGCTGCCTCCCGGCCCCGGCACATTTCGCTCCGTGAAACCTTGAAAGGCTGAACTTTCCGAGTACGAATATACGCACGGAGTGTGCACGGCTGCCTGTACACACGAATGTCCCTTCCGCTCGTGCATTACGATACTCCAATAAACCTCAAAACAAATGGCTCCATTCCAACTAATAAGTGTGCGTACTTTGGCCCCATTACTGTTACACAAAAGCCACCATTTTACGCCCACTTCTCTATGCTCTTTACGCAACTCCCGGAGGAATTCATTTCCCCCTCGGCATCCTCCGCGCCCCCCTTTAAAGCACTTTGTTGAAACACGCGCGCTCAAAATGCATTCATTCGTCGCTCCTTTTACTTTGAGGGTGCGGATAGCTCTTGGAAATAAAATACTTTCATGGTGAGAGACGAGAAAACTCGTGGGAATTCTCAGCCAAAATTTCCTTCCCAAAGATTTTCCATCGCTTCATTTTGACGGTTACATTCGAGTAGTTCGGCCCTTCGATAAGGCACGGCGAAGGTCCACTTTTTTTGCGGCGATAGTTAATTCAAGGTCCCCTGATGACGATAAGCTCACGGGGCAGAATTTGGAATTATTTCATTTACAGTTTTGAGTTTTTGACACGGTACCTTATGGGAGAACTGACAATAATATATTAATTGTAAAAAACGTTGTACGGCGTTCGAGCTTCGGAAGAGTTTATATCGTGAAGAATATTTATCGCACAGATTCCGTTTCTTAAAAAAAACATTGCGCCTTACGGGGCTTTCGAGAAAGAAAGCATGAAAAAACCTCAGTTTTTGACGCTGATCGTGAACTTTGGGCAAATTCGGGAATCGTGGGGAATTTCATTAAATTTATTTTTCAGACTGACTCACGTGCTTTCATTCGTCCAGTAGCCTCGCGTTTTTATTTATCTATTGACCATTTCTTTTTCTCGGTGCCATTGCACCGGTATGAACTTTCTTCCGCGCGCAATAAAAATGTTCCCTGGTCAAAAACTGGTCAAGTTGAAGAGTATAAATTTGATATCTTTTATGATGTTTTAAAAGCATTTTATTACAGTCTTGTGATAAAATATTCTCAATGCGAGCGTTTAATAATTTTATTAATAATTTAGACTTGAAATGAATCAACATAAAGTAGTTGCGAACTTGACTAGTCCAGGACGGGCGAACCGCTTTAATCTCCACGAGCTTTTACGTCCATTTAAATTCCCTTCGGGCCGTCGAACGTGCGGCGACGTTCACAAAAAACAGGAGCGAAAAACGATTTTTTGACAAAAAGTTTGTACGAAAAAAAATAAATCCTTCGAGATCGTTTCCTCTCCGGGGAAAACGAATTTGAATAAAAAAATCGTTTCGACCGTCGATGGAACGTCAGAAATAACGTGGCCTCAGGATTATTCAACACGGAGCCACGAAATTTTTGGGACGAGAGTAAAGTCTCTTCGAAAAACATCGCTCGGCCGAGGTCACATACGCGCGGTTAACCCGACGAATAAATGCACGTGCCCAGGTACATTTATACGGGCGCTTCTCAGACTGTATATACGGATAACCCAGAAATGGTAATTTATTCCGAGCTTCGTTCGGGTTTGCGATAGGCGCATTATCGGTACGCTTTTTTCCTCGATTTTATATTTCTCCATTTACATGCTCGCGGAAAGGGGGTTCTTCGCGCGCGTTTATGCCTCGTATCGCTACGACTCGGTGAGCAATTAGCTGCGGCGGCGTTAAAATATTTTTCCATTTCCGAGCCGCTTTCATTCCCCGTTTTCCTATCGAAGTAATCGATCTCTCGATTAAGCGGAGAGACTATGAAAATAGCGTGTTCGGACAGCCCGATAAAACGCAGTCTATAGAAAATGAGTGGAAGTCGAGGCGTCAGAATAAGCAACTCTATCGAGCTTTTTACTGCATTTGAAAAAAGCCCGGATCCCGGGAAACTCGAAACAGGGAATTCCATCGCGGAAATTTGCATGACGTCATTTCTGGCGCAAGAACTCGGGAGGGACTGCGAGCCTCGAAATGTTGGAAATTCGCAGTGAAAAAGCCGCCCCGAGGGCGCGGCTGAAAATCTGAAATTAAGGTCCCGTACGCAAGCCCCCGAACGGGGAAAGCCGCGGTTTTAACGGGGCTCTGAGGAAGCGCCTTCGGATTGACAGCGACTACCTTCAAGCCCTTAAAATCGAGGATGCTCAGCGCGCGGAGCTTCCCGCGTTCGATGAAAAGGCCCGGTGTTTTGGGGAGCGCAAATTCGAGGCGAAAAAATAATCGACGGACGAATCTCGGCCTCTTTTCTCCTTTGGCTTTAACCGAGTGTCCCAAATCACTGAGAATTACCGAGCCGAGCGAACCGTTAACGACATTAAAGATAATTTACGATTTTATCGAGCGCGAAACTGCGCGAGTGTCGTTCCCTGCAAAGTTTCGCGCGAGCGTGGGCAGAATTATGATCGAAGGAGCGCGAGTTACACCGCGAGAGCCAAGAGCGTCCCGAGGATTGTTCGGCACGTCGAAGCTAAATGCAGAAAGCTCTTGGCGGGCCCGGGCGACTATGGAAACGACGGAAAAACCTCGCGGATCAGAGGGATTAAGAGATGCAGGGAATTCGAGCTACGTTCCGACTGAAATCAACGATCGAAGGTTTCCTTCGGACGCGATGATTTTCGGGCTCGCTTTGCTCTGCCGGGCCTGCCCGCGCGCTCTTCACCCTCGATAAAAAGCCTGTGAAATTTCCTCACAGCGATCCATATTCGCAATAAAATCGTAGCTCGCTCGCAGCCCTCCGAAAAGTGCTGAGCCATAAAGCCCTTTTTATGCGTTCCTCGAGCTCTCCTTTCCCTAGCGCTATTTCAATGGAAAGAAAAATGCCTCGGAGTGCAATAAAAGCCGCCGAGAGAATCATTGGAATAAGTTTTATCTCGCGCGTTTCCGGGGCGAGCGGAGGCGCAAACGTTGAAGATACAAAATAAGGTCAATGCGATTTAGCATATTGTCATTGAGCGAGGCGTTCCTCGTGTAATTATATCTCGGGGCACACGTGGCTGTTAAATAGAGTGTGAGAGCGAAAATCCGAGGGAGAGAAAAGGATGAAAAAGCGAGTGTCACAACGAAGGTAGCAAGTGCCAGGAGTGGTGGGAAAGCCGGCAGAGGAGAAAGGGGCAGAAAGGGAGCGGGGTGGTTTCGTACTTGTGCACCTCGAGTGCCAATTGCCCTCTGTAAAAGCTCGCCCAGGAGAGTCCGTCGAGCACGACCTTCATCGAGCACTTTTCTCGCTTTTTACCTTCGCTCGCTCGTTTACAGAGCGGCTTTCGTGCGGTGGATGCATGGCGGGGCGTCTCGACGCTACCCTCCAAGCGGTTACCTCGGCGAGTACAGTTAAAGCCGCAATAAAAGTGATCAGACGTAGCTGCAGTCGGACGAACTTACGTCGCCCGATATTCGCGTTGACTTAAAGCGCAATTATTGCCCCTTTTCTCCCCAGTTTCGAGGGTCAACGCGACGTTCCTCTGCGTGCACGACTCGCGCGAACAAAAACCATTTTTTCTCGCTCCAGTGAATCGACTATTCGAAGACCGTTCGACGGATTCGCCGCGCGCGGTAAATTCAATAGCGAATTCGATCATTTCCGGGAGGGATGCACGCCGATTTTTTAAACCCCCACACAAGAATAATCGCCCGACCGAAGTGTTGAATCGAGGAGGACGACGACGACTCTCGAATTACTACATTTTGGGCACTATCGTCCGCCGAAAGTTGGACTCGCCCGCACGACGATTTATTGCGGCATTGATGCGGCCTCGGACCACCTCCGAACCCGCGCACCGCTGCACAGTCATACGAGCGTTTTGAGCCTTCCGAATTTGCCTCGAACTCGATCTACTTCGATCTATCGAATTACACGCCTGTGGCAGAGTTTTCATTCAATAACGCACCGCCCCGCGCGCCCCTCTGCTCTCCGCTCCGAAGCGACGCGTTTCTATTTCTTCGTTTTTTTTTTTTTTAACGTTTATAATACAGTTTTAAAGGTTGCTCCAAACTCGTGTGTCCGTTTTATTTTTGTGCTGGACGCCGCTCAGAACGTGCAACACGATTTTGGGAAAAGTTGAAATCGATGAGATTCGAGGAGCGCATAATTCGCGGTTTTTTGCGACAGCGGAAGACCGCCGTGGCCGGAGATGAAGGAAGAAACGAGGCACAAATGGGGACAGAGAGGAAATAGAGAATTTTTGGAAGTTGCTCACTTTTGGACAGAAGAGGCCGTCACGCTGAAGTTCGCAACGTTCGAGCCCAGCGGAATTGGTGAATTATAAATGTTTTTTTGCTTCATTTCATTGGACTTCGACGTTGCAAACTTCGGCGTCGCAAAAGCCCCTCTTTCAGCGTAACCGGGGCCTGTCTCTGGGAACCCAGAGAACGCCTTAAGGGGCTCCTGCTTTAGGAAGTCAAAAAAATCTATTATTTTCAGGAATGTTTTTAGGATGGACGGAAATAACTGAGGAAGCGAACTTTTCGCTTGACTTTAAAGTCCTGCTCGTTCGATCGTTCGATAACTTGTAAATAAATTCGACGATCTACCTCGACACGTGTCGAAATTTCGAGATAGAATTCGAGTTGGAATTTCTCGTTACAGAATTCCATAACGAATAAAAAAATTGTACAACAAATGTAAAATTGGCTCTATGCCGAAGGACGAGTTCTTAATAAACTCTATTCCATCTCTCGCTTCTCCCTTTTCCCCCCTCCGCATCTGCACCATAATTTCTATGGCCCGTGCAGTTGATCCATTAACTGTATAAATAGAAATGGAAGTAAAGAACTAGAAGAGAAACGAGTTCAATCAATGGGCCACAAAACCGATTCGATACGAGATTCCTCGTCCTCTCTTTTATGCCCGATCAAGGACGCGAGGGCTCTTCTATTCAACAACAAAACTTATTTTTATGCCTCGCGATTCTCGTCTAAAGTGGATCAACGTGTACGAAGCGCGGCTTGGAATAATGCGGAGCGATTCCGCAGGGCATCTCGCACCAACATTTTTTCTCCCCGCGCACCGAGTAACGCTTTTGAAAATGGTCCTGAGAAGCGTCCAAATTTTCGGTCGCTCAATCGTCCCCCCATTTCCGGTCACGCGGCCCCCCAACACTGAAATCGCGAGCTCCGTTATATCTCAACGAGCATTTCCGCTCGATATCGTCAACGAAGCTAAAAGAGGGCGCGTTTTATTATTAGTGGGATACACCGAGGTCGGAGAAAATATGAAATTATTTAAGAGAGAATGAAACCGACATAAATCCCGACGACGCCGATCCTCCCGTACAACTACAAAAGCTTTGTGAGTTTAAAAGATTGAAATTGCAAAGATCACGTGACTCCGAGCGATTTGTGTCGCTGTCGCGTGCAGCGATCTCTCCCAAAGATACTGCCAGTTTTATGCGCGCCAACGACACGCGTGAATCACGTTATCCAGGGGCTTCGCACCCCGAACTTTCCGACCGTTTTTCTTAACGTAACTCCATCGCCGCAGGCCTCGTTTCGTAAGATTTAGAGGAATTTTTGTACACTGCGCAACCTTCGATAAACGACGCTCAAGTTTGCAGCGTTGGAGTCCAACGAAATGAAGGGAAAAAAAAACATTGGTAGTCGCCAATTTTTTATTTCACGAAGGCGCAGCTCGAAAAGCCACGAATTGCAAATTCGTGGCTTTTCTACATCATTTCCCTCGACACCGACGTTGCATCTTCAGCATCGTTCCGACGTAAAGGGCTGTGAAAAATTTCAGGCTTGGTTATCGACCTCATTTCGGGGACATTAATTACTAAAATTGGGTGCTGGCTTTCGTGAAAGAGTTTCAAAACGACCCAGGAAGACTCAACTTCCGCGTTTGACACCAAAGGATATATATTTCCATAGAAATGTATGACATTCTAGAAAAAAAAAAAAAAAACTGCAGTTCATGCACCCAGTACTTGCACTAATATAATATTACCAAAAAAAGTTGCGCTTAACCGTCTATTTTTAACGGAATGTTAAACCTTATTTGAACTTCCGGCATTGGATTGCTTACGGCTCGCTGCGATAAAGGGAAGTGACGGCAAGGCAGCAGCCGAGTGTGTAGTCAATTTGACGGATCGACGGAAAAGCGGTTGAGGAAGATCGTGCGTTAGGGGAGAGTGGGGTAATTTCGGGCGCAGGGTAAATATGCAATATCTTTATACACTCCGAAAGCCCCACTTTCACGCACTTTGAGGAGTTTCGGTACAGGCGATACAATGCTGTCGTGCTGAACTATACTAAAAACATAAAAAATTTCAAAAAGTTGAGAATTTTATAAAATTTTGTCAACATATTCTTTAGTGCCAAATTCGACAATACACATTTTTTACGATTCTTCTTCTACACAGCTATCGAGTTATTGATCACTAAAGTTCACGTGTGTATATAAACATAGCGTTTATTCCGGGCATGAGAAATCTGCTTTAATGCGTAATTACTCGATAACTAAGTAGAAGAAAATTTTGAAAAAATTTGTCTTTTCGCACTTGATGTTGAAGAACATTATCACCAAATTTCATAAATTTCTCAATATTTAGACTTCTGTACCGAAACTCCTCAGCTCGTGTCCTATCGATGTTTAGTGTACTCACATTGTTCAAGGGGTGAAGTGATTTATTTTCTCGAGGTGATAAAATTCATAAGATTTCGTGAACTTTGATACAATTTTTGCTTATGCATTAAATTGATGGAACACTACGGGATAAACGGTTTCAATGTTACTTAAGGAGGTTGAAGCGTATCTTATGTTAAAATTATTTTCCAACTTTGCACATAAAAATTTTAAAAACAGAAAGCTTAAGACAGTATTAAACTTTTGGCGGGATATGCCGATGATTCACCGTCGTGAAATTGAGATATTTATTTTTGAAGTTTGCAATTTTATTAAAGCTTCCATAAGAGCCCGTGTTTAACCTTGTCATTTTCGACAATGAATATCTCGATTGCCAGGCGGTGAAACCTCTTCAAATTTTTCACACATAATTATAAGCGCTATTCAAGAAGATTCACGTAAATTTTCAATTCATTATTTTGGAATAATAAAATCTAATGTATTTTTCGCATCATGTCCTATAAATATAGCTTCAACTTCCTTAAGGTATAACTGGATGGATAGCTCGACGAAAAATTATATCTGATTGGAATTTCCGTATTTGGTGATGCATAATAAAAATCTGAAAAAATTCAACAACATTTGGAAAGCTATGAACAACAATTACCAATAATAATGTTGCCGAAAAGTTAATAAAACATTGTTTAAACAATTAATTATTCAATAATATTGCGGTGACCTGTTGTTTTTTTTTACGAATCAAATGTGCGTATTTTTCCGAATGCTCGTGAATTTTTTCACAATTTTCGCGGACTTTCGAAACTTCTTAATGAAATTTTGAAAAGAATTTTAAAAAATTTGAATTTTGGTCATGTTTTACAAGACATTGAAAAGTCTCAAGGTTACCGGATCAAAAATGTACAAATAGAGGGACTTGAAAAATTTAAAAAAGGGTATTTCAAAAATCCACGAAAATTGTGAAAAAAAATCATGAGCATTCAGAAAAATGCGCACATTCGATTCGTAAAAAAAGACACAAGGGTTTACTGTAAAATTGTTAAAAAATTATTCATTTAAACAATTTATTAATAACTTTTGGGCAATATTATTGTTGATAATTGTAGTTCATAACTTTCCAAATGTTGCTGAATTTTTTCAGATTTTTATTGCATCACCAAATACGGAAATTCCGATCGGGTACAATTTATCCATCCAGTAATACCTTAAAAAATTCATTCAATATTCTCATTCCATATGAGAATCATTAACGCAGTGCAAACTCGGGCTTACCCTACTGTTTTTGGATTACTCATCAATTTGTCAAATTTTTCAGTTTGTGGGAATTCCCGGACGTTCTCCTCTTACCCCATGTCGATTGATTTTTTTCATATTTCAGTAACGTCGTAAATACATGTGAAAGAAAAGACCAACGTATGGTGTTGAGTGGACGAGTGCGCAGCAGTGAACGATGTGAGAACGAAAAAGTTATTTTTCTTTTGAAAAATATGGAAAATTCGCCATCCGAAGACTGGGTTATGTGAATCGAGTGTGAAATATGTGAGCTCACAGAGTTGCACAAGCGAAAGTGCGAGTCGAAAATATGTTTGCGATATGCGTAGCAATTTCTGATGCAATATTCGGCCCAAGGGCCGTCCGGAATTGACCCGGAGGTTCGGGGTAAATCCGAATTTTACGAAGCGCTGTTTTTTGCCAAATATCTAGAAATTTATTGATCTGTTTATTAAAATTAACATCGAAGATCGTAAGCGAGATATGAAGGAAGTAAAATAGATCGAAAATTTATTTTATAATTTCGCCACGTGGTTGGTTATTAATAAATTTCCTTAGGCGCTCGGGATTGCCCCAATTTTCCTTACACGTGATTAAAAAAGCAAGTAAACTTCGATTGTAATGCTTCGTGGTGAACGCCAAAAAAATGGGGGGTTTCAATCAAGTAATTTCGATTAATCGATTGGCTAACAAAATCGATGAAAATCGATTTTCACTCATAAAATCGAGGCTTTTCGGTGCGAAATAAGAATTGAAATATCGACAGTTGTACGCGGTTCGATTCGATGGTATTTTTGGAAAAAAATTTGCTACATTTGCCCTCAAGATCGAGCCCTGCGATGCTATATTTAATGGGTGGATTTATTCCCATAACAGTGACGACACATGCATAAATAGCGAGCGTATCGTGGCCTCAGACTGGCCCTCGGCCGAGGGAGAGTGCGACGGAGTCTTTACAGCACAACCCCCCCTCGGAGTTGTGCTTTATCGAAGTTTCTTCGCTCCATCCACCTGCGTGTAGCATCAATCGCGATATGGGAATGAAAACGAACACGAAAGAGCGAAGACGAAATTTTTTTCCTCCACCAGTCAAAAGCCAAACAAATGACTCGAGAATCCCAGAAATTTTCAATCGCCTACGAGAAAGAGAAACAATGAAAAGGTCCACCGAGAGAATCGGTGGAGCGCGCGAAAAAAAAACGAAGGAAAAAGCTCGCATCGATTTTTGCCCGGTTTTTAATCATTTCCTCGGAGCCCCAGGAATCTTGGTACTCTCGAAGAATTCATAAAACACACAGACTCACAATCGTGTGTCATAAGGCGTGTCCGTTTTAAAATCCCGGTACAAAAAGACGGGGGGCGAGGATTTTTCGCTTTATTCGGGCCGCTCGTGCTGACTGCGGTATGGACATTCACGTGGACGGAGGGACCGCGAGGCTCGTGTAGCGACGTACGTAGAGGCTGAAGCATGCTCGTCATTCATCGTCGATTTTCCCTCGGACTGAAAGTGCCACGATATTTTTATATTTATATGTTCCGTGGGCCTCCCTCCCCCCGATTATGATAATACGCTTTTTTCCTCGCTTTTTACTTAGCGGTGTGTGCCGCCGGGGGGAGAAAGAAGGGGTGGAAAGACGGAGGGGCGACAGAGAGCGCGCGTCGTGGAATTCTTCGTGGCACGGTTATTGATCTAGCCGTTGCTGGTGGTAGCACCGCCGCCGCTGCCACCACCACCGTCGCAGCCAAACCGTCAAGGGAGCTTTCCTCTCTTTCTCTCCCTCGGCGGCCCTCTCCTCGAATAGTACGCGAGGAAGCGCAGAAGAGAGAGAGAGCGAAAGCACGGACTCGAGTGAGGGAGCGAGAAAAAAGTTGAAGCCTCGCCATTGCCCTAGCCGTGGATGAACCACTGGCGTGTGGTACTCGCCCCGAGGCTTGTCCTCCATGCTTGCACTCCATCATCGACCTTACACATGTATGTATGTGTAAGCGAGATACCTACGTGTCGCTATATCGGTACATTCGGCAAGGAGAGAGAGAGAGAGAGACGAAAAATAAGCAGCCTCAAACGAATTTTTCTCTATTTTTACTGCAGGGGTGTGTCTACTTTGTTCCACATTGACGCGAAAACTCGTGCATACGAACTCCTGACGGATTCTCTATTTCTCGTTCTCGCCCTCCGTTTGCTCACGCTTCGCGACACGCTCGAATTCTCAGCACGTTTTTCCACGAGCCCACATCACTCGCGACACTCGTTTATGCGTGCGAACTCTCAGGGAAGAGAGACAGCGAGACAAATTTCATTTGGTTTCTTGCGAACGAAAAATCGCGTCGAGATCGAGCGATGCGATCGAAATCGTTCTTCCATCGAACCTTTTGACAGACGCTTGTTCACGGCTCGCGAGTCTTCGAAGCTTGCACCGAATTTTTCGGCTTTCGAACGGTAGACGTTCGAAAAAACTGGGTAAATCGATCGTCGATTCTAGCAACCGGTATTTCCGTCGAATTCAAAGTTTCGAGTGATTTCGTTCATTCGAATCGTGCTTTCTCGGAACAACATTCTCGATCTCACTCTTTTCGCATGCGTCTGTGAAATTAGTTCGTTTTCGCAGATTCGAAAGATTTTTTCTTGCCCGGGAGTGACAATAGCGCGAAACATCGAGCCTGCTTTTTCACATAACCTTCAAATCGTAACGAAATTCATGCTTTTTGTAGCACAAAAGGTTCAGGTTCGTTAGTTTCGCACCGTCAATGCTTCGGTTGTTTTGCACAAGAATCGACGAAGATCCTGCGATAATAAAAAACAAAAACATCGAACTAACCTTCTCAGTGTGTCCATTTTCGTTGAACGCGTGCCGTCTTGATCCGATGAGTCATTGTGAACCTCTCTCACCGAAGTTTTGATCCTCCCTCCGCCAGCCTCCCGACCGACGTCTGACGTATTCTCGAGGTTGGGGTTCCTTGAACGAACGAAGATAGTCACGCTATCACGAATTGCGAACAAGCACCATTGTCTCGTGATCGGAATGATGCTGATTGCAGTTAGGGATCTAACGAGTGAAAAGTAAGAGGTTCGACGGAGAGAAGAAAGTGAGAAAAGAGAGGGAATGCTGAGGGAAATAAAACGGTACGACACAACACCTGCTCGTAGACTTGGTCAACTCAAACGTCAGTTCGAGTGTGACGCGAGTCGAGAACTTTTCGGTTCAGCACCGACGACACCTCCGATCCAACCCCTGCTTTTCTTTTCTCTCCTTTTTTCCCGTAATCTGATTATTCCGGTGGATCTAACCGCGGGATTAACGACGAGATAAGCGAGTTTGTTTAATCACGGTTTCCGAGGAATTGATAAAGCGAAAGGAACGGCGGGAGGGAGAAGAAAAAACTGAAAATTATTCACGCAAGTGATGACACGTTTGTCGGGTTGTCGATTGCGATCTTTTCGAGCGCGTACATAAAAAAAGTACTTGAAAAAAGTGCTCGAGAAAGATGAATAAAGGGAACGGAATCGACACGACGGTTTGTTATTTTCTGACTACTTTCTCGCCCTTTCGCCAGCGCAAGTAAGCAAAAACAAAGGAAGGATGAAAAAAATGAAGAAAATAAAGCTCGCTCGCCCAGTGGGTTCGCGACTGACTGATGGATAGAGAGAAATAGAGAGAGTCGCGATTAGCCCTCTCCAGTGTCCACAGGCCGACTCGTCGCGTGTTCGAGACTGGCTCGTCGACTACTGGCTCGCGACGATGCTGGTGCTGCTGCATCGCCTCGTTGCTCAACCATAAACCGAGCGAGCGCGAGAGAGACCGCCGCCTAACGATGAAACGAGACGGCGCTCAGTGGTGGTGGAGGCTCGAACGTGCGCGGGTGGCGGCGCTGACGAGAAGCGCCGAGGGTTAGGCCGCGAGGGGTTATCCATATTCGAGGGGTTCAAACGGAAGAAGGAGACGGCGGACAAACTCGACCAAAATCTTCTTTCTTCGAGTCAATGCTTTTACTTATAAACTCCTTATAAAATCACTGCCGACTTTTGGAACGCGAAGAAAAATTCTCCTCCATTTTGTCATAAAACGTTTTATGTCTCCTCGTCCGGCTTCTCGAACTTTGAAAAACTCGTTCGAAAAGCTTCTTCTTCAACTTCTCTTAACGATCGTTTACTTTAATTAATCCGCTCAAATCATTTCTTTCGAAAATCACTTTATCAAGTTTCTTTACGCATTTTCGAAAATTACTTCGAGGCTCCCCTCGACACGCGCTTAGTTGAACAGTGGAAATATAATTTGATACACTCCGACAAAATTCTTTTTGATTCACGAGATAAACATTGAGCTCAAAAACCGTTGCCCCTTGTAAATCCTCCGGACTATAACCACTCTCGTAATTACGACTAGAACATTCTTTTTTTCGTCTTTCCCCTCGGAGCTAATTGCAGAAATGTAATTGCGTAGAAAGTAATATTCTAGGTTATGCTATCGAGAGTTACAACCGACGGAATGCAAGTGTCTTCGATAGCGATCCGCCAATAAAAAGTGACAGCGACGCTCATTATCTTTCAGCGTTACAAATCGTAGCATCGGGCGAGAAAAAGTGTATTTTCTTGAAAAAAAATCATTAATTCGATGAACTTTTAGAATTGCTACTCGGAACTGAATTTCTTTGGGTCCACTCTAAAAAAAAGTAAGCTTTTTCGAATCCTCGAGACGCGATCGCCTTCCCCCCCCCCCCCCCCCCCCCACCCATACCGAAAGGGCGCAGAATTCATTCTGCGAGATAATTTGTTCCTGCGATAACGCGTAACAGTCCTCGAAGAAGCAATCTCATAAATTAGGATGGAGGAGTATCAGGCTCGAAATTTTGGAAATACTATTTACACGTGCGTCGGTAGCGCGGATTCGGGTCGTGTGAGTATAAGCGGCGGGCGCGCGGCAACATTTAGCCCAGCCTCCGAGCAGGGAGTAGGGAGCTCCTTGTCTCGCACTATTTGCTGCGAGTTGCCACCCTCGCTGCGCCTCCTTAAAGCGAAGCCCTTAAACGAATAAATCTTGAAAACTGGCTCGGAGGCAAAAAAGGGGAGGGAAGAAAAAAGAAGCGGAGAAAAATGATGAGGTTATGGTTGTCCGGGACAAAAATTCGTGAACTCCTCGTCGCAGGCATGTTGAAGTAAAAAAGAAAAGAGGGAAAAGTGGAAACAGAGAAATGAGGGGGGAGAAAGAGAGAGAGAGAGAGAGAGAGAGAGAGAGGAGAAAAACGTACATATGAAAGTGTCGAGTCGTGAGGCCACGAGCGAGACCAAAGTCACGGGTAAGCTTCAAGAGAAACAGAGAAGGTTCGGCCTGCACGAAGGTATACCTGTAGGAAGCGCCACTGGGCCATCGATCGGCTGCGCGAGCTGCTGTAGTAGCAGCTGACCGTTCTATCCCACGGTACGCAGATTCTTGTACGAATTTCTTTTCTCACCCTCCTTTTCCTCCTTTTTTCTTTTTTTTTTCTTTATTTATCACTAAAAGCATCCGTTCCCCGCACACGTGCACACGATCCCGAGGCATTCGGCATCAGCCACTTTCGCGTACTCGCTCGCTCAGCCCCCAAAAGAGGGCGAAACGAGATTGAAATAACATACGTACCAAAAGATGTGCAAAATGTTGGAATCATTATTTTTTCAATCCCATCGCTCAGGCTCAACAAAAACCTTCTTTCTTTCCATTGTTACGTTCGCAGCATTTTTTAGCCGTTTCCTAACCTAAAAAAGCCCACGAAATTAACGTACCAGAAACGTCGAATTTTTTGTACTCTTTCAACAAAAGAAACTTGCTACGAAAATCTATTGCAAAGCTTCGAGATTTTTTTTCTTCTTTTCTCTTTCCGAAAACGTTTTACGAATAAAAACACTCGCGAAATTGCTCTTGGCTCGATCGAGACTAACCGCAACGAGATCGATTTTCATCGACTTCGTGCGAGCAGTGCAGTAATTAAAATTTGGAATTCTCAGCAGGATCAGCGAACGATTATATCGCTCATCGATAACATGCTGACGACTGAGCGTGATTGTCGATTTCTAAGAGAGTTAATTATAATAACGTTCGAGTATATGGGCTGGGATCATTGTCGCAGATTCGACATTGATATAACTGTCGAAAGTTGTTTATCGTCGCATTATGGAAACACAGCGCGCTCTCGCATTTCCATGAAATTTGTGAGGGTGCTTACATCCACGAAATATAATGCGGCAAGACAACCGATTGTTTAGGCCGAATTATTTAACGGGAAATAACGACAGCTCGTTTCGAGGTTAATGATCGTCGATTAAACGCGATTTATTAAATCCGTTTGGCTCAACGATAAACCCGAGAGGAGGCTTATCAATTTTCATGGGATTTTGAATCCCATCAAGATTCTATTTCGTAATACCATTTATGCTTAATCGTAGTTGTAATGAAAATTCACGCACTTGAAAAATGCCATGAAACTTAATTATTTAAGGTGCCTCGAAGTGATCGGAACTTTTACATATTTCAAGTCCTTGGCTCAAGTATTTTTGGGCTTACGAAAAAATGTTGTTCGCCTCAAATAAAATAGACTTTTGAGAATATAAAAGAGGATTTGGTGCTCGACGCCTTAAAGATTATACAGCTTTTTCTTGCTCATAAAAAAAATGTAATTTACCAAAGAAATGGAAGTTTTGAGAGGAAAAAAAAGCGAGTCGGGATGTCCGTGGTGAGGCAGCGTGACATTAAAAAGGTCTGAACTAGACCAGCAGCAGGACGGTCTAAAAAAAAGTCATTCATTTTAATCCAAGCTCCGATATTGAGACGATCGATTCTGTAGCTCGTATCTCAATCCTGAGGACACACTTTGACCCCGGGACTTGGCGAGGACGCTTATAATTACTCGCCGGATGAAAACTCTCCGGCAATTTTACTCGATTACACTCTCGTCGCTCTCGTCAATTACTCAACGTGGCAAAGCTCTCTTGACCAATCGCCCTGTCAAGTATGAATATCTCGTCGAGCGAGAACACACTTTCGCACAAAATTTCATTATCTCTGTTTCTGAGAGCAAATTTCGTCTTTTTTTTTTTTCAAATACCGAAACCATTATTTCCCTCCCGTTGTTTCCAGATCCTGAAAAAATGTCTGAACAATTTTCCTCCTGACTGAACCTCAATTAGATCTCACGGACTACTGAACGACGAGAAAAAGCCTCCCTTTTTCTGCGATCCAGTCTTCAATGCCACACTTGCATACTCCCTCGGCAAAAGGACAAGGCTTTTGTAAGACGATGTCAAATTACAAACTCTCTCTCTCTCATTCTCTTTCTTTATGCTCTGCTATGAGAGGAATCGCGCATCCCTCGATCAGGAACGTTTCTAATTCGAGAGAGAATATATCCGCTCTATCCTTCGTACATAAAGACAGTATAGAAGTCTTTTCACGTCGAATTTCTCCCTCCAAATGCTCCGGCGTCGCTTCTCCTTTTTCGCTCGAGTACTCGACGTGCCCTCGGATCCGTTCAAATCTGTCGAAACTCTTCCAATTGTGTTTCCCTTACGAAAAACGATCAAAGTTTCAGTGTCCTCGAATCCAATCCTTTTCCTTCTTATTATTTTCAACGTATTCTCCAGCTTTCCTAGACACGAAAACAAATCATCGCTTTTAATATTGATTTTTCAACACTACTTCTTTTTCACTATTTTTCACGTTATCAGCTCTTAGGAGAGTCCCTAAATTACTTCAGACTTTCGTCAAATGTGAGAATTTTAAAAAATTGTAAAAGTTTCATCCTCCTCGAATTTATTCATTTTTCTCGGTATTTTGGAAGATTTTTTTTGGGGTTTTGGACTGCTGAATGAGAAAAATTCATTTTCAAGGTTGATTTTTCCAAGGGAACCCATTTTTTTAATTCTTCCAATTTTGAGCTCTTAAAAAATTGTTCTTTTCAATGTTTTTGTACTTTTGAACAAGAAAAATGGATTTTTGGTGTTGACTGTCAAATGTGAGAATTTTTTTAAATTGTAAAAGTTTCATCCTCGTCGAATTTATTCATTTTTCTCGGTATTTTGGAAGATTTTTTTTTTTTTTGCGGTTTTGGACTGCTGAATGAGAAAAATTCATTTCTAAGGCTGATTTTTCGAAGGGAATCAATTTGTTTGATTCTTCCAATTTGGAGCTCTTAAAAAATGGTTATTTTCAAAGTTTTTGTACTTTTGAACAAGAAAAATGGATTTTTGGTGTCGAGTGTTCCGGCTCCGAGAAAAATCGCAACAAATGCTTGAGGCTTTTGATGAAACATGGAAATCCTCGTGTACGCATCGAAGTACGAGTCTCCCTGAGGATCGCGTGTTCTCGTTAGAGAGAAACACATCGGGGATATATGGGAAGTCCGGGGTAATACGGACCGCTGAAACAATCAAGTGAAACCAGTCGAATGAACTAATTTCCAACAAAATGAATCGAGTTGGCAACATTATTGTGGCTTAACTCGAATTAAAATAAATGCGGTTAGCCCCGCGTAGTTACCGAAATAGTTTAACTTTTGTTCGTCGCACTGAAAATTCAGGACGGTCCATAAAAATTCTTCGCCGAGTTTTTCCGCAGTCCGAAATTGTGCTCAATCATAAATGCTTCCGATCCCCCGTTCATTGGCGGCCCCAAAATATCCACCGGATTGCTCCATTACGTTTCATTTCAATTCGAGTCTCGAATGCTCTCCAAACTACCTAAATTTCGAAAGAAAAATTCACTTTCATGATTTTTCAAAAGAGGGACCAAATTCATTGGTGTTTTGAGAAACAGCGATTGAACCAACGTATATTCCAGCTGAATTTGAGCTCGAGACGAGCTAAAAATTGTTTTCGTCGGTCAGCGCCGTTGCTGGGAGTCTCGGGACACTGGAAGAAATCTGAAGGATTCTTCGAAGCATTCGAAAAATCGAATAAAACTTGCGACCAAAAATAATCCGATTGAGCCCGTCGAAGGGCAAAGATTTCGACGAAATTTGACAGCCATCCGATTTGACAGATTCCAGGACAATACGATGATCGCGTAGCGCAGGTGAAAAATCAGTTTTTCCGGAGAATCTCGTCGAAGTTGATGCAGCGTTTCACCCAAAAGTCCTAAGAATTTCGAATTTTTGTGAAAGAATTTTTCAAAGTTTTTTCCTCTTATTTTTTCACCTTATCAATTTTCGAAGATTTCTCAAGCGTTCGACGCTCGTCACGAAACGGCACGTTCCGAATACTCGTGCTTTCTCGCCAGAATCGTTCGCTCGTTGCCAAAAAAAATCATGGCACGAGTCTCCCCCGACGCGCTGATCTTTCACTCGAAAAAAAATAAGTGCCCACAATTTTTCACTTCCGAGACGCCGAAGGTTCGATGACATTTTTGGCAGGGGATTCGAGCGCTCCCTTAATTTCCGCTTGCGAATCGATCACTCCGACGCCGCAAAATATCGAAGACAGGAAACTAAAGAAGGAAGGAAAACCACAAATTAATGCGCGCTCGATGCGAATTATTTGAACAGAAATTCGTCCACTTTTGGGCGCCGTTCAATCCCGATAAAAAAATACGAATTATTCAACTCGGACGTTTTTTTCACCGAAAATCTTCAATTATTTTCATCTACGGAATAAGAATACTTGCAAAAAGGGATGCTGCTTCGTTCCGCAACAAAAGCACATATTTTTTTCTTTATTCCCTCGCGAACCTCTTGTTCGTAATTACCCCGACCTCGATTGATCGATCGATATTTATTCGTGGAAGGCCAGAATTTAATAATCACGCTTTCTCTCTCTCGGGCCATTGGAAGATAAAATTGACATCGATTTTACAACGACTTTGAAATATCAAAGCGAATAATCAATTTTTCCTTTTAACGCAAAAAAAACCTTATTTATCAACCCATAAATAGAGAAATTGCAAAAAACTTTGTCGAGTTTTAGAAACGCTTTTATTCAGCGTATTTTTATTGACATAAATTCTACGCCCCGTTGACCAGTTCGAAATATCGTCGCCTCTGCGACGTGCGAGTCACTTTCCGGGGGATACACTAAAACGTAGAAAATTGCGCGATGCTGGATCAAAAAGATTTGGAGAAATATTACATTCGTAAAGTTTGTGCACGTATGTGCATGTATTTAGAGTTTTATGCACGATTCATATACACACATATGTTTATATACGCGGAGAGACTAAAGAGACACACAAGGATTGATCGATAACCCATTTTTCGAGGGAGACTGGCACGAAGCCAGAATCACGTTTATATAGCTCGAGTGAAATGCAGTCCTTTTCAGGAGGGAGACTTACCGGATATTCTGGGCGCAGGGTTCGTGTTGTTCCGGGGATGGATTTTTGTTTTGCAACCTCGACCTCCAACGAATGAGAGTTTTTATCGAGGCGCGTATAAGTCGAGGATTGTTTTCAGAAGTCACAGAACGAGTAATAATCCCTCTTTTTTTCGAATTCATTTTCTCTGCTTTTGAGCCCGTTCGTTTCTCGGGTTGTGGCAAATGAAAAATGGAACGTTGTGCGAGGGTAGGTCAAATTTGTGTCGCGGTACTCGTAAATATACAGTCAAATTCACTACCGCAGACTCAACCTAATTGCGGTTATCTTTGGAACGAGAAACGAAAACACATTTATTATAGAAGCTTTCGGTAGTCATTTTCAGAACGCGGGCTCGCAGTAACGAAATAAAGGTAGAAAAAACAACAAAGAGTTTCCATAGAATTTGTATATTTGTATATAGTTATATTGGTACGAGCCAACGGACCAACGGGTGCAAATTGTAAACAACTGTATCGCTGTTGCGAAGTGCCGAGTGTCGCCCTCTTCGCGCCTCCCTCTTTTTTAGTTTTTTTTTCTTACGAATCGGTATCGTCACGCAAGTAGTCAAGCTCGAGACTCGAAGTGGAGCGTTCTTTGCATTTATTTTTCCAATCTTTGACCTTTTTATACTTTTTAGTTATTCAAATAGATTCTATTTTTTTCGAGATACAAATATAGAGAACGGTCGATACTGAAAGAAGAATAAAGTCGCGATATTTTTACGGAAAATACCTTTTCTTGAATTTGATAGTTTAGTGTGTGCCATAATACTAAATAAAGACTAAATGACCATAAAAATGCATCATACGGGCATTTTGCATTCGCTTTCGCTCCGTCCTTTATACTGCACACTTTAGCATAATGACTTTCGTGCATTTCTCTCGTTGCCCCCTCCGCGACATCCGGAGTCCCCGAATGTCCCCAGACAACGGGATGGTCAGGGTCAGCATGATTTCACTGTAGTCGAGATTTAGCAGCACCGGATGCTCCACGACGTGGCTCGCTTTAATTCTTATCGAGTCGCAAGCGTACAATGGCGATCGTGAATTTTCTCATCCGCGGAGACACTAATTTTATTATATTCAAATTATTTGCAGTTTTCCTCGTGTATTTTCCTCGTGTAATTTCGCGCGGAAAAAGAATCCTTGGAATAATTATAATTATCTCAATAATTATGAAATATATCTAGAGACACGGCAGCGTCTTATTGACGCGCCAATAATTAAGAAAAAAAATGCTGACAAGGCAATTCAAGACGAGACGAAAAATCAAACACATATTTTCAATAATAATTTAATCATGCAAATAACGACTATAAGCAGACGAATTGGGGACACGAACTTTGTGAGATAAATAAGTGTTCGCAACGTACTATACTCCACTCCAACAGTTTCCCGTTCCCTATTCGTGATAACTTTCGATGATGAATTTCGTTCGACCCACACAAATGGTGTGTACGTGGAAATAGTATCTGTAACCGAACCCCTATAACGGCTATGGACACATGTTCGTCGCTTTCTTTATCTTTCAACCACGAATAAAATATGGGTCGAACTTATATTTCGTTGGTCACGATATGTGGATACAGGAATAGATTTATATTGTAAATGAGCGTGCCCTTCAGTCATCGCTCATCCAACAAAGACGTAGTGTGTCCGAAAAACCTTTGGTACACAGCCATACATTTTTATTTCGTTCAACAGATTAAGTAAAACTGCGTTTGAAGATGTACAGCGGCATTTGCACATTTTTTCTCTGTTTTTTTTGGCATTTATAAAAAATTTATTGTTTTTTGAATTTCGAGTGATCCATTCAAAATTGTTGGTAATAAAATCACGATTTTCTCGCACGTGCGAATAAAGGGAACGGTCGTCGGTAAATGGAACGACAAACCGCTGATACCGATGTTTTGAGTTCGTTTTCGATATAAATATATATACGTGAGCAATCTTCTTCTTCTTCTTCTTTTTGTTTGTGGTTGGCTCGGGTCTGCGCTCCTATATAGAGCTTTTAAGACCATACGGCCATGTGATACGTGAGCAATCATAATGTAAAACATTTGTTGTTCAATATGATAATATATGTTATCTCGGATTTCTCGGATGTTGAATATAAAAAGCTCACGACGAAGTGAAATTTTTCATTGTCGAGTAACGGCATCTGGTGGAGAAAGGCGGGAAACTTGTAGCTCGAAATCGAACGCAGTGGGGTGGAGGATTTCTGCGTTTACTGGCCAGACACGGGGGGTGACGGGTGACGTGTGTTCGTATATTGCATCTGTCCGTCAGAAGCGAGTGGAACTCGTTGACGAAACGACCCATGTAACGACGAAACACCTGATGTAACATTTATATATTGATACCTGCCCTCAAACAAAAATGTTTCGCGCTCGAACGACGATAGAACAGAAACGGATTTTGTGCGGCAAAGTGAAAGGACTGGAGCATGCCGAGTGTCGAAATTGTGATTAATTATTTTTTTTTTAACGTTTCAACGAGTTTGTGATTAAAATTGAATATTGTGCTGTAAACAAAAGTGGATCAATATTTTTTTAGTATACAAAAGGTGTTTGAACTTAAAGGATATTCGAGGAGAATCGCTATTAATCTAATCTCGTCGACGGACAGTTCCATTGTTGCAAAAAGTTACTGAATTTTTTAAATGATACCGGGGGTCGAAAATCCGATAAATGTCGTCGTATGTTATTGAGTTGAAAAAATAGTCGGTGATAATTCTAAAAAAGTGCTGTATGTCAAACGATTTTTCGTACACGTGAGGAGGTGTTTCTGTTTTTTTTTTGCTTCAACTGCACTTCCGTTCCTCGTGGTGAATTATGGGAACGACTGGAGGAAATTTTCAAAGTGCGATACTATCGTCGCATTCAAAAATTTCGGCATGGACTCCCGCAGATTTGGGTTCGTCCCGGAGATTGAAAAACTCGAGGAATCGGGGATGATGATATAACGAGATTTTTCTGGGGCCAGGGGGGCTGGCTGGAGAATACATTGTTAAAACGAAAATTCCAAGGGGAAAATTAAATTGATTGAAAATAAAGAAGACAACAAATAAATTAATAACCCAGAAGAAAACAATAACGCAGACTCATGACGTCGAACGATTTCGAGATGAACAAGATTCCAAAACTACGCAACAGAACATTCCTCACTCTTATATTGGGACTTGTGGGATTTACATTCTTTGCGTATTATCGTACCAGTGTCAATGAGGTACGACCTTTGGTAGCAGAACGACTCAGCGGTAAGTTATTTGAAAATGATCAAATTTATCAAAAAATTTGATCCCTCAAAAAATCATTGACGAATAACAAAATACTTTTTCATCTTTAACTAAAACTAACTTTTTTAAAAAATAACAGACCTCATGATATTATCTAGGGTTTAATGAACATCAATGTAATGAAAAATGAGCTCAAAACTAGAACACTTTGTGATCTAGTCCAATGAATAATTACAGATCGTACGGCTGCGCCGGATGTGCCGAACGAGGCATTGCGTGTAACGGCGGAAGGGACAACGGCGTTAGTTCATTCCTCAGTGAATTCGAGTTCAGAGTCATCTGGACAAAGTACAAATATTCAACATGCGCCTAACGTATCCACCAGTCTTGCACGCTCTCAGTCAGAACTTTCTCCTCAGACTTCACTGAGCTCCGCGAATCCTCAAAGCTCAGGCAACAATGAAACGACCGGAAGTCAACGCGTTGTAAAAGTAGCGCAGGTTGTTTCTTCGACAAGCGCTACCAATGTTACAACTACGTCGACGACAAAAGCCATGCCAACGGACAGGGATACAGCCAGAGGGATGTATCAGATGGGCCACGACGTGACAGCCTCTGATCAATGTCCCAACAATGGGAAGCACATGGAGCTTGTGATCACAATTGCATCTGCGCCGAGTCACATAGAGGCAAGAACAGCGGTGAGACAAACTTGGGGACATTTTGGACAGAGACGAGACATAGCAATTGTATTTATGCTGGGTAAAAGCAGGGATGCAAAATTGGAGAAATCACTGAAATTCGAGGAAAACCTTTACGGTGATATCGTACGTGGACGCTACTACGATTCGTACACGAATTTAACGTTGAAAACAATCTCGAGCCTCGAATGGGTAAGCAGTCACTGCGGCGAGGCAAGATTTATGCTCAAAACCGACGACGACATGTTCATCAACGTGCCCCGACTGTTATCCTTCATTCACAAACACGCCAAGGAGAAAAACGTGATATTTGGTAGACTCGCTAAAAAGTGGAAACCTTTTAGAAACAAAAAGAGCAAATATTACGTTCCGTTGATGCAGTACAAACCGGCGGTCTTTCCAGACTTTACAACTGGACCGGCTTATCTCATGTCACGCGACGTCGTTGAAAAACTCTACGTAACCGCTCTCGATCAGACTTATCTCAAACTGGAAGATGTTTTCACGACCGGTATCGTCGCTGAAAAACTCTCCATCAGGAGATCACACGCCAATGAATTTTTGAACACGAGAATATCCCACACCGCATGCAACGTTCAACGCGGTATCAGTATACACATGGTCAAGTACAAAGAACAATTTGATCTTTGGAAAAAACTTCTCGATGGCACGAGCAAGTGTAAATAGCGAGTCGCGATCTAGAATTTTTGGCGAACACTTTGTTCCTGCTCTTTCCAATCCAATGATTTTTCTATCTTCACTTTTGTGATGAAACTTTTTTAAAGTGACATTGAAGCATGCGTCGTTGGAATGCAATAAAACGTTCCACTTTCTCAGCCACTTCCCAAAATTTGTCGTTCCATTCGTTCTACCAAAAAATAAACCAACAAAGCATAGTCATTTGACTTAAGAAAAATGAGAAAAATAAACGAAAATCACTCTCGTTACGCTACGACGATGCAAACTTCAATTTCATCTTTTGAATGACGGTTTCTCGTTCCGAAAATACCACGTGAATCGAGGCTGAGATTGTCGAGGGAACACTTTCTTTAACTTCAATTTTTGAAAATGAGGATTGTCAGATTTCTCGTGTTATCCCAAAACTCAAAAACCTTTTTCCATCGTCGCTTCGTAAATTGCGTCGTAAGTATGAAGAGACGTATAAAAAGGGGCGGAAATAAATCGATAAGAGATAAGGCTGTCGATATTAATGCATCGAACGATAGATAAAGTATTGTTTCCAGCACACCATTTTAACACTCTCCATTCATTATCAATACGAACATTTCTTTCAAAACAATGAAGCTTCCAAAGCTATCGAAAAAAATGTAAAAAACGAAGGTGTCTTGATATCCTGTGTAAAAAATAACCAATATCCAAATGTCCTTAATTAAAAAAGTGACTTCGTCGTATTTTCATCGCTTTTGTTTACAGGTGAAACGAGATAACGTTCGCGAGAAAATTCGTGCCTAAGTCAAAATTGAAAATCGTACAATAATAAATTTTCAGTATTTCTGACATCGTTATCAATTTGATATAAATTATCAAAACTGTCAGAAAAAACGAGTCGCTGGAATTCTATGGCGAGAAGCACGAAAATCACCACATAAAATAGGCTCCCTGACGATCTCAGTAACAAGATTCACACTGAACTATCGCGATACGTGTCAGTGATACTTTATACATAATCGAAACAAGCAAAGAAAAAAGACGTAGATTTAGGAATGGAAAAAAAGCAAGAAAACTAATGAGCTGTACGTAATTAATATCAATTAGAGAAAGGTGGCCATAGACTATTTCGAGATTGGTAAATCGATGTTCCAGACTCGTGTTAACTGTATTTTTTACGAGGGAGCGTTAGAAACGCTCGGAGCGATCGCCACGCGATTAAGTAAGAGTAAAATCAGGAAAAAACGGTGTCTCGGAAAATTCCGTGAAGGAGACACAACTTGTAAACGAACTGGCGACGAGCATAAAAACTGGGGAATGACAAAGCTTCGTTAATTACTATCGTTTAGTAGTGCCATAATGAGTAGAATAAATTAAAATTCCAAGGAATATCCGCCTTGTAAAATTGTGGATGACACAATCCATGGTCAATGATCGCTCTCTCGTGTAATGTTGAAATTCAGACGTTTATTTTTCACCAAAAATTATGAAAATTTTAGCTTTATTTCGTTCTCCAAAGTCGCCATTTTAAAAATTTTTTATTCAAGGCTCAATTATTTCATGTGCTATGAAAGGGAGAGAGAGAGAGAGAGAGAAGAAAAGTTGTCGAGACACTCGCCACACTATCCTTGACACATTTGTTACCTTTTTTTCCTCAATTTCATTTCGATCGCACGGATGCTGCTGAAGAAAAATGGAAAATAACGCTTAATCCACGGCGCATTTATACATATATAAATATTCGAAAAGAAGAAAAAAAAAAGAAAAAAACGAAAACCACGATATGAAAAATCGTCGTACCGGTGCCTACACCCTTCGCTCGGGTCCACCATATTTTAAGCTATTTTAGATCTAAAAATGCGTCAATATTATAAATACCTAAACGTAAGTTACGTTGTAAACTCCGCCTTCGATTTTACCTCCATCTATTTAGTCGAAGACACTGTTTTTTTTAATTATATATTTATAAATACGTGTATCCGGAGATATCGAGGCTCAAGAGCTGCGTGTAAATAACGTTGTATCAACTATGTACTTATTATCGAGACTTTAAATACGAAATATTATACAGTATTGTTAAGATAAGCTCCTCGCTGAATATCCAAGATGCACTGCGTGATAATGTACTTAAAAATGCGCCGAACTACGGAAAACAAAAAAAAAGGAAGAAAAAAAAGATATTCATCATAGTCCGAAAACGATTCGTTGAAACGCTTGATTTTCGTATCGAAAGACATTTTTTTTAATATCAATCATTTAACATCGTTATTTTTGGACTTGATTTTTTCATTCGCCGGGCTAATTATTTTTACATCATGAGATTTTATTTTTTGAGCTACTGTCGATCAAGAATTGTCGATTTATCGACGCTATAAGATAACGGTTTACCTTTTTATTATTCTTTATTTTCTCAATGAAAAATCGGCTTCGATTGATAACTTGCGAAGAAGAATACAGATCTTGAGTATTCGTATGAAAGTCAATTAAATTCGAGCGTTATGCGAATCGAGGAAGTTCGAGGGGGGTAGAACACAAAATGAAGATTGAATCTGACTTTGTTTTTGTAAGAAAAAGTGAAAATTCTCGAACTCAGTGTTAGTTACTCAGAGTCGAAATATTTTTTCTCGCAGCAATGATTTTAGATCTAAATCGTTTTATTAATTCTATTGATTTATATTCCTATTCTTTAAAATCTTTTATTTCTTAATTTACTCCAATATCTCCATGTCCAAAGATTGAGTACGAGCGAGTAAAGTGTTTTACCGATTTATTGTAACGATAAATGTTAGCGGATGGATTTCCAGAATATTATACTGCGAGGATCCGTTGAAAAATATCAAATTCTTTCCACTTATTCATTTATTGGACTGACTACGTACTTCGTTACATTGTAAAACTATTAATTGTACCATCTCTACAAAACACTCTCGATATTTAACGAAAGACTTGTACGAGACCTTAATTTAAAGACCTAATATATATACACACGTACGATTGATAAAATTCGTCTGTTTTCGTCTACTTTGGAGCCTCGTCTCCCATAATTTATACGCCGAAATAATTGCCCCGTTTCTCTCAGAGTTTATTCGCGGCGTTCTCATATCTGTGAGTTATTTTCTCAATTTTTGACGTTTCGACTCGTAGTCTCGTGTCGCGTACAATTTTTCTTCAAACGAATAACCAAATTTCGATTTTTTCAGGCGCAACCTCTGCAGCTTCCGTGACAAATTGGACCTGCAGTAATTTCGGGTTCTTGGGAATGACTTTGGATTTCACTGACGTTTACGAAAATCCTCGAGAGTCGATCAACGGAGGAACTGTGAAAGCTCTTATTATAATCATGAAGCAATATTCGCGATGGCGCAAAAGAGGCACGTAATTGAATGGTCGACACGCGAATAGTTTTCATTAGAACCAGGGAAACGGCGGCGTCTCACCTTTCGCAATGAGTGACGAAAACGGGCGAGAGAGGGAAGCGAGACTGCAGTTTTTATCTCGAGCTGCCAAGAGCACGGTGTCTTAACGAGCGGTTCGTGGCACACGCTACGAAGATGAAAGAAATATTAACAGATTGAAAAAATGCTAAAGAATATCATTAGAGAGTCTATTTATCAGGAGAAGCATGAATCATAGTAATTGTTAGTCACGGTTATTTCTCAACGCGCTAAAGAATTCAAACCAATTGCTTATTTCGCACGCTGCCATTGTGCAATGTTCATTTTTTTCTATTCAAATTCAATTTTTTCGTAAATACAGCGGTGCCCTTCGATTGGCAAAGGCTAGCAAAGTTTTTCAGAGTCGAGTGCAAATTGACTGGTCAAAAGAGAGTAAAATTATCATTTTTAGAATATTTTTAGTCTTTTTGCCAAAGACGGACGAAACTCACCGGAAGGAAACTCGATTTTTTAACGATAAAATTTGGGGATTGTAGTTTGGAAAAATGGAGGAGAAAACTCATCGCTTTTTCTCTCAGTGAATTCGCGATGCTTCAGTATTTAATTCGATTTTTCAAAATTAATCCGATCAAAAAATGTTAGTTTCCTCTCATTATTCCCGTAATTTTCCTCTAATGTTTGAAAGTAGCAAAAGTTTCCTTCCGTTCCCCTCCGTCGTAGCTCATTACGTAGGAGCGCGCGGGGATAACTTAATTTGAGAAGTTCAACAAAGTGTGCTGCGAACGAAAGTTTCAGTGACGCAGAAATTCTCATCTGGTTGCGTAAGCGAGACTTTTTCTCGTTGGCGAGAGGCTTTCACCGCGATCCGATTTCTAAATAGCGCATCATCCGATATCACGCACTTAAATCGAGAGTGCGTAACTGTGTATGCGAGCAGGGAACAAACAACTCGTTACGCTCTAAAAATATTTGGGCGTTTGAACACGAAACGTAAAAATTTATCGAGCATGACTCATTTTCAGTGTCCGACAGAGACACGTGTTGAGAGTAGTTCTTTGCTCGAACACGTGTTCGAAAGGACTTCCCCACTCCTCTCCATATTTTTTCAACGCGATCATTGTCAGAGCCCAAACGAGTAATCCCAGAGTTTGAAAATCTCAACAGTAGAACGTATACAAAACTCCCTCAAACGGACGAGACGCATCGACAAGGGGAGAGAACGACAATCGATCAACCGGTTATGCCGGTTTCCGACAATTCCGACCTTTCAGTTTTACCACGCGTATCGTGTTCTTTCTCTCTACTTCCCCCTCCGTGCTCTCTCATTCCCTCGGACCCTCGAGATACATTATCAAATTATATGTACGACTCAAGACTTGTGTAGAAAGAAAAGAAGCAGCCGAAAAAATCGAAAGTCAATTGATATACTTTCATTGGTCACGACACTGATGCCTCTCGCGGTATGCAACCGCGATGAGAAAAAGTTAACCTCAATTCCGGACGTGTCGACAAGTCGAGTTAACGTTGAGACAAATAATTGGCGTCGCGGAACCCTCGCGCGACGATTTTTGCCTTTGAATGTACAGAAACCTGATATTTCTAGTTTTCTTTTGTTTCTGATTATTGTTTCTGTTGATTTGATACTCGTTTTTTCGATTTTTTGCCGGTTCGAAACATAATCATTGCGTAAGCATTAACGGGAAGTGTTCATAAAATATTCACGGTTTTTGAAATGATTCTACATTTTTAGGCTGCTTAGAAACCGAAATGTTTGCCAATAACCGGGCAAGCGAAGTTCTCCCTGCAATTTCGTACAAGCTGAACATTTTCACGCCCAAGAGAGTGTACTCATTTATTTAAACTCCACGGGACGAGTTTTCTCGTCTGCAATCAAGAGAATTGGTGCATTTCGAAATTCACGAGCTGAGCTCGTGGATAGTTATTCGTAAACTTTGGCCTTTTGCTTGTGAAATTTAAGGTTTTGTTCGAGTTCGTGTAAACTGTTGCACAGATTAGATTCACCGGTAAAAGTTACAACGTTCATGGACCGCCCCTGTGTTTCGGAATAATTTCAGTTCGAGCTATTCTTCAATTTTTTTTACCTTCAGACCGAAGCCAGAACTCATGAGCGACGGGAAACATTAAATTTGACCCTAATTCACTACCGCCATCAACTGAATTGCGATGCACTTTTCGTCAACTTTGGAAACAATGAAAAAAGTGATTTTTCGATACCTAATACCAATCGATTCGCTTGGTCAGAAAATTTCCTATTATTAGGAAAAAAAAATTATCGAAAAATGTCAATTCCATCGAGAGTTATAGCCAGACGAGTTTCCTGGGTCACAATGACCCGTTGTGAACGATCAGGGGAAAAGAGTGGAACGGATTAAAACACGAACAAAAAGAATCGAGTCACTGAATAATTCTTAGCACAGAATCGAAATTATTGTTTCTTTCATCTCAAAATTTTGTCGTTCCCTCGAAATTCTCATCATAATTCTATTGAAAAATAATCCGACGTTAGTCATGCACGCATGACCCATTTCGCAGAATTCGTTAGAAATCCCCATATTCCCGACCAAATACCCACAATCTTCTATCCACCGAGAAATCCAATTAATCAAGCAGAGACATTCCTCCTGTACAATCCTAGTTTCGAGAAACAAAAGACGTCACGAAACATTTCTCCATTGATACGTTTTACGGTAGAAATCCTACAAATGGAATCTCCTCGTCTGCTGTTCGAGAAACAATGGAGTTGCGTCCCGAAAGCGTATGACCTCCGCATCAAGATTCTTCAGCTTTGGAGTCCGAGGGATGCTCCCTTTTTGGATAAACAGTGAATCACAGAGATAAAATTTTGAGACAAAAACACTATTTTCACTTTTGGATTTCAACATTCGTATTACGAAATATTTATTGGTCAAATTCATTTTTTACTTTTTACTCCCAGAGCTAATTTTTTGTATTATTTTGAAACTCTAGTCTTGAGCGTATCACTTGACGATAGTACGTTGAATTTTCGGAAATAAAATTCTCCGGCATAGTCCGAACAATTCCAAAAATGCTCTGTCAACGAGTTTCTGCCGTCATATATCCCGCATCCGCTTACAGAGGTGTTTGCAATCGGTCGAACTGTGTCGGAAAAATTCAACTTTGAGGTGCGGTCACTTGACCTCGGGAATTGAAGTTCCGCTGACTGTTGAATCAAATTTTGTGTATCTCCGTTGAAAAAAAATGCCGAGTGAGTTTCGAAGTACTACTAGCAACAGTCATTAAATCATCGGTTGGAAATGAAGATTTTATTCGAGTAATTCTCTCACATTCTGATGAGAAAACGATCAATAAATGATTCATCGTTTATTATTCCTTCATAACGATTGTGACAAAATAACGCATGAATAAAAGTTTTATCTTTTGAGGCTGCGATTTTTGTTGGAGAGTGTCGCCAGTCCGCGATGACAGGAACGTGTAGTTCGAAGAGAAACTTCTGCTCTGTAACACCGATTTATGGATGTAAAAGTGCTCGGAACAAATCTCTAATTGTACCCAAGTGTAAAGTCGTTTTTACTTGAAACGCGAATTATTCTATGTTTTTGATCGAATCACTGAATACCCTTGAACAGAATCTACGAATAACATGAATTTTGAAAACAGCCAACCGCGAAGCCGCTGCTGCTAAAATAACATTACCAAAGCGCGATCGACTGTCGAATGAAACTGAAGCTTCATTAGTTTCACGAATGTCCATCAAGTGGCGCGATTTTCCAACCTAGCGGTGGCTGTGAGAATGAGAAAGTTCTGAACGTGCTATAAATCTGACTTACCGACTTCCGATAAGTCGAACTTTACAGATTCCCGAAATAAGCGAGAGCAGACAAATAAAAGAAAACGGGTAGAAAAAAATAGAGTAAAAATACCCATCCGGGATAAGACGAGCCCCTCGTAGGGGTTGCAGTGAGCACATTAATGAAGCAGGTAGTGAAAAAAAAGCTGAAAACCGTAACGACACTATGAGGGCGTAAAGCGAACGTGATGTGAATAAAAAACAGCGAAATAGTCAAGAGACTCGTGTAATTTTTATTCCCCCTGACGGAATTATCCTCGCAGGGATTAACAAAGAGAAAAAGCCATAAAAAAAAGGGAAGGTTTAGAGGGAGAAAAGGTGCAGAGCGTAAAGCTAGTAGAGCTATCTGTCGATCCTGAAGAGGGCGCGAGGCCGCGACCCTGAGCCCGATGGTGGCCGCCGAGGAGAGCGATCGCGCGCAGTAGAGAGTAGTGTGCGACAGCGTGTGGGTGGAAATATTCCGTGACTTACGAAAAGTCCTCCCTAAATACAGCATTGAACGAGAGGAAAGCCCACTCCTGGAGGAAAACACCCCCACAAAAAACAAACAAAAATATACGCCAAACGAAGCAAAGGCCGAGCTGTTTTTCTTTCTTTTTTGTTTCTTTATTCACTGCTGCATTATTGCGCGGGCGCGCGGCGCGGGGTTACAAGAATATATATGTATGCGAGTGTTTGTGTGTGTGTTTATATGATTTTCACGGATTGTGGAGTGCGTGCGTGTGTGTTAGTTTGGCGAGACTTGACGGTGAGTCTGCTGTCACGCGTTGTCAGTGGCGGGCTCTAGGCTGCAGAGACGAGTGTCGCGGAGACGATAGAGCCAGAGAGATTACGAGAGAGAATATCATTTCTCTCCGAATGTAATATTGATAAAGGGAAAAGAAAGACTTGAAATAAATTTTTGTGTTTCGGTGCTTAATCGTTCATCTCGTCGCTTCGACAACCAACTCTATATATACACACACGCATTAATACACACGTATATATTTTATTCTCTACACATATATATACGAGAGGAGATTCGAAGGAAAAGAAAAAGGAAAACAATACGAGAATCGTTTATACATAGATCGAAGTGAATATTGCTCGCTGGTACAGAGTACGTGACTGTAAAATACGCCTATGACTATATGTATAGCGCATATAGAAACGTGTATAATAGGTATAATCGAAACGACCGATAGCCACGAGCTGTTTGGCCACAATATAACGTCTCAAAGAGCACATCCACAGCCCAACGGGCAATATTAAATCGGGAGGAATACTTATACATCAAGTACAGTCGAGTTAAACATCGAAAACGAAACTTCGAAACATATAGAAAAAAGAACCCAGGAAACTGTCACCTCCTGGTTATTTCTCACAATCTTTCTCTTTCTCTCCCTCCTCTCCCCCCCCCCTTTGTCCCCCTGCTCGCTTTGACCCCCTCCTCCTTATCCCATTCGTAACATCTCGGGGCAAAAATAAAACGTTGTCACTGTTGTCTGTAGCGCCGGAACGTTGCGTACGAACACTTTTCATTTCATTTTTTTGTCCCTCTTTTTTTTTTTTTTAAGTTCTTATTCTTCCTTCGCTTCCTTCAAATCGCGTAATTTTCTCGCTCGAGATCGCTCCTCGAAAATTTCAACGGTGTGATTCAGTGCTTCTTTTTCTTATTTCGCTCGACTCTGTTATCCATGATTGAAAGTCGCTGTGTTTTCATAGATAAGTAAATAAAAAAGACTCGCAATCTCATAAATCATCGAAACATCAAGTGCTGTGGCGAATAATTATTGAAAATTAGAAAATACTTTGTGAAAATGCCGCTTTTCGGCAAAAAGGATTCCAACAAGAAGCTCAAGAAGAATGGCAAGGATGAGAAACCCTCGATCGACGAGAAATACACGCTCAAAGAATTACTCGGGACGTAAGTACACTTTTTTCCTTTCTTTCATTACTTTTTCTCTCATCGAACACCAAAAGGAAGGGTGGCGAACATTACGTGCTGCGTTCTGATTAAATTTCTCCTCTCCATGTGCAATAAGGCGATCGGGCAGGAAGAAAAAATCGAATAAAAACTTGATCATTTTAAATGCGACTTTTATTCCGCCGGCCCGAAGACTTTTTCATTTATTCCCTATTTTCAACTCGAACATTTATCGTTCTATTTAACAAAATAAAAATACTAAATATACACTTTTTCCCAACGATCGATTCGTCTCTCGTCGTTCCATATTGCGATTTTCCTTTAAAAAGTTTGCAAACAAACAGCGAGAGGAACATTTTTTCGAAACTAGCTCGACGAAAATGTGACAGTGTAAATATTGGCCCGAAAGCTTTGGACGCATCGCAACATATACAATCACGTAGGAAAAGTGTTCAAATAAACGAGAATTTTACAGCATGAAATATCTCAACCGTTGCGAACGAATATATTCCCGATAAAAGTGAAACATTGATAAAAAATAATAATAAAAGCGTCGATAAATGACGAAAATAAATGCAATCTGCGAGGAAATCTGGCTTTATTTATTTGCTGAATGTATTTTACATACCAATTGTTCGCAACTAAAAATTCACTGAGAATTAAATCATTCGAAGGATCCTCGGATATAGTGTGCCATTGAAAATCAAATTATAGCCTCGCTGTCAAAAGCGGAGAATCCAAACTCGCTGGGTATTTGAATAATTTATGCGGTTTTCAATAATTCGTCGTGTGTTAGAGAGATTTGAATGAACCGAGAGAGAAACTTTCTGGAGTTACACTTTAAGAAGGTCCGCACACGCTGCCGTAATATCAATGTGAAACGAGTCTTTGGCGATGACCTTGAGCGATACGAACATCTATACATTCCGAATGGGAATGTATCCAAAATTCACGAATTTCTCTTTACCTCGTTCGCCGGCGGTTTTGCACGTATACGCGTGCATCATTTAACGATAATATCTTTCTCGAGCCAACGCGCGGCACATTTTTAAACGAGAACAAAGAGCCCCGCACAACGGCTAGCGCGCCGTTCGAGTATGGATCTCGCTAATTGAAGATACTTGACCGATTCGAAGTACAGATAATTTGTGAAATTGAACGACCTTCGGTCCCTTCGTTTCTCGGTAAATGAGCGTCGGTGATTCGTCTGTGCTTTTCACATGAAAAATCACCAGTGCGTCAGCTGTTGACGAGCGCTCTTGTGTTTCTCGTGCCTCCGATGCGTCCAGACATATATTTTTTTTCTTTCGCTTCGTTTTATTTAATTATTTTTATTTTTCTCTACGTTTTACGCTCGAATAACCCTACGAAGTAGCCTCTCACTCCTTCGCACTCTCTTCCGCGTATTTGACAGCTCGACAGCTGGCAAAGTGCGATCGTACGTAGCACGCTGTTGCTTCGTATATGTCTATAGAGGTGCACACGCATACAGATACGAACGGAAAGTGCCTGAGATCGGCGGGGCTCCGCAACGGAATACCTGCAGTGGCGAAATGGCAAATTCATAACGACTCGATGCCTGTGCACATGCACGTATGTGCGCCCTCTTAACGTATTTATGTATGCGGTTATAACGAAAAGTGTATTGGCTCGGTACAGTCGCCTTAAAAAATATCTTCATACTCGAAAAATTCTCTACGACGTCACATTTTTGTGTGGATTTAAATAAAATGTATTTCTCTTCATTACCTAAATGGGATTCGTGATTTTTGATGGGTTCGTCGAGCCTTTTCGACGCTCGCCACACCACTCCCGCTCGAGTTTCTCCCGCACAGGCCATTTTGACAGTTGGAAAAATCTTCCTCGCGAGCCCGATGCTGCGGACGACGCGCGCACGTGCGCCCTTATTTCATCCGAAAAATGAGCGCAAAGGGAGGAATAAAATATTCAGCCTATAAATTGGAAGCACGAATCTCGGAAGCATCCCTGCCGGAAGCTGTTTCTTAGTCGGATGATTTATTGATAGGATCAAACGCGATGCGCGTGCAGGAGGATCTCTTCGGGTCGCTCCTCCCGAGAGAGCCGAATTTTATTGCTCAGTTCCGTGTATTTTGACAGAGTCTATTTTCCCTTCGTGAATTTTGGCATTTTTGACACATTCACCTGGCCCATCCGTATTCCCTTTTTTTCTCCCTTCTCCCTTTCTCCAGATTTTTTCCCTCCCTTGCTCCCCGTCTTCGCCCCTCTCGTGCGTTCCTTTCGTTCGGGAGCTCCCTTAACGTCCTCTACGTGACGCCGAAAACTCCCGTGACCATCCCAACGAAATTGAAATTTTTCCGACCGCTCTCGAGAGTAGAATGCGTTCTCTCTCCCTTCGATCATCACGCACGACGGTGATGCGTGGGTGGACCGAGCAAAATGCCTGTACTTTGATCCTCCATTTTTACGTCTCTTCCGCATTCGTAACGACAAAAATTTATAATCTCTGAACGCGGAGATACATTAAATTTCTTCGTTAGTTCTTGCATATCGAGAATTTATTTTTAAGGCTTGCCCCTCCCCTCGCTTCGGCTCCTCAGCGTTCAACGATCTCAACGATTCATTCAACTCGAACGACACTATCGACTTCCGTTCGAGATATACGAGAAGAGAAAACTTGTACCAAGATTTTTTTAATCCCGTGCCCACCTAACGGTACTAATTTCATCGTAAACGTATTTTTTGTTTTATCGATCCAATACAATTAGCCAGTTTAAAATGACGACGAAGTCTCTCACTCGGTTATACGAGTTTGTCTTTATTCCTAATTACGTAACGGGATATAGGAAATTATCGATCGCTCGGTACAATTCTCGTCAAAATGACCGAGCCTGCCAACTCGATATCGTTACTCGCGTTCATCGACTCGCTCATCCTCCCGCGGGCCTTCCCAACCGGCATCAAATATTCCCGATCTCCGAGATGGAGTTGAATTTTTTCAAACATAACGTTAAAAATTCAATGAAAAAAAGGTTTAACGACGAAATTTAACGACGATCAAGTCGAGTTCTACAAAAGTCGAAGAAAGATAAAAAATAAAATGAAATAAACGAAAATGATGAATTTAAAAAAATTGGAGAAAAACAAAGTGGAATGCTCTGAATGAAAAATTATGTTTTCCTATAACAAGAAATGCAGGAACACCAAGTGTCGCATGCGCAAGGAAGAACCAGAAAGCGTTGTTGGAGCACATCTGCGAATGCCCAGAAATCAAACAGCCAATAAATAATGATGAAATAGTGCAAATTGAAAAAAAATCGTTGGGAGGAGCCCCGGACGAGAGGAATTAAAGGGGGAAACTAGAGGAACGATTCAACAAGGAAGCAAAGATAGAGCCAGCCTTGCATATACGTCAGACAGTTCGAAGTGATGTGGCACAAGAAGTATAGAAAGGGAGAATGGGGAGAGAGGAGCCTCGGAGGGATGATGAGAGCCACGCTGTAAAATAAGAGAACGTTACGACGCTGGAGTTCGCAACGTCCGAGTCCAACGGAACGGAGGATAAAAACATTTGTAATTCAGCTATTTTTCATTTCACGGAGTAACGGGGCAGCTTGAAAAACCTACGAATTGGAAATTCGGGGCAGGAAACGAAACTGCACAATTGGTCGATTTTTTAGACCATTTCGTTGGATCGATGCAAACTTTAGCGTCATGGGAATGTTAAAAATGAATAATTAGGCACGAGCAAAGAAGAGCGGTTGTTAAGCACTGGTGTGCAACACAGACTTCGTGAAATAATATGCGAGGGGAGCAAGGGAAGAATAATTACGTAAAAGTCTGAAAAGACATACAGGAAATAAAATACCGCTAATTATTTTATTTTGTTCCTCACAATCAGATTCGTGATTGAGTGTTTTTTCTCGTTCCCCGTGTTCCGGCCCCGTAGCTGAAACGACTGGAAAACCATAGTAATGAAAAAAAAGGTTGCTCGAGAACGTCGAATTCCAACGTGTTTCTTCGCCTCGTCGATATTACGTGAGATTACGAGCCGAGAAAAATGTGCGATTTGCATGTAAACACGCGTATTCCCGGCGCTCGCCGGGCTCATATGCTCTTGTTTATGTTGTCTGTTTTGCCATCGCGATAACCTCGGAGCCATTAATACGGCGGAGTGGAAAACGAATGCTCGACGGACGAAAGACGCTCTCGATTTTCTCCGATCTTGGCGTGTCGAAAGAATCGATGGATCGCACTATCGCAAACGCGAGTGTTTGTCGTTCGAGTTTCGAGGAAAAAATAAATGGTCTCTCCTCCCCGACGAAACTGCGCTCTCGTTATGTAAGCGCATTCGAGATTATGCACGGCGAGGAGGCTGCTGCTGCCGGACGGTGGAAGATGGCGAACCGAACTCGAGCTTTTCAACGATTTGAAAACGCGAGGGAATCGATCGCCGCTCGAATTTTCCTACCGAAAAATCGACATCGAGGCTGGAAAAGAAAAAAGCGATTTCTACGAGAGTGAAAATTCGAAGAATCGCTGCCACCGAGCGCAAAATCCCATTTTCGTCGCAATCATTTTTTCTCCCATTTTCGCACGAGTCGAACCGACCTCGTTGCGCAGTTTCCTAGTCGACGAATCGGCACGCTTTTCTCACGCACACGTTCGAATACATAAATATTGATTGACAAATATGAGATGCTCGGTAAGAATCCACTTCGTAGGAGAATAAAAGAGATAAAAAACGTTGAATTTCTTCTCGAATCGAATAAATATTGTTACTGTGGCTCCGGGGACTTTTCTGTCACTCCGTCACCACAGAGCCTCCCCTGATTCACTCTTTTCTTTCTTTTCCTATTTGCAGAGGTGCGTTCTCCGAAGTAAGACTCGCCGAGAGCAAGGACAGGCCGGGACAAATGTTTGCGGTCAAGATAATCGACAAAAAAGCGTTGAAGGGGAAGGAGGACTCGTTGGAGAACGAAATAAAAGTGCTGCGAAGGTAGGAGGAGCCCCCCACCCCCGATTAAGTGACTCCTTAATGCACCACTATTATTCTGACTTTTATTATTTGTTATATCGTATGGCTAACTCATTTATTTGATTAAACATCGCTCGTTGCAAATATCTTTTATATGTATAGGGTGAACTGCCCATTGAAGGAACACCTAAGCCATGAGTCAATCGTTTCGATATTAAAGCGGGAGATAATGCGCAGGGACACACAAGAAAACGGGTTTATTGTCCAAAGAAGAATTTAATATTGCGTACGATTTTTTTTTCCTTTCTGTCGATTCATTTTTCGGAAATGATAAAAAAGCAACGTCACACCCGAAATCCCAAAAAAAGAACACTTATTGGCCCATTGAAAGAACACTCATATTCAACGTGACAGCTTTCACCGATGCCTACTCCTTTTGTTTACTTATTGTCAAGGATAACGAGTAATTAATATCAATGTAAAAATAAATATTGTAATGGATATTGATACGAAAATAAGAATGTAAACTTTTTAATATTTTTCATTCGATTAGGAAGAGTTGGCAAATTTACCTTACACGGAGAAAACGGATTCGTTTTGTATACTTAGGAATATATTATTTCTCAAGAATTTTCAAAGTACTTAGGCACCGATTACAAGCAGCGTAGTATTTTTACAATTATCCAATTTTTCGTCTCTTCGATTCTGAACAGCTTTACGAGGACAGCAAAAGTATAATGCACGTCAGAACTACATTTCATTTTGTTTTCGAGTGCCATTCGTCGTGTCAGACTAGCACTTACTGATAAGTGGAAACGTATTGTAAATCACAAATTTTGACTGTCAGCATAGTAACTATGATAAATACACGAATGTAGACCGGTACGTGTGTCGTCATTTTATCATGCATATAATTTTTTTTCAGGATTGCCAGAGCACACTTGACAATATTTGATAAAGATTTTTTAGTATGCTCAAGAAGGTATTCCTTTCGCAGGGCCGTATTTTTCGGTGTCGCAAATTAGGGCACTCGAAATTTGGACCGATTCCTCTAATCTCTGAGAAGTCGCTGTTATGTGGGAAAAGCTTCTGCTTCTCCCACTTTTCCAACTTCTATCGTTGATATCTTTTTTAAACATTCGATAACCCTTCATTTTTATCGTTGCTATGGATTCCTTACATTTTTTTTCTATCCCTGAGACAGTTTATATCAGGAATTTAGAGTTATTCGGTGTACGAATTATCGAATAGAAATGGTGATGATGACGGATTCTCCATAAGAAATTTTACCATTTTTAACATTTTAATTCTTCATTAAATGATCGATAACCCGACCTGAAATTTCGCCAACCTATTTGGATGCAGTTGTACTTTACTGTAAATTGAAATCAATTTTTGTAGGGGTTTCGGGATCGTGAAAGGAATACCTTAAAGAGAAAAACACTTTCGAGTCTTTTGAATAAAAGGTATGGGTATTGGGCTTTTTACTACCGTGGATAGAACGATTCTTATTACTGCTCTTTGAATTAATGCTGCAATCCAATACGTTTATACTGTCCTCTAGAATTTTTGGTCTCGTTTTCTCCGTGTATGAAGACTCGTGAGTTCGATGCTTTCGATGGGTTATTCACTGAAAAGAGGTTAGACACACCCCTGTGTTAATTCAATGGGAAGTGTTGAGTAACTTGACCCAACGTATAAAAACTCGTGAATTTGATGCATTTTCAATGATCACACGATTAAATAGTCGTTGAGCTTGCAAATTGGACAATTTTATTCTCACATTAATTGAAGCTTTTCGCTAATCGTAAATCTTCCGTTTGACAACAAGACGCCTGATCTCGTTGAATGTTTTTTTATTTTTTTTATACGCGCAGTGTCAAGCGCACTCCACCAGGGTAAAACGCAAAGCGGTTGCGAACATTGTAGAAACTTGAGGAAAAAATAAATACTGGCGTACTTTAGCTTACCATTGAACGAGATTATTCGTTTTTAATAATTTTGTTAATTCGATGACGGGTGTTCCGCAGTGGACGATTCACCCTACATCCGTTTTAAAATTGGAGAATAAAAGTGAAGTTTATTAGCACCCAGTTCCAAAGTCTGTCGGAACCGTTGACTTATCTCTCTTTCACTCTCTCTCTCTTTCGATACTGTGAGTTTTGTATGATTTAATTAACACTGTTTTCTCCCCATTTGTTTTGTGCATGACGAAGATTTACTTTTTTAACTCTTCGATTGCGAGCTTAAACTTTTCACCATGAGCATTATGATCCGCGTATTTGCGTACCATTTTGTACATTCGCTCGTAACATTTAAGAATTCTTATTTCTTTCCCGTTTTTTTTTCTTCTCGTAAATGTTTTATCTTAGCGTAGGAGCGCTATTGGATGGAGGCTCTTTTGCCAGGGCGTAACCTTCCCAGTATTTTGCAGTGATTCTTTCGAAAAGCCTGCGTCGATGCGGACTCGAATGGGTTTTGGCGAACGCGGGACGTCCCCAATTGACTTTTCGGGCCTCCGAGCCCTCGAGGCCTCTGCCAGCACCGTGCGCTGGCTGACGCACTTTGCCGGTTATTACGCTCGTAATGAAATGGCTTTCGCGGCGACATTGGTTTAACCGGCACCCGCGTTGTGCCACGTGCCTCTCGAATATTCCGAGATATTTCGCAGCAGAGAAACGCGCGTAACGCGATCAGTCGACATCGCCCCGTCGAGCATGGCGAGCTCTTCGTCGCAGTACAGTAGCGCGCGTGATCGAATGTCAAATTCGGCGGTTAGCGTCTCGGATATCGGCGAAAACGACGGCCTCAAAAGCCCTCGATTTTTATCGGGAAACTGAGATTAAATTATGGGCCGCAACGAAAAAAACGGCGCACGTAAATCCCAGCGGGTTTTAACGAACCGTCAATCTTGCTTCAAAATTCAATCGAAACCAAAGAAATCGAGAGCCTGGTAAACTGTCCATTTTGGATAATTCGAACGAAATTATGGACATCCGCCAATAAAAAAAAAACGTCAAAAGCACACAAATCCGAGCAGATTTTATCGAACTGTCGCACTCCCCGTTAACATTTTCACGTCCACAGGAAGCAATCGTTCAAATGTAAAATCCGGTCTCCCGAGATATTCACAAACTCCCATCGAATGTCAACAGTACCTTTTTTTCTGCTCACTCTTTCTCAATGTCAGTGTGCTAATACGTATTATGAACATCATTGTGCAATGAAATGACAGCAAATAATTTTACACGCGTATCACTCTTTCAGTTTCTCTTTTTCTTTCTCTCTCTTTCTCTCTTTCGCTACACGAACTTAATAGCTGTCCATCTCTCTCTCTCTCTCTCTCTTTCTCGTTGTTTCTCTTGCTCTGTGACACGGTACGCGACACACGTTTGTCTCGATTGCGTGTAAATCCCTGTACACGATAATCGTTATTAACTGTCTTACGATACTTGCTCGAAGGAGGGTGAGCGAGGGACGGGGAGCTGGCCGATCGTTGACACACATAACCGGTGGATTTTTAAATTGTTCGCTGTGTATGATAATGAGAGTGTGTGAAACACGAGAATGAAATTAAGGCCTTTGTACACTTGGAGCGGGCGAAAAGAGGGGATTTTCTTGATTTTTTTTCGACGAGAAAATAAATGCTTATTGGAAAACTGTGGACGGCGTTCACTAGCACATATTTTCAGGTACTTGGATAATATTTTTCATAAAAAAATGTCGCAAAATGGCGCAACTCCAGGTGCATTCCAGTAGCACATTTATTTGAGGATCAGTTGCGGCGGACATGATATAACTCAAAAACTGTTGATCCGATCGATACGAAATTTGTACCACTTATTTGTTGTAACAAGAGCTTGGGGCTGGACGAAGGATTCGTAAAAATGTTGATTTAAAAAAAAATGGCGACGGTTTTAACAAAAAATTCATTTTTCGAGGTGCTAATTTTCGGTTTTTTCGTTAGAATGATTTTTTTTCGAGGAAATACGAAATCCCTCGTCCAGGCCCTGGCTGTTGTTGTAATAAATAAGTGGTACAAATTTCGCATGGATCGGATTAGTAGTTTTTTAGGAATCGTGTCCATTGCGAAGGTATTTTTGAAAAAAGGCGATTCTGAGATAATCGCGTTTAAAGATTCGAGTATTGGCGGACCGAGCGGACTCGGTCGTACTTGTACTTGTAGAATATCTGATAAAAAAATGTTCCATCTCTCCGCCCGTCACAAGTGCACGTAAGGCCTTAAAAAAGCGGAAAACGAAGAGCGCGCGTTCCTCCGCATTCGCGGTTTCAACGATTTTTCTCTTACCCTTATCACTACCGCACTATTTTGAGTTATCGTTCCTTGATTCGCGCGCATTGAAACACGATCCCCCCGATTTGGTATACGCGAAGACGTGCGAAAAGCGGTTTTTTAGTCCTCCGCCGACTCGTCGTCGTCGAAATCAGAGCCAACGAAATCTCAATTAAAAACAAACGTAGTTTAATCTCTTGAGTAGTCTAAAACGGAATAAACATCCTTAAAGTGCGATTCTCAACGAAGACACGTGCCAACGAGCAGCCGCTGTTTCGACGTTTCCACTCATTCACTCTCTCTCTCTCTCTCTCTCTCTCTCTCTCTCTCCCCCTCTCTCTGTTGCATTATTGTGTACGGTATTGTTATTAATTCGTAGGTTCAGTGAAACAGTGACACCACAGAGTGGTGACGGGCCGATCAAGTCGGATAATAGTGACGAAAGAGGATGGTAAGTTTCGGCCCTCGATCCAAAAAACAAATAAACAAACAAACAGAAACAATCATCGGCCACTAATGTTAATATATTCGTTATTATACGTTTTTTTTCATCATTCCTCATGTACACAATCATTCGAGAATGTCGTCGATCGTTCCGTCCATTATTTCAATACTCTCCATCGCACGCGGACCTTAATTCCCTCTTTCGTACTCGATCCATCATAGCTTTTTACACTCTCCATATTTCTATAGCTGAACACTCTGAATATCGCAATCTTTATCTCTCTCTCTCTCTCTCTTTCTATTTCTCTCTGTACATACTATTTTATTAATCGAAAGAGTCCGCACACGCGGATAAAGAGCCTGCGGAATCGAGCTCGAAAGGAACGAAGCGAGGCGCGCATTCGCGTCCCCTTCGTTCGTTATCCCTGATAAAAACGTATTCGCTGCTCAGATTATTCGTGTCGTCGGGAATCCCGGAATAATCGGATAAAATCAGCCCCCGCCGCGCGACTTGACTCGTCGAGGTGCCAGTTTAACGATGATTTATGCTCGTACGCACTCACGCCCAATTCCCTTCTGTTCGGTGCCGGCGAAATAGACTTTTTCGAGGAGCTTCGTCGTTCAGTTGGTTTCGAACTGCCCATTCCACTTTTCGTGACGAGTATCCACGATTTGTGGATGAATTTTGAAAATCATTTTTCTGTTTTTGAAAAACATTTTTGCGTGTTGAAAACTGAACGATCGAGTTTTCCATCGAACGTCGAAGTTTCTCGGAGTTAGTTTTAGGATGGGACTGTAAAATCTGAGCATCCTTAAACGCTCGTCGGGAGGACAAAACGCTTTTAGCCAGGCACACTCGGCGTCGCGCGCGCACGCGTCGCAAATTCGTTTCTATATACGGTCTAAAAACGCGGACTCGTCGCGGTGTCGAAAGGAAATCGTCGCTCGCGCCGCTTTTTCTCTCATCGCAACCGAGTTGATCGTTCCTATTTTTTATTCATTTCCCAAAGATTTTGTTGCCATAACAATCGCTGACATGATTTCCAAGCTTTGCCACTGAGTTTTGAGGGTTTCGCAGCTTGCTTCGAGTTCCTTTTTATTTTACGGTTTTATCGATTGTGCTGCTCTTGGTGTGTTTGAGTCCGTTGACCAAATGACTTGTCGTTCTTAATTATCAGTAGGATAATGTTTAATCTTTTAACAATTTTGAGACCAGCTGACGGAAATTTCGATGTCGAGTATGAAAAAAAATGTTCGTAGACCGGAGAGTGAATTTCTGCGTCGTTGGATTGAAGAACCTCGTTGCTTCACCGACCCAGAAATAACAGTGATTGGGATGATCGAATCGTAACGTATTTTCTCTCTCGTGATCCTTCGAGACAAAAAAGTCTGACGATTTAAAAAAAAGCGCAAAACCGTTGGAATTGCAGATAAAAATGGGCGGGAGAAGAGCGAATTAAAAGTCGCGACGGGATGAGAAATTATTGGCGAAAGGCATTAGGCGAGAGAGAAGACGAAGTTATATAACGCTCCGATTAGCGCGCGGGGAATTCGCTTCGCGGGCACTCGCCTCTCCTCGCGGGACATCAAAGTTTCGAGCGTTCATTCTGTGGAAAGTACAATATATTTTAATAAAGTCTCGCGCGAATCGGCCAATAAATCTGAGCAAGGTTACGCGGATTTTCGAGCGAAGCGTTGCCGCGCGATTCTCTCTATTTTCCTTTTTTGGTGTCCAATAATGGAGATGAACGATAGGAGAAAACGAATAATTGGGAGAGCGTATAACTCTCGGGCATTTTGTCAGCGTTTTTTCCCTCTTTTTTCTCCGCTCACCGGCGCGCGCGCGCGCGCGCGATCTCGGACAAGATTCTGCGAGCTTTCACTTCGCTACTTCACCGAGTTCGGGCGCGTTATTGTGCGCTTCGTTGGTACTCGAAAAAAACTCGAGTGCCCCAAAGATTGCTTGGCGGCGAGTCCAAATTTATTTCATTCGAGCGCTCAAAAAGCCATTTTCCATTCAACAATTCTTCGCTGCCATAATTAATCAAGATTTTCTCATTCGCCCGAATAAACTCGTTGCGAAAGATTCCCGTTGTGACGAGGTTCATAAAAAACGGAGCATTCATTTGCGAGGCTTGAGAAGCGGGCTCGTCTCGTGCTCTCCCCGAAGGGCTGCTTTCAACCTCCGCGTTCACTGCGGACACTGACGAAACGTAACGAAATAAAAACTTTCGTCATGCTTGTACGAGGAAATAACGAGCGTAAAAACAGTATCAAAGCAGCGATGTAAATAAACGCGGAGAAATGAATAATAATAATAATAATAATAATAATATAAAAGAGACGAAATACGAAGACGTATTAAACGAACGAGGAGAATTTTCCCTTTGTACAGTCACGCGCAGAGAGCATTCGTGTGTTCTCAATTAATTACAAATGCAGTACATCGCGATAACACAAATGGCGGATAGAGATACTCGCCCCCCTGGCTCTTTTCCTCTCTCTCTCGCTCTTCCTTTTTTCTCCGTCCTCGCGTTTCTCGCTCGTCGCCGAGGGATGCGTTGATGAATTTTTTAACGACCTTCCCATTAACATTTCATTTAGTTGATACGCTCATAGTTTTAAACGCTCGCACCTTCTCATCTCCCCAACTCTTTTAGGGTCAAAGCTCACGCTCCATTATGTCTCGTAAAGCGTTTCATTCACGGGGCGTTACTCAACGTATAACTTGGAGCACACGCACGCAGGGTTGAGAAAGCTGTAAAACGTTGAGAGAGACGCGCCGCGGGAGGACGATGCCCGAGTTAACAGTGCGGGAGGCAACGAGGCGCGTGCTCTTTCGGCAGAGTCCGCTCTGCATTCGTAACTCGAAACTCTGAAAACTATTAACGATATTAACGAACCGAAATCGTTGCCTCCCAGCCTGGCGCTTCTCAATCGCACACTCGAACTGCCGATAAGTGAAAAACAGCCGAAGCACACACACGCACGCACACACACAGAGCCTCGATCCTCGTTTTCATTAACGCACAATTGATCGAAGCGAGCGCCTCGGTACAAGCGTTTGAAGAACGATTTTCAACGTTCCACATACACTCGATGGGAAAGTGCACTTTTCGTCTAGTTTGCTTACTAATTAATTGTTCGCACTCCGTCCAAACTGTCGGACGATCTCTGGCTCCGCGCGCGCATTGTCATTCTTACCATTCGTTAATTTGTGCTTGTATATATTGGTAATGGTTCCCTCTCTGTTTATTCGTATCGATGTTTATTGTTGTTTGTCAGTGTACTGTGCAATGCTGTGTGCGAGTCTGTCTCGTTGATAAATATTTAGTGAAAATGATTTTAGAGTGCCACCGGAATGTCCGCTTATCGCTATCCTGCATTGTAATTAGCTGTCGTCGAAAACGTCGAAACAAATGAATCATCGTCGTCCAATGCACGCGGAGGAGCCAAAACAAGTGTTTGTGAAGCTGCGAGAGCGAGTCGATGGTCGATGAACGCTTCGCAAATCCGTCCGATTTGTCTATCGCAAACGCCGATAGTCTTTGTCCCCGTGTGTATTGGACCGTGAACACACACGCCGGGGAATAATGACGGGTTCGCCGGTACTGAGCGTAGCAAGGAAGGAGCTTGGCGCGTTGGGCAAGGAGGATTGTTCGTTGGGAAACGTTATTCCGTCACTGAAAGTCACGCGGGGGGGGACGCGCCCGATCGGGATGATTTTTCTTCTGAAAGGGAGATAAAAAGTGGCGATTCTCCGGGACTTTCGATCTTCGATCCCCGCGCGCAACGCAGTCTGTCCGAGTTTCCTCGAGTACTTGGCGGCTCTTTCGCGGGAGCCGGAAATATATTTCGTCCCCGTAAAATCGCTCCAAGTCGATCGTAAAAGCGGCCAGGAAAAATGAATAAAACTCGATCGATTCTAACGACACAAAAACTCAAATTTACTCTCACGCCTCGACGCCGCGCTCGTCCTACTTGCCCTGCTCGTCCATCGCTGCAAACGCCAACGCTTGTTTCAAACGGTCGCGCATACAGCATGCCAATGGTTGACTCTCGTCGAGCTGATCGCACACACAAACACACGAGCCACACACATTGTCACACGCACGCGTCGGGCGACTATCTCGCCGACGTTAAAAAGTAAGTTTCGTATCGAGACCACACCTCGTTAACTCCTCGTCCACCAATTGTTTCAGGTTAACGCATCCGAACATCGTTCAACTGTTGGAAACTTTCGAGGACAAGCACAAGGTCTACCTCGTTATGGAACTGTAAGTCCCGTTCGTTTGCTTCACCGCCCCTTTGCTCTTTCGGTCTCTCCGCCGTTCGGCAGCTCCCCGCGGGGGCTGCTGCGCGCTTCCGGCTCGGTTCTCCCGCGTTCGGGGTAGCCACGAAATTCCCCTTTTTCATTATTCACACTCGAGCATTGTGACAACTTATAATTGGGGCGGACGGGAGCTTTGAAAGTTGCTCGGTGTACGCGCGTCAGCGAGCACGAATCCTCCACGGGCGCGCTCTTCCCCCGAATTACCCGTTTTCCTCAATTAAAGTCCGTTCGTCCCCGGTGTTTCTCTGCGAATTGAAACAAAGCTCAGAGCGTTCTTCCGGCCGGTTCGATTGATCTCTGCCTCGTACCGCGGCGCGTCCTCTTTATTGATTGATCGGGGAAGAGGTTGGACCGGTTGCGTTCAATTGGGAGGAAATTCTCGTATGAAAGGTGCATTATTACGCGATTGAAGAAGAGCTCCGTCGAGTCGCGCGGGCGGGCTGCGAAAAAACCGAATCAATATCCCCCATCGCTACTGGCTATTCGCGACGCGCGATCGCTCTCGCGATAGACGTGCGAGACGAGTGCGGACCGAAATCGTAAACGGAAGAACGACGCGACTCGGGAGCGGTACGCTGCGAGAAAAAAAGGAGAAAAAGAGCGCTCTCCCGAGGAGCTTCGCGCCTCGGACGTTCCTTTTGAGCGTGCCTCGCCGTGCTCTCTTTCGCCGTTCTATTAATAGCGTTTGTCACTTGATTTATTCAGTGTCACCGGTGGCGAGCTGTTCGATCGTATCGTCGAGAAAGGCTCGTACACGGAAAAGGACGCATCGGGATTGATAAGGCAAGTGCTCGAGGCGGTCGATTACATGCACGAGCAGGGGGTCGTGCACCGGGACCTCAAGCCCGAGAACCTCCTTTACTACAGTCCCGCGGAAGATAGTAAAATAATGATAAGCGATTTCGGCCTATCGAAAATGGAAGATTCGGGGATAATGGCGACGGCGTGTGGCACGCCGGGTTACGTCGGTGAGTTTTACCTTTTTTTCCACATTTTTATCAACAACCGCCGCCTCGTTCCGCGGCGACGAGTGCGCTGGGAGGAAAAAACGATAACGAGTCGCGGCGACACATGTGCGGCGGCGGCGGCGGCGGCGGCGGCGGCGAGGCCTTTCGAAATTCGAATATAAATTTCAATTACAATTACAGAGGCATGCCCATCTGCTGGGCGTGGGTTTCACGCTCGAGCTGTTTGTTCTCGCATTTGGCACTACTTGTTTCCCCACACTTTTATCGCGATCGTTCGATATTTCATGAATTTCGTCGCCTCCTGGAACCTCGCTCGGTGGCGATGCGACGAAAAATCTTTTTCTTCGATTAAATATCTCCTCGAATTTCTTCACGCCTCTTCCAGCTCTTTTCCTCCGTTCTCTCAGCGCTATTCTCCTCCCGCGCGAGCTGCGAAACTCGCGCTCCCGCTGTTTCCTCGATCCGTTGAAAATCCTTAATAATTCAACTTCCGGATGACTTATTCGAGGCTCTCGTTTTACAGCCCCCGAAGTGCTGGCGCAGAAGCCTTACGGCAAAGCCGTCGATGTATGGAGCATAGGCGTTATATCGTACATACTTTTGTGCGGCTATCCACCCTTCTACGACGACAACGACGCCAATCTCTTTGCACAAATCCTAAAAGGTAACGTGAATATAAAAACCGTGTTCTCTCGTGCGATTGGTACGAATCGAAACACCGGAAAAACCAAATCTGAAAGATCGCTGCTCGCTGTTTTCTTTGCTCTGTTCACCTTCCTCCAAATTTTTTGTTCTTATTTATGGACAAATCGTTGCCAATTTCCATGCCACCTTAAAACTTACAAAAGTATATTATATTACATAACAGCGTTACAATTTCGATTTCAAGGTACTAGATTAATTATAAATCGCAGGCTATCAAACGCTCTGGCGTAGTAAGTAAATTATTTCGAGTGAGTGTGAGTGTGCACATTTAAAAAGTAAAAGAATATTAATCTCCGTATACATTTGTCACGAATTCAGAATAATTCATTGAAAATATTTCATCGCAAGAAATAACGCATAACCAGCCGATATAAGAACGAACGCTTTGAGTCGTCTCATTTTACTCCAATTGCCAATCATCGTGAAGTTCCTTTTTTTATTTTTCTCGACTCCCCCCCCCCCCCTCCCCCCCCCCCTTCCCCGTTCCTCTTAATACCCTCGTTCGATTATACAACGAAATCGTCTACTCTATAGCAAAGAGCTAACCAGACTGTTGTAGGTGAATTTGAATTCGATTCGCCGTACTGGGACGACATAAGTGACTCCGCAAAGGACTTCATTCACAAGCTCATGTGTGTCAATGTCGAGGAGCGATACACCTGCAAACAGGCACTGGCGCATCCATGGTGAGTTTTCTCGGCGACGAAAACAATACAGAGAAACGTCGAAAAGTAATCGAAGCGACAGAATATATTTTATTATTTTTCATACACGTTTGATCTTATTATTATTTTGTAAAATGCAAAAATTGCCAATTTGTGCCAACTTGTGTGTTAATACGTGGCTTTTTTTGACTGAGGCGATTGTGGAGAAGGGGAAAAAGCAATGAGCAGGGCCTTGCAACGGTAAAGCGTGTGCGAATGTCGTGGAAAAGTCAAAAAAAAAAAAATGATAAAGAGAAAAAAATGAATTTTTCAAACCGCTGCAAATATGTGTATGAATGTCCGATCGAAAGAGCTTGGAAGCCCGAAATTCACAATATTTACGTGTGTCAATTGCTCTCTGCATATTTGTTCATTGTGTATCTATGCCCCAGGTAGCAAGGATATCGCGAGAACACACAATTAGCCCGTATTATGACTAAAAAACAAAACAAATAAATCAAAATTGTAAGTAGCAACAAACAGAACGATTAATTCGATCATATGGCTATCGAAATGTCAGAAGGTACAATCGACTTGATTAACTGGGTTCTCTCATCTTCTAAGTGTCTATCTCACCTCACTCGGTTGTTGTTCGCATCCGCATAAATATTATTATCAGCTATTTGTCGCTCGTCATTGTAACAATTTATTGAAAAATATCGAAAAAGAAACAACACACAACAATTGCGCTGTCCGCAGTCTAACAAATTGGTTAATGTGTCGTGAAAGTCAGTACGGTGTTGTCGATCGGTCGAAGATGAACTAAAAAAAATGAAGCGAACGTCTCATCGAAGGATATTTGGTGAGGAATTTATCTCAAGATTGGAAGATATTGGAAAGTCAAAAATTCTAGTGTCAAAACAACATTTCGTTCATCTTCGACCGTCTTTGTCCAATCGGGAAAGCCCCGGGGCAAAAGCGTCTAAAAAATCAGTAACGAAAAAAACAACAACAACAACAACAACAAAGTGGTCCAACCCCACCACGAATCTTGGGTCTGACCGTTTTCTCTTGAAAATTGCTTCGTTTCAGGATTTCCGGCAACGCGGCGAGCAATAAAAATATCCATGGTACTGTATCGGAACAACTTAAAAAGAACTTTGCCAAGTCAAGGTGGAAGGTTAGTAATTTTATTTAGATTGGCACCCGCGGCTGATCCTATGTCATGTTTGCTCGCCAGGCTCCGTAGGAAAGTCTCCCTGTTGTCTCATGGTTGCAGCAAGCATATCACGCGGCTACGGTCATCCATCAGATGCGACGAATGGTCCTAAACAACGATCATCAGCAGCAACAGAAGCAGCAGCAACAGCAGCAGCAACAACAGCAGCAGCAGCAGCAACAACAACAACCGCAGCAGGGCCTAGGATCGACAGGCCCCTCCACAGGCAGCCAAACGTCACGAACCGAACAGTCCTAATCACATCTCCACCGCCATCACAGAGCAACAACCGGGACAACAACGTGCTACAAATAAAGGATATTAAAGAGTCACCGAGGTCGACGCCGAACCTGTTAGCAGCAGCAGCAGCATCACCTAATTTATCCACGTTACCCACTAATACACAATTATATTTGCGCAACAAACGCTTCAAGCTGTGGGGTAACACACGCACCGCACTCTCTACCCTCTTTCGTACGAACGTATCGCATCTGAGAAGGCAGAGAAAGCATAAAAAAAGCTGAATCTCATATTGCTAAATGATATACACATTATATATTATAAATATATATGAATATATATATCAAGTACATAAATACATATATGTATCTATATATATTTATATATATCCAGCGTATATGGATATACGTATGCATATTTATTTATGTATATACATATGCGTATATGAAAGAAAAGAATGATACCGTTGACGAGGAAACGCTGTGTTATTACGGGAGGATACGATAGGCGAAGGTTCGTCGTGAATTCTAACGACTTCCTCCATTAGCCCGTCGTTAAGGCTCTGGCTAACTCTCGTCGGGCGGAATAATTACAAAACAACAAAACACAAAAAAAAACGTATGAATATTCGAGATAATGTGAATTATCGTTGTCGCTCTTGCGCCGCTGAAAGTAAAACTGGCAACACGAAAGAAAAATTAAGCAAAAAAATCATGAATTCTACTGCTTCGCGGCCAAAGACGCATCAGTTCTCGATCACTCCGGGCGAATGGAAGACCTCCCGGGGTTCTTTAACTCTATAACTAAAGTAGTTTTCAATCTTGCTGTGTTGACTATTGAAAGAGAGAGAGAGAGAGAGAGAGAGCGAAAAAGAGTTGGAACGCTGAAAGGAAGAGTTGTGTTGAGCGCGCATCGTCATTACAATACACAATTACACACGTACACGTTGAGACACACACATACACACACACACACACACACACACACACAGAAAAAGCATTGCTCTTGAGTGTGAATCATCCTTCTTTCTACACTCGACTATGTAATATATTATTTATGTATCTCTTATGTACTTATATAATATATTATATAGAGATATATACGCGACGATTAAACGTCGTAAACTCGCTCCACTCGAAAGGCGAACGCGATACAACGACATATCTTAATAATTCACTCGACGACAAAACAAAAGTTAAAAAATAAAAACGTGTACATGCATATATCTATACAAGCATATTATAGAAAAAAGGTGATGAAATAATACGAATATACGACCTCGCACGAGATCCATTTGCTCGGGAAGTCGAGCGCGACAGAAATGCTTGAAACGCGGAGATTATCGATCACGTTGTTTTACATCGGATGATTCAAGGAAAAGCGAGCGTTTCATTCGTCATGCAAAATTTAGTGTAGCCGTTGACAGAGAGATCTGCATGACGAAACTCGAGAGGAGAACAACTCAATTCGTTTGCGTTAACAAAACTTACTCGTACGAATCCAATTTTTTTTTCACGGAGAAATTTATATTTCGCGAGATTGGTTTACACTGTTTATCAGTTACGTTAGCTCACACAATGCGCACTGTGCTAAGTCGCCTCAAAGAATTCAACAACCAACATGAGCTTTCGATGAAGAATAACAAGGGCAAAAGTTGGCTATTACAAGAGAAAAAGAAACTTGCACATGTTATATATATACATAAATATTATTATTAAAAATCGAAGACGCGATTTTTATTCTCCTTTTTTCGTAGCAGCTATCGCGCTACTGTTGCTCGACTTTTTTTCTCTCTTGGATACCTGGAACTGGACTAAAGTCATTATTATATAATTATACATACATATTCTAAATATATACACACATTCATTCTGCTAATATTTTTATTAAAAAAAACATATGTACAATGCACTATAGTTCGTTAATGACGTGATATGTCGTTAAAAATGAGAGAAGATGATTAAAAGAGAAATTAGTGAGAGACAAATACGTGCGCGGCCAGAAGATTTCCTATTGTACAATATAATAAGCTTCTTTGGACTTCTGATCAATCGCGACTTTAAAACGTTCGAATTGTCGTTTATTTTGTGAAGAAAATTCGAACTTTCCAAGTTGCTCGAGCCCTACGTGCTGCTGGTCGAGTGTGCACTGTACATTTTTCAAATATTCATAGCACACGCTTTTGTAAATCAAACGATAGTTGGTACGTGTGATGTTCTCTCTATGAAATAGTTCTTCTCTTCGAATTATTTGATCATGAGTTTCTACTGGGTTTTTGAGGTTTTTGGAGAATTTTTTTCTTCTTGCAAAGAACCCGATCAAGAACGAGATTGTCTCGAATGCACACAGTTTTTCCTGTTCGTCTAGAAAGTTTTCGAAAGATCGAATGAAACTAGCCTCTGGGATGTCGAACAGAGACTTTAGCTAATTTTGTCTTAAAGTACTACATACAAACGTACTCCTGAATCTCGCAATAACCTATTTCATCATAAGTTGTTATAATCTGTTTGTTTTTTTGTTCCAACACGAAGTACAGTTTGTGAACGATCATTGTTTTTTAAATGAAAAGTTTCGCTTGGTCCGTTTAATAAATGAAAATAGTTGAAAAGTTTTAGAAATTTCTTTTCGTGCTATATTTTGAATCTCTTCTTTTAGAAACTGTTTCTTAATGACTTTTTTTTCTTGTCTTTTCGATAATCCCTCGCTGCTCTCAGCTTAAATGTTGTTTACACAATACGTAGAGCTCGAGCTGCCATATCAGTAATAAGCGTTTACGTTGAAACTCCTGACGAATAGAAGTCGCGCCACCTGTTTTTGTAATCCATGCTAACGCCGGAGAAAGAGATTAAACGAAGGAAAATGAGGAGAAACGGAATGAAAATATTTTCATGCTTAGGCGTCCAAGTGAAACATGCTTTTTGAACTTCCAATATCAGTGGATGGGAGTAACTCGAACGTACGACACGAGGTTTTTCACGAGTCGACAAACAGATTTTGTTTTCTCTCACCTTTCGTCATTTCAATTTCTCTCTCCTTCTCTTCATATATAAATATTTCTATATTCGTGTGTGATTTTGGAAAAGATGTGGAATCGACTGCAGAAGTGTGTACTGTGAAACTCGCGATCAGGCTAAAATGTAATTTAAAAAAACGAAAAAAATGCATGTTCAAGGCAAAATACAGAGAAGCTTTGACCCAAGACGAGAATAAAGCTTCTACCATAATCTTCGCATTCTCGTACTTCCCGTATAACGTGTGTGCAATGTAACAGAAATATATGATAATCAAGAGATGACAGTTGATAAAATAGTTTCTTGCGAAAAATTCAAAACGATTCAAGAATTATTAACGCGTTGAATATTTTTGAACGATCATCGTTACCATATTATTTTTTTTATCCGTTCGAAGGTGGTGCAACATTGTTAATTAGCGTCGTTAAAACTTTTCGTACGAACGATAAATTAGCGCCTTTCTCGTTGCTTCGATACTAACCTGCAACAAATATTTCAATTAAAATTTCGTAATTGGATAATCAAAAATATCCGGGTCGTTATTGTTCTATGGGAAATTGCATAGAAAATAATCCAAACTGGATTCCTGGGACTGGTTCCTATCCAATCTGTTTTACGAATATTTTCCGTCTCTTCTCATTCGCTCTCTTTCTCTCTCTCTCTCTCTATCTCTTTAGACTCAACATTTATTTATTCTGTCTCAATTCTAATCAACCGTTCTCAAAGCGTAGTCAAGAAAAATTTTCTTTTAATTTACTATCGTAGTTTTAATATTTTTCTTTTCTTCTCAAAATCGCACTAGACGTCCGTCCGAAATATTGGCAATTGTCGACAGATATATATGCTCGATGAAGATAAAACGCGCGAAAGATTTTTATTCGATGGGGTTTGAAAGAATAATGAAATTACATGACTCGTATCGAATAATATTTAATTTAATAATTATTCTTAAGAATATCTATACCTTCGATAAACTCTACTGAACGAGGCAAAGAAAAAGTAACATACAAATTTATGAACATATAAAACAAAATCATGCTAACTTAACAAAACAACTTGTAACGAGACCTAGAACGAGACGACGCATGCATGAAGTTATACATACTGAATATATTATTATATACAAGCTTACGAGTACTTTAGTCTAAATTGGTCAAGAAACTTGGTACCTAAAAGAAAACAAAATGCGATAACTATTTACATTGTATCTCACGTTGAAATTTTGACTGAGAAACGTCGAGTTGTATCCTCGCGGATATGATCGAGGCGATTCATTGCGGGGGATGAACATTTTTTACCGTGGAAAGAAAAAATGAAAGAAGGCGTGTCGAGTACTACTTATTACTACTGTACTTAAAGTAAAACGTTCGTAAATGACAGTTATCAGGATAAATAAATCGAAGAGAAAGAAAGAAAAAAAATATCATTTCTCCATTTTCGTTAAAAAGACGAAAGTGTATCTCGCTTCGAACGTACTTAAAAGTGATGAAGCAGCAACGATAAACGAACGAATGAATAAATTTTAAAAAATCAACTACGAGCTTCGATAACTATTCGCTTATCATTCACTTGAAGTAAACGTTTGTCGACGATATTTCACATTCGTTAATGCAAAACGAGCATGTGGCAATAAAAATCAAATCATTTTTAAATTGTTAGAGACAAAAAGAAACAACGTTGGAACATCCAATTATGAAAAATAGCTTTTGGGAGTAGCAATCGGACAAATCATATTTTTTGCTTATACAATTCTTTTAATAACTGTATTACTATCCGAGGAAATGCTGGGTACACGAACGAAAGACTTCTGGCGATCCACGATGCGAACCTGTAAATGCAATTTCTGATACATATTGTTGAACTCAGACTGATTGTTGTGTAGAGATTGACTATATATATATTTGCTTTTGCGAGGAAGCGAGAAAAGGAAAAATGAACATTGTAAAATATATTATCTTCTGCATTATGATACCTCTTAACCTGCTCAATCTGACGTACACGAGCACGAAACTTCTGTCTTTTTCTCTCTCTCTCTCTCTCTCTTTTTCTCTTTACCACACGTTCTTTCCACCATATATTATCTTTACATGTATATATATATACATATACATATTAAGAAAAAGCTTTCACTTTTCATGCTTATATGGCAACCACAAAACCAGTTTATCGTTAATAGGAACATTGACGATGTCCCTGGACGTACTACTGTAAATTATGGAGCACTAAAAACGTAAATAAGGGGGAAGTAAAAGAGCGTAAAAGAAATAATGAAACTGCGAGTTACACTGTAAGATTAAACGCAACGTCGTTAATCCGAGAGTTTGCGACGAAGGATTGAAAAACAGACGTACACACTTGTTGAATTGCCTTTGAACAACATCGTCTCATGCATAGTCGTTCGTGCCAATATCTATAATCTTTGTAAAACAAACAAATTATCTAAAGGAGAAAACAAAACGCTGTAGGTATTTTGGTGCTAGTAAAAAGCGTGTCCTCGTATCCACAAAATTTAAACGCAAAGTCTTCGTTTATTTTTCACTCTCATCGAGAGACTCTCTTATATTCGCGAAAACCTATTTCTGTATACTAAAACTCGGCGCGAGTCGTTTCAGCGCGCCCCTTTCTCATTTCGCGTTTTATCCACGATAATTGGCCGTGCCTAAAGACATAAATGAAAATAGAATGGGAGAAAATTTAGATAGAATGAAAACGAATCGAATACGAAGCGAATTAAAACGAAATGGGGGTTTAAGAATGTGAAATATATATTTTTTTTCAACGTGAATTTTATCTATAGGATTCAAATGTTTGACATATTTATCATTTCACGGATTGAGTTGAAAAATAAAAACATGCATAAATAATCAACCACCTGCCTCCTCCTTATTTTTCATAAATCCATTTTTTCAATTTTCCTATCCGACCAAGTTTTATGAACAAATTTTAAGATAACTCGATTTATGAGATATGAATTTCACGACAAAATCCATCGATTTTTATTTTTGGTTTCCATTAAAAATTATTATTCACAAAATTGTATACATATTTGTGCTAAAAAAATAAGCCACTTGTGATAATAGAACTCATTCAGTGTGGAATCTCATCTCGAATACTTGTCCCACTTTACAATATCGTTGAATGATCGAAATTAACACTTGATTATCACTATTCATCCCTAAAGAAGTAACTCGTTAATAGGGAACATTGATTTCGCAACGATTTGAAAATTACTCAACTCCCCAGTGGGATGTCGAACATTTTACACATGAAGAACATGATTTTCTGTGAATTTCTATTTCCAACATCGATTTTCACACTGCGATATTTTCATTATATATATATACAAATTACTAAATCTATCGTTTATACACGGATTTGGGGAGGAAAAAATATGCAATTCATGATTTTAGCGCCTTAAGCTTTAGTGTGCAACTTCAAAGTAAGTTCGATTTTTATGCTACATTAAGATTAAAGAAACAGTTACTCATTTTTTATTTGGAACAAGCTTTCCTTTATAGTTTTATAACGGATCTGAGCCGGGTGCTTTGTGCCTAATTTGGCTCGAAAAATCTTTTAATTTTGTTAGCCAAAGCAGAATTCAAGGCCTCGGGGTTACTGACGACTTTTTAAATGTTGGTTAATCTTTTATCCAATGGAAAATTGGATTTTAAGCTCATGTTTGTTCATTCTTGCTTTATAAAAAATTGTAATTAAGACCATTTACTGGGGAAACAAAAACGACGGAAAATTGATCAAATTGACATGATTTTTTAAGGATAACTACCATCTTGCACTTGTAACATTTACAAAACAAATTACTCCTGACTTGTAAAAAAGTCAAGTTGTGATAGGATCCGCCGATTGGTCACTGTCTTCCCTTGACATGATATTTCTAATTCATCATCAACTCGTCGAGATTATCAGCCTTTCATTTTTCCTTAGTTACAAAAAAAAAATCAATGATCTGTTTTTCCTTGAAAAATGTATAAATGCACAAAGTTACCATGATCGTTTGACGAAGCGCCATTTTGTTTATACATGTTTGTGTATATAGTTATTCAGTAAACTTCAGCGAGGAACATTCGAATGTCCCCATTCGTTTCAACATTTATCGGGACGTCTTTTGTGGAGTCGTCCAGAGACTCCAGTTTTCTTTATAAAATCATACTTTGCTTAGAGCTTTGCTTGATGGTTTGCAATCGACTGTTTCATCGAAATCCCTTGACAGTTTACAAAATTTCCTGCTGCATGGTAAAAGAATTGCATCAAGGATAAAAATTGTGTGAAAACTAAACAAAGACGGTTCTTCGAACAAGATCATTTTGTCTCCGAAATCGGTTGACAACAGAGATGCACATCATTCGAATATTCAAATTCTTCTAGCTATTTTCTTTATATTACAACATTTACGAGACTATTTTTCGAATATCGACCACACCAAGAATATTGTGAAATTTTCAAAATTTTCATTCATTTACACGTATACTTTGTAATGTGAATGGTACCCGAATCGAAAGATGCCCATCTCTGCCTGGCAGTAAATAACCATTCGATCCTTTCCATCCGGGTCATCGTCAGCACACAAAACTGATGATGAAAAACAACATCAGGATGGTGCCAATGACGAGAAAAACGTAAAGGCGGTAGTGAATTCGAGACCATCGGTTAAATAGTTGATGTTGAAAAGAAGAAATTAGCGACAGAATCACTAATCCTCATAGGCGCTCAACGCTTCCTGTAATCTTGCAACGATCTTTTGATAAAAGGCAATTTGCTCAGTCAGATGATTCTTCATTGCCTGATTGATGTGTATCTCACGTTCCTTTTGAAAGTGATTCTCCTCAGCAAGAAGAGCGCGCGCTATTACATCTGTTCGGTGTGATAATTCTCGTAACTGTTGAGGCTCCATTTTATGCTCGCTGACTAGACGTTCGCAATCTTTTCGTTTTTGCACCGCACTCTGCAATAAAAATGAAGTAAATTTGAGATTTGTCATTCAGGATAGATTTTTAATGATTATTCTATGAAAATGGAATCTATTATCAATGACAAAAGTAACCTTGTGTATACTGATGACGTCAGGGAAACTACTGATGACACCACGATAAATGTGGAATTTGTCCCCAAGTGGTTCCCAATCGTATTTGGGCTGTTCTTCATACAATTTGCCTATATCGTTGTAAGCCTCTCCAGTAACTTTGAGAGCTTGGGTCAATCTACCTCGACCAGCATCATCTACCTCCAGAGCGTTTCCCAACGACGTGAAGGACTGACCGATCTTCTGAAACTCTCTTTTGTACAGTACTTGATGTTTCTTGCCTTGATCCATTGCCAAAGCCATAAAATTCTTGACCACTGGATCGAGACCCGTTATGAAACGGGCAAACGCGTCAATTTGTATCTCAATTTTGATCCCGTCCAATGGCGCGTCGGGGCACTGCACCGCATTGAAATAATTAACACCTAACAATTCATCCTTCTCGGCTTGACGTTTACCGGCTTTCCATCGCTTCTCATCGGTGCACGTTATGAAATGTTCCCACACTCGACTTCTCGATAAAACTGGATGTCGACACACGTAATCAACAAATTCCTGCAACTGAGTTCTCCGATGCTCTATAAATTGTTCCTCGTATCTTCCCGATATCTGCTTGTCCGGAAGCGGAGGTATTGTCAAAAAACAAAACTTTTCCTCCAGTCTCTCGTGCAACCAATCGAAATGCTTGTATCGTCGGGAAACTTGTATATTGTTGAACTGAAATGGACACCATTTTTTCATGAGATCTTAACCATGAACTTGGAAAACGATCAATTAGACACAATTAGACAATTATACAAATTTGAGTAGAGATTGAACAATGCGGATTTGAATGATTTTAATATTCACCAACTTCAAATTCAATTGATCCGAAAATCAAAATCTTTGGGTGAAATTTTATATTTTTTGACACATCAATAGCTTTAATGGCTACCAAGTAATTACCGTTGGAGTAAGTTGATAAACGATAAAACTTTTGAGTCCCTTGAGCTTGGATTCTTTCTTTGGAGATGTAATAATGCACTTGTAAGATTCCCCCGTTGGGACCCACGCGCATCGACCATCCTCTTCTTCGATGAAGACTTTTTCATTCTCAGGTACCGGAATGACTTTGGTACCCAACAGAAAACTATCCTCGCTCGATTTAATCAGTGTGGAAAACTTGGTGTTTTTCTTTGGTACATTGGGGATATTTCTATCCGGTATGACCGAGTGAATACCCTGTACAGATATTGTATCATTGTACTCTGCTCCAGGATGGTTAGATTGCAGTGAAGTTTGTTGCGGTTGGTGGTGATTACTTGGGACATAGGCCTGTGTTTGTCCAACCTCAGAATCGTCATCCCAATCATCATCCCAATAATCTCCAGAACTTTGCTGGGATGTGGTCAAACTTACAGCTGCTCCTAATTTGAAATTAATGAATGGAAAAAGTAACACAGTTTCATCGAGTTGTTTTTAAATTAGTATGCTAAATCAGGAGAGTTTGAAAACTCTATTTTCCACGCAATAAAGTATTTTGCCTCTAATCCAAGTTTCCATATCTTTGTTAGAAACTAAATTTTCTCATAGAACAACAGCAGACAACTTTGATGTTTTGGATCTTCCACGATCGATAAAAGAATTTAAAAATTAAGTTTTTGTACCAGGAACTGGAGTAGTAGGTTCAACGATTTGCACGTAAGCTGCTGGAAATAATCCAGCCTTGTTAGATTGATTATATCCTTCGCACCATCCATCGCCAACATTGTCTCTAGTGACCGTAAGGATTTCACCAGCAACAATGGACAATTCAGCAGTTCCAGGTTCGCCAGAAAATTCGTAAAGGGCTCTCACCTGGAAAGATTTTCATTTCGAAAAATATTTTTATTTCCCGATTTCATGACGTTCGAGGATCGACAGCAGAGTGAAATATTGATGAAACATTAACTCTTGAACAACGGTCGAAAATGAGTCACGAGTAAGGAGATTCTTGCAGTCACTTGTAGAATATTCATTGCAAACACTACTTTTTTTCGCCTTGTGTTTTTACTCACCTGCTGGCCCTCCATCGCACAATCGACTCAATTTCAAGCTTCACTTGCTTTCGTATCTCAAAAATGCAGTGTTATGATTTTGGATTGTTTTTTTTCAATATGATTATCGCCGTGACGATCACCGGTCACATTATACACCCTCCACCTGCCTCGTAATAAGACGGCTGACATTTGCGTGTTCGCATTTGTGTTCGTCGGCTGTGTCTTCCCCCACTTTCCATCCACCACAAATCTCTGACTGACAAAACCAGGAGCGTAGTATGCGTTTTCGAATTTCAATTACGAACAGACAACTCATCTGCTATCGAACTTCATCATTTTTCACGCTCGTGTTTTATTTTTAATCGATTTCGTAGATTACAATGTCGTATGGTTTGATCATCAATTTTTTTTATTGTCATCGGTTCAAAATTGTTCAGTTTAAAACAAAGATAGAAGTCAATCGATATAACCTCACAAAACTTTTTCGTGTACTATTCGTAGGAAGTAATTGAAATTGAATACAATTAATTTTTTATATATTAAAATAAATTTTCCAAATTGTTCCGAATTTAATAAAATTCTGTTTATACAAAAAATGATTCTTGTGTAAATATTTGATAAAATGGGCAAACAATAGAAAAGAGGGACAGGTTTAAAAAATCAAATTACGGATATGCAAAGAGAAACACCCCTTTTCAATAGATAACAAAAGCGTATCGAAAAGTCAATGGACAGTTTTTTTGCTTACGTGCACAAAAATGTCTCAAGATATTTTTAGTGCTTGTTCTCAGTCTTCGTTGTAATACTCCAATGATTAGATTTCAATTCTTCCTGGAATAAAATTCAAGTTCAAGCCTTTCAAATGTTGTTTTGATTTTTGGCATATTTTAAATATAGAATAAGTGCAAAAAAAATTTGAACAAAAAAACAGTTACATTATCGCGATTTTTCATTCGTCCGGTCGGTACTGAGCATTCATGTTGTATCGGTAAAGCTCCTCCCAATTTTTCAAAGTTCTGCTCGCACGTCGTTAGAGAACGCTAGTGATGGTTTTTAGTGCCAGAAATAAAGAATTATCGAATTCGTAAATACCGGACTTTTGAATCGAAGATAATAAAAAACACGAGGATACTAGGTCATTTTGTTTGTTAATTTATTCAGATTTTTTTCAAACCTTCCAATAAAAATCCTTTAAAAAAATGAAAAAGTTAAAAGTAGTGAGTTATTCAATATCGGAAGTTTGAACTTCTACGAGTTCGTGAATCCTTTTCTCGAGGAGACGAGTTTGTTTTTCCAGAGTTTTGCTCTTAGCCAACCATTTCGCACGCAATTCTTGAAACGCTCGTATTTGACGACGTCTCGAACGATATTGGACTCTTTGTGCTACCAACCGATAGTCTCGTCGAGTAGGTCGTAAGTGTCGTTTTTCGTGCTGCTCTTCGTCAGAACTATCATCGGTATCTTCGCTCAGCGAAGTTACAGTCGCTGAGGTGCCGAGTGGTCCTTCCAAGCATTCCAAGGAACGCGGGGTTTCGTTCGTTGTTGACGGCGGTTGTTTGTTTCCTTTGTGGCAACATCGTTTCACATCAAGAAAAAACAAGGCAGGAACGCTATCTCTCTCGAGTTTAGAAACTTCATAAATAATCTGCAATTTTCAACAATTTCACATTCTCGTTTTGTAGAAAAATTCATCGCTCCTCAAAATCACGTTCGTCTCACGAGAAAATCCATTCCACATAATAGATTCGATTTTTTCAATTCGAAAAAATTACCTTGCTGTTCGTACTCGGACGCTTCGTGCTGATGAATCTCTTCGTAAGAATATCGCCTTTCTTAAAGTGCGAACTGCAAATCCGATCCCGTGACGATAAGCCTTGATCTTTTAGACCAAGGGCAATTTCCCATTTTTTCAACAATGAAAAATCCTTCGGTATCTTGAAATACGAAAGACTAACTTGGCAAACGGTACACTTCTCCGATGAATTGCACGAAGGGACACAACACTTGCGTTTCATTGTTCTGACTCGCCGGGAGTTCGTTTGTTTACTAATCGCACCGCGTGCTTCGTATCACACCGCCTTCTCGTCTCTTGTGTCCTTCGTCAGATTTCGTCACCGTATTTATGTTATTTTCAACGCCCCATTGGATACCCCCAAAAAAAGTACGTTTTTCGACAGTGCTGCCACTATAGGAATTTGTGAAATTTGAATTTTAATATATATATACAATAGAATCTTCATTATCTATGAAGTCGAATGAAGAATTATCGAACTTGAATTTTCAAATGTTCACATGCTATTCATCAATCGTTATTAAATCATAATAAATTTGAAAAAAGAAAAAAAACCAAGGAAATAAATGTGTTTCTGGGTGATCCATTACAAACGCAACGAAATTTTTTTATTCATCGATACGTTGAGTTGCTTTTTTTTACAAACTTGCATGAAATTAATCTCTAGATAATTAAAGTATGAACGTTCATCTTAGAAGAAAAAGAGTATTAAAGCAATATGAGGATAATAATACATAAGCATACGTATAAAAACGAGGACAAGTACAAAGTAAAATCAGTTTTTTTCCTTTTCACGTAATAATAATAAAACTCAAGGGAACAGAATTTTTTCAAAAAATTCACATCAATCGTCATCGCAGTAATTGTCATCGTCCTCAGGTTCTTCGGAAACTTCAGCAATCATGTCATCGATGTGCATCATTTCTTTTTCAGCGAGTCTTTTTTTCCTGTACCATGACAGTCGACGTTTGCGAAGAAAAAGGATTTGAGTCTGCTTCCTATGGCTCAGATTACTAATAACAACTCTTTTAGCCGTGTCGCCTTTGGGTTTGTTTCGGGCGCTCGTGCGAGCGAGCTCGATTGGCAAATTTTCACAAGCGTTGCACCTCTGATCATTCCCCGGAATGATAATTTTACAGGAATTTTCACGCCAATTGTCGTAAATGTCAACTTGAGCATTCGGATGATTCATTATTGGATATCTTGTCACCGATGGTCCACCGGGACAAACGTTTAACATGTCAAGCTCTTCGATACAACGCTCAACGTCGTTTTTTGTTGAAAAGTTCACTTCACTTATTTTACGATCCATTATCCAAGACGTACAGGCCCGGTTCAACATATCCACGAAAATGTGTTTCCTGATACGGGGCGAGCCCAAACCCACGGGCATCGTCACTTCGTAAATCATCAGAGTGATGTCACTCATTTTTGAATACACCCAATTTGGTCCTGGCAAATCGAGGCTGTGCGGATCAATCTGGAATAACAATGTCTCGCAATCTCCGGCAATCTGGGCGGGCTCAACCAATATTTCAACTTCACCGTCCAGCAGCGGGGAAAGGAACGTGGTTGGCAATTCCTCTTCAACCATTATTAGAACAAAATCGATTCGATCGATTATTCTGAAAATTTCCATTGCATTACGTATTTTGATCGTTGTATTGTATTATGAAGATCGACAAATAATTTATGAATAAATATATTTTTCTACTTTTCATTATCACACAAATGTACAGACTATAAAATAAAAAAACTTCGAATTTTTTTTCTCGATAATTGGATATTCATAATAAAGATATAAATTCAAACGAAAACAAGTAACAGTCGCTTGAGATCGTGCGGGCAAGATAAGAGTCGCGAGCGCGAGCCGCCAGGGCACGAAGTCCTCAACGTAAACAAAGGGGAGGGTTCGACCGAGGATCGAAACGTATAGGACATAGGCGAGTTTCAAGCGAAACGTGATTCGTTCTCTCTTTCTGTGTATATGTAGTGTTTCTCTACTGTGAAATGCCTGTACAAACAATACTTAAAGGATAGATTTAAACGCTTTTGAAAACAAAATCTTGATTTCTAGAAACTTTTTAACGAATGTGGCATTTTTTTAATTTTTATAAGTTTGTGATTGAAGGTTACCAGAAACATTGAAAATTTTGACAGTTGGAGGAAAGCGCAAGACGAATCGACAACGAAGGGTTAATGTCGCTACGTGTTAAAATTGACGGAATTTTTTATTTAAAAAAATAAATGTTTCATTGACATACCTTGTTAATTTGAAGCGTTTAAAGTTTAAAACACAGCTGAACCGTTCTTATGCCGGATAGTTGATGTCTTTGTCAAAATTCAATTAATTGAACAAATTTTTGTTATATAAAAATTTATTTTGATCACCCCTTATTACTTTTGTTTCTTAAAAGCGTTGGTGACGTTCCAAAATTTGATAGGACGACGAACGATGAAGATCCACACTTCTAAGCCTCACGACTACCCAGCAACAAATGCCTTTTGAATTTCCATTTCACACACAACGTGGTTGTTATTTTTCTTCTCCTGATTGGCTATTCCCCCAGCCGTTATTGGAACTGACATTGAAACTGACAACAAAGCGCGCAGTGTACTGACTTGTGACGACGTCGTCATTGGTGAGATGAGGAGGGAATCCCGATTTCGGCAAAACAGCACAGTGTCGCTATCTATATGTTCGACAGATTCGAGTCGCATAATAAATGTCCAGTCGTCGGTATTATGTTGATTTAAAAAATTATTGAAGAATTTGAATCGTTTTTGTGCAAAATATTTCAATTCGGATTATCAATGTTTAAAACAATATAAGCAATTTTTACATTTTCCATGCTGAAGGAGAAATAGCCAAAGATAAAAAAAGAAGCAGAGCTGGAGCCAAATAGACATATTCCAGTTATTGGGATAAGTCTGGTTTGCTTCTGATCGAATCATTATTTTGCCGTTCATTATATATAACAAAAATTTAATATTTACCATCCCGATTATTTTCCTTTACCGAAACTAATTGTATGTGTAGTTTTAACACAACGAGGTTTTAACAACCTTTAAAGTTAAAAAAACTATTTAATATTATATACTTACCACTATATAGATGCACATTTTGTAAATACGGAATATTCAAGATACCAAAATGTTAACTAAATCTGGAAATTAGTAATGAATGTTAAAATTCAGCCTAAAAATATGAACCATGGTTTTCTTGGCGTAAAAACTTACACAGTGAGAAGGTGCTGATAACCTATTATTATGACTGCTCGAAGAATATTCGGTTTGAATAAGTTACAAAGAATTTCACACGAGTATCAGAGTAAATGGATTACATTTACTGATAAAATAAAAAATTTCGAAACACCGGAAAGGTTTAAGGATACATTCGTGGAACGATGGGGTAAGTGTTTCCATATCATTTGAGGTTATGCCTGGTTGATTTGTTATCACATTTCGGTCGATCACACTTTTCAAAAGAGTCGATGTCATCAGCATTGAATATTACTCCTTAATTTATAATTTACTTGACTTTTAGGAAAGTACTGGCGCAATGTTTACCTCGATTACCAAGAAGTCGCCGTAGACGTAGTAAAGCATTGCAAAACTTATCCAATTCGTGCTTCTGTCAAAGCTGGACGTGAGAAAACTATTTTTTTTTTCTTTTCAAAAATCTTAATTTCCAAGTTGAACAATGATTTTTGTTACTCTAATAAATTTTATTTTCAGTTCTAGGTGGAACTTACTATTTAGTCAAAAATAATCCTGATGAGATTTCTTATCGTCAAGAATTCCTCAAGAATACAATGAGAGTAATTCCTGTTGGAGAGTCAGTTCGAAATCCAACTGCAGTGGAACACATAAAATTTTTGGAAAAGTGCTATAACGAAAATGTCGTTCGGCACTTGAACTTAGGAATATTGTCTCTGATATGGATCGATGATTATGACAATATGTGTGCTAATTATCGAGCAACATGTACATATTTGCGGCCTAGATACGTAACTTTTTATGAAAGAATCATAGACATTGGTTTCCTCAACACTTGGTGGATTTGGGAAGATAAAATGCGAGATTACGATGTGAACGAAGAAGAATTCAAAATTCATGACTCTTGATCATACGCATTAGACACCTCTATATTGAAAATAGAAAGTTGTAAAAAACCTGCTGGAAATACATGAGAGGTAATCGTTTCTCTACAATTTTATTTGTTCTTTTTTGAAAAACGGTTTTTATTGTGCAAATAAACTAACATGCATAAAGAGCTTTGAACACGCTGAGTATGATTGTATAACAACATTCTATAAAAAATATCGATTTCTTTTTGGTTTTTGATAAAATACGATTAAACTATGATCTATAAAAGAGTATTATGGAAAAAAACATGATCAGTTGTAAACAAACGTCACAACGCTCTTTTTCAGGCCCTCCGGTTATGCTTGGTATAATCATCGGTCAATTATTCAAGACGCTGAAAAGATAATTGAACACAATAAATTTTTATATAATTCAAGATCAAAGCTATTATTTTTGAAATTCTGAAAACTGAAATGAACCAGTGAACATTCGAGATCATGTTCCAGAAGCTTAAGCCATTTTTCAAATCTTTCGAAAGACAAAATGGACGAGAAATTTTATTTCAAAATTGAAATATTCAAATTAAAGCTTACTTCGGGCATAAACAACGGCTGTACGGCATGGAGTATAGATCAACATGCGGTGCGGACGATCGGAATACGGTTCAGGTTTTGTGAAATGATCGACTTTAGAATCGAGTCGAGTTTCACCCCCGAATTGTGAATCGTCGCTGCTGAGGACGATTCTGTACGTGCCCGGATTGTAAACTCCAACGGGATAATCGGGAAAAGATTTGGTCGTATGAAAATTGAAAACGAAGACGAGACCAGCTCTTTCGCAAACGATCACTTTGTCATCCTCGTGTTTCCAGCTAACGTAGGCCTGCGAAAGTATTTTCAACCCTCTCAATGTCTTCCATATACTCGTATATGTAAATGACTCTCGCCCATAACTTACAGGTTCGGAATGAAGCCATCCATATTTTTCTTCCAGTAAATTCATTTCACGATCCCAATTGTTCATGAATTTGTACTTCAACAAATCGTCGTCAACTAAATTCCATTGCCGTCTAGCGTAATGGTAACTGTCATTGTTACCCACACGAGGAAAGTCGAGCCATTCCGGATGGCCGAACTCATTGCCTGTGAGCAAGAAATGTTTTACTACCAAATGTAAAAATGATCGAAAAACGTTGAAATATTTTTCAAACAGAAATACCAACAGGAATCAATTAAATCGGAATAAAACTCCAAGCTCCTTTACATAATTTTTTGAATTCAGCTGCGACCTGTTTCGCCGAAATTTCACTCACCCATAAAGTTCAGATAAGCTTCACCACCAAGAACGTGAGTGATGAGCCTGATGATATTATGGAGCGCGATACCCCGGCTGATAACGGGGTTTGGTGGGCTAACGACGCTCATGTGAGTGTACATATCTTTATCCATGAGCCAGAACGCAATGGTTTTGTCACCGACGAGAGCCTGATCGTGCGACTCTGAATAAGAAACTGTTTTTTCCATCCACCGACGATTCGTTAATACCCAAACTATGTCGCCCATTTTCCAGTCTTCGTCCTTTATTTCTTTCAACAATTTGATCCACTTGTCTGGTATTGCCATTGCAAGACGATAATCAAAGCCCAAACCACCCTCGTCCACAGGTCTGCAAGATGCTGGCATACCACTCACGTCCTCTGCTATTGTTACCATCTCGGGATAAAGGAAGTGCAGCATGTAATTAGCTATCATCAGATAAACTACACCTTCGACGTCCACATTGAGGCCATAATATTCGTCATAGTGGCCGCTGAATCCCTGCCCGACTCCTCGAGAGTGATACAACATCGATGTGACTCCATCAAATCTGTAAATTTTATTCGGTCCTTTGGTAACTTCACCAACTCTCCTTTTCATTCTGCGATCTTCAATGATGAAAATAACTACCTGAATCCGTCGAATCCGTATTCTTCAATGTACCATCGCAAATTCGAGAGCAAAAATCTTAGCACGTCGTAATCTCCGTAATTGAACAATCTGCTGTCCCAGAGCGGATGTTCACCTCGGCTTCCGGAATGAAAGAAACATGCATCGGTACCGTCGAACATATTTAAACCGTCCAGGGTATTTTTTGATGCGTGAGATTGGACCATGTCCAATAGAACGTAGAGTCCGTGCTGGTGGGCGACGTCTATCAATTCTTTGAGTTGCTCCGGCGTACCGTATCTCGAGGAAGCAGCATAAAACGACGTCACCTGCATTAACGTAAACATTTGATCTAATGTCAAATACCCTTTTTTTTGTAAAACACTTTTATAAAAACTCCTGACGACGTGAATTCGAACTTTCGTGAATTTGCGTTCGAATTGCAATTGTGGTTTGTGGTTACATTATTTTGGTATATTTTACAATCTTTTGAAATAGAAATCATATATAAGCTCTTGCCTGATATCCGAAACTTGCGTAATAAGCATGTTCCATTATCGCCATAAGCTGAATGGCATTATATCCTTGCTTGACGATTCGTGGTATAGTATCTTTGGCAAATTCGAGATAAGTACCAACTCGCAATTCTTGAGTTGCAATACCGACGTGACATTCATAAATTCTTAGGCTTGCTGGTCGTTTTGGTTTTGGATGTTTGAACTTGTAAACCTGAATAATTTTGATAATGAAAAATCGTTCATAAAGAGGAGTCAGGAACAAGCCCCCAAGTTTTTTGTGTATAAACCTCATTTCTTGGTGGATGCCAAATTCGTTGTTTGTATGTAACTCCTTGGCTACGATCCTCCGGTTGAGTTACATATGTGGCCCATGGACTTAGGCGCTCCAACAATTCGCCATTGTGATTTTTCACAATAACTTTTACTTCTGAAAGGTGTTTGATCGGACAAGTTCCATCTGCGTTCGGGGGCAGCTTCAACTCCCATTTTCCAAATTCTAATTTTTTATATGAATTTTTGGTTCTGTCCCAATTGTCTGAAAAATGTAAATATTACTGAGATTACAAGAGTATAAAATTTCGTGATATTTTTTACACAGTATGTTATAATAAAGTCAGACGAAAAAATCTTCAATTTGAAAAAAGTTATTAATTACTAAAATCTCCAGTGAGGAAAAGTTCTTCGGCACCAGGTGCCCATTCCAGAGCTCTTACACTGTTGTCATCGTTAATGTGAATACCAAAATCATTATAAGCTTTAGAAAATTTGCATAGACTACCGTCTCCAGTTTCTATCTTTTCGAGATAATCTTTGAACAGGGCATATCTATAAATAGAAAAAAAAAGATTAACGTCACAGATATGATAATAGTATTGGCAATGCATATAAATACGATTGAACATAATTATGTAATATTGCAAGATGGATTTATTTTAAACTTCCAACATATAGTTTGTCGTTTTAATAATCAATTCAAAGTTATATTTAACACCAATTTGAATCTTATTTTTAAAAATTATAAATGAAATTAAAAATGATCCGATAAAACTACTTATTTGGGGCACTCATTTGATTGGTTTCAATAATCATTTCACTAACGAGTAGACTATTCATAATTTCATTGTTTTTGAAACGAAAAAAATAGTCAAAGGTACACACCTTTTTCGAATTTCCGTCTCGTACGGTTCTAAATAGGGATCTCTTTCCAGTAAATTAGTAATTTCTGGAACTTCAATTTTCGAAGGGTCCATGCTGGACCATTTCCCACCCATTTTTATTTCAACTTTATATGAAAATTATAAACAAACAGACGAAAGCACAGTTGCGAGGTATGCTACCGGCACGATAGCAATCGGATGAATGACATATCAAGGTGACCCCCACTCTTTCTCCACGTGATGCTGCGGAGTAGTAAAAGAGCTCGTATGATAATTTACTATACATCAATTTTTTCTCCTTTTTCGGGGTTCTCCGATTTTGTTTTTTCATGTGGGTCCCAACATAATTACCGACCATGCAAATAGGAAATACCGACATTCGTTATAACAGTGATGGCGGTTCTATATTGGTGTTTTGTACTGGAGATCAGAATATCGTGGACATGGGGAAGAAAAATGTATTGGAGAATTTAATATAAAAGCAATTATCGGTATTACAAAAAGATTTTTCGATATGGTACTAATAATCGAGAAATTTAATATTTTTAAATTTCCAGAATCAATCGAACTTCTTCTTCAGAACTACGCCACCAACGACGATCAGCAAAACTTTGAAATGTCGCAAATGTAATCTCATTCGGTTGCTTTCTGTATTATTCGCCATCTCGATATTATAGCCTCAAAGGTTAATATTCGAAGTTTTGGAAAACATTTCGATTGTCATTGCCATAATAAAGGTGTATTTTTGAACAACTCTTTTTTTTGAAATTTCAATAAAAATCATCCAAAAATAACATCTGAAAATCGCATCAATAACACATTATAATGTAAGTATTAAATATCCTTAGGATATTTTATACGTCCAATTGGGAACGTTCACATATTCCATCTGTTTTGGATTTTCATGATCAAGACCGTGAATGTTCCCACGAGAATAATGGAACATAAAATTTGATCGATTATTTTTAATTGACCAAATACAAAGAAATCCTTTACATTTTTACAATTCTGTCGAGTGCTCATTTAATTTCGTGTTACGTATTAATTCACTAAAAATGGGGCAAGTATATAAAATGTCCGGTAATGTGATCTTTGCACATGCTGGATAAAGATAACATCTAATATATATCTACACATATATTTATATATAAATATAATATACGTCATAAAATATGTGTCACATTTCCATATAATATATTGTAAAAAAAATAACATATTTCTAAAATTATAATTTCAGCATCAAGCGTTGCTGGGTATCATTTGAAAGAAATCGCTGCAGAGAAAGAACAATGAGCTGTATCTCCAACAAGAAACAATGGAATTTGCTTGCCGCGTATCACAGCAAAAAAATACTTTTCAGACTCAGAGTTAAGTAACAATATCGAAAGTTTTTGGATTAAATAAGAATTATAAACAAATATAGTTGTAATAATAAGGTATTTGTAATAATTTATAGAGTTTAAGAAATACTATTTGGAAAATAAGAACTAAAAAACTTATTATTAGAAGAGTCTCTGTATTTCAGCTAGAAAAATATTATGGAGCTTAGTTAGCGCAATATATGCAAATAATGATCTCAGGGACCATACTCAATGGAACTCACAACGATAGAATTGAGGCCTCGTCTCCAATCCTGCAACATATTTGTTTGTTTGCTAGGAATCGCAGATTCTAGTAGTATTCAAGTTAAATTGTACAAAGATTACGTTACATTGAGAGTAAACAGAAATGTTTACAACTTGTTGCTTGGCTCTGTAAGAATTATACCAACTTCGTTGTCTAGTCTGAGAGTAGCCGGCTCTTGGGTTTCTTTCAGAATTCAAACGAGTCCATCAGATTCTTTGTACGGCTCATTTGTAACAGAACTCGTGGGTACATCGAGCTTGAAAAGTGACAATTGTTTTTCCTCCAGTAGTATAGAATTGCCACCAAAAAATGCTGATCTGATTTTTTCATGCTCTTGCTGTGAAAATCCAGTGACAAAATTAATAAATCTGAAAAAAATATTACCGCTACCAAACAACGATTGTGACCCGGCAGATTTTTTCTGCTGCTCTCACAATGGAGAAAATTATACAAAACTGTTGGAACCCCGAGTTTGTGACTATTTCTATGCGCCATACTTTGCAGTCCTGAGCAAAGAAAATTTTGATGAAAGATTAAAGATAAACAATGAGTCTGTTGTTTGTAACAGATGTTTAACTGTTATTGGCACACCGAACAGTAATTTTTCACTGAAAATCTGGAATTGTTGCATGGAATACACAAAAACTAACGGCGATTCGACAACAGTGCAAAAACGATCAAATCCTTTGGCTGATTTCAAAGCAGCTGTGAAAAGTTGTTGCTCCGATGCTTTCACTAATAATAGAATCTTGTTGGAAGCTAGGGAACGCGGCTCGACTCATTATCTGCTACTAAAACCGATGGAATGGAATCTCGATTTACTCGTCGAACCTTGTGAAATTGAAGATTCACGAGCTATTAACTTGTCGCGTAAAAAAGTTGTCAAAGTACTGTATAATTATGGCGAAACAAAAACTAGTCTCAAGAGCGAATGTGAGGATGCGAAACTACTCAAAATTGGATCAAAATGTATGCTGGCTGGTATCGAACATTTGTTGTTATCATCGAAACGAATACCGCCTATTTATCGAAACGCTAATGAAGATCACATTGGATACATGAGCCTTGACATATCCGATAAACTTTAAAAATACAAGGAATATCAAAATTCATTTTTTTCACAACGGTGTTGAAAAAATTACAATTTAAATTAATGCTACACAATGAGACGATAGAGATGTTGAAAAAAAAACCAACTTCCGGCTAATAGATGAAAAAAAATCAATGTCAATTGATTAATCAACAAAACAGTGTATACGAATAATGCAACGATCGCTTTCTCTTCTACATATTTGCATATCTATTTTTTGTAATTTATTTCCATGAACTGAATATTATACAAAGGGTTCGTCCTTTCGTACATCGTTTTGAGATTAATACTCATATTGCCTTTGTGAAGTTCCTTGTGACGTGAATTCGTGAACAAAACAAAATCATATTTTTGTTAAAGTCCAGTTTTTAAAATGTATATGTATATATATATATATATATCTTATGAATATTGTCTAGTCTAATGCCGACAATAAATTGATATACTATACAGATTCACTAGTGTATACAGTAATTATACATTTATACGCCATTTCAAACTCAATCATTTGAAAAGATGATGGAGCGACCTCGATCCAAATCCAATTGTCAATTTGACAAAAGGTTGATACATTAACGCGTGTATTATGTAAAATTAATAAATATTCGTATAATGGTTAATTATTGGAAAAAAGCTAAAAAAGAAAATAACGTATATTTGAAGGAAGAATTTCTATTTTCGTTTTTTTTACTGTATAAGAGAGATAATAATGTGGAAAATTCATAAGAGCCCAAAATGTGTTAGACCCAGTCGTATATGTATAAATGTTCGAAAGGAGCTTACGTGTAAAATAGAACGATGAAAAATATAACTCATCACGATACAAGAAGTGTATGCGAATGGGCTTCTTTCTTTGTCAGACTTCACAAAAATAAATTCTATCGAGAACATGGGCATTACTTCTTACAACAAGATAACATTTCGTGTGCAATATCTTCGATGAATTGGGTGACGAAAGGCCACTTGAGTAGTCCATTGTTGCACTCTTAAAGCCTCGTACAATTTCATAGGATATTATCATACTTTCGCCATTAAAACATATCTGCGGAATCAAGGAGTATACTTTGTTATTCATTCTTACTATTGCCTAAGTGTTTTCTGCTTTGACTCAAAGACGGAACATTATGGTCGGTCGAAAAAATCGATCTCAATTTCTTTCCAAGCTCAAAAGATCGGTTATGCATTTCACAAACCATTGAAGAAAGGAGAAATTAATTTATTTACATTTTTTTATACGTTATTATTGACTCTCGAACCGAGATCGCATGAGTTTTTTGGCTGTGAGCTCATTAGATATATTCAAAATAAAATGATAATGAATATCGTGTTTATTCAACTTAAAAGATAAAAGTTGATACATGATTATGCACCAAGTAATTCCAGTCGATGTGAGGTTATTAAAAAAACACTAATGAAAAAGAAAAAAAACTTGAGTCGCCAAATTATTAACCTTTTCAGAACGGGAATTTTTATATTGAAATCGATCTTTCATTTTACAACAAAGTTTGTGCATGACATTTATGAATTTTTCATGTGAAATGCCCGATCAAATTAGTGATCGAAATGCCGACCAGACCCATTCACAAAAGGTTAATACTTGGCAAATTTTTCTTTTTTCATTCTAATTTATGGTAAACATGCGTTTAGAATTTATATATGGATGTTTCTACACTCGGAGGAGTTTTTAAAGTACAGTTTGACACGAACGCTTCCACCGGAACACGTGATATATTTATGTACGAGGTATTGGCAAATGTTTTGACAGGATTCCTCTCTCTCTCTCTCTCTCTCTCTCTCTCTTATCTATTTTCTTCTCATTGTATTTAATTTCTCTTCTTTTGTCCTAAAATACTCGTGTGCAAGGTGCTAACATTCTCTGCTTAATTTGTGTAACGCATTCAACGATATTTGTTTTCTCTCTTTACAAAAGATCTACTCGAACACGTATACGTGGGCGAATTTTCCGGAGTGCTGACACCGAAAGCATCGGAGCAGCAATTTATTTTAACCTAGGATGTGCAGTTTTTCCTCATGTCTACGGTGACATTATTGTTGCATTGTCGTGTAATTTTGTCGAACTTGGTTCTTCCGGAACTGGGTTTAATCTCTCGCCAAGCGTTCCCGTGTACAGCCAACCACCGTCCTTCGTTTCGTTGAAAAACTTCAAAAAGATGCAATGAAAGATTAGAGCACCAGCAGCTTCCAGAGGGAGAAATTTGCGAGTCGTTTTTTAAATTTATTTTTACCTTCGTCTCCCACGCGATATTCGCTTCTTTTCGGATCCTAGCTTCGTCTCGCTGCTTTTGTTCAATCGAACACTTTGCTGCGGTCGCTTTGTCCATGTCATTGATTTTTAGCCCGACGGTCACGTCTCGCCAAACTTTCCGTGACTCGAATTCTTCCTGCTCGCATACTGGTATCACTAATTTTCTTTCCGTGCTCAGCTCCCTCACGTCGGCAAACAATTCGGTTCTCTGTTTCGATCAAATTTTTTCATTATTTTTTGTTCGTCAGAATCTTTTTCGTACACAGAATTTTCACACGTTACACAGAACACGAGAATATTTGGATCTCGAATTCGTATAATCTCTGACTCACCCCATCGGCCCATTTAGCTTCCATTTGTCCACTCCATTCGCCGTTTATAGTAAGAAAAGGTTTTTTCTCACCCGGTTGTGTGACTTGACAACTAATCCGATTTTTCTTGCCGCCATAAAAGGGTTTTGTAATGAATTCGATGGCAGCTTGATATCCGGTTTGTGCGCAAGTTATCGTCGCAGCTCCGCCAAGCTCGATCCATGGTACCGTCAGTATCGATCTCCCATAACCGTTTGGAAATGTTAAATAATACTCCTCACCGTGTTCGAGGACGGACACCCAACCCTTCCCAATGTTGTGTACTCCTATGCTGAGACCAAGGAATTTACTCTTCGTCCACACGTGGGCACTGAACGTTATCCTTTTGGCGTAATGTTCGGCGTAAAATGCACTGACTAAACGAAAAAATTTCGATTACTTTATCAAAATTAGGATAAATGAGTTTATGATTTCGTTTTGTAATATTTTTAAGTGGTTAGAGTAGACCGAGGGTTTGTAAAGAAGTGAGAACACACTGCTTTACCGGGTGGATGATGAGAAACTTGTTCCGCTATGAAAGACAATTGATTTTCTCGACACCAAGGCACAGGACCATCTTTAACTGTTTTTGAACTAGCTGTAGCAATGTCGCCTCCGCTAGGTCCGACATTTTTATCAATGTCCCAATGGCATCGAAATATTTCGCCCAATATCGGATTGTAAGGTTTTTTTGCAACTCCGGACTTCCGTCCAGCATGAAAACTGCACAGGTACCATTTAACTACTTGAATCATTCTGTCCTTGGGCGTTGTCATATCTGCTATGCTGGAATAAAAAAAAAAACGAATAGTTGTGATAAAAAATAATTTAACATTGAATTTTGATAGATGATGAAATTTTGGCTTTGATTTTTCACTAAGCAAAGAAAATTTTAGGATCGATTAAATTTTTCCTATCCTTAACGATTCACCAAGTTTTACAAACACTACATTTTTTTTCACAGTTAAATTATTCAGGTGTAGTTTGTTGTAACAAACCTGACAAAAAGATCCGGATGAGCAAAATAGTCTGCATACATTTCCAGGAGCGATCGACGCTCCAAAATGAAAGTAGGCAAAGCTACTTTGGTCAAGTCCATGCCAATCTTGACCTGTGACAAGAGATGGGTGACCACGGAACCATGGGTGTCCATGGAATCCACTGTAAATAAATAGCATTATCAGTAAATGAGCTTAACGACAAGAACTACAGCAAGATAATCGACATTTGAATATTTACTCTCTGGTTCGCTCTCTTCCTCGTACAGTGCTGCAAAATAATAGAAAACAAAAACCCAATATTAAAAAAGGTATTTGAATATGTATAAGAGGTCAGATGTGTCGTCGATGATCATTGAACATGGATGGAAATAAACAATCGTATTTGGAAGTAACAAAAAAATATTGCTAAAAAACCTAACTTAACCTGCAAAGGAAAAATTTGTCACGCATTGATAGAGGAAATCGGAAACTTACGACTGACATGGGAATTCATAATGTTGAGTGGGCAAAATGAATTTTATCATATCCATTACTCAGGGCATTAATAGCCAAGCGATTGAAACAGCGTTCTGCCGCGAGATATTTGATACGATTTTACTTGTTTTTATTTCTTTTTCACATCACAACGTCAGTGATGATATACACCAACGAAATATTCATTGCACGTTTTCACAAACGCGAAATAAACGTCGAGCTTCCGTTGCCAATTCTCGTCAAGGTTCATCATCGTTTTGTTCTTCTATATATGTGCGCGCGCGACAATAGGAAAGAAAAAGAGATATAGAGCAAGAATGAGAAACCGAGAAATACTTGAATATAAGAAGATAAAATTGGTCTCTTGATTATTCCTTGGGTCTTTAAAGCACTAGCAACCACGCGCGTTTTGATTCCTTCCGAGATTAAACGAGACTGTCGCGTTCGACTTTTTTATTGACGCAGCTTTTATACCTATATCCACATTATACGCGGTGCTTATACAAATATCTTACTATACATATAAACCCCGCGTATATACGGGGAGGAGGTTAATCAATAAGTGGACCAACCGGTAAAGCAAACAGAGGGATCAAATTTTAGAATATCATACCAGTGTACGTGCATCCAAAACTTTGTAGATTTGATTCAAAATTGACATAAAACAAAAAACAAAAGCATCAATTTAAAAACCGATCAAAGCCTCGCCCGAAGTGAAACTATGTTATTATTGCAACATATCTTGGACGTGAACGTTAAGAATTTTCAAAATTTAAGCTCGAGCACGTCTTATACGCCCTTTCAATCGTGAGCTGAAGTGAAAAAATTTTCCATTTCCAATGTTCCAACTTAAAAAAAAAATGTTTATTTATTTTTTTATTTTTTGTCTAGTAACTATATTCATCGTTTCGCACGAAAAGTTCAGTTTTAAGCTCAAATATTTTTGTCCAGTGACATGAAGATACCGAGTCTCTTGATAGGAAGAATGAAACTTACCATCGTAATCTACCGAACCATCACCCTTGATAGGGGGTTGAGGCGGTAGCTTCTTATTATCACTTGGACCAGGAGTTTCTGTCGGTGTCTGCAATCTTTCTGCATCTCGTCGTCTACTGGAACATTGGTAACTCGATAAAATCTTAATTTTTTTTCTCTTCAGCATTACATAACATCCGAAACTAAGGGAACACGAGGACAGCGGCAATAAGAAGCATAAACTCCGGTGGTGGAGGTTAAAGCGGTGGTTTGTGTGCTGTTATAGTTATTAACGTTAATTAGAATATTATTGCTATCTCCGTGCTAATCATAGATTCAGCCAGGTTTTATAGCACGTTGCGAGAGAAATTTGCAACGTGTGCTTGCCCGTGAATAAAATTGAGGTGAAGAGTACTAAAATGATGAGCGAGCATTTTTTTTTTAAATAATTGATTCAACGTTACTTGCAGTGTAAAATAATTCTGACCGCCCAAAGGCGTTGACGGCTCGTCCGCTGCGTCGTAATAATCTTCATCTTCGTCGGACGATGAGTACGAGAATTCCGGAACCGGCAAATCGCGATCTACGACTGAAACATTATTTTTATATGAAATTATTATTTTATGAATTTTTTCATAAAACTGACTCGTTTCTTCTGACATTGTGCCACTTTTTGCAAAAAATGTTAACCAACCAGCTGATAGGGATAAGGAATTGATGCGAGGTTCGAGGCACTCGGAGCCCAATTCGATGCCAGTCTGTACCGTTAATTCCGATTCTCTTGAGGCTACTGTTAAATAAACGAAATTTTTAGTATTATTATTCGTGATTTTAAAAGAGACAATGCTTAGCCTGGAAAAGGGTTTGAATTTTTTACCGTGCGGCAAGCTCTGTGACACCAGAGAAGTTTCTGTGGGTCCTCGATAAATTCCATTTACTGGTATAGCGGTATTCTGTAAAAACGAATCGTTTGCAGAAAAAATTGGAATTCTCTTGGAACAAGGAAAATTCCAACAATTCAGGTATTTTATATATCTCCGAAGCTTCTCGGAATCGTTTTGCTTGAACTCTTCGTACCTTGGCAATTTGCAATTGGACGATTGTGTGTTTAACAGAATTGAGGACCGCGTTCGCCTGATCCAGCACAGCAGTATATCTTCCCCGAGTTTCTTCATCCTCGTCTGGAGTATTTTTGCGTTTTTCATCAATTATTTTTATCTGATCAATCAAAAGTTGCAGATAAACGTCAGCCTCGGCTACTTTGCGATCAAAGTCTTGCTTGGGTGGTGACTTTTTTGGATCCCAGCGCTTCAAATATTACAAATAATTGGACAGTGAATGAGGTGTTTGAAGAAAAAGAATTCATTGTTAATACGTTATGGTATGGTTTTACCGCGTGTGAATGACGGACTATTGTATCTTCGAGGGCACGGACCCATCGTTCACGTTCTTCGCCATCTCTTGTCTGAAAATGAAAAGTTTTGGGATCGTCCTTGGACGATGACGTCGTAATCGTAAACGTACTGTCATCCTCGTCATCAATGCCAATTATAGCACCTCGCAATCGTACACACCCTCTTCGAGCTCCTCTCATCATTTTTTCCTTGCTCTGAAACACACAATAAAACACCAAAAATATAGAAAAATAGGTTTGAAATTTTATGTTGGTTCAGAATATATTTTCTTATTACAGTTCAGAGATTATCATAGTTATTTTTTTCTTTGGATTTAATATGGTTTTCACTACCTTTTTTCTTGTATTTAACTTAAAAAAAAAATATTGAAACTTTTGTTAAAAATTTTTTTTTCTATGAACGGTGAATTACTGAGTAAGGTAGTAACTACAAGGGATCCACACTATACCGACATTGGTATACTTTTGTTTGGTGCTGAATAATGAATTTCAAATATTACAAATTTTGTGTGATGAATTTTTAATTTCTAGTAATTTTATTTGGAAAACTTTAAATTTCAAAAGTACTTCATTTTCTCAAAATTCCATACCATTATAACACTTTCTTGCATTTTATACGTGAGAATTAATGTACTTTTGAAAGAGAGATTAATTGATTTTAAATAATGTAAATATACCGTATAATATGAGAGAAGACCGGCATTGTCATCGAGAACGAACCATCGATATTGCCATCCATTGACAACGTTCGTCCACTTGCTGAGTGAACCCTCCATAGTCGTCGACATTTTGGGTTGACGCGTATCAGCTGACTACAGCTGTATTCCTTCCCGCGAACTGTTGATCATCATATAGAACTTTTGACGTATATATTTTTACCGCATTTCACTATATAAACTGTTGTCTTATGTATATGCAGAAACTCTCGATAACGAAAAAATGAGAGGTTAGATAGATCGTGAAATTCCATCCATGAACCCCCTGCTTTCATGACATTCTCTGCATCACTTGAATCACTAATGAGCACTATTTGATATTAAACTTGATGGAAAATTTGTCTCGGTGAAAGAAAAAATTGAAGAGACCTTTGAAACTTGACATAACCTCTATTTTTTTCGATATCGCTCACTTTTTATGAGAAAAACACAATTTGGTTTTAAATATGTTTATTACATATAATTTGAAAATCTTTACATTTATTGAATTGTCTCGCGATTGAATTAGACGATGATATTTTGATGGATTGACAATAACGCTATATAACGATTATTGGAAGATTGGAATGTCCTTGAATGTTCGCTGGTTTTGACGGCACACAGGGGTTGGCACTGACTGATCAATTTTCATACCAAATTACGAACTATTTCGAATTTTTCATCGAGCTCCCATTTTAATAATTAAAAAATATTACTCTATACTCCGTGAAAATTCAAATGTTATCCTTCGAGTTCAAACAAACAAATTTTCCATTTGAATTATATAAATTCGAATGCTTATTTGGGACTCCAACCGATTCAGGAGTTTCTACAACGAGCGCGACGATTCAAACGAAAAAAATTTGAAGACGGTGGGCGGTGGTTGCACAGTCGCAAGTAGAGAAACCTAACCTTAATTTTTTATCAAATTAGTTCGATAATTCAATTTACACAAACAAAAAAATCTTAAATCATAGTGCTCTTTATTACATTAGGTGCGTTCCACTTATCGCCCGTAACGCCCGGACGACGGCTACTGGGATAGGATTTTGGGGCATTTTGGGCGATAAGTGGAACACACCTATTATTATGACTCTATGAACGGTACACAAACTGTATAGCAATTCAAAGCATACATATAAGGTGTCACGTGATATATATGTCTGAAAGTATTTTTTAATACGCATTTCGTGAAAACGAAGTCTTATCTACGGAGTGCAAGATAAGAAATCATATAGCAAATATTTAATCATCAAAAATCTGTGTATAGGCTTAAATATTTCGTAAAAACGTTTGGTCTTTTTAATTTTTCAATGGAATATCGTATTCCAAAATCAGGTGACACTGGAGATGAAGAAATGAAGGTAAAATTTTGAAATTTCATACTGTACTGGTGCTGCCAGAACCAGCTTGATTAATTATTGAATGAATTAAATTTGTCACTCAAGGAGCATCCGAGAAATCTCATCCCAGAATTGTGCAGACAGTTTTATCATCTGGGATGGGTGACTGGAACAGGAGGCGGAATATCAATTAAAAAGGGGTATTTGCATTTATTTAACTTTCAAATTTTAACACACAAATGTCTAAGCACCGTTGGTCACTCCTCAATTGACATATACACCACTAATTTTTTTGAATGAGAAATTATAATTCGTTTTTAATTTTAATAAATGTAGTTCTGAGATTTTCATAGCACCATCTGGAGTTCAGAAAGAACGAATATGTCCAGAAGATTTATTTGTCCAAGACATCGACGGGAAAGATCTGGAATTACCACCTTCGGAAAAGAAACTCAAAAAATCTCAGTGCACTCCGCTTTTCATGTGCGCTTACACGGCCAGAAATGCTGGAGCTGTCATTCACACACATTCCAAATTTGCTGTTATGGTCACTCTTTTGTGGCCTGGACAAGAGTTCAGGGTGACTCACTTGGAAATGATAAAAGGTTTGCGCAAGTAGTTCAAAAAATTCTGTGGACTTTTTAATTCCAAGATATTTCTTCTTTCATGACTCTTCTGGAAATGATATAAAGATACTTCAATTTTTCAATAATTCTATGATATTGAGTTTTACATTTGATGTATCTGTCTTCAAATTTCTTCAAAAAATCTTCATCATTCTAGGTATCAAGAATCAAGAACTGGGAAGATCTTACAGATACGACGAAGAACTCGTTATCCCTATTATTGAGAACACACCTTTTGAAGAAGATCTGAGAGATCGTATGGCTGAGGTGATGGAAAAGTATCCAGCAACCTGTGCGATACTAGTTCGAAGACATGGTGTTTACGTTTGGGGTGATACTTGGCAACAAGCTAAAACAATGTGAGCAAAATGTTTCAATTACGTTTTCATTCTTTGAAATTTTGAAAGGTGGTCCTCTGGTAATTCTGCTTTTGCCCGTTGTAGGACTGAATGTTACGACTATTTATTCGATGTGGCGATACAAATGAAGCAGAGTGGAATAAATCCTTCATTGACTCCTGATCAATACGAATTGAAGTACCAAAGGGAGAATAAAGAATAATTATGAAAATTCATGATTTATTATACAAATGTCACGTAGAATATTCTACAGAAAAAAATATATTTTACAATTTCGTTCATAGTAAAACATAGTTCGACTCTTTTTGGTGGAGAACATAATAATGTTCTAAGTGTCTGGATCGTAGGGTTGAAATTGATTGCGAATTTTTTTAGCAAGTTCCGTCTCTTCATCTCGGTCCAATTGGCACTCGCGCCAATCAGCACGTTCCGGTATGTCCAATATTCGATCGCTTGCCAAAACTTCTCTTCCAAATTGCAGGGGAAAATCTTTTTTAATACGATGATAGAGCATTTCACCGTTGGGCAGTTCGACATAAAAGTAAATAACACCAGGCTGAGCGATTTGCTGCAACTGAGAGTGCTGGGGGATTTCATCCAGCTCGAAATTATTGCAAGCTGCCATTTCTTGGAACATTTCACGCAGAGCAGGAGCTTGATTTTTGTGGACTGGCACAGCTTGCAATTGACAGTGAGAACTTTTATAATTCCTCTCAAAAAATACAGGGACTGAATCCTTACTAGCGTAATACTTGGTTACTGCTTTTTTGTACAGTTTCATTTCTTTTGCGACACTGTCAGGTAAAATTGATAAACTCTGATGGTGAGTTACAGGGAGAATCAGGAAATGGTTTTCGACCAGGCCACCTCGAGCTAAAGCAACATAAACTTCTGTTCCCACAGAAATAACCAAATGTTTTGACACCTCAGGACTCGATAAACAGAACCAACATTTTGCTTGGTCAAATTCCATTTTTGGCTTTTTGTTTGTTCTGTCAGAATGTTTGCCTCCTCGTTTCTCTGCCTTTGGCTCCATGTCATAGAAAAATTGAACGTTTTTTGGCTCAGTGTTTGGACAAGAGGGCTGAGCACCCAGCATTGTTTTTGGATACGGACTTCCTGTTTCATCCGTTGTTTTTTGTACAAGATCTGACAAACGTGTTCTGTCCACTGGTGTAAGGTTCAAAGCGTAGAGCCATTTCCTTTTATCCGTGTTCCCCACTTTGGAGAGAGCTATGAACCTTGAGGCGATCTCTATGCTATTTTCATTTTGGCTTTGATTCCTAAAGATTGAAAGATAACAAAATATGTTATCAGGATTAAAATTTATCATTCAATTTTCTACATATTTAAGATAATCAATTGGCTAGAGCGTTTTCGTTAGAATTTTTTCAAGTATAAGGAATAGAATTTATTTTGTTTACCTGTAAGGTGGTCTCTCGTAGTAAATTCCTTCCATGGCGCAAACATGATATCGGGGTTTTATCTGTGCAGCAAGCCAAGCAACAAGATCGGAGCCTTGGTATTTGTGTTTTGGATTATTGGGATCCAAATTAGTGATTCCTCTAGGCCAAGGCGAGGTCAAGAGAATGTCAACACCTCTGAAACTCGGTTGGCCCTTGAGGCAAGAATTCCTAATAGCGATAACATCGTTTTCGGTAAAGCCATAAGCACTCTCAGTTTTGTGATCTCCTTTGCCGCTCAAATAGACTATTTTAAGACCAGAACTAGAAGTATACAGTCCTCTTTTGCCAAGATATGTTAAATTTTGACAAATCTCGCAACCGCTCATGTCGTCATAGAATTTAACATCTTCCTCGCGATTCGGGCCAACGATATAAGTCGGTACTGATATAGTTTTCATACCATTTTTATAAGGCTCCAATTCTATGTTATTTGCACCAAAAAAATTTCCAACGCATAAAAGAAAATCGAAAGGACCATTTTTTTTGTTAATTGTGTCGACTTTGTTGAAAAGAAATTTGAAATTTCCTTCAACGTCGCCACATATTAAAACTTTTTGTTTATCACCCATGATTATGTTATTTCATTACCCCGACGTGTTCAACGTAAGATTTAGAGGTTAATCCGTTACGGTTTTTGAGGTTAGATCTCAAATATCACACTCCTGGGCTTGGAAATAAAGTAAAATTAATGAAAAAAAGATAATTCCACAGAATAGCACACTGACGAGCTTATCATATCCCAAATTATTCTCCGTTTTGCTCGTTCACCATTGATGTCAACAAAACTTGTCGTTAACCGAGCATTGTAAACACGGTAAACACAACGTTTTAAAAGCAACCCTCGGTAAACATCGTTACTCATTCGCGCAGGTTTTGTGCGCATCGGATTTCGTAGGAATCACCTTAGAGGGCGAGCAACTACTTGCTCAAATACTTTGTCGTTATACACGTCAATTTAAAATCCTGGAGACGGATTATGACCACGTTTAAATGGCACCCTTCAATACTCTATGTAGCAATTTATAAAAATGCATTGAAAAGCTACCTTAATGGTATACAAATGGAACTTTCTGCTATATTAGTTAAAATATATAGTTATATAGAACGGATATATATTGAGCGGCATAAATAAGGTACCGTAAAACGTGGTCTACGATCGAATTCGATATCAACAAGCGACAACCCAATCTTGCTTCTGCGTGTCTTGTCATTTTTGGATATCGAAATTCATGCTCTTAATCCACCTTCGAGTGTTAAGAATTACTCATTTTTGACCCCCAACTGTCCGCAGATTGAAAAAATTACGGCAGTTTTGTATTTCATTGCGAGGAGGATATTTCTTGGTGAGTACGAAAAAACAAATTTGTCTTGAATACGTTGATTTTTTTTCACGAAGATTGTAAAAACAGTTGAACATTTTATTGGACAGTTAATGTACTGAACTCTGAATTCAAAAATTCAAATGGTCAGAAACGTGGAAAAACTTCGGTGGGAAAGTAAAAGTTCGTAAAGGATTAACGAAAAATTATTCATAGGGTGTAGTTTGAACTGGTTCCCACAGATTTTGGGAATAGCGTGGGAAGAGAATTGAGGAAGAAGAGTGTCGATTGGTTCCACTTTGCGCGTAAAAATTTTACAAGTGCAAGAAGAGGGAGAGAGAAGGAGAGGAAGAAGGGAAATTGGGGAATTCGTACACGTAATTTCCGGAGTGTACAGGTTGGCGCTTGTCCTCACGAGACACATTTGGGAAAACTTTATTTATAAACAGGGAAAGCTCTTTCTTTTTTCCAAGGTGTCTCGCAGTGCAGAATATTACTAGAATACTCAAATAAGCACCTACACCCTACACCTACATACATAAGGAAAAATTCGAGTCGTGGGAACGTTGCACTTGGTACGAGCACACCGCATTGCTAAGTAAGACCAACATCTGGAAGTGATTTTCCGTGGAGTTGTAAAACTTACCTGTAAAGCCCTTCGAGACCGAGAGAGCCTGAGCGAAATGAGCAAATGGTGTCCCGAGGAAAAGAGACTGTGCAGTGTCTCATTTACGCCTTCGTTTACCTGATCGTGAGAAAATGTACTGCTTCGAGTACCGGCATTACAATCGTATGTAAGACGAAGCTGCGTCATCGATGTGTTAAAAAAATAACCTAATTTCAAGGATGTCCGTATGCAGAGCTGTTTCGCAAAATCCAATGAAAAAACTCACAACAAACATCCCGATTTGTCTCACCGCACAAACTAACCTATCGGCTACTCGAATAAATCGTTTCGTACGAGGAAAAAAATACCGAAAAAAACGTTTTCACACTGCGAAAATGAATCCTTATCGCTCCTAATATTCGCAAATCCTCGAGTATTTTTCAATAAAAAAATGGAATCTACAAAAAGTATTCGTAAGCAACGATGCCGCGCGACACAGCGGAGGGGGTGGCGATATCGTTCGAGCTCCCCGCGGCAGCGGGGAGCAACGAATATCCTCGGTGCAGGCAGAGGGGATGGAGGTCGAGGGCGCAGTAGGGGAAATTCGCGAGTAGCGAGTCTCGGGGCTCGGGCCGATGGAGGGGGGCGCTCGGCCGGGAAAGGGAATGAGGGGAAAGGTCCGTGGGGGCTAGGCGTGGTGAGTGAGCGCGGGAGATTGGTTCGCCTCGGACGTTCCGTCCAATGAGAGCTTCGTGGGCGTTCAGCCTCGCCACCGATGAAAGATTTCGTCTCTCGAGGATGGCACACGAAAGAGGAATCGCGCGGAGATGCGCGAGAGCGAAAACTCTGAAAAAACGACGAATGTGGGGGGTCCGCGCTCGTGCTTCCAGCACCGTCTATGCCTATATCGACCTCGCTGCTGTTATCATTATTATTATCGTCACTATTATTGTTACCATTGTTATTATTGATATTATTATCAATTTGGGTATAACTGTATACGGTGCTTATGGAGATACCGCGGGAGGGATGATATTTCGAGGGAGGGAACGGCACCCCAGGTGGTCGCTCTGTTTCCGTAACTCTGCGGGGAGTTCTCCGCACTACGTGTACCCGGTTGTATACCGAAAATTCTTACGCCCCTGGACGAAATTGCCTCGATAAATACGAAAATATCGAATAATCTTGAAACTTTTTGAATCCCGATGGATTTCGCGATAAAAAAATTCACCTAAGGAGCTTCACCGTTCAACGGAATTCTCGGGAAGCTTTGTGCGTTCTCGGAGCTCGAATTTTTGTGTTTTTCTTCGATTCGACGAGTGAATTGTCCCGGGGTCGAGCTTCCGTGGGTCTGTGCGATCGAGTTTCGGAATATTCTCGACAGAAGACGCTCCGCAGGCTCTTTAGCGATTTTCATCGACGCAAAGCGCTGAAACGATAAAATTAGTGGGAAAAACGTTGCAGAAGGCGAATTATCGGAAACCGAACGTTTCTCCGTGGCGCTAGAAAGTTCGGGAATTAGGAACGGAGAAGAGTGGACGGAAAACTCAGTGAATGCACGGCGCTCGAGCTTCTTTATAAACTTCTCACGCTTTTTATCCTCCCAGCACATTGCGCAGTGTTTTAAGCGAAAATTTGTCGACTCCGCGGCCTACTCCCCGCGAGGGCTTCGCAGATTTGTCTCGGTGACGAGATCAGTGTGTCTCAAAACGAAACCACGTACGTGCTCTCGCATCAGAGGGACCAATACACGCGACAATCTTTTGTCCGAGAAGCATTGAAATGTAGAATAACAAGAAATAGTTAACGAGCTTCAAGGGCGATAACGGAGCGGGGAAGAAGGAGAGAAAACAGAAAGTCGGCGGCGACTCGACAATGTTATCGCGAATGTTGTTCCGCTACGTTCTCGAAACTCTTGCTAACGCAATGGCGGACGATGTGCCGTAACGTGACGCCCGGATACTTTTTTTCCTCCGCTTTTTCACCACCACAATTTTCAATTATTCACCAAATCAGTTGTGCTTACTATCTGCTCATTCCAACGGGAATTCTAACGAGTTTATCAGTGAAGTGTCTCCGCTGGACGATTTTCGACGAGCTCGCTACTCACGGAACCGAAGAAAAGGATTTTTTTTCCTCTCCCGGCGAGCCTCCCAGGACGATCCATGATCACTTCGCCTCCAGGTGAGCCCAAACAAATTTTTTCATCGCGTCCCCAAATTTTGCCCAACAATACTGATTTCCAGTCCCCTTCAAGCCGCGTTTTCGTCCCAAATTAAGTATTCCACCAAATCCCCAAAATTTCGTTACCTCCGACACGAGCACCGCGGGAATTTGAGCTCTCGATCCCTGAAAATCCTCGCCTCGATATCGAGCCGAAAAAAAACATTTTTACGAGTTTTTTGAGCCTCAGAATTTTTGACAGTTGCTCGTCACTGCTCCGCGCGCCTTTTCTCGCACTTTTTTCTTCCATTTCCGTATATACACGCGACGTGCAGGGCTTCGGGGGGCCATATACCAGTCTGATCGGCGAACACGGCGCTTGGTCACGTTCGATAGTGATTCGCAACCCCCGAAATACAATCTCCGCTACTTCAGTCCAGCGCCGGCCTCAAAAGTACGAGGACACTCGGCGATTCTGCTCCCTCGCGCGATTCATCCCGGACCACCCTCGCTCTTTCTCGGCCGTTTTTCCACCCAGGAAAGCCCCGTTTGCGAGCACGTTTCCAGACCGTTTTTCCAAGCGGTTCGCTCGCCGATTTTATTCCCCGGATTAATTCTGAGAGCGCCGGAGAATCATTCGCTGTCGTTTCGCGGAGCCGCGAGCACTTCCGGGAAAGCGGAAGTGGCGAGTAGAAACCCTCCTCGTTTTCCGAGCCCCTCGCGACCCTCGCGACCCAGAATTCCGAATTTTCCGGCGACACCGTCGATAAACGCTTCCGGGCGAATTCCTCGAGATTCGAAAATCGTGGCGCGGGACCAAAAGTGTTTTAACGGCTTCGCGGAACGCGCGGAGTCACCGTCGGAGCGAACTTCCGGAGGGAGTTTCTCCGGATTTTTTAAAATCAAGTGAAAAATGATGGATTCGCGTACGACTCGACGGCCCTTCGCACTGCTCAGGTACAGGAGACACTTTTATACGAATACTTCGAATAAATTTGCTAGAAAAATTTTCTATTTTTTGTAGCAGCAATTTTATTATATGCGCGACACCCAAAATTAGGTCCGTCACATTCCGACATCGAACGATCCATCCGATCCGAATGTCACTCGTGTCTTTGGCGAAATGTTAAAAATAGGTCAATCGGACTGGCCAAACTACTTGAAATTTTACCGCATGTGCCACTGGTTAAGGAGTTTCGGTACAAAAGTCTAAATATTAAGAAATTGATCAAATTTGGTGATAATGTTCTTCAACATCAAGTGCGAAAACACAAATTTTTTCAAAATTTTCTTCTACTTAGTTATCGAGTAATTGCGCATTAAAGCAGATTTCTTATGCCCGGAATGTATACCTATATATATGGAAACGCTATGCTTATACACGTGAACTTTAGTGATCAATTACTCGATAACTGTGTAGAAGAAAAATCTTAAAAAATTTGTATTGTCAAATTTCCACTAAAGAATATGTTCACCAAATTTTATAAAATTCTGAACTTTTTGAAATTTTTAATGCTTTTAGCATGGTTTAGCATGGCAACGTTGTATCGCCTGTACCGAAACTCCTTAATTTTCATGTTTCAGCAACGCCTCGTATAATTGGTGGCCGCGCATGAATTTTGCTGTGCCGAGAAAAATTTCGTGCGGTACGAAGGAAAATAGAAAATTCGATATTTTCATCAAATCATTTCATTGCTTGCTATGTTTTTTATGAAAATTCTCGCTCGTTGTTGATTCCCGATATAGTGCAGCGCGTTATATTTAACCCTTGAAGTGCACACTGGGTCCTTTTGACCCCGACGTTTTTCTTTCGCCGTTTGTACCACGAAATGCATAATCCTCCACTTTCCGCCAACATTTTGACATTAAATTTTTGTTTCTTGAAAAAAAGTTCTCTACAAAAAAAATTCATACTTACGGAGATATAACGATGCGCAAACGCCATGGGTCACATTGACCCAGTATGCACGGATAAGTTGACGACGGAGCTGTCCACTTTAAGGGTTAAGATGATGGATCAGTCGGTAATCACAGCTCGAATATTTGAAATTGAAACTCTTCGACATCGTTCGTCCGATTAAAATAATAAAAATGTCATCGTACGCAGCACGATCGCGAAAATCCGATGACATTTTTATTTTTTCGATCAGACGAACGATGTGGAAAAATTTCCTTTTCAAAACTTGCAGCTATCTCTCTCGCACTCACGATTGTGATTACCGACTGATCCATCATCTTAAGGATATATTGCACAGGCGATACAATGTTGCCATGCTAAACCATGCTAAAAACATAAAAAAATTCAAAATGATCAGAATTTTATAAAATTTGGTGAACATATTCTTTAGTGCCAAATTTGTCAATACAAATTTTTTAAGATTTTTCTTCTGTACAGTTATCGAGTAATTGATCACTAAAGTTCACGTGTATAAGCATAGCGTTTCCATATATATAGGTATACATTCCAGGCATAAGAAATCTGCTTTAATGCGCAATTACTCGATAACTAAACAGAAGAAAATATTGAAAAAATTTGTGTTTTCGCACTTGATGTTGAAGAACATTATCACCAAATTTGATCAATTTCTAATTATTTCGACTTTTGTATCATTCACCCTTAATACGAATCGTGGTTCCCCAAACTCTTGCGTTATTTGACACACTCCGCAGCGATTGTTATTACAATATCGATGTGGTCCGACGTTACTGTGAGAACATGGTGATTTTTGCTATAAAAGTTTCTCCGCGTAGGTCAACTATCGTCGAGATTTATCGCGCTCCTGCGGAGACCGGAAGCTCTAATTTCGGTGCAAAAATTTGACATGCTCGATTTGGAAGGACTCGGGAGCACTTTGCCCTCCACATTATTTTGCTCAGGGCCACGAAAAGTCTCGGCAGCGCGCTCCCGAGCGTTCGCGTGCCCGCATGTAAAAACCGAGCGAGTTGAAGCCGGGCTCCGGAGCCTTCGATTATCGATGAGAGAATCAGCCGAAGGGGCGAGGGAACGCGAAGGAACTTTGATGCCATCGAGTCGTCCTCGATGCTTTATCACCCCGGGAATTTCCGCAGTGACGCACTCGATCGAGGTCCGAAGGGCGCGGGGAAGTTTCGACAAATCGACGAAACCGCGCGCTGCTGGGCTGCGGCACGATTTTTCTCACCATCCGACGATTAGCGCAGGTGGCCGAGAGAAATGTCGTCGGTGCCGGTCGATTGTTCGTCGTCCCGGGACTCGAATCCCCCCGATCGTGTTACCGGCCGCGCCCGCATCTCTTTCGCCGCGATCTTCGTCTCGCCCTTTTGCGCTCCGTCGCAGAAATTCGTTGTTCCGACTCTCGACGCTTCCGGGATCGAGGTTCGTCGCGCGGTCGGCGCTTCGACTGCTCGATGAAAAGCACGGAATTCGGAGCTTTCCGTCCGAAATACTCTTTCGCCTCTTTTGCCCCCTTTCCCAAACAAATTATTCGTTGTTTCGAACGATAACGAGCCCCGAAAAATCTGGAGGTTCTGCGAGGCTGGAGGCATTCGCCCTTCGTCCGGGGCTCTGATCTTCCGACCAACATTCAACTCGTTCTCTCCGCTCTATTTCGAGAGCCTCCGGCCCGAGGCTCGCTCGGCTTTACCAACTCCTCGTCTTCCGGCGCGAGCGCTTCGTGCTCGACCGCGACGACTCTCCTCCACTTTTTCCGCGGTCTCTGTCAACCAACATTTTTTCGAGTCGGTATCCGCGATTCGGGGCTTCGAGGGCTTGTCGAACGAGAAATAAATGGAAAATTAATTCATCATAAAAAGATAAGATCTATTTTTTCGAAGATTAACTACGTTTTCGATCAACTGTAGCTTTTTTCCAAGATTTCAAAATACGAAACTTCCTTGAAGACAATTATTTTATTATTTTAGAAACATCGTCGGTGGAGAACCAACATTTTAATACCATTTTATTACTAAAAAAACGTTTGAACAGTTCATTTTGACCGGCCACAGCTGCCGCTCGGTCGTTTCGTAACAACTGGCAAAAACCGTGGCGAAGCGAACGACAAAATATGACCAAAAGGTCGAACGGACGTCGCGTGCGAACACACGTCGAATGCAGCGTTGCCGAACGCTGCCAATCCATTTGTCCTCTAATCCGAACGATTTTCTCCTTTTTTACGAAATCTTGGATACAACTGATGAAAAAATTCGATAATTTTTCACGTTCGTGTACGACTCTTTCAAGTGCCAACGAAGTGACGAGTGTCGGAGAAAAGTCGATATTCAATGATGCATTTGAAAAAAAATATTTTCCATACCGAATATTCACCTTTTGCCAGGAATTTTTTGTCCGCACTGAAGAAAACACGATCGCGATCGAAGATTTTCGATCGAATTTTGACACGACAAGAGTTTTTCAAAAAGAATATTCATTTCAACTCAATTTGACATTGCGCAGAGTATTTTACACCATGTAAAAGAAAAAAATATCTAAAAATGCATGTTTATGATAGATTTCGTAAAAAGTAAACGAGAAACGTCAATATTTATTCATAAAAATGCAAATTTTATTGTTCAATTTTAAGGTTGATCCTCTGCGACAGCCCCAACCAAAAGTTATGTACTGTCTGCGTATTAAAAGGCTTAATCATTCGTTCGGATCGTAATCAATAACTTTGTAAAGAGCCTATATACGTACTCGGTGCCAGCAGATATAGTACAAATATCATTTGCTTTCGTTAAATTTATTCTAAAAGTATTTTTAATCCGACATCGTGAGTAAATTTTTTGACGGAACTATCCGGGTTACGCTTCAACACACGGAAAAGGTTGTCTATACAGACGACATTCGCTTGTTCGCTTGCAAAATATATCGTATGCAGCCTAAACCTTCGTACTTCTCGAGGCTATATCTGTCAAACTAGATGGTCAATCACCTTGATTTTTTTTCACAATATCTGTGATATCCTGCTCTAGCTCCTCCTCGTTTTTTATAAACTTCCTAATTTTAGTACTAGCGGTAGAATCAATAATGTGCCGTTTGCTTATGCATGGTCCATATGTTACGTGTTAATTGAGTCAACTTCAATTTCATATATCTCGGGTTCGGGATGGTGAAACTTGTTAAAATTTTATAGAGCTGTTGTTCATATGTTAAACAATACGTATGCCAAATTTAAATAATTTCCTAATTTAACTGTCTCGTGGAGGAACCACCTTAAAAATCGTCCTCTTTCATCTGTTTTTCAAATGTCTAAAACGCCACTCGCCATATTGGATTCCAACGTGACGTCACTCGGACAGTAAACAATCTAGATTCTTATCGCGCGCTCTGCGTGTTATTTTGAAATTTAACAAGTTATTATGTACGATTGTGGACTTTTGTCATGAATTTTATTAAAATCGCACCATGGAAGACGGTTTTGTGAAAGCAAAAAGTACAAATCTTCCAATGATAAGTACACGTCGATGGTGGCGATGAATCCACAATCTTCGTGGCATTTTTACACTTGCATTATCGCATTCAGACACGAGACACCAATGAATATACCATTATAACTAATTATATTCACAAATCTTGTTACTTGGTCTTTCACAAACCGAAAGAACGTGGCGGCTGGCGTGTCGGCGGGAAAATTGAAAATTATAAATAAAAAATAGTTTTTAAGACACTTTTCGGTGTTATAAAATTGAAATAAAAATTCCACTGGTTTATTACGATCTCAGGATGATTTTGAAACAGTTTTAAAAAAAGTTGTAATACCCCGTCGTTTCGGGCCCTCTGTCGATCGAATGATAATCCGCGTTCCACCCCCGGTGACTCGGCTCCTCGAAGTAAGCATCGAAACGTCAAATCGAAAGTGTTCGGTCGGACGACGAACGCCAGCGCGAGCGTTCGGGTAGAATGTTCACACTGAAAAACAAAAAGAAATTGAAAAAAATGAGATTCTGAGCGAGTCGGAAGGGTTTGCATCGAGTAATTGGAAATTACGACGATTTTTCGATTCCGATAAATCGAAAGGTCGATTGGGCTCGGTGCGTCGTAGAGTAAACATCGCAAGGTAAGAGAAAAGCAGCCGGAATAGGGCGTGTCATTTCCCAAAGTGATTTGTAGGGAGGAATAGCGAAGGGAATTAGTGAGGGACTTATGGAACGTGAGATAGTTTCGTGTGTGTCCTGTTAACGGAAGAGATTTCGCCGGTTTTTCTCCCCTCGGATCTCGAGAGCGAGTGCGAGAGTCGAGCAGCGAGGGCGGAAGGGAGAGAGAAATTTTTCTTTATTCACGCAGCTGTTGCGGGCGCGCGTGTCAACCAATCAAGTCAATTTTCCATCTCGTTTTTTGTTTCTTCAGATAAAAAAGGTACGCGCGAGAAGAAGGAGGTTGGAGCAGGGAGCTCGTAAATTCGACTAGTGCAAGGGTTGCATCTCGAGAAATCCTAATTATAGGCCAAGTTTGTAGCAATAAGAATGATCGACGGAAGGGAACGTCCGAGATACGTTCAGGGCAAAATAGGTTGTGAATTATTGGATGAAAGCTGTTCCCTTCCTTTGTACGTTGCGAGATATTACGCTCGAGGAATAAATACGCAAAGCCCTCTCAAAACATCCTGCCACGTGCGCAAACACTCGATCGCAAGCTACTCGGTTCTCAATATTTCCAGCACTCGATCGATTTTTTCCATCGATTTGTCTGCGGCGATTGCACATTTAACGCAATTTTTTGAGGGTATTTTTTTTTTCAAAAAGTTTTTTCCGACAGTAAATTTTGATGGGAAATTATGACACTTCGGATTTTCTCATTCCGTACAACAATCTTCGATTTTCCGGACAATTTTTTTCGTTGTATCGACCGAGGGGTGATCGGCTGTTTGAAAATACCGGAAACGAGGCTTGTTTTCCTCAAATAATCGCATTACGCAACTCACCGAGAAGAGTTTTCTAAGCAAAAACAATGAAGAAACGAAATTAGCCTCGGTCAAATGTTGGAGGAAGTTTGGAATCGAGACACGAAACTTCCTACTGCCACCGGGAAATTCGAAGCGAATATTTCTCGGCTATGAATACGCGGGTCGAAATTTCCGAGCGTTTTCATCGATTCGAGCGCGATGACGAGGAGCACCGTGAGAGAGAGAGAGAGCGAGGGAGAAAAATAAGGAGACGAAATTGCTGCGCGTTGCGACTTTCGTAGCCAAAACAACGTTCGGAGGTCGCGCCTAATATCTCGCGTCGATTTCGATTCGGCGGTTAACTCGGTGCTTCGTTTTCACCGGGAGAGCCCGAGGAACGAAGAGATCGAGAGGGGACACCGAGGGAGAAAGAAAGAGACGAAAGTCGTGGACTCGTGTTCCCCGTGACGTTGTCACTCCGCACGAATTCCTCGTGTCCGCCACGCAAAATATATTCACGTGCGTGTTGTAAACAGGCCCACATACGTATATAAATTAGTACGGAAATCTCTGACGCTCGCGAAAGGGCTGAGTGAACGAACACAAGCGTCGAAGAACATGAGAGCCCGGGCCAAATCGCTCCTGTCAGCGTCGATAAACCGCTGCTGTGCCAGCACTTCGTACGAGCAACGAAAATATGTATATTGACGGAGAGAGAGAGAGCGCGCGCGACTCGGGGGCTCCGCGGTCCAGTAATCAAAGACGAAAGTGTGCCGAAAAGGGCACTTTTTAGTCGATCGAACGAAAGGAGGAAAAACATTGACAAGAATTTTGTCTCCGTCGTTCGAGAAAGCAAAATGTTAAAGTAGGGCGAGGGAGAAAATCGAATGGAAAGTTTGGAGGAGCTGGGAGCTCGGTTAAACCGATTGTTGAAACATGTAAATGCTCCTCCGAAGCGCGGTGTCCGGTTGGACGCACGAAAACAGAAAAACATGGAAGATTTTGGCGTTGGCGCGGTCACTGTTCGCGCGGCTGCTGAAACACTGGAGCGGAACTTGCAACGAAAAATGAGAGACGATTCGTGAAAAGAGACTTTACGGGAATAAAAAACAGCTTGGGAAACTGTGGAAACGAAATATTCGAGCAAGGGTGAAAAAAACGTCGAGCCTGACGGCTTCGATTCCGAGTTTTTGTTCCGATGAGAAAACAATGGGCGACGTTGTTCGAAAAAAGTAGGAAGAGGGTCGTCGAACCGAGAAATCGACATTTTCATTTTCCTTCTTCGTTTTGAGCTAATAAAATGTTTATGAGATATTTTTACGAGTAGTCAAAGTGGGCGGGGCTCGGTACTCTGACGAGCATTGTTTTCTTTCGGCCCGAAAGCGTGTCCCAGTGCTTTAATAATTTGTCGAGGTCGATACGTCAAAAAAAAGGGACTCGCCCGGCCGAGCTCACGCCCCGCTATCCTTTTGCACTTCCGCATCGAAATTTCTGTTTTCACTCTCACACTTTTTCCCGAGCTCCCTCATCCAACGAAAGTTGAGAAAATTCTCACAGCTCAAAGACCGAGGAGGTTGCGGAGGCCCCGGAAAACAAGGATAATCGTGGGCGCGACGCAGCCTTAAATCACGCGTGGTCAAGCACCACGAAAAATCAGTTCACGCCCTCCCCCGCGCGCACTCGGCTCTCGCTAAAGACTCGTGTCGCTCACTCTTAAACGAGAGAGGAAATCCTCGAAATTCGAAACTTCCTCGCCTAGCGTCCAAAGAAAACATCTCGCCCTCGGAGCGCTTTACCTTTTTTTTTTTTTACTTTACGAAATCAAACAAATAAACGAAAAAACGTTCCAAATCGCTCTCGTTGCTCTGCACTCCGATCGCTCGTGCTCATCGAAAACGAGGATTCGATTTCAGGTCGAGAAATCGCGCGAAAATAATGGAAAAAAAATTCCCGTCTACGTCGTTTTTTTTATGAAATCCCAAGAAAGTTGACAAGTTTTGTGATTTTTTAATATTCTCAGAAAATGCGAATCGCGAGACGGTAGCACGCTTGACGAAAAAAATCGATTTACGGACTTCGATCCAACGATCGATCGCTGTCGAAGCAGATGACGAAAAAAAAGTAATTGAAAAGCGAACAGGGAGGCAGCAAAAATGAAGAGAAAACAAAAGAGGAAGTTGGCGCTGTAAGAAGTGGTGGGGAGGGGAGTGGGGCGAGCGTGGCGTGTGCCCGTGTACGTGTTTCGAGTTTCGATTCTGCGGGGAGTCTGTATACGAGCGCTGAATGTGACACCCTACGCGAGATCGTGTCCGAAGTCCCCCCGAGCCTGTATAGTACGACAGAAGACTTTAGTCTCGTTCGACGGAGTCGTCGCGACCCTTGATTCTTTAAGGGGCTCAACCCACCGTGACAACGGGCTAATTCACTTTTTCGTCTTTAAAAACCGATGAAAAACTTAAAAATGTCTTGAGACTTCTGAACTGAACGAAGCGGAAATAATTGTCGTCGGATTCGATCTCGAATCGAGGACTCGGAGAGCGGGAGCAGAGCGAGCGAGGCACGGAAAAAAAAGGCGCGCGCGAGTTTAGTGTCAAGTGATCGCTTACCATGTGCTTTTACGTTCGTGCATTCCAACGATACGAATAAGGATTGTCCCTTTTTTCAAAATGCGAAAACGCAGTGAGTGCATTAACGAATCCTTTTTTTTCTATTCAATTCAAGATTAATTTGAAATTGTTTATCCAATTAGTGATCGCGCGTTTGGAGGAGGCGATGGAGTCCACTGGCTTGAGCTCCGGAAAAATGCAAAAAGACTGTGAGTCGAAACTCTTTTTTTCGCTGAAATCGAACGCTTTTGAACTCCTTTTTATACATTTTTCAATAAAAATTCAAACCTGAGAGCGAAACTTGACGCGAATAAAAACATATTGAAAGAGCTGTGAAAAATCGTGCAATTTAAAAACTGTCAAAATTTTCGCTTACCCGAAAAATGAAAGATGCTCGTGATTATAAAATTGTTGAAACAATGAAATTCCCAGTCGAGGTTCACATCGTTGCGCATGCGGAGACTGACGCGTGGGTTTCGCGCACACGAACGCGAAATAAAAGGCCTAAAAAATAAAGGGAATTCATACCTGTATACGCGAAGACGGCAAAGGCAATTCTCTAGTGCGAGAGAATAATAAAAATGAGTGAGAAGTTGGAGGGTTGAATTTGTGCGTGAAGCATATGAATTTTTTTCGTATATATTTTATTGTTTTCTTTTTTCGTCAATGTGCGTTCGTCTGTCTCGAGATCGTCACGCAACAGCGAGTGAGAGAACGAGCGTTGTGAAGAGCGAGAAGAGGGTTTTTCTCTTCGCTACGCGAGATTTGAAAAATTTCGTTGGGGCCTTTGTCGAGGCTTTTGTCATCACGGCGATCGTCCACCGGTCATTCGTCCCGGCAATAAACATTCGAAGTATATATACAGAAACTGGACGACGTCCGAGCGAAACGAGAAAATAAAGCTAATGAGACGAGAAAGAGAAACGAAGAAAGAGGCAGTGTGCGCCAACCCCCCAGGTCGTTTCTCACGAATTTTTAAAAACACCTTTCAACGCGACGCATCAGTCGGATTCAAATAATCAATTTTTCCCGTGTAATTGCCATTTTTATTTATATTTGACATCGATTTTTGAGGTTATTTCAACCTTTCGCCCGTCCATTGTCGCAAAGGTGTCGCACCCGTCGTTAAAAACGACTTCGGTATCGTCCCGTCATCGCATGACCGAAAGTATCGCGATTTAAATAAATTTGAAAAAATTCGAGTTACGAACTGCGACAAGAATCGTTCCGAAAGCTCGTCGCTGTCGCATCGGGGTGTTCGAGAAAGCCCAATTTCCGATTGACACTATTATTTTCACAGCCACTTCCCACTTATTTAATTCGCCTAATTTCGATGTGCGAGTGCGCAGAAAAAGGCGAAGTGACTCGTAAGCGGAGCTCGCCCAGTTCTCTTCTTCGATCACGTCGAGGGTGCAACGTCAGCAGAATCATTCGCGCGGTACATTCTCGTTATCAAACACTCGTTTGATTCTTCCTGAAATTAATACCGCGGCCTCGCTTGAGAAAAGTGGCGATAGCTTCATGGAACTTTTAGAATACATTTTTGGATATATTGTCTAGAGCCTATCCAATTTTCAATCCATTTCATTCAGCCATTTTTTAGCAAATCTTTTCGAAACTTCGAATATTTAACGCCTACGCATATGAAATAACAAAAAAGTACTATTCCACAGTTCGAACTCGAAAGAACCTGAAAAAGAAAATTTTTCAATATTTCTCATATATCCACCCAAAAATGACGTATTTTTGGGGGTTAATCCCGTATAAATAAAGCAAACAGGGTTTACATGACCTAAATAATTAACCGTTAGTGTGCATCTGGGGTCAGGTTGACCCCAAAATTTTATTAACCGAAAAAGTGTTTTTTACGCGCACTATCAACTTTGAGCACGTTTTTGAACACTGAAAAAAGATTTTTTTGGAAATCCGACATTGCAGCCTTGAAGTTGGATCGATTCACTAGAAAAAGTGACTAAACCTTTTATTCCGAAAAGCGCATAGTTACCGAGATATTCGATGTCAAAAATGACCTGGGCTCAAAGTGACCCCACGTGCACGAAATGTCTCGCTGTCAAGGTGTGCACACTAAGGGTTAAGATAAAAAAAATGAAATTCGTATTTACATAAGCTCACTGTACGCGAAGTTGATGTTCCTCCTTAATCCGGTGGCATCGGGAAACGGAAATCAGCGCTGCCGTTCCGAAGATCTTTCATCCTAATTCGGCTTCCCGATGATGACTCATTTGTCGTACGTAAAGTGTTTATATTTATTTCGCCTGCGGACGTTGCCTCGACTGATTTCTTCCTGGTGAAAATATAATCAGGAAACACAGTGGCGCGTGTTTATATTTCCGGTGAGTACGAGTCGGGCGGCGCGATTGCGAAAGATTTTTCAAAGTCGTTGATCGGTTCGATAAGCTCATCGAACGAAAGGAAAAATCGCGTTCTATCGCGAGCCCTCGAAAGCGGTCGAGAGCTCCTGAGAATTTAACGTAAATAAACTCGATCTTTTGTCCTTGAGAGCGGGGAGGCGTGGCGCTTCGCGGAAAGACTCGAAGTTTCTCCTGACTGTTTATCTCGATTTCTTTCTCTGCCCGTCCGCGCGCCAGCTCGAAGGGACTTTTTCCATCGAATTTCCTCGCTCCGTGACCCTTGGCCCGAGCTGTGGGTGAAGTCAGTCCGCGCAAACTTCACCGGGCGTCGGAGCGCCCGTGGCAAGAGGACGAAGAATAAAGTGGAAGAAACGAAGTCGTTGTCCAATGCTCTTTTGACGTGTGTGAGCGAACGCTCGCACACGTGCGCGACGAGACCGTAGTTTATTGGCGAATCGAATTCGTATACCTCCGCGAAGAGGGCTCGCAACTTTTGACCGTCTCACTTCGATTCCGCAGTGTCTGTCTCCAGCCGAAAAACAAAAGGCAGCCAACGAAAGGCGACACGAGACAAAAGCGTGTCATTACTTTTCTCTTCGATAAATTCTCTTTTTCTAGTTTTCTCGATCCCCGATGGACGAGTAACGCGACGGAAACGAAACACAATCGCTATGGAAATTCGCTCACGATTTTCTCTTTCGCGTTCTTGAAAACTCGTAACAAAAAAAAACAATCACGAAATACATTTTACAACGAACAAAACTCCCGACTGCGTCACTGCAACTCGGAGGCAAGAAAAACCAGAAAACGAATCACCGTAAATCTCGGGATTCACCCATTGTGACAGCCGACCCGGAATATAAATTGTTTGAAATTCGTTGTTAATTACTCTTTTCCGAATGAGAAAAACGAAAACCCGAACGAGTTGTTTCGTCGTCAATTATTTTATTGTTCTCTCCCAACCATTTGTAATTTCCACTTCTTTTAGATGATTATTTCCCAAATGATTTTTCATAAAAACAAAAAAATTGCCTGCAGCCATAAAACGTAAAGAAAACTGGTTAGAATAGAATCGGAATTTTGCATTCGAGTGAATCGTTCGAATACTTTGTTTCGAGAATAAGAATTATTATTATTTTATCTTATTTTAGTACTCGTCGCGTCTCGAAGTAGGCGTTTCGATATCGCATTGGACAAATATAACGATAAAAAATATCTCGTCGCAGCCGTAAAGTTGGCGCGTGCCGAATAATGAAACAAACGTTGTTAGCGCATTTTCGAAATTTGCATTTCTGCACGAATTTATAACTCGTGGAGATAAGCCGGAATTCCTCGAAAATTGTTGCTACGGGCGATGAGTCCAAGGCCACTGGATTCCTCCGCACTCGATCGCACGTCGCCGGCGAATTATCGGAGAGCCGAGGAAGTCGACCATTTTGTTTTTTTCTCACACAACAAAGTCCCGTCGAGTTGCTCGAGTATTTTGAGACTCTCGGGCGGACACGATCGGTCACACTCAACCTCGTCCCACGGACGTCTCTCGAGTGACTTCCAGTTTAGGGTTGTTTAAGGGCGGGTTTCGTGCAGGAAACGAAAGGGCGGGAGCAGCAAATCTCTCCGCAAGACGAACTCGAGCTCCCAGCGTCCCGCGTACACTCGCATACGAACACATTTGTATTCAAGAATCGCTCCCTATAGAGACGACGAAACACAACGGAAAGGGGCTGAAACTCTCTTGCAGTTTAGCGGTCGACTGCGTGACTTGGCTGCATCCACTTTTAAGCGCTTGCCTTCGGGGACACCGCTCTAACAACTCCGGCCGAGACACAGCGAAGAAAGATTCACGCCAACGGACATGCAGGGATGAACCGGAGATAAGAAATAAAGTTTCCGTCTCCGAAACTCGATGAAATCGAGTCGATTTTTTAATCCACTCGAAAGATCATTCGTGGGCGTCCAGAGGCTGCGAATTCACATTCTCGAAACCCTTAATCCGCTTGATTTTTTTGTTTGCTCAAACGGAAGACGATTCATTAAATATCGGGGAGTTTTTTTAAGGAGGGTGGATCACGAAATCAGTATAATCAGAATTTGATCAAATTTCGTGATAACGTTCTTTGACATCAAATATACAAGTACCATTTTTTTTCAAATTTTTTTACCACATGGTTACCGAATAATTGAGCGTTAAGGTAACTCCTGTACCGCATGCTAGTCAAATGAGTGGTAAATTTTCAAAACGCTTTTAGACCAAGTTCAACCTACCGATTAAACTTATTGTTGGTAGATATGCAATCAAGCACATTTTATTAACGCGAAAAGATATTTAAAATGATAGTTTTGCAAAACTATCAACTGGTAGATGCAAATTTCCATGATGACACATTTTCACAGCTATTTTTCAAATAATCATCCTGTATTTTTTAACCGATTTTATTGCACCAAGTCTCATTTTGTTCCTCAACTGACCCTTAACGCTCCTTTAAACTCATTCCTTCGTAAATCCTGAATGAAAAAGTTTTTTTCACTTAATGAACAATTAGCTGCAACGGTGAAACGATCAAGTTAAAAAAACAACTACATGGTGGATTCATAGGGGACCGGTTGACGAACAAAATGAGACTCGTTGCAATAAAATCGATGAAGAAACGCAGATAATTATTTGAAAAATACCAGTGAAAATGTGTCAGCGTGGAAATTTGCATTTATCAGTTAATGCTTTTGCAAAACTAGCGTTTTTAATATTTTTACATCTTAATAAGATATGCTGTAATACAAATCCACTAAGAATACATTTAATCGTTTAAATACATTAAAATTTAGCACTCATTTGACTAGCATGCAGTACAGTAGCTACCTTAAATCGAACTTCTTATGCACGAGATGTATGACTGCATGTATGTAAACTTATACGCGTGAACTTTAGTGTTGAATTACTCGAGATGTGGTAGAAAAATATAAAAAATTTTATATTGTTTTACATATTTTTAAAGAATACATTTACCAAATTTTATGAAATTCTTATAATTTTGAAATTCTTTATATTTTTAACGTGGTTTAGCATGGCAACATTGTATCGTCGCGATTCACCCTCCTCAATTGGGAGAATATTTGATAAATAATTTCCAAAAAATGACGTCGCTCGGGTAAAATTGTGCGGTTTGGTTACTTTACCGAAAATTAATGCAAGGATTTTTTCCCCTTCGAAGTTGTTGATTAGACATAATTAGCAAAAATGAAATTCACTCTTTGTGCAGTCAAAGTATTCAGAAGTTCGATAACGAAAAAATGGACAAAATTCGTTTCGAGTAGTTTTATTTCGAGAATCAATAGCGACTGAATTTTCGCTATTGGGACTCGGAATCCGATGAAAACCTAACGCCGGAGAATATGAAGAAAACAAGTGGAAACTGACAACTATAAAATGCAGTTGACTTTCCTTCGCCCCCTCTAAACCGAACGCGTCACAATTATTCTGACGCTTGTAAAAAGTGTCTCGAGAGAAAGATTTGAGCGGACACGTTCATCGAGCAACGTCGGAAGATCTTTAGTCAGAATGACGATAAGAGCCAGCGAGCTTTCTTTGTTACGCGACTCGCGTGGAATCATTAAAACGAAAAGCTGACGATTTCTCGCCGAGGTGGTGTGTTCTCTCGCGGTGCAGGCGAACGAGCGAAGGCAAGAGAAAAAGATTGAGGAAAGGGAGAGAACGAAAGTGTAGGTTGAAGATTGCGGAGAAAAAAAGAAAAGAGCTGGAACGACCACAGGCGGTTTTATTCCAGGGTCGCGACACTTTTTTCAAGCTTTTCTCTCTCTCTCTCCGGGATTATTACTGACGTTTCTCTGTAGGCCTATAACAACGCGTATATACATTACTGGCAACACACAGCACTCTGGGTGCACTCGGTCTGCCAGCGAGCGGGGTCTCGAGTTTGGCTTTAGGGGAGTGAATCGCTGTTACACTAATTGTTAGCAGGCTCGCCCCGCAGTTTTGCCCTCTGGCGGTGCGAAAGCTCCGGCTCTCAGCGGAGCCGGAGCTTTCGCATTCCACTCGGCAGGCCCCATCAGCGGAAAATTCTCGTTTGTTTCGTAATCGCGCCAAAACCTGCTTTATTTTCTTTCGCTTTTTCTCGTTTATGTGGCGAGTGAAAAAGGAGCGGTGGAAAGAAGCGGCGGCGGGGGTTGAGCGGATAAATCGTCCCAAGTTTTTTTCTCTTTTCCCTTCTCGCGCGGCAATCGACGACCAACGGAGAATTGAGCTTTCGTCGAAATATTATCGGCGAGAGATTAATTGCGATAGAAACGTTGCTAAAGTTAACGTTCATTTTCTTTGTTTTGCTTGTTGCGCTGGAGGAGCGCGCGAGGCGCTGTACACCGAGCGTTTTGGCACGGTGCCAGATAATTATCTGTGGCGCTGCGATACCGCCAGGGGGCGCTTGGCACGAAGCCTCGTTTATTGTCCGCTCCGTACGTGCGGCCGTTTCTTTCTGTTTATCAAAGTGTATCAGTGTATTTTTAATTTATTTATTCGCCAGTTGACTTCTCCTCGAATCGCACGTATTTCGGCTGCTCAATCCTCGTTACGGTTCTCGATTTCGCCCCAATTATTCGCTTTTCGAGCGAACTTAGTCGTTTTCTTTTTTCGCGTTCTTTACCGAGGACGAATCGGCCCACTTTCCTCACACGAGTGACTCGAATTTCGAGTCAAAATGGCGCCGGCCTCGAATTACGGAACGTCAGAGAAACGGCGCTTCGAATGAGCGCGAGTTAATTATAATTGAAGCGATACTCAATTAGCGTTTCCTCGGAGCTTTCGCGGCATAGAAAGCCGAGAAGCACGGATAGAGTGTTGGGTTACGAGAAACCACGAGAGCCCTCGGAACCGCCGAGTGTTCCGACGTATTTCTGTATCCCCATACAAAACCCACGGATGTGTATGCTCCCATGAATGTTTATTGCAAAGCCTCGAACATTGTAACGCTCGCGCCGCTGCCTCCGACCCTTTTATTTGAAATTTCTTCTTGTTTCGTTCCCGCACCTCTCTCGCTCTCCTTCGACGCCATTCGAGAAGGCTAAATAGGGACCAACTTTGTAGCTAACAAGTCGAGTTGTATTGTCTAGCCGCGTCCCCCTCGCACTCCCGAGATAAACCAATCGAAGCATTTCTCAACATTCATCATCGCGGCGCAGCTGCGAAAACCATTTTGCAAAGCGAATATACGAGGCGGAATTAAAATCGCTTTTTATAATTAAATCGACCCTGAGTTTTCACTCGAGAATCCAGTTCTTCGTCATCCTGCTCGGTGCCTCGAATCTCCTGCTTCAGGGAATCGATCCTTTCGACAAAAATACAAAAAAAATCGAGAAAAAAGTGACAACATTTTTTTATCAACGATTCCTCCATTTTTCTACTTCGAGAGAATCAATCGTTTTAACCAAAATATCAAAATCTCGTAAAATTTCATTCGTCCTACGAAAAACTCAATAATTCAAATTCCCATCTCGCAATCCCTCAGCTTCCCTGCTTCGGAGTTCGCTCGTTCGAACGAAAATACAAAAAACCGTAAAATTGGACCGTTGCAAACGAAAAAACTCACGTTCCCTCGATCCTTTGCTTCAAGCCAATCGACCGTTTGCAAAAACCATTTGAAAAATCATAAAATTTTATTCCTGCCTAAAAAAACCCGATAATTTCCGTCCCCATCGACGATTCTTCGGTTCCTGCTCCGAGCGGATCGATCTTTCGATCGAAGACCCAACGAATCCACAAAATTTCTCTGCAGCGACGCCAACGTGCTCGCAGGCTCGACCGTACGAGAGTCCGCATTCGTGTGAGTGCAGCCGAGAAAACAATGAAGCAAAGTACACGTCACGAAACGTAAAGTAGCTTTAGTCGGATCAGCAGAAAAATCGGAGGTGAAGAGCACAGCGGCGGGGGGGGGATGGACTTTTGCAGCATGTGAGTTACGAGTAAGCATTTTTCTCCGGGGATCGCTTTCGTTATTATGCATAAATATATGTACGGAGGTGGTGAGTGTGCGGAAGGTGGAGCGCGGTGTGTTTTTTCCTAGACGACCGCGACGACTCGGAACACATCTGTTCTCGAGGAGATACGCGCGCGCTTTGGAATTACGTCGAGTTCTCGTTTCGAGAATCGAAAGACATGAGAAAAGAGTTCGGAGAGCGATGAAACGTCAACTGTCAACTGCGACGCTCACGGACGAAAATAGACCGTCGGAGGCGACGAAAGTTTTATCAGAATCGATGGAGATTCGCAACGGGAGGAAACGCGACGCCGATTTTTCTCGTGGAATACCATTTTTTTCGTATTTAAAAAAAATAGAATGGAAAGCGATCGTGATTCGAGCGGGATTCGCCGTCGTCGTCGCACTCGCCACGATCATTTTGTGCATGGCGAAGAGTTTCGCCTCGAAGCCCGTGGAAAAAATTTCTTTGTGCGAATTCGACTCCGCGAACGGAAGATCCGGAAAAAACGTCGCCCCGACCGCGTCGGGGATGATTCGCGTTAGCAAATTGATCGCGACAGCACGAACGAGATTAAATGAACGCGCGCTTACCGCTCCGCGCATGTTTTTTTTTATTCAACTCCCTCTGTTTTCCCAATTCTTCAACGCTGCGCCGAGAAAAGCTCTCGCACCGAAACGCAGAGATAATATTTGTTGGGATTTACGCTCGCGCAGGATCCGCGTAATAAGCGAACGAGGGACTCTCGTTATTTTCATATCGTGATCCCTCGGACTACGCATTCTGCAACCCCCTCGTCGCCTCCTCGTTCCCGCTTTTCTCTCGCCAGGCTTTTGTTGCTGTTTTTCCAACCCGACGCGAAATCCAGATTTTCCGATTTCGTTTTCATCCCCCTCGAAATTCAACTTGCCGTTTCTTTTTCAACGTTCATTGAGCCGCTTGAATCACCGCTGAAGATTTCTTCCGCGGTTTCAAAAAAACGACCATTATCCCATTTATCTCGAAAAAAAATGCTTTTAGACAAAAAACGTAGAGGACGTAAAATCTGTGTTTCCTAATAATCTACAACCTTCGTAGGAAACATTTTTCTCCAAAATCAATATTTCTCGAAATAACATGTAAAAACCTTCGAAAAATCAAATTTTTGTCAACTTTTTCAAGCTTTCATCTCTAAAACAAACATTTTCCAATTCCGTATACACCATAAAATCTGTATTTCCTAACAATCTACAACTTTCGTCCGAAACATTTATCTCTAAAATCAATACTATTTCTCGAAGTAACGCACAAAAACCTTCGAGAAATCAAATTTTTGACAATTTTCTCAAGTTTTCACGTTCAGCGAGTCGAAACTCGTAAAAAATTTCATGCAAAAAAGCGCGTACGGGCTTTTCGGAAGAGCCGAGAAACCCTTGCAATATAAAAAGTTGCCGGAAATGATGCGAATTGAAATGAAACGATGAGAATAAAAGGAACGGATTCGTCGAGAGAATCGTCGCTCGTGAATCAGGCACTCGGAGGAGAGAAACAAACAGCAAATTGGATCTGTCTGTTTTGGGAAGCGGTTGCGAGCATTGGGAGTAATTGAGCGAGGGATCGGAGCCCGTATATCACGAGAAAAGTGCGGGATTGTAGACGGTGCAACACAACAAATTTTCCGGCGGCTTTTTCCACGGATGGAGGGGGCAGCGAATTTGATGTATCCATGAAGCTCGCTCACAGGGAATTTCGTGCGGCGCGCGCGAGGAAACGAGCCCATATAAACTTGGAGTTTTATGCGCGAACACGTACACCGCTCCAGAGCGAGTATGAGATAATAACAATGTGTATGGGTTAGGTCGTAATGCTCACGGAATTTCGACGTTTCGTTACGTCAGAGATCGTAGTAAACGCGCGGCTGTCGGTAGCGCCGAATGTGGGTCAGAGCGGCGATTGGGAAAAAGCTTTTTTCGTTTACCAACAAAAATCGTTGAATCTCCGGGGATTTTTTGGCTCCGGAGCACCATTTGACAGCTTCACACATTCACTGGATTGCGATCGAATGCGAGTGCACCGGAGGCTCGGGGAGAGGTTTGGAAAGTTCATTGGATCGCCGGCGTCGCGTTTACCAATTCGCAGGATCCGTTTGTTTTCTGTGCGTCTTTCTTTCGGTAGCGATCCATCAAATTTCAGACTTTCCGAGAGTCCCTGACGTTTCACTCTCTCCGCCAGCCCGCTCGTCATGCATTCAAGGGAGACGAAGAGCCCCGGGAATTGAGAATTTATACTGAAACAACATTTTTCGTAACCGTTCGAGATTCCTCGAGTTTGAAGCCCGTTCGTCGACTCCCGCGTTTCGATAAGGACCCGAGAGAATTGACTTCGAAATCGAACGTGGCCCGAGGAGGATCGACGCAAGGAAAACAGACTACGACACACGCGGACCGGCAACAATGACGCTCGGGCCCCGGCGCGAGGCGTGGTTCGAAACTGCTCCCCTCCTCCCTCCCGCCCAAAGTACCACAATAACTCGCCTCTCCTCGCTCCTCTTTTTTGTCACGCTGCGGACGCGTCGACCTACGACACACGACCAATGCCAAATAAAAGGACCTCGCGCCACGGCAAAGCCTCATTAATGTATGCGAGATCACACACCCTCGATCTCAAATAAAATCCGTTCAATGGTTTTCGAACTTTTTGTTTATCGCTCGCTCTCCACCCTTCGGCTCAATGATTCACTGCCACATTCGATCCAACCCAATTTCTCGGACGAAGCCTTCGACGAGTCTTTGTTAGACCAAAACTCCGCGATCGTTCCACCCGAAACAGGAAGCCGGGCTGCACCGAAATCCCAGACTCAAGCGCGTCAAAATTCTTGCAGCACGACAAATAAAAACTTTGCTATTTATTGGGAATCTTTTTTCGACGATTCTCCTTCCCAGATTTTGCCTATTTTTTTCAATGATTTCGAAAGACGTTGGCGCACTGCTCGCGGCACTGCTTGGCTTCTTGGGGACACGAAACTCTCGAAGCTTTCGAAATTGTTTCGCCTCCCGATCGAAATGTGCCACGAATTTTGCCCCGTTGGGAAAAGAAACTTGAAAAAACACGAGTTTCCAGTTGAAATGCGAAAAATAAGTGAGAAAAATGGGGAATAAGCGCGTGTCGAGAAATCGAAGGACGCGAGAGCCCTCCGAGGCAGAGAGCTCGCAAGTCGAAGAAGCTCGGAAGCTGTGTCCGAAGTGGAAGGAAAAGGTTGAAAAATGAGGGAAAATCGGAAGGAAGGTGAGGAAATATCTGCGAGGAAGAAAAAAGTGTACGCGATTGAAAAAAGCGACGGTGGTGGGGGCAGGGGTGGAAGCTAAGCCGCGAGGTTGTTGCGAGGACTCGCGCGGATCGCACCTATGTACGAAACTGTGCTCATTGACTCGGTCACGAACAAGTGAGAGAATGGAAGGAAGAAAAAAGGAATTCGTTTCATCCCTTTTTGCGGCACGAGGATTCTCTTGCGCTCAGCTTTTCTCATTCATTTACTACTCGCTCAGGCTCGCACACGCTTTAACCTCGTCATAGGTCGTTCGGACCCACATAGACAATTATACTTGCTCGAATTCCAGCTGAGTTTCGTCCCTCCAGGAATCACCCTCGTTTCGGCCATTTTTATCGAACCGGGCACGTACGACAGGAATTATCATTTCGCTTCCCATGCGACTCGCCGTCCTCTTTCACCTCGTCACGAATCTCCTCTTTACAGTTGGCTTGCGCACCTCCCAAAACGGGCAAAAAATCAGAGGGAACCTTCGAGGATAAAAATACGTTGAAAACTCCGGACGAATTTCATTTTCCCTATTTTATGTTTTTGCCAAGTCTTCAATCGACATTCCGATTACTTTTTGGAGCAAAGAACGCGGAGAATTTACTGTTGGAGCAGCCTCCAAAAATTTTTATCGATCCAAAACTTTTTAAGGGGGGTCCTGCTTTGGAAAGTCAAAAAATCTATTGCTTTCGGGGTGGACGGAAATAACTCAGCTAAGCCAACTTTTCGGTACAGTTTTAAGCATATCTCGAGAGACGAAAACATTTTTTCAAGGTGAGAAATGCTAATTTGCGCATGCTTTATGCGCCAAGTCCGATTATCGAAGTTTCTCAGCTGCGTACAATGTGCGGAGATCGTAATTATTGTTTGCAACGATAACTCCACATTTTTTTCCATTTTCATACATTTTTCGTCCACACGAACCTATGAAAACCCGAAAAAATTGCGAAGATCTATATTTACAGCACGTTGTAGCGAAAAAATATAGAATTTCGCAATTTTTTCGGGCTTTTAATTGGAAAACGGTGGGAGTGAGGACTCAAAGAAACTCGGAGGAACCCAAAAAAGTATTTTTCTTTCCTCGCAGCATTTTTTGCTGCGAAATTCAAATTCCGTTTCCCGTGTCGTAACATTCTTTGGGTTCCTCGAATCCCGCAGTTTTTTCGGTCCGAGGAGAACTCACGAAATTTTATGGCGAAGAAACCTGTTTGCTGGAAGGCGTCGCCATTTCGGTCTTCGAAAAAATTCTCTTGTACGAAAAATCTTTCACCTTTCGTCCGCGATGCTCCGATTCTTCCGGTCATTAAAAATCGGGTCGAGTAAAAATCGGCCCGATCGTCCGCCCGGTTGACGAGCGCATTATACAAACTTCACAGTGGCAACGATCTCGGAAGAATTCTGCAAGAAAAAGCGATCGTGAGTCACAGGAGAGCTGCGAGAGGCCGTTTTCATTTACAAGCTGAAATAAGGAAGGTCGGGGAATTCCCCGGTGACTGAATTTCGACGTTGACGACTGCGAGTCAGCAGCAGGTTCGGTGCAAAGTGGATTCTCATTTACAAAGCTTCGAGAAACCAGATATTGAGACAAACCTCACAACTTTTATTCGCTCTTTCAGAAGCTTTAACGAATTTATGATAATTCCGATTCGTATGACGAAATCGGAAGTCATGATCGAGGACGGGCCGCAAGAGGCTCCGAAACCGGTGAAAGAGCGCGCGAGGACTTCCGCACCCGTGCGAAAGTCAAAAAGTCTCGAGACTCGAGCGAAACGCGTGGCAGGAGTGTCCTCAAAACAAGCGAGTCTTTCCGAAGCTTTTTCTGCGTGAATCCGTCCTCGAGATTTTCGGGGTTCAACGAAATCTCGGATCGAGATTTCGGGCGTTATAAGCCCGAAAATACGAGGTGGAAAGGTGCGGAGTGAGAGGAAGAGGGGAGCTGGGAAGCAGAAGGGCTCGAGTCCCTCGGGCGGCGCGCCCAGCCGCGGCGTTCTGCGTGTGTCTCTCGAAACTAATTCCTCCTCTTCCTCGCATTTTCTGGTAGTTAATACCCGCGGACTCGAAAATCGGTAAAGTCTTCGGCGACACATGTTTCGCATTAGATGCTCGCTCGCCTACCTGTGTGTGCCAGGGTCCTCGGCTCGGGAAGCAAGACCGCGCGAGGCGAAAGAACGAGGAAGAGAGAAAAAGATGAAGCGAGGGAGATGAAAAGTGGAGGAAGGACGAATTCTCTCTCGTGCGTGTGTGCCGAAGGCTCAGCCACGAAACGGCGGATACCCGCTGGTGTGAAAAACCGAAGATTTCGCTCATCCGAACCCCGTAAAATCGCTGCTCGGTAAAGACTTTTCGAAAAGAGGCTAAATTAGTCGGAATGTGGGGAGAGACACCTTGCAGCCTGCGCCTCTCTCTCTCGCTGCGCGCTCGCACCCTCTTCGGGCAGTTAAAGTTTATGCTGCGAGATGAAACGGCCTGTCCAGCGGAGAGACAGGTTCGCGGCGACACGCTGCGAACACATGTGCCGCCGCCGGTGTCCGTGCACTTTGCCCGACGTCGCAATAAACACGCGTATTTGCACTCGGCAAACAGGCTAAATTTGGGAAGGAAAATGAGGAAGGTGCGGCCAGCTCCTCGCCGGAGGCGTTCGCGTCGACCTGTCGCTCTTTCCTGACACTTTTTTCCCAGTGATTTCAAAGCTTCGAGGGGCTGGAAGGGAGTCGCCGGAGTTGCCTTTTCTCGGGGAACATTTGTCGTTACGATGATCGACGGGAATTCGGGGGGGGACGAATGGGACGAGGGGGAATAAAAGTGCGGCGAAGATTCGATCCCGGAAACCGGAGGTGAGGAGGAAAAAATTGATCGAAGGATTAGGGGAACGCGCTTTCACGATTTTCGAAATTAGCTCATTAGATGGATTATGAAATGACGCGCGCATTGTTGGGATTAAGCGGCGGCAAGGGGGAGGCCGAGTCGTGTTTTGGGAAAGGGTTGCGAGGGGGGGATCGGGGAAGAAATACCCGGTCCTGGTGCGAGGCTCGATCGATGCTCAGAAGAGGAATATTTTGGGGCGCGAAGGAAGAGAACAACTTCGGAAAGTGTTGGATATGCGGTTGCGCGCCAAGTTTGCTGCTCCGTCCGGCTCCTCGGATAAGGCCTCGGGAAATTGGCGCAGGAAACTAGGAGACTCGCCGAAGACGCGGGAAAGAGACGAAAATCATGGGGAGATCGGGGGAAGATGAACTGCAGGAATAAAGAAATGCGAGAAAAGAGGATACCCCGCTGTGTGCTCGTCAGGCGAACAGTACCGCCACCAGCCAGCGCCTTTTAACATTCAGAATTGCCACCCGCCGACCAGAACCCTCGCTTTTACTGTCCGGCAGCACAACCCTCGGAATCACTCGGGGCTTTCCCCAACACCGGCAGCATTCGCTTTTTCCCTCTCGCTCTCTCGTCCTTTTCTCCTTTCTTTCTGCCGTCTCTTCCTCCCTCTTTTTCTGTTCCTTTGCTATCTCCAAATTTGTCTTGTTTGAGGAGGGTGGATCACGAAATCATCAAAATAATCAGAATTTTAACAAATTTCGTCATAACGTTCTTTGGCATCGAGTACACCTGTACAATTTTTTTCAAATTTTCTTACCACATCGCACAATTGAGCGTTTAATCGAACTTCTTATGCACGGGATGTATAACTGTATAAATGTCAACTCTATGCTTGTACACGTGAACTTTAGTGTTCAATTACTCGAGAGCTATGTGGTAGAAAATTATTTAAAAATTCATATTATCTCATATATTTTTAAATAATACATTTACCAAATTTTATGAAATTCTTTATATTTTTAACATGGTTTAACATGGCCCGTTAAGCTAACTCCTGTACTGCATGCTAGTCAAATGAGTGGTAAATTTTCAAAACGCTTTTAGAACAAGTTTAACGTACCGATTAAATGTATTCTTAGTGGATTTCATTAAGATGTAAAAATATTAAAAACGCTAGTTTTGCAAAAGCATCAACTGATAAATGCAAATTTCCACGCTGACACATTTTCACTGGTATTTTTCAAAGAATTATCTGCGTTTCTTCATCGATTTTATTGCAACGAGTCTCATTTTGTTCGTCAATCGGTCCTCCATGAATCCACCATGTAGTTGTTTTTTTTACTTTGATCGTTTCACCGCTGCAGCTATTGTTCATTGAGTGAAAAAAACTTTTTCATTCAGGATTTGCGAAGGAATGAGCTTAAAGGAAAATCTACGTGGTGAATTCGTAGAGGATCAGTTGAGGAACAAAATGAGACTTGGTGCAATAAAATCGGTTAAAAAATACAAGATGATTATTTGAAAAATAGCTGTGAAAATGTGTCATCATGGAAATTTGCATCTACCAGTTGATAGTTTTGCAAAACTATCATTTTAAATATTTTTTCACGTTAATAAGATATGCTTGAATGCATATCTACCAACAATAAGTTTAATCGGTAGGTTGAACTTGGTCTAAAAGCGTTTTGAAAATTTAGCACTCATTTGACTAGCATGCGGTAGAGGAGTTACCTTAAGGAGTTTCGGTACAAAAGTCTAAATAATTAGAAATTTATCAAATTTGGTGATTATGTTCTTCAACATCAAGTGCGAAAACACGCTATGCTTATACACGTGAACTTTAGTGATCAATTACTCGATAACTGTGTAGAAGAAAAATCTTGAAAAATTAGTATTGTCAAATTTGGCACTAACGAATGTGTGTTGACCAAATTTTATAAAATTCTGATCATTTTGAAATTTTTTATGTTTTTAGCATGGTTTAGCATGGCAACATTGTATCGCCTGTACCGAAACTCCTTAAAGTAGTGTTCGGCCCCTGATAACGATAAGCACAGTTCCGGGGCCTTTTACGGGCCAAAATTTCGAATTATTTTATTTACCATTTTGAGTCTTTAACACGGTACCTTATGGAAGAACTGGCAATTAATTGTGGAAAAGTTGTACGGTGTTCGAGCTTCGGAAACGTTTATATCGCCAATAAAATTCATCACGGATTTCGTTTCTTTAAAAAAAACCTTTACCTTACGGGGCTTTTGAGAAAGAAAAGATGAAAAAACTTGAGTTTTTGACGCGTCGAAAGCGGACGTCAGTCGTTACGTCGGACTGCTGGTAACAGCTGATCGAACTTCGGGCAAATTCGGGAATCGCGGGAATTTTGATCAAATTTATTTTTCAGACTGACTCGCGTACTTTCGTCCGTAGCTTCGCTTTTTTTTTTTTTAATGAATTGAATGACAAAGTTTCTTTCCAATGTGTCGCGGACTCGATCATCGACTAATTATTAATTTTACTAATAATTTAGACTTGAAATTAATCAACACAAAGTACTTGTAAACTCGACTAGTCATAAAACGGCCAAACTACTTCCACAAATGCTGGCTCTTACTCTCAAATTTTCAATAATTCGATAATTCAGAATCTTTTGCTTCATTCGCTGGACCCGGAATTTAGGTAACTCGTTAACGATTCTACCCGGATTGTCCCGAATCTTTGTGGATTCGATTGAAAGGAAGTTTGCAGATTCCATTGCTACGGAAGCTGGCCGATAAAATTTAGTCGGGAATTTCCGAAAATCGGTTCTCCTCCTTCGCTTCCGCGTGTTTCGCTCGCGATCCCAGCAAAGTGTCACTCGTTCTCCAAGTTGTTCGCTTCGCCCCCGCTTTGCGCCATTGATCTTCCTCGGATTTATTCTCATCTCGAAAAAAGGTGAGCGACTTGAGCTCCCGTCCAATGACGAGCCGGTCGCGGGCGTCCCCACTCCGCGGCCCTTCGCGGTGGCACCCTTATTACGCGTGTGCGTCGCCCCAATGTTACGGCGGCCGCCGACGGAGGGGTGAAGAGAAAAAGATGGAGCGAGAGAGTTTACAGAGCCAAGGGTGGAGCCTGAGCCAAGGGTGGTGCCCGGAGCGCACACCCAGCGGTTCCCGCTGTGCTGGCGGAGTTAGTGCCTCTCTCCGGCTGCGAAGCACTCTGAGAAAACAGCATGGGGATCGAGCCACGAGAGCCTGACAACCCCCTGTTAGCCGAGGCGCACGAGGCTTTCGTCTCTTTTTCTCTCTTCGCTCTTCCTCTCTCCGCGTTCCTCCGATTCACCGAATGCCAGACCGGCACAGTCGGCGTTAACGGATCGGCGAAGTCGGACCAGCGGCTCGCCCGAATTCCTTCGATCTTTTCGTCGCCGCGAGAACTTCCGTCTGCGCCGATCGAAATCGCACGTGACGGGACAAACGTAGCGAATTTCACTCGCCTTATTCGACGACGAGCGCGCGTGCGAGCGGACCGCCTTAATGGGACCAACGCGGACGGCGCTGCCTCGGTCATGAATCGATCGCCGATCGGTTCTTCCACCTTTTAAGTTTCCCATCGTTCAGCTCGTCCGTTCGATCCGGTGTTTGTGCTACTTTTTTATCCTGCGAGTGTTTTACGGACTTTGCCGGGAACTCGGAGTGCTCAATTCCCCTTGTCTTCGTCCCGGTCGGCCCTCGACATGGCGCCGATGATCGAGAGCCACACGCGCGTTTCCAACGCCGTTCTCGATAGCGATCCCTACGTCGGGAGCTGGAGGAGGAAACAGGCTGCGCAAAAAGGTGCTTACCTACTTGAAGGTATTTTAAAACTCCCGTTAAAACGCCCCGTCGCGAAGCCATCGAATAACCGATTCGATTAGGAAAAGTTAGCGTTTCGAGGGTCGATGAAATTCCTCGTTCGTCACGATTTTCAATGACGATCGCCGGAGCGCCGAAAATTCCGGGGACTTTAGCGCGTTTCGAGGCGAGTCGAAACTCCAATTGTTCTCGGCACAACGTTCGAGTGCGCGAGGGAAGATGAAAATTGCGCGGTCCTCAAAGCCCCGAGACGAATGAGTGCTCGGGGCCAAGAAAGTTTCGCGACAGGAGTAACAATATAAGCGAGTCGGAGGGAGCCGGGGAAGCCTTGCTGGCTTTGAGCATCAACGTCGTTTTGCTAAACACCGCGACCCGTCGAAAAGGGGCTTTCGAGGGGAGAAGCGAGAGGCGGCAACGAGAAATTCTCGGTACCGCGAGTCCGTAACAATGCGCGCACACGAGAAACGCTTTCCAAGTTTCTCCTTGGCTTCTCTTCGCGATTTTCTCGCCCGCGAGAACCGCTGCTTCTGCGGAGGAACAAAACGCTGCTCGCGCCGCTTCTCGGACCGAGTAGGCCAACGATTTTTATTCGGTTTTTATAACGGCGTTGCCACACGCTCCAGCGACGAGATTTCTGCTCGAGAAAGCGGGAAAACAAACATCGCAAAGTCAAATGTTTTTCGATATTTTCATACTCGATGTTCCCTCAATTATTCAAAAAAAAAGTTCGTTCAATTTTTGCCTCATTTTTTTCTACATTCGAACTCTAAAAATCCCACTGATTTTTCAAACGTATTCTCGAAGCTCCGAGTCGGAATTTTCCAACGACAAATTGCCTCGGCCCTGCGCGAACACACTCGTGAATAATTGTGCAGGAAAAAGTCCGCTGCTTTCCTCCCTCCCGGTGCAGTGTCACCTCTGCCATCGCTGCGGCCAGAAAGAGGGAGGATAAATTGGGGAAGATGGAAAAAAAATGCATTATTCAAGGAAATTTCCATCGTGAAGAAGTCTCTTCTCGCTGGGTTTGTACGCGAACAACGTCGTTACGTTGCTCTCTTGGTGCTCCCTTTTAACGATGGCCTCCGTTGCTCCCTTTTCCACGAGCATCTTCACGATACTCGGTGTGCGGTTGCGACGATATTTCCTTCGCCCTCGCTCTCTCTCTCTCTTTGCGAAAATCTGTAACGTAGATGCTGCCGCGTTGGGTTTTCGGCTCGCGGAGGTTCGAGCTGATTTTCAAAAAAAAATCCAGATTTCCAGTCCCCCCTCGTCGGTCGATGCGAAACCGGAAGTTTGACTTGCTACGAAAAAGATATTGAAAATAACATTTTCATGAAATTCCATTGATTCTTTGCAGATGCCTTACTCCAAAAACGGGCGGTGATTTTCCGAGAGAGTCGAAGCAGCCGCGACGCCACCAACAACAACAACAACAACAACAACAACAACAACAACAACAACGACAATAACACGAATAACAACAATTCGTACGGCGGCCGCGGAGCTTCCGGTCCCCAGGAAGTTGTGATGAAAGAGAAAAGCAAAACCGCGGCTCGCTGCCGTCGAGAGAAGGAGAACTTTGAGTTTCTCGAACTGGCGAGGCTACTTCCGCTTCCGGTTGCTATCACCACTCAACTCGACAAAGCCAGTATCATAAGACTCACTACGAGTTACCTCAAAATGAGAGCCGTCTTTCCGCGCGGTGAGTCACTCCTTTTCACCTCTCGTACACCCGAGAAATATCCTTCTCACGTAAACTCACTCTACTAACTTCACTTGGAATTTTCCGAGTCGAAATTCTTCGACGTCGATTTAAGAAATTTCGTAAATTTCGAAAATCCCAAGTGAGCTTAGTCGAGTGCCCCATACACTCTTAAAGAATTTAAAAAATAGACGAATTTCGTCACGGATTATTCATTTAAAAGCAATAAACACCGAGTTCAAAACTTTAGCACTTGTACGCGCAAACGTTTCGTGTTTATTTGACCACACCGAATCCTGGATCGACCGATTTCTGCAACAAAATAACACCAAATTTCCTCAAGGAGGGTGGATCACAAAATCAAAATAATCCGAATTTTATCAAATTTCGTCGTAACATTCTTTGGCATCGAGTACACAAACACAATTTTTTCAAATTTTTTTACCACATCGCATAATTGAGCGTTAAATCGAACTTCTTATGCACGAAATGTATACATTATGCTTATATACGTGAACTTTAGTGTTGAATTACTCGAGAGCCGTGTGGTGAAAAAATCAAAAAATTTCCTATAGTCTCATATATTCTTAAAGAATTTACCAAATTTTACGAAATTCTTATAATTTTGAAATTCTTTGTATTTTTAGCATGGTTTAGCATGGCAACATTGTATCGTCGCGATCCACCCTCCTTAAAGACGAGAAACTCAATCTCATTAGAAACAAAAAATCAGTTTTCAAGTGTGTTACTAATTCAAAGTTGTAGAAAGCCAAAAAATTATTTCGTAGGAAACCATAGACGAAGATGGGACGAATATTACTGAAAGGACTCGTGAGTTTTAAGGACATTTGGCACAGGCTTACAATGTTGCCACGCTAAACCATTCTAAAAGCATAAAAAATTTCAAAATGATCAGAATATTATAAAATTTGGTGAACACACATTCTTTAGTGCCAAATTTGACAATACAAATTTTTCAAGATTTTTCTTCTACACAGTTGTCGAGTAATTGATCACTAAAGTTCACTTGCATAAGAAATTGGCTTTAAGGAGGGTGGCTACCGACGATACAATGTTGCCATGCTAAACCATGTTAAATACATTAAAAATTTCAAAATGATAGGAATTTAATAAAATTTGGTGAACATATTCTTTAGGGCCAAATTTGACAATACAAATTTTTTAAGATTTTTCTTCTGTACAGTTATCGAGTAATTGATCACTAAAGTTCATGTGTATAAGCATAGCGTTTCCATATATATAGGTATACATTCCGGGCATGAGAAATCTGCTTTAATCCGTAATTACTCGATAACTAAGCAGAAGAAAATTTTGAAAAAATTGTGTCTTCGCACTTGATGTTGAAGAACATTATCACCAAATTTGATCAATCTCTTATCAATTTGACGAACGTAGCCACCCTCCTTAATGCGTAATTCCTCGATAACTAAGCAGAAGAAAATTTTGAAAAAAAATTGTGTTTTCGCACTTTACGTTGAAGAACATTATCACCAAATTTGATAAATTTCTAATTATTTAGATTTTTGTACCATACATCGTTAAGGGGCGACTGAAAAAACGTAGTCCGCGTGGATATTGAGGTGCGGAGAGTTCCGAGGTGTCGTTGCTTATCTCTAAATTCGGTTCTATTCGCCCTTAATATATTTATATAGAAAGTACTCGTCGTTAATTCAGCGAAGAGAGCGGACACTTACGCGCGCAAAGGGCAAATAGTATCGGATGAGATGGGTGTGATTGCGCACTTAATGCATTGTTAGGGTCTCACCCCAAGGTTGCTTTGTAAGCGCACATGGGACGTAAGGGCTGGTTATACGTACGGAGAAAGAGAGACGGAGCTGAAGAAAGCAAGAACGTTTACAATGGACCTGTAGTCGAGCCCTCCCTCGATGGCTCTCTCTCTCTTCCTCCGGAGAGAAAGAGAGCTTGGAGAGATCGACGACGAATTGAATTTCAAGTGGCCGCATCCCTCTAGAATTTCGATCGTTCCACACCCCGCTCTTCTCGTCTTTGTCCTCTCCGGCGGTACGCACCGAACGACGCAGCGATTTTTTTTCCCGCGATGCCAAACACTTCGCATGAATATTAATGGAGAATCAGTTTTTTCTACAAAATGTAATAATCGATTGGAAACCGAGTGAAACAAGAGGACACACTTTTTGCCTGTAGAATCGATCGTGAACAGAAAAAGTGGTTTTTCGTACTGAAATTGTTGTGAAAAAGGAAGAAGAAATTTGCTCGTTTGTTCCGACTTGATTTTTATTCGAGAAAATGAAAAAAAGAAGAAGAAGATGAATGAAGAAAAAATTGCTGGTTTGCTCAGATATGATTTTTAGCCGAGAAAATTAAAAAATTATCAATAAATATTTCAAGTGAATAAAATTCGGTTAAACTCGAGATAAATTCTCGAGAATTTGAGCATATTATCGAGAGGATACGGGAACGAAATTCCAATATTTGAGAATCTTTCAAACAACGCTTCGAATTCCTGTTTACAAGCTCGTTCCACGCGAGTTCGATACGAAACAGAGATTGCTGGGGTTTGATTGACGGGTACGATCGAACGAAAACTATATATTGCTTTCATTGAGACGTTTTCGGACGACGTGTCTAGCGTACGGGAGCAGACAAGGACGAAAACGTGCCCCAGAATACGTGACAACTTATAGGACACATTAAGTGTATATATAGATAAACATCGCCTTTTCTCACGTGCTTCGGGTGTCCAGACGGAAAAGCGGTTTGTCAACTGTGATGCAAATCTGGCTCTTCGAAGGTACGTCACTCGGGGGCTTTTGAGACGAGGTTCATTGAAAAATACTCGAAATTTTATTATTTTTCGAGCCGAAGATTCGACGAGAATATTTTCTCCAATAAAAATCGTCCACCATTTCCCTTCGATTCTTCATTTCCCTCGGCAACTTCGACTCGAACGAATTCTCGTGAATTTCTTGGCTTTTTTCCCCTTGTAAATATTTGATCGAACGAAGACTTTTCTCAAATAATCGCGTGGAAAATAATGCGATGTAAGTTTCAAGTGCATCGTGCGGAGGCTCGTAATTAATGCACCGCCACGGAATCATCGTCTCAGCGAGATTTCGCGAAACTCGTGCATGCGAACGCTTCGAGTGTACGGACAGACAGGCTCCTATCTCTCTTCGCGTACACCCCCTAATAATAACGTGTACATTGCGTTATAATACCTATTATCGCTCGAGGGGAGTTTTGTAACTTGAACAAGCTTCTGAGGGGGAGAAAAGAAAATTCAAGTGCAACGCAAGTGCAGTCGTACCTGTGAAACCATCGTTTCCGGAGCTCGATGCATATTCTCAGGGTTGTTTACACGTAGGATGATAAAAAAAGTGGATTCGAGATGACCGATTGGAAGTAAAAAGGGGAAAAATGAATTTTGAGTTGATTTATATAAAAAAACTGATAAAAAAAAAACAATTTCTTAAATCCATTTTCGAAGGGCGATGAACATTCTCAGTGATAAAAACATCGAATTTAAATAAAAGTGGAAAAAAGTTTGGTTAGTTGACAGGAAATTGAAGAAATGTGGATTTCGAGTCGATCCAAAAATGGAACATTTTTCCCCGTTCATTACTGGAGCTCGACGAATATTTATTCGGATAAAAAGATTGGATTGAAAAAAAGTAGCGATAATTTGATTTAATTTCGAAATATAAGGAAAAGTGGAGTCTCCTGGGAAAGGAGAAATTTTCTAATTTATTTTTCTATCGGTTTTTTGTTCCAGGCCTCGGAAAAGAGTGGGGCGCTTCGCCAACGACGAACCCCCGAGAAACCCCCATCAAAGAACTGGGCTCGCACCTCTTACAAGTGCGTTACAAAGTGAAATTATTTGGAAGAGAAGGAATGTTGCTATCTATAGAGTCGATTGTTTCAAGTAACCGGAAAAATTTGATTTCAGACCATGGACGGGTTCATATTCGTGCTTGCACCGGATGGCAAGATCATGTACATCAGTGAGACTGCCAGCGTACACCTAGGACTGTCCCAGGTCGGAGATATCCCCTCATTTATTTCATCAAATATTTCCCTCGAGTTTCTTCGCCCATTGATTTGTGTGCGCAGAATAATGCCTCTGAAGTTTTGACTAACGAATGTTCAATGTTTTATGAAATGCAGGTCGAGCTCACGGGCAACAGCATTTTCGAGTACATACCCGAATGCGATCACAAGGAAATGGGGAATGTGCTCAGCGTGCCGCATCCCTCGACAGGAGCGACGTTCCCACCCCCAAATTCACGCGGGGACATTGAACTTGAACGTGCCTTTTGCATCAGAATGAAATGTGTATTGGCCAAGAGAAACGCTGGTCTGGTTTCCCAAGGATGGAAGGTAATATAATCGATGGAATCTCCACGAAATCACGCGGGGAAAACTCGTAGAAAAAAAAATTTCATAGATTTTTCGATGATTGAATTGACGCAATTGTCGTTTAATACATTTTCTTGTAAATTTATCATCCGATTCTTCGCCCTCGTAATTTCAAGGCGCTGCAAGAGATTTTTAAAACAAAGACCGCATCGCTTGAATTTGATATTAAACGAGAATTCTTTATTGGGAGTTTCGCCCTCGGAAGCGCTCACCAATCACGGTTAGCAGATTATGGGTTTATTGGCCTTCAATAACGCGCCGCGCGTGCAATACCTTCGGCAAACAAATTCAGAGAGGAAAGGGATGAAAACGCGGGAGAGAGGCAAAAAAGATATACGTACAAAAGACACTCTGCCATGTTATTAGCATAAAAATGTGGCAACTGACACTCGACGTAACAGGAAATCGTAAAACTTGTATATAAAAATTGAAATGTTAATTCGAGATAAGAGGCTCGTTGGGTGACTAAGTAGGCACTGCATTCAAAGGGTCACGCACGAGATTTTTCTCCAACGAGGACCACAGAGCGGATCAACAGCGGCCAAAACAATTATTTTCCAATTTATTTTAGTCTCAAACTGACTGCAACTGAGAGCTGAAGCTTCGTAAGAAACGCAAAACAAAACGTTAGTTCAGTTTATCAAAATTTCTACAAAACCGAACAAAATGGTTTGCAGTCCATCGAAACATCTCGAAACTTTGCAAATTTGCAGGATTTTCGATACCACAAAACGAATTTGCCTCCATAATCGAAGTAAGGCTGATGAAAAAAGAGGAGAAAATTACCGTGTAGAGTGGTTACGAAGTGGAACGACGAAAATCCCGAAAATTAATTCATCCGCGATTACGTAAGTCGAGAAAAACGTCTGGGGAGAAAAAAGCAATCGAGCTGATCCCAAGTACAAAGGCAAATTTTGGAGGCAGCTTTATCCGGATTTATGATTATTGCGGCTACGAAATTTCGTGAGTTTTCGTAAAGGAGGGAGCGAGAGAGAATGAAAATGAGAGTAATTTAGAGAAATCGGGGAAAGACCTGTAACAAGGGCCTGAAGGTTATTCCCGTTATTTGTACAACGCTCGTGAGCAGGAGAGGAGGATCGAGCTGGTGGAGGGTGTCTCGTGTGTACTTTGCTCGTGAGGGAGCAGGACTCGGGGCTCTTTGTGAGCGTGGCTTTCATTGGGACATATGTCCGGCTAATATAAACGATGTCGGATCAATTTACACCGCTATTGAGATTCGAGGGTTCTTGTGTCGACAAATACATGGAGAAATACAAAAATGAGTGCGTAAACGTAGCCAAGGATCGTGTTTTTGGTGGGCGTGATGTGTCTTGCACTCGGAATAATTCGTGAGTGCACTTGTCGAGGTCGAATTGATTCGTCCGTCGTGTTGGCACCACTTTTATGCGCAATTGGCTGGCTGTGCGAGCTTTTGTCAACCGTACACGAAAGGAGCAAGAAAACTCTCTCGAGAGAGGTCTGACCCGAAAATTGCTCGTTGCGGAAAATTTCAAGGAAAATAAACGTCCTTTCAGGCACCGAGGAGACTTTCGCTCGAATAAAAGATCGTCGCGAGAGACGAGAGCGAGAAAAACTCGGCTCTCAATGGCACGTTTACCAAGCCTCCAAATCGCACTGAACCAAACTTTAAAGTCATCATTACCCCGAACTCAACCCCCTACAGCTCAACAGCTTTTGTGGCCGGAGATCCCCACTGCGAATAATAGAGGAAGAACGAAAGATGACCGAGGGAAAGGGGAAAATACTTTTTGTACGGATCTCGTGCCAGCAAACGTCAAGTCAAAATATCGTAAAATGATTCGCCATTGTTTTCGACGCTCTAAAATATTCGATCGCAATCCGGCAGCTATTTGGAATAATCATTTTCCCATCACTTTTCTACGATCTGATTCGATAAGTTATTCGAGTATTTTCCAGACTACACGAATGATCGTTTCAATAGATAATTTAAAAATCGTTTGGCTTTTAATTTTGATTCATAATTTTGCTCTGAATCGATTTTGAAAAATGGGGATAAAAATATTTGCCACGATCGTACGCTCGCCCTCGTATATTGCCCTTAAAGTGCATCACAATCGCACATGCACATTTTTCCTCTTTCCTGCCACTCGAATCTCTACACGGCCTATTTGCTTAACAAATTTTTATTCCTTTTCCACGGCGTTGCTCGAGGGTTTAATTACTAAAGAACGGAATTGGTAATTTTGCGATGCAAGTCTCCCGCACATATCGCCCGTTGCATATATGCAATTTTTTTACATTTTTTCTCATTTTTTACATTCGAGAGAGCTCCTCTCGACGCTTCCTTATGCACTTGATTCTCTCACTTTGTGTGTCGTGTATTTGATTATTTTTTAACTTTACATTCTCAAATGCAACGAAATCAAACCCCAAATGCGTCGAGTTCGTCAATGTATCGGACATTTCGTGCTAAATTACTTGTCCATCAATTCGTTTTGATAAACTATTTCAAATAAATAAATTTCGTTCAACGTCAACGAAACCAGCGACGTATTTTTACCATTGAACTGTTCGATGCTGTTGAGATGAGCAACCGAATCAATTGGAATCTCGGATTCTCGTTTCAAACCAACATTTTTCTAGTATTCTAAAAATTGTTTTCATAAATTCAATTCAATTATTCAGTGTATTCCGTGAGTATGTCCTCTGATAAAATTGAAGCAAAGCACTGCTTATTGAGAAATTCAATTCTCCTTCAAAGCTTTAATTTCCAGTATTTTTTTTCCTAGAAATTTGTTCCATTTGTGAATTCGATTTAAAATTAATCGTGATTGACCAATTTGAGACGAAAGGTCCGATGTAGCAGTGTTATTTGTAAGCTCAAAGTGTGCACAGTGCACGTTGCATCAAACTCGGTTCCTGCATCGCCAGGTACTCTAGAATATTAGTACATGCACGTACGTTAAGAGCAAAGCTCGTGCGAGTGGCAAGTACTTAGAAAAGATTTGCCTTACAAATTTTCGCACTCGTCGGATTCGCGCGCCCCTGTTTCGTAGCACAGTAGAAACATGATTGAGGAAACGAAAGAAACGGAGTACGCAATATTTTCCAACCTTCCCGTTACAATGGAAAAAGAAAAATTCCTAATAAATTTGCTTCTTCGATAAATTCGTTCTGAAATCTACGTGGAATAAATTTGAAAAAAAACTTGGAATTCGCCGTCATTTTCTCGAGTCTCGAAAGCGTCGCATACGAAATGAAAGAAATTTTATAACGAAATCTTTCGAGAGAAGGAAAAATAATTAAAAGTGGCTTTATTCTCGTCCAAAGTAGGAGAATAGAAGAAAAAAAATATTCCAATGAAAACGCTTTCGGGCACGTTTTTCTTAGCTACAAATCGAGGCGCCACTGTATCGACGCGGTAAGAAACTCCGCTTACAAAACACGAATACACTTGTACGTGCGCGGATACAGATATAATTTCGAGAGTTTTCTCGCCTCAGACACATACGTCGCATCCCAATTGACTATTCAATTACATACGGAGCGACGAATTGGTAATTTTCTTCTTCGTTAACACCCTCCGTCTTGTTTTTACGCTGTTGTTCCTCTTCTTACGATATTTCACTCGTCCCGATTGCATCGTTTGGCTTACGAGTGCTTCCTGCATGCGTCTCTATCACGGAAATCGAGCACGTGTGCAATCCTCGAAATCGTGGCTCGGTCCCAACGTGCTCATTCATAAATAAATGTTGGGGAGATCTCGACGAAAGATGCGTCTCCTTGAATTCAGTTAATTTGGAGGCGCCTCACAATTTAACAGGGAAAATATACTTTTTCCCACTCTCGAAGCCGCAAATCCTCTCCGCCTGTAAAATGAATACGATTCAATAAATAATTTGACTTAAATTGATAATAACTTCAATTATTTTCGATCAATAATGAATTTCCATTTCATTTTTATCATTCAAGGTCATACACTGTTCGGGCTATCTAAAAGTGATAAACATGGGTCCACCGTACGAGGACCAACACGCCCCCATCGGCCTGGTAGCTGTCGGTCATTCTTTGCCACCGAGTGCCATCACGGAAATAAAACTCCATCAAAATATGTTTATGTTTCGTGCCGCGATGGACCTCAAATTGATATTTCTCGATGCAAGGTAATTCATCAAGTGCAAGCTACTACGAAGCTGTTTATGCTTGGAGCATATGAAACAGTATTCGACGAATACTTTGCTCAGTTGCTTTCACAAGTGAGGAAGTTTCGACAAACAAAGTGTCGAAAATGTAATTTTATTGAAACATTGAAAACTTTGTTGTGTGGACGAAAAATATTGAATCCATTCGGCAAAGTATTTCGATACTTGGACAAAATCTTGTTTCGAGCCTTATGAATATTCGAGTGAGTTGATTTTCACTCGGATTCTCGAAGCTATTTACATTCGAATGATCAAGTTTCAATCGATTCCGTTTGCTTCGTAAGTTTTTTCTCCTATTATCCCCCGCGATAACACGATATATGTACCCAATGTAATTATACAAAGTAGTTTCCTGTTACGCCATCAATGTTTCGATAAAAAATCGAAATGGGAAAGAGAGAGAGAAAGAGGGGAAGGAGAAAAAAAAGAGATTGGAGGAGAGTATGGACCGAGAAAGCGGAGTAGCCATTAAAATCAGTTTCGTGTTACCCTCCGAGGGCATTCTTCGCTCTCTTTCTTCCTCCTCTCCCCCAATATGAGCTCCTTTTTTTCTCTTCTTCATCCTGATAGTAAACAAACGCTCGACTCCCGATATCCACCGGGGGAAGAGAAAAAACATGTGGAAACAAAAAAATATTGTGTCATTGAGCGAACGTTCTTCGTGGCTCTTCGTATTCGTTGCCCTGTCGAAATCTTGCGAACATTTTTCCAAGGATCTGAGCGAAAAAATATTTTTTTGCAGCGTGTCACAGCTCACTGGCTACGAGCCGCAGGACCTCATCGAAAAAACTCTCTATCATTACGTCCACGGATGCGACGTTTGGCAGTTGAGAGAATGCCACAAAATACGTAAGTTCATTAAATAACTCGATGAATGTTTAAACGATACAAGTCAATTAAACGAGACAAAAGGCAACGCGACGATTTTTTTAAAATCCGAGTACTCTGCCCCTCAACAGTAAAAAGTATCTTTCAAGACTATTCAAAACTAGACAATTTGTTTTTTGTCAACGTCATCGTGATAGAGGAAAGTGTTAAAAAGAAAGGAGAATCTTGTGGAAGAAAAGAGAGTAAAAGATGTGAAAGTGGTGACACTCCGTGCGAGTACTCGGCGTCGAAAGCAGAGCTGACACTGCTTAACAGTCTCTTCCTTTTCGCCTCTAACGGGGCATCCCTCTCGGCGCCTCTTTGAACTTTTTGCTTCTTCTCTGCTTCTTTCTTCGTGCTGGGATTTTTTCATTTTTCCACTCCCGCGACATCTTCCGCGTTCCGGACCCTTTCGACGTAGTCAGCTTTGACGCGCGGGGAGGCAGAGTGCGCTGGTGAAACTGTGCACAAATAAAAAGTTATTTCGTATGTGACGAACGGTCGTGGCTGCGGATTTTTTCATCGCACACTTCCTCGCTCATTTTCATGCGGAGTTTCACACTTTTAACCATCGTCGGCTCGTTAAGGTCGTCGGACGAGTTGCACACGAGTTACGAGGCTTAAGGCTGCGTTTTATCGATTGGACGTTTCGGAGGACTGCGAGGAGAGGGGGCGACGTTCCGGGAGCCGGCGAGGGTGCGTTCGAGTTATATACATGTACGTATGGATTGAGAAGCCTGCCCCGGTGGGAGGATGGAAAATCGACGAGAGACTCGAATATCTATCCCGGAGGGTTGTTCGAGGGCGAGCGACGGAGAAACGCGACGAGAGACGGAGAGATTGGAGCAAGAGTTGCAGCAATAGAGGAGGCTGCTACTGCTATCGTTGTTTGAACAGACTCGCAGTTTCACGAGCGTCACGTTGCCATAACCAGCGAGAAACGTCCCTTCCCCTCCCCCAAAACCTCCCTCGGACACATAATGCCGCTAATGTCGCGTTCGTGGATTTTCGCAACGCACCAAACCACGTTTACACTCTCACTGCTGTTTCCTCTCAACAAACCGATTATCGCCTGTATAATCGCGATTTAATGTCGAAATTGACGCTTCCACGAGGTTTATGACAGTTCAATTTCGAAACAATATTGCTCCGGCGTCAAGAGGCTCGTCAAGAAAACCTCGGAAATTTACTACGAAAAACGAAACTCGATGGGAACGTTCTTAGGCCGAGTCATGAAGTCATTTTGAAAAAATACCGCGATTTTAGTGCGCTTTGTAGGGTGAAAAAGTGAATTTTCTTGACCGATTTGACGGTTTTTTTTTAAATAATGAACCAAGTTTGCATAATTCGGGGAAAAGCATTTGACCAAGCATTTTTGGGGAAATATTGTTTCGAATCTTGGGAGAATTCAAATAAAAAGATTTTTTCGTTCTCTTTTGCAGTGTTGACAAAGGATCAAGTGACGACGCAGTACTACAGATTTTTGACGAAATCAGGAGGTTGGGTGTGGATGCAATCGTACGCAACGAAAGTTACCAACACCCGGAGTTCCCGGCCGTTGTGCATAGTTTCGGTCAACTACGTTTTGTCGGAGAAAGAGGCTGCAAAGTTGATTCTGAGTACGGAGCAAAAAGAGCCGAGCGCGCTCTCCTGCTCGGGAAATCCGCCGAGTGTACCGATCGCTAATCCCGGCAGTACGAGCATCGCTGATCTCGACGAGCACAGCTTGAGTCCCCAATATCGAACTCGCGGACACGAGCCACCGGACTCGGAGTACGTCGACGGCTCGGGCTACTCCGCTTCCGAATACATCAGCCCCTCGGCCCTCGGCAGCTCGTATCATCCTTCGCCTTATACGACTCAGAGCACGAGCAACGCTTCCCACGAGGACGCCACTGGTTATTACCCATCTGAAATGTATTACGGATACGGTGGTGAGAAACAAACTTTTAAAGATAACGAATCGTTGAAAAATTTCTACGACTTGTAAAAAGTCAAATGGAGAATGTTAATTTTGACAGCTTTTCGCTAATCGTTTTCATAAAATAACCAAATTTGTGTTTCCGATCTCCAGGAATGCATCACGAGCAGCTGTCAAATGTCCAACAGCAGCAGCAGCAGCAGCAGCAGCACCAGGCTCAACATCAGCACCATCAGCTTCTGCACCACGGAAATTCCATGACGAATCTCACCCAGCAGCAACACCAGCAGCAAAATGCTCAAAACCAACAGACGAGGCCTTACTCAGCGTCATCGAGTTCCTGCGGGGGTTCAGCAGCCTCGGAGCCGCCTCACGTGGTTCCGAGGAGCCCCATCCGCTTGCACTCGGTGCCGAGCGTGTTTGCACCAACCGATTTCCACCAGCCCCATCACCACCACCACCAACAGCAGTACGCGCATCACCAGCCGCAAATTCCCGACAATAGCGGAGTCCCTGGCAGCACGGGAGTGTGCCCGGAAACCGGAGCCACCGTTCTCTTCCTCAACTGCGGCTTCAATAACAACAATTCCTTCGCCGACGGCGACTCGAGCCTCCAGCATGCGGCGCTGTCCGCTTATCCGCCGGTTTCTCACGTCGATCAAGTCCCCAAAGAACGACGCCACTCCCAGCACCACGTCGAAGCCATGGAGACGCCGATTTACACGAGTGTAATCGTCGATTCGCAACAGTACAGCCCCACCATCGTGCAGCAAGGCCTCAACGTTCATGGACAGAACAACACGCGCACCCTGAACGACACACCGCCCCAAGTCAACCATCAAAACAGCCACGAAAACGCCGACCATCGCATCGTCCCTCAAACCCCCAACGAGCACAGTCCCAACGACCTTGACCATCAGCAAACCCTGGTCGGAACGAGGTGCGATCCTTCGATGGGCCTCGAAAAGGAGCACTACGAAATCGACAAAAATGGCATCGCCATGCTCGCCAGATGGATGGCGTAATACACGGGGAGCTTTTGCCAACGTTCTTTCGTTCGCCGCGTTGGATTCTGCGAGTTTGTTTGTTCGGTATCGCGTGCTCTCGACGGAGGCCACTTTCGTCGCCGCGACAGTGCGACGATGCTCCTAAAGAAGAAGAAGAAGAAGAAGGATTGGTGTACAAAATTTTCACTTGAATAGACTAAAGAACATCTCGGAGTGCGTCGAGTTTGAAAAGACGAGAGAATTTTAGGATTTTCGAATTTACGGACTATTTAAACTTGCTATAAAATGAAAAAATAATGAGATTTGAGAGCTCGCGCTGGACGCCGAGAGAGCGCCTCAATGCCAAAAATCACAAACTGACGTAATCAAAAATATATTTCGTCGAGTCTCCTCGCGAGACTCGATTCAGCAAAAAAATGGAAAATTAGCATGTAAGTTTTTAGTGTACACACGCACAGTACAGTTAGTTATACTTGAGAACGAAAAAGTAACGTGAAAAGGTGAAAATTATGTAAATATTCGGAAGAGGCGAACCAAGGATCTGCAGTCAGGACTCGTCGCCCTCTCCGTTTTCTTTATTTCCTATTTCCAATGTAAATACGAGGCTCGAAACAGCAAATTCGCTCAATTTCGAGATTAATTATGGCCGCGCAATCGTGATTTTTTGCGCCTGTACATATATACATAAACAAAAAAGAAGCAGACAAAAATATTGGTGACGTACGATTACCTTACATAGATGAGAAGACTGACCGGTGCTTGTGCCAACCGACCAAAGATGCGCCCTTTTTATTACCCTTTATTTATAGGTGGTAATCGACATTTCCCCTCTCTTCTTCGCCCCCGGCCCCTTGTTTTTAATCAGCGAATTTTGAGCGAGCAATTTTCCAGTGAAAAATCATTAAACCCAGAATTTCGTATAATTTTAACTGTGAGCACTGATTACTCGTGAGTCGAACAATAAAATTCTTCTTCAATGAGAACGAAATAACTTCGCATTGCGCCGAAACAAATATTTTTTTCAAATGGAAAAACAAGCGGCTCTTCTGCATTCAATTCCATCGTGTAAATTTGGGGTTTCGATGACTTTTCATTCGATCAATGCTAATCTCTGAAATGAAAACTCGGTTGGAGTTTTAGAAGGAGATGCAAAAAATCAGGCAAAAGTGCCACGATTAAAAGGAAAAAATATTCATAAACGATTGCTCGTTAAATATATACATAAATATATTGAAAACAAAACTTGTATAGCGTATCCGAAGAATTCGTAAATTAGGATTTCTTTCTTCACGTAAATGAATTTAGCGATATAATCTCGTTGTGTTGTCAGCCACAAACACCGATAACAAAACACTTTGAAAACGTGTGAATAAAGTCTTGAACGAGATAGAATGCGAGAGTTGGGAACGGTTTTTAAAAATGTACACGCCAAACTTTTTCCACGAATCGTCCTTTCAAACAACCGCACTTATTTATGGGAACCACGTGACAGGATAAATAATTCAATAATAATAATGATAATAAAATGAAAGAGGAATAACGAAAGCCCCGGAAAAGCGAGTGTGCGAGTGACGTCGAGTAGTGAATAAATGAAAATATAATTGAATAATATATATGTAAATCGAATTAAAACAACCGCGTAAGAACCGTGTAAATATTGTAAAACGAACGTTGAGGTCGAAACAAAAAAACGAATGAAAATATAACATATTTTCCTCTGAAAAATTAGTCCCACGTGTCGAATCAATTCCATCCATTATTTTCTCCGAATTCTCAATAAATCATTGCTTTTTAACGTGAAAACAAAAGTGATCGCGGTTACGCTGAGCAAATGGGGAAGAAATTCATGAGAAACTCGTTTTTTTCGCAGAAAACGAATAACGATATTTAGATTTCTCAGAAAAGTTTGTTGTTTCGGTGAACTCGGTCTTGTAGGTTGCTACAATAGTTCCAGAGGTCACAGAGGTCGGGCTCTCAGTTTTCGAGCGTCGGAGTGGTTATGTTTTGGGATAATCATTGACCGATTACATCGAGTGGAAGAGAAAGAACGTTTTCAAAAAATCGTAAAAGGGCAACGGAGTGTTATTCTCTCTGTGAAAGGGAGAGAGAATGTTTGAAGGGTGCTCGTCGACTGTGAGAATGAATAACCGAAGCTTCTTTTTTTCAGGATTTACGACCCGGTACTAGAGCCCTCGCTCCGTTGCGCGCGCGCCTTCCCTTTCCGAGACTCCCCCCCGCCCCCCTTTGCCCCACCGCCACTCTCTTTACGCACGCAACATCTGGGAAAGATTTTATTTTGCGATAATATACGACAGGTACTTTTGCCTGCTTTTGCCCGTTGATGGTTGCGGGTGTGGTCTGCTGGTGCGGTGTGTTTACACCCTGGAAAAATCATTCGTCGAAAGACACCCCGCAGCTTCTCGGGTTTCCACGGGCCCGAGTCCGGAAATTCCCAAAAGCCCTCGACTAACACTTGTCCACTTCTATATCTTCCTATTCGCCACTATTGTGTATTTAATTCTTCATTACGATGTCTCGTAATTTTTCGAAGTGAATTATTTCAATGAGTTTTTTTCAGATCAGTCATTCGAGATTTTTATCATGAAAAAAAAAACGGTTTACGAAAAGAAAACCTCGTGCCGAGAAAATTATCCGGTTCTGAAACGTCGGAGATTCTCAAACTGCGCTGAGAATTATTCTCGAGGTATTCGGACGCCCGGGACACTTCGCGTGGGGGACGCAGTCCACTACTCGTTTTTAAAAACAAAAAAAATCAAATTCGATGAGACAAACCTCGAGGTTGAGTCATGAAAAAATTATAGTTCGCTAAAACTCCGCTATGATCGGACAATGGCGCAATCCCGAACAAAGACTTGATTGGGGCTTCATTGTCGTTTCTTGATTCCTTTTTTTCGTATTGTCGCGTAGAAATCCCGTATTAAAACAGGAACCTCGTACATTAATGGGACAGGAGATGTGTCGAGAAGTAAAAGAAATGGGCGGGAGTGAGTTGTCATCGTTTCGTTTGTGCAAACTATAAACGCGGGGATACGTCGCGCCTCGTGGCGTCTCCGCATGGGGTTGTTTGGAGCCACGTGTCTCATCATAATCGCCTGTCCGTCTAAACTTCGCGATACGTATACGCCCGGTACTTTTCACACAGGTTAGAGTCACTTTCTCTAACTACACAGTGAGGAATACGAGTTTAACGAGTAAAGAAAGAACACGTCCGGGTGGGGGCGTTCGTACAGTTAACGTTTCTGCGACAGGCGGAATCGGGCGTACAGTGCGTGATTTTCGCCCCCTCCAGCGATATGGAGGGGGGTCGTCACTGTGGATAGAGGAGTCGCGTGGCCCTCGTTAAATTCTTCTTGGCCTCTGAATGTCCCGGATCTGTGATTCTGTGAAATTGCGCGATCGCTTATTACTACATCTATCCGTATTTTTCATATGCATTCTTCTCTCTCCGGCTTTGTACTTTCGTTGGCTATATATCCGGAACGAACGTAAGAACAAAAACTTTGACGCCTTATGAGCACGCGTCCTTTGCCACGGGACGCGGTCAACTGACTGAATAATGGGAAATTGTGTGTTATTATTATTATTATTATTATTATTATTATCATCGTTATTAACGGGGACTGTTGGAACACGGCTTTTTATTGCTCAGTCAAACACGCGTTCTTTCCAGCGTATGACTTTTCGACCTTAATTTCAGCCCGGTTATGTGGCACTAAAATTATTTTTCGTCGTTATTACAGTCACGGTTCTTGACACATATTTTATGAAAAATTCAATCAAATCTTACTAAGATTCATTATCTGGTTTGTTATTGTTTAATAAATTTACTCTTACTCGAGCATCGCCGCAGACTTTCTAACGTTCGATCCAGTTCGGTCGACTTCACTCATCCGTACACAAACTCATCGCGAATTGCGTAGTCAATTGCCATGCCCCTTTCATTCATACCTTTCTGGCCTATTTTCAGAACGAGTATTTTGCTTTTGTTTTAGAATAAAACTCTTATTTTCTTCTCTTGTTTCTTACTGCACGCTCGTAAAAATATGAGCCCAAAAAAGTTCACTTTTATGCGTCCTCGGACTCGGAGGGAGAGTCAGAGAACGTGTTTGTTCTTGAAACTACACTCATGTGTATATATATATATATATATATATAAATACAGAGAGGTTGTGTATTGTATCGTGATATCGAAGCGCTACGACGTTACTTCACATCACGTTACGCACAAAACTTGATGTATAAATATAATACGGGCTTGAACAGGCAATTTTAGGTCAAAAGAGGTTAGAAAATATTTCATTTAATGCTACGACACAATGAATCAAAAGTATGTTTACGTTCAACAATTTTAAGTGCAATCTCGAGCTCCGAATCGTCTGCAATATTCTCTTCGCCATTTTTAATTCACCGTTCGAGGTTATTTTGTATAAAAATGATTCTTTAATCGAAATAGTTCGACTAACAAATTTTATATTTGTTTCGTGTGAAACCACGATTGCGTTCAGAATTGTAGGGGAAGGGAGCGGGGGGGGGGGGGGGGGGGGTGCGAAGTCGCAGCGTTGAACACTAAACAAACATTGAGATATAAGTAGGGTGGCTAGAAAAAGTACAGGACAAGTCTTTGCAACAACATATGCAACGAGTTGAAATCCCTTACTTCCAGCAGCAATAACAATAAAATCCGGTAGCTCATGCAGCAAAACTGAAACAGAAGTGTTAAAGTCCCGGACAAGCCGAAAAAGCCTAACTGCGCACGATAACCCGGAATTATGTGTGTAGTGAACGAGGCTTATGAGAAAGACAGACGAAAGCCCAAAGGGAATATTCGAAAACTGTGCTGGCGCTGGATCAAACGGTAAGTACCGGCACTACGCACACACTTTGGGGATTTTGTGTGCGACGGTACACCCCAAAAACTAAACACTCGACAGGTTGCGTGCCCTAGAGCAACAGCTACTAATCCGATCATTCGAATCCTCAAAATTTCTCTTAATCTCTATAATCCGTTGCTACAAAAATACGATTCGGAAAATTGTGCGAAAAAAAAGTATTGAGAAAATTCGAATTTCGAATGTATACGGTCGTTCTGAAGTGTCAGCAGCACTGCGCGATAACAGACTTCTGCGGAATGAGAATATCAAAAAATGTACACAGAAGAATCAATATCTCTTGGGTTCTTGCAAGATATCGAAGAAGAAAATACAAAAAGGATTGAAAAGAAAGTACAAAATAATCGAAACAGTTACATCAACTTCATAATTGGAGCATTCGCACGTGAAATTGAGATTGAAGCATGAACAACGAAAGTGAAAAGAGGTTAGGTGTAAAAACCCTCCGCGGAGTGTTCGTTACATATTTATTGGAATTTTGGTCGGCATAGGTGAAGTGGAGGGGATGATAAGCTGTGAAGTGAGAAAAGAATGTGTACGGTTGTGATAATACAGTGAGGACGGGGTCGCGCGTGAAACCGAGATGGAGCTTTCCTCAATAGAAGACGATGAATAAAGGGGCGAAAGAGAGACCGCGAGACTGGATGAGAGCGAGAAACGAGTGGAGGGGAACTGTGTGCACAATCAGAGACGTTAGTGCCGGGGTGGTTTAGCCGAGCGACGTGAAAACTGGTAACCACGGTTACGGCACGTAACGCCGCCCACAACCCTCCGGCTGTCTTGTCCGATGTGTTTGCTCGATGATTTTATACCAATTACAGCCTATCCCGGCTTGTTCCTGCGTACAGCCTGCAGTCACACAGCCATTCGAATCTTACCTTTTCTCTTTCCCCTCTTCTTATTCTTATCGGTAAGCAGACATAACCTCTCCATGTCGCTGCGGGTTACAGATCTCCGTTAACTTATCTCCAAGCTCCCGTGTGATACTGGCAATTATGCTTTTTACGAATCCGTGCAATCACGCGGGTGCAGGACCGCATTAAAGATCACTTCACGCGATTTTTTTTTATGCTCGCACATTCCGAATAATTTCCGAAATTTTATCTTCGAAATTCGAAAAAAGGTGTTCGAGGTCCACTTTGCCTCGGAAATTTTTCGAGATTTCTATGTTTCGCACGAGCTTCAAAATTCAAAACTAATCCAATGATTTTCGAGTGTCTTTTATACCACCCTCGTAGTCGTGTCGTGTATCCTCTTGGCAAAGCGATTCGAATTTCACTCACGATCCCTCGCCCAGTGTATTCCTCCCTTGTATGTGTACGCGTTTGAGGACCTTTTTGTATCTTCCCTAACGCGATTGTGGCCGAGAGTATAATGTACATTTTCAAGAGTGCAGCCCACCGGGATTCACTTCAAGGGAAAGAAAGACCGATAGAGGAAAAGAAAGAAAGAGGGCGGGCGGTTCGCAAACAAGAAACTAAACACTTCCGGCTAATAGAGAGAGCCGCGTTTACGTTTTATCCGCCATATTGTTTTTTCCCCCATTCGTCTTCATCTGCACCGTCCAAGTCCCAGCATCGATGCAAGTCTGTCACGAAGAATTGTAATTAACATAAAACAAAAGTTCGATAATCTGAAATAAAAACGACAACAAATGAGGAATCTTCATACTCGCTTTATTCACTACAGTATTGTGACAGTTAAGTACGATTTTATACACATTAAATAAAAAATATTGACTCGGCTTTCGTGACTTTGGTAGGAAACATACACGAGTGAATCTATCACCCGGAAAAAATCTCACGAACAATGAAGCCTTGAGATGAAAAATGTTTATCGAAAAAATTTTTTTTTAATATTGGCATCCCTTGCAAGTGAAATTTCGTTGATGTGTTTGCGTCTGCGGTTGCGTTCAGTGCTACGATCCGATCGATCGTGACATTGGTCCGATTATTGGAAATTTTTAACAACTAACATTACGTCGCGTAGTTTTGAAACATTCGAGTTTCAGTTATTTAAGACTATTCTATGTAAATAATACATAAATGGTTGATAATTTATATTTTCTGCTTTTTTATCAAATGAACAAATATATTATATTTATAATATTTTAAATTACATAGACAATACGTATTTGAATGTTTGGTGATACGCATTAAACGTAAAATTCTTTGTATTTGGTACTTATGGTCTCAAGATCAAAGTGCAATTTCTTCGGGGGTCAGAATTTCGAGCGTCCCTCTTGATAGACCGTGTAATCTTGTTTTTGTAACCCGAACATATTCGAGCTGTGATCCACACCTCTGTACATAGAGAAGCCTCGTCTCGACAGCTCCTCGCCTGGTACGATCGTCGGATTCGTGTAACAAAAGTCAGCCATCATGTTCGCCTGTCTGCTCAGTTGATTGGAGCTGGAATCGTCCAAACGACCAATTATTCTGGGCCGATAAAACGTCGAAAATGGGAAGTATCATTGACTGAGTCACCGGAAAATTATTTGCTTTTGTTATTATACAACAGAACGGAGTGAAAAGAGACTTTTTCTATTGTCACGCCGCTTTTGTAGCTTTTTACGGCGTGTGTACACCGAAATTTGATGAGGTTGGTACAAACATGTTTGGGAATCGAAATGGAGGACGTTATGGGCCAGGAATTAAAAAAACGTAAATCTGTGACGCTGTTATATTTTTTATTTCTATTATTGTGATGATTATTACGATTAATCAGTAGAGTAATATCGAAAGTCTAATTGAAAAGTACAATTTGCGTTGAGCAACGAAAAATCATGAAACGAAAAGTTTGATGTTGAAACGTGGGAAGAAACAAAAGATATTTTCATCGACATAAATGTGTGTTGTGATCCGAGTATTTCGTGGTAATTTTTAATGCCACAGATATCGCGCGAGTTGACTCATTTGTCTTCGAATTTAAAACGTTGAGGAAAAATGATGAAGAAAAAAGTGAAAGTACGCAAAAATTCGCGAGCTACTTATCGAGTGGAATTGTCGTGTCATCAAAAGCCAACAAACCATAATTCTGCGTGTGTAAGACAGTATACAAAGATAGCGAAAGGATTAAGTGGTGTGCGAAGAAATGCCGAGCGCTTCGAACGCACGATACGTGCGATCCAAAGTACGAAATAAAATGTAAAAGAAAAAATGAAATAATTCGAAAATAAAAAACAATTTTATTGTTACTGACCCGTCTGCGGAGAGCAGATTGACTTTGACGAAAAGTACACAAATGAGAATAAACAGAGCCAATAGAATCGCCGATGTCACGCCCCAGGTTATGTAGAAATAGAACAATATCTCCTCGATGTCCTGAAATTTTGTGTTAATGTACAGTTCGAATATAACTATATAGGAACGTTTGGGTGCACTTTATAGAATATATGTTTATACGAATTCCATTTACGTGATCCCCAAGCTGATATTTAACAAATATACACATTTACACAATTGCGTGTAAATCTCACCCTGCATAAATATCAATATTTCAAACACACTAAACTTTATGATATTTGAAGTATTTTTAGGATGACACCGAACGAATCGTTCGTGGTTTACAGTCGATTTACAAACACTGATTCTCACTATTTTGGAAATTTGAATTTCCACGTCAGTTTCCCAAAGAACTATAATCGTAATGTAATCTTGATTTTTGGTCAATTAGTGAACGACTTGTGATTTTTCGTCGTGTGCTTTCTCCTTTTCGAACGCCCGGTACGCATCGCCTCATTTTTATCATTGTTTTCGAACGCGTTATTTTTTTAAATTTTTATTTCGTTATGAATTGAATAAAGAACCGCCCCGCGGTTCGTCGTCGCACTCGTTACTGAGGCAACGTCATACAGAAATTGAGAAACAAATATTATGTCAGGTACTTTTGTTTTAAGTGAGGAATGAAAGTGCCGAAGAGATTCGTCGTGGCACGAAGATCCGGGGACAATGAGAAAGGAATATAAAGATATATGCGGAAGGTGGGTAGCCTTCGTGGCCGTTGAACGGAATGATCGTACAAGGACAAGCTGGAGAAAATGTGATTCCATTATAAAAATCATACAGACGACGCGTCCTTCCTTTTTCAGCGTAGCTGATTTACACTTCTGTACACATATGATTTATACACGGGAGAAAAAAGACAATGCGTTTAAATGCAAGAATGCGCGAAAGAAAATGAATATTGAGATGGATTTACAGCTACGATTGTCAGACCCACGCTCCCTCGGTTGCGCCATCTAACGTTTTCCCTCCACCAACCCTCCCCTCTCCACCGGCCACCCCCTCCGAACAGTTTGCCGCCCTTTTGGCCATCTGGACCACTTCGGTTTGTTAGCGCATATTTCGCAATGATTTTCCTATCGTGTCAATTCCACACAATTTCACGTGGTCTTTGGAACACGAAGGTTGAACGATCGTAACAATTTACATATGCTCTTCGCGTTTTTATGTGATGTAAACACGTTCTTGTTAGACTGTGCAAAATGCGCGAATGTGGAAAAAACGTCAAGCATTACCATGCAGCTGGTCACCGATCACGGTTATTCATTGTGTTCGCACACGTTTGATTCGAATGACTTTTCTTGTTGAATTTCGGATTAGGTTTTACATTTTGTTTATAATTATTCCCGTTATCGAGCTTTAGTTTGGAACAACGATTTTTTATCTCAGCAAATATTTCCACGTTAAATTGATAACGTTTTCCGACGAATTCGAAAAATGTATTCGATGCAGACCGACGAATGAGAAGCTTTTTGTTTCATCGAGTACGCTATGACGAACTCTTGATAATTCTTTCTACACCGGAGAAAAAAATGTGTTAAGCTCACTTTCCGATAAAATGCAAGAACGATCCCTATCACGAGATAAGGCTGTAATCGCGAGGCACGTATGCTTTTAAGCACTCGTATCTACACCGAATGAAACGAGAGTAACGACTCATTAGGCTTCATATACGTATAGCGATGTTTGACTAACCCGGAATGATTGTTAAAAGCTAAGCGTTTCAATACCACCGCGCCTCGGAGGAATGGTGTTTGATTCGCAGAATAAAATAAGAAATTACGTAATGACCGGGTGACAAAGATAAACAAATGTGTAGAAGAAATAAAAAAATAGGACTTACCACCATCGTAAACAATCACGTCGAAAATCACCTGACAGAAGTGCCAACAATTTGATAGCTCACACCGAATCTTCGTAACGTATTATTCGAATTTCGGTAAGTCATAATCAGCCAATTATCATCGTTCGTATAAATTTATATCGACCAAATTTTCCGCGTAACGAAAGAAACAAAAAATATTATTTTTCGTAAAACTATTGTCTCCGACAATTATGTAAACAAGTTTCCAAGGGAAAGGTTATGTGTGATGAAATACGCTGAGTTTAATTGTCATAATACGACGATACGTCTCGTGACACATGCGGAACAAAATATCGACAAAAAAATAAACGTAACGACACAACAGGTACGGGGCCCGCACGGCAACTAACTTATCGAAACAAAGGTAAAGTGTGTTTGTCTCACAGCCGCGCCACACTGATAATGCCCCTCCAGGCGCGCTGTACAACTCTTCGCTTTAGTAGTGACACACGTGCGAACTCTCCGTGCAGCAGTGGCAACACGTCATTATACAGGGTGTCCCAACAATCATACCCGAAAGTATATATGAATGGAGTGAATCAAAAGATTCGACGAAAAAAATTGTCTCGCCTGTGCGATGTGCCGTTGGCAAAGTATCGCGATTACTCATTCGTCAAGTCGTCACCAAGTCTAATTGGTAGTTGAAAAGTCACATCGACAGTGCTTCAAAGCAATAATAATACGCGAAAACGGTAAAAACTAATTTTAAATGTCAAACTTCAAGATGGTGGATATTAAACACTAATTCGTGGCAGAAATAAAAATGCTCCACGCGAGTGTTAAAGTATAGTGATTTTTTTATGTGTACTTGTTAATTAGAAATAATACAGGCACTTCAGTAAAGTTAACAGAACCGTTCGTTTAATGCGTTTACCGAGAATGATCATTATTCCTAATAGATTGTCCGCCAATCCGGGTGTAACACGTGCCTACGGAATTGATTATCATAACAGGGATAACAAGTCTCGAAGATGACGCTGACGATGGTCTAATAAATACCAAAGAGCTTTTTATACGCCTATAATTATGAAATTGTTTTTTTTTCTTGCCGAGTGCCATCTGGGAAAATGCAGTAAAACGATGATTTTCTCGCTTGTCGTTTACTTTGTTCGATCATCGCTTATTATAGTCAACTTCCTCAAAGTATATTCAGGAATTCGAAAGAAAACACATGACTGCAATAATAGGTGTTGTATTTATTTCAAACTATATTCAAAGGTTGATAATTTCGATCTTTGATTATCGGCGCTCCGATTAGAAACATTAACCAATAAATGATATAAGGTAAGCCCATACTAAATGCTACGTACAAATAATAAGGTATCGGAGGCGTTGAGCCAAACGGTGCAAACCATAAACCTCGTCGACTACCGTCACGAATATGGTGACTTAAAAAACTGGTAAGAACGATCCACGCGAAGTTATTAAGACCCGGTGAATTGAATGACCTTGAAGAAAGCATCAGTACGATCCAGAGCACCAACGGTATTGTTGTATTGTGCAGAAACGGTCTCCTGTCCAAATGCGTTGCATCCTGAACATTAAACAACCGTTTTTTTCTTGTTATCGCAGCCTTTGTCACCACCAAACTGTTTATTATTGAAATTTAGTATAAAACAAATCGCATATTTTTCGATAATCATTGCGAATTAATTTTCCCGTGTCGTTGAACGAGGCGGTTCGTTACGATTGCAGCGGCCTCTTGTGGCGGTTTCACCAAACGCGAACAATATCGCTCGAAAGACTCGACAACAAATCTGTTTTTTTTACTACCACGAGTTGGTTGCTTCCCGTGCTGTTTTGCAATCAAGTTGTTATCAACGTTGCTCAAATTTCGTTACTACGACGATTGGTAAATTCCCGATATTAAAATCCTCATATATTCCAAGGCAAGGCAGATCGAAATCAAGCAAATATCAAGCATTCGTTTGTTTCACTTCCGCCTAATGTTTCACTGATAAAAATTGTGGAAGGTGCAGCGACCGAATTCTTATTTTGAGCCACAACGTTTGAAGAATTTGAGCGTAATTGCGAGCAGAAGTCAACAAGATGTCTCGGGTAAGTGTTTAAATACATGAGTGTATATAACCACATATGAAATAAAAAAAATGTTCACTCACTCGTAGTTTCAAACTCGCGGCTGCTATGAAATGGTCCAAATCGATGAGAGACGATATAGCTGTGCAATAAATAACACTGTAAATGTTTGGAAACACGGATTTTTTCGACAATATTAACACCAAAATCCAACTGAGACCGCCTATGATGGCGTGAGTCAAATTATCGAAAGATGCGCGAATCACGTTGTTTTTACTATTATCGACGAGTCTGTCACCGGTACACGAGACAACTCCGAGGAGGCTAGTTGCGCAAAACTGCAATAAAACGTATCGTACGCTCTGAAACATTATTGCTCGACAATGAAATCTTGGATTCCGATGTAAATGTCATGACAAATTGTCACATCATTAGAAAATCCATCAAAGTCCGTTTTTTTTCGATTTTATTGCAACTGTCAAAAACGTCAAACCCGCTTTCGCCATCTTGAACCTTCGTTAGCTACTCTGTATTCAGTTCACACATTCGCTGTGAGCAGCGCCACTTGCTGGTGTTGTTTTTTCTGTCTGCAGTAAATTTTCACTTTGAACGAGCCACGTGAATGCGAGGCCCTTTCGTTCCTTTGTTCAGTTATTGCTTGATTGACGAATTTTGGGAATTTAGAGATTCGCAACTCAATTATTGTTGTTTAATAACGCGACTTCCGATTTGATTAATATTGACTGAGAAAAATCGAGGCGAGAATATAAAATATGGGTACACGAGACTATACAAATAACGAGCGATCGTCCTCGAGCCCGAGGTATTCTAAATAATAAATTATCCAAATTAACACTCACTTGGGCAACGTGTGTCGCAAATGAAGTTTTTCCCTTTTCTGCTCTTCTTTCGTTTTTGTTCACAATTTTTGTATCATTTATTATCGTAGCAAAGAGGAAAGTCGACAAGACAGGAGTTGCAACAACTCTCGACAGCAGGTAATTCATTAATAATTCAATTGTTCAGGATTCCCCAATTTTTTGTTTAGATGAGACAGGAAACTCGAGCCGGTTAACCTCAAAAATGGATGGTGTTATCCACACTTTTATAGGTACAAGATATTCTCATTGAAAAATAATGAAAAACTTTTTCCTTGTCTAGGATGTGGAAGCAAAACGCGAAGAATTTCGCAAATACCTTGAACGTGCCGGCGTGATTGATGCCCTAACCAAAGTTCTTGTCCTGCTTTATGAAGAGACTGAAAAGCCTGACGACGCTTTGGAGTATCCTTTTTTCAACAATTACTCACTATAAACTTTTATTAATTGGAAACAATGACCCATATTTATTTTCTATAACTATTAATTCTGGGAGTAGCAATACTATAATTATTAATTCTTGCTGTCAAGTTGTACTGAACTCGTTCTTGAGATGCACAACTACAATGTTCTGACATTTAAATTCGTTTTCTTTATATTGCAATCTAAGACCTACACGAGCTATTAATTTTTGCAATGTAATTAGTATGTAAACAGGAAATTGTTTGATCTTGAGACAGAAGTATGGCCTTGACTCACTGCAACAGTTATGTTCGCAAGTACCTCAGCAATGCAACAGACAGTAAGAGCGAGGTGGAGACCCTGAAGCAAGAGTTGGAGAGTGCGAAGGATCAGATTGCCGAACTGGAAGCAAAGCTCCAGAAATGTGATCTGGATGTGACTCCAGCTTAAATATCTTGACTACTTATACTTATAGAACTTAACATTCCTTGCTAGTTCAAAAATTTCAATCTCTTTAACAAAAATAAGATAATTAGAATAGAATCTGCCTTAAGAAACGTGCCTTATTAGTATAAAGAGCTGTATTGATGTTTTGTTTCCCACGCAGATTTCATTTCGGTATATACTTATGACGAGAGAAAGAAAGAAAAAATATATATATATATATTTGATTATTAGTTTAGGATTTAATTCCCCAATGGAAATCACAGTATTTTGAGTTAATAAGTACAAAATATGATCTAAATATATATATATATATATATAAATGATATACAGAGCACTAGCTCCGAATCTTTAACCAAAAGTGAGCAAAGACTTTTATATGGTATGCAGTCATAATAAACAAAGTATATCTATTGTTATTCGAACTTGGAGGTTCGAGTACTTTAATTCTTTTCGCTTTTTTTTTCTACTAAGAGAAACGATCTCGTGATTTAGTAATGTAGTTAATAATCTGTTGATAAAAATATAAAGTTTCCAAGATATTGAGTTAATTGTTAATTTTTGTAGCCTTTTTTTTCCATATTCTTTCGCGATACTAAATTTTGTTGAACTAAGTACCTTGGAAATTGTCAACATTAATTTTCCTTTCTTCTGTAATATGGGCAGGGTACTACTTTTCTAGAAAACATTAAATCCACATTGAATCTATGTTCTTGTGTTTTTTTTTCTTTAATATGAAAAAGTTGTGGTATCCAGAGTTATTCGTCCTACGCATCAGTATAACCAAGCAGTGAATAAATCAACGAAACAGTATACAATAAAATGCAATAATAGTGAATTATATTTTGATAAATTTTAATTCGCCTCAATTTTTAGTTTATTTTTGAGTCGTCTGTCCACGCTTTACATCCCAGTTGTAAACTCTAGCCATATTGACCTCAGTAGTGGTGAATTGATCTCTAACAAAGTCCAAATCGTGTTCTACGTGGCTCAGATTTTTCTTGGCGGCTTCGATATTTTTTTCAAGTAATTCTTGCGCCTCTTTCAGGTCATATTCCAACATAACATTAGCCCCCAACCACAAACATACTTTGTCCGTGGGTGGCACAACGGCTTTTGCAAAAACTTGTTCTGAGAGCAAAAATTGAGTTTCCAAATCTTTGCCGGTGTCTTTTTCCATCAGTAGCTTATCTATCATTTCCAAAGATCTTTCCAGATCAGGAATTTGAGTTCTCAACCTTCTTCTCTTGCTGGCCAAATTGTATTCCATGAATTTATACTTGCTGTGATTTTCATCAAGTTTTTTCAAAACTTTGAATACCGATCCTTCATTTTCTGGCAAAGCCATAAACGCATCTACGTCTTCCTGTGTACAAACAAACGAAAATATAGAATATATTTTTAATATTGAGTGTACTACTAGCATTTTTGCAACATGTTTCGTAATTCAGGAGGAACATTTTTCAAATTTTTATTACTTTTATTCATCAGAACGTGGGGGAGGACTGTCAACTCACAACCATATATGGATAAACTAGTAAAATTTTCGATACGAATTGACGAAATTTCTTGTTGTGAAAAAAAAATACGACTGACTGTCGGATTTCTGATTTCAAAAAATTGCCAGCATTGAACTTTTGCAACAATTCGATTAACTATTACAAAATTTTATAAGTTTGATGTGTAACACTATACCACAAATGCAGCTTCCGGAATACCACCATAGGATTTTTTATCTTCACTCAATTCCATATTATTCTCGTTATCAGGAGTCTCGGAACTCATGATGTACGGTAATGAATTTTACTTAATTTAGAACTGATATCAATTTATAAATTGATGAACAATAAACGAAACTGGAAATTGTTTTGTAGCGATAGACACACGAGAACCTCTCCTTTTTTAGCATAGGAAGTCACAGGTATGACTATGTTCAAGGAATACATTTCTCAAGACCTCGTTTCGATAAATCGAAATATTTTTTAGTTCGTTTATTCATCGCTGTACACGCGGTGGCGTTGGAATCGGAGAAGAAGTTTCTCGCGCGATGTCTCCGCCCGTTTTTGCATTTTACCCGACTTATATGCATATATATACGCACGTGGATATATATAAATACGAAAAACAGTTCGAGCAGTCTACGCAAAAATTGTCACACCTTTAAAGTTTTGTTGGAAGGAAGATTTATAGAAAATTGCAAAATTAAAGAGAAATATAAGGAAAAACGGGGGGCAGGGAAAGAGGAAATAGAGATGTTGTTTATGTAGTGAAACGTGAGTCCTAACGTTGCTTTGTCATCGACAAAACGAGCGATGACGTCTCGGTTTTGGAAAGACCGGCGATCGGAAATTCATACGTGAGATTTTTTCGTGTAAATTGATCCTCGAAGTGTCTGTGTACTATACAAAATAAGATTTTCGGGAGGTACAGTGGGAGGAAGAGCTCGACGAGAGATCAACTCTCGGAACTACCGGACTCGGGAATTCGCACACATATACACAAATAAACGAGAGGCACATATGTGTTTCTCATCTCGTCGCGCAAAAGATTCGGGGGCGTCTGGTCTTGAGGCTTTTTTTCTATAAATACGGCCATTCTTTCGCGATCATTCGCGCCGGCGAGTCTCGCGAATTTTTATTCTATATATACATACTATTTTTTTTTTTCATTTTGTCCGACTCGTTTTTTGCATCAAGCTTTTCGTAATGTAGGGTTATATCGCCCGAACAAATTTTTAAGACGTTCTCAAGTGAGTGCGTGTGTTAAACAAGTGTGTATTTGTGTGTGTGTGTGTGTGTGTGTGTGTGCCAGTGTTTAATTCGGGATACCGTGCCGAGAATGCCGGTGAAAGTCGACGTGGTTCCACCACCGCCTGCAAACTCCAAGCAGCCTGGAGTAACCAAATCACTTTTGTATAATGGCTCAAGATTTCAGGGATCACAGAAATCTAAGGGCAACAGCTACGACGTAGAGGTGGTTTTGCAGGTTAGTTTTACTTTGCAATTTTCTCATCATATCTCCATACAAATTTGATAGTCCGAGTTGATTTTTTCTCCTCGCACATTCCCAATGAATTAAGGTCCTAAATAATTTTGATCTCAATCAAATATATTTCGGAAAAGCTAATAATAACCCCTTTTATCCTTTAACAATCCATTTTCTCAATTTTTTCTTAAAACTTGAACATCTGACACTTCGTGTCACGTGTCTCGACTGACAATGACCTCGTGGATGTTCAGGCGTAATATATGTAGTGTAGAATCGGGTTCGGCGATCGAAGATCAAAGTTACCGTTTGTATTATTATGATTATTCATTATTTCGCTGATAAATTCTTGATTAATAGAAATACATACAATTATTGAAAAGGAGAAGATTGTACAGCTGCTTATTTTCTTGAACTCTGAAGATTCTTGAATGTTTGTCAAACATTATCTTTCTCAATGCCTGCATAACAAATGTGCTCTTCTGTGATAACGAGAAAGAATAACAAGATTTGTAAAAAAATAAATCAACGAAGTGTGTTTTCTTATCACTCACTTTTATTGAATGCTTATCTATGTATTTTATTTTTATCACCAAGTTAACAAGTTTTCATGGTTATTTTCCACTTGGTTCCTGTTTTTAGCATGTTGATGAAGAAAATAGTTACTTATGCGGCTACCTCAAGATTAAGGGACTTACGGAAGAATTTCCAACATTGACAACGTTCTTTGATGGTGAAATAATATCAAAAAAGTATCCATTCCTTACAAGAAAGTGGGATGCCGACGAAGATGTTGACAAAAAGCATTGGGTTTGTAGATTTATGTTTCGTTCATTGATTTATCATTCATGCGCAACTGTAAACAACCTTGTTTCTGTTCATCTCTTGCAGAGTAAATTCGAATCATTTTGCCAATATGCCAAAACTTTTAATTCTGACACGTTCGACTACGAGGCATTAAAGGGAACGGACTTTGTATTTATGAGGTGGAAAGAACATTTTTTGGTACCTGATCATACTATCAAGGATATTAACGGCGCATCTTTTGCTGGGTTTTATTACATTTGCTTCCAAAAATCAGCGGCTTCTATCGAAGGTTATTATTATCACAGAAGCTCGGAATGGTGAGTGGATTTCTAATGAAATTTTGTCATGTCCTCTGAAAGACTTTGAAAAATAATTGTCATTGTTATTTGATGGTTCTTCAATTTCATGTTAGCTCATTTTTTTCAAGTACTTATTTAAAAAATCATGTTTCTTCAGTGTTGTACAAATTTTCATACTTCTTCTGCAATAATTTCCTGTTCCAGGTACCAGTCTTTGAATTTGAGGCACGTACCAGAGCACAGTATACAAATTTATGAGTTCAGGTGAAAAAATACGCGAGGTCGCTCAACTCCGACTAGCCTTCCCTTCCACCCATCGAAGAAAAAAAAACAAAATATTTTCAAGTCCTTTCACTTAGCACACAGATCTCATAAGAGTTGTTTTTCAATCATTTTTGTCTGAATATATTTTCGTGAAAAATTGTAAATTCTGCCCTTATCAATCGTGAACGTAAATACGTTTTTTTTTCCGTTTATTAAATAATTTTGAATCTTATCGATATCACACTGATTACACAGTTGAGCCAATGACAAAGTTTTTTTTCCGCTGTTGACGTATATCATTTGAAAACGAAATGATAAAATTTGAGTCGCCAAATTGGACAAAATTGATCGTTGCCAAACGATATTTATCGATGAATTTTGAGTTTCTCGTCTGTTCTTGATATTGGAAAGAATTACGAATGAGATAATTGCAAATAAGACGGAATTCAAATTTCGGAAACGTGATGTTGATGAGAGAGGAACATAGTGCCTCGATGAGAGTGATACGCTTGTTTATTAGTGATTAATCATACTAGTATTCATTGTAAGAAGTTTTTTAAAGAAGAAGAGAACAAAATAAATTGATGCTTTTTGTCAATTGAGAGAAATGAAAAGAGAGATAATCGCGTATTTTTTTCGACCGTCTTACGTCGCAACGTTTTTTTTTTCATGTTTACGTGTCACAAATCACGGTGAGATTGCAACGAATATCGGGATTCATTAATGTTTTTCATTCCTCAAATAATTTTCCTCGTCTCCGTTCACTCTTTTGGTCGCGATTTCTCCGTATTCAATTGTTTTTATCTTACCTTTACGTTAAGTGTCGACTATTGTATATAGATTTTCTTAGGAAAATTGTGGCGAATCACGATCGCGACGATTATGTCTGAATGATTGAGAATACGAAATTGTCGATTAGCCGAGGAATACAAAAAGCAGCAAGTTTTTCATTTGGAGGATGAAAATAAGAATCGAGGCACATCGGACAAACATCGGTGAAACGGAGTAGACGCATCAACGAATGAAGAAACTGGGAGGAAAAAGGCAAATTCTGTACAAATTAATGATCACTGACATCCTACGAGATATTATGAGATCTGTATGCGACAACTCGTTCGCGAAAGGGCAATGTGCAATGTGGAATAAGAATATCAAACACGAGTATGAATGTAAGAATAGCCGTATGAAAGTAATTGCCTTACAGTATGGGGAAAGAGTCGCTGAGGCGCCACGAATGGCTTCGGTCGCGCTATTTTACCAAGATAATACTGTCCACTATGAAAAGAAGAAGCGAAACAAAATACGAACGGACGAAAGACGAAAGAAACAAATTTTTACAAAGAGCCAATAAGTAAAAAAGTTTTTTTCTCAGCTATCCAATGATCCCAGCAGTCGTAGAGATTTGTGAGAATTTTAGCTCTCGAACAGATACGTATCAAATTTTAGATCGTTCATATTTCAATCTAATCGTTAGACGACAATTGTAACTCGAATTTTTCAAGTTTCAACACATCTTATATTTTTTGTTCATGGACTTGCATTATCGCTGACTTTCATAGTCGAACTGAAAATTTATATTTTCATTTTAACTTGATATCAAATTTCCCCGTTATTGTTCGTTAACTTTTATTTTTTCTCAAACATGACATTTATTAAGAATTGCACACAATTCGAAATAGTTGGCTCTCAATAGAACAAGAAAGCACCGATAATTTTAGTATTCCCTTCGAATTTGTATGCAGAGACAAAGTTTCAAATTTTTCACTCAGAAATGCTGACGAAATGCATTACGAACGATTTTGATGAGTTGTGTAGAATGGAAAAGAAAAAATTCATTAGCCACAACAGATAATCATACGATAGAAAGTCGCAATTGATTTAAAGAGAAAACGTTGAACCGGATTTTATCGTAGAGTTTCAAAAGTGATAAAACAATGTACGTATCTCGGATATATTTACAACGACGTACGTGAGTGCGATTAAAAAATGGAGTGATAAATGAGATGTTTGAAGAGTATAATTTTGCGGACGAGACGATAAATATCGCTGAGAGAGGAAAAATTTCGAGAACGAATGCAGTGAACGTGTGTGGAAGATGGATTTGGGAGAAGAAAAATAAAAGAACAAATGTTGAGCAGCGTTATCCCTTAAAAACAAAAGAAAAAAATCATGTCCGATATATCGATTATTCTGTAATTGTAAATTTATTCCTAGTCTTATTGTGGTCGATACATGTTTAAGTATAAACATCTGTGCTATGCTGTGTTATGCTCATCTCTGTGATCTATTTTCTCATCGTTGAAATTTTAACGACCCCCCACACACACAACACACACACACACGCGTGCGCGCGCGCGCGCACGCACGCACGCACACAGTTGACAAAAATAATAAGTTAAAAACATTTAAATTACTTTGTCCAATCGTTTGACGATAAGGAGATGAAAAACTTTATTTTTCGTTTGATCGTAGCTCGGCTCAGGTGACTACTAATTTTGTGATTTGGGTTACTACCCAAATGCTATTTCGTTACGTTTACCATTATAGATTCTCTGTTGCCTCGAGAAAAAAGATTTTTTAAAAATTACTCCTTCCTCCTGCTGTATAATTGAATGGGAAAAATTATAACGACTATGAATAAATAAAACTAGTGATCACACAAACACAAAAACCGCAAATTTCGAAGATAATATTTCATTTCTTTATGAATTTTGTGTCCTTTATTGTGACATTTTGCAATCTTAACATATATTTTTCTATACTTCGTACGAAAATTCTTCGTCGAGCTTATTTCACGTGCAGTAGTCTCGAAATTTTCTTGAATGTCAATCGGTGATCGGTTGTCTGTAACTCGTTTCTGTAATCATCGTACCTTCGTCACCGTTTTGATCCAACGTTATCGATTCGGGTTTCGACTTTTTGGCGCGGCTCCAAGTTTTCGCCGATCTCGTCAATCTCTTGTTCTGTGCTCTCGTCACTCTTTGCACTTTGTGTCTCACCGATGCTATGCTTTTCATTACGTTGCTTTTTTCTACTGCGCTGCCCTGATGATTCAAAAATCGTTTTAAATACAAAAAAAAAAAAAATACAATCGATCGAATAAGTGACAATGTCAAAGTAAAATTTTGCTTGATCCTACCAGAACGTTTGAGCATATTTGACAGAGGCAAGTCGAGGATTTATTTTTCTGTGGGATTCTATTTCCATTGAGTATGGCTTCGAATCCCAAGAACTTCGTATCGAGATTGATTTTTGCTTTGACGAGATCACCGAAGGATTGCTGTATCGATGTGATTCCGTTTCCAGCTGCGAGTCTCTTGCTCTTTCGTGTTTTTCGAACGTTTTCATGATTCTCTAAAAACGTCAGATCGAGGGGGGATACGTCGGGGCATTTATTTTCCGGGCGATCCAAAGTTTGCGTGTCAGGACATTGATTTTGTGCGTCACGAACGTTCAACGCTGTCAGCGATGCATCGTCGCCACGCAACAAAGCTGCGTGTATTATTATGAGAAATAAAAATGGTGAATAGGTTTGAAAAATAACGGCGATTATTTACCCGTCAATAGAGCGAAGACTTCAGTGTTTTTATGCTTACCCACAAAATTATTTATTTGCTCAGTAAAAGTTTTATCCCTCAAGAGCAAACTTTGAAAAGCTTCGTCCAATGATTTGTTAGAAAAATAAGTTCTCGCCAAGAGTGACTGTTCCCACGATTTGTCCGAGCCGGATTTGCCGTCGAGAATTCTCCATTGTTTCCTCGACACGCTCGACTGCCACTCCACCGCGCAGTCCTCCAATCTTCTGTTTACGGAGTTCATCAATTCGACAACTTCTTTCAATTGCTCTGGCACAGGGTCGTTCGACGACAGCGTCGAAGCGTTGACGTTCTGGTCGGTATTTTCAGCAAATTGATTTCTCGCTGACAACGCCATTTTCGAAAATTTTTTATTTTTTCCAAATTTCAGTTCCTTTTTATACGAGACCCTGATTCTGGTCGCTTTTCAATGTCATTCAGGGGGTAAATACGTTCAAAATTAAAGGACATAAAAAATATAATATTATTTTAAGAGCCGAAGAAACGCTCGTTCCTCGCAGAGACAAATAAAACATTGGAACGTCTGAAGGCTAAGAGTACTCGATGAAACTTGATCCGATTTCGGAACGCGCGTTCAACCAATTCATTTTCATCCACAAAAGCGAAAAAAACTTTTGTTTTGTTCATTGATTTTTGCACCTTATTTTCGACGTATGACTTTTATTAATTTATTAAGAAAAATGTGTGTCAGGACTCAAAAAAAACAGCTGTTCTCAATGATATTACAATTTTTATTGAGGTTTAGCAATTTCGTAATTAGAGTAAATAAATATTACAATAATAATTTTAATAATATCATACAAATTTGTTATTCTAGTATCTGATATAAGGTGTAAGTAACGCGATGCAATATATATACAGGCAGAAAATCACGTTTTCAGCCTTCTCTCTTCTACAGTGTTGTCACGTTTTTATTGTTTAGTAACACACACGATGACGAGCAATACGTTGGTTCAGAAAAAGAAACGTTTGTTTTTTTGTAATTCGGTAAAGTGTCAATCTCGAAGATCGTCAATTCGTTATTCGTTTTTCGTCTTCTACTTTCTCTACCAGCATGATTTCGTGATAATTTTTATTCGCACTTCGGGTTACTCGAATGATGCAATTTTTTAATGTTTTGTTATCAGTCACGCTCACATGTCCTTCCTCCCCATACTCAGAAGGCTGAGATTTTCTTACACGGTAAAAACTTGTTAATCCTTTCAACGAATACCATATAATATATGTTTTACAAAAATATCATCGTCCCTGCTGCTTTTTTTTATTATTATTATTCTTGTCTCAATCTTTCCTTCCGGATTTTTATGAACGGAATGTCCAATCTTTAATATCATAAAGAAACGTGAAAAAAAAAAAAAAAAAAAAACAATTGAACTTGCCAAAACGGAGACGACCTGTCTTGAATTCGACGCTGCTTCTAATTTTATTTTTCAAGTGTACTTTTCATTTGTTCAGGGTACAACGAGTATCTCGCACCTTTTCGCGTACGATAAATCACTTATTTCCCATCCTTCTCTATGCTTTGTAAGAAAAAACACAGAGGATTATATTTCACGAAAAATCACACAATTTTATTACCTCAATTTGGCCAGAAAATCACATTTTCCTTCGACAAACTGAAGTTCGACTATGTTTGTATAAAATATTGGGGGTCGTCACGTGGGAAAAACTTTGTAGTGTGTGCTACTTTCTTCCCTCGTTATAATTTACAATGAATTTTTGCCTATTTTTTATTCTCTCTGCTAATCGGAATTTCTAAAGTCGTACACAAAGAATGGAAAAATTATGAGGATATTCAACATTTAGATTTTCCTTCCTTATTCTCATTATCTTTATCGTACACGCGCGATATGAAATGAGCCAATCTTGTAAATCAAATGATCAGATCTTTATCTATTTACAGTGTACAAATATATAGTAGGATTTATTTGGTCTATTCGGGGCGGGGAGGCTGGAAAACGAAAAAGAATATAGCCAGCTTTGCGTTTTTTTCCTTTAACGATTTTACGAACAGCACGATTTTCAGGACGGTATATAACATTGAAAAAATCGTATCCCAAAGAGCGATGAGAATCGTTAGAGCAAAAAATCTCGTTAAGAATCGTATTATAAAAAAGAGAGAAAAAAAGAAAACTTATATTTTTTAAAGAAAAAATCAACAATTCGGTTTTTGGTACGAAAATGATTGTGTATTGTGGATAAATCATTACTGATTTTTCATTCTAACGCCATCCCATCGTTTCATCTCAAATCACTCGATTCTTTTTTTCCATCTCTTCTGTACTCTCGTTCATGCTTCAAACATACACACACACACGCATCACTCACAATGTATATATATTATTGTTAGAGTTTTACTCGGGACGTCGTAATAAACGAATTCGTAAAAACTTTAACAGTAAAATATATATCTTTATATATTTAATTATAATATTTAGGTTATTACCGATAGAATAGTTTATATACATAGAAGATAGTTTACCGAGGTTTACGCAGTATAAATAATATGTCGGGTGAAACCCATTGTTTGTTCGTCGTCGAAGAGTTAATTACAAAAGATCTCAACGGTTCGCGTCGATTGATATAAATATCGTTAAAGTTTCACCGTACAAATATTTTCGTAATCGGAGATAACGGCTCGAATGAGAGAAGAAAACGGCGTAGACGATCACCGAAATAACGACGATTATTGTGAACATATGTAAAAAAAAAGATCCGCAACGTTAATTCACTGAATTACGATAAAGAACAATTAGGTACGCATTCACGATTATCGATATTTGGTAAAATGATTCGTAATTCTTTCGTTGAGGAAAAAAAGCCCTTGGGAGCTCTAATTGTATTCGTACGGTTAACAGGTTTCAGTGTTCGGAACTAAGTACTTGCGTTTGTTCTCCGTACAACGGGTAATTACTGTTGCTCTTGTATATTTGTTGCTTTTTCGAATATATATATTCTCATTTGTTTCGCCTTTTGCTCTTTGATGAAACGAGAGCGATGTGGCTGATCGCTTATCATATCGATATAATCGCAGTGCGAAAGTTATTGCTATCTACGTACACGATTGGACAATTACGAACGTGTTCGCGATCGAACTCGAAGAGAGACAAAGGGAAGAACGCTTGATGATTCCGCAAAGGCGTCATAGAAACAATGGTCTTCGAATCGCGTTTTGCCTCAGGACTCATTCGACCTCAGGATATCGCGCAAGAATTGCGACCAGCGCAGCTCGTGCGCGAATCGTTCACGCTCCCCGGTGAACTACCTGGTGTCGTTATACCATTGTTACCACCGCCACCCACGAAACGTAGCTTACGATTGTGCGAACCCAAACTCTTGCTCGAACTCTGCGAACGGTTTCCGTTATAACGCAGTTGCGACGTTGTCGTCATCGCGTATGACTTGAGATGCGATTTTATCGACACCGGCAACGGCAACTGGTCTATACCGTAGACCGTCGTTCGTGCAACTATTGCACGACATGCCAACTCTTGGAGACTCAGTACTGCAACACATTTTATCGAAAAATTTTATAAGCTAATAAAAAAAATGTTTTTGCATTTTGATATAATGGGCAATGGATGATGGCAAAGGGAAGGACTTGAATGAGCACCTTTGTTCGACCTCAACAGTCTTTCCATTCCATTCCTGTGAAGTGCCATTCGTGAGAGTTCAGAAAAACTTTCTCGTATATTGAAATCACAGAGAGGAGAAACCTCAAAAAATGCCATGCGATTTTTGGCTGCATAGGCTTCAGCGTCCCGTTCTCCCACTTGTCTCTTGAACGCCAAATGAAGACGATTTCCAACAAGAACTTTCGGTACTCCTGGCGCATGCTACAAAAAAGCAAGTATTTGTGTGAGAGTATTAGTTCAATGTTTTAGAGGAAAAAAAACAGCTGAAAGTTTCTATTTACCTCTTCGACTTCTTTGAGCCATCGATTGATGCCGTCGAAAGACCATTTGTTTGTGATATCGTAGACTAATAAAATACCCTGAGCTCCACGCGAATACGATCTTATTATCGTACAGAATCTACCTTGACCGGAGGTATCCCATAATTGTAATTTAACTCTTTTGCCATCTAGCAAAATAGTTGTTGTTTTGTAAGCTGTAAATAAATTCGATTATTTACAGACCAATGTTTAGTTTGTGGAATTCATACGAGTTTCTGGATGATGGTTTTCATATGTTTACATCAAAAGTTTGAAAAGCTTTTTGTTGTCTTTTTCACTATCGGAGACTGAATTTTTTTGTTTTCTGTTATTCATGCTTATAGATCTGTAAACATAATTTCATTTTTTTACTTGATTACTCAAGCACGAGGAAAGATCGAAGGATATAAAAAAAATAAATGCACGGAATAATTATTGTAAAGCAGTAGAAAAATTTAAAAAAGTGACAAAACGAAATATGGCTCTAACCACTGCCACTGCAAAACGGTGATTCGGATGCACCGTCCTCGAGGCCACTAAGTATCTCCTGTTTTCCGACGTCGCTGTCACCGACCAGAAGAAATTTCAGCAAATAGTCATATTCCTTTTGCTGACGAGGCTTTGCAGCGTTAGCCTCTTCTCCGGCCATAATACCTCGTTATCGCAAATCCTAAGCATACTGCAATCGTCCCTATGAGCGATTATGTTCGCCCCTTGATCGTCGTTTTCTTTGTTTTTTGTTCGGTTCCACTCTCTTCTTTTCGTAATTTCTCACTATTTTTTTCCTTATTTTGTGTTTCTCGTCTCTTTTCGTAACTTTTCTTGTCGAACACTAAGTCTGTGTTTGTCTTCTTCGCGAAAATATTTCATTCACTTCGAATAGTTTCATCATTTGGAAGAATAACAAACAACAACAACAATCAATCAATGTCACTTCGGCCACGAGTAGTTACGAAATGTATTTCTCACATGTAAGAAATTTTCGGTAGCACGAGACATTCACCAAAACGACACTGATCTTCCCACCAGATCATAACAAAATATGAGGAGAGGAATACTTTTTATATATATGCAAACATAAATATATACATATACATATGCACGCAGCGATGAATCGCTCTCTCTTCCTCCTTTATTACTTCTTGTGTTGCTCGCTTCGAATAAGCCGAAGTCGTCCACTTATCATTTTTGCCAATATTCACGTTAGAATTTACAAAAGAAATAAAATCCCTAGATTCGTTCCAAACGAAACTAGTCCAAAAAATAATCTACACTTGAGAGGTGGCGGAATAATTGAAAAATAGAATAAGCGGAGAAAGGATAAAATGTGAAGCGATAAAGGTGAAACAAATGTTGATTAATAATGTTTATTTTGTTAGAAAGATTTCATCGATCCATAGCACAATCTGAGTGTTTTATAAAACAGGGATAATATGTAAGAATACCCGCAAAATATCTGTTCGTTTTTTACTTTCCTCCCCATTCCGTGCAATCCGCGTAAATATATATGAATATACGTAACGCTAGAAATCTTGATAATTGATGTATTCATAGTCAACTTATTTTTTAACAACTTGTATAACATCTTCGTCGTGCATTATATGTTGAATCCCCACTCGTTGCGGTGAGTACTTCGTACTCGTTCCCTGTAAAATCGAAATAATTCCATGTTACATCACACTTTACATATTTCTCTTTTATAATTGTTGTGAGGAATTACCCAAACGAGTGCATATTTAAATTGAGCTGCTAGGGTGCGATGTATAGAATGACAAACATGCTCCACGGTGACGCCCTTCCGGAGGATCAAACCGTCATCAAAATCTGGTGGCTGACCAGGTTTCTTGGTGTATACTCGAATCAGTGACAAGTATTCCCATAGGGTCTCAAGCAGGAAATCGAGATTCAACTTCATATTACAACTGTTGAAAAGAATTGAATGAATAAAATTGTTCACTTATAGGGTTAGAATTATTTTCAAAAATTTCGTTTGCCATTGTGTCCCTCTGTTGCTGCTTTTTTCCATTACCTTACAACAACACTGTTTGGCTGCCTAGCTATCCTGTCAACCTCTTCAATAGAAATTTGATCAATTTTGTTGTACACATACAAGCAGGGCAGATAAACTCTGTTAGCGTTAATAACGTCTATCAATTCATCAGCGGTGCAATCCTCACGGAACAACACCTCCGCGTTGAAGATCTTGTATTCGTGAAGTATCATCTGGACTAGTTTTTCATCTACTTTAGTCAATGGACATGTCGAGTTGAATGATAATCCACCACCCTTTTTTATCTTGAAATATATGTTTGGCTTTTGCTTGTTCAATCTTATGCCCACAGACTCTAATTCTCTTTCTAATAATTGCCTCTGTACATCTTGCTTCGTTGCATCCAACATCATCAATACAAGATCCGCCGTTCTTGCAACAGCTATCACTTGTCTTCCTCTTCCTTTTCCCTAATATAGACAAACCAAATTAGACAAATTTGAAAGTTTTCAGTTTATTTTAGCGCATTACTTTTCTCAATACATACTTGAGCAGCTCCTTCAATGATTCCAGGCAAATCAAGAAGTTGTATGTTTGCTCCTTTGTACTCGATAACACCAGGGATACAAGTCAGGGTGGTAAATTCATAGGAAGCGGCTTCTGATTCTGTATGAGTTAGCGTGCTCAATAAAGTGGATTTTCCAACTGATGGAAAACCGATGAGAGCTACTCTGGCATCACCGGACTTGAGAACATCAAAACCTTCACCTTTTTCCGATTTTTTTGAGGGTTCTAACAACTGCGATCGGTATTTTGCTAATTTTGCTTTCAACAATCCCAGATGGTATTCCGTTGCTGTAATAAAATGAAAAAGGGCAATTTCGTAACTAAGTAAATATTGAATTGAGATTCCACGAAACAACAGCAGCGCTGTCATTAATTTGGAAAAAAAACTGAGAAAATGTCTATTTTACAAAAATATGCACGTTTCGGCATGATAGTCGAAATATATAACCTCAAAAATAAAATTTAACACACCCTTGTTTTTTTGAGTTCTTGCAATTTCCTTCTCGATTTCCGAGATTTTCTCGAGTATTCCCATGGCGTAGATATTATTTAAATCAACGGTTCAGTAAAAAGGATTGCATGGATAAAATAGTTTACGTACTAAGAGACCGTTAAAACGCGTGTAAAATATACATATATGTCATTAGACCGACTATATATATTATTGCTAAATACTCTGTTGAAGTTGAACGCGAAATATTGGAAATTTCCCCGAATATTCCCTTTTCTCATACAGCTAGGTACTGAAAGACCCTAGAAAAAACTTCAGTGCGATTTTGTCGTCGTCGATAAGGGTGACCAATCGTTTTCTTTCGCTAAAAATCCGCTACATATGTATCATTAGACTGACAAATATATATTATTGCTATAAATACTCTGTTGAAGTTGAACGTGGATATCGGAAAATTTCCTCGAATTTCCCTCTTTCACAGCGAGATATTGAAAGACCCTAGAAAAAAAATTGTCAAGGACAACTTCAGTGTGATTATTTGTCGATAAGGGTGACCAATCGTTTTCTTTCGCTACAAATTCACTTCCTGGAATTTCAAACAAAAACGATACGAAGTTTCGCTGCTCGGCGGGAAAGCGACTAAATAACGGTGTTTCCTGTATGTTTGAGAGTTTCAACGTTGATTTCGAGATATAAGAGGATAAGAGAATATTAGAGGAAGTAGTCGAAAACAAATATTTCAACGTTGTTTAGTTGTATACGTTTGATTCAGAGTAAAAACGAAAAATTCTGATACTTGTCGTAGCCGCCAAAATGTATAACAATTCTGTTTTGATGTAGTTTTTCTCGGATTCGTTGAAGTACGTAGTTAACCTATCATTTTCGCGGGACAAAAGATTTTTTGATAGTGCGCGCGGACTGTTCGAGTTTTCGATCCGCTTTTTACACAATTCTTCAAATTCCATGAACTGGAGGGTGAATTGTGATATAAAAAGAAAATGGAAAATCACAAAGGAGGCAAAAAGAAACGGAAACATGCGGAAGACGCGTCAGAATCACCGACTAAAAGAGTCTTGGCAGTGTTAGCAAATTCCACTGTACATCCCCCAGTAAGTTTTTGTTGTTTTTTGCCGAAACCTAGTTTCGCTCTTGAAATTCCTACTTTCTATTGTGATTGGAACAATTTTTTTCGTCATTTTTCAGTGCACAGCGGGTAAAATTCATCGGATTTTTGTTAGAAATTTCATGTGCCACGAAGCCTTGGAAATTATTTTGAATCCTAATGTCAATTTTATCATCGGTCAAAATGGTAGTGGCAAAAGCGCTCTCCTGACTGCCTTAACTGTTGGTCTTGGCACAAGAGCCAATGCCACTAAAAGGGGACGTTCTGTAAAAGGTAATTTTTATTGTTAAATTTTTTTGGAAAGGAATTTGAATTATTTCAAATGTTTTTTAAACATCTAACTTAGATTAGTGTAGTAATTCATGTGACAGCAAAATTTCTTTGCCTTGATCAATAAATCCTTTAAATGAAAAATTTTTTATTCAATTTCTTTTCACCTTGCAGCATATTTCTAGTTGGAGAAACTTGACATTTTTTTGTGATCATGGTTTTAGTGAGTCAAATGTCTTCCAAATTCCTTTCAAAGTTGCAGTGATCTAAAGATATTCTGTCTTAACTACATGCACATGAAAAATTTATAATATTTTAGATTTAATAAAAGGCGGAAAGAGCAAAGCGACAATAGAAATAAACATAGTCAACGAGGGGCCTTTCAGCTACAAGCCTGAACAATATGGAAAGATGATAACAGTTGTACGTCACATTGGCAATACTTCGGACTACAAATTGAAAAGCATTGATGGTACGTAGTAGTTGTGTTTGTACATGAAAAAATCTACAGAATATAAATTCTGGATCTCTTTGACGGTCTTTCTTCAGCATAAATAAATGGAACACACGGTAGATCATTCAACTTTGGTTTTTCATGCGAAGAGCGACTTTTGCTGAAGAAAATATTGGACTAGTTTCGAACTTCGTTGTAGGGCTAATGCTTGGAGAAATAGATTCCATGATTAACTATTATTCGAATTTGATTTTTGACTGCCCACAGGAAAAGTAATATCGACGCGAAAAGAGGAACTCGAGAAAATAATATCACAAATGAATATTCAAGTTGACAATCCAATATCAGTATTAAACCAGGACATTTCACGAGAATTCTTGACATCAACGAATCCTAGCCAGATGTATAAATTTTTCATGAAAGCAACTCAGATGGACATAATTGGAGAAAATTATCAAACGGCGCAAATATTGAGCGAAGAGGCCCGATCCCATTTGCACGAGGTCGAAATGTATCTTGCTGAATCTATGCAGGAAGTTCAGGACCTTGAAAAGAGTTTGAAAATTCTGGAGTCGATAGAATCGGAAAAGCAAAAACTTGAAACTCATCAGCTGGAGCTTCATTGGGCAAAGGTTCGTTAGCATTTTCCATTTTTCTCCGTCATCTCCCAATCAGTGTTCATTGTCAATTCTGTTTTAGGCAATTGCGGAGGAAAAGCAATTGGCCAAGGTTCAAAAATTGCTCGATGTTCAAACTCAGAAATTAGCCGAATACGAAAGTGCGGAGAACAACCGCCAATCAAACGAGGAAAAATTAACTGCTTTAATCGAGTAAATGTCAAATTACTTAAACTTCAAAGTACTCTCTTCAAAAGTTATTAACACTGAAATTTCATTGTTTCAGAGAGCGACGCATCAAACTTGCCGAAGTGGAGAAAGAAATGGCCGATAGTGCTGCTACATTCCAAACGATGAAAGAAGCCTACATGGCCAAAAAAGAGGATGTTACGAAAAAAATGCACGAGTGGGAAATGAGCAAAAAGGCTGTAACAAGACTTCAAAACGATATAGCTTCGATAGACCAAGAAATAAAAAGACTTGAAAGGTAGAAAATTTCTTGAAATGTATACAAAAGCTTTATGGCTGTGATTATTACATTTTCATTTGGATGTTTACACATTAGTCGAAAAAAGTATATTTTCGAAATTTGATTCATTGGTCTTTATCGCTTAAAAAATTGGAAATTTTTCAGTGCGGAAGATAAAAGTGCCGAACATGCGCGTTTAAAAGTAGAAGAGGAGAAACAGAAAAAAGATCTCGATGAGGTCGATGCGATGTTACGCACTAAACAAAACGATGTGACGCATTTGCACGCGGAACAACGGCGGCTTGAACATGAACACGATTTGGCAAAGACCGAATTACAGCGACGCGAAGAAATCGTTCGTGAGTTCCAATTTCTTCTCAATCTACAACTAAATCTGTTGCGATTCTAAAATATCATCATAAATGTCGTTGAATTTTCTCCTTCATTCTATTTTCTGAGATAAATTTTATAAATTTTACTATTTCCGGCTGAAATTGCGATTATGTGTCGTAACACGAACTTATAATTTTTTTTAAAAGGTAAATCGAAGCACGAACTGTCAATGTTGAGGCAACAATCGAATGACCCAACTTCGACTTTTGATGCAAATATCCCGCGTTTGTTGAAACGTATCGACGAAGAGCACAAGCGTGGTCGTTTCCATAAGAAACCGATCGGGCCGTTGGGCTCGTATGTGAAAATGAAGGATTCGACGTGGACGGCAGCGGTCGAATATTATTTGGGAGCAGGACTCCTCGGAGCGTTTGCTGTTGACAATGCTCAGGATGCAAATATTCTTCGTGCAATTATGCAAGAAACGTACGGCGGGCAGCGCATGCCAACCATTATCGCCAGTAAATTTTTGCCTAAGGTAAAAAAAAATTTTTAAGTTCCTGAAAATTCTATGATAAATTTGCGTTTTTCGATGATAAACTCAGTTCATTGGGAGAATAATATTGAACTATTTGTTTGCGAAATTCGACAGGTTCACGACGTCAGTCGCGGCGGTACCCATCCGGAAAATCACATGAACTTTCTTGATGTTTTGGAAATCGCCGAGCCGGTAGTGACCAATTGTCTGATAGATCAGAAAGGACTTGAATGCATAATGCTCATTCCGACGAGTGAGGAAGCCAGTAGAATAATGTGCGATCGTCGTTTCGTACCGGCGAATTGCAAACGTGCTCTTACTAAACGCGGTGACGAGTTTTTTCCGGATCCCCGGTATAAGAGTTACGGTGGTAGAGTTGGTAGGCCAAAGTTCCTCCAAGTCTCAACGTCTGATGCAATTCGGTGAGAGTTTGATCGATCTGAACAGTTTATCAGCAATGTTTTCGACCCATTTTGGCAATAATAAACAACTTTCGTGACATTTATTTGCAGGGCTGAGACACAACAACTCGAAGAAGCTGAGCAAGCGGCTGCAGTTGCTTTGGAAGCCCAGAGACTTACTCGGGACAAACTTCAGCGCACGCTAACTGAATTCCGCGAGGTTTCTCAGAAAGTTTTAAAACTTCGATCCATGCGCGCAGCAGCACTAGCGAGATTGGCTAGTATCGCTGAAGAATTAAAGGACCAAAAATCTGAAGACACTGATGTATATGTGAGTTTCCCTACTCAAGATAATTCGATCAAATCATCAACTAGTAGAAGAATGTCCCGTTAAATTCTTTTCGTTGCCTTTTTCATGTTCATGTTTTAATACGCAGATGACGGAAAAAAAAGTGTTGGAAAAAAAGATTGAAGAAGAGAGAGAAAAGGAAAAACGTTTAAGCGTTGAATACGAAGAAATGAAAACGAAGTTCAAAGAGTCCGAGGACATTAAAACTTATCGAGAACGTACTCAATCACTACAAGATGAAGTGAACAAAATACGGGTGAGTGAATTGACATTAATTGTGGACTTTGCTCTTTTACACAAATTCTACCCTCCCCCTTGGTATGTTGACGAATTTTTCAAATGTTTTTCCTTTTACCAGAGTGATATACAAAGACTGACCAATGAGAAAGACATATTGAATTCAAATTTTGAGCGGGCGAATAGAGAAGCCGAGCATGTTCAAATGGCAATACAAAAATTAACAGCGGAGTACGACACGCAGAAACGCGTGATGGAGAAATTCGTCGCTGAAGCGGAAAGCCATTGTCCGCGTATGGAAACAGACAGGTGGGTAATCGACCAAATTCGTTTTTCGACCAAATCCACAGTGACGAGAAAATTTATATGAATTAATGGGCTTTAAGGAGTGTCGAAGAGATAGTCAAAATGGCGAATCGACTAAAAGGAAAGATAAGCGCAATCGAAAATAAAATTGGATCGAAGGAAGAGCTGCTGTTGGAGTTGACACAAAAAAAAGAGAAGTACCAGGGAATTGAATCGCGCCTGGAGTGTGTTCAAGGTTGCAACAACGTAAGTCCCGTTTTCCTAATTTTCAAATATCTCGAAATAATCTTCAGACAAAACTTTAATTTCGTTGTTTGAATTAAAATATTCGAAATTCATTGTAGCGCCAACTGAAACGATTGGAGCAAAGACATAAGATGTATCACGAAGTGAAAAAAAAAATCGGCGAAAAAGTACAAGCGACGTTTGTCAATATCCTGAAACTGCGTCAATACAAGGTACGAAAATAATGATCCTTGAAAATGTCTCTCCCAGTATCTTTCAAAGGGTTGAAAAAATACAGCAAATGTTCCTTTATCTTTTCCAAGGGATCCGTTAAGATCAGCCATTCCGCCAAGACCCTTGAATTGGATGTTTCTCTGCAAGCGAATGGAAAAAAAAATATCAGCGATGTTCGTTCTTTGTCCGGCGGTGAACGTTCTTACTCGACAGTTGCCTTCATTCTTGCTCTCTGGGACTGCACGTCTTTGCCCTTCTACTTCCTCGATGAATTTGATGTTTTTATGGCAAGTTTCCATATATTTTTACTCTCAATTAAGCCAACAGCTGTTCAATAAAGCGTACAGAAATGTTCCCTCGCAATTTTTCGTACATGGTAACTTATTTATTAAATTCAATCAAACTGTTTTTGCTCTTTTTTCAATTGCTGTTTTTTTTTGTGTGATTCAGGATAAAGTAAACCGACGAATTATTTTGGACATACTACTCGATTATACTCGCTCGCATCCTCAGAGCCAGTTCACTTTGTTGACACCTTTGGATACTTCGATCGTTCAGGTGGATGATTACGTTACAATTCACAAGTGAGTTCACCAACGAAACGTTCATTTGTTTTCTTTTGACTTTGAAATTTGGTGGAAAAACATCGTCAAATTGGCAAATTTTGTTTTGTCAGGTGTAAAAATATGCTTTTATTTTTGACAGATTGTCGCCACCGGAACGACACGCAGGAGGACATTAGAAAATTTTATCGTCAAACGAACCAGTGATGCAACTACGAATTTATTTTTGTTTTGCAGAAAAAGTGCAAAGTAAGATAAATAAGTAAAAGTAAGCTCGTAGGAAAAAAAATCCTCGAACGAGGCACGTGTTAATCGTCACGAGTACAAAGAATATTTTTAAGAAACGATTCTAAAGCTAAGTCGAAGTTGAAGTATAATTATAATAAAAAGAGAAGAAAGTAATATCATCAGATTATTACGTTAAGCTAATGTTTGTAAGAGCGATTCTAAGCAAAGTCCAAGTTTTTGAATGAACAAATAAGCGAAGAAAGTGATAGATTTTTTTAAGGCTACGACTTGGCGCAACATCCTTTAAGGGAGAGGGTAGTTTCATTTTTGTTTTTCTTATCGCCAGGATGCTCGTAGTTATCTGTGCTGTTTGTACATCGTCGTTTAGTTTTGTTTTGTAATAAATTAATATTGTCATTCACTTGTACGTTACCATTACACGTTTTTCAAAACTTTGTCACTAAATCCCAACGATCGAAGGACCGAGGGGAGAAGACGAAAAAAAAATGCAAAGCTGAGAACCTTCGGTCTGCGAGAGTTTCGGACCCGTCGATGGTCCGAAAGTAGATCAAGGTCTGGGAGTATTGCGGATGTCGAGTTTCCGAGGCGAAAAAAGAGCGGCGTTGCTCCTTTTTTTCTTCCATGGCCGAGAGCTACACACCCCGTATTACGTGAGGCGTGGTCATTTTATTTGGTAACTATATGTAGCGCGATTCGCACGTTCGAGAACTCCTTCGCGCGCGGAGAAAGTATTTCGTCATTCTTAATATACATGTATTTCGATTCTTAACGATAAATATTGTAACGCTCACTCGAGGACCCAGTTGCGTATCGAAAAGAGGGCAATGCTAATTTTTCGTCCATACAGCTCTCGATCCAGGACAATCCAGCAGGCTTCGTAATCTCGATCGTCTTTTTAGCTGACTCTCCTACATTTTCTACGCATTTTCTCTTCTTATTCTCCTATGGGAATGACTGGACAACATTGCGTGGCCGAGAAATGTTCTACAGGATTCAAGGGGATCGGTAACTTCGTACGAGTTTTCCCATCCTTTGACTAATTTTCCGCGCACAAGGACCAATCGGCAGGAGACGTGAACGAAAGAAAAGGTTTTCCCATATTTTTTTTACAGAACTTTCATTTTTCAACGTCCACTAACGAAAATTCGAGCTCATACGAATCGTGAATTCATCATACACGAACATCCTGATCTTCGCATTCGTGTGTGAGGAAAACCGCACACTTATCTCAGATTCTTGATCATTCAAAGTTGCGGGGATATAAAAGAGGGTAGAAAAAGTCGTGATAGTAATTGCTAATAATGGCGTTTTATTGATATAAATATTGGTGAATTTGTTCTAGTGATGGTAGTAGGTGGCAGGTGCGGCGGCATAAGCGACGGGAGCAGGATGAGCGATGGGTGCAGCGGCGTATGCAACGGGAGCAGCGTGAGCGATGGGTGCAGCAGCGTATGCAACGGGAGCAGCGTGAGCGATGGGTGTAGCGGCGTATGCAACGGGCGCAGGGTGATGGGCGATCGGTGCAGCGGCGTACGCGAGTGGTGCAGCATGAACGGCCTTGACGGCGAGCGGTGCAGCGGCAACGGCCTTGACGGCTACCTGGGCTGGCTCTTTGTGCACGACGGCGTTGAATCCGTTGACGGGATCGGCGGTGTAATCGACGATGCGACGGGAGCCGTCGGCTTCGACGAGGCTGTAGCTTCCCTGGACAACGTCACCGTCCCGGCTCTCGTGTTGGCTCTTTACGTCACCGGTCAACGAATCCTGCACGTCGTAACCGTAGTTGTACTGAGGATGAGCATCGTAATCGGCGTCGACGGTTTTCGCTACGACCGCTTTGGCCACAGGCGCTGCGTAGGCCAGTGGTGCTGCTGCGTAAGCCGCTGGTCCGGCTGGTATGAAACCTGCGTTCGCCGCAGCCACCAATGCGAACAAAGTCACCAACTGCAATCATTTTTTGTTTTGTTTTATTATCAGGTGAGATGCGTTTCTCTGATAAATTCAACATGCCAAGAAACATGAGAGACAAAATGAAAAAATAGTATTTGTGGGTGCAACAAGGTTTTTATAGTCAAGTGGAAAAGTCAAGAGTATATGTATTGAGAGTTCAATCGAGAAATGCAGAATTACACTCGGAGTTAAAAAAAATAGAATGGAGAAGAAAATGCAAAAATTCGAAGGTCGAAATGAAGAACAATGAATATAAACTGAGGCAGAGATAGAATTTGTATCGCGAAATCCCCACGCCCAGTGGTTTATTGAATATCAATAATTTTGTTTTGTTCTAACGCTAAATTCTGTGAAGAAATGTTGGTGTGATCGTACCTTGAATGCCATTGTCGTTTTTTTATTCGACGTTTGATCTTTGTGAGTCTAGAGCGAGTGATGTCTTTCGGTCTCGTAATTTCGGCTTATATACCACGGTCTTGGTATCTCAGCGGGCCTACCCCCATGGAGAGAGCGAGAAGTTGAGATACGTACTGACGTAACCAGGACAATCGACCATCACCCGTTTCGCTGTGGCGTGCTGGTCAAGCCAGGCTAAATTTTGGCACACGAGAGTCGAGGGTTATTCGCGAAATTGGGCAAGGAATCGGTAGAGACCACACCCAAAACGTTCGCCGGTCCCCGCTGGCTGAGGGCCCACTCCCGTTCTCACATTTATTTTTTCATCGTTCCTTTTTTCTTCACCGGTCCCGTGGACCAATCTCTCACGAATGGGCCGTGTCCTTGCCACGAGGTTTACCGAATTTCTTTTTTTTTCACTCTCTTCTCAATTAATTAACCTGTCTAATTAAACATCGAGGGGAAAATTTATAGTTTGGAAACTTGAGAATAATCGAATTTAAAATTGTACTATGAAACGCGATTTGCAATTTGTTTTTAATTGCTGAAAATCCTCAGCGATATTCACAGTCTATGACAGAAGTAGTTCGTCCCTCCGTCCAATTATTAGCTGTTCAGATTCTTCGAGTATATCATTATTGTTTTTTTTTTCTGAAGAATATTTTGTATTGGAGCAAGTGCACAGAAGTTTTGTACGAGGAAGAAGTTTGTTACAGTTTTCACGAATTCCAAGCAGACAGCGCAGATCGTTCGTTCGATTCTGGATTCCGATAGTGTGTGAGAACTGCGGTACGTACGCGCACGTATCTTGTATAACTTACACCCGGATTTCCATAGATCGGTAAGCTGCGTTTTCGTCGAAATAAAAGAACGGAGAATAAAAAAAGGACGAAAAAAGTGAAGCGAAGAATCGCTTCGATCGGATCGTTCTCTCGTCACTGTCCAGTCAAGCCGTGACTCGCGACACATTTCTCCTGATAAATATTCAATCAGGTTCGATGGTGCTTCTGGGGATTGTACTCAGTTGCGTTGTGCGAGGGAAACGAAGTGGAAGTGTATCAAATGCATTGTTATTATTATTATTATTATTATTATTCGAAGTCTCCACATTCTCTTTTCTTTGATTTTGCTCTAATATCGTGTTTTTATTTTTGCAGTGGGATTCGTGAGAATTTTGATGAAAGGAAGGGATGTTCGAACGTTGTCTTAGAAATTCGATAGAAGATATGGATCAGCGAGGATATCGCTCGGGTCGAGGCAACCGGACCCGGACTTGGGTTACGGGCTCGTATTTGCACGGCTCAGGGTCATCGAGAATTCTGAGACGCAAGGCTACCCTCGGGCGAACACCATCTGGTTCGAGTTTAATTGTCGCGAGCGTCCGCGATGAAGAAAAGCTTTCACGTATCGCACGAGCAGAATTAATGAGATCTTCGTTACGAAAAGAGAAAAAATGAATGTGTATATGTAGAAAGAAACGTCAGCGTAACGCGACGCGTTTATAAAAAGGATCAACGCCCCAATTAACTCGAATTTTTTTATCACTTACGTTCACAGCTATTCCCATTTTTAGCTCTGCCTCGCAGGACTCTAAGTGTGGGACGAATCTAGATTGAAAGACGAAGAAAAAAAAACACGAAAGAAAACAACGATCGCAGACGTCGAAAGTTGAATTTCGGGTGCGGGGGCCGTTATAACGTTGTCGAATATACAAACTGAATTATTTCGAAGGCGAGTGTGCGGTCCAATGAGCTCCCTCCCAGAAGATAGGGACTCGAAGCCTCTCCTCGTATCTGCTACACATGAAAGTGTGTGCTCCACTTTTTTTATCTTTTCTTTCTCCTTTTGATTTACCAGAGATAAGAATATCGCGTCAGCAATCGAGGAGACAAGAAATTGCGTGGGATTCAATTGAAGAATTTCAAGCGATTGACATCGATGATGGACAATTACGTTTCAGACTTGACAGCTGGGCTCTATTGTTGGAACTGAACTTACGTTCCTCCTGGTTGAAGTAAAAATTGCTTTTTTTTCCAAACTTCGACTGCAGCGGACAAAAATATGTCGAGAATGTTTTAAATCAATAATTCGAAAAGCCTAAAACTTTCTCGTGTCTCGAGGCTAAAGATAAATTCCAACTGGGTATGCTATTTACTTTTTTTGTTTGCCAAAACTCTATTTTTTTGAGATCGCACATCTGTCACACGACGAGAAATGTGTTCAAAAGAAAATCTCATCTTCAAATTTTCATTCTTTCATAAAATGTGTTCTGTAAAGATGTTTCCCATGAAAGCGACAACGACGAATAATCGAATTTTGCTTATTCGTAAAATAAAATCATGCCAATTCGTAGACAGCAATTGATAATTTTCGACTGAAAAATATTGCTGCAATTGAAAAGAGGTTTCGTCCACTTGTGTGGTAGCGTGATTACCGAACGTAGGGCTTTAATACGCTGATAAATACGAAGAATATTTCGTTATATAAATAGTCTTTGATTCGTAAAATATGGAAAATTATATTTTTGTGTTAAAAATTGTTGTCCGTCGTCGATGTATTTCCCGCATAAATTCACTGATATTTGGTTTCTTTCAGTGGGACAATCCTTTAATACTCTTAAACCGATGTAATTGAAAATGAGGTGCGAATTATCGCGATGCGGGAGCGTTGTTCCTCGGAGAGATTCATGAATCCAATGGAGTGTTAAATTCCGTGGTTAATGGAAGCGAAGGAAATAAATACTGTGATCTGCTTCGACCCTGGGACGACGAAGAGGACGACGACGACGACAACGCCAACGACAAAAGTGTGCGTGTCCTTCTGCCTTTATTCCCGAGTAACGAAAAAAACGTTACGGTAGGCAAAAGAATCGAATTTACGGGAGACTCGCTCGTTCCTTCACGAAGAAAGAGGGGACCACACATCCGGCCAAGTTCAAGAACCAATTTCCGCCGATGAACGTTGAAAGTCCCAAGTATACGTGTATCCGCGTCTCTCTCTCTCTCTCTCTCGATTCGGATTCTCCCGAAGAGCAAACAACCGTCCGAGGGAAGGGGATTCTTCTCCCCGTATCGCTTTTGGGGTATATAAGCTACGCGCTTGATCAACGAAACACATCACCGAGCTACCACTCGATCCAACCAAATCCACTTCAGTCATGGCATTCAAGGTTGGTTCAGAAAATCAGCACATTAGCATCTAATTCATCCGCATAGTAATTAGATAGAAAACATAAAAACTCAAAAAATCAATTTTTTCATTGAGCTTCCCTGAAATTATTTTTTTAATTGTAAACTTACAATGTTCGATCACACGCTCAACTGGATCCAGGATTCAATCGATAGGTTTAAAAATTCTCTAAAATTTGTCTTCGCCCTTCCATTTTGTTGCTTTCCCAACAAATACAATCGTACCCAAAACTCGACATGCATTGATTCCCCGAATTTCCATTGCAGTTCGTAGCCCTTTTCGCCCTCGTGGCAGCAGCCAACGCCGGATTCATCCCAGCGGCGCCAGTTGCGTACGCAGCAGCCCCGATAGCGAAGGCGGTCCTGACGAAGACGGTGGACGCCGATTACGATCCCCATCCCCAGTACAACTACGCTTACGACGTGCAGGATTCGTTGACCGGTGATTTCAAGAGCCAGCAGGAGAGCCGAGACGGTGACGTTGTCCAGGGAAGCTACTCGCTCCTCGAGTCCGACGGAACCCGGCGCATCGTCGACTACACCGCCGACCCGGTCAACGGATTCAACGCCGTTGTCCGCAAAGAGCCCGCTCAAGTTGCCGTCAAAGCCGTAGCAGCTGCACCGCTCGCCGTCAAAGCCGTCGCCGCTGCTCCCCTCGCCGTCAAAGCCGTCCACGCCGCCCCTCTCGCATACGCTGCACCAGTTGCTCACGCCGCACCTCTCGCCTACGCCGCACCAGTTGCTCACGCCGCTCCTCTCGCCTACGCCGCACCAGTTGCTCACGCCGCACCTCTCGCCTACGCCGCACCAGTTGCACACGCAACTTACGCCGCTCCCGCAATCGCCAAGTACGCTGCCCCCGTCGCGTACGCCGCTGCACCAGCCTACGCTAAATTGGCAGCTCCGGCTGCATACGCCGCCGCACCGGCCTTCGCCAAGCTCGCTGCTCCCGTCGCGTACGCTGCCCCAGCTGCCTACGCTGCTGCCCCAGCTTACTATCACTAAATTCAACCACAACCAAGACTGATACTCCGCCATGTCTATAATATTTATTACACCATCAAAACTTCCACAAATTTTCGATAATTATCAATAAAAATCGCTTCAAACTTGACTACTTTTGAGTCTTCTCTCAAAGGACTCCGATCCCCATTTCTTGGGCTTCCTCTTCGGCATAATTTTGAGTTTTTAAACGAAAAGTCATTCGAAGATTCACTACTCGCGGGGCTCACGTATTCGCACAGTTTGCGATTCTGTATCGATTCGAACGGATTTTCATAACGGAAAACATAAACTAGGGAATCAGACGGAGAGATGCCGATGAGACGAGAAGATGCAAAGTTCAGAGGATCGAAGACGATGAAATTACTATTATTTATGATTGCGCGATCGAGCGAAATTAATTCAAACTTATTTCAACGGTGCTTGCTGTTTGCAGTGCTCACCGATTCTCATTAACTTTTTGAATTATTTTTCTCGTTCTTAATAGTGCTGAATCTATTGGCTAACGAAAATGGTTGGAAAGATTGAACTCGATCATGATTTTTTTCGTTGTAAAATAACAAAAATTCGAAGCCCCCGAGCGAAAATTTATGACAAAAGCAACAAAGTAATAACGAAAGTGCCCGAAAGCAGCGACTGCGAGTTGAACGTCAGAATTTATGTAATTTTTTCAATTTAAAGAGGCCCCCCGAACGTGACGTCACTAATATCAGCTTTTGGATTTTCGGGCTCCACGCTGCACTGTACAAGTACACGGTTAAACGGTCGAAAACTTATAAAAAAAAGGGGAAAGCTTTACGAGCTCGGGTAATTGGCGTCCGGGCGAATTCCCCCTGAATTTTTCTTCACGAGCTCTCCCCGGCAGATTCGGAAACACTATAAATAACGTGAGGTAACGATTCCGTCTGTTGATCTCTCGTTAAAATACTCTTATGCCGATAATTCCCAACGCGAAGGAGTTACGAGCTCCGTTTACCTGCTCAAAATACTCGGAGCGTTTCAATAATCGAGGATCTTAAACGCCAAAGAAAAACTCGATTAAAGAAGCAATTTGTAACGATCAAACTTCGATGACGTTCGATGGAAATCGTGGGCTCGAGATGAATTTTCATTGAGATACGAGAAGAAACTGCCCGCGATTTCTCACAATTTTTATTTTATCATTGCAATCGAGTCGTATGTTGAAAAAATGAAGGATTTGCGAATAATCGTGAGATCGAAAGGAGCGATCGATTCGTCACACCGTGTCACCGCCCTGCAGGCGATGAAGAGCGAGCGGTTTCGTGCGCCTCCTCAACTTTGTCCTCGTTTAATTTCTTCCTCCTTCGAGCTCTTCGTTCATTTAACATTTTTTTCTGTATTCTTGCCCCGAAGATGAGTGCGATAATGCGGTAATTGAGGGCCAATTTAAAAGAGCTTGACTCGACGAAATGCACCTGGACAGAAAGGGGCAAAAAAGCCAGAAAAAGCATCGTAAACGCGTTACGGTTTAACTATATTTATTGTTTTGTGAATGAAGAACATACACGCGCGCAATAATGATCGCTATTTTGGGCAAGTGGCAAACGTCCAGCGTCCCACTTTCGTTAACCCTTTCCAATCCTCGCTCGTTTTCTTTATTTCTTTTTTATTTTCTCTCGACTTATTCTTCATCCGAACTTTTGCCTCTTTTGCATACGTCAACCCGGTTCTGGCTCAACGTCCCTGACCGTAAGGGGAAAGGGAGATAAACGAAAAAAGATATGACCGAATCTCAGCCAATGATCGGGAGCGGCTCGCGTCGATAGTTGCTCCGTTCCAGTAGTTTTTGCTCACCTGCTCACCATTCATTTATTATCGACGAAAAATATTAACGAAAGAGTAAAAAGCAAATATTTCGAACGAAAGCTAAGAAAACCTGTCAATTGGATCGAATCGTTTGATCAATGATCAATCTGCGTCGCGATTAGCTGCGAAGAGAAGTCATTTAATCTGTTTAGAAGATTTTATAAAGAAACTTGTTATTTGATCAATTCATTCTATTTATTTAGTATTAATATTATCGATTGGATTTGACGAATGGAAATATTCAATCAGTTTATCTAATATCGATATTTTGTGTTATCATTACGTCTTCGCTCTTAAAATTGTACTTGAGTTGTCAAAGAACAAGAAGATTTCTTAACGTAACGAAATTTACCTCTGATCAAAAGAACGAGTGATGGGGATTAATTAATCGATTACATTTTTTCCTTCACTTGAATTACAGCTAATCAAGAAATCGAGACTCGCACGAGTCTCGTGAAAATTCTCTTCTCGTGTGAGAATTCTCGTCTTGCTCCGAATGAATCAAATTTCTATTGCCTTTCAGAAATCATACATTTTCTTGAATCGAGAGGGGTTCATTTTGATCGGAACTTCAAATTTGGATCGATTGTATTTCGAGTTGAAATTCGAAGCTCTCTGTCCATCAATCGGTCCCATGAGAAAGAGATCGGAATTTACAATTAACGATTGAATGAAAACGAAGAATTTTCGATCCCCTGCGCCGATGAAATTCCACAAGTTTTCGATCGTACGAGCCTTGATCGATGGTATTTCGAGTTGATTTCACCGAGTCAAATTTCACTCTGTAAAAAGTGAATGTGACATTTCTAATCCGCTCGTATGATCTTGGCCAGACGCGATTCGCGATCCGTTTGTTTGGCACGTGGGGCCTCCAGTTTCTACAAATTACGATTCGTCCCCAGCAGCGGACAGCTTAATCCAGAGATTATGTATAAATCGTTCAATCGAAAAGGAGTGCTTCGCATATTCGAGGTGCGAAGTTACGAAGGAACGCGGCCGATTCTTACAGCTCGGATCGTGATTCGCTTCGCTGCTGGTACAACCGTCCGTTAGATCCTGTGCTTCCATCAAATGATCGAACGATTAGAGAGTCGTGTGACATCAGTTGAGTGACGTTGACGCATGGGGACGCACGAACGTTTCGAAGCCCCCCCCCCCCCCTTCCCCATTTCTCCTGTGAGACTTTGTGTCGTGAATTCAGAGAGAGTTTCAATAGTTTCGTGACAAGCAAAACCGTCCTGGAGGAAAACTGTGAAAAAAAATGAAACGTATTGAAATGAAATGATTCTTTGTTCGAGGAAATTTTGACTTCTTGAATGAAATGAAAGTTTGATTGGAATAACAATTTTTTTTTTGAGTAAAGAAGCAAATTGAACTGAAACTTTTTTACTGGTCGTTGAATAACAATTGTTTACAAGCAGACAAACTTCGCGTCATTCGTTTATTTTCACTGTCAGAGGGCGAAACGATAAAAATATAATATTCAATTCAGAGAACGATCTGTTTATCAAAAGAACAAGTTTCTTTATTTTATAAAATTTTTTAAAAGGAACGCGAAAAAGAAATTTTGGTAAATGGGTTTTTTGCGAATGGGTCCACACACGTTTGGAGCGTGCTTGGAGGGTGCATGAATCACTGATTGAATGGACCCACCTCGGGAGGTGCAACGCTAATTTTCGTCTTTCATTTAACAGAATATTCAGGTCAGCATGATTCGGAAGAAGTAACGAACTCACTGGGTCAAGTGACTCAACCGCGAGGGTCGAGCATCTCTGCAAAGAAATAATGAATCCTGCCCTGCGTTCGAGTACAATCGTATGTTTTGTTTTTTCATTTTCATTCTGTTTCTTAATATCTCAAGTAATTTGAGCGAGAAATGATTTTGGGTGCAATTGACGTGGCAGCTTTCCGGGGATTCGTTACGAGGCGAATCGTATGATCGTTACTTTATCGCAATCTTCCTCGTAATTGAAGCTGCGCGGCGGAAACTTTCAGTCTCACGTTTCAGACCAAGGGCACCCACAGAATTCTTCACCAATTCGATTCTCTTTTTACCCTGTTTACTCACTCTCTTCTTTTCGCTTCTTCCACTCCCATAAACTTGAAGCAAAACGATCGCTAAAACACTCCTCATTTTGCCCTTCGATGTTAAGTCATGGGACTTTTGAAACTCACTCGAGAGTTCCTGCTCCGCAGGCGACGTGCCGAGACGAAAGGTTTTCTTATGCTCGTAGACAGCCTCGAATTAACACGTCAGATTGTCCGTTCTTCAAGATCGCGAGCTTTATCTCAAGCAGGTCGTTGTTTCCCGTCGCGTCTTTAATTCTTCAAAATTTTTTCATTTTTCCTCCGCCTTATCCGAAGGCCCCGGTCGATCGTTTGCCGCGGTGGGCACGTCAATCTCCATTAAAACTTTCCTTCCCGACGATTTCCCCCTTCGAATAAACTCATTTCGATCGAGAACATTGTCGTTTTATCGCGAGCAGTTTCGAGTCCGCGAGACTTCGGACGACTGCGGGAGCGTCCGGGAAAAGATGGAAGAAAACGATCGGCGTGCCCGGTGAATCGAGATGCGGCGTCGAATTTCGAGAAATTCAAAAACACCGAAGAATTTTCGATTACGAATATTCGAGGGCCCGGGGCCATGCGAATATCTGCGTAAGGCCGCGCGAGCGTCGTTATCGTTATGTAAGCAATGGCAAACGCCTCCGCCGTGATTGCCGGTCCGCAACGTGACATTGGGCGCGGTTTTTGTGGTCCAGCTCGTACAAACAAGATTGCCGAAGAGAGGAGAAGCGATGGGGAGCGCAGAGGAGAGTAACAGCGAGAGATGTTTATAATGGTGTGGTCAAACACGATCAACAGCCCCGTTTGCGGCGGGATTTTTATTCGGGTGAAAGTGAGGGAACGACGTTCGTCTTCGGCGCTGTCTTTGCCGCGTGAGATTCGCACGATGATTGAAATATGCTGAATCCCCTTGGACTCGGGGAAGAGAGAAGGGCGGCTCGGCAAGAGGAACAGAGCGAGCGAGCCAGGGAAGGAAAAGGAGCGCGAAGCCCTCGGAGTGAGTGCTTAAACGCGATATCGGATGTGCGTAGCCCTCTTTTGCTACGGTGCAAAGATTCAGCGAGAGGGGACAAGCCCGGTGGATCGCTGATGCTCGTTACGACACAGCCGTGCACACATTTGTGTGCTTCTCTCCACCTTCCCGGTGCACATTCGATCGGTATATTATTATACCAGAACCCTCCTGCATTTATACACACGCGCATACATTTACTTCGATCTTTGTACAACGCACGAAGGTGCACGAGTGCAGCGAAGTTTCGAGTATAAATAGTCGTTCCACCCTGTGTCCAGTCAGTATCAGACGCATCGTTGTACACGCAGCTACCTCACACATCATGGTTTTCAAGGTAGGAATTGTGGGATCGTGCACAGCCGGGATGTGCCAAGATTCGAGTTAGAGATAAACACGTGAGGTTGGGCAATCGATCGGTCGACGCGGTTGTCGATGAAGGGGAGCTTTCTCGCGATTTTTTTCTCGTTTTAGCAATTTTTTTAAACTCGTCGACACCGCGCTCCCTTTGAGAGCACACACTCGCGGGAACGGTGCAAATTTGCACTTGGGCCTTTCAAATCTTTTTATTTCCTGATGATCGAAAAAAATTGAAAAATATTGTTTTAGTATACAGAGAAGTGGGCGAATTGGAGAAAGGGATTTTGAAGTTGTAGACACTTGACATTTTCGTCGGTGCTTATTTGCACCAGTGTCGTGTCTACACGCAGAGAATTAAACGGTAATATTCAGCGTAGAATTAACTGTTAAATTCAACGTCGTATACTTGACTGCGGGGACACAAGCTAACGAAGAGTATCCGTTGCTGTAAGGCAATGTAAAATTTCAAAGATTTTGCGGAACTTGCAGTTTCATAACAGCAAATATTGCAGATAGGAGGTCAAAATTTACTGAATACTTCGCTGAAAGTTCTTACTCGGAACAATAAGTATTATTTAATTTCTAGGAAAACTCAATTTTTCTCTAATAATAATATCATGAATTGCAGCTCGTAACCGCGCAATCGTTTCTCACGATAATGTATCGAATTTAATTCGATTTTCGTCTGTATGTAAAAATCGCTGATTTTTTTAGTTCGTAACCCTCTTCGGCCTGGTGGCTGCGGCAAACGCCGGTTTCATCCCAGCGGGACCAGCGGCCTACGCAGCGGCTCCATTGGCCTACGCAGCCCCCGTGGCGAAAGCGGTCGTCGCGAAAACTATCGACGCCGATTACGATCCCCATCCTCAGTACAACTACGGTTACGACGTGCAGGATTCGTTGACCGGTGACGTAAAGAGCCAGCACGAGAGCCGGGACGGTGACGTTGTCCAGGGCAGCTACAGCCTCGTCGAGGCCGACGGCTCCCGGCGCATCGTCGACTACACCGCCGACGCGGTCAACGGATTCAACGCCGTTGTCCGCAAAGAGCCCGCTCAAGTCGCCGTCAAAGCCGTCGCCGCTGCACCCATCGCAGCTTACGCCGCACCAGCCATCGCCAAAATCCACGCTGCACCTGCACCCGTCGCCAAAATCGCCACGCCCATCGCTGCCTACGCGGCACCCGCCGCCTACGCTGCACCCGCTGCCTACGCTGCTCGTCCTCTCGCCGGCGCAGCTTACGCCGCTCCAGTCGCGTACGCCGCATCAGCTCCTTACGCCAAAATCGCCGGACCAATCTCCTACATCTCTCACGTGAGCTACTCCACCCCTCTCTTCTCCTATTCCCACTAAGCTCAAAAGCCCCCGACCCGCGTCATCAATAAACGCTCCGAACCGGCGGATGAAGACTGATCCGCGATTCCGTCGATTTTCTCCGACAAATAACCATAAAATCGGTTTTTCGCACTCAACACTCGCAGCAGTAGTTTCTCGACCGAAACCCTTCGAATTTCATGATTCGAGTTACTTTGGATCGCGAAAAGCTTCGTCGAAAAAACCGATCAAATTGCTTCACGATTTTGATCGAACGATAGATTTTTTTACCGATTTCAACAGTTTCTCTAATTCTGAACCTTCGAACCTGACCGACCGAGGAATCGCCTCTTCGTTCACCGATTCCACTAAGCCGAACACGAATAACCGTGAAAGAGAAGCGTTAGCCCGACGTCTGCACTGATACCTCCAGGTTCCCTCAATCAAACTAACCCTCCACGGATCACAACTCCCGGAATAACAATCTCAAGGAGCTCAGAAAGGGGGAAACAACCTTGTGACTCGTGGAGGGTTGAACAATAGTGAATAGTTCTTCGTCTAGATTAATTGTACATGGAAAAGCTGTTGCTATTATGCCGGCACGTAAACACTGTAAATTTTCAAAGCCCGCAGCATTTATTTTAACCTATTTCTTTAAGGCTCGACACCGCCAGTTATCGGCTAATCAATAATCGAGTGCGATTCAATAATTACACAATTTACGATTTAAAACTGAAAGTATTTTTGTCTTCTTCGTTTTTCCTTGTTTTCTCAGCCCTTGACGACGACCAAGAATCGTCGTGATTCAGCAGCGCTCGCGCGCTGCTTCTGAGATCGTTTTTCCCAAGCTCGATTGAGCCTCCCGAGAAAGTTCGAGCGATTTTTCCCATCCCGACATTGGAATCGGCGACTCTGCTCTCTTCTGTGAGTGTTTTTGCGCTTTTGGCTCGGCAGCAATGGTAGACTCGGACTTTCCTTACCGATTGTCTCGTGCCTCTTTGCCGGGCTCTCTATCGCGCGCGAGAGCCGAGGGTACGAGCCTCCGAAGGTCGGTAAGTTTCGCTTTCGTTCCAATGTCGCGGGCTCGAGCATACCGAAGAACCTCAGCATCGGGGTGGGAGAATTGGGTCGATCTGAAAGGAGAACACGGCGCTCGTACACGCCTCGTTACAGCACTGTGTGCCAGCGAATACTTTCCTCCTCGTTTCATCTCTAATGAGAGATCGAAATTCTTTGACTCTCTTTACAAACGAGACGATCGAATAATCTTAGGAGCTAAAATCGTGAGCGAAACTTTGCTCGGAGCAAAACTTTGGTATTGGCTTTAATCTCATTAATTTTAAGTTCACTGGAACGACGGATGAATCATTGAATTGGATGAGACACGATCGAAGATTCTTCGGTGAATTTCTAACTCTGCGGATTTTATTGTACTTTGGATGAGAACGAATAAAAACTGTGAAAATAACAAAAGTCCTTTCTTTTTTTACTTTCTTTCGATCATCAAGGTTGCTCATGCACGAAGCGATTTTCTTAAGAAAGTCCTGAAATTTAGACAGAGCTAAAATGGGCAGTCGACTGACGCGCATTTCAATTTAAGGGCTTCGTCTTATTGGTTATTTAAATAAATGTTTTTAAATATGAAGAAAAATGCACAAGGTTATAGGGACTATGCGTAAAAAATCATTCATTTTTTCATATAACGAATGAACGCTTCTTACGAAGTTTATGAAAAACGTACACGATAACTCACATTTGCTTATTTTGGGATTTTGTTTCTTCTTGGCTTGGCCCATTCCTTTTCATTCACTTCTTTCTTGATCCATTTCCTCTTGTTTTTTCCCTTCGCGCTCTCTAATGCGATTTTCAACATAAAAAACTATTATTTTCGCCAGGGATGAATGAAATTTCGGGTTCGGTCAGCCATGGATCCCCGTTTAATTGAGGGCTTGTAATTTCGATCGCCAAAAAATCAATTGGAAAAATGTATCTACAACTTTGAATAAATAACTCTGACATTAATTTAGAGTGATATCTTTAATTAGGAAGTAAAAATCGACCGAATTTAGACACACCCATAATTTACGATCCTTCGGGCACGATCTACTTCGTTGAATGGAACGCGAAGCCTCCGGCTGTCCCCGGTTCAGTGTGGACTCACTTTCTAGACGATATTTCTCTCTAATAATTTCTTCTCGTGTCAAATCTTGAGCAACGGAGAGCGATCGCCTCGATTTCGGGCACGGGAAAATGCAAATTAGAACCCACTCGAATTTCACATTCTTTGCTTTTTGGAACTCGGACAATTTTGCTCCGAATTTTCTCGTTGTCGATCCGCATGAGTTGAATGGTTTTTTTTCCAACTATTTTTATCGAAATGTTAATCGAAAGAAAATTCGAGGCCTCATCGAAGTTCGCGCGGAGGCAACGCTCCAGTCGTGATTTTCCAATTAATTCGACACATTTACGCTCGCGATTAATTTATTACTGAATTTTTATCAAGACATCTTTTTCCGAGGCTGATCCGAGCGCGAGGAAAAAAAAGGAAAGGACGACAATGGCAATGAAGTTGTGACGGAGTTCTTGAGGCTGGAGCACGCTCCGGCGGTGGAGAAAGGTCGTCTGGACCGTGAAATGCCTCGCGGCTACATTGCGAGAGAGAGAGAGAGAGACGAGAGTCTACAGGTGAATCTCCCCTTAATTGCTACTGCTTTGAAATCGAGACGCCGATGATTCCGCACTTTTTTTCCAGGATCATTCTATTCGTAGACGGAATTGAATTCTTCTGATGAATAATCGACCGATTTATTCAAAGTCGATCAAGTCAAAGGTGACGGAACGTGTAAAACAAAATTGTTATTTTATTCACACGGATACGCTCCTTTACAAAAAGTACAAAATCTCAACATTGTGTTTTCCTAACAAAGTCAATTTAAGACGTCGCTTCCAGGGCCCTGGTTTTCAGGCTTTTCTTCGGATTTCGTCACCTTTCCGGCGAAAATTTCGAGCCGAAGATCTTCGTTGTTTCAGGAACTATTAAGGGGTTTGCGTCCGGTTTTTTGTTCGCAGGAATCATCGCTGTTTCAGTGGTGATAGTAGGCGAGGGGGGAATAGTGAGCGACGGGTGCGGCGTGGACTGCTTTGACAGCGACCTGGGCAGGTTCCTTGCGAACGACGGCGTTGAATCCGTTGACGGGGTCGGCGGTGTAGTCGACGATGCGCCGGGAGCCGTCGGCCTCGACGAGGCTGTAACTTCCGTGGACGACGTCGCCGTCTCTCGTCTCTTGCTGGTTCTTGATGTCGCCGGTCAACGAATCGTGCACGTCGTAACCGTAACTGTACTGTGGATGAGGATCGTAATCAGCGTCGATTTGCTTGGCGACGACGGTTTTGGCCAGGGGTGCGTGGTAAACCAGGGGCGCCGGAGCTGCTGCTTGAAAAGCGATCCTCGCTGGTGCTGCGTTGTAGGTGCTGGTAGGAACGAATCCGGCACTCGCGAATGCGACACACGCCGCAAGAATTACGAACTAGAATGAACAAATTTTAGAATTGAAAAGGGAAAAACGATCAGAAACGACCTGAAAGCGTTGGTGACGCGTCAATATAACATAACGCCAAAATAACTCGAGACAAAATAACACACAACATAAATAACGTAGAACGAAAGTAACACGCAACAAATAAGAGAATACAAAAATAAAAATGAGCAATAACACGTAAGAAGTGTGTGGGGGAAACCGGGGCGAAAAGTCCGATAAAGTGTTCGGAACCCACCCAATGATTTCGCACGCGCATTAAAAGTGTTCCGAACACACACGCGCGATCGAGTGTGCGTATATCGATTCCATTTTCATCGATTATTGAACACGAAAATGGACCTTTCATATTGATTATGATGATATTAATGATCGTGATAAAATTAATGTTATTTTGACATCATATCATTTTCAACATATTTTTTATGGTTATTTATTTATATTTTATAGTTATATTGGCGCTGCGTTATTCTTGCTTGCGTTGTCTTGACACTGTGTGATTTTCACCAATGTTATTTTGACATTATGTTACATTGACATAGTACCGGAAGTGGTCGAAAGTCAATCGATCTGATGAGCAAATCCACTGGATTTGCTCGAATCCTTTTAGAATTTGACAAAAAAAGTCCGAAATCGTGAGTTTCTCAACGATAAAAAATTTGCTAAAAAATATTTATTTGCAGAATAAAGAAAAATTAAAACGAAATAAAAAAAGTTTGTTAGGTTCTCCGTCAAAGTGACTGTAATTTGATGATTTTTCTTTCCTCCTCAAAAACTCGTCGAGTCAACAAAATGGCAGAATCGGACTAGAAACTAGATCCACGAAACATTGGAATTCACTAACGAATGCTGATTTTCACTCATCATTAATGAGGTACAAAGGTTCTCGGGGACCGAGCGAGCTGGTACCTTAAAAGCCATGGTCGATGTGTCCTCGTCGTGACTGATGTCCAGCGAAGCTCGTAACGGAGTTTATATAGTGGCTCGTACAAGGAAGGCGATTAAGATTGTGGAGCACAGTGGAAGCGAAAATTTCGTCATTTATCAGGGGGTAAAATATCAGCGGAGGAAGCCCGCCCGGGAAGAAAGAGCCTCGATTATTCCCGCTGGTCTCGGGCCGGGTCGAGCCGAAACTCGCTCTCATTGGACTTTCGGTACGTAACGGCGTGCAAGCCGCGTCCTGTCAATGTCGAAAGAACGAATTTCCGCGCGATTCCCGCTCTTTTTTTCCTTCATTCATCGCAATTATTAATTTTTTTTATAATTGAGAAATTTCGGGACGTTGACGCATGTCTGAGAGAGAGAGAGAGAGAGAGAGAGAGAGAGAGAGCACTTGACCAAAAATTCTTACGCAGCCATCACGTAACGCGCGCGAAGCGAAATAGTTCGCGAAAGAGAAAAGTGGTTCAGTAGTGACGGGCATCTGGGTCAGACCTCGTAGGAAATGGGAGTCTGACATAATGGAATTGTTCTACTTGGAAGGCGGATTCTTCGTTGTGCTCAGGCGCGAAAAACCCACCGCGAATGATCGAGGTCAACGCATATCGACGAAGAGAAATTGTTCGCGATAGTCCGATCCATCGAGCCGTTAAAATCAATATAAATCTCGGTCTTTCTCGCATTTCTTTTTGCCAGAATGAGACACGCACAAAACTCGTTGTGAATCAAGCCACGTTGCCGAAGGTCGGATCGTGATTACGCGACAAACAAAACGCTTCTCTTTCTCTCTCTTGTTCTTACACGGCGCTGCGCCTCGTGACGGATGTATAAATACATATACTCGGGCACAACGCATGCGTTATTCTTTCGTAAAAGCGAGATACGTACGCGACAAGCGCGTTTAACCAGCCTGCGTCTTTCGCCATGGATAACGAGCCAGTTGTAATCAGAAACAAATTCTTTTTCAATTCTTTTTCATGCGCACTGAGCTCTCGGCTCGATCAAACTTTTCGAAACGATAAAAAGAACAACTTTTAAAAAATAATCGAAAGCGAAGAAAAAGAAAATATGAAGAGAACCGACAGTTTTTGTTCGTGAACTTCGAAGAATGGAATCGTTTAAAAAAAATATTGTAAGTCGTTTGAAATTGAATTTGAAAATAAAGAATTTTGAGCTATTCTTGGAGGAGAGCTTTCAACGATTTTCAGCAAAAGCACCCCTGCAAATATTCGTTCAAAAATTTCGAACCGAATCCCTGAAAAATAGGAACGATTTCGTGCCTGGAAGGCCCAAATCGATTCGAATTTGAAGATTTTTCAAAACTTTTGTACAAGCTGCATTAAAAAACACCGGAAATGAGAATAATCTGTTTATGAGATTTTTATTCTACACGGATATGTACAATTTCGGCGGACGTGGATCGTCGACATTTTGTTTCCTTCAGAGACAATCAGGCGAGAAGAATTCAGCGGAATCGGTTGGCATTACAAATAGTAAGGTGCAGCGGCGATTTTGGCCGCAGGAGCGACCGGAACCGCTGGTGCTAGAGCGACCGCGGGTTCGCGGTTGACAACGGCGTTGAAACCGTTCACGGAATCGGCAGTGTAGTCGACGATTCTTCGGGTTCCGTCAGCCTCGATGAGGCTGTAGCTTCCCTGCACGAGGTCGCCGTTTCTCGTCTCGTATTGCGCCTTCGAGTCGCCGGTTATCGCGTCCTGGACGTCGTAAGCGAAACTGTAGCGTGGCACGGGGTCGAAATCTTCGAGTCTCGCGAGCACCGGAGCTGCGGGAACCGCCGCTGGTATCACAGCCGATCGAGCCGCAACGACGAGGCCGAATATCACGACGAACTTCATAAAAGTACAATTTTTATTGGATGAAAAGGGAATTATGTCGACGTGCCAGGGAACGAAAGGAAAAAATTGGCAATCATCGAATATGGTCTGAAATTATTGGAGCAGCCGAGACCGAGAATCTTTGGAATATTTTCTCAAAATACTGGACCAGTTCGAGATCAAAATTATCGAATATTTTTAGAACCGACCGAAGGAGTCTGGGATCGACAGAATCAAATATTTTTTGCAATCACTCGAGCAATTTCAGACCAGAAATCCTTCGAATATGATTTTTGAGGCTTTTCGGAGTCAAACAACAATAATCGGAGTGGAACCGGACCAAAAATCATTCGGATATCTTTCCGTTGGATTTTTTAGTCAAACTTTATGACTATGGAGCAGTTTCAGACCGGAAATCACTCGAACGAAATTCCGAAGGATTTTCTAGCCAATGGATAATTACTCAAGCCATATTTGGAGGCGAAAATCATTCGAGTATTCGTCCGATCGGTTTGCCCCTCGAGCAACAATCGCCGAACAAATGATTTCTTAGTCTTAAGGTCCAATGAAAAAGCGAAATGATTTTTGGCCCCTTGCTCCAAAAGCTTCGGACCGCCCCGCTCGAGATTTCGCTCCATACCTTGGCAAACATTTTCTTTTTTCCGGAGTACCGAAGACGACACAACGCACGCGGAGCAAACGAACTACGGATGACGGTTGGACGGCGATGTCCCTCGTCCTTATAACGAGTCCCCCCCTCGTTTGGAAAAATTTCTTATTTTTTTCTTCACAATTGCGCCCATCGTCCCGAGTTCTCATAATGTACGATACCGTAAATCGTGATACACTCGCGTGAGGCAATTTCTATTAGGATTTCGAGTCGTGTATGGCACGTGGCGAGGAATACCAATCACCAAAAATTCGAACTCGAGCGATCGCCTGCGCGATAATAACGATGCGATTTTTAGTCTCCTCGTAATTCTCACCAGATTTCTAATCTTTATAGCATAAGCACAAAACGAGGAGCATGAAAAATCTTCAAGAGCGTTCCGAAATAAGCGAAATCCCGGTATAATTAACGCGGACCATTCGTCACGATCGTTCGTCCCGGATTATCTTCGACCCCAGAGCGCGATTCGCCTCGCCTGCCTCGCTCGCGTGTAATTTCGCGAGCCAAACCGGATTGCATCCCACGATGCACTCGTCGACCGCAACATCGTAATTCTCGACTTTTCCTCTCGCTCTCTCTCCCTCCGCAAACTCCTCGTCATTCATCACGCTGAATATTCTTTCTGACCTCTCATTAATTAAGAGAAATTACTGCGAGAGATTAAGCGCGTATTAAGCGGAGGGTTGTGACAGGAAAATCCCGAGACGTCGAAGACGCGTTATCGTTTGGCGGTGAGGCGAATGATCCTGCGTGTCAGGAGGAACGATCGCGAGTATAATTTCACGTTTTCGCGCGTCGAGAGTCCTTAATTGAGGATCGAAGCTCCGATCGGATATTTATTGATCCGTAATGACTCGCAATTAGTCGGAGATACGAGAACTTCATCGCGAAATTTCGAACTCCCCTTTTTGTCGTTCGTGCCCGATAAAGTTGAGAAAAAAGGAAGAAAAGAGCGCGAAAACGTGCGAGGGAGCGAGGCGGAATGGAGCGCCGCGTCGATCGGGGCTTCGCCATTGCGCCATCAATTAATCCATAATCAATTCGTAATCGTCATGTAATTGATTTCACGCTGTTAATTCTCGCAAATGCACAAATACGTGCGAGTAAATTTGAATCCTTTGCAATGAGGACACGAGACTTGGCGGGTTCGCGTAAGCAAACGTGACCTTCCTCCTCGGTCTCGGTGCTCCTCGCCCCGGCGAACGAGTCGACGCTGCCCACCGCAGCGGCCTTAGCCAACTACCCTTGCCGAAGCATTTCTTTTAGGCGTTAACTCACGCAACTATACGAGGATGCGCAATCCTCGCTCGCTCCTCGTCCATCGGAAAAAAGCCGCGGGCCAGGAGAGGGGAGACAATGGCGCTCGAGGCGGACGCTGTTGTGACATCATTAGGAATAAAAACCTCGCTGCGCGCTCGGGGTGTCATCAGTCAGCCGTCCAATTCATTCGAATCATCCGAATTCAGGGATTAAACAGCCTGCAAAATGTCTCTCAAGGTACATTCGAATCTTCATTTTTTTTCCGCGATTCGATTAAGGAAGTTCGAGCGTAGGATTACGAAAAATACATTAGATTTTATTGTTTCAAGTTAATGAATTGAACACATTTGATCTGGTTGATTAAATATATTAAATTGCGAACTTCAACGATAAATATCTCAATTTCGAGACGGTGCAACATCGGCACGTTCAGCCAGAAATTTGATACTGTCTTAAGCTTTCTATTTGAAAAATGTTATTATGTGCAAAGTTGGAAAATCATTTTTCTAAGATACGCTTGGACGTTCTTAAGATAAAAGTGCAAAAGCGTAAGAAATTTGGAAAAATTCGGGGTGTGATGGAAAATTCGTTCGGAGATTTGAGGCTCGAAAACTGGCACTTGGGGTTTGAGTAAAAATCGATTGAAAAGTTGAATAAAACGCGTGACTTCATGGTCAGGATTCGATAATCGCTGTTTTTTGTTTCGTTTTCAGCAATTGTTCGTTCTCTGCAGCGCAGTGGCGTTGGCAGCAGCGGGAGTGGTGCCGGTCGCACCGGCGGCTCCGGTTTTGGCAAAACTGGAGGATTTCGACGCGGCGCCACAGTACAGCTTCGCTTACGACGTCCAGGACGCGATAACCGGAGATTCTAAGGCTCAGTACGAGAAGCGAGAGGGTGACGTTGTCCAGGGAAGCTACAGTTTGATCGAGGCCGATGGAACCAGGAGAATCGTCGATTACACGGCCGACCCGATCAACGGATTCAACGCCGTCGTCAGCCGGGAGCCCGCGGTCGCAGTCGCGGCTGCTCCGGTCGTCGCGAAAGCTCCGGTCGTCGCGCCGGTCGTTGCCGCACAGAGGATCGTCGCCCCGGCGAGAATCGCCGCTCCCGCGGTCGCCGCTCCCGCCGTCGTCGCCCCGGCGAGAATCGCCGCTCCCCTGGTCGCCCCGGCGGCTCCGCTGGCCGCTGCGCCCGTCGTCCCAGGACACGTCGTCCCCGCGCCTTTCCCTTACACGCTGCCGCGGGCCGTCGCTTCGAGACTCTCCGCACCGCTCGTCTACCCTTCGCCCTACGCGGCCTACGCGTTCTAAAGATCTCGAGCCCGCAGCGACTGTGCCGATGAAAAAAGCCGATTTTTTTATACCGCGTCCCGCCACACTGTACATAATTTCGTGGATTTCAGTGAGCGAATCCACTAAATTGAATATTTTTACGAATAAAATTTGATGACAAGGCATTTACCTCGTTTTTTCATTGTCCGCTAAACCTGTTCCCGTCCCCACGTAACTCGTTCCTTAAAAATCGTACTCGCAATGCCATTCGAGGAGTACAATTGCTTAAATATTGTCCCGCTTCTGGCTGAAGCGTTTTTACGAACCGGTTCGCGGCAAACGCGGTTCCTCGTAATCCCCGAGTCACGCCGAGCTCCTCGTCGGAGACGAACGAGTTTTGTCACTTACTCGGTGTAAGCGTCACTCAGGATTAAATCGACTTCGAGACGTCCAGCGGCGTCTGTATTCCTTTTTTACGACAGTGGCGACCGGCTCGTTGTGTCAGAACTTCACATTTTCGTAATTAATCACTCGCAACCCCCCAATTTGTGCGTGCTTTCATCGATCGCTCTCGGTTTCTCATTATTTCAACACTTTGTCGTCTCATTCGATTTGACTTTCGAGAAACGTCGAAAGCACGATAATACGAAATATTCAATCGTTTTGACAACTCCTGTGATGAAAATCGTTGCGAAATCGTTCGCATAGAAAAGCTCGGAAATAGTTTGCGCCTCGCAGCCCCGGACAGCCGCGTCAGTCACGGCGCTGAGCACGCGTGTAATTTATGGTAATGCAAATACCCGCGCGCGCGCAGTAATCGCCTGGCAAAAGCGAAAGAAAAATAAACGCGTTGGCCCATTCAGGAGGCGAAGCAGGTGGACCTATTCCGAATTCAATCGCTGTCTCGAGCGCGCTAACTCTGTATCTTTCTTCCATAACGTTCCACACTCTTTTTTTGGTAGCTTATGTAACGAGCAAGAGTCTTGGAGCGCTCGCGCGATTACGTGGCATTATAATAAGTCGGTATTTTGAGGTTCGCGCGGCGTTTCAATGCGCGTGTTACGAACGCGAGTTGTGGGTGTTCCTCAACGATTGGGTGTGGTTGATCGGTTCTCTCTCACGCCCACACGGGCTCAAACTCCAGAAATAATATCGTCGAGGAAAATCTCTGGACGTCCAAAAAATCCCAGCTCAATTCCTCTTTCTCTTGTCTTATTTATTCTTTCATCTTCGTCTCGGAAATCAGCATAATCTCGACGTCGAGATCGCCTGATAAATGCTCTCGTTGCTGCTCCGACGACGTCTCACTCTCTCGCAGCGGAATGCAATCACGCTCATATGGATTCGCACATCTCAATTATTCCGGCGTTCTTCCTTCGGGGCCAAATTGACGCAATAACCGGTCTTCGACTCGAACTTATTCGCTAATACATTCTCTGACCTTTTATTTTTCAAATGAGATTGGTTTAAGGAAGATATTTAAACACATGCTATTCCATTTCTTAATGATTCTGGGCACCCCGAAATATCGAGACAAGTATACGCAGGAGAACACCGAACGAATGAAATCGAGCCTTCGAACGATTCCGTGGACCTCGAAATCTCGATGAAAGTGCTGGTAAAAAGGACGAAATTAATGATACCGAATACCTGGACAGAAACGTCAATATTTATTCATTAAAATCCGATGGAAATTTTATAACTCAATTTTTGAAATCGTCTTTTTTCATCTGTTTTTTAGATGCGTCTAAAACACCATCCGGCCGCTATATTCGGTTCGAACGTGACGTCACTTCGATGGTAAAAAATCAAGATTTTTATCATGCGTTTCGTGTTATTTTGAAATTTTACAAATTATTGTCACGTTTGTGAACTTTTAGCATTTATTCTATTAAAATCGCATCATAAAAGTCGCTTTTGTGAAAGCAGAAAGTACCGATCTACCAATGATAAATTCTACACGTTGACAGAGATAGAGAAGATTTTCACAAATCTTGTTACTTTTCGTCTTTCGCATTGTTAACCGCAACGGAGTGAGGTCACAAACCGAAACAGCGAACCAAATAAAAACTAAAAAATAGTTTTCAAGAGATTTTTCGGTCTTGTAAAATAAAAATAAAAATTCAACCGGTTGATTACGATCGGAGTATTACTTTAAAGCAGTTTTCAAGAAAATGAGTAACACCCAATTGCGCGGAGCTCAAAGCCCGGATGAAAGTGGCTTTGATAAAGGAGGGTGGATCGCGACGAGACAATGTTGCCATGCTAAGTCATGTTAAAAATATTAAGAATTTCAAAATGATGAGAATTTAATAAAATTTGGTGAATGTATTCTTTAAAAATATATAAGACGCTCGATTATTCGATAACGATGTGGTAAAAAAATTTGAAAAAAATTGCATTTGTACACTGGATGCTAAAGAACGTTATCACCAAATTTGATTAAATTCTGATTATTTTGATTTCGTGATCCACCCTCCTTAAGAAAGAAAGAGTAAAGAAAAAATGATCAAATTTGACAGTGATTCACAGTCTAGTTTATTCTTCATCGTCGATTGTAAATATTCGTCGTGGTAAATGTACAAAGTAGCTTATCAGAAGGTTGATTTCTCCTAGGATTGAAAATCGCGCCGTGATTTTCGTAGTGAGCAGGATTACGCAGGGTTTGAGGTCTCAGACATATGTCGGGGCGTAGGTGAGTCCAGCGACCGGAGCCGAGTAGGCGAAGGGCGAGGAGTAGGAAGCTGCGTAAGCGGAGTACGCGGGGTAAGAGAGAGTGATGCGAGCAGCTGGAGCGGCGGGTGCGACGTAGCGAACGGGGTTGGCGACAAGGGTGGCGGGGAGGGAGGTGGCGACGGCGCGAGCGGGTGCGGGTCGGATTTCTGTGGTGGCGAGGGGTTCGAGGACGACCCGGGCGTTGGTTCGTGTTTTTTGTTGGCTTTGTTCTTGCGTCTGTAATCGCTGTTGCTTCTGAGGTTGATTCTGGAAGCGTTGGCTCTGCAATTTCTGCGCTTGCTCGTTCCGTCCTTCGGCGTCCTGTCCCCGTCGGAGGGGTCCGGATTTGGCGTCGATTATCTCGACTTCGGAGTCCGGCCCGCTCGAGGGGATTTCAGGGGCGGCTGCTTCCGGGACGATTCCCGCCGGAGCCGGAGCGACTCCGACGGCTGGGGCGTAGCCGACAGCGGGGGCGGCGATCGCCGCTACCGCGGGCTCGCGACTGACGACGGCGTTGAATCCGTTTATCGGGTCGGCCGTGTAGTCGACGATTCTTCGGGTTCCGTCGGCCTCGATCAAGCTGTAACTTCCCTGGACGATGTCCCCGTTCCTCGTCTCGTACTGGGCCTTCGAGTCCCCGGTTATCGGGTCCTGGACGTCGTACGTGAAGCTGTACTGGGGCGCAGGGTCGTAATCCTCGACGTTCGCTGGCACCGCGGGGGCAGCGGCTGCGACGACGGGAGCTGCGGGCACGACCGGAACTATCGCAGCCCTTGCGAGGGCCGCCAGACCCAAGAATACTACAAACTTTCGAGAAAAAGATTCGAACCGTACAATTAAATCCCGACAACCCTATGCTCAGGCTTCTCCCAAGCCTCTTCCCAATCAACCGATCCTCCGGACTCCCAAACGCTTTATCACGCAGCCAAACTTACCTTGCAAGCCATGTTTGATTGCGAATGGATCAACAGAAGACTGATGCCTCGGGGCAAGATTCACCAGGCTTTTATACTCGGGATCGCTCTCGTATCCTCGCCACCGCATCTATATCCAATACTATGATGGCAATAATGCTCGTGTACCATCGTATAAGCGATATGCCTTGCATCAAAACATATGTACGCTCATCCCCACCCACAAAATCGAAGGAAAAAACATCGCAGCAAGAGACTCGGGAGTCTCTTGTTCTGATGACCTCCTCATAACTATGTGTCGTGTACGGTAGCACAGCTCTCTGCTGTATGCACGATGTAATGTTTCTTCATATACGAGGCTCAGGGGTACCTCCCTGAGCTTCTTCTCTCTTCTTTCCTCCTTTCGTGGCCGTTCGGCCACCTCGCTACGCGGCAAAGAGAGAAGCGACGCGGAGACCGAAGGCGCCTGATACGCGACCTGGTAACCAATTGTTGCAGCTGCCAGACGAGAACAGATTTGCTTCTGCGTCTGGGCGACGACACTCGATTTTTGACGCCATCGTTCCCAGCCCGGGATCACTCATGCCAGTTTTGTATTTTTTTTCTACTCCACCCACTCGAAGGGGCAAAATATTTATGAAGCGCAGAATATTCTAGAGCGTATTAATAATGCGCGAGGGCGACGAGTTTGGAGCAACGGCGAGCCTCTTAATTGGGACTCTGCGCTACGCTCGCGATTACTTCATTTGCAAGGATTAGCCAATCCTCAAACTCACCAAGGCTAATCCACGTCGATGCAATTGTCAAATCGTCACGTAACGGATGACGAGGACACTCGGAGACTCCGACCTCTCGCACTCGGGACTATCGAACGAGCCCGCAGTCCTATCGCGCTCCAGAACACTCATGATAAAGTTCAAGAAGAATCGTGAAGTTCAAACTCTGCCTTTCCGGCGACCTGGGATCCCAGGGCTTGACCATTCGCTGTTGGATCTTTCGATTCGGATGTCGCAAGCTTCATTTGGTGAGATTCTACTATTTTCATTTTAATTTAAGGTAGAACACGCCCGAAGGATCGTTATTTATGGGTGTCCTAATTCGGTCGATTTTTACTTCCTAACTGAAGATATTATCACTCTAAATTAATGTCAGAGCAGTTATCAATTCAAAATTGTAGATACATTTTTTTCAACTTATCTTTTAGCGAATGAAATTACGAGCCCTTAATTAAACGGGGATCCATATCACTGACCGAAACCGAAATTTCATTCATCCCTGGCGAAAATACTCAAGTTTTTTATGTGAAAAATCGCATTAGAGAGCAGCTCAAAGGGAAAGCACAAAGAGAAATGGATCAAGAAAAAAGTTTTGATAAAAAGACAGAAGGCTATGACAGAAATGGACCAAGCCGAGAAGAAACAAAATGCTAAAATAAGCAAATGTGAGGTTACACGAGTGCTCATTACCAATTTCGTTCAATCGTAAGAAGCGTTCATTCGTTATGTACGGAAAGAAAAACGATTTTTTACGCATCGTCCCTGTGACCTTGTGTCTTATTTTTCTTTTTTGATATGCGTGTTAGTCGGCTACGCATTCAAACTCTGAGTAAATTTGAAGATTTTCTTAATAAAATCGTTTCGTTTATGAGCTAGCTTAAAAATTTGATAAAAACATCATCGCAGAATCGTGAAAATAGATGAAACTTCATTTCGTTTTATTCTCGTACTCTGGCGATGTGTCAAAATGCGAATGAATATTCAATGAGAATTTCGCAAACGTTGAGCTCCGTACGGAGAAAAGTTTCGAGTGAACGCGTTACTGAAAATTCGAAATGGCAGAAACGTCAATTGTGTGCAAACTAGAGAAAACGCGAATAAAAGGCGGCGGGATCGTAAGTTCTAACGAATCAATGAACGTGCGACAAAAGTAATTGCGGTGAGGCGTTTGGCGAAGAGCGCAAAGTCGTGAAAGTTCGTGGCTCAACCGCGCGCGAGGGAGACTTAATTAAAGATGGATGATTCAATGTCAACGGCCCACATTCGTTAGGCCGAGCGTTGCTCAAGTTTCTGAAAACAAAAGGACGAGCGCGCTCCAACTATTCCGACGACGAGCGTAAAGGAGCAAATAAATCGAATAAACAATGGTATAAATGCCTGGCACGTCAAACGTACCCGACGTTTCGTGTCGTAACTTTTGGCTCGTGTCTCGCTTGCGAACTTGTTCTCCGGACGAACCTCGAGTCCCACGAATCAGCGCCCGTCTCAAATCTCCCTAATTTATAATCCGCGAATCGCGCGCTTCGCAGCCAAACGCCGGGAGCACCATCGTTGAAACCGTCTGATCCGCGAGCGAAGAGAGTCTTCGATTAATCAGCGATTTCTCCGAGCTCCAAAGTCTCTCGGATTTCGAAGATTTTGCTCATCGCAGCGCCAAAAGAAAAACGGCAATGACGAGAACGAGAAACCACAAAAATTCAGTAAAAGCTCAAATTAGTGCCCAAATTTTTGTACGTCATCGCCCAGCAAGAGAGTATCGACCTTCGGTCGACGTTGGCCTCGCACGAAGGTCCTTCTCTTCTCGCAGTGCTGTTCAATCGGCAGCCAAACGATCCTGCGATGGGGCCACGTGCCTCGAGGCCTTCGTTTCAAAATCCCTCGATTTTCCTGATGCAATATTCCATCGAAAAGTTCAAATGCTCGTACAGTTTGATTTTCGCCTGAAAAAAATCATTTTCCAAAAGCATTCCGAAATTTCGAAACAAAAAGAATCTTTCTCGATTCCCGAAGGATCCGTTAAGGAGTTCTCAGTCCCCGGTGGAGCCACGAAAGACCGGGGACCAGGAAAGGGTCAGAAGACGATTGACAGCCGTTCGAAAAATACGATTTCGTTCGTTTAATTGTAATTCTTGGTCGCTTATAGTTTTGCGTATAAAAATAATCATATTTTTTAGTAATTTATGTACAGTTTGCGAGGGCAGGGCAGCAGGGTGACTAGGACCAGGAAATCCTCTTCCTCATTCTCTCTCTCTCTCTCTCTTTCTCATTTTCGTAGCAGTTTCTTCGTTTAAATAAAGTCAGATTGAGAACGAAAGTTTGGAGGAATTTTCAGGGGCGAAGAGCAAAGGCCGGAGGTGCTGGATGGTACGCGAACTTGGCGAGTCCCGGTTGGACGACGGCGGGAGCTGGAACAACCGCGGCCTTGACGACGGCTGGTTCCCGGTGGACGACGGCGTTGAAACCGTTGACAGGATCGGCGGTGTATTCGACGACTCTGCGCGTCCCGTCGGCCTCGATGAGGCTGTAGCTTCCGGTTACGACGTCGCCGTTCCTCGTCTCGTGCTGGCTCTTCGCGTCGCCCGTCAAACTGTCCTGGACGTCGTAAGCGTACGTGTACTGAGGATGGGGATCGTAATCCGTCACCGACTTGACCAGCGGCGCTGCCACGGCGACGCCTGCCGCTGGGGCGAACCCTAACGGGGCAGCTGGCAACAAACCCGCTTTTGCGACCGTCACCAGACAACCGAGGAAAACTGTAAGCTGTTGGAGACAAATTATTATGATACTTGAGGATTATCGACGTCCATTTTTTCGTACGAAAATCCAAAAAAAGTCAAGCGAGCATTTATTTTATGCTCGAGATCAAAACTCTGCACTTTCTTCCGAATTTTCGTTTATAGTGAGCTCGTAGAATTCTGGAATTTCTATCCCCCCGAGCCATCGACCGAAGCAATGAGATTTTTGAATCAATTTGAAAATGGCTACTTGAGAAACGAACCGGAATGTTTACGCGAATGAGAATATTCCTGGGGAATTTCGTTCGATTGAAGAATCAAATTTTTGCTTTAAGCCCTTGTCCCGACCCTCCTCGCTGCGGTGCTCACTGCACTTGACGAGTTCGGAAGAACCGCGAACGGTTGAGAGGAAGAGGCCTACCTTGGTGGCCATGTCGGTGCTGCTTCGCTAATCCCGGGACGTTGTTTTACAAGTGGATCGTTACAAACTGTCGCAAGTTGTGAGACTGACTCACCGTTGAGAGTACGTAGGTATTTATACAGCGAAGGAAGTCGGGGGCTTCGGGTTCGTGTCTGTCGATGGGTTCACGGGGTGAAGCGCGATGGCGAAGCACACGTGGAGCACGCGCACGAATATAGATAACAATGGGATCAGGTGATCCGTAAAATCACGTAGCGCCCTGGTGAATCGTAAGCAGCGAACGATCGACGTACGTGATTTCGTTCGCGAGGAGACACCGCCTCGCGCACCAACGGAAAAAGTTTCGTTCCTTGTTTCCTGCGAAGGAGGAACGCACCGCGACAAGAAAGTTCACTTTGGAACATGACTTTCATCGATTGGGATCGAAACGTGATCGCAAACGCGTTTTCGAGTCGATAATTAATCGATTAGCGTCGATCCGGGGACCGCTGGATCGGAGCTTCGGCTTCGTGGAAATCGTCGCGTTCGTTTTCTCGAGATTTTCATTTCCAAGCGTGTCAAGTTCGACGCTTTTTTGCTCACTTGCGAATTCCCCGGGTTTTCTTCTCCAAAACCGAGTCAACGACGGCGGTCAATAATTTTTCCAACCTCCTTAAGAAGAGCACTTTCACCGTTGCGTAAGTGAGTTTTGGTCATCGCGCGAGAAGTGTAAAAGTGTAACGCTTCCGTCACGAAAGAGACGCGAGCATCTTCGGAATAACAATGCGACAGCGAGACGGCCTAGATTCACTTTCGATAAATAACTCTGAGCTCGTTCCTATCGACGCTTTTTTCCCTTTTTCTTACCTCACGAGTCCGCGAACTCGTGCCAAGTGCCGCTTAAAAAACGTCATCTTTCTGACAATAAAGAGTGCAAACGACGAGGCAGTTCGGGAGTGTCGAATTCCTCCGGAAAATAAGTCGCTCGTTAAGATTCACGGAGCGACGAGGATCCGGGGACTTTCACATCCTGACGAAACGCTCTTCAACGTTTTCGTACTCTCGAAAAATTTCGAAAACTCTTGCAACACGAACTTTGGCATTCGTGAGAATGTGAAAAAAGAAAGATGAACATTACGAGTTTGACAAAAACGCGGATAGCAACGAAATCGACGTCCGATTTCCTTTTTCGCTTGAATTTCATTCATGCGAAATCTTCGCCGTTGTAACCGTCCCTTATCAAGCTGAAACTTTCTCTCGCGGATCTTCCTGCTGCGTCGTCTCGTCCTCGTACGCTGAGTGAAGATGAGTTGTAACCTTGGCCGTGAGACGTCTCATAACCGCGGGGCACTTCCGCGAGACTGAGAGAGACGGACGAACCCAGAGATTCTCGCGTCTGCATCTCGATCTGAAATCCCGAGGAAAAAAAGCAATAAGAAGTCTTGCGTAACCGCCTGGCTCGACGAGCTCCGAGGTTGTCGACTCATCTTCGAATTGAATCATCAAGAAATTCTCAATGCTGCGTATACGTCGAAATTATGACACGATTCTCCTTTTATTTCGTCTCAACGCATCGAAACGTTTCCGACCCGAGCAGGAGAGGCTTAGAAAAATTGTTTTGACGTTTCTGCGATTCCGCGGTAATGAATCGCGGTTGAGTCGCGATCGACGAATTTTTGGTACAGCGTTAAAACCGACAGCGAAAAAACGCGACGAACGTGGAAGGGGGAAGAGAAAGAAATGGAAATCGAAGAGCTCAGTTGATTTACGAGTTTTTATTTACAGTACAAATTCCTCAAAAATGATTGCAGCATAATTGGAGTTGAGCGTCGATCTTAGGATCGAGGGGACGGATTCGTCCCCGTTATCTGTACATTTATCGTATCACCTCAGTCTCTTCTCTCGTTGAAAGATCGGTCGATGAAAAACGAGACTTGTCTACGATTTTCATGGATCGTTGAGTCATCGCTAAGAGCCGGCGAGGATGAAACGGAGGAATTAATCCAAACGGATCGAAATCGACCGACGAGTCCGCAGTGGCTCCGATGCCCCGGAATGAAAATCGTTGAACAAGAAAGTTTTTCATTGGGAAAATCGTTGGAGGGGAGGGATCAGTCGATGTGGGAAAAGTTAGTGGAGAACTTTGAGGTGAGCCGGTGCGGCGTAAGCGAGGGGAGCAGCTGCGACGGTTTTGACGGCAAGTTGAGCGGGTTCCTTGCGGACGACGGCGTTGAAGCCGTTGACGGGGTCGGCGGTGTAGTCGACGATTCTGCGGCTGCCGTCGGCCTCGATGAAACTGTATTGGCCCTGGACGCTGTCGCCGTTTCTCGTCTCCTGCTGCTGCTTGTTGTCGCCGGTGAGCGAGTCCTGGACGTCGTAGGCGTAGCTGTACTGGGGGTTGGGATCGTAATCGGCGTCGAGCGCTGGGGCGAGCTTGGCGACCGGGGCCGCCGCGTAGGCGAGGGGCGCGGGCGCCAGTTTGGCGAGCGGGGCGGCCGCGTAAGCGAGCGGAGCCGCTGCCGCGGGGGCGGAATAGGCCAACGGGGCGGCCGGGGCCGCGTAGGAGATGGGCGCGGGGACGAAACCGGCGTTCGCGACCGCGACGACGGCCAAAACAACGACGAGCTGTTGGTAACGAAAGAAACTGGTTGAGTGAACGGTCCTTGACGGAAAAATTCAATTGTCGAATATTTCGGTGGAAAAAAGCATTTTCGTTGGTTGAAAGGCAAATGGAGTTATCAGGGAATAGCCCGCGATGGAAAAAATTCATGAATTTATTCGCACGAAGCGAGAAAACTTACTCTGAACATCGCGACGCTTGTGTCCTCGGTAAACGCTCACGTGAGTGATGCCAAACGAATGTGGATCTCGTCGAAGATTCTGCGAACTTATACGAGTCCGGTGAGCATCCCCTCTCGACTCCGACGCTCGCCGGAGCCTGCTCGAGACCCGAAACGTCTCGATGAATGCAGCGAGCTGCATTTTTTTGTTTTTTTTTTCGAACTTCAGGATGCAATTTGAGGCTCTGTCGTTAGCGACGAATGTATTCAAATATGTGCATACGATCGTAAGGATAAAATATATAAATATGTAAAAAGAATGGTCGTTGAAAGTAGCGCGATGGAAATTCGCCTGAAACGAGCGTCTCGCGATCCGGATCGGTTGAATTCTCGGCGCTTGCCCCTTTCGAGGGGATTTCTCACGTGCGATCGCGCTCAAGGTGCACCAGTGAAGTACAGCCGACGCTATTCCATTTCGATTACGAAAAAAGGCTCGTTACTCCGCCGCGGTTCAAGGCCGGATCAACCAACATTCCGAGGCAACAAAAAATCGCTTGCCCTCGATGATATCGATTTAAAAACGAACAAAACACTGTTAGATTCGATTAATTTTAGCAGTCGATTCATACTCGGAGGTTTGAGTTTCAATTAGAAAGGCCCGCCGGCCCGCACAGCCGAAAAATATTTCAATATCACGCGGCTTGATCTCCGACACCACCGCGCGCGCTCCTGCTAACTTCTCGCCCAGAGGCTAAACTCCTGGATCTCTCGAAAACTCGCGCATAGGAACGCGGTTAGGTAATTTTCTCATGGACAAAAGAGACTCGCGCGCGAACAAGGCGTGGTCTATTTTTCAACGGGATTCGTACATCCGAGAGAGCCCAAAACTCGAGTATATAAGACACTTGTGGACCGCCACTCAGCATCACACTTTATCGTGTTCTTTCTCCATCAACTTCTTCAATCATGGCATTCAAGGTACTGTTTCGCGGATAGTGAATCTTTTTCGGTGCACACAATTTCGGAATTTTTTGTCTTTTCTACACGGAGAAAACGAGGCCGAACATTCTTGAGGAAAGCACTAGAAATTTAGTATCTCGGGGACCGTATATATACGAACCGGATTGCAGCGTTAATTCGAAGAGCAGTAACGACAATTGCTCTATCCACCATAGTAAAGAAAGAAAGACTCAAGAGTCTTTTTTTCTATGCTGAGCATAATAAAAAATGCTTTCAGTCACTTCAATTGTTCGTGTTGTTAAGTATGTTCGGGCAACCCTGAAAAAAACTGTTTGTTTGGTAAAATTTCACACGTGTTCGGTGTACGTTCGTGTATTTGTCATAGGATCTACTATGCTGACAGTAAAAATCAGTGATTTACAATAAACGTTTCCACTACTTGTATTTCCAAGTGAGGAAAAATGCTCGGTGGCTAAAAACTTTGAAAATTCTTGAAAAGTAATATATTTTTCACTGTACAAAACGAATTCGTTTTCTCCGGGTACCAGAAAAGTATTTCATCAAGAAAAGTAACTCACGAACTGCAAACGAATTGCTCGGATTCGTGCCCGACAAAATTCCCCTCAGTAATTTTCGGACATTCCGCGAATTTGTTGGTCGAAGGAGAAATCGATAAGTTTTCCTTCTTGGAAACGAATGGCGAAGTTTCTTGTTAAGAAAATCATGAATTTCGAAAAAGCATCGCCAGACAATCGTCGCTGAATTTTTCCACCGAGATGCCAAGACTAATTTAAAACGTTTTGTTCTCCGCAGTTTCTGACTTTCGCCGGTTTGGTGGCTGCAGCCAGCGCCGGAGTTTTGCACCCGGCGCCTTTGGCCTACCAGGCGGCCCACTATGCCCCAGCGGTGTACGCCCAAGCGGCACCTCTTGCCTACGCACCCGTAGCCAAGGCGGTCGTCGCCGAGGCTCATCACGACGAGCACGCGTACGATTTCGACTCCCATCCCCAGTACAGTTACTCGTACGACGTGCACGACTCCCTCACCGGGGACGCCAAGAGCCAACAAGAGACCCGGAACGGTGACGCGGTCGAGGGCAGCTACAGCTTCATCGAGGCCGACGGCAGCCGCCGCGTCGTCCACTACACCGCCGACGACCACAACGGCTTCAACGCCGTCGTCGAGAAACAACCCGCCCAGGTCGCCCTCAAGGCCGTCGCCCCCGTCGTCGTCAAATCCGTCGCTCCCGTCGCCCACGCGTCCTACGCTGCGCCGGCTTACACCGCGTACGCCGCACCGGCTCATGCCGCCTACGCCGCCCCGGTGCTCAAGGTCGCCGCACCCCTGGCCCATTCCTACCTGGCTTCGCCCTACCACCATTGAGAATTTCCCTTTCTAATGTCAGCCGCACCTGTTTCTACCTCAATTTCAAACTGCTCTAAAAATTTATCTTATTTTTGAGAACCTCACGATTTACTGTTTATTAAAAATACTCACGTTTTTGTACCAACAATCCCTCGAATTTCTTCAACACTTTTTACTAACTCGGCTCTCAACTGTGACGCGGAAATCGATATCATCGGAGTGCTGGGAGGAAAGAAAAGCTGGGGGGAGCGTCCGTATCAGCAGCTGCTCGTCATCGTCGCTTTCCACGCGATTCTGATTGGATCGCCGTGTCGCTGTGTCCGGTACGAAAAGTGACGGCTGTTCATGAAACAAGGCGGATCCGGGTTTCAAAACAACGTTAACAAGTTTGTTATTCGCTCGCTCTCGGACCGAGGCCTATTTCACGTCGAAGGAAAATTGTTCCCTTTATTATTTTATCTCAAAATACTTTCTATAGTTCACGAATCCATTGTGACATTTAGTTTTGATGTTAGAGGTTTTTCTTACTGACCGATGCAGTTTTGTGGAGCCTGGAAGCGCGATTTGCGTAGCGATGCAAAATACGGTCCGAGAGACTTTTGACAATATTTTTAAAAAGGATCTTTCGCGCACCATGCGTTTCATTCGTGAATAAATGTTTGCTTTTATCTCAACAATCGACCTTTCTCTCTTTCGCGATATCATTCATTTCCCACGATTCGTTCTCCAACGTTGCGATTTTTGTGGCTTATTCGTACAGCTTCGGGAACTTCAATCGCAGGAGTTCTATAAAAAATTTGTGTTTTTCAGCGCAACGTGATTGCACTGGGCGACTGACTCGATGGGGAAGCAAAAGAAATGAATCCGGGAACCGGAACCGCGGAGTTGAAAACGCGATTAGGAATTATGCGAAGATTTTTTACAAACATCAGGAAAAGGAGGCGAAAATGATTGCTTCGGTAAGCAAAATTTGAAACGTGGGAAACGTCGTCATCGAGGCCAAAGATTTACCAACAAAATTTTTGACAGCCATTGAATCACGAAAAAATTCATTCGTGAAAAGAATCTTTTCACTAATCAAAAATTGCCCAATTGCTGAAGAAAATTAGGCTCGTATCCTCGCTTCGTTTGGTACTCGCGAGTGAGATTTATTCATCTCGCGGCCTTGGATCGTTGCCTCCGGCCAGCACGAGCGCTCTATCGTTGATTGATCGGCTGTGCATCGCTTTTCTAAATCCGTAACGTGCACGAATTGAAAATAATTCGGTGGTTTACATCGAACGTCAGAAAAAACCTTTCCGTTATGCATATGGAAATTTGTACCACTTTCCGGAAGCACGAAGACACTACGACGAAATTCACGTTTTCTCTCCCAAGTTTAAATCAACGTGAAAGTATTTCTGAATTCAATAAAGTTTCGAGCTCAAAGTAAAATCGTGAGTGGTAGAAAAAAAATCATATTGCCAATCAACTTTTCTTGCAATGACGTTCCACGAATGTGAACGTCGAAAAAGCAAGTTCGATTGCGCGCACAAAGAATTTTTTGCTGCATCGACGAAAAGTGTCGAACCAAAAAATTCGTTGGCCCAAGCAAATATTTGCCCTCGATTTGCTGGCTCACCTAAAAATGGCTCACTCCCCGCAACACGAATATCGTTGAATCATGAAAACTTTAGTGATCCCAACGAAAAATAGATGGAAAAAAATCCACAAAATGCTGAAACCCGCTCATCAGTCTCAGCCCCATTTTTACCGTCCAGGAAGCAGGTTTCCGGGGTACAAAATCGAGAAGAATTCATCAGAAAAATATATTTATTTACAAAAAATATATTCAGCGTAAAATATCGTTGATTAACTACTACTTTTGCCCCATTTTTAAGGAGTGTTAAGGAGCTTTCGAGGATCAGTGATGATAAGAGTGAGCTTCGTATTCCTGGGAAGCGTAGGAGGGTTCGGAGTGAGAAGCGTGGGCGGCGGGTCCAGCGGCCCGTTGATAAGAGACCGAAGCATGCGCGACAGGGTGAGCGTAGGCCGCCGCGGCTTGGTAATGCACCGGAGCGGTTTGAGCCGGTTGTTTTTCGACGACGGCGTTGAAGCCGTTGTGGTCGTCGGCGGTGTAGTGAACGACGCGACGGCTTCCGTCGGCTTCGATGAGGCTGTAGCTGCCCTGGACCGCGTCCCCGTTGCGGGTCTCCTGTTGGCTCTTGGCGTCCCCGGTGAGATGGTCGTGGACGTCGTAGGAGTAGCTGTACTGGGGGTTGTGGTCGAAGGGCTCGGGCTCGTGGTGGAGCGGCTCGGCGTAGTAGGCTTTGGCCGCGGGTTGAGCGTATGCCAAGGGCGCCGAGTAGCTCTGGCTGGAGTGGGCGGCGTAGTGAGCAGCCGGATGCGGTGGCAAAAGTCCTGCACTTGCTGCAGCGACGAGGCCTGCGAATGCTACAAACTGGGGAGAAAAAAAGCGGTTTTAGTCTGCGGCGAGGGCTCGAAGTCGGTCGATGATCCGTCGAGCCGGAACTTCCAATCGCTTCGAGACTCGCTTTCGAGATATGCTCACCTTGAATGCCATCGTAGAAGCGCTTAGATCGGTTACTCGATCGCTAACTGATGCTGTGTACCAAGTTACTCGGCTTTATATACCAAAAGTCGCCGATTATTTGAGGGCTTGGAGAGCAGATGAAATTTCTTTGAAGTATGACTGACACCCGGGTGCATGGGCGCGTGTGTTAAGAGCTTCAATTCTCTATTATAATTCATAGCGCAATCGCCCCGAGGCGTATTACGGACGACGTGTAACACCACGTTTTTTAACCTGACAGAAGGCAATTTGGGCAATCGCCGAGTACTACACTTCGGTGCGGCAAACGAAATGGATCTTGGAGCCACTCGGCCGAACAAATTTATCTCCAATATTGAAATTTCGGTCTCTTTCCCTTTCGCCTCCGTCGATCAATCAAATAAAGGGGAATTATCGGAGAAGGTTTTTCACTCGATTACACCAAATTGCTCACGCATCTTCGGCCTCACCAAACTCGCATACTTGAACCTCGTTACTCTCGATAATCGAGCTTAACTCGACATCGAGATCGTAAGCTTTTTAAGCGCGAGTGCAAATGTACAAACGCCAAAGTTGATTCTCATTTTGAATTCGTTTAGCTGCGTATTTTTATCGTTTTCATTTTTACTTTGATTTATACTTTGATTTTTGTACTTTTATTTCTGCCTTTTATTTTTTGTTATATTTTGCGTTTTGTTTGGGCTTCGTTATGCGCGTTTGTTTTGATTTTGATTATGCCCCATTATTCTTTGCGTTATTTTATTTGATTCATTTTGTTTATTATTTTATTGTATTATTTTTACTTATTTACTTATTTTTTATGATTTTCACTATTTTGTTATTTCAATTTTTTGATATGTTAAAAAAATTGAAGAAAAAAATTAAGTTTGGCTAATTTTTTGGTGTTTCTTACTCTCAAACACCAACAAAGTGCTGTAATTTTTTAACAAAATCTCCATAATTTTAAAACAATAAAAATTGAAGAAAAAAACATGCGGAGAAAAAATTAAAACGAAAGAACACAGAAAAAAATATTTGAAAAAATGAAAATTTCGAATGAATCCCACTTTTTCGTAAATTTTTCGAAATGAACAAAAAATTCTAAAATGAAAAAAAATATTTCCAAAACCTTGTCGGTGGATCGCGTTCCGAAAAAAAAAAACAGTAAACAATGATAAAATAGGATACGAAGATTGGCATTAAAAGGATTAAAAAAAGAGAGAAGCAGCGAAGCTCGACCGAGCATAAAGGTTCCAGTCTCGATCGTTGCAGAAGAACGGATGCTCTGTTTCTTGAACACCGCGAATGCTCGTTGGAGTCGAGAACACTTGTAAATTGATTCGTGATTCATGACACGAGTTCCGTGTTCATCGTTTCGATTAAATCGTTGAATAAAAAGTGATAAAAGCAAGAGTTAAAGGAAGAAAGTAGAAACAAAAAAGTGGAGGTCTTTGTTGGACGGAGCAGAAGAGAATCGTCGAGTCCCGGGCTAATGGGACGGCAGTGAAATGCTCGGGGAGTTTAATAAAGCGAAAAAGAGAGAAAAAACGGCAGGGAAGGCGGGGGGAAAGACGAGAAAGATACGCTCTGATGTAACGAGAGCGCGGTGCGAGCACGAGAGGCAAATGGTTTGTTACGTATGCCTCGCGAGCGAGCGCATGTAAAAGTGGATCAGGTGTCCGCGCCAAGTGGAAAGAGAGACTTCTGGACCCGCCAAAAATCTGGGGCGTGGTGGGCCCGAAGCTGCGGGCTAAAAGTCGAATTACGTCACGCTCTCGTAACTCTTCGGCCTCTGAACAAATACTTTGAGATACAAATATATAGGCGCGAACGTTGAGTATCAGATGCACGGATATTCATCGATTTTCATTTCAAATTTGGTTTTGAGTATCGAGTTTGACAGGTGGGAGAGAAAAAGGGGCGAGAAAACCGGGTCTTCGCATACATTTTCACGTAAATTATGCTCTTTCTACTTGACGAATCTTGCTCTCGATTTCGATCGCTCGACACACGGGCCCTTCTAGAAATGTGGGATTGAACGTCCTCCGCACAATTTCCATTCCCCATGGGGCCGCTTTCCCGCGCATTTCAATTAGAATTATTCATTTTTCAATATGAATTTATCCGGTGGGAGATTAGATGAAAAAGGGTATAAAAGTCGCGTGGTTTTGAGCAAACGACATCATTCGATCGTTCAGTCCCGCAGGATATCCTCGAATTCGAATCATGGCATTCAAGGTGAGCTTATCCTCAGTCGTGTTCCGACAAAACTTGGAAAACTCGCTCTACAAACTCCCAAATTTCATGTAAAATCGATAAATTGCCAAAAAAATGTGTGTTTCTCAAGAATTCGATTATAATCAACGAAAGTCATTACTGACACGCAAAAAACTGTTGAATTAACACGAAATATCGTTCGACAAGCCTCGCAGCAAAAGAAAACAATTTTTGTCCACAGCTCATCGCTCTCGCAACCCTCGTGGCCGCCGCCAGCGCAGGCCTGTTGCAACCGAAAGTCGCGAGCTATCAGATCGCCCATTACTCCGCTCAGTTGAGCCAGACCCATCCAGCGCCCGCGAAGCATCAATCTTACCACGCCGAGCCCGCGAAGGAATCTTACTACGCCGCCCCCGGCGCCGAATCGTACCAGAAGGCCGAGCCCCAGGAGTCGTACGACCACCACCCCAAGTACAGCTACGCTTACGACGTGCACGATTCTCACACCGGAGATTTGAAGAAGCACGAGGAGAGTCGGGACGGCGACGTGGTCAAGGGAAGTTACAGTTTGCTCGAAGCCGACGGAAGCCGTCGCATCGTCCACTACTCCGCTGACGATCACCACGGCTTCAACGCCGTCGTCGAGAAAGAAGCTGCCAAGGCTGCACCGGCACTTGCCCACGGGGCCCAGTACTACGCTTACGCCGCGCCGCTCGTCTACGAGATCGTCCCCGTCGCCCACCACTCGCAGTTCGTTTCCTACGGCCATGCCGACCCTCACCAGGGCCAATATCATCATTGAGTTGCCAAGGAATATTCGGCGAACGTCAGAAGAGATTGAATAACCTTCCAATGCGAATGATCGCGTAGAATAAGTCGTTTGATTCTGTACGGTTGTTAGAGGTTCAATAAAACTTTGGTACCGCGATGAAAACAACGTTTTATCGATCCCCCTCGATCTCCGAGGCAGAAACAAGTTGTAAAACTGTCGGAATGACACTCATCTTTCTCGTAATTGCGGATTTTCAGGTGGTAAGCGTTTTTTTTATTTCACTTACGTAAAAATATTATTTCTGATGTGCGAGGGCGAGGTGTGCCGGCCTACTTTCTACCTCAAATTCTCAACCGAACGGGTAACCGTGTTGAGAAAAAAGGATGAAAAAATGTATGAAAAGAAAGAACGGAGAGAGAAAAAGCGCAGCGCCCGCAGCCAGGGCGGCGCGGTTTTCGAATCGCCGCATTCTCCGTGAGCAAATACCGCCGAATTCACCGGCTGTCCTTGATACCGAGCTCTCCGTCCTTCTCTCTTGTAATTACGGAGCGGATCTTTCTCGCCAGCGGTCACTTTGTCTTTTAGCTCTTTTTCGGCAGCTCGTTAAACGTCGTTACTTCGAACGGTAACGAACAACGGAGCGCTATATGAACGTGCGATTCTCGGGCTTCTCGCCATCCCCTTCGATTCGTTTTCGAGTTTTTCCTATTCGCTGCGTGATCGAAAATTTTCATCGATCGGTCTCAAAAATTGAACAAAAAATCGAGTCGGCAACGAAATAAATGATTCGGTCGCTGAATGCGGCCGTAAATTGGGCGCTCGGAGCATGCAACGACGACGAGCATGCGTGCGAGGACGATCGATTCTTACAGTTACGACAATGTAACCCAATTTTTGTTTTCTCACTTTTTCGAGTGCGCGCGCGAGACACACGAACAGTGAAAGTGTTGTTTCTGCATGCTCACGCGCTATGATACGCGTGCACGCAATCTACAATCCCTCCGGCCTCGGGTGGTCCGGTGGTCCCTGTTAACGAAAACGTGCGCCAAACGCAGCGGCTCGGAACGAACCGTTCGAAAAAATGGACGTGAAATTCCGTGGGAAAAATTTGGAAGGGTCGTTGCGTCATTTTTTAAATTCTTCCCAATAATTCGTGACGTTTCATAAACGAGTCTTCCGCGTAATCGTTCGGTGTTGTTTTTTAGTGTTAGAAATAAGAAAAAATTTGGAACGACGAAAAAGATTGTGCTGATTCGTGCATTCGGTTCCTCCGACTTTTGAAATGTAAAAGACTGAAAACAACTGCGATTTCTCGAAATTTCATTCTCCCCGGGAACGAAAATAAACTTTCGAATAATTGGCTGCATTTATAATGGGAAGAGAGAAAATGAATCGAGCTCGATCGGTAAACCGATCAATGAAAATCATTCGCTTTTCCATCGCTGCGGTGGAGTTACTCAGCAGTCTGTGCGATCTCGAGGCAACGCATTCACATTCCGACGGTCCTCGAGCCCCGGTTTGGTCGATACGATGGTCGGCAAGTTACCGTCGGAGAGACGCGGCGATCGGTGCGGATCGACGATTCCGAAGATCTTTTTTACCGGGATTCCTGGCTTAGCGTTGAAACGAAGTTTGAAGAATTGTAAGATAAGGCAGCGCGGCGATGCCGATCGCGACGAGCTTCTCATCGAAAGTCCTTCCTCGTTGAGACTCGATGCAGTTTCGCCGCAAGTTCCGGTACGGGAATTGAACGAGAAACGCGAAGCGTTGAAATCAGGATTCGAGACGGTCGCTCTGCATGAGGCAATACGATCGTTATGAAGTATTCGAAACTGGATCCATCGATCCATGAAAGCGGAGCGATTCTTTGCAGCGAAATGCATCGAAACGGGGGAAAAAGATAAAAAATCGGTCATTTCGTCGTGCCGATTATCAACGTCATTTTTCCCAACGACTTTCCTTTCGTCATCCGAATCTGAATATTCCAACGTATAACGACGGAATTCGCGTCTAGATCGATCGACGAGAAAATCGCTCTTTCTCCGATTTGCCAACGATCTTAAGTCGCCACAGAAGACTCAACGGTGACCTTGAGACACTACCTTGAAAACCTCGAATATCTCGGGTTGACTCGCGTTGACTCGGTCCGTCGTCGCTCTCGCGTTGTCACTCGCCGATTTATTCGCCTCCCGTTAATTACGGGTCCGTGCTCGCCTCTGCGAAATAATCGAGAGCTCTCCTTTTTTTTCAACTTTATGCTTCATTGACGCTCTCTCCTCTCCGCCCCGAGCTCCCCCGCTGCACGGGGAGAGGGCACGCCGGAGTTCTCGCTTTCTCCCGTGGGTTCGACAGACTTATAGTCAACTGGCTTTATATCTGTGTACACGAAACAGTAGTAACGTTGGACGTTTTGCATCGGGCACTCTACGAAAAATTTGCTTTTTCGAGGTCCCGAGGAGTTCTCGAGGTTTTCGGAAAAAACGATATTTCGCTGGGCGTTTCGACAACCGAAATTCGGCGCGACTTCACCTCACTTTGAACTTTTATTTTTAGGAGAGAACGAGAAGAAAAAATTGGAGGGGGGGAATTTTGGGACTTTGCCTCCCTTTTGAAACGAGACGGTTTTTGGGGCTTTTCATCGCCTTTCAAATTCCTCCGAGGGCGGAACGATTTTTGAGTCGCGCGATCTTGATATATTTGATCGTTTTGCGAGCGAACGACAAAAAGCGTTTTTTATACGAATTTTGGTCTGCAGAATTTTTTTCCTCATTCACGAGAATGTTCTCACGAATCTTGCTCGATGAAAAAGCGCGTAATTTCAGGGAAAAAGTATCGCATACCGAGACTCTGAATAAAAATTCTGAGGATGACGAAAAGAAGGAAAATTGGCTCGAATACTTGACAGTTTCGTTGACAGAAAGCCCCGTACGTATTTCAACGTGTATACGAAAGACGGTGAAAGTGTTCCTTACTCGTGGTTGCCCTGCGAGAGAGGCCCCCGAATCTTTTCCTGCCGCGTCTGGCCGAAGGAGAGAAAGAGGTGAAAAGGGAAGGGAAAGAATGAAGAAAAAGAAAGAAAATGAGGAAACAGAGACCACTCCCCACGCCTCGAATGATAATTTCTCGGCGTCTCCCTCGGCCGTTCTCGCATTTCGGTGCTGTTCGCTCCGTCACAAGGTGCAACGATCTCAGGTGCTCGGAGAATAATTCTGCTTTTTTCGCCCCTCGCTCGGCCGCTTTCCCCTTCTCGTCGTCCCTGACCCTCGGCAAGTATATTTACAGCGTTGCGGAGGAATCGAAAGAGGAAAAGCGCCGAACGGTAAGCAGCAGGTAGAGTTTGCTCACGTAACGACAAAAGTGCAGTTGGGAGGAAAGAGGAAGAAAAATTGGGAAATTTCTATCCCCGAATCTGAGTTTTCGTATTTCCCTGCAGCCTCGCAACCGCGATTCGATAAAAATTGCGATCCGACTCACCGCGAGTGGCTCGCGACAATAAAAAATTCTACGATTCGTGCGCCACTATTCAATTAAATTTGAACTTTAGCTCGAGCGTGTAGCGGTTTCCGGCAATTCAGAGCGGAGCAGCGCGAAGAAGCATAAATTCCGAAAAGCCCTCGTTAAGAAAATCCTCGTGGTTTTAGCACCGGAGCCGCGGCGCGATTCCTCCCCTTAAAGCCTATGAAATTCCACATTCGGCTCGAACATTTGCTCGCCGTTAAAGTTGGTCTTTATTAAATATGGCGGTAGCAGCGCACAGTTCGGATCGCTTTCACAGCTGGCTCTCAATGCCTTAATATCGAGAGTTCCCACGAGCGTTAGACTCGAGATCTGAATGTGTACATACGGGCGCGTAGACACGCTTATAATCGCAGGAATCTGTGCTCCGGAAGTGGCCGTGTACCGATCATTAGTTTCTCCGTATTTCTCCTCCATTTCGTGCGCGATCGGTATGTGTGCGCGCACGAGCCTCCGTCGCCTCGCACGCTCGCTCGCACCAACAGCGATCTCCATGCTGCGTGAAAATAATCGAGAGTTTAACTCTCGGCAGTGAGATTGAGAAAATGGGATCGCGCGCCGCGCGCACACTCTTTCGCGTATGTGAGCCAAGGCCCGTTCGAGCGGTACCATTTTTCACCTTTTTTCGATCCTCCGTTGTCCTTTCAATCATTTTTCAAGGCCCTGAACAAGCATTTCCCGAAATGGCCGTTTCAGGAATCAGCATTTCCCGGCGAACAGCCGTTTCCCAGAGGCTCCAATTTCTCGATGGAAGAACTTCGTTCCGGCCGACGGCGGAACAAATTTTACAAAAATTATCGTCCCTCGCCGCACATCAAACTGAAGCAGCAGACCGTGCCGAGCTTAATTTATCGAAACGAAATGAAAAATTTCAACTCGCATCACGAAACTTCATATCGCGAAGCGATTTTTGCCATCGTCCTGCGCAGGCTGACGGAATCTTTTTTTAATCGCTCAAACTGTGTCGAAGAATTTACATTTCGAAAATTCCAAGTGACGTCTAAGAACTCTGCTTTAATGCTCAATTACTCGATAACTACGTAGAAGAAAATATAGAAAAAATATTGTGCTTTTGCACTTTACGTTGAAGAACGTCGTCACCAAATTTCGTCAATTTCTCAAGGAAGTTGAGACAAATACAGTAATTTTTTTACCCAAAAATTATGACCTGCACCTTTCAAAAGTTAGCAAATGTCAGCAAATCTCCTAATAAATCTGAAAAAATTGACATTATTCAGCAAGCCTTGCTCACGTTGCCCAAAAAATTTCATATTTTTAGCATCATTTTTGACGGAGATATCACCTGAATGTGTCTTGACTTCCATATTATTGATTTTTCTCAGCAACGATGCTCCTAAACTGTCTGAAAATTTAACTCATTATTTTACACTCCATTTGATAAGATGCAATCGTTTTAAAAGCGATGACATCATTTTCATTCTAACGCCTCAACATCCTTAACATTTATTAACACATATACCAAAACTCCTGAATTTCAGAATCTTTGAGGTCTTTGCTTGCAGATTTTTTGCTGTATTTTTTCTCCGCGATTGAGAGGCGTTTGGAGTCGAGAACCGCGCGTTATCGCAATGAAAAAAAGCCCGTCTTTATCGACGATCTCGCACAATGAAAACGAATGAGATCGCCGTGTGCGGATTATCCGAAAAAACGAGTATGCCGAATGCGGGGTGACAATTTTATTGGAGTCTGCATTGAGTTCCCGTGCCCGGAGACTCGTTTAATTTGTAGCTCAGTAATAAACACGCGCTGATTTATCAATCGAATAATTAGCGATAAGTGCGACTGGTTATACTCGGTCCGGGTATGGAAGGCGTCGTTCTTCGGTAAATACGAGATGGAAAGCCGTCGAAGAAAGTATTTTTTATGCTATTAGGTCGGTTCTCCGCGAGGGAGAGAGGCTTTCGATGGTTTCTCGCAGTCCGGGGACGGTCGCGAGTCCCGAAAGTAAAATGAGCGAGTAATTTAAACGGAGGTTTGATAAATAATTAAGGATGCTGAGATCGAGCGTGAGGAAGGCAGCGGCGGGGGGCGCGATGTTTCATCGTCGATGTTTAAACGCACTGAATAACGACTAATTTATTGAAATGTATGAATTCGGTTCAGCATCAAATCGCTTTCTTTATTTCGCGTTGCTCGAAGCGTTTTATACGCTCGAGGTGAGCTCTCATTGTTTTCACCGAATGATATGCGTCTGGCTCACGTATGGCCCATTCTCTGGCGCGAGGGAGAAGAAAAGGAAAAAAAGCGAACGCGCGAGCTGCTCGGACGTGGCAGCCGAAAAATCGGCTGCGCCTCGCAGGAGATCGCGATCGATCGCCTTCTCGAGACAATATTCGAACGGGCCCGTCCAACGATCGATTGATTGATTTTTCGTCGGGAACGAGGACGAAGAAAATTGACTGGTTTTCGGAGACGCAGAGACGCTTTTTCGTTAACTATTCCCGCATGAATACTCGGGGAGTTAAAATCTCTCGATGTTGAGAAAGACCTTTCACCGAGGGAAATTCGAATAACTCGCACGCGCGAGACAATGGAACGCTTGCCATTTTCGTCATTTTTTCAGCTCCCTGGAAACAAGAGCGCCGAATCCAGAAACTCGCGAGCCCGCTTTCCTCTGATAACGCGCTGAAAGGGCTTCCAGTTTTTTCTCGCGATTATCCACAAACATGCGTTCCCCGTTATCGAAGTTTGTGCCATTTTGAAAGCTCCGAATGCGCGTATTCGGCTGACCAAGCGTGTCTCGCACTTCAGTTGCGGACTCGACGAACGATCCTGTTCGCGGAACACTCACATTTTTATCGCCGCATTTCTTTCAGTCCGCCACAGATATACGTACGCAGAAGCGAAGCTAATGAACGTGCCGATACGTAATGTTAATACGTACTTCAAGGATATCGCCCCTTTCATTGTTTGAGATCCGTGGCGAGGGCGCCGCCGAGACCGCGAGAGCGGAGCACAGAAAAAGCCGATTTTCGAGTGACAGCGCTTATCGATAATCCCTCAGAAGCAATTTGTTTCGATTATTTATCGATCGGAATCGCTCCTGAATTAATCGATAAGGAGTTAAGAAAAAACACAATCGCAGCTCGCAAACGGTCGAGGGACATTCTAGCCGCAATTAAGGCAGATCGTGCCCGAAGGATCGTATTTTATCGGTGTCCAAATTAGCTCGATTCCCGAATTAAGATATATCATCGCTCTAAATTAATTTCAGAGTTATCAATTCGAAATCGCAAATACTTTTTTTCAACTTATCTTTTGGCGAATGAAATCCCAAGTTTTAGTCGTCCCTGGCGGAAATCTACAGTTTTTCGTGTTAAACATCGCATTGGAGAGCGCGAAGGGAAAACACAAAGACGAAAGACTGTGACAAGAATGGGCCAAGGCACGAAGAAACAAAATGCCGAAATAAGCAAATGCGAGGTTACACGAGTGCTCATTACCAATTTCATTCAATCTTTAATTACCAGTAAGACTTTCTCATATTTTTTCTTCATATTTAAGCACGTTTGTCTCAATTGCCAATAAAGCGAACCCTTCAAAATTTGATACGCGCGTGTCAATCGACAACGCATTTAAACTGTGAGTAAATTTCAAGGCTTTCTCGAGAAAATCCTTTCGTGGATGAACTAGTTTGAAAGTTGGTCCGAGCGGTTCAGCGCGATGCCGAGCCATTTTTCAACGCTCCTCGAGAGTATCCGAGTCGAAAATTCAATGACTCAGAAACCGAGGAGCGAATATGTGTCGAATGTGTGACTCAGATTGTCGGAAAGTCGGGAACGTACTCGTTAAATTAATCGTTCTCGATCTAACGAGTGTGTGCTCAACATTCTTTCCTGGCGCGAGTATCGTGTTCACGGATCGATATGAACAATGGCGTATCTTACGTCGCGGGTGTGCGCGAGCTCCGCGTCGAACGGCTAGCCGAATGTGTACCGCAGCGAAGGAGATTTAATCGGGTGTTTTTAATCTCCGGCAATTACGTCGATCTTTTTCTCTCGGTTGGATACGAAAATCATAATATTGTTTGAATAATCGATCGGGAGCTGTGAGCCGGGGGGTTTGTACGAGGAATCGATGCTCCGCGGATGCTCAACTTTTTTCAAGGCTGCCAAGTTCTTCGATCCACAGTGCCAATCGGCATTCCGTTCGCACGTCAAGTTTCTTCGAAGATTGACAAAACTTTTACTCGAATAATGCGATAAGATCGAGAGCGATTCGGTGCAGGCATGAATCGCGCTTTTCATCTGCCTTGTTAATTGAGTCGGACGCCAAGTGGATTTTCTCGCACGCGATCCCGCCTCCTCGAGATCGCGCAGTTTTCGTATTCTATCGCGCGAGAATTTCGGCCTTTCGAGCCGCCAAAATTGTGCAGCGAAAGAATCGTTGAATCGGCTCGGGCCAGCCGCTCGCACTTTTCGAGCCGGTGGACCCTCCGCATCCTCGCACGTTTCTCGTATGCGTGCGCGTTATTCCGTTTACGAGGATGCAAAATCAACGGAGCTAAAGCTGGCACACTCGAGTCTCCGCGGCAAAACCCTCCCGCGCGTACCGCGACGCGTTCCCCTCCGACAAGTCGTCTCAGGTTCGCATGGTGGAGGCAACTTTCAGCGTGGCGCACTATATAAGTGAACGCGACTTAACGGGGGGCCCAACATAAAACCCCGTGCGTGTCGTCTCCGTACCTCCTGCCTCTGTGTCTCGTGCCAAACTCACTTTTGTTTTTCCCTCAAATTGTTTCGAGCTTTCCAACACCGACTTGTCAACCTCCATTTTCCCAGGTAAGAATATCTCTCGATAAGTTCAAATCCATCGTTTCAGTCGACTGCGAATCCAGCTTCGCGATCGATTTTATTAGCGACCGATTTCAAAGATTTTCCCCGATTCTTTGTCCAGTACTTTTTCATTTACATTTTTTAATCTTTTTCTATCGACATTGATTGAGCGAGTGATTCAAACGACTCGTTGGGTTTTATGAAACGACGATTCAATGTTTTTCTGTTGACATCGACTCAGGAAGAGACCAAACAACTCGTTATTTCATAAACCAAAAATCTCATCGAATTTTGCATTTAAATTGCAAGAAAAGGGAGAGAAAACCCATCAAATGTCATCCTTCTATTTTGCTTTTTTTTCAAATTGATAATTTTTTGTTTAATTTAGAAAAAAAAGCAAAATTAAAGGGTCAAATTTGACGGGTTTTCAATCGGATAGATTTTTTGTTTTTTATTTAGAAGCAAAAGCAAAATTAAAGAATAAAATTTGATCGGTTTTCCTTCCTTTTTTCTTCCAATTCGAGTAAACAGAAAAAAAAATAATATTTGTGAGTAAAACTGGGTTGTTTGAGTCTCTTCCTCGGTAAACGTCAGTAGGAAAAACATTGAAATAAATCAAACAAAAATTCGAATTCTTGTATAAATGACTTTTTTGTTTAATGTTTGTTTCCACAAGCATCGTTTATGATTAACGAAGATGCTAATTTCGATGAAGAAATGCGAGTCCTGTGGCGCGTCGATCTAACGAATCGAGGGCGTAATCGCGTCGGTAAACCGGAGAAAAGAAATGGTCTCGATGATCGAGTGACTCACGTCGTCTTGACGTATTTTTTCGTAAGCTTACAACGCTGAAAATGGCGCAGTTACAGTTACGAATATGAAAGTACGAAATTGGTGGTTGTAAAGTCGCGTTATAACGTGTTGGCCTCATTTGCATTAAAATTCAATTCCGCGTTGGTGCAACGCGGGCGGCAGGGCTGCCGAGGTAGTTTGCGGTTCCTCGATAAAACTTGAGTTCTCGCATCTCGCTCGGTTGCATATTGTGACCGGTCCCGAGTTATGTATTAGCGATATTACCGGTTAAAGAATTCTACACGACGCTGCGGACACACACGATTTTCATAAGCAAAAAATATTCTGTGTGCGATCGCGGCGGCACTGATAACCGGTTCCTCGCCCGAGGTATCGCTCACCGAGTCCTCAATCTCGCACACAACATTGTAGATTCTCCACACATACGTATAACTCAATCTATCGATCGTTACGAGCGAGAATATCCTGTATATTAATTCGGTTACGCGATATGCCTCGTGCCGTATCGGTTTTCCGGATGACTTAAGGGGGAGTATCGGTGCGAGGGGCTGAAAAATGAGGCATTTTTTGGGAATTTTTGTTTCAAACGTCTCGATGAAATGATTTGAAATTTGGTGTATTCGTTATCGCAGCGATGAAGTATGCGAGGATTTTTTATTTTTAGTACGTTTTATTAGGCAGCGCTCGAAAAATGGCGACTCAAAAAAAAACACCGACGGTTGACAGCACGAGTGCCACAGCAGGCGTGAAATTATAACAGTACAGGCATCGCAGCATCGTAGGAAAGTTGGAAATTTTGATTAGAAGAAAAACGGCGGGCACTTAAAGAAAGAGTGGAATTTTACACAAAAATTTTGCAGTCAATTGTTAATAAGAAAGAGAAGTAAAGAGGTTAGAATAAAACTCTGCGATGCGACGACAGCGGTGAGTTATCTGAAGAGAATCCTTCCTGAATGAAGTCGATTCGACGAAATTTGACAGTCCTGTCAACCTTGTCAGAAACGTGCATGGTTTCGAGAAAAACGCGTTTTGAGTTTTGAGATGAAACTGAACGATGTTACTTGAATTTAAATACAAAGCAAGTTCTTAAAGATGAGTCTGCTGTCGATTTTTTTTCGAATACTTCAATCCTTCGGAAGAAACGAGAAAACTCGATCCCCCCCCAGAAATCCTCCCTCCGTTTCTTTGCGCCGTAAATTTGCAACGGTCGGAAGCGAAGGCCCGAGGCAGCGAGTGCTCGAGAAACGGGGACCTCGGAGAGGCAAAGTGGCATCGACAGTCCCTCGTTCGTTGCCCCAAACATCGAAATTCGTCTCCCTCCTATCGCGAGCTCGCGAGAACCCGAAAGGAAAGAATCTCGTACGAAACGACGTCGAAAAACGGCGACTCCCTCGGTCCCCAGGGGTCCTCGGAACCTCGCTCTTCCACTCGCCAAGTGCAATGCGACTCGGAGAAATTACGTCAGCGCTTTTCCAACGCGAGAATCGGTCCGCTCCGTTGCACGGGAGCGCGGACCTCCAAATTCTTCGCAGAGAGACAGAGACAGAGAAACGGAGGGAAAGAGGGAGAATTAGATAGTGAGCTATTCGACCTGGTATTTCTAGCGTGCTCGGTATAATTGTCCTGTCAAAGTTGTCCGATCGCATCGAGCAGGTTGCCTGCTCGCGATCGGAGCGCGAAAGCAGGATTCTGAGCAGGCGAGGGGCGTTTTCCCAGCACTCAAAAACCTCGAATCGCGGCAGATATGGCCCTCTCGAGACCGCAGGCCGGAGCCCCGGGGCTGCACGACGGAGCGCACCACCGCGAACGCGGACAGCGAGCTTGACGCGGAGCTGTCCCGGCAGCGAGCAACCAGCTGGACCAGTTCGCTCATTCCCCAGATATTATATAACGACACTTTCTTTGAAAATGCTGGCAGCGCTCGAGAGCTCGAGGCTGACGAAAAGACCGAGATTTCGTGGGGCCCTTCGATCATTTCGACGGACGGTTCAAGCTCTTTTGAATCTTCGGTTCCCCGCTCCCCGACACAGAAAACTCGAGGCTTGGCGAACGAGTTTTTTCAGTTCTCGAGGGGCCTGGAGCACGAGGAAACACGAAATCATCGATCGAGGTGAACGACCGTACTTGCTCGATTCTTCGGTCTCTCCCGATTGCTTAATCGTGCGGAATTCGTTGAAAGTGCCGAACGATACATGCTCGCTGCGTTTATGCTCGATCGCTCGTCCACTCTTTCGCCACGTACCTCGACACCCTTTTGCATTGAATTTATGTGGGCGGGAAAAGAGTTTTCCTCTGAACGAAGTCTTCGTGAGAGTTTGAGGGGGAAAATCGCTTTTGGCTCAACAGAAAACGAAAACGAGAACGAAACTGAGCTTTCGGTGGATTTCGCGGATTCACTCGAATCCGGATTTTTGCAGAATCGGCGGAGCCGACTTTTTCATTGAGGAACTCCGATTAATCGGCGCGGAGGAAATTCGGATTTGTCGACGCGTTTCATCGCTGCAGTCACGTCGAGTCGCATAAACAAATGAACTTTATTTTTCTCGTTTTATTCCGAACGAGGCGAGTCGCGTTTACGAGTCTCGCTGACCGGGAGACAAATTTTCTCGAACCCCGGATCGCAGGCTCGAATGAGAAATTATCGACCGTCGAATCGACGAGCGCGAGCTCAGACTTCTACGGTCTTTCCAAACCTCGAAAACGGTTAACGGTTGAAGGGAAGAAAAATCGTCTGTTTGCCCCGAGTCCTCGCTGGCCCCTCCGGCAGCGGAATTTTTCAACGACGGAATCCATTCTCCGGCTTTTCTTCCAGCAAAATACTCAAAAAAAATCCATTTTCTAATTTTTCGTCATTCGGACAAAATAATTCCAACTTTTTCGTATGCGAAAACAGCCGAACCCAACCCTCGTTTTGGGCACTCTCAAAATGCCGAAAAATCCCGACAAATTTCATTGATAACGAATATTTTAATCTAGAAATCGACAAAATATTAAAATTCATTGCACAAGTTCAGTCGATTGGACGGGAAAGAAAGGATTCGAAATTCGAAACGATCAAATACCAAATTGAATGGGATTTTGAGCCCAATTAAATAAGTTGAATAAATAACTGAAAATAAGATTGAAATTGCTGCTAAAAACGAGGAAAAACGTGTCGTGAAACCCCAAAGACGGTTTGACTCACGATCTTTGAAAGAATTCATAAAGAATGATAAGAAAGATTCATCGTCATCGATTCAGCAGGTATTTATTGAAAAACAGGCAAACTTTTGTCGAGTGGACAGAATGATAAACGTAGAAAAAAAATGTATGAATACAGGGAGAATGTATGACGCTGAAGTTTCCAACGTTGGAGTCCAACGAAATGATCGAAAAAAACTCTCCAATAATTCCAGTAATTCTCCTATTTTGTTCCCTGCCAAATTTGCATTTCGTAGTTTTTCAAGCTGCACCAACGATTCGTGAAATAAAAAATTGGCGAATTACAAACGTTTTTTTCGTTCATTTCGTTGGACTCCAACGTTGGAAACTTCAGCGTCGTGGAGAATGTGAGAAGGTTCGAATGGCTGTGGGGCTCCGATACAGATAAATTTGAAACGCGCTCTCGTTCACGCAGCAGCCGGAGCGGAGTAGCAGCAGCGAGTAATACGAGCGAGCGAAGTGCCCCACTCACTTTCACTCTCGTCGCGCGTTCTCCGTCGAGTTCGGCCCGTTTGGTTAAGCCGATGAAACGGGCGAGTACCGCACGAGCTCGCGTTATTTTTTCCCTCTTACGAGCAGCCAGCCTACATATTTTCTTTCACCCGATCGATTCTCGTTAATGATCGTCGTCGACACCGCATGCTCTCCTCTCTCGCGTATGCAACTGCCGAACCTCGTTTACGGACATAACGCATGGGCGGGCACGCGCGACTTCGCATACTAATTCAACGGCCGAGCCAACTCGCCTGCTTCCAGTCGAACTCGACTACGTTTTACTCCGCTGCCTCCGCGGGAATGCAAATTTTCTTGTATTCACAAGCTTTCCCCAAAAATACGACTCGCGACAGTTCCGCAATCACTTTTTCTTCGGTCGCGTGAAGCATTTTTTAAAATAATGCACAATTTTCAATCCCATTCCCAAAAGTCGATGCGATGCTTCTCGCTCGAACGATGTTTCGGTCCGGTGTCTCCGGAATCCCAGATTTTCCCCCGTTCATCGATGTTGACGAGAAAAAACCATTTTTACTTCCTCGATCGCTCAACTATCCACTGGAAATTCATATTTTTCTCATAATCCGAATTATTTCATTTTCCTAATATTCAATATATAGAAAAAACATCAAAAATTTGATTAAAAGTTGCATCAAATCTCGATAATAAACTAAAACCGAAAAGCAACATTTTTCTAAAAGAAAAGCTTACAAAAAATGACACTCGACACGCGAAGATAAATGATCGTCGACTACAACGCGAAGCGCCATAAATTCAGCAGTCGAGTGGAAATTTATTAGTGAAAATCGGAGACGGCTCGGTCGGACGAAGCTTCCGAGCATCAGCTGATTCCCTCGTACTATTGACTCACTGCCGCACACTCGCTACCGCGCGAAGCTCGTGGATGCACGTTCGTGTGCAACTCGTGTCTTGAATAGGTTAGAATAGCGTCGGGAGAACGATGACCCACGCGAGAACTCGCATAACCTCTGCAATGCATCAACACCTCAATGTTACGGAGATTTATATGTATATGTGCCTGTTTATTATGCGTTCATAGAGATACGCATTACGAGGAACATCGTTCCTCGTTCGAGTCTCAGATCTGACGTAATTCGCCTCGTCTATGCTTGACGTTCGTTCAACGCGTATGATGTATCACGGTGGTTGTTATTATGAGCCTATTACAGTGAGCTGCGAGATCGAACTTTGACCTTTTTCACAAAACACTTTAGAGTTTGTTGTCACACGAACGAATGTTTAATGCGAGTCGCATATCGGAACGTGAACTGCGAGTGAAGAAATTTGCTGACTCGAGACTAAAGTTCGGGCTCGATCGTCGAGTGGTGGGGAAAAAATTGAATTCGTTGATTCAACGATGTTTCCGTTGGAGAGAAGAACATTCTTTGGGCCCAAAAGTTGGTTAGTTTCGTAAAAATATTTTGCGTCCGCGCGCGAACTTGGAAATGAATTCTTTTGTCGTTTAAAAGTTTTCTCTTTTTTGTGGAGGATTTGGACAAATTGATATTTCGATGGGGATTTGAATGGAAAGTGTTTTGGGAAAAAAAATTACGGGGGTTTTCTTCGACATTCGGCTTTGTTGGAGTTGCTATTGAGATATTTCGTAACACGCAGAGACCACCGAAACGTATTATTGGCCTTTCTAGGTTATAAAGCAAACGAAAATGCGAGGCGCGTGTCTCGTAAGCCCACCGGGAGATTATAGAAAGTGACGCTGACTTTCCACAGTGGCGTGTGTACAGTAGTGTACACGTCATTTGAGCCGATGTAGACTTGGGTTGTGCGAGCGACGAGGAGGTTTAGCAACAGGTGTCTTTTACCAATTTTGTTGAGGCTGCTGTAATTGGCTCAAACTGTGACGAATTTAGATGATTTCGTGTTGAGAGTTTCGCTTTATCCTAAAATGGGATAAATAATTAAAGCAATTGCTGAGAAGAACGATTAGGGAATAGATAAACGAGCGAAATGGCCCGATGGAAATCGAAAAACTCTTCGTAGCGTCGTTGTAACCTCAAGATTTCTCGTTCGAAGAAACCATTTTTTCGCACAAAATGGCGGAGCGAACTTTCGAGAAGAGTTACCAACGATTTTCATATTTCAATCGCACACATGACTCGAAGTAATAGCCTTTCATCACGTTCTAGGTCAACGATGACCGAGCTCTTCTCGTGTCCATTCTCGTGGCGAAAAGATAAATAAAAAACAATCATATTTTCCGCTCAAACTTCGCGCCTCGATATTTCACAGCCTCGTTAGCTCTTCCACGAGAAGAGAAAACAACGCGCGCGTTGCGCTTTTTGCATGAACACGCATCCGCGACTGTCGAAGCAAAGCTCGTTAAAATGGCCTCGGAAATCTCATCGGTGCTGTGAAATGTTAGAAATGAATTTCGACCCGCTCGTAGCGCACCGCCTCCTTTCGGCGAGTATTTCAAACGGAACTTCTCTGTACTGCCGCTAGAGTGAACACAGCGCGTTATTATTACGGAAAGAAAAATGCGAAACGAGGAGCACACACGCGGTTATGAAAAAAAGCGTTAGAGAGCTTGACCCACTGACACACTCGAGTGAAAAATGAGGCTGCTGGGAAAAAAAATACTTGTAAAAAGTTTCCAAGACGTAAACTTTATCGCGTTACAAAGAGAGCAAATCGATCGTAAAATCGTTAGCGGATATAATTTCATGAAAATAAACGAAGACTTTTTGTTTTCCGACACTCGTCGTTCACCGGCGTCTTTCCAGAGTTGTTCAATTGTGTAATTACGGCGAGTGGAGAAGGGCAGAGAAAATCATAGAGTCATTAAAGTAAACGTTCGACGATTTTGCGAGGGTTGAACTGATCCAATAATTCCGTTGATAATGCCAAAGCGAAATGAGAGAAAGGAGGGAATAAATGAGTTTCGAAGACGCCATTTTTCGATGTTTTATTTTGCCTTGATTTCAATGGTTCTAGAAAATCGTGAACGATTCATAATTCATACAAATCCCAGCACAATTACATAAATGTAAATTATCATTTGTCGGGGCGGAAAATATGTTGAAAAAATATTTTATCACAGATTACGATGACAAACTACGTCAAATCGAGCGCTAACGTTGTCGACAATGTTATTAATTGTACGAGCTCGCGTTCACGTGCCAAACTGCTTACGAATTATTTCACTGATACGAACCGACCCGTTCCTGTTTCAGGTAACAGGAGTAAATAAAACAATGACAGAGCGATAAAAGTACTGGGGAAAGTAAGAATTTCTCTATGTACATAAAACAGATGCACAAACGCACACGATTGCTTTCATTGCCGTGATTGCGAGCGCGCAAGCGCGATCTAAGTATAAAATCGATAAAAACGCCGAACAATATTCGAAAGAGCACCCTGCTTGCCCACGTGAACACATTCGAACGTGCAAATAGAAACGCACACAGCGGTCGCTTGAGCTGAGAAAGTGAAATATGGTATTTTGCAGCTTTTCTCTTTTTTTTTTTTATTTGACGTTAATCCACTTTACGAGAGCGGCTTGCTCGCACTGAGAAAACGATTTGCATGAATGAGTCGCGAGAAACTTGGATGAGTGAGAATCCATGCTCATATATTTATGGAGATATCTCTATATCGGAGGTTCCTCATCCATAAGGATTTGCACTCGCGCTCGGTCATTCACTCGTACTGCATTTTTATTCGAATTTTTATTGTTTTATTATTTTTGTAATTCTATATCATTCACGGCGCCTTTTACATTTGAGTGAGAGGCGGCGTTATTGCATTTTGTAACTATATGGATATTTTATTGTGCTCGTAATAACCGTGCCAGTGATCGAGATATTTTATTTTTCCTTTTCTTACTCATGTCTCTCGGCGCACAGACTCGAGGTCGTTGTATCCGCGCAGGGGAAAGTTATAATGACCTCGGCCGTACCGAGACAGCAAATTAATCGAATCGGATCCCGACAGCTTTTCGGAATGTTTTTCAACAATTTTAATGAAACTACGATTGGGATTTCGAGTTGAAAGAAAATTTTAATTACGAAACTTTTGCAATTGGGTACGAAAGTTCGAAATTCGTTCTTTTTCCATTTCAAATACTGACATTTCTGTATAAACCACAATTTTTTTATTTCTTCTACAATCAGATTTTCAGGAATTTTCTTTTCCTTTCGTTACACAAGCGAACTTTGAATGTTTATCAAAATTGTCAAGTTTTTCTGATGCTTTTGATGTTGAAATTGAAATCAAGAAAAAATATTCCATTTTCACGTTCAGAGGTTATAGGATCGCGTCGAACACGTTAAACCGAAAGATTCACGGTGCAGTCTCACGTGAATTACAAAATGAGTAGTTTGCGAATTGGATTTAAACAAGAATTTGTTTGTCACTTACAGAGAAATGTACAGACTGGGTCTGGTCTTGTGGGTGGCGAGCGTCGCTGCCCAGAGTCCTTACGATTCGCTCGAAGGCAGATCCAGTTATCCCGGAAAACCAACGAGTTTGAGCCCGCTCTACACTCCCGGCCTCGGGGCAGCGTCACACGCTTACAGAGACAACAGTTACGAAGACAATGCGGTAACACCAACTCCGGCCCCTCAACCGCTTTACAGAACTGTCAACCCCGGCCAGCAGGTACGAGGAAAACAATCGAATAAAAGCACCCGAGATTTCCTAACAGTTAGATAGTGCGCGGGGAACATGCTTTACCAAACTAATATGAAGACACTTTTTATTATTAATTGAAAGAAAGAAATAAAAGTCGTTACACCACTTTCCATGTTTCGTGTTGACATCACTAACATAACTGACCTTACTGACCGTCAAATTAGGGGCTTCGGAATCTTTTTGGAAGCTCAGGACTAGGAACAAAGACCAAGAAATGGCGGGAAGGGGGGGGGAGTGACAAAGTGGCGACGCCTAGCTGAAAACAAAAGAAATAAAAACGTAAAAAGTGCGTCCGCAAAGTTTTTTTCATTCTTTTGTCAAAATTTTGAGGGTTTTTAACGTCTTTCGTAAATTATAAATTCGTACAGTATTTAGTGTGAGCAGATTTTTTCGTTTTACGAATAAGAAAGCAGTTTTATTGAGACTCGAAGAAAATTTTCATTTTTGACGAGCACAACCGACTGGCAACTCGGGAAGGGCCGTAGTTTTGATATTTACGAATGAAACATTTATTAACAGCTCTATCGTGGAAAATCTCAGAACTATCAAAACCAACAAGCGATCAGAGTCGGCGGTGGAGGTCAGCGTGGTGGACCACAATCTCGCTTCCCAGAAAACTCTCCGGTAATTGATTCGTCGATCGAAAAGTCGAAAGGCTTTAATTTTTGTTCAGTTCTGATTTGATAACTGAGGAAAATTTAATGTTATTAGGAAGCCGAAGAACTCGTCGAGGAGGAGAAGGACGAGCCTGATCGTCTGACCCTTCTCTTGCCTCAGAGCAAATTCGACTGTGTCAACAAACAAACCGGATATTATGCTGACGAAGACTTGAATTGCGAAGTTTTCCACTATTGCCACGAAAACGCAAAACACTCTTGGATCTGCCCGGAAGGATTCACTTTCCATCAGGTACGGCAAAAGCGTTTTCCGAATATTTTTTATAGCGTAATTATTCACAGGGACAGCAGATTTAAAAAAATATATTTTCAATTTAGACCATAATTTTGGTTGAAATATTCGAATTTTGTGAAATTCTATCCGAAAGTATTTGCCATTGAACTTTGAAAGCACGAAGAAAGTGATTTTTCCTTCGCGTCAATTAGATTTATTAACGCGTTCCCATGATTTTCTCACAGGTCCATCTTATTTGCATGCCACCGAGCGGTGACATAAGTTGCAAGAAGAGTTCACAGTACCACTTCGTAAACGAATATCTGTACAAGCCACTGAACCAACAAGAGGCCGATAACAAACCGAACGTAACTCTCAGATATAGCGAGAGATATTTCCCAGCTGATATTTACACCGACGAGCGTGACGCTGGAGATTATCATGGAAGCGCCCAACAACAATCTTCCCAGCGTCGTCCACTTCCGCAGGTATTTTTCCATTTTTTCTGCATTGATTTTATTTTTTTATTTTTTATTATTGTATCAAGGAACGTTTCATTTATTATTAAAAATTTCAATAACATTTGCGTCTCGTAAAAAATCAGCAGGTATTTCTGGGACAGCAATCGACCACGATAAATAGTTTGCCGACTGCAGCGCGCGCCCACCAGCCACAGCCACTCCCGCAGTACCGTTTGCCGGTAAACCAAGTATTTCGCAGTCCCGAGGAAGTGAATATCCCTCTCCAACAGCGACGACCGCAGCTCCAGCAGCAGCAGCAACACATTCTTAGAAGATTCCCTCAAGTACGACCCGAGGAAGAGGACTATGAATAAAAAATTCAAAACAAACGAGAAACAAAAAAATTTGAAGGTTAAACAGGGGACGCTCCGTGATGCCAATTGACACGAAGCACTCTACGTAAATTCAACGTATCGAACGCCGTTACTCGGCGGACACAGGATACGCGGAAAATCGAAGATGAAGAATCGAGATTTAAATTGTAAATAAAATATGGTCGGTGATAAATAATAATCGATAAGTGATGTATGTAACTTGTTTTTTTTTTTTATAATTGAAAAAGAGAAAAATACGAAATTCTCACCTTTATTCGCCACCAGTCGATTTGATGTCAATTGTTTTTATTATTATTTTATACGTACAATTGTACCCGTAATGCAGATAGGCCTACTTGTATTTTATTTATTATCGTCAATGTAAAAATATTGGCGAAAAATAAAGTTTATACGAACTATGAATGTCGTTGACTCTTATTATACTTCGTGTATAACCATTTTGTGGGTTTTCGGATCGGTTTGGATTTCAACTACTAATGAAAATATGAGTACGTTCGTATACGTTTGACGATATTTTTCGTTCATTTTCGAGGACAAGATTTCGATTTTTTGAGCTCCATAACAAAACTTGCGACTCGAGGAATTTCGTTGTCCGACACTTTTTTCTCTTCGATAACAGGCTTTTTTGCACTACTCTTTTCTCGATAATCCGAACGCACGTACAATTTGTCTTTGTAATAACAAAATGGTAGACTGTCGTAACTGTGCAAAGTTTGTGCTGACGATTGAGAAACTCGATCGGTCGCTGTATACTGGTCCGGAGGAAAGAAATTTACTGCTGAAGACACGAAAGGCAAAGTTGGCTCTTCATTCGCACAATTGAGCCTCGGAACCTTCGCCCGAATCGAAAAATGTTGACGCATTAGTTCCGATACAGGCTCGTTCAAGCGAATTCTGTTAAATTTATTGAAAACTCTAATAAAATATTTGTTTTTACTTCTGGCTCGAGGAAAATGGGTCGCCATAAATTTCCATTGTGATCGAGAACTTCGACGACTTGAAATAGTTTCGGGTCATCGTCACTTCTATTCGGAATCTCGCGATCCGCTTCCGGCTCGTTCATAACCTCACTTTCTTCGATGTTTTCGGGCGCTTCGATCACCAATTTTTGCAAAGCTGCTATTTGTTGCTGAACGGAACAGATTACCGAATTTATTCGTTTTTACTAGCTTTTATAATTGAGCAGAAAAACTTTTGATTGAAGCTCACTTCGAAACACTGACGCATCGCTTGCATCTCGGACCTGCAACGCATTCTCTCAGTACATACGATAATCGCGATGTCCGAAATTTTTTGAGCCTGATATTGATAGTGTTGCGCATTTAGTTCTTCGGCTTTTTTCAACTGATGAAAACGAAGTCGTGCGTCGTCTATTTTACGCTCGTGTCTAAACGATCATTCGAAATAATAAATTCATTGTCGAAAAATATAAAAAAGAAAAAAGTTACCCTAAATGATTGTGAACATTTTTTTTATCGTATTCGTACCTCATAATTGCATTGAAATCCGCTACCATATTGTCTCTCTGAGCTTGAAACGCCAATTGAAATTCGTCGTTTAATAAAGACACTACGTTACCGACTTCGTCTCTCAGTTTTTTCATCATCTCCAACTCAACTGTGCATCGCTCACGAAGAATTGCTTTTTGCGTTTCTTTCCATGATTTTTCGGCTGCTTTTTCAAGAGCCACCTGTTTTTCGATGACTTTTTAATCGTTGTGGGAATGCTCGATTTTTTAAAATCAATATCGATTTATGCTGGGAAGCTCGTATGTTTGTCGACCTTTAGTTTCTTTTGGAACTCGTCGTTCAGACGCTGAATTTTCTTCTCATATTCGTTTCGAGTTTCCTCGACGCTCAATTCGATATCTCGACGTTTTTCCGCTTCAAACATTTTCCGTATTTCTTTCATCTCCTCTTCTAATTTCTGCCTGATTTTGCTTTCTGTATCTTGTTCAAATTTCAAAGCTGCATGTTCGCCTATCTCTGATATAATTACATTGCGATTTAAGATTGACAGGTTATGTTTACCGACACTTTCGATAATTTTTTCGTGGGATAATGGAGAACACTCTGCTATAATTTTATTAAATGAATGGTTGTTCCAATCAAATTGTAAATCGATGCATTGAAGTTTGAGAGTAATGAAGGGAAACCTAAAATTCCTTGATGAGTACATGCTTTCGTGTACTTGTCCGACAAAGGAGGCTTGAAGGCCACCTTTCCGACGAGACGATCGCTCGGTGATATCCATAGTTCTTTGTCAACAGGCCCTTTCAGCGGTGGGGTAACCCCCAAAAGTGTCCTCGTCGTTTCGTTACTGTAATCATTGAAAATCTGGGCAAGCGATGGACCCAGATAAGATAATATTTCAGCTTGTGCAGGCACATCGTTTGCGATCAAATGCTCGAGTCTACGGAATTTTGGCGAGGTACGATCTAACGGAAAAGGGATATGCAAAGTTTGAATAACGCTATTTTCAGTCCGCGTCCCCTTGATATAATAGCCACAAAATCGTTTATATGCAGAAACAGCATGGAATCGTCGCAGGATTTATAAAAATTATTTCTATTCCCTTTACCATACAATCTGATCGATACACTTACACATTGCAGATCAACTCCGACGAATATTCTTGGATAAATTGATTACGACGGGTGAACCCAAATAAATTTAATAACGATGAATTTAATAACGGTTAATACACTGCATCACCTGTGGTAAAGAATGCGAGAATTTTGTTAACAAAAGATATCCTGGGATAAAGTGAGTCATTGAGAATACGCAGAGAAACTTGCTTTTATCTCATGACGAATTAAACAATATTACTGCGCTTAAATACTGTAATTCTCCGAACCGAAAAACAAATATTATGGTGATATTGCAAACTTCAAAATTGATTTGAATTTTTTTTTCAGCAAACGCCTACCACCCCATCTCTGAAGCATCAACAGCAACAAGAAGCGACTGGCGGCGCCACTGTCGCAGCGACTGTGGCGTCTCCATGTCGAACTATTTGCCTCTTCCCTATGTTTTTGTCTAACGGACTAACGGTTTTTCGCAGCTGATTTTCGCGCCAAATGAGAGGAATGTTCTTCCTCACCTGTTTGTTGTAAACTCATTTATAAAAACCTTGGAATTTTTAAGTACATTGCTGTTCAAACTTTATCGTTTATTCTGATTGAGTCGTGTTAGTTATACTTTTGTCGCGTTGAAAAGTGTATTTTCTCCGCGACTCGTCGTCTTTCGACAAGTCTAGGATCTTCAGCGACGATAACATGAAACCGGGAGGCTCTACGCAAGTTTCTGCCGCCAAAACCGCCGTTCCAGAGGTTAGTAAACGATTCTTTTCTCGTCAGAGACAGACCTTTTATTCTTATCGATGTTTTCTTCTTTATTTTGAATGAGAGGTTTAATTTTTTTCATTGCATTTTTTCCGTGCACATTTGCTGTTTTCGAGCGAGAGAATACGATATTGTTTTCAAACAAACTCGTCCTACGAAAAGGTCAAACGAGTCGCGTAAAATAATAAAGTATCAAGCCAGTTGTTTGTAAGTTTTCCAACAACTTATTCAAAAAAACTGGGTCTAATTAATGTCCGTTTTGTTCTTTCTTGTATTCGTACAGGGCATTTTTTTCCACCTTTTGTTTTTCTTGCATCAGTTTGAATCATTTCGAATAATTTCATTGAATTTCTGTACAAATTTGATAAGCTCACAAAAAAAACTAATTTATGGCATCTCATATAGGATAAAATCAGGAAGTCTCTGCACACTTTACAACCAGCGGCAACAGACAAGGAGAACCTTGTCGGCGGCGGCAGAGTCCTTCGTTCCACACTGCCAGGAAAAGGGAGCATCAAGGAGTAAGTATATTTTTTTGAAACTAGAAGTCCTACGAAACTGGTCTTTCTCAGTCTCCAATGTTGAGTTATTATAAAATATTTCCTAGCAGAACCTTGAAGGTAAGTTTGTGTGCAAAAAAAACCTCAAGTGTTTCAAGTAAAATTTGAGTTCAAATTGAAACATCGGAGAAAACAAATGTTTCTTACTGATGTATTAAGACATTTTTTGTCAAATATACTGTTCAGGTTTGTGAAGGGACATTCGAAACCGATGCTTGAATTTTTCCAAGCCTCAGCATCCTTTATATTCTTACAATTCAAAAATTATGTTATATAAATTTAAGTATCTAACAAAATTATTCAATTACAGTGAGATGGCCGATAAGACAAAGACTGAAACTCAGAAGCGGAAAAAGGTGGCCTTCAGGGACAAAGGAGTACAAACAACACGGGGAGAAAAAATAAAGATCGAAGTTGAAGACCTGACCTCCGACGGTAGGAATTCAATAAATATTTTCTTGATTTCGTATTGATTTTCAGTATTAAACAAAATTTTGCATTGAAAAAAAAATATATTTTTCAAAAAATTTTTTTTCCGAACATACAACAAATTACAAAGCTTTTTATCAACAGACTTGACAATTTTGATAATTTTATGCTTCAACAGCCGGTCCTAGCGAACAATACTGGGAAGTGTTAGCTGAGAGGCGACGAATAGCGCTAGAAGACGCGCTAGACGAGAACAGGGAGTTGACTGAGAGGGTCGCGAGGCTGGAAGAGGAGAAGCGTGCGTACAAAGAGATGTTGGATGAGACGAGAGCCCTTGTGGAAGTTTTGCAGGTTCGTTGTATTTTCAAATATTCATATTAACCAAAAAAGAAACAAGAAACTCTCATCTCTGCATTATCTCTGTTATGTAACAAACCTATTGGATGTTTCAGGAAATGATTGGCGAAGACCGGAGTGACATCAACAATTCTTTGGAGGACAGCGTTCTTTAGCGGAATTGATCTCTCTTCCCGGACCGTGTGCCTGCATAGATAGCCCAATCGTATCATTTTCTTTTCTTTTTTTTTACAAATAAAATTCTCCATCAATTCTCATATAGTATCTAAACGTAAAAAATAAGATACATGACTGACACAGATTCGTGTTTAAACATATGATAATAGTCGTAAATACCACGTCAATTACTATTCACTATTGCGAGCTTGGTGAGTTCCTGGAACGAAGTAAATCTGTTTTTACTTTGTTCGTTTTTTGTATTATTTTTTAACTAAATACCTGAGCGTCGAAGCACCGTACGTCAACGAACACTGCGATGAACGATAGTGTTAGTTAACAGTGTTATTTCTGTATTTGATTTTTGGTATCGAGAGAGCTCACAGTCCACTATTCAATCAAAGTAATATAAACACATCACTTTGCACCTCTGTAATCTAATAAGCGAATAGTAATTATTCCAACCGTTCACTGGAAACTTCAACGACGTTCCTACACGTTTTTTCTTTCTCTTCAATATATTTTAAATAACAGTAAAATAAATATTTTATCGACAGCCCAGTGTGATTAGTATCGCTTCAACAATTAAACAAAATAATATGAAAAAAAACTCTTTGTCATACACATTGCGAATATTCTTCCCGCCAAACCTTCGTAACAAAACAAAAATAACTAACAATCGCAACCACGAACGAGGTACGCATAAACGATGAGCAGCAACGCGATTTCTTTTTCTTTAATACACAACTCAATAGATTTAAACTCTTTTTCTTTTTTAAGCAGAACGGAGTTTGACACGTTGACGATCGAGGTGCCAAACCACGAGTTTTGCTCTCCCAGCCGCTAATCCTCGTCCTTGAAACGACGGTATATCGACTGGACGTAAGTGAAGACGCACTTCCAATCCGGGCGACGCATCACTACCATATCCTCGACGTCGAGCAACGGCGCGATACCCGCGATTTCGCTGAAATTCATCAGTATTTTCGTTCTCATTGTGGAAGTCAATTTTATTGAATTTTTCGTTTGCTCGTGCCGTAGCTCAACAATACTAAAATGATTGTTTCGGATCGTCAGTGAATTTGAAATAATTATTTTAAATATTCCTGTAAACTAACAAATTTGAATGAACTTCAATGTTTGAGAATTTGAAGTTTGACTGATGAAATGTAATTTTTTTTCACTTCATATTTCGCCTTAATTCAAATGATCAGAATTGGAAATCCCCAACTCGAAAATATCGATTTGGTTAGATAAAATATGCGCAAACAAAATCAACGTTCATTCGAGATTGATTCTACAATGATTGATAACGAGGCCAATGAGAATTAGAGAACAAGGGATCGACCAACTTACTCGGCTTTCGTGAACGCCAGATGAAAATTTTTTCTACGATCCTCTGGCCGCAGACTGTGATAGTCGAAAGCATCGGGCCTGAAGTGATGAAGCAGAGCACAAAATGCTAATCCGTTGCTCCAGCTCGTCGAGAAATTATCCAACTGAACGTTCTGAAATAATGAAGCTTCGTCTTTGAACTGCTAAATACAGCCCCATCTCATAAATTACGAACGTGAATTGAAAAAAGGATTTTTTTCTCTTCTGGATTGTACCTCGTATTCTTTGGTCTTTGATCTGCACCACGACAGTAGACGCTCTTTTATCTGCACCGCGTTGTTTTGGACAACAGGATCGGTGAACTTGAACAAAACATCTTTGCCAGGTGATTTTGGAGTACTGTGACAAATAGAAAAATTCAAAAATATCAATTATTCAAGCCCTTTAACAGCATTTTATACACTTTCATCGTCCCACGTATTTGCAGTTTTTATTTCTGGAACTACTTTTCGTGGAACATTCTCATTTTCATTTTGTACAAACATTTCGCATTTTTGTACAATTTTAATGAGTTTCAAAAATTTTCCAGAAAGTGTTCTACGAGAAGCTCGGATTCGTAACGAAAGTAGAAGAACTTACCTCGGTGATATGGGGGCACTGTTTTGTCGATCGAGTTGGCGAAATTTGGCGAAAGGTGACAACGGCTTCTTGACGGCTGAAAGTATGAGATTATCGTTGGAGTGAGACTGTTAAATAGCATCAATTATGCGCAGCTACGAATTCTCTTCATATCAATAATCAAATGTAATTAGAAGAAAAAAAAAAAATAACGGAATTCTCAAAGGGTGTGTGGACCCATGCAAATAGTCAGGCACGCCTCTGTTATAATTCTACGTACTAATTTAGTTTTAATTTGTAAAGTAAATATGCGAGATCGGGCGCTAGGAAATGTGTGCCGTGTTGTGCGTGTTTCCCCAAGGAACACAAAAATCCTTTTGCTTATTTTTTCTCACTTTCCTCATCTCGCTGAAAAAGAGAGAGAGAGAGAGAGAGAGAGAGAGAGACAGCGAAATCCGGAAAATAATAAATTTTCATTGTCACGCGTCCGTTTTCCCAGGCTAGTTAAAAAAAGGACCAATGTAAAAATGCGAATAGATGGAAGGTCTTGAAAGGAGGTGAACGCAAGGGTCAAAGCGTAATGGCTTGTCAAGGGGACGAGTGACCCTCGGTGATCCAGAAATGAACCCCCAAAAAAGGCGTTTTCCAAAACTACTACATTTTAACTTACAAAATAATGACCAAACCGAATAAATTTGAATCCATTGAATTTCCAATCGAAATGGCACGATCCCCTGTGTAAAGTAGTCAAACAAATGCATCGAGTATACTCTTTTGGCTGTTATGAGTAAAACAAAATCGCAAATTCTCAAAAAAAAGGTCTCACACAAATTGTTAGAAGTCACGTACTCAGTTTCTCTTCTACATAATGCACCGTAGGTCTATTTCGTTCTAAGGAACAATAAGAAAAACCAAAAATCTCGAAACTCTCGTTTGATGTGAGTATTATTATGCAGCGTTTTATTATTATGGATTATTACTTTTGGTTTTAAAAACAAATGTTTGGGATATTTGCGAGCAAATGTCGTGTTCAACTGTTTTTATAAGTATTTTTTTGTTTTTAAAAATTTTTTTATTTTAATTTTTTCACTCGATGAAATAATCTAGTATAAACGATAAAAAAAACTCACTGCTTTATCGGAGCCGCCTCGAGCGCATAACACAACGTCCGCCTCTAATCCAGGGCTTCGGAAACACACATCAGACACGACATACAAAACTGCGCTTAACCGACGTTTATTTTTTCAATTCGGCCTCTTTTTTTTCGTTCGTTTATCGCATAAGTTTGTCCCTTTTATCGCTCTCGTTATTATCCGCGAGTGAAAATATCATTCGAACAAATAAAATAACTCAGCGAATCAGTAAGAAAAATAACATAACTCTGACTCGGTATTGCGAAAGAAATATTTGTACAATTATAGTGATGGCTCGCTCGTTTGTTATCATCTTTTTTATTTTCATAACGCACGGCGGTGTTTTTTTTTCTTTATCAAAATGATATTTATATACGTATAACAATTTATTTATCTTGCGTCACTCGAAGATTCGTCAAGGGTATCGTATGATTCTAATAGTCATGTTTTTTTGTTTCTCTTTCTTAGTAACGATTGTCGGAACGGGTGGCCTCTTTGAAGAGGCTATCGAAGGCTTTCTCGACGTCGGTGGCGTCGTCGAAGATGTGCGGCATGGTTTGGCTCCTCATGAGGCTGCCTTGGCTCTTGCGAGAGCTGAAACGTTTGTTCTTCGGATCTCTTCTCGCGGCGAGCGGGGAATCCGGCGCTTGCCCGGTGGAGGAAGGGCCTTGAAAGTATCGCTGGATTTTTTCTTCCATTTTTCTTATCGCGTCCGAAGAGGAGGACGCTTCGTATTGCTTCGAGAGTTTCAGGGACGAAGGGGATTTTGGTTTTGGTGGTTTGAGTAGAGCGCACGGTTGAGCCTGAGGCACTTGCAGGGTGTTTTTCGCCATGGCGAGTTGATGCCAGGACTCGGATTTCGAGAGGACGATCGATCTCGATGGCTTACTTGCGCACGACATCAAATATTCGTCGCTCGAATCCACCCCGCTGGACGCAACCCTCTGAGACGATTTGGCCCCGATCGTACGACGCGAATCTCCGTCCCCCTTGAAACTTGGAGTGAACACTTTCGAGGGACTGACGACGTTTATTTTCGGAGGAACAAACGGCTCCTTGTCGGCTCGAGGAATACTCAGGGGCTTGAATTGATGCAGGTGCTTTTTCATCGAACTGTTCCTTTCCTCGAATATATTTATTTTATCCTGAGTATTGTTACTCTCGATTATGGGCTCGACGCTTTGATTTTGCACTTCTTCTTGCAGCTTCAAGGGGAACCTGAGACTACCGGAGGTCGGCTCATCCCTGTAGAGCTTCTCTTGGGACGATACGTTCCTGGGGAAATTCCGATGATGCTCGTCTTCTGACATTTTCAAAGGATACTTGAGATTCCCGAACGTCGACTCGTCTTTGTAGAGCTTCTCTTGCGACAAGAGGTTCCTCGGAGCCTTGCGATGCTGCTCGTCCTCGAGCATTTTCACAGGATACCTGAGATTCCCGCAGCTCGGCTCGTCCCTGTAGAGCTTCTCTTGGGACAGGATGTTTCTTGGAACGTTACGACTCCGATCATCTTCTGTGCTTTTCAAGGGATACCTGAGACTCGCAGTGCCAGGCTCGTCTCCGTAAAGCTTTTCTTGAGACACTGCGCTCCTTGGAACGTTCGGTATCGGCGCCTGTTCCATGTACTGTTTAGCAGGATAGTAAAGATTGCTCGGCGTCGTAGGATTGTGAGGAGTTTCCTGAGAAAGTCTTCTGGCCATGTTGGCAACGCCGGACTGTTCTCCTTGGATTTGTCGTATGAGATTCTGTTGCAAGAGATTGTGACGTCTGGCTTGATCCAAAGCGGATTCCTCGTCCCGATAAAACGCCGGAAAAGAGGCTTCGTTCTCTTTCGGACGTCGATTCACGGGCAAACTCTCTTCAAAATTCCTGAGGGATGCGAGATCTTCGAGAATCTCTTTTGGTGATGTGGGCTGTGGCGAGAGCGCCGGGCTCTCGGGAACCGGAGAGACGGTCGCGATGGCACAAGTGTATCTGGTCACCACGCCCTCCGTTGAACTTATGTCTTGATTCTCAATGTTCTCGTCCTCGATGAACGAGCGGTCTTCGGCTATGTCGGCAGATTCGATCTCGTCACCGAACGATTTTGGCTCCTCGGGCTTAATGCTATCGAGCGTAGGATCGATGGAAGCTTCCTCGTTAAATCTCTCTCTTTCGGTCATGTTCCGAGGAGAGGGTGGAACGTAAATGGGATTTTGAGTATCACGATAAAAAATTTTGTCACTGTAATCGGAGTAACTCTGTGAATCATCGTGTTTAGGTTCATTCTCGCATGGTCTGTCCTCGTACTTGTCATAACGATCTTCTTGTTGATTTTTCAGAACCGATGGGATCGACTGCTTTCGCGGAGCTTGATTAGCACGTGCTGGAACTTGCGGTGGAGCTGATTTGCCAAAATTACTCTCCAGCGGATACGTCGTCTCGTGCTGCTCGACGTTCGGATAATATGGGCTCTTGTAATCTACGCTCGGAGGATAATGACTTGTTGGATGAGAAACGTGACTGGGTGCTGTCACGCTCTGCGGCGGGGTCGGACGACCTTGGATCCCATAGTTAGGCCGATGAGCTACAAATTGAGGCAAATCCGTGTCACGCTGTGACGAAGATCGTTGGTAAACGTCGTTGGGGTACTGTCGCGAGGCACTCAACGTCCTCGACTCGTCTTCCCGCTTCCTCGTTTCTTCGTTCGACAAATTTCGGGATTGATAAAGAGGACAATGGTCCATGGGATTAGGCACAGGAGGAGGAGGAGGAGGAGGAACTGCTCTGCGTTGAATCGCTTCTTCCCTCGGGGCGAAATTGGGACGAGGCTCGCTCGGATAAATCGAAGGGACCGGTTCGGTCTGATGGGTCTGTACGGCGACACTTTGGGTCGAGAAAATATTCCGTGGTGGTGGAGACGGAGTTTTCCTCGATTGGAGACCAGATTTGGTGTACTGCAGCGTCGAAAAAGGCGGAACGGAGGGCGGAGGATGCTGCTGGATTTCCGGATCTTCGTAATCTCCCTTTTCCGAGGTCGCCTCACGATATTTTTTGCCAAACGTTGGACGTTTGTGGTAATTTATCTCGAACGGATAAGCGACGATTTCACGAGGCTTTTTCGTTCCGTTTTCATTCGCAAGGTCTTCGCAATTCCCATACAATTGTTTACGATGCCGGACCTTTTCTTTTCTCTCACTGTGAGCCTCGCCGAAATCAGACGTTTGATAAGTCGCTGGGACCTTTGGTTCTCTCCTCTTTTCCTCGGGGAATTTCAGAGATACTTTTCCTTCTCGGGGCTCAAACTTTTCCCGAGGCTTTTCGAAATGTGGATTTCTCGACGCTTTACCAACTCCGTTCGACCAAGGACCGGACTTGTGATTCTCCGAGGGATTTTTCGTTGCGAACGGTGCGAATTGCTTGCAGAAGGAATGATAATTCAAATGCCCGTTTTCCGACAACCTCGATCGCTCCGAAGCGTCGTTGATTTTTCGATCCTGTTCACCCTCCAGAAACACGTTCGGCGTTCTCTTCGTGCTCAACTGTTGCTGCTTCGCTCGAGTTTTCGTCGATGGCAAAGGTGAATTTGTCGAAGGGATCGACGAGTCGACATTTTCCTGATCGAACATCTTCACTTTGGCTCTGAGGGTGCTACCGTTTTGCGACAAGTATCCTGGCTTCAAAAACCCTGGTGTCATTTCGTCTTTGCTAGGTTTTTCGATTTTTCGAAAAGGCGAAGTTGGAGCATGACTGAAGCCGAGAGGTTTTTGTTTACAGGGAAGTCTCAGGGAGCCGACGACGACGTTAGTTCCCGGAGGCACGGGGTTTTCGTCCTGGCCATTCACCCGGGGTTTGTCGAACGTTGTTTTGATGTTGGAGAACCTGCTGTTCCAATTTTTATCAGCAACAGCAGCGATCTGTCGGTAATTGAAGCTCTTGAAAGGCAGAGAAGAGTTAGCCGGAAGAGCAGCCGCTTCGTTGTTTTTGTTGATGAGAGCGAGAAATTTTCTGTCGTTTTCAGTTTTTGGCTCGAACGAGGGCACAACGTTGCCCGTGTTGCAGGAGTATCTGTCACCGATATTAATGGGCCTTCTTAACGAGCCACCAACACCACCGTGTCCACTGGCCAAGCTCTCGGCTTGGAGCTTTAAATAATTCGGTATGTCTATCGTATTGGCACGTTTGATTTTCGATTTCTTAGCCATGAATTTGTTACACTTGGCTTGACCGTTGCCTTGGTGATAGAGAGAAGATGCTGAGATTCCGAATTCTTCGTTTATTATCGTATTGTCGTCCTTGTAATTCCCCTCGGAGAGTTTAGGTCCAGAATTAGCGATGCCCGATCCCTCCGGGTAGACGATTTCTCTCGTGACATCTTTGCCGCTTCTGTTCTGCAAAGACTGTTGTTGATTCAAAGCATCTTTCATGTATTTTTCAGGCACTTTGTCGACGAACTGTTGACACTGAGGATCGACGAGTCTCTCCATCGGATTTCCCTTGGTCGCAACGTTCTCACACTTATCTCGAGTATCGTTATTATCGAGATTTCTCCTTGTGTCAATATCAGCGGGAGAGGAAGGATTAAGGTCGCTGATTGGCTCGACAACAGGTGCTGGGCTGGCGTTTTTATCTTCGAGCCACTTTCTCGCGCGTGCGAGTTCCTCCGAGCTGACGCCGATGGTGTGTCTGTCGGTGCGTCTTCTTCGCGGTGGGCTGGCAGTGTTTTTCGTGGATTTATCCGGCGCCGCGATGGATTCTTCGGGTATTTTCAAATTGGCTAAAAGGCTGGATATAAGTTTGAGAAGATTGAGCTTGTTGGTCGGATCGAGGGTCGAGCTGTATCTCGTCAGGGTACCGATGTCAACGCGCATTAAAGTTTCCTGCAAGCGGCCCAGAGCCGTTTGTATATCGGAGAGCAAAAGGTCTTCCAAAAACTTCAAGTCTAATTTGAGTCCTCGGGGGCTTTCCAAGTCGCTCAATTGCTGGGAGGGTTGTTGCATCGAGCTGCAAAGTCCGCTCGCCCATACCCGAAGATCTTCTTCAGAATCGACGCTCGAATCTTCCGGTGGAATACTCCGCTCCTCGCTGGCGCTGTTGCTGCTGTTCTGACTGGAGCACGATTGCTCCAGAGCCGAACGCAATCGTTCTACTAATACTGGCAATAAATTGCACTCACCGGCTTTGTTTCGATCGAGCGCATTGCTCGTGGGTGAAGCTGGTGGCTGCTCATCGATGACGACTGGCTCGACGATCGCGCTCTCGTCTCTCTTCGGAGCGGCGCAATTCTTCACCGGCGTTCTCGACGCAGCACCATCGTCATTTGGCACCGACGAATCCTTTTCTTTCGTCTCTTCCCCATTTCTTGGCTCTTCGGAGCTCTCTGAAATGGAACAATGATCCTCGCATTATTTAGTCATTTTTCAGCGTTCGATCTTATTCAGTGATAGCGTTGGCATTTTCATTATTATTAAGCTTTCGCGCACGAGACCTCGGTGCGCGTCTCGCGGTCCTCGATCTCGTTTCAAAACTCCCAATATTCTTCGTCGAGTTATTTTGAGTTGTTAAATATAACCAATGAGAACGTCGTCCTCTGTGCGTTGTCACACCTGTTCATTAGCATCGTTATTTCCTTATTTATCTTACCCGATTTTCGACTTTCTGTCTTCTCTTCGGTCGACGAACTCTTCTCGATTTCATTTATATCCGGATTCCTCGTGCAATCGGTATTACCGAACTTCTCCTCGCTCTTCGCGATCGGTGAATCAATTTCTATAAAAATTTATGTTTTTTTCGTTTTAACGGTCGAGGAAAATAGTCTCGAGTCGCTATTCGCGGATGAGGCTGCAAAAACGGAACTTCCATTGTCTCTATACGCTTCGCTCTTTTTTGGGTAACCGTCAGAAAAATTGGCACGGCTTCTACAGCGTTCACTGCTCTTTGTCAAACGATTATTTTCGTCCCGATTAATGTTCCACGGAGTTGGCGAGTTTTCGAAATTTTTAAAGAAACTCGTGTAAAACCCTCTTACTCAAGTTCTCCGGCAGAAACATCGTTCTTTAACTCTCTATTTTCTCTTATAAATAAACGTCTAGATTGTTTGGCAAGAAATGAAGAGTCGTCGCTCGGATCCATCCCCCCCCAGCCCTGCTCAGCAAACTGCGATCAATCTTTTGATACGTGAGCTAAAAACCTGAGAAACAGTAGCCAATTGATTTCCGCTTCTTTCGTCCACTTTCACAAACGATCCTCGCGATAGAAATTCATATTTTTCGTTCGCCTTACCGGAGAGAAAGAGAGGAAGAATAAAAAACTAAAATACCTTGCGCCTCCGACATGTTGAAACGATACCAGATGTTGCCTGAAATCACAATAAAACAAAACAAAAATTTCGAACGTTTCTTACTTCGAAGCCAGGGCGGGGAGTTTCGAAGATAGTAGCAATGAGCATATATTCGCAGGGGATTCGTATACGCAGACTCTCAGAAATAGACTCAACCCGGTAGTCGTAAAAACATCGAAATATCTTCTCGTTTTTGCATGCAAACACACGTACACAGGAAGGTAAAATCATTTGTGAAAAGAAAATGTGTTCGAGTGGAACGCTTGAATATCGATGAGAAAATCGACAATGTGCGAGCATAAAAATCTCATTCATGACGAGGAGATTTTTCAGTGGAAAAAACGGAGCAGATTGTGTTGAAATTTTTTGTTTTTTCCTCTCCTTCTCGCCCACGCACTGCACCCACGTCGCGAAAAGTTTTAAGTGCAGAAACCTTCGTGCATTGGCACCTAAAAATCTTTGGCAACGTCTTCCGTGTTCTATTTACTTGGTAGGGATTTGCTTGTGCGAATTGACGCGAGAAGGATGAGCAATTGGAATAGAATGCGATGCATGACACGCAGGTGCTGCTGTTACAAGTGAGCAACAGGTTTCACCACATTAGGTTTTCCCACGAAATCATTACGATCATCAAAACTCGCAATCACAGTTTTCTTTCAAATTATAGAAATAACGGCGCAGAGGTTCATGGTGAACGACTTTTCATCTCTCTTTCTCATTTTCATTAAATCCCGAGAATCCTCGAAGGATACTTAACGAGCGAATAAATTGTTCCGTCTAATTACAGGTTTCTGGATATTCTTGAGAGGATTAACGTCGGACGGGACGACCGAGAGACACGATTTTCTCTTCATTTTTCTCCCGTTGTCGTCCGGAGACGAGAAACTGTGGCGTTGATGGAAGAAGCTGCAAATTCTCAGGGTTATTTACAAGGTAATAATAAATAACGATCTAATTAGAGAAAAAACGAGTCGAAGAGCCTGGAAATTTTTCTTTCAGGATTGTGAGACATGGAAAATTCGACGAGGATCGCGAGGGAGGAGAAAGGGAAAGAGCGGTACAGGTTCGGTGGCCACTGCACGCGGGACTACGGTTAACGATAACGAAAGAGCGAGGCGAAGAAACGAGCGAAGCGCGAAGAACCGACGAAGGGGCCACGAGGCCGTCTTCTATAAATAATATCATACATTATACGTTAGTATGCGCAGTAGAAAGAAACGTGGATAGGTGTGAGCGTCGGAAAATCAGAAGAAGAAGCGAAGCAGGCGGGTAAAAGCGAGGCAGAAATCTATCCGAGAAGTGAGGCCCGGCCTTCGACTTGGTGCTTTACCCAAAAATATTCTACGACCTTCTTGACGTTCTTTGCGACGAAGAATCTCCGGCTGGCATTTCTTTTTATTCAATTTCTCATTCTTAACGCCATCGTTGATTCTCTGAATGAGACGTAAGAGGAATTGACGCGCGAGCTAAAAACTGTGACTGGAAAAAAAAACGATTTTTTTGGCGTCGAGCCGAGTAGCCGAAACGTCGAGAAAATTGCTCTCGGAGAAAATGTGCTCGTGCGCGGCTATCGATAGACAGGCGCAGATGTTCGCGGCTCCCCACGTGCTCCGATCCAACAAACTCCGAATTTTCTGTCCTCCCGCCCCGCACTTTTGTTTACTCGACTGCGCATTTTACATCTCTTACGGCCAGTTGCAAAATCCACCTCCTAATTTCCCCTTATTTTCTCAACAAGGGGAAAAACCAATCTGCCTATCGGCGAGATTACAAATTGACCGCGTGTTCCGAGCAATAGGGAAGCTCTAGAGAAACCAGGTCGACGTTTATCTAACCAAAGCACTCGTTCTCCGAGTTTATAGATTCTCTCGTGAGCGCTAATACGGTAGCTCTTGACCACAACACAGAAACGACGAAATATAGAGGAAGGAGAAACGAATAATCGATTTTGCAACGTCGCCGCAAATCGTTCGACAGCATTTCTTTACCGATTAATGTTTTCTGCAAACTCGCATGAAAAACGTGTCAAACGCTCGGATCGTTTGTACAAACACCTCTCCATTTACGGCCTTGAAAATAAGAGGATGAAATTTTTAGACCGAAGAAGCAGCAATTAGAAAGCGCATCGAGCCGTCTAGCGCATCAAGGATGCTCCCACGAGGTCGCTCATCGTCCCGTGAACAAACTCAAACAGCGCAACCAACGAATCGAGAAACGCAATGAAACCTCTTCTTTTTATTGAGCCAACCTGCTGCTGTTCGAATAATTGATTGAGGAACGAGGCTGAGCGTAACAGACAATAATTTTTAACGATCGACCATTAAACTCCTTTCTTTTCTTTTCGTCGATCATCTCTACTCGTATTCGACGCTATTTATTCCGACGATTCTACCGTGCCGAGAAAACTCTGAATTTTTTTAACGTCCCTTCAAATTAGATTATTTTCTCTCCCCCGTTGATGCTTTAATAGATTTTTTTTCTCTTATTATTCCAGAATTACGGGAGCCAGCAAAGTTTCGAGTTGACGAGCACCACACCGTGAATTATTTTATCGCCCCGGAGGCAGAGAGGCATGAGAGCAGCAACCTGATCACTCGAACACACGACTCGACGTCCCTCCCCTCGTCCAACTATACCAGCAATAATCTCGTAACAGCGATTTTACAGCGTGGATCGTATCGAGAATAGTAAAAACACGGAAATCGTAGTTTATATATACTGATTGCTTAGCTCCAGGGATAAAAACGAGTTTGACGAAAATTCTTTTGCTCCAGTTGCGCGTCTATGAGAAACGTGAAAAGTGCATCACTGCCTCAAAGCCACTGAGAACGAATCACAAATTGACGAAACAACGTATGAAAATAAGGAAATTTGAGTTTTTTCATTCCAAGAGAAAAAGCGAAGAAAATGGGAGAATCTTACGAAAGATAGCGGATGAGGAAAAGCATCGGGAAGATAGATGCTGCATGAGAGTTGCACCTCGCCTTTTACGGCGTGCTCGATCGGAACCCGGCTCACTGGTCGCGCGCGCCGGGTTTGTCGCACGAGGAAATAATCGCGCCAGGAACGCCGAGGTGCGTCTGACCATTCAGCGGGCGATATCGTTCGATATACTCGCGTTAATGAAGCTTCGTGCGAGGATGGCTTATTCTGGAAGGAGATGTCTCGAGGAAGAATCGGTGAGAGACGCGATTAAGATGAGATTAAAATGTCGAGCAGAGAGAGAGAGAGAGAGAGAGAGGGAGAGAGAGACAAAGAGCTGGCGTGGCTCGAGAAGGGATTTTTGCAAATAAAAAAAATGATTTACCTTGGAGGGTTGTCAGACAGGCAAAAAAAGAGGCAGACGATGGTAGTTCCGGGGGCCGTTGTAGTTTGGCGACTGCGCGGCCGCCGGCTCCGCCGAATCTTTCTTGCCCCCACGAGACCTTTTTTCACGTTGTTTCTTTTTCCTTTTATTCGGCTGGTGGATTGGATGATGTTCCTCTGGCTGGCTTTGACGCTGGTGGCGATACCACTGGTGCTGTTCACTTCGTCGCTGAAGTATGGCATCACGCGTACAAATTTAGAACACACTCGAAATAGAACGGGTTATTGCTGTTACCTCAAGACCCGCATTATACCCCATCTATTTAACGGGAGTGCAAAGTTTTCCTAGCCGCCGCCACCGTGCTTCTTCCCGCCATTTTTCTCATCCTCTTTCTATTGACCCTTTTTCAGACGAGTCTTTCTTCGGGCCTGGAAAACCCACGAGTCTTCAAAAGCGCACTTACCTTTCCCGTTGCACTCGCACCAGCCGGATGATGGAACCCCAAACGAGAGATGATCTTCGAGGACAGGAACAAACAGAACTGATTCCACCTTCGAGCGTTCAACGAACATCCAGCCAGATCCAGTTCCGCCTTGGATATCTGGTCCACGAGAGAGACACCGAACGTCACTTCCGTTTACGGACCCACCGTATCGACAGTCAAAACCCGTTGCGTAGATGCATTTTTAATAACGGATGTGTGTCTACGTTCCGAACGAACGAGAGAATTGGATCGTATCGCATTCATGCTATTTTCTTTTACTGCCATCTTAATACGAGCACCTCGCTTTGTTTTTTAAGAGAATCGAGTTCCGAATCGGTACCGCGATTTACCATTTTTGCTCATGGTTCCATTGTTTATTTTGTTTCAGATTCGATCACCAAAATGACGAATCATCGACGACATAATCGAGTCGAGGGTAGAAGATTTTTGGCAGTATCGGAAGCAAAACGAGCTTCCCTCGTGAATTGAAGAGCAAGCGCGTTCGATTGCATGCTTCGGGTATGAAGAAATATAGGATTGAATCGATTGTTGCTCACTCGACTGGCGTTGGGTCGAATAAGAAATGTAAAATTTGCGGGGGATGTTGTAACAATATAATAAGAATGATTGTATCGGTTAAATCGAACGCACGTTTGGCGGGGAATCGTGAGGTCATGCAAGAGAAGTTGGTGGTTCGGTTCGTTGTTGTTCCGCTCCCACCATGGAGGCACAAAACGTTTTTTCTCTCATTTCGTTTTTTCTCTTTCTCTCTCGCTCGCGGTCTCTCGCAGGCTGTTGATTCTCATCACAGAACTCGTTGCCCCCTACCACGAGCCACCACCATCCTTGCGGAGGCCACTTTCGACTGGAAACCTGTTAACCTACTTGGATCCCCAGTCTTTGAGCTACTTTTGTCCCGTCTACCTGATTGACGATACTCACATTCACGCTCTTGTCGCAGGTGACAACGGACGTCGTGCGCTTACGCGAACGCATCGGGGAGACGAAGCAGAGCGAATAGAGAAGATTCTTCGATCCACGCGGGCCTGAACGATGACCAAGGAGTAATCCGAGAAGAGGAGCGCCTAGGGGAATGACGTGGCAGTGAAGAGTTCGCGCGAATGTTTGCAAATAATATTAAATTGCGAGGACAGCAGTGGAAGACGAGAACGAAAACGAAATCAAGTGTCATCGCGCGATGATTACAAACAACACCGACAGACTTTCATAGACGGAAAAGTAAAAGCTCTCATGTTTTTGGTTCTCGGTCATCGCGTACCTACAAGCGTGCCAATCATGTTTGAGTGTATCAGCCGGGGGGGGAAAAACCCAACCCGGAGATCCGGGATTCCAATCGCGTATCCTTATTGCGAAATATCTAGAGATCGGAATACTTGATCGAGGCGTTCGTCGATAATCAATGAAGCGAAGGAGTTCGAATGTTTGTTTTTTTTGTGGCGTTTAACCGACGGAAATGATCGCTCGCGTTACGTTGCTGTTTGATAATTATTTTTGTTTCTAATTTATTTCGATTCATTCAGTTGCTTCGAAAATCTCGTTTCCTCCCACTCGTTCAATCGTGAATCGACTTCCCAAATATTTCGTTTTCTCCCCCTCTCCCTTTCTCTTACTCTCGCTCTCTCTCTCCGTGCCGTCTCGAAGAAATTCGTTAGCCCGGATGTGAAGCCGAGACCCGAGGATTCCTTGAATCTTGTCAGGTGTGCGTTAATACACGATCGCGTACATTCGAGAGTTATTCAGTTGATGTTTTCGACATCGCGTCGCGTGTGCGTGACCACGTTTCGGAAAGCGAGAGATAGATTGAGCGAGTGCGTGTGTTGTTTGTATCCTCGTGGTGCATACGTGACTTGTTTTCATTACAGTAATGAGCCACCAGCCTCATTTTATATCTCTCCCTTTTCTTTCTCCCCGTCGCTTTTTTTCCTCTCTGCTCGCAGATGACGTTTGATACGCGATACAAAGAGTGAGTGAAACGATGCGAAAACACGACGCGGGGCGGGCCAACGAACGGAAACTTCGCGGAAAACCATTGTCTTTTCTAATTCAAAAGATTCATTTCTCGAGATAATTTAATTCCACAATCTCGTGATCAATTAAACTCTACTTAATTAGAATTTCAAAAACTCGTTTTCAAACAATCACTTTCGAAAAACATAATTCTTCGTCGTTCCATCGACTGTCCTTAATTTAGTTTTTTTTCCATCTCAGAGAGGAAGATGAGGGGATGGTTCGATGCGTTTAGGAACGACGGTGGCCCAACGCTCTACAGTTACAGCAACAGAACACCGGTCACCGGTGACGTCAATCTCATAACAATATTCGTCATATTCTGCACAATATTCACCGCATTTCTCATCATATTCCCGGGAATTCGTAAAGAGGTGAGTCCCCGATAACACTTGACTCGTGTTTTATCGCGCTACAGTGTTTTTCAATATATATTTTTTTTTCTTTCAGAAATTAACGACCTTTTGGACTGTGACGTTGAGTCTGTTCGTTGGCACGACGATACAAGGTGACTGCTGCCTTTTTTATTTTGACGAATTTACAGTTATTCGGTGGACACTGGCTTATAAGAACGTATTTTTCAGTCGCTCAGTATGGATCTACTTGGCATACAACATCCTCGACGATCGTCAGCCCCTACAGTGCTTTTTCGAAGCAGAGAATGTCCGCGGAAATCGGTGGCTACATTGGCCTCATGCATATCAACATAACGTACAGAGGTACAAACATTATTTCGTGCAGTCAAGCAATCCTGGGTTTTCTGGCAAGACCTTGAAGGGCTAAAACATCGTAACTGGAAATAAACGTTGAATTTATCACGATCAGTGTACCCTGAGAGGGATGGACCAACGGACGTTGAATACAACGAGAGATTCTGGTGGCGAAGTTCCGACGAGATGATGAATTCGTTCAAAGGTGCTCTCCACCGTGGAGCCCCGTTTCCGATAGTCTCCCTCGCCGAATATTTCAGTCTCCATCAGGAGGGTTTTTCCTGGGGGAGTAGATACAGAGAAGCGGGACACTACGCTTCGATAATGCTCTGGTTCGTTGGTATATAAATCAAAGGAAATGTAAAGTGAATGGGTAAAAAAGGCAGAGAGTATTAGTCCGACGAAGGACGCGTAATTTATGGGATTCTTCGAAGCGAACTTGGAGCGATGACTGTAAACGTGCGTCCATCAAACGTGACAGTTACGCGACACGTTTTCTCGGGCTATTTCTCGCGCCCTTTATCCTTGTATCTCCGTTCATCCATCTCAATCTCTGTCGCGCTAATGACGAGTTTTTTTGTTTTTTTTTTTTTTAAATATTTTAATTATTACATTCAAGGACTTCCTTCGCTGCCTGGGTGATGATGAATCTGTTACTGATGGTCGTACCGAGATACGGAGCTTACAGTATGATGGTCACCGGACTGTGGATGCTGTTGACCGACCTGACGTACTGGTCGTTGTTGCCATGCGAACCTCTCGTCGCTCACGTCGACGGCTCCATTTTAATTTTCAACTTTGGATGGAATTACTGGCTTGTACTAGTCGCCGGTAAGCTGCCGCTCTCGTATTTTAGGGCGCACACTATTTCGTTCCAGGAGAATGTACTCGCTCGTATATACAGTCGCGCGCATTTACTTACTGACCGGAACAGGATAAAAAATCCGATAGAATTAAATACACATTGAGGCAAATCCTGTTTCTACGGTCACGAGGCTTTCGCTGAGTCACTAGTCAACGACCACACCAGCCAATCTCAAATTACTCGCGCGTCGTTGACTCGTTATTCCTGCGTTTTAATTCATAATCTCGCTTCCCTTTCTCTCTCTCTCTCTCTCTCTATCTAACGGCATGTTTGCGCACTTTCAAGTCCACCGGTATGTCGTGAATATGAAAAAGTGACACCGCGACGAGAAATAGGAGAGAAGAAAGGTCATGGGATTTTAGCTCTCCTCCCACGAGAACTTTCACTATTTAAAGTATTCGAAGCGTTTAATTTTCTCGCAACTTGCCCTTCTGCTCCGCGCCTCATTTCTCCTGAACACCCAAACAACGTGATTAGCACGTCACACGTTTCTCTATCTTCCAAATCTCGGTCAATAATCTTCACCCTTTTTCCGTCGTTATTTCAGGCATCAGCTGTTTCTTCAGCGGTCTCGTTATCACTGCCATAGATCTGATATTTCCTCATCAATTTTCTACTATACTGGAGGTCGATTACGACACTCCGTACGATAGGCACGTCATTATCGAGGAGAGCTTCGACACGAGAAATGTTAAGAGAAAATTGCATAAAACCGACGAGGCTTTCAGCGACAGAATTATCAGGTTAGACAAATTAGCGAATCGAGTTAACGCTGTATAAAAAGCAATTAAAAGTTCTTGTTTACGACTTGTTTATGAATATATTCACTTTACAGTCAAATATCAACGTCGCTGAGCAATGGAAAAGAAGAATCGATGCATCCTGTATTGGGTCAACGTACGTCGCATCAACAGAGCCAACAAGGCGTATTAAACCGTGGTTACGTATCTCACGAACTATCGGAATATCAACGCGATACGAATCGACCAGAAACGAGTAAAAATAACTGGTCCTATCCATTTCCGCCGGTTCCACATAGCGTAATAAATTAGCTTTTATTTCCCTATAAACATAATTATTGTTATTTATCTCATCGTTTATATTGAAAATTTGACATTTCAAGTAACTAGAAATATATGTTCAATATTCGAAATGTAAGAACGAATGCGCGTGTGCGAATTTGATGGAAAATGTGAAAATTGTTATAGCTTATTATGAAATAAATCAAAGAAAACACTGTTATTTCGCAGAGTTCAAGAGGTCGACAGTGGGAAACTAAGGTTGGACAATACGAGAGTCAAACAAGATTTATTTAACGGCGAGACGTACGTATATCGACGTTTCGTCGATGGCGAAAAAGCGAACTCGAAGGATTTTATTAGCGTTCGGTTTTACAACGTCCGCAATCATCGCGCCTCACCTTGCATTTTTTTTTTGCTGCTCTCTTTTTACAAACTACACAACGCGCGCACGCTTATGACGAACGGCGTGTTTCTGCAAACGCGCGCGTCGAACTTCTCGCTCGTAGACCTCGCGCGAAGAGAAAGCAAGGGCGAATCTACGCGCGGGTACGTGTTCGAGCGTTTTAAAAGGGGAGGAAGAAAGAGGCAATTTCGTGAATATAAATCGTGACACACGAGATAATTGGCATTTTCATCCCACTGCATAAATCCGACTCCACATGGACCAAGGTCACGCCTTTTCGAATCTTTATTCTCCTGCTGATCTCTTTCTTCTTAACTCGAAATTCTACTAGCTGTATTTTTGTCCAAGGACAAGCATCGCCGTTTACCTGGCGCGTATGAGAAAGGACTCGCGATCGATCTTATATTTCCTGCGATCAGCGTGTTTTCGATACCGGGAATCAAGCTCGAAGAATGTGAGACGGTTTTTTATCGACGGTTTTATAAAATTTCATTTATTTTTCGACCAAATCTTCTGGAGACTCAATCATCGATTTGTTTTCTCTCTCTCTCTCTCCCGTATATTTGCAATTAAATAATGTAGCATTTATAAAGATTCATACAGCAATAAAGACTTTCTCACCACTTTTTCATACTATAAATTATAAAATGTTTTTCATCCACACTAACTCGCTCGAACCGCACACAGTATTTACAGAAGTGTTTTTTCTTTCTCTTTCAATTTTCTATCCATGATTTACAGCCTCGAGGCTGATCACCATCAACCAAAGTTCTCAAAGTGATGTATGAAATAGGGCAATCTTCTTCCCTTGTTAACGTCGTCGCAAGCTGACATCACACTCTTCGTCAAAGGACGCGGACCGCAGCTGAATACCCCTATTTTACTAACCTGGAGAGGAAAATAGAGAAAAAGACAATGTTAGCTTCAAAGTGAAAGGGAAATTGAATTTTTAGCATCATTCAAAACTTACGTAGCTGTGTTTCTTTTGAATGAATTTCAATATTGACGTCATATCAGGACGTCCAAAATGATTGATAGCTTTCAGTCCAGTAAAAATGCTCTTTTTCGAGAGCCTCTGGAAATGATGCTCGCAAATATACTGCAATAGAAACGAAAGCATTAGGTCGTAAGGCATCACATGAATGGGACATTTTTTTCTATTTTGCGACGCTCACCAGCATCGTTGTTCGAAGATCGAATTTGTGAAAGAATTGTGTTATAAAAATGTGAATCTCAAGGACATCGGTTACGTCCTTTCGTTCGACGTCGCGCAACACATCGATGAACCATTCGAAGTGTTTATGAGATGGGCATATCCAAAGAAAATAGACCTGAAAGAGCAATAAAAAAAAAAAAAGCGATGAGTATTTGAAAGCACCGATGATTTCTATTTTTAAACTTTTTTTCTACATAAAATCTCGAGAGACCTTTTTGCAGGCGACTCCGGAATAACGATTGGTCGATGTTCCGAAAACAAGGTCGTTCAGCATCGAGGCGTACGGAGTCACGCCAATCCCACCGCCCACCATAACAGCGACCTCGAATTTGTACCAATCTTGATTCCCACCGCCGAATGGCCCTTCTATCCTTATTTTTGGATGCTCGTCGTCCGGATTGTAATTGCAGGGATCGAAGTAATTGCGGAGCTTCCAGGTCCAGGGCCCTTGGGCTTTTATATGGCACGAGAGAAAATTCTCGTGAGGTGCTGAAGTCAGTGTGAAGGAGTGAAACTCGTTCGACCTAAAAACTGTACAAGCCAATCGCACCCATTGACCAGAAAGATATTTCAGGTTCGGCGGACGATAAAATTTGATTTTTATCACATCCGAGGGCAAAAGCTCCGTTTCGATTATGTCCAGAGCCATGTACTTGGTTCGCAGACTCACGACCTGCAAAGAATTCCAAATCATCACCTCCAATTGCCAATATCTCAATAGAATTTCTTCGCTTTTTTTCCTTTTCTCAAATTTCACCTTGTCCAGGGCATAAACGATTGCTGGTCCGATGAAAAATATCCAAAATCTGGGAGCTCCGGTCAATCGCGCTAATCCATGGACCAGCGATAAAGCGTACAAAAGTACGTAAAGACTGTGAGTCGACCAAAAGAATTTGTAAGCCTTCTGACGTATCGTTGGATGTGCAAACACGAAAATTATCGTCATTACGACAAAAAGCAGTATTCCAGTAAGTCCTGAAAAGAATTGAAAAACAACTCCAGTTGCTGTATTCATTGGAATTACGAATTTACGAGAATTATTCGAGGGATCAACCATTCTGAGGGATTCCCTGATAAAAAAAAAAAAAACATTTTTAGTTCACCTGTGATCGTTTGGAAAAGCCAGAAAGATATCGTAGGCTTCGCATCGCTAGGAAAGCTCAATTCACTCGTAAGGCATCGAAGATGTGAAACGGGCTGAGTCGAAACGTGATAAAAGTTGACGATATGACCAACGGTGTGCACGAGTGAGAAAAACAAGGCCGTGCATGCTGCTATTTTATGGAATTGTATATGAGAATCCAGAGGTATGTATTGCTGGATGGAAAACTCTTTCAATTTCGTCAAAAGGTTTCGAGACATTGTCAAAAGCAGTAAACTGTAGCAAAAGGACAGTGCGGCGGCCGAGCCACGAGTTATGGCAATCCCGACTCCCATTATGTGTCTAAGATCCGTGTGTTCTGCCATGAAGGAATAATCTGAAAGCAAGTTTCAATATTCCCTGATTTTCTATGATAAAAATAATTATTTTCAACTAAATGGTCTGTCGGACGCAAAGCCTTTTTACACAATGAACGTAAACTCACGTATGAACCTCTCCACGAAGAGCGCTATCGTAATGACATAAAAAATAAAAAGGTAAAAAATATTCTGGCGGTTTTCTTCGAGAAAAGTTGACATCGAGTTCCACTGTCGACGCAGCCAACTCTTCGCTTCGTCTTGAGGAATATTGTCGATGTGAAAACTCGTCATACGGGCGACATTCGTCGATGTGTCGAGGAAATTTTGCTTCGCTCCTTTGCAATCGAGACCTATAGCGACGAAATCGCCTTTGTACTCGTTCATCATCAGCTTGAAATCGTCGTAAGTCAAATAATCTTTTCGCTCGAGACCGGCACCCTGAAAAACACAAATAATAAAATTAAGAAATATCGATTAAGAGAAATTCAGAAAGTTTTTTCATACCGTAGAAATAATTCGAGCTAAAATATTTGAAGAATTTTTAGTTCAGAACTCGTTCGCCTCCTTACAGATTTCCAACGTTAATTTGTTTTTTACCTGGAACATGCCGTCGATCAATTCGGTAACGTGATCGTCCGAAAGACTCGTCGTTCGTGCAATTTCGACCAAAGATCTGAGCATTTCAGAAAGTTCTTCCTTATCAATAACACCGTTGCAATCGTTGTCGCACATGTCGAAGATGATGCGGAGTTTGTCCTCGGTCTTGCCCCGTGAAAACAGAAGTACAGTGTCAAGAAATTCCTGAAAGGATATTCTGCCATCTCCATCTTTGTCGACGATGTGAAACATCTTTTTCACGAACACAGCATCGGCTCTCATCCCCAACGCACTCGCGAATTCGCCTTTCGAGAGGGAAGTTCTCATGACCGTGACAACTTCTCCGGTGTCGCTGTCCTCCGATCTTCTTCGTCTTTCTCCGGGACGCAAACCAAACGTCAAGGAATAAGCTTCCCGGAAGAACTAAAGGGAACCCATTCGGTAGCGTGAGACGCGTATTTATCGAAATTTCTTTTATTTTTCTTCGATTCTGTTACCTGTTCGAGTTTCTTCTGCCTCCGCTCTTTGGTCTCAGCTTTGGCCAACATTATGTCCCGATTCGTTTGCACCAGCGTGAAACGCTTCTTATGAGACGTGAGAAATGATCCCAATTTCGCAATAAACTTTCTACGCGAGCTGAGGGAATCGAGCTCAAGGACGAGGTCGTAATCTCGTGGAATTCGCAGCAGTACCAGTGCTTTGCTCTGACCGGATTCGCTTTCCTGAAACAATTAAATATTTTCCATTATTGTGTGACTCCACCCCGAAAAATTCAACGCCTTTCGACCTTGGATCGAATGAAATGAGAGTAAAGCGAATAGATTCACAACCTGAGACTCCTCCATAGCCACGACGTTCACATTGTTGAAATCGAACGTCCTCAGTTTCTCTCCCTTCCTGTCGACGATGTGAAGCGCCGCTTCCGGACCGAATTTCACTTTTACCAGACGCCGATGATTCGCGTGCAGCCATTCTCGCACGATCATCTTGTCCACGCAAATTCGACTGTTGCTTCTGTTCTGCATTGCTTCTTGCAGTATTTTCAAACGTCTTCGACGACGGTTTTGAAGTTTCACGAGACCGTACGCGACTCCCGCGCAAATAATTGGTATGAAACCGAGGAAAACGCAGGCGTAGATGTAGGCCAGTTCACTTCCCTGAAACAAACATTTAACAAAATTCAAACTAAACATTTTTTTATAAATTTTCCTAAAAATTTCAAAGTTCAAATAAACTTTGAAGCAAAAAAAAAAGTGCACTGAAAACTTGACTAATTTACCTCGAAATGATCGTGACGCTGAAGAGGGACGCATTCATCGAGGACGGTGGAATTCAGCTGCATTGGCTGCGGACAAGGATCGCCATCGTTCCAGACGAAGACGTTCCTCTGAATTGTCTCAGGGCTGATCGTCGTCGTGTTCGTAATGACGTCCCACAAGGTAACCCTTTTAATTTCCTCGATTTCTTCCCTCGTGAAAATTCTACAAATCGATTGAAAGTCACACAATTCAAATTTCGATTGATTTTCTGGATTTTTCATTTACGAATATAATACGAACCCATTTCCTTCATTTTCGAACCAAAATCGATCTGAATCCCTAAGTCGAATAAACTGGTCTTTGATGACAGCTGTGAACAGTTCACCAGGTCCGTCGCTGGACTCGAGCATGCCACCAACGTAAACGTCAATGTTGTTGAGATCGTTGCCATGTATTTCGATCAAGGTGTTCAACAGATCAGAATTTTTTTCGAAAAAAGAGGGATTTATGCTCTTCCAAGTTTTCTTTCGTGGAAGCTTAAAATGAGCTCTGGCTGTGTTGTAGTCAGGAAGCCCATTGTCACGTCCTCGCATTATATTCAGGGCACCGAGATCACGACGCGAAAACTCCATGGGTCCAAACAAATTATTCCGAATATCGTTGCTCAAGAGATTGTCTTCCTTCTCGGCTATTTGAGAACTCATTCCCATTATCAGCTCTTCTATCGTACTGTTTTCCAATACTCCCTGTTAATATTTCTTCATTATAGTAAACGTAGTGATTTCAAGTGTTAAATCGAGATACAATTTTCACGAAAGTATTTGCTCCTATAACATAATTATCCTTGGACCACCCATCACGTTGCAATGCAAATTTGTCCTAACAAACTCGAGTTAAATCCCCACAAAAGAGACAGTGTGGGCGTTTAAATGCTTTGTTTCAAGAAACGAGATCACTTGACACAGTTTCGAACCGCCAGTCACGCATCTAGTTGGTTTAACCACCTTGAATTTTTTTTTGCTCTCGTTACCGAAAGGGTCGAAAAAGTGGAATGCACTCCGTGTGCAGCACATTTTTCCGCTAATTGAGATATTCTTTTCACACAACGATTTTCTTCGTTTTTTTTATCAGCTTTTCAGAGTATTTCCCAAGGAATTCGACTTCTTGACGATTTATCGAGACAATGTTTGTGAATTACCTGGATGAATGTTTCAATTTTTCGATTTATTCTTCTTTTTTTTTATTTGCAATTTTTGAATCGATATTTTTCAATTTCCGTCGAAAATAAAATTGAAAAAACGATCAAAAAGCATCCTCCTTATTTTCAATGAAATTTCTGATTCCTTGGCCAATTAAAAAAATATAAAGTAGATTAAAAAATGTCTCATTTCTGTCTGTTTTTTCTTTTGATCTCATGCCGGAACAAACTCTTTCCTAAAAGAGAATCGGACCCTCATACGACTTTCGCAATACCCAGCATTTACCTCACGGTAAAAAGATTAAATGCTCCAACAAAAAGAACAACAAAGATAATCTCTTCGCACTCACTCACATTCGAGTCCCACCAGGTGGTGCAGAGACGTATGGCCGGTTGACCTGTGCGAGTCTTTCGAAAGTTGCAGCTCTCGTCACGACGATAAATACCAGGTGGTATGAGGGTATGGCCAAAGCGGAAAGCAGCGCTCTGAAATACGTGACTTATACCCGGATGGAGATCGCACTTGTAACCGGTGTATCGTGGTAGTTCCTCCTCCACAAGAACCGGCAGATACTCGTACATCATAATATTCTGTTTAATTGTCAGAAACAAAAGAAAAAACATTAAAATTACAACTTTAACTGAGTCATATACATTCTCGGGTATGTAAAAATGAAAAAATGTCACGTCGTTGGAGTTTTTATTTAAATATAATAATCAGACATAAAAACAAAATTTGAAGTAGAATTTCCAAATGAATAAACAATTCTTAATCTTCATCTTATCTTGTTTGAAAAACTCGACATTATTTCCGTAACATTTAACAATAATTTCCGTACTCATAAAAATATTTAGTCAAAAAAAAGGTCGCAGAGGCATTTGTTTTATCGTTCCGATGCGTGATGAAAGAAAGAAGTGAAAATCTCGTCTCAAGATCTGAATCGATACCTGAATAGTGCCAACAACGATGCGTCTCGCCCTTTGAAAAACTTCCTCGTCGGACATGCCAGGATTTTGATTTTGGACTCGTGCAGCGATGACGTTGTGCCATCGGTAGAACAAAATACCGAAGGTGAGTAGAGGCGGATGTTGATTGGTTCTCGGATCTCCCAAAACTAAAAAAAAATTTTTAAAAACGTGTCATTAGTAAAAGAGTCTGTAATAAGCACAGTATAATTTCTACTTAATTTCAGTAGCTGATAATTGGGACAATTATGAGAGATGCGCCGGCTCGAAGCCGAGGGACTCGAAGCGAGACAAAACTTATCCCCCGTGTGTGTACACTCGGTGTGCGAGTTCTTTGGCTCCGCGCGTGGCTCTTATGATTTCGAAACTAACAGTGATGAACACACACACACACGCACATACACACACAGCCGTTAAAGAAATTGCGAAAGAAGCGTGACCCGATCTCCTCCTCGGAGTGTACTCGCTCGAGGAACGCAACAAAAGAGCAAAAAATCTAAACGGCAGGAGACGACAAAAAACGAAGAAGAAGAAGAAGATGAAGAAAGGAAAGCTGGAGGGTGTACTCACGATAGAGGCGTTCCGGACTGAGCATACGCATTACACTTGGTACAGCGTTGTTGAAGAGCGGTGCTCGCATCGTATTCCTCACAGGAAATTGTCTTATCGGCTCTATGAGAAAACTACCGTTTTTGAAGGATCTCATTGTATTTGCCCACGCCTCGCTGCTCGAATACACGAAACTACCGTCTATCCAGCTCGTCACTTTGTTTATCTGCAATCTCACGTATTCACAACTATTTCTCGCTAGTTCTCATTGCACAATTTATTTCACAATTAATCATCTTACCAGCTAATTCTATTAACGAAACATGGAAAAGCGATTTATGCGAGAGTATCCCTGGCAACGAAGTTTTTACGGAACGACAAAAACTCGGACGGCAAGTACGAACTTTAATAAACATTTGGACGTAATTACAAGTCCCGCGGATCGTAAACGTCCTTCGAGATAATAAAGGTAATTGCACAATACGCGAATCAATGATTTAACGTATAATCGCAAAGGTTCGCGAGTCTTGCGTTATTTTTGTGATCGTTGAGACACCGAAACGACTGAATTCGCGTATCTTTTTACGACCTCGAATCCGCCGGAGTTTTTTTGAATTTCTAATCCCTCGGAACAACGTTTTCAAAGTTCCCCAACGCAGCCTGAAGCAGGAGCACCCTTTTCCCTCGCTCCGAGTATTTCTCTCGAATATTCAATCGCGATTCCGCACGAATCGTTATTTTATGCGAAGACATTTCGTGCCGTGAATACTTTCGATGTAATCGTTTCCCATCCGAAATAAAAGAGAGAATCTGCGAATCGTTACCTGCTCGCGTGGGCTGTTGGGACTGTGCCCAGTTTGACGGTCGTAATCGGCACGCAGAAAAGGAATGTACTTGTTGCCTTGGCAATCCTTGTCGAAAACTGGATCGCATTTTTCCACGTCAATGCGATGGAATTCTATCGGACAACCGTTTTCACTTGCCATTATCATCTCGGACGAGACTACTTGACCTGAAACGACAAACCGAAATTCATCCATTTTATTTCCATCCGGCGAATTTTCCTTTGCTTTTTCGTGGCTAAAAAAAACAATGTGACGGTATTTATTTGGTTACGTGACGACAAGTCCTAGGACAAAATATCCCGGGACGAAATATCCTGAGATGCGATATAATTATTTAAAATGATTATTCGTTTTTTTACTGTTTTTATTTATTTATGCCAGGCAGTTTCCAACACAGTTTCGTTGATAATGATAATAATGATTTCCTTCATTGATAGAGATGAAAATATTCAAGACATTCAGTCTTACGAGTGCAGGATATTTTGTCCCAGGATATTTTGAGCGTACACCATTTTTTTTCCCAACAATGAAGAAAGTATCATCGGAAGGCACGAGTGTACCGAAAAAAGCGAAAAGTGCAGTTCGATTCTTCATGGAGGGAAGCCCGTCGTCGCCCTGCATGAAAAGGTCGCTGAGTTTCCTCGGCGAGGGTCGATCCTGTCCGGCCATCATGTAAACTCCGTCGGAATATGCAGCGGGTATTTTTCGGATGAGGCGACTGTCTGCGAGCGAAATTAAACGATTCGAATGGTCACGTGTCATTTTTTCTCAATGCGAAAAATTCGATCGAAATTTCGAGTGTATTTACCGACGGATCCCCAGTCCGGGTGAGCCAGGTTGTTGTACCATCCATCGTAACGTTGCTTCTCGGTGTACCCGTGCAATGGATCTGAAGATAAAAAAAGACACGTCAGAACGTGATTAGAGCTCGTGTTGAAAAAGTGCAATTTAAAAGTAATCGAAAATTGATGATTTTTCAATGAACTTTCTTTCTTTGGCGGCCGAGCGACTCAATTATTCTCTCCCGTTATTAGCAGTTGATGAACTCGCTTTTCCTTGTCCTCGTCGCGATTATAGTAACGCAATCGACTCGCGTTTGCATGTGTAATAAACCCGTCGCGCGCGAGCAGCGTGGATCGATGCACATCTTTGAATGTAATACGAATTCCGATGACGGAACTCTCGGGGGGAGGGGGTTACGCAATCTTGGTGTATACGTGTACGTTGCAGCACGTAGGTTAAAAAACTAAAAGATGATTTTCAGTCGAGTATTAATGGATGAATCGATGATAATGATCGTCGATTAGTTTTTCATTTGATTGCATAAAAAAAAAAAGTGTGTTTCAACCGGTGTCTTCAATGTCCGTTACGGCAATCCTAATTCGAGGCGATAGTGTGTTGTTGTTGAAGAATGACGAAAGGAGGCGCCGAGTGTACGAAGATTGTTTATCGGAGTGTGAAGGAAACGAGAGAAAATGGCTGCGGGGCGTACCGAAGGAGGAAGTTGTCCGATGGGACACAATAAACGTCGACGATCAATCTTCTTGGTCGTCGATCCTGGAAAAAGGCCTGAGGCCAACTCGAGCCCCGTATCCGGACATCTCTATAGAAACGTCATGAATGATATTTCGCACAAAATACGAAAGTATCGAGAACGACGACGACGACGACGAGGCACGAACGCGCGGGCAAAACGAAAATGGCTAAAACACGACTTCGGTGTCCGTTTGCGGAGATACTAGCCGGCGTCAACTTACAACAGGTGGAGACACTTATTAGTGATTTTGTAACTGTATATCCCATTGTAACTGTATCGTTGTCGGTTGTCGCACCTCGCGTTATTCGACTCCCGTACGAACGATTCACACCTCTTTCGCGAACGTGCCGACACGCTATTTTCATTCGAAATGTGTTTTCGCAATTGGAAAATATTTCTAGTGATTATTATAGGAAAAAAAATGTCGTGCGACCTAGGCCAACGTGAGGAACTGTCGTTGGGAAAGAGTCGTCCAAAAGTACGGGGGAACGTGGTTCGAAAGCAAATGAACGAGGTTAGGAAATTTTATGGAGGCTTCGTGATGCACAAAATTGGTAAGGAAATTCTTGCGATTGTAAAAATTCTTGCCTCCCCTCGATCCATTTGACCGTTGCTGTGACGAGACTCTGTTTTCTCGACACTTTCGTTCGATTATTCAATCCTCGCTCATCCAGGAAATGTAAATTTGTGTATCCGCACGATTCCTGCACTCTTCGATCAAGGTGAAACGTTTCTTCGAGTGTCTGTTGAAATTGCAAGAAAACTGTGTTTGCTCGCGACACTAAAAATACCTTCGATTACGAGCTCGAATCAATCGCGGAACTCGCGTTGGGAAACTCGCGGCGCCAAAAAACACGTGACCCCGAATCAAACACAAATAAATTGCGTCATTTTCTCCCGAAATCACCTCCGGCATTTGTGCAATCGCATTAATCCGTGTATCTTCGCACTATTTTTTATCGTCGTCGCTCATTACCGGTTTAACCAATTCTCACTAATTTATCGCCCGTTCCGAGATTTCTTAGCATTTTCATTCCATCGCTCGACCGTTGTCCGCGATTACCTTCCACCAGCATTTCTTCGTTCCGGTTTCTTGATTCCAATTTCATTTTCTATCCCATTTATTTTCTCGTTTCGTCAAGGATGAGCGAACAATCGAACATCTTCGCGTAGCGAAATAACGAACGGCGTGTACACGCGGGAGACGAGAAAAAAGTTATTTCCTAACGCGAGTCATTGCGGCCACGATTATCACGTCCCAGATATTCCGAGTGGACGCATCGTGTGCGAGACTCTAATCAACGAAGACGCTTTTCTCGTTCGGGCAGGTCACACACATCTCAACATGGGAATCCCAATGTACGAATGCCTTTTACGCAAACGAGTTACCGACGAAGAGAGAAACCGATAGAAAACGGTATTTTACGGTCCAAATAAAATGCTTGGTCTGTTTATTCAATATCCAAGAAATTATGTGATTCTTATTCTAAATTTCGATGGGAAATCATAAAAATACCGTTACACACCGTCCGAGCTACTTTCGGTCTTCTAAAACCCAAACGAACGATTTTTATTCATAAAAAGCTCGTCGCCGACTGGATTCCAAGACGCTTAAGAAAATTTTCTTCCGGGACGAACGATTATACAAAGACCATAAAACGGTTGATTCATTTTGGTGAAATAAATTTTGAGGTTATCCCACAAGATTTCGAATTACCATAAAATTCGATCGTGGCGATAACTCACTAATTTTCTCTCAACTTTGCCCCTTGATAGTGAGCGTGTAAAAATGTTTGCTCTCGAAATTCGTCTTTTGAGGTTAGAAATTCTGTCAAAAAATGTATTCCGAAATTCTGAGAAATTCAACGCTTTTGTGATGTTCAAGCGCAACTTTATTGCTGCTTCGATGAGAGCGATGCAACTGCGGCAGGAATGTGAGCGCATTAAATATTAAAATGGTGAGATCTGTAACGAAAAGCGAGACCGGCTGCGGGCCCAGCTTTCACTGGTGGTAGCGGAAGGTGTAAGAGCCCCATAACGTATCTCCGGTTTCTTGTGGCACGTAACACAGCGAATGGTATTCGAAGAACGAGATAAAGAGCGAGAAAGAAAAAGAGAGGGGAGGGAGAGTGTGGGAAAAGAGAGACCGTTAACCGAAGTAGATTATCACATCCGCGAGCAGACTGAGCCGGATATGTAGCTTTGATTAATTCTTACCGCGTGACGTTAAAACGAAAGTACAGTTTAAAAGAGCGCCAGTTAAATTGTACCGGAGTTGTATTTTTCTCGAGTGCTTGAAATTCCAAAATTTTTTCGACTGTCCTAGCAAATTTGGACGTTTCAATAGCTCGCAAAAATCCTTCGACTACTCGACGTGCGAGGAAACAAATGCGTGACAAAAGTCCGATCGAAATAGGGCGCCAGGCATCGAACTCTCCGCGAACCTCGAAGAGACACTTGCACAAAGAATTCGTGTTTATTTACATAATTATGCACGGAGAAACGTTCGGACTCGATGAAGCTTTTCTCTCATTTAAAGTGCCAAGAAACCAAAATTTGTCTTTGCTAATAATGATCCGAGAAACTTTCATACTGACTTACCAGAAAATCCATCCGACGACAATGTCACTTGGAAAACGGTGCAAATAACGAGGACGATGAGAGGGATGCATCGCGGTTGCATAATACGCGACATCGCACGATATTTATCACTGATATTTTTCGGACAATCGAATCTTCGTCACCTCTGTGATTTGTCATACGAAACGAAAGCACGCATTTCACAGAGCGTCTCGAACGTCACACGAAGGTTATCGGATGTCGCTGCACGAATTGTTTGAAAATATAGTTCAAAAACTCTCCCTCTCTCTCTCTCTCTCTCCCGATCAGTGGACTAGACACGACTGTTCGACATGCTTGTTCGACCGGGCCTCAACAGCCCCACGTCCCTCTCTTACAAGAGGGACACACACAGGTGAGAAGGAAAAGTGAAAGAGAGGGAACCGTGGATATCGAAGTCTCAGCCGACAGGTTTGGAAGAAAGAGTAGTAGGAGAACGAGGATGAAACGGGGAGGCGAAGAAAGAGAGAGAGAGAGAGAGAGGAACAAAGAATGGTGACTAAGAATACGAAGAACGAGAGAAAGAATAAAGGTATGCGGAAATTCGTGGGAGGAATAACCGGAGAAAATATTTGATAGGGAATGTAGCGGATTTCGGGACCGTTGACCGGACCGAAAATGATACAAGAATGCGAAACACTTCGGGGAAAAAAGAATCGAGACGAAGTCGAATCTCGAGAATATCTGTCAACGTCCGCGCGAGGCTGTCGAGTATTCCGACACGATTATTATTGAACACTCTTTGAAACAAGGCACTTTTTGAATACAGTCCAAAGGAGAAAAGCCAAACAAAAAAGGACATCCGGTTGTCGAGCTTTAGTCGCTCGAGTCTCGTGACTCTTGTGCCTCGCAAAGAACTCTTTCTGCAGCTGGTTTCTGCCGCGCTGCTGCTGCTCCTCCTCTGCTCGATAGCTGTGCATACGCGGGAGACTCGGTTTCTTTCGTGCCTATACACACGGTGTCGAACGTGTATATAGGATCCGCCACTTCGGAGGGGAGTCTCCGTTACGCGCTTAAGCACACGTCTCACGAGTGCGAGCGGGAAAGACATACTAACGAAGCCTCACGACGCGCGCGCCGAGTCGTCGGCTCAGCGGTGAAAGTCGCCGGCCTATTTGTTTCGTAGCCGAGCGAGCGAGCGAACAAACCTCCCTGCCTCCGATCGACCGCGCAAGAGTCACACACAGAGATAAGTACCTCCGCTAAGAGATTCTCGACGACCACCGAGACGCACTTGTACCTCTGATGGACTTTTTCTTTTTTCTTATTATTTTTTATCAACGGGGGAATCTGAAAAGGGGTAAAAAAGGCCACCGATTCTTTGGCAAATCTTTCATGAGTCGTTCGTTGATCGACCGGCGTCCGTGGGAGCAGCCGTTTTAAGGGATGCGTGGAAACAAAGAGATAATGCAACGGTCCGAGGTACCAGTCATTCGAGAGTCGAACTCCACCTTTATGGGAATTGAGCTCGAAAAACGTATTTCACGAACATTCCCTTCATCCTACGACGCGATCGAATAAAAATTCTATTTTTTTTTTTTTTTTTAGTGAATAACCTCGTTTTCGTTTTCTGTTAAAATTTACTAGTTTTAGAGGTTTTTTATCATCGAATATTCACCAAATGCTGCTTCGTTGTAACGATACAGGTTATTGGATCGTATTACCGTATAAGGAACATTTTATGCCAGAACGAATATTAGACATTTTCGACTCGTTCCAATGCGTGTACAAACTGAAGTAAATACCGCGGGCCGAAAATTCTTACCTATTTTTTTTCTCTAAAAATCTCGATAGAGATAAAGGAATTTTCGGCACTAAAGCAATTTCGTTTATTTTAATATAACGAGGAGAACGACGTGCAAAATAAAAATTGAACGAGGATCGCGAATTGACTAGAATTTCATTTATGCAAACAAAGAAGTGGGGAAATCGATATCAACCTGATTTATTTCGATGTTCGATTGTGGCTCGAATTCGGAAAAAAAGCGAAAATTTCATTCAACCCTTCGTTAGATGTAAGCGTTTTTAGAACTTTCGCGTTTCCCTCGACCGCTGGGCTAACGCTAAAATCGATGTAATTCTATGATAATTGAAATTATGAAAATAAATGATGTTCGAAATAATTTGTTGAGTTGTTCACGGTTATACGATCGTTTGTGTGCACCCGGTAGAGAACTAAGTATGAAACGTTACCTTTTTCGCAAGGTCCAGAGCTCGGATTTGACCAAGTTTTTTTGTTGATCTTTCACTCTTTCACTCCGTCTTCCCTCGGCGAGGCCTCTCGGAACTTTCGCGCTATTTGACTGCTCGAATTCCGAGCGCGAAAGATATACATCTCGCGAACAAGTATACATACGAGAAAATGCGGCAAGGTCGACCGGGAACGAGCACGGACCGCCGTCAAGGGCCGGCCCCGCCCGGGCTGTCCTAGAGTCATCTCATTAAACCACTTGGAATGGCCATAAAAGAGTTACTCGTAATAAATCTTTATGGCCGACAGGTGGAGCAAAAATCTTCCACGGATTATTACATTGAGTGAAAAGTGGTTCGACGAGGTTGTCGTCGACGGTGAATGACCGATAGGCACGCGTGAATGAAAATCGTGCACTGACGATGAATTTTAGGCTTCGAGTGTAGTACGTGTTTAGTGACATTGATCAACTCTGAATTTGAATTAGACCGAAACCGCCATTCCGACCAAATCAGGCTGCACTTAACCTAAAATCCGATCGCAGTGAAAATAATCGTTTTCCAAAATTGAGGTTACGTATACGTAACGTTTTTTAATATCTTGGAGATTTATGAGCAGGGGAAATTGTTTGAGTGGTAAATAATGCGGTGCCGATAAAGGTAAAATCGCGATTGACAGGTTACAATCAGTTTTCGTTTCACCGATAATTATTCCCCATCCCCGAATTAACGTATTCATACGTTTTCGTTATTTTTCACATATTTTATTCCGAAGAAATTTATTTCGTGCTTTTTAAACCAGAGCACGGGCTCGCGATGGATTAAAATAAAATAAAAAAGTGAAATACACGCTTGAAAAATGAGGGTTCAACGCGGGCGCCGCGTACGAAGCGGTCGAATTATTGCGGACGAAGCAAAAACGAGGGATTCGTAGATCGAACAAAGGGAAGCGAAAGAAACGGAGGACAATACCGCAGCATCTCCTTTGTTCGGAGGTTGATTGGAGGTGGTGCGCGCGCGTTGGGTTATGATCGTCCTGACATCATCCTGTCGTATCTCATCGCGCGTCTACATCGCACAGACCGGGTTTGCTCCGCGGCCAGCCAGAGGCGATAAAACGAGATCAAGGTAGCGTGCGCGCAAACGAGACTATTTCGTTACTTTTCTCGGGAGTCCGAAGCCCGCGCGGGGTACTCCAAGGCCTCATCTCCTTAGCGCAAAAGCGCGGGTAAAAGCCGAGGGGGAGAGCGACGCCCCTCTCGTGTTTCTGCTCTGGTGGCGCTGCTGTTGCTTCTGCCACATCGGAATAAACCACACGCGGATGTTGCGACGGGCATAATCTCCGTTTTTTTAACCTCTTCCATTCCCTCTCCGCCTCTCTAATACTTGAATTATTCCAATTACCGAGGCAACTTTGAGCACGCGCTTCTTGCAGCAGCACCTGAGAAATCGACCTTGGAACAAACGCTTCTTTATAAATACACGCGAGTGTATTATTTACGCAAGGGCCTGCTCATCTTCGTCCCGGAATTTTCATTCGAACCGCGAGATAGAATCTCCTCGATTTCTGCGTTTATTCCATTGTCCCAGTGCGCCTTCGCGTCCGGTTTTTTCATTCGATTTCAATCGATTGTGTTCGCTTTATAATCGACGATTATCTCACCGTCGGGGAAAAAAATTCAATGAATATTAAAACGAAGCTCCCTCGAGTTTGAATCTTGGAAATTCGATAGTGTGTTGCGCGATTGAAAAATCCGGTTGCGTACGATTGACAAATTCTTCTCGACTGAGGCGCAGCGCGCGAGGGCAGACGCCAGCCGGAACAAGATTGCACGATTCATCGGTCACGGACGCCGCCTTTGGCGTCTCTTTTCGTCTCTTCTCTCGCGCCATTTGTATACGCGCGTAAGAGGAAACAAAAGTTGAGGCGAGCAGGGTTGCGATGACGTTTTCGTGTGAGAACGTTCCCCGGTGAGGCGATTAGCGAACGAGACGTGGGATTAACGTGCGTTCAAAAGTATAAAGGAGAGACGAATCGTTTGTGCCGAAAAACCTTCCAGACGCCGTGCGCTTTTGCCTGGGAACTATGAATCATGAATTTCTTCGAATTCATCAACATTTTTCGTCGAGAATAAACGAAATTTTTTATCCACGATATTTCAGTGAATTTTAAACGAATCGAGAGTGTTTTGAGAACAAAATGAGAATATTATTCGGAACAAATCACTGGGGCTCCGAGTCACAATAACATAAGATAAAAATGTGTCGACGCGCGAGAAGTCGCGAGCGTAATTACGGGAAAAAAGAGTCAATGCCTCGGCTTCTTTCAAAGAATCGGACAATGAGAGAATTCGCCTTTTTTTTCTCCTCACTCTCGTTAAATCAAGGCCTCTCGCTTACGGACTCGTTTTCAAATAAGACAAGGGGGCGCGTTTACGATCGGTGGGTAAGAAAAAAAAGAGAGAAAAAGAAAAATTGTGCACGAGCAGACTCCGAGAGAATGGGAAGAAGAAAGGCGCGCTATTAATTCTGCCCTCGTTGACCGTGACTTTGGAGAATTCTTGTTTCCTTTTTCACTAAATATAAAAATGTTGAGAAATACTTGGAATTCCGAGATTGCACCTGGCGGACATAATCGACGCGAGGAATCCTTGATATTTGTGTATCGTTAAGAATTCCTTTTTCGAAATGATCGTCGAACAATTCTCCTTTCGTTTTCTTCACTTTTTTCTTTCTTTTCGTGTATTATGCGTTAATAAATTTGTTCGTTGAATTCAGAGACGGCGGTACGGCACGAGCCTCATTTAGCTCCCGGATAATAATAGGCGACAGCAGCTGCCGGAAGCTGCCAATTCGCGGCGTGGAGCTCGATCAGCTGGAGCAGGGTCTTACGAACAGCCGGGATCGAAGTGTCCTCCGCGAGAAAAGCGTCCCGCACGCTGCCCAAAAGCTGCTGCAATTGAATCGGCAACTCCGTGTCCAAATCCTTGCCGATGCAGGTCAGTATGAAAAACAAACAGTCCGTTTCTGGGAGCGAATTTACGAACGGTGGCTGGAGACAATCGTGGCAACATTTCCAGAGCAGTGTCAAAAGGACCCGACCCGGAGGGACGCCCTCGTGCTGGGTTTTCAATTGCAGTTGACGACGTTTGAGCTTTTGTAAAAAAATAAAACAAATAAAATGTTAAAAAACGTTGAATTTTTTTGGGTGCATTTTTGACTAAAGTTTTGGTGATTTTCAATATTTCAGGACCAACCTGACAATACATTTCGTTGAGGAATGTCATAAAAGCTGCAAAACGGTGACACGCCGACGCGTCGTGGAGCGATCTGCTGTGGTCCTGGTACCATTCCTGACACGTGTTGAGCAGGGACTCGAGAAACGTTTCCTTGACTTCTTTCTGCGTGGAAAAAAGGGCACCGAATGAATAAGAGAAGATGATTTTTCACGCGAGGAGTAAAGATGAAGACGACAGTGTCGCTTACTTCTATAATTGTTATGCAAATTTTGGCAGCCGACTCGGCGTAACGACGGTTTTCGATGATTCTTTCCAGGATGTGCCTCACCAGCTCCATTAAGGTTCGAGCATTGAGAAGATTCGGATCTTTCGACGGGGTTCACATTATAAATGGATAAAAATTAGCATTTTATTGGCGATAAACGTCTCGCCTTAATTGCTGGCGATCTGCACTCTTCTTATTTAATCTCACCATCTATCGCCTTAATTAGAGTGTCCTGTACGACCGCGGGGAATCTACCGAGTTCCGCGGCTTCGGATATGTTCTTGGCCTTCGCAGCGAGAACGTCGTTCGACGTCAGGCTCTTCGAACGCTTCAGACCGTACGATGACACGAAGGACAACGATTTCGTGAGCTTTCCCGGCTTCGCTCCATTCGGGTTTAATCGCGATACGTCGTTTTGCTCCACGCTAAAATGCACGCGTCCGGATCCCTTTAAGTAAATACAACATTTCATTATTCGACTACGAAACTTTCTGCACTTTCATTTCCACAACTGCCAAAACGACCGAAAAATTCATATTTTTCAATTCATTTTTGACTAATATCCCCTACAATGCTTCTAATGGAAAGATTCGAGATTAAAAATACTTTTGACGCGGAGGGAAACGGAGTAAAAAATTAACGACGACCCCACGTGTGAAGAAAAATCGATTTTTCACTAAAGTTCACAATTTTTTTTATCCTCGTTAAATATAGGATTGAGAGAGAAAAAAAATCGTCAGGAGAAATAAAAAATTGGGAAGAGTGCAAAAGAAAAAATTTCAAATTTTTTCGCCAATATTTTTCGTGTAAGTTGAAAAATAATGTTGTCAGTTATAAAATCTTGGTGAAAAGTATTTTTACGAAGAACCGAGAGAACGAGACTCACGTGCAAAATATTGCCGCTGGAAGCCGAAGTGTTTAAAGCATGCGGTTGCCGAATTCCCGAGTCTCGGATAGAATGATGGGAAATTGGTTGCTGCATCGAATGCTGAAGCTGCTGTTGCTGGGCGTACAAGTATCGATGAATATTTCTGCTTGATTTGCTGTGTTCAAGGTAATACGATCTATCGGTGGAATTCATGTGAGACCTGGTGAGCCGAGACGCCAAAAAATGTATTCTCCTTTCTCAATCACGCGATCAATTGACCACGAAATTTATACGAATAATTGGATGTTATTACAGAGAGAGAGAGAGAGAGAGAGAGAGAGAGAGAGAGAGAGAGAGGAAACAAGCGAAACGAAAATCGTACTTTGAAGAGTGGAGATCGTTGTGTTTCATCATAAATTCTTTGGCGTGAACGTTCAACTGTGGATTGGTCGTGATTCCGTCGGATCTGCCACCTGCAATTGCTTTTCAAGTTCAATAATAAATCATTCTTTCATACTCGAGAGGAAACGAAATTGGATGAAAAAATCATGGCCGAAAATCAAGGAAAAATACGGTAAAAAATGTTAATCCATAAAAACAACGTTTTTGGTCATAAAATGTGAAAAATATTTGAATTTGTACTCGACTTTCATCACATCTTATGAAATTAAGTTACGGTAGAGATTTATTAAACCTGGCGGTCGGTAAATTTCGAGGGTAGGTTTCGTTTTTGTAGCCGCTACGTTGTCGCTCCGTTTCTGCAAAACGGCATCCCTCATCTATGAAAAAAAAAAAAAAAAAAAAAAAAAAACATAATTAAATGGTACTTTGATTGAGAATAAAGAAAATTTCATTAACGCGCGACGTGAAAAACAATGAGACAAAAAAATTCGTTTAACAACGAAACTACAAAGTAAATTTCTATTTTATCCAGTCACAGGAGAGCAGAACGTGGAGCACAGTCGTTGCGCACAAACCGCAGACTTGCATAAGAGGACACAGCAAAAAACGGAGGATAAAAAAAAGGTTCAAAGCAAAACTTACAGTGAGAATCGCGTGAGAATCATGCTTACTGTCTCTCACAACAATGAAGATGAGAATATTGGTGAAACACGCGTCATGTACGGAGTGAACGAAGAGGCGCGCGAAGTGTTACGGGAAGCGGCGCGGGAGAGCCAAGTGTCGCCCTCCTGTTCTCTTTTCACTTAATGCGAACGCTCGAAACGACGGTATACACAAAGCGCTGCGACCGCAGAGAGCTTAAAACTTAGTTAACACACAGACGACACAACGACGTCGCGCGAGCAAATACGACCGCAAACTTCAACGACATTGCTCCGTGCTTTTTTTTTTTTCTCTTTATTTTTCTAATTATTCGTGTTTATTAGTTTCGCAGAAAAATAATCGTTCCGAACGAACGACTCGAGGCGAGAAAAAAATGTGAGATTGACAATACTCCTGCCGAGTTCGTGCCACTTTCAACGAGTTATTTTACACTGTTAGGTCCCCCCTACGCTACCAGCAAAACTGTGGCTCTCCGCACCGACTCTCCGATGACTGAGACCTAATAATAGCGAGCGCAACGGCAAAGCACACAACGCTAAGGCGAGAGACATAGACAATTTTATGCTTGCCGCGTTATATTATTACAAGTATGCGTCTTGTACAGCTGAGACGGAGAGAGACGGAAAGAAGGAGAATAAATATTGCCTCCTGGTACGAGAAGGTCATCGAGTTGTGCACCGGCACTAATTCTTTGAGCCATTTTCATACTGAGCATCTCCGTAAGACACACGAGTACCGAAGATGGCGGTGTGCGTGCGCATGTGTATGCGTGTGTCGGAACGCGCCGACGAAAATATACGGAGAATGAATTTGTCGGAGGCTGGGCCTTCCTGGACGATCCTTAAGGTTATTTCCCCGATAAAATGTCGCTTCGATTACTCTCGCGTGCAAAATACGTCGAGTTATTTATGTACAACGGTCAGGAAGTGCGGAAATGTAATTTCTTCACATTCGTCATCGGGACGATTCGAATTATCGATAATTTCTTTGGCGGGATATCGTCGTTATGAGCGAATGCACGCATCACTGAATTTGCACGGTCATGGTCGCTGCTTTTCGCATAAAACTGTTGCGATAAAACATCGAAATTGTTTTCTGCAATTGATTTTACTTGCTTTTTTTTCATACGTAAATTTGCGTTGTTTATTATAAGAATTCTGTTATTATTATTGATTTTATGGATTAGATATTATGACACGAAGTATAAAAATTCCAAGTTTTTTATGCTGAAGCGTTTTCGAGTGACTTCTACAGCCTTAACCGCATTTATCTCGGTCGAACGGTGCGTAACGTTTTTTTATCATCTGTCTCTCTCGGTCTCTCCACGCGACTAAGATTTTCCCGTAATTTATGCGCGATTGATTTTTTCGTTCGGGATCATCCTATTCGTCGCACGCAGCGGCGTAATGGAAAGAATGGAGAAAAAAATGTTCGTAAAAAGTGGTAATAAAAAAGTGAACATTCGTAATGTACTTTTTATTTCGGATGTTTATCGCGCTAAATTTTTTGCTTCGTGTGTGGGCTACGTGAAAACGAAGAGCAAGAAGCTACACTAAATTCGAATGATTCATCAGCCACGACGGAAGCGTGATGGATGGACATGCGAAAATTCCGTCGGACAACAATTGTCCTTCGATCGCCAAATATGCAATGCAATTTCTCGTCGAGCCTTATTTCGTTCTGTACTCCCATTCCCTGATGCTCGCGCGAGCACCTCGTGCCATAATATATAGCTTCTCACGCGTGCAATCCCGTTATTGAAATAGGCTTGGTATAACCAAGAAAAGTGAAAATAACCGAGAGAAACAGGAGAAAGGCGGAGAAATAAGGGAAAACGAGTTTTTTTTTGGTGTTGCTGACGTCGACACTAAGAAAAAAGAATTTTTCTCTTTTTACCTTTTCAGAATTGCTCTCCGATATTCTCCCTCGTACATTCTCCGAATTCATTTTCGGCAAACTCCCCTGAACGTGTCGCGTCGTGCTTTTTCCTATTTTTCCAACTGCAATTGTACGGAGAACTTTGAATTTTCAGGTAAACGTATGAACTTGCACTCGCGGAGACAAAAAAATAATTTTTTCGACAGTCTATTTACCTTGAACCACCATTTTCACTTTTTTTTAACCCAAATTTGTCAAAATGTCGAAACTCCAAAATAATTTCGTCACATATATATAGCAAAACTTTGAATGACTCGAATATAAAGCACGAATGCAGCGTAGTGAATGATCTCGATGTATATTTTGCTGCTGCTCACCTCACCTCACCGGCGAGTGAGAGGAGCCGCTGCATGACCAAAACAAGAGAAACTCTGTAGCCCACACGCGAGATCTATACGCGGCCATACGACACGCCAGACTTGTGATTAACCTTTTAGATAAAAAATGAGAAAATTTGCGTTCAATCCGTGCGTCATAAATATAAGGACTGGAATCGGGAATATAACAGCATGTTCGTAAAGATCACATGTTTGTATTCCTCTCTAATATACGCGCCAACGTGACGTTATTCGTCCCCACTTTTTTCTTTTGCCTCTGCATAATAAAGTCGAGTGTATTTTAATTAACCTTCGATGAGAGCCGCACACTGGACATTGCGTTTCGAAATGTCTACGATCGAGATTTTCTATATTAATTAACTTTTATTTATTATCAACATATTTTCTGGTTTGCTCAATGAATTTGAAAGGATGAAAATTTGAAAGATACTCTAAGATCGTGGTATACTCCCATTGATTGACATTGTCCGATCGTTATATTGAAATTCAAATGAGAAAGTAAACCGCAGCTTTGGTAGTAGTGGGCAGTAGTAGTAGCAACAAGGTAATACTTTGTGATTTTGACGTCCGACATCTGTGGCGCTACCATCCAATCAGAAAACAAAATATTCATGTGTGAACTGGAGTATCCCACGTGTTCGTTTTTATCTGCCTACAATAACTATTTGTTTATCGCTGTCAAAAAAAGTGGTAATGATTGGAAAACTTTTTTATTCTTTGTTACTCGATTCCGGTGAATTGTGTGTGGAAAAAATGTTCATTGATGCATCGGAATAAATAATTTACAACTTTTGAGGTTATGACTGAACTTGTAATGTTTTTTGCACAGGTTTAACCGATTGAACTGTGTTTATATAATGTCCGAGAGCGAAAACGAAGTGGTAGCTGATGAAGAACAGCAGGAGAACGTTACTTGGAAAGATTTGGTTAGAAAATATGTTCAGTAGTTAGATATTTATCAGTTTTTTCTATATCTGTAGATTGGACATTGCCTTTGCACTTCTAAAGATTTTATTATGAATTATCAATTTTCTTTTGCTGCTCAGGGCGTTCTAGATTCACTTTGCACCGCTTGTGAAGACTTAAAATGGAAATCACCAACAAAAATACAGCGGGAAGCTATTCCCCTAACTTTGCAAGGTAAAATTTAACTCGACAATGCAAATTTTTACTTTTTATTTCATTTCGAACAATCCAAATGAACTATTTGTTTATACCAATAGGGAAGGACGTGATTGGTTTGGCGGAGACAGGTTCTGGTAAAACAGCAGCTTTTGCGATTCCTATATTGCAATCACTTTTGGAAAATCCCCAGAGATACTTTGCATTGATTCTTACACCAACGAGAGAATTGGCCTTCCAAATAGCAGAACAGTTTGAAGCTCTCGGTAGGCTAGGGCTGAGAAAGTAACTGAAATTCTTGAACTTCCAAAATGAAACAACAATCTAAATTATTCATTTCTCAATTTAGGTGCAACTATCGGAGTAAAATGCGCCGTAATTGTTGGAGGAATGGACATGATGTCACAGTCGCTACAATTAGCAAAAAAGCCCCACATTTTGATAGCAACACCTGGACGTTTGGTCGATCATTTAGAAAATACAAAGGGATTCAATCTTCGATCCCTCAAGTATCTTGTCATGGACGAAGCTGATCGAATTCTCAACATGGACTTTGAGGTCGAAGTCGACAAAATACTGCGTGTCATACCTCGCGAGAGAAGAACACTTTTGTTCTCAGCAACGATGACGAAGAAAGTACAAAAATTGCAACGAGCCTCTCTACGCAATCCTGTCAAAGTTGAAGTTTCTACAAAGTATCAAACCGTTGAAAAACTTCAACAGTATTATCTCTTCATTCCCACCAAATTCAAAGCAAGTTTTTTACCAACTTATTCAATTATTCGTAACTTATAAAACTTGCTTAGAATCTCAACAAATAAGGGAATAAATTGTCAATATGATAAAATTAGAGTTGTCATAAAAAATATCATTTCCTAGACTTTCTACACGCTTTTATAAGACTGGATTTTTATAACGGAACAGAATATTTTCATTTGCAGGATGTCTATTTGGTGCATATTCTCAACGAATTGGCAGGCAATAGTTTCATGATTTTTTGTGGTACTTGTAACAATACAGTACGGACAGCATTGTTATTACGACATTTAGGATTCATGGCAGTGCCTCTTCATGGTCAAATGTCTCAGAACAAAAGATTGGCAGCTTTAACAAAGTTTAAAGCGAAGAATCGATCGATTCTCATATCCACCGACGTTGCTAGCAGGTAATTTTGGCTGAAACAATAACAAGGGTATTTTTAAGCGGAATTTAAACTCGACGAATCGTTGGTTCTTCTTTTTAGGGGTCTTGACATTCCACACGTCGACGTTGTAATAAATTTCGACATACCGACTCACAGCAAAGATTACATTCATCGAGTGGGAAGAACAGCTCGTGCTGGGAGATCGGGACGATCAATTACGTTTGTTACGCAGTACGATGTTGAGCTTTATCAAAGAATCGAGCAACTCATATCGAAACAATTGCCCCTTTATAAAACCGAGGAAGATGAGGTAATGTTGCTCCAGGAGAGAGTCGCTGAAGCGCAACGAATGGTTAAGATGGTTAGTGAAAGTGACGAATGTATGAGAATTGAAACAGCTACGTAGTAGACATGCTAAAATTAATATCGTTCCTTCTTTTTCATTAGGAAGTAAAAGACATCGAGGACAATAAGAAATCGGGTAAGCGAAAAAATCGCTCAAAAGAGGGTGACGAGGACGATGACACGGAGCAATCTTCGGGGGTGAGAAAACGTGTAAAGGGAGGAGGTAAATTCAAGGGGAAAGGTAAAAGAGGCAGATAAGGAGAAACCATTGGGAGCCAATAAACAATTTTCCGTTGTTTGAATTGCCTTTTGTATAGTAACAATAAAATACTCCAATTGTGACAGCTGATAAATATCAGTTTTTTTTATTCTCAAATATTTCTTTTTGTTTTTGTTTTATTCTCGTTGGCGTATAGTAATCGCAGTCCTCGTTGTTATTGTTGCCTTGAACTACTACGTGGTCCAAAAAAAGTCGAAAAACAAATGCAATGCTCGATTGAAAATGTTGATTACGTGCATTAGTTACTTCTATTCTACTTAATAAAGTGATAATTACATGTTTAGTATTGTTGTCTTTCTGCTTATTTTTCTTCATCTTGGTTTGTGTTCGAGAATTCGGAATAATTACAATATTTTGTTTGTTTTTTTTTTTCTTTCTTTTAAAACACACATTTATTTGAAAGTAATTTGAATGAAACGTCGACGTCAGCGGTTTGTCCCCTTTTCCTTCTTCGTTATTTGCTTCTCATATCGTGCATATCTCTCGCGTAGGTGCAAGGAAATGAGAGAAAGCATACACAAGATGTTCTCATTGACGTTATACGTCGCTGCGAAAACGCAAAATACCCTTTCAAAAAATTCTACCTTTTCTTATCTCTCCTCATTTTTTGTTTTTCTTTAAGACAATTTATGTACAATGATGGTACATGCTTAACTCCCTGTCCCGTTCCTCGAAACTTGGGAGAATCTACAGAGTACGTATTATTTAATAAACGGTATGTACCGCAGTACGAAAATTCACAATATCATCTAGGGCTCAAGCCATCACATTTTGTTCAAAAATTCTTGATATTTCTTGATCGTTCGTTTCATTTTTTTTCTTTTTTTTTTTTCACTAGCTAAGAGAAGAAAATTATGATTTTGGCGCAAATCATTGAAGCGCCCCCGCCAAGCAAGCTTACCCTCAACAAACGAGGCATTTTCAAAGTTCAAAACATTCACGGCACTAACCCTAGTCTCAGCTATCTCTAAGTGTACAGAATCGACGAAGCTTTTCCTTTTCTTTTTTCTATATGTATTCTCCTCATTTAAAACTTTGTTAAATAGCCGAAAATATTTATGCCAAAGTAGAACGTATGTACACACACACACACACACACACAAACACACACACAGACAGCGTTCAATGTAAAAACTGGAAGATGCGTATTATATATATAAATATATATATATTGGGGCATATTCTATTCACCCCTATACATACGAGCCGAAGAAAACCGCGATAAAACACGCTACGTAGTTCTATTTTTGCACAGATATTTCGGGCTTGAGAGTTTAACCGCTTTGAAGCCATTGCTTGCCAAACGAGTTCTTTTTACGTTACAGAATTAGATAACTTTTCGAAAGCAGAGAAAAAAAAAGAAAAAAAATAAAGCATAAAAGCCAAAAACTCTTGATTGAGAGAGATGTGGAGATAAAAGAAGAGAGTTGTGCTGTTATTTCCTCCCTGTCAACGAATAATCTTGTCGAAATATATCACTCGGCGTTGTACGAATTTTTTTTCTTACAATCGAGATATTATGATTCGGGTCTGTGGTGTTAGTGAGACAGAATCTAATGGATGGAATGACTATTTTCGTTTGTTAAAGAGGATGATCTGGTTTATTGTTTTTAAAACATTTTTCTCCTTCTCTGTCGTATTTTTTTTCTCTTAATCCAAAGCCCTCTGAACGTATTTTCTCCTTGTTTTTTTTTGTTTTTTTTTTTTTTTTCTTAATAATCCGCAGTGTGCCCGGTGTGATGAAAAATTGAAACAACTTAGGTTTCCATTTGAATGAGAAATAAAATATATTCCATAATATTATTATTCACTATGTCTACACATTCTGTACAGTAATTCAATTCAAGGGTTTTATACCTTTAATATACTTTATACAAAAAGGCTACTTATAATCTAACATTAAGACATACCATAGCATGAGCGCATCATCATCATTGCCGCCTAACAGCAAATGATGATTTGTCAACGCTACATGTTTGTACTGGTATTACAGAGTCAGTCGCCAGCGAGTATAACTTCTTCCTCTTGTTATCACACACCGCACACTAAACTGCTCAAAGTGTGTCTCTGGTGCCTTTCGTATCATTATTTTATAGTTACAGTTTACTGTCTTCTCTTTATTTTCGACTTTTTTTTATTTCATTTCTCCTTCGTTTGTTTTCTTGTTCCTTCTTATCGAATTATCTTAATCCTTTTTGTTTTTCAACTCTTATACTCATCTTTCGCTCCTCCTCTCATCAGTATCATCCCAGTAGCCATCAATTGTCCATTTTCCATCCACTATCACACTGTCAATGTTTCACATTTTGCCGTTCTTTCGTCAGTTTTTTTTTGTTTCTTCACGTATTGACCAATAGACGAACGAGACCCTTCAAAGATTTAATTATTTGAGATCGCAAGGGGGACTTTGACGCTGCCTTTTCCTGTCTGCTTCTTTCAATTTCTGAACTTCAATTCGTACTCGTCCACGCGTCAAGGTAACTCTAATTCCTCGTTCGTCTTTTCGTCCTTACAGCGCTGCCCGACTCTTACGTTTCACGCACAATTTCTCCAACGACTGTGAGTATATGTGTAGGTGTTTGTGTCTGTATGTATGTCTCTCTTCCTCTCTTCTCGCTGCTGTTGTTGTTGTTGTTTGCTTTTCTTCTTTTTCGTTTTCAGTATAATACATTATGATCCTCGCTTTTTTTTTTCCAAGATACCGTTCTTCGTCTCGTTATTTTCCATCGTTTACGAATAAATAAAATAATATTTCTGTGAAAATATATGTAGAATCGTAAAAAATAATATCTGATCGTTCAGAATTTGTTGTTCTTTTTTTTGCTTCGCAAATACCGGTACAGAAATAGTGCATTTCGGAGACTTTCAGACACACAAGCAACAGATCTCTGACTTAAGCGTTCTCTCGGTGGTTTATCTTTGTTTTTGTTCTTTCGTTTCAATTCTATTAGTTAAGGTCTCTGTCCTCTAAGTACTTGTACTCAAAAGTGAAGCCTTCCTTCTTCCTTTGTCCCCATTTTTCGTAATCGAAATAGATGTAGGTACCCTGAAAACGGCAATGATCCAGAATGATATTTCAGGACATTCTGCCAGAACGAAGAAAATCATAGATAAAAAGAGGAAAAGGAAAACGACGACGACGGCGACACCTACCTGCTCATACTCTTCGTTGATGACTTTGGGCTCTTCGTGCCTTTGGAACCACATCATATACTTGGTGTGAAACCTCCAGCTTTGCTTCTTTAACGCTTTGGCAGCAAGGTACTGGCCTTTCGAGCCTTCCATGTAATAAAATATGAAGAAGAGCGTCTCGGTAGAAAGACGTTGAAAGAACTCGACTGTGTCGGAGTGAGGTAATTGTACCTGGGGATAAAAATAACGGTGAACATAGAGGCTCACCCGAGACTCTGAATAGGAGAAAAACCTATGCGAGGAATGAGCAAAGATACCTGTTGATAATAGGATGGTGTGGGGCACAAATTTCTCGGTAGATAGGATCTGAGTCGCTCGGAATCGGAAGGATGTGGCATGTGATAGTAGGCCGCTTCCATCATTTGAAACTGTAATTGATGTTCTTTCTGGAGTGGCACAGGTCCGAGCGGTGCGACACCGAGAAGCGGTGGAATGTGCGCTTCCGAGGTCGCGCTGTTTGTCTTGGTGCCCTCGAAAATGTTTCTCGTATTCGTTTCGGACTGGGGTATATCGAGACCAGCGGTGCGTACGATGACCTGTTGAGCTATTGGTTTCGAGGAGGTCATGCCATCGGGTAGCTTTGGTATGAGACCATTGGCAGTGGATGGAACAGGTGAACACGAGTTAACGGGTATCGGTGAAGATCGACTACTGACGGAGGATTGAGGCGAAGTTGAGCTGGCGACGGGCGTCGTCATTTCGGCTTCGCTGTTGTTGCTGTTCTGATTGTTGTTTTCGCGCGCGGTTACGCTGCTGCCGCTGCTGCTACCGCCGCCGGCTCCACTCGCCGCGACTCCACTTCCACCAACGCCTCCGATTCCACTCGTAACTCCGCTTATACTGTTGCTCGTATTGATAGCGTTGGCGCTGCTACCGGTGCTCGTATTGTTACCGGTCAAACTCGTATTAAGGTTGTTCGTACCGCTGCCAATACTCGTATTGCTGATATTCGCGATGCTATGATTCTGGCTCGGTTGGTTGTGCAATAAACCGTGACTAACCGTACTTTGCAACGCCAGGGCTATTGGATTATTGTGCGGCTGTTGCGCTTGCTGCTGTGGCTGTTGTAGTATTTGTTGTTGTTGTTGTTGTTGTTGTTGTTGTTGCTGTTGTTGCTGCTGCTGCTGTTGTTGTGGCTGCTGCTGCTGTTGCTGTAGTTGGGGTGTCGCTGTTTGCGAGACACTCGACGTTATGCTCGACGTTGACGAGGACGACAACAAACCGTTCTCGCTACTGTGAGCTGCTGATAAACAGGAATAATTTTTATTCAATTTATCATTGAACATCGATTCCGCATATCCATTGATTTTGATATTTAATATAATGTTTTTACTCACACGACGTTTTACTAGAGGTAGAGTGGATGGCTTGAGAATTGCTGTGCGAGGCAGCTACCGTTGCAAAATTACCGGCGTTTGTCGTGGCAACGTGATTACTAGTAGAACTAGGCGAGCTATGGCTAGGTGTCATGGGAATGGTCTTGCTTGGAGTGCTGCTCGATAACAGATTCGTTTTTATAGTGGCAGTGCTTCCCGTTGTTGGAATGCTCCCTTGCGACGAATTCAATAGCGGCCTCACCGCGGCCGGCTTCACAGGCTGCTCAAACAAATATAAGACCTAATTTATTATTGTTAGATGAACAGCAGAATCGGCCGCCTGAAACCTTAGATTCACCTTGGTTTTTTTGTCGATATCGGTTGAACTATCGCTCGAATGGTTGTGCATTGTGGAACTCGATGGCGGCGAGGGTATTGGCGATGTACCGGAATTCGTCGATGTCGGCGTACCTCCGATCTCGTTGCTATTGTTATTGTCAGTCGTTGCTGACGATGATACACCAACTTCGGACAATTCAACATCGTCCAAACCAATAATATCGTCGTATATGTATACGTTTTCCTCGAAATCCGGTTCTTGCGAGGACTCGATGTAATACTCGACATCATCTTTTATTTTTTTTATCTATATCATCAACAAAACATTTACGTCATTACAGTCCTGTCATTAATTTCCTTGCACCCGCTTCAAATTTTTCCATACGGATTGACCGATCGGAATCAAGGAATCTCAATCAACATATAGAAAACGGACTAAATGGACTGATGTTTTTCCATCCCGATCGGACGATAGCGTGGACAAATTTTCACGTCGATATTTGTCATCATTTTCGCACTCATGGGTCTCACCCAAACCCTTGTAATCTATTTTTTGAAACGAAAATCCTACAACGTAGTTGAAAACAACCACGATCAGCTCTAGCATAAAATATTGGCTATATTGGTCTATGGTAATGTTTCATTTTATAATGAAAAGAATCACGTGAGATAAAGTAGCCTTGGGTGAGCCGATGAACTCTAGAAAAACAACATACCGTGTCCACTTCGACTGACATGTTGTCCAACATGCGCAACAATGTCTCAAGTTTGCGGATATGATATCTATGCTTTTCCAGTTTTCCTTTTAACTCGTCCATTCTATCTTGCTTGTCCTTGTCCAGCCTCTTCTTTTTACCCGCAAGCAACGATTCTATTTCCGACTCGAAAGTGTCGAGCTGAAAGACGAATTTCATTTGAGTCTTTGTAAACGGATTTAGAGGAGAGCAGGTAGAAAATATGAGGAGTTTTGGTTGGCATACCTGCAGATTCAATGCGTCAATCGATATAGCTAGCCAATTACTGACTTCTTCTCGTTCTTTTTGCGCCGGATCAAGCTTTTGCGCAGCACCTAAACCTTCCTTCGAGTAAGCTTTTGTTTTTGTTTCCCTTTCCACCACCTTGAACCTCTCCATTTGCTGCAAAATAAAATAAACAAAATTACATAATTCATTCGTTGCTATTAAATCAGATCTCTTTCTAAGTTACACAAAGAAAAATTCTTTTCGACTACGTACAGTCTCGATTAACTTTCGATAATCCAACAGAGTGCTTTTGTCCTTGATCTCACCGGAAGCGATCCAACTTTTAATTTGATCGCGTAACCTCTGAAGCTTTTTGATCTCCTTCTTGAGATCTGCCTCGTATTTCTCCTTCTGATTGCTGTTAGTGGCATTGTGAACTTTTTGCCAGATATCCTCAAACGTGTCGACGCCCTCTGTTACTTTCTTAAGGCACCTGTCTATTTCACCTGTTACAGAAAAAACAGAAATCCAGCGACGGTCAAATTTTTTTCATTCTATACAACAAAAACATGCTTCATCCCTTCATGATTGCACTGTGCCAAACTGATCGAGGCAACAATTTTGATTGCGCATAGGAATGTGTTCTTGACAATGAAACTTGATTAGCAAAGACAAATCGTCCTTGAAAATGAATTATTTCAATTTCTTACGGTGCGTTTCATCATTTTATCATGCAATTTTTATTCTAACAATTGTTGTTTCATATTTCAATACATAGAAAATTATCTTGGATTGTTTTTTTATCAACCAAATGGTTAGTCTAGCTATAGTATTGTATAAATGTTGCTTGGATCATTCTGTTCCAATTACAACCACTGCAAAAATGTAACAAGAAAGAGTTAAAAGAAAACTGATATATTCTAAGTTAAGAGTCAAAGAAGTACATTTAGGTGCTTTTCATGTGCATTATTGCATTGAAACGGAGCGAGTCTTTGTTAGAAATGAATAATGATGTTGAACAGTTAGGAACAAAGGAGAAAGAAAGGATGAGAGAAGGTCGAAGACGAAGAACGAAACGATCAGCGGCGACAGTTAGTTCTGGGGCAATATGAGTTAATATCACTGCGAAGAAGATTGAACAAACAAAAAAACGAAAGAAAAACGTTTTCAAAGACAATTCGCTTACATTGCGGTCGAAGAGGCATGGCAGCATCTTTGGACCTTAATAATTTGAAGGTTATGCTGGCGCCCGAAACCGCGATTAACGAAGAGGAAAAAGTTGAAAAATTCGGTAAAAAAGTAGAGAGTGAGAGAGAAAAGAGAGAGTGTTTCGATGTGTAATAACCAAGAGTACGAAAAATTACCGAATTTATACGAGGGACAAGAAAACAAGGGGGGTATATTTTCGGTGAAAGCGACGTGCCGTGAAAAAAAAAGGAAGAAAAAAAGATCGTAAGAAAACGCGAAACGATGTTTCCGGCTCCGAGGGACAAAAGTGCTTCAAAATTTTCGTCCTAACATGCTATATATTGCGGTAACGAGGGAGAAACATAAAGTAAAAGAAAAAAAACAGAAGAAAAAAAAAGCAAGTACACGATTGACACGAGACGTCTCGCACACAGCGTCTTGAAGAGAGGTCGTGGAAAAGGCGGCGAGGGGGCAGGGGGGGAGGGGAAAGAGGCGAGGTGATTCGTGATGTTCAAGCGAGACTAGAAACCGTTCGTCCGTTTTTTTTTCTTTCGAGAGACAAAAGTCGAGAGACGCGATCCCAGAGGTCCATAAAAAGAAAATCTAAAGATGTAAACATGCTGGATAAGATTTTCTTCTCACCTTGCAACTTTCTCGTCGCAGCCATGGCTATGTAAACATATGGTACAATGATTTAGGCATAGTCCGTACGTAAATTGTAAAAGATACGATGAAATTATTTCGGTTCTGTGTATAATATCGTGTATCGATAGGTTCGAACGCCGAATGTATTAATTTCTCCTCTCCCCTCTGTTTCAATAGGATATAGGTCTCTCTCTCTCTCTCTCGCTTTGTCTCACTCGCTCGCTTTTTCTCTCTCTTTCTCTCTCGCTCTCTATCTCTCTCTCTCTCTCTCTTGCTCGGCCCCAACAAGATGGCTTCCGTTTTCAAATGACAACGACCGAGTTTCGCTCTGTACAGCCCTTGTACAAGTCCTCCGTGTGTATATTGTTCTCACTTGGTCCTCCTATCACGGTTGGTAGCCTATCTTCGGTAGTGAGCCTGAAGCTTGCCGCACATAAAACCCTCTCGTAAAGCCTGAGGCAACGAGTCTCTTTTTAACCTCACACTCGGAAGAGCCGCGCTCTAACCCACGATCGTCCACTCTTTTTTTTCACCCCCTATTTAGTTTTTTCTACTCCTTTTTTCCGGTTTCTTATAAATCTTAACCAGACTATTTGCAATTGCTTATTGAGCCGGGTTTATAACTCTTAAGTTACACTAATTATGACAGCGTCAACAAATGATATATATGAAATACTCCTTGAAACCACGATACAGTTACTAGATTATGCATTGGCGCATTCGCACACAGACTCACACATATTCAAAGTCCCGACTCTCTCTCTTTCGCCGATATACCGACAATTCTGAACATTCGTTCGTTCACAAACTCATCCGATTCCTTCACTATTTTCAATACAAAATTCTAATTGAACATGAAAACTCTCCGTTATGCATGTATAAACTCGCGTTGAAAACTCAATTCCCGTTCCCGCACCACTACACAATTGTCGAACACACGCTCGCAACTTCTCCCGCGGTTTCGCAGCAATTACCTAACGTGGCGGGAACATGAAAAACAACGATTTTTCTCGTTTATCGTCTTATACTGCTTTACGCATCGAATTTAACCCGAGTACGAGTATTTACAAATTGTGTCTCGGCGATACCGCACAGAGTTATTATTTATCGAAACGGTCGAGGGTGCCTGGCTCTTCGCACAAACTCCAACTTTGTCGTTCCTAAACACGTCCTATATTTCCTTCTCCTCAAGCCTCGTTTTTATGAAAAATAATCGAATGAAGCGCCACTACATCCACTGTGGATTAACGCGAAACTTGGATTACTTCCGGCTTTATCTACCGTCCAAAATGGTGGGATGACTCGGATGACTCTAAAGTGGCAAACAACCCAGGAAATGATGTATTTTATAATTTAGTTTCAATAACACAAGACCTGAAGATTCGAAAAGATCAACAATTTTATATGAACGTGGGGTTTAACTATTATAAGATAACGTTAGGGCATGTTACGAAGAAACGTTTAAAGTGATGGCGTCTATTTGGCGCCATAACCTGACACCCATTTTTCAGAGTTTTTCCAAATCGACTGTGCAATTATGTTTCAATATAAGTTGATCAGACGCTAAAGACAAATTTAATGAACATTCATTTGTATAAATGAAAGAATCAAATTGTTTTATTTCGAACACATGTTCTAACAATAAAAACGAAACGCTGCAGCAGCAGAGGTCGCCATTTTGTTACACCCCCACGAATGTATTTGGCTCGTTTCAAAAGAAAAAAGAGTAACGTCTTTGTAATAATGGTGATGCGAAACGTCTTGTCTTTGGTCCGTGTACGGAATTACTGGGGATCTTTGAGAATAAAATGGCCAAGGTCTCCACCGGTTTTTCTAGGAGCAACTCTTTAGCGTTATTCGTGCTCCAATCTGCACGTGGAACGTATTGAAAGATTCGTAGACGCTGCGTCCCCGGGGAAGCCGCGTTGTCGATATCATTATCGCAGTAAAAAAAACGGAAAAAATATAAATGAAAGTAAAAAGAATTCGCCGGTAGAAACAGTAGATAAGAGGAGAATGCCGGATACTTCGAAATTAGTGAATCTCGTGACTGGAGTTTCGCGAACTCGGTTGAGAGAAGCTCGGATCGTAGAATCAAAGAGCATTGGCGGATGTATAGGAGAGACGGTGGTAGAACAACCGAGGGCCGGCTTCGCTCATCGTGCGTGTGAGCGTGTCTAACGTCCCGGATAGTTCATTTCAATAACTGATCGTCTTTCGTCGAGAGAACACCTCGCATAACCTAGCTAGCTGCTTGCGTTTTTTTTCCCGCGCGCGTGTGTGTGTGCGTGCGTATGAAAAAGACAGAGAAACCGCGAGGAACATTTCACAAGCCCGCGTATGAGGAGGCAATAAAAAAGTGGAAAAAAAACGCGTGAACAAGTGTTATATAGTGCGTGTCTGGCCGCTGGCCCGGGCCATGACAAAAGGTGGCATCACTGCCCCCGCCGTCGCAAGTTAAAGCATAAAGTGTGTTTTCGTCAATGTCGCGAAATCCGCGCAACTATGTAGTTATCGTCTGTATTCAACATTTACCAGGAGTTTTCAAGTGTAACATGTAATTTAGTTCTGTGACTAATATTCGAAAGAGCGGAGGTGTGATTATCAAAACCACATATAAGATCAACGACAACAAAAAAAAAGGGAACAACACTTTTGACTGAATGTTTCTCGTGCCTCGTTCTCGACGTCGTCGTCGTCGTCGTCGCGGTCGTCCGACTATGACGCCATTTTAACTAACCTTTTCGGCGGCGTACATCGCCGACGAGACAAAAAAAAGAATTATAAAAACCGTGAATACTCGCCAGTCGTATCGGTGCGATCGGCTTTCCTCGATTCCGAACAAAGGATATCGTTTTAGACTCCTGACCAACGATTGTCAACGTTAAAGTTTGGAGAAAAAGTATAAAATACCCAGAAACAGACGTCGCCACGACATTGTGTCGTAATCTCGCGTACAGGAATCGTTATTCGAGAATTCAACGTTATACGAGTACAACGACGCGAGGGTGAGTCAATTTTCAACGTTTCTCCTATGTTTCTTTCTTTTTTTGTCGTATAATTCCCACTTTTTCGTCTTGGCAGTTTCCGTTTTTCCAACTGTTCCAACGATTCTTGTCCCAGAGCAATTTTGATGAACTTCCCGGCATGACATTCCATTTTTATCGCTGAATCCACTTCGCAACAATTTTTTTATTTGACACTTGTGCTTGAAATTTCCAACCGTTTGACAGGCAGCCGTGGCATATTGTGAGCACTATATTTTTCCCCATTATACAGCGTTCCATGGAAAATGTGCGATGCTTTTTTGTTTAGCCAATGACAAAAGCCTTATTCATTTTCATGCAATCCATACAAGCTCTTTTGTGCTCACACGCACCGACTTCTTATTGCCTTGCATTCAAAGCTTTTTGTTTCCGCACAGAAAATAAATAGGATAAAAGGTTCTCGAACAACTTGGGTAGAAAATCAAAAACTAACCGTGTTCCGGGGGATTTGATTTTGGTAACGCTGTGTAGTGAGTTTATCATGGATTTAAGAATTTCTAACGCATGTTTTTTTTTTGTCTTGAACTTTGAAATCACCGCAAAATAGTCACATCGCACATACAGTTTCTGACACATACTGGCTTGAATATTTGCAGAATCAAACTGTGCCGAGCTGCAGAAGCGCTATTATGGAAGATGAGGATGTCGAGGGTCGAAACGCAGATGTCAGGAAGAGCACGGAAGATAGAAAAGAAGATTTGGGCAACGAGGAGACAGCGGAGGGGAAGGAGACAAAGCCGGATACATCGTCGGGTTTGGGTATAGCGACGGAGAGTGGGAAGGAAGAGGCAAAGGTTAAAGAGAATGAGGAAAAGAATTGCGTCGAGAGGAATTTGGAGAATTCACCCTTGCGGAATAATGTCGGAGGTGAGAGTCCGAGAACGAAAGTGACTTTTAAGGGTTTGAAAAAGCGAATTCTCGGCCAAACACGGTTGAATCAAACGTCAGTGACGAATAATCGTTCGACAGGAAAAAAGAGGAGGGAAAAGAGGTCGATATCAACGAGTATTACGCGGGAAGTGAAAAGAGGAAAAATCACTGAGTACGCTCAATATCTCGGTCTTCAACCTGCTTCGAACAAGACAAATTGCGCAACTTGTCGAGGAACGACAACGACTAATTCGTGCGATCCATCGATGCTCAACCAATGCACCTGCCCCCCAGGTATAATGACGCAATCGACGGGATACCCGTCGCCGGGAACCTCGGATTCGTGCTCGAGCAATCCAGCCACGACGACGCCCGCGACGGCTCAAAATTCTGCGAATAATTTTCGTATTACGCGCAAGGTTTATTTGTGCGCGGCTTGCGGCACGTACTTTGAAAATTGGAATTTGTTTTTGCACATGAGAGAGATACACAAGCGTCACATATGCCTATTTTGCCTTGGTATGTTCGGTCAAGCTGAGCGGCTCTCTTATCATTTGACGAAGAAGCACAACGTACCTGAGACGACATTCACATCGGTCGAGGATTTTTACAACGTCTTCAAAGGATCGTGTTACTTGATTTGTTGTACGTGCGAAAAAGTATTCGCTGAGACTGATAATTTTTACAATCACTTTTGTTCACCGGTGCAAAAAGGACGCGGTACAGTTGCCAGTGAAATTTGCACGTTTTGTCGTCAGAGCGTGAACAATCATTCGAGCATGTGCACCGGTGGGCAAACGGAGACTCGAGAATCGTCGCAAACGACAAACGTCGTTTCACCGGGAGTTCCAAGCGTCCCGGGGAAACCCGTGGACGCGAAAAGCCTGGCACGGTCGAATAAACGTCTTCTCAAGAACAACAGGCTAAAACACAACGATTTTTCCGCTCTGACCTCTTATCAACAAAGAATGGCGATGCTGTACGCAAAAAAGCCGATAATAAGAGCCCCGGAACCGCCTGCAGCAGCAGCAGCAACAGCAGCAGCAGCAGAAATCGTTGAGGATTCGTCAACGTTCGGGAACTTTGAAACCGGAAAAACGACGACGACTCCGATCCCCGCAACGACCGCGTCGCCGACTCCAATCCCAACAACTCCGTCGATCAACGCGACAAGCTCCGATGCGATGAGCGCGCTGAGAGACACAGTTTCCGAAACGATAATGGAAGTCTCCAAATGCACCGATGAATCTCGATTAAAAGAAATGCTGAACGAGCCCTGCGTTCGGAGCGGCGTTATCGAGGTCAACAGCTCGACGATCAAAATCGTCTCGTCCCCCTCGCCCTCCTTCTCGTCCTCCTCGCTGTCTTCGCCAATTCGACAACAGAACGAGCCTGGCGGATGTTACGACAGCGTAACCGAGACCATAATGGAAGTATCGCGCTGTCACAACGCCATGGAAAGCAGCGAAGACGAGGACGACGATAAAGAAGATTCGCACAATCGTTTCGGGAGAAACGAGACGAGCAGTCGCGACAGCGACGCCGACGCCCTGGTAATGGACGAGCCGGGGCTCAGCGACAACGAGGAAGCCCCCAGTATCGACCAGCACTACGATGACAGATTGAAGAACTCGTTAAAGACCGGTACGACGAACGAGAGGCGGCGAAAAAGACGAAAAACAATGCACAGGCGGAACGAGGAGAACGCTCGAGCCTGCGATACCGACGAGACTTCCAGTGGCAGCGATAACGAAGCTGCCAGTCCAAATCACGAGTCTCCTAACACAGCCTCGAGTATATTTCGGTCGAGGCAGCAGCACGAGGCTGAACGGGAACGTAGTATTTCTCAATCGAGCACTTCCCCTGAAAAAGAATCTCAAGCGACTTCGGTCTCGTTCACAACGGTCAACACGACCGACCGTAGTTTAGTCATTAAAATCTGTACAAATAGAAACGCGAGGTTCTCCGTTTCGAGGAGTACCGCCAACGGCAATAACGAGAGTCACGACACCAGTCGAGAGTCCGAGGAGAACAACAACGCCGAGGACTCTGCGTCTGAGAGCAAATTTTCCAATCACTCGGAGCGCGGGGATCGAGATAGTGTAAATAGTCACGAGGAGGAGGAAGAGGAGGAAGAAGGGGAGGAAGGGGGAGACGAGGACGAGGGGCAGAGCGACAACAACAGCGTCAAACTGTCGATCGACGATACGAAACAAGTCGAAGATGAACCGAAACTTTCCGCGGATAATATACCCCCGGAGAGTAGCGATTCCGTTCCAGTCGAGAACGCTCAAACACCGAAACCCGAAGCAACGGAGAATTCCACGGAGGACATTCGATTCAGCGGAGAGAAAATCAGCGAAGAAGCCGAAACGATGGAGACGAAGCGAGAGGACGAGGAAAAAGAGGAAAAAACGATAAAATCGAGCCTCGAAGTCGAGACCGATGGAATAATCCTCGCCTCCGAGGACGTCCCCAGCATTGATTTAAACGTCGAAGGAATCCTCGAATCCATGGAAATCGAAGACCTCCTCAAACGCTGCATAAGCGCAGCGAGCGGCTATTGCGTTTACTGTAATCACGCCCGTCACATCGCTGTAAACGGCAAACAATTGGGTCTCCACGTACTTGCGGAGCATCGTTTTCAGCCGCAACATCCCGCTATAATAATACAACGCGAACAGTTGATCGTTCTACTGAAAAAATCGTTGAACGAGGTCGAAACTAAATTCTTCAATCTCGACTCTTACGACAGCACAAACGGCACTTACCACATCGCAGCGCCACGAATTTTCGAGTGCTTTCATTGTAGATATCACAGTCTCGTGCACAAGGAAATTTACCTCCATAATCGTAAGATGCATCAAAAAACTATTCTCATCTGCATCATGTGCAAATCGACGTTTTACAGCTACAGCGAACTTCTTTGCCATCTTTGTCCCGGTGTTTACTCGCCGAATATAAACGTCACGTACAGATGTTGCCTGTGCCCCGTGACGAATTTACCCTCGGCTTTTCGTCTGATGGTCCACTTGCGGAAGCGGCATCACTCGTGCGACGTTTGCCTCGAATCGACCGGAAATCAGCAGCGTCTTTCGAACCACGTTTGGAAACACAAGCTCCATCATCTCTGTTATCGTTGCGGTATCGCTTATCGGAATAAGCCCGACATAACGAAGCACTTGTTCTGGAAGCACGGGACTGAGAGCGTACTTTGTAAAAAGTGTTTGCAGAAAAAGTGGCCTCACGTTTATCACTTTTGCATACCGCCGACCGCGTTCGTGTGCGAAGAATGTACTTCCTCCTTCACGAGGGCGGTCGCTCTCAAAGTCCACAAAAGATTGCACTCCGGTGATCGGCCCTACGGTTGCAGCGAGTGCGACGAACGTTTCATTTCGAAAAAACTCGCAACAAAACACGAAACGAGGCATCGGGAGCCGGAGATCGTTCAACCGGAAGTTGCGGATAAAGAGAAAAACGGAACGGCCACGAATGAGGAATTCGCCTCGGACAAGGGGCTCGTGGAAAGCTTGAAAGAGGAAACGACGAAAGCTGAACCGGCGATCCTGACGACAGAAGCTGCTACGAGCCCGACAACGGGAATCGCGACGGCCATGGAAACAACGACGAGCTCGGGCACGACTGCGACTCCCGAAGGAAGTGAAAACGCGCCTGCCCCGGTCAGCGAAACCAAAGAGCCCAAAGAACCGGTCAAGAAAGTCGTCGACGTTTACGACCTGCCGCCACTCAATCTTTCCTCCGACAGTGACAGCGACGTCGAAGAAACCCCAGCTCCGGAAGTTGCCGCGAAAGATCGTGCGGATGGAATCGCCGAGGAGCAATCAAGAAGCGAAGCAAAGACGAACGAGGCGCTTGGCGAACCGGGGTGGAATTCCAGCGCTCCCGGGGACCCGAGCGACCGCGTCGTCGACGTGGAACTCAACGAGGAAGAGAAGGAGGAAGAAGCCCAGATAATGGACGGTATTTGGGACAATTTCAAATCCTACGCTGCCAGCCTCGAACAGCGCGAGGCGATTGGCGACGAGAAAAAGGAGGAGGAGCTGAGTCGCGAGGATTTGTGTAAAATAATCCTAGCCGATCACGATTATTGCGTCGTTTACACGGACAAAAGCGGCGATGAGGAGGCCAAAGAGGAGGACGATCCCACGAAGAACGAGGACAACGCTAGCACGATGGAAGGCGAGCATGATTATGGCCACAAAGTAGCTAAAAGCCCTTCGAACACGAGCGTCGTATTGAATTGCGACAGTGACACGAACACCGCAGCGCTCACCGGGACCAAGAGGAAGAAAGAAAAGTCACCAAAGAAAAAGCTCAGCAACGATTCTTCGAGCGAGTCATCGAGCGACAGCGATTCGAGCAGTTGTTCCTGCGGCACTAACTGCAGCTGCAGCAGTTCCTCGACCGGAAGTTCCTCCAGCTCGAGCAGCAGTTCCGATTCCGATAGTTCCGCCTCGGAGAGCTCGCCGAAGAAACAATCCGCGAGGAAAGAACGTCGCCGGGACAAAGAGAAGGAGGATAAAGAAGTCGGGGCTCCAACGTCCGTGGAAAATGCGAAAAACGACGCGACCAAAGTCGAGTCACCGGAGGAAAAGGTCGAGGAAAGGTTGAACGTCGAGGAGGAGACCGAGCGCAAAGTAAACGTCGAGGAGCCGGGCGAACCCCACGTCGAAGTGAACGATCGTCCTGCCAGCCCTCAATTAATATTCCGAGAATCCGACCTTGAGACCGACGAAACCGAAACCGACGAAGACTTTTACGACGAACATCCTCAGCAGCTCGCTAATAAACTGCTCGCCGAAAAGAGGAACCAACTGATGTTACTCGCCACCGTTGCACCTCCGGTGACCGACACAACGATCCTCCATCAACCTGTTGCCGAGAGCCTCAACAACGGAATCCTGGAGCCAGCGATCGGGGGCGTTAATTCCGTCGAAACTGTGCTCAACACGAGCGTCGAAGACGATGAAAACGGAGCGGCTCTAGCAGCGGTAACGCCAGTACCAACAGCGACGTCAACGGCGTCGAGAAAACGCGTAAAAATGAAGAAAAGAAGAAAAACCGAGCGCCCTAAAACGACGAAGCCAGTAGCCCCAGCGTCGACGCCAGTAGCCGCACCAACGCCGCCGCCGACCGTCGAGTCGATCAAATTGAACATTCCAAAATCTTTTTACGATAAGAAACCTAAAAAATTCGGCTCCAAGGCGGCCCCGTTGATAACGGTCGTACCCAGTCGTTCCTCGACCCCATCGTCGATGATGAATTCCTCGCAGCATTCCGAACCGGGACCTAAGTTATTAAATGACAAAGCAGGAAGATTGAGTTTGGGTGGGAGCGGCTCGGAGAACGAGAACAAAAGATCCTCCAAGAGAAAACGGGTGCCCAAGAGATTCTACGGCGATTCGAGCGAGGACGAAGCGACGCATCAGCACCATCATGAGCCCCAGCAACAGCATTACACCCAGCCGAACCTTAAATGGCGGAAGGTCGAACAGCCCTCCCCGGTCGTACCATCCGTGACGATAAAAGCCCCGGTGCAGCAGCAGCAGCAACAACAACGAGTCGTAACGAGCCCTCTCGTCGTCCCACCGAGCAACGCGAACTACGCAACGAAAAGCGTGACTCTGCGACTCTCGGGGTTTGATCGTCCCATGGAAAGGATCGTACCGATCGTCACCGGGCCCTCAGAATCCGAGGAACAAGCCGAAAGTTCGAGCGCCGAATCGAGCGAAGCTGAGGAACGGAGCGTCGTCGAGGCTCCGAGACCGAGCCATCCACCGGCTCCGGTCCCGCATCTCGTTGTGCCAAACTCGACTCATATCCCACCGAGCATCGCCCCCGCTCCCGGCGTCGCCGGCGGCCCCGAACGCTCGGTAAATCTCTACTGCTATTGTCAGTGCCCCTACGACGAAGTATCCGAAATGATCGCCTGCGACGGTAACGACTGTCGCATCGAGTGGTTCCACTTCGAATGCGTCGGAATAATGGTACCCCCCAAAGGCAAATGGTACTGTCCCGATTGTCGGAAAAAAGACTCGAGTCTCGTCAACGACGATTTTCTCGAATAATATTTTAAACGCGATTCCCGTGTGCTTCGATTTATCAAATAATTGAACTTTAATTAAATTTATTGATAAAAGGAGGCGGCGTCGAAATAACGACAAATTCAGAGACATTTGGAGTGATAGAAATGCGCTTTTTAGATATACATACACAAATTACTATGTTTCAAGGGAGAAGTAAGAGCAAGTGATGATCGATCGATAACCGAGTTGAGGAAAGCACTGTTCGAGTCTTTCGTATGCTAATTAAATATGATTCAGTGGCTATTAAATACTCGATAAGCCCCTCTCACCGCACTCGGTTCTAAATTCGTTGCTAAAACTTCGTTTCGCACTAGTTCCTCCCTCGTTGTTTTCATCGTTTTATTATTATTCTCATTCTCAATCGAGGACGTGATAAATAATAAGAATAAACAAAATAACACAAATGAGTAAACAACACACTGTTTGTAAATACGTGTAAATAAGGAGAAACTAAGCAAGGGACTCGCGAATCGCAAAGTCGGCCTCTCCGATACGATCAAACCTTCGAATCGTTGTAGATTCAATATCGCGCTCTACGTTTCAGATATATTATTCTAAGAGGATGAAATATGTGCGGTCCCATGATTTAGAGTTTGTAACGAAATGAAGATAAGATTTATCCTCGTGTAAATTTGTTTGTATCTTTAAAGGAAGAAGAAAAACAAAGATCAATGGAACTAAAAAATCGAACGACCGAGATTTGTAGTATTCAATTGTTTTTTTTCAATGGTGAGAAAAGAGATTAACGATAAACGACGTATGATTTTGAGCGACGACGATGCTGCGTTCGTTATTTGAAAACTGCACGCGCGCGCCATACCTGCGAGATGGCCTCGCGCAGTTGAAACCTTGCGTCACACGTTTTCTTTCTCATTCTATGTTTTTCTTTTCGTTCTTCGCATCCTTCGGCATACGGAGTTTGAGAAATTCGACGGTTACATTTTCGTTTTAACCGCTCGGACGCACTGCTGGCAGTGTAAGCGCCTGCATTTCCCTTTGTTCGCATTGTCTCTTGTTTCTCTCGCTAAATCCTGCCCCGCGAGAGAACATTTCCATTCGAGAACCATTTTAAAGTGACTTTTCAACAAAACATAGTATTTTATTCCATTTTATTTCAGTTTGAAAGGTTTAAACGTTTGAAATTTTATATAAAAAACGAACAATGATGAATTTCAAGATTTTGGACTCTGCCTCATTCTAACGAGACTCGCGACTCCGCCAACCATGTTTCAAGTCCAACGAAAATAATCCTTTCTCAGAGTGCACGGCGCTTTCGAAATACCAAATAAAATTATGATTAAACGATAAATTGACGAAAAACAAAATAAAAGCTTTCGCTCGTTGTCATCATTTTTGGGTAAAATAATTTTAGGGAATAAAAATAAGAAGCTTATACGCTGTAAGAGAGGGAAGAGCCGAGAATTAACCCGTTGTAATAGAGAATTTGAATTTTTTAAATTTCTTTTAGGGTTATTCAGTTGATGAATAAACGAAACAAAAAAAACCTGCAAATAAGATAAACACGAAGAGGAGTGTGTTGGGCGGCTGAAAGGAAGCAAGTTTTGTAGATAAACCATTAAACTGCCTTCGATCGTTCATTTTTTTAATTTTTTTTATTTCACTTCTAAACTCGTATAGGTTCTTTGTCTTTCCGGAAAGGAAAAAAATACGAAAACCTGAATAGTATAAGCCTGAACAATCTTCTCATCTTTCCCCACACTTTGACCTCAATCTGTACATTTACTGTTATCAGTTAAACAAACAACAAGCTGTGTTACTTTAGAATATATCTTTAATTACATTAAGTTTGTGCCAAAAAACTATTATAAAGATTTGAAAGAATATTTATCCTTCAAAAAAAAAAAAAAAAAAACTATTCGCTCAGACTCCATCGCCTTTTTTCCTCGAGAACCACGAAAAAACGAAGATTCGAAATAGGAAATGAATCATCTTATCCACGTCACGAGAAACCTTTATTACTTTCATTTATTTTTCGGAAAACTTTGACGTTTCGACATTGAGATGGGGAAATTGAGAATTTTCTATCCCCAGAATCTCTTCGGTGAAACTCTTGTACGAAATCGTCTGCCGAAGGGAAAATTTTTATTATTCTATATTGAAAATTCGGTTCGTTTTTGTTTTCTATTTTGTTTTACCGGTGGAAGAAAATCAAAATTCAATTCGGCCTTGAAATCTTTTTCGTCTCGACTTCCCGAAAAGGACGTCGTGTCGTCGTCCTGTGGCACCAAACGTCGCAGGTAAGTATGCGCTTCTTCGTTGCTCAGTGGCTCACCTGTTGTGAGCAAAAATGACTTCGAGTCCACATTTCAAAATTATTCCATTCGAATCGCAACCAACAGGACGAACCGTATAATTTTCCTCCAGAAGAATTTCCTCCAAGATTATTTTGACCCCCGCGACCGTAAAGAACCTCGAGAAATTGCTTCGAAGTCAATGTTGGATTCGACAAATCTTCAGAGGTCGTAAAAGCCTCGAAAGCTTGTCTGATTTGGGTTTTCGTGATGCCGAAAGCCGGACGATGGTTCACGTACAATTTGACGAAATCGTCGAAAGTCATTTCCTCGACTAGTCGCCCAGTCTCGGCGTAATGTTTGTAAGAAATCTCTTCCATCATGGTCTCAAGCTGGAGAAGTTGAGAGATTAAAAATAGCAGCTGCATTTTGATCTATTCATTTGTTGCTGACTTAAATTCTCTATAAAAAGTAACCGAATCGCGGACCTCGCTGTTCGTTGGATAAAAACCAACAGCTCTCATGAGATTCGGCAGTTGCATTATCGACACTTTTGCACCGACGATTCTCGTTGCTGACGTGTTTTCACCTTGTTGAATAATTTGAGCGTAATAAAACAAGTCTTCCATCTCATTGACGAGCCATCCGTCCTTGCCACCGTCAATTAAGCTGCAAAAAGGTGCGAGACCCTCGCCACCTAAACGTTCCATCGTATCGACAGATCTGAAATTATTTCCATCAGTTATTGCTTATCAATTTTTGCCAAAACCATATCAATTACGAACCTGTAATTTATCTTCCACATGAATACACTGTGCTCGTTTTCACCAAGGGTGAATAAATATTTGCCACAGTCACTGCTCGCCATGCACGTTATCTGGAATCATAAAATAATGAAAATCATTTTGAAAGAATGACAAACAGGATATTTGATGAGACATTCAATCTCACACTCTCGTCATCATGACAAACCTTTTTTGGGTGGGCTAACGTCGCGACGATTTTGTAAGGATTGCCATCGAATGGCAGCACCACCAAACCGATTTCCTTATTCGTCATGAATATCATGTATCCACGATTTTTTCCTTCGGTCTGTATTCTGTTAGTGACGTGCATACGTTGGACGGGCTCCTCGAGAGTTGGTCCGAGAAAAGTTTTCCTGATCGCTTTCGTGTAGTCGTTTATCAGTCTAAACTTGTACTTTTTATGAAAAGAAAAAATGAATGATTTGCGGGGGTGATTGTAAAGAGATTTGAAATGTGGATCGATCGTAGAATGGCCAATGAAAAGGAGCAAACTTCGGAGTTGGCGGTGATGAGAAACGTTTCGACTCCAAATTCTGGATAATCCGCCATACACAGCGGCACCGAATAACGCTCGACACGGTTCGCACGGAGAATCTTCAACCCCGGATCCGGATATGGACCACTGAACAGACCAAAATTATGATTGGAATGGGAATGAAATTTGAGTACAAAAGAATTTCACCTTTTTTCCAAATCGTATTCCACGAGATTTCTGTCTTCACCGATGGATAATAAACGCGGTGAAATTTTTCCGACCGCAGGCTTGAGGAACAATATTTCTCGAATCGGTGAACAGTGCGAATGGTATTTGCCGAGAAAGTTCCATTGGTTTTTATCCATCGGCGACGCTGTTACGTTTTTCCTGAAGACTCCAACAGTGAAAAGGTCATCCTTGAGAAAAACCATTGAATTCGTTTTGCTCGAATAGTTTTTGTGGAGAAAAAAACGATTTTAGAATACCGAGTACGCGAGATATTCTCCGTTATTTGTGAAAATAATATCCGTTATCGAGCTCGACGAGTGTTTGAAAGGATTTGGGTCGAGAGGATCCAAAGTGTCGGGATGCAAAATCCATACGAGACCACTTTTGAGACCGCAGGCCAAAATCCCATCTACGAAAGTTTCATTACAGAAATCACACGCACGGATTATTACAATCGAAAATATTTGGATTCATGAAAATTCATAAGTTTTTTCAAAATCGATTAAATTTCCTTTTGAACTTTGACTCAAAGTAACCTTTCGTTGGAGAGAATTTGAGAGTGCTAACGCCCACGAGACTCTCGTGAATTTGTGGGCGAGTGACGTAGGTCGTATCGAGTTTTCCTTCTTCGACTCTCAGTAACTTTTTCAAATTCGGTACAGCCGGTGTTTTCTTCGTGACCATACGAGATCTCGTGGTGTACTTGTACAGGGAGAGGATTCCCAAAGTATCGCCGGTGACGACGTAATCACTGGAAAAATGTTGATCAAATTGCTCGCTTCGTTTATCATTGAGTTTTTTTATTCTCTATTTTTTCTCTCCCGAGACCTCTGTGGACGAACAGCAATTGCTGTGATAGCTCCTGCAACTGGGTCTGCTACGAAACGACACTTCAATTTGGCGATGTCCAATCTTCCGATTTTTCCTGAAGACGATGCTGAGAGAAAATTATCCCTCGTCAATGGAGAGGAAAACAATCTAACAGTGGATCAACAAAACTTTAACAACTCACAAACGAAAAAAATCGGGACTGCGAAAGACGCAGCATCGATAGTGCAATCCGAAGGCTCGAGGAACTTCCCTTTCGTCGAATTCGCCGTCCGATAATCAATGTCGATTGTGATGGCCGATGAGATAAAGCTTTGAATCGTTTTGTCCCGAGTTTCCTTGCTGTCAATATTTTGAGAAAAAACTCGAATTTTGTCCGATTCGGTGTGACTGGTTTCCCTTTGTTTCTCATGCTCGATTTCAATTTCACTTTTCGATGATTCAGATATTTCTTCCTCATCGGTAGTTCCAAGAATTTCATCGATGCTCCTCGACTGTGAAATCGAAGATTCGCTGGGAGGATTTTCCGGTCTCTTGAAGCTGGACTCCCGGTCAAAACTAATCGAGACTATCGAATCGAAATCACAATCTTTGCACCAGTAGAGAAGCCTCAATTGGTTGTCGTAAAAATACAACCGACCGGAATTGTTTCCGATTACGATTACTCTGAAAAAAAATCGAAGCTTTTATTTTCATTCATTATCATTATTCTCAACATAACAGTGATTCGTGTGATTACTCTTCGTGTTTTTCGATGCAAGTCAAATTGGCTTTTTGGAGCGGCACCGACTTGACGAAGCCTTTTTTTACTCCATTCGTCGTTGGTTTTCCATCCTGATTGAGTGCGTCCCAGACGAGAACAAAGCCTGAAAAAATTTTCTCAAAAATGATATTACAGTGGAGCCAAAATTAAGTTGAATTTCGTACCGTTGCTCGTGACAGTCATAACTCGATGGGTATTCGACACGAAACACGAATCGTTGAAAACGCCTGAAGAACGACGTGTCTTCCGCAGAATCTTAGGTCGCTCAGTTTCCAAAGTTCCATCCTCTTTCTAACGTACAGTCGACACAGGAGAAAATTTAGTGAAACGATTCTAACGATGAATGGAAGCTGAAGGTGGACGTACCCAAGTTACGAATACAACATTTTCATTACAAGTGAGAAAAAATTCTCGTGGATAATGGTCGTTGAAAGAAATCTTTTTGACACGATCCCCGGTCGTTTCTGACAGTTTGACCCTAGCTGCGATTAAATGAATCAATAAATGAATGAGCGTGACCAAAACGAGGTGTTTTTATACACACAATTGACAAACCGTCAGGAACTTTTTTGCCCAAAGTCCACATCCACAAATGGACATTTTGCGAATCTTCGTTTCCCACGGTGATTAAAAATTTTGCATCGGGACTCAAGCTCGCTGCAGTTAGAGAAAATTCGCCATGGGGATTGAACAGACTGCAAACGGGGACTCTGCGACGATTCGAATGAGTGTTTACAAGAATTCGTAGAAATTGTTTCGTCGATAATTTTACCGAGTTTCAGTGTCCCAAACGATGCAAACACAATCTTCCTCATAATCAGCAGAAAACAACCATTTCCCATCGCCAGACGACGACAAAGTTCGTACAGCATTTTTCTATGAATTCAAAGTTACGAAATATTTACGCAAATCTAACAACTTTGAAGGATACAGCGTGGAAATAAATCTCACGTGGCCCTGAAGACTCATCATTTCCTTGCTCGAATAATCGTAGAGAATGACAACGTGAGAGCACGCGTAAGCGATAAGATTGCGATTTTTAGTGGTTAGATTAACAACATCGACTTCGCAGTTCCTCCCAATAGCCCACTCGAGTTTCTGATACGTTTTATGAGCCATTAGATGGGTTAATCTAAGAGGAACCTTGGAAAAAGGCCTAATCGAGCGTAATCACTCACAAAAGGACAAACGTTTGCGTCGACCTCTTCCATCTCGTCCATTTTCTAAGAAAATTCGAACCAGCTGAGGCGCCAGTATAGCGAATAACGACGACGGTTTATAGTTCGTTAAATAATTTCGATGAAATTTTTATTGTTTTCGATAGCCATGACAAATTCACCATACTGAATATAGGAGAAAAAAAATCGAAAAAAAAAATGGAATAGCGATCTAAAAGTGTATAAAAAAGGAGAAAAAAAGCAAAAGAAAAATGAACTGTGTATAAGAACGACGTTTAACGCCGCGCGACTAAAATCTTCAACGAGGGCTTCATCACAGACATTTGTGGACAACTAAAGAAAACAATTTTTTTCAACAATAGACCTTTCTTCTTTCACCTGATTTGCTCACAAATACTTTTTATTACCATGAATTCAGCCAGTGAGAATACAAAAGGGGCTGAAAACACGATTACATTTTTTGGATACACGTGCAAACGGTGAAAAAAGATGCGTCGTTTCAAAACTTATTTGAAAAACTACGTCGCTCGAATGTTTTAGTATTTTTCGTGCCACTATTTGTACAAAATTTTCTAATGAAATAAGAAGCGTAACTTTTCTTGTTAGCTAATTTAGCCTCCGTAATAGATATCGTTTCAATTTGTTGAAACGAGGGGTTTTTTTCTTTTTTTCTCCTAATTTTACACAAGTTCCTCGTTGATTGGTCGCGATGATACTGCAGTACTTATTTAATGAGCTCGTCCCGGTGGAACTGGCCCAGTAAAATACATTGAAAATCCGGTCGACTTAACTGCAGCAAGTCTGCGGTGTCGGATCCATTCCTGATCGCTTTGTTATATGCACCCTGGTGAATTCCTCGGCACTCGTCGGATGAATACCCACGGTCGACTTGAGAATCGGGAATGTCAATTTACATCTGGAAAACAAGAGGAAAATTATTCGTTATTGTTCTTCTCTTCTATATAAAGGCACTGGGTCAGTGTTTAAATGACTTTTTGAAGAGAAAAAACTCACTTCATAGCAGCAGCAAAGCCTTGGATAACTTCACCAGCATGAGGTCCAACAAAGTGAAGACCGAGGACTCTCTCATCGTCGCTCCTCAGAGCAACGACCTTAAGATAACAATGCGCCATATTTTTCTGGGGTATGAAAAATTCCGTTGGTTTGTAAAAACCGTGATAAACTTCGACGTTATCCTCGCCGTACGAAGCGATCGCTTGTTCCTCGCTGAGGCCAACGCAACCATATTCCAAGGGGCTAAATACAGTTGTGGCAACGTTCGTGTAGTCCATAGTTTCCAGAGAATTGGCGAAAATACGACGAGCGAGTAATTTACCGGCATGGATCGCAACGGGTGTGAGTTCTGGTTTTTTCTGCAATAGAGTAAAAAAAAACGATTGAATAGAAATATCAATGGAAATGAAAAAGCTTTAGAAAAGTTAAGGGAGAAGCGTGAAATCTTCACTCACGTGGAGAACATCACCGACGGCGAAAATGTGAGGAACGTTTGTTTGCTCATTGATAGCATCGATTTTGAAAGTCTCCGGGACAAGTTTCAGTCCAGCATTTTCAGGCTTGAGCTCTCGTGTAAGAGCTTGTCTACCAATCGCAAAGAGCACGGTGTCATAGACATCTTGATGAATTTCACCCTCTTTGTCTACCCAATGAACAAGCAATCTACCATCTTCTTTTTTCTCAATGGCTTTTGGTTTCGCTTGATAGATAAAATGAACACCACGTTGTTCCATTTCGGTCGCCACCATGTTCGACATTTGCTGATCAAATCCACGGAGCACTATCGAACGAACCATTATCGTTGCGTCGTAACCAAGACCGTTGAGAAAACCGGCGCACTCGAGACCGATGTCTGAACATTGACTATGTTAAGGAAAATTCTTTCTTTCATTTAATTTGAACATTGATCGCAAATGTAAAACGTCGGAAAACAAGGATACATCCAGCACCCACAACAAGGGTCTTTCCGGGAGCTCGATTAAGACTGAATATATCGTCGCTCGTTATTCCGTATTCAACAGCTCCGGGAATTTCCGGATACCTCGGTCTCCCTCCAACAGCAATAATCACAGTTTTTGCAGTTAGAATCTTCTCTTCGCCCTTTGACGTCACACCTGCTATCGTATGCGGGTCCTTGAAATATCCGTTAGCGTTTACGTACTCCACATTCCTGAAGGAACACAATTACAATAAATTACCGTCAAAGTTCGATTTAAAGGGCGTTTATTCCAACGTCATTCCAACCATTTAAAACGTACTTGTTTCTCAGCTCCACTCGAGTCGTCCAGTTGACGGATTTGACGTGATTCTGGACTGCTGTTTTCAGACTTTCCCAATCATTAGGAATTGCTGAAGGGTCCGGAATTTGCCATCCAAAAGCCTGAGCTTCCTGTTGGCAAAAGAAAAATATAAAATATAGAAATATTCCAGAATCCTGAGGCAAGTAGAAACAGATAAAAAGATCTTACGTGAATAGCTTCACCGAGGAGCGCAGCCTGGTGCATAAGCTTCTTTGGTATGCAACCAACATTGACGCATGTACCACCCAAGCCCCATTTGGTGCCTTGAGGTGATGGAGTAACATAATCAAGCACTGCTACTTTAGCACCGAGTTCCACCGCTTCCTTGGCTGCTGCGAGTCCACCAGAACCACCGCCGATCACGACTAAGTCGTAAGTGAATTTTTGATCCGCTAGACACATAAAATATGACGAAAATAGAGTCAACTCTGAAAACAGAATAAAATGAAACGTAATTCTAAAAGCCTCTGGGACTGAGGCTTTCACTTCTTTGGAGACTGTGAGATAACTTTAACGGACTATTATTCGAGAAGCTTTTTTAATTACGTATGAAATTTTCTATTTATATGTAAGGAAGGTAGTTACGTTGATCGATTAGTATATGATGAAATGTACTGTATGTTTATGCCAAGTAATGAAAACGAATTTCGTAACGGTAGTATTATAGCAATTTCGAAAAATAATCGGTATATTTGGATTCAATGCAAATCAGAATGTAAGAGTCGGACGAATTAACATTCTCTATAGGACAACAAACAAAATAAACAAAAATCGTTTGGAAGCTGTAAAATTATTCATTCCTATTCTAATACAAGGCTCGTTCGAATTGTAATTTATTTGAGACTCTAACACAACTTTGAGTATAATATAGGATGAAGAAATCAAGAAAATATCCTATTCGTTTGGGTATAAGAGTTTGTTTTAATACTTGGTGTTGAGATGATTTTCCGGGCTGACGGAAATTCTTTTGAATAAAAATTTAATTGCAGCCAAATTTATCTTGAAACAAAACGATTGAAATTTGTGAGGAAATCTCTCTCAAGCTCACATTCACTTTGCTCTTCAGTTCCCGAGTTCAGCACACGACTGATAACCATGGAGTTACGAAATAATGAAAACAGACGTCTCATAACAGTTTGTTTCATATCTTTTATCAAGAATGAAAATTGAATTGAATATAAGCACTAATTTCTACTTGAGCACAAGCACCTACTACTTTTACAGAGTAAAAAAATATGATGAGCACACGATTGAGGTTAAGTTAAAAATGTATATAAAAGTTTTATTTTTAAATGAGTTTCTATATCGGAGTATCCAATATTTTTGAAAAATAACGTTGAATAAGTCAGGAATGACAGTGGAAGTCGAGCTTTAGGACTTTTTTCAAAAAGCCGACAATCTCTTTTTGACGGCTTTACGTAACAGGCGCGTGTAACAAGTAAATGTTTGCAAGTGTCTAAGACCATCGAAGGTGACAGAAAGTGCGGTATCTTTATGAAACACTACCAAAAACCATGACAAAAAAATAAAACATTTAAGAACGGAGCAGAATTCAATGTAACTCACTGCATATACACGCGACCATAGACTTGTTCGGATTCATCGTTGTTTTTTTAAGAGCAATGTTACGCGACAAATCGAACAACAATTTAGTCGGACCGATCCGAAGTGTCACCAGCCTCGAGACGAGTGTCAACGTCGCCATGATCCCGCTCTCACCGATTCAATTGTTTCTCCGAGATAAAATAATCTTTTAAATATTATTTACCGGATAAAACATCACTTTCCGAACACATGTACGTGATTTTACATATATATTCTATACATTATAAATATATGTATGCAAAACAAGCAAAAAAATTTTAAATAGTGCTGGAAGAATCACAAGGACACGGTCATCTCCTCAAAACTTGTCTGTTTTTTTTTATGATCGTTCGGAATTTTAAAAGCGGTGACTCGATTAATCATCGATGAAATACCGAACACGGTGCTTGGAAGACTGGTGCTCCACAAGTACGAAGTACAGAATACATACGTAAGATTAACTACGTCATTGCGACGAGGGGTCATCCTCGAAATACCGACCGAGTTTGCAACAAAACATATATATATATCAAGAGACTCGGTAGAGTTTATATATATATGGTCAACAACGTACTTTCAAAAGCAAAAGAGTATGATTCGACTTGTGACAGTCGATAAATTTTCAGGAATTCCTACAAAAAATCGATTTTTTGTAATTTCGAACAGAATGTTTATGTTCACGTATAGTCTCAACCGCCGGTCGATCAAAAGGAACGTGATCGCAGAGGAAAAAAATTGAGGTAGTGAGGGAGTAACAGTCGAAGAAAGATATCCTTTATCTCGGAACAGTCGCGAAGTATTTTGACGCAGTTATCACAGGAATTTACAACAGCAAAAAGTTTGAAAAGCTAAGTGAATTATGAAATCGATACTCGTGACTGGTTGCAATCGTGGAATAGGTTTAGGAATCATTCAACATCTAACGCAATTGCCGAAACCACCGGAAAACATTTTCGCCACTTGCCGTGATGTGACTAAAGCCGGGGTAACGAATATTTTGTATTTTCACCGTTATGGACGTGCAGACGTCCATTTACTGTATTATTGAAATATAGTATATGAATTAGTGAATCGTAAACATGGAAAATTGTTATTTTCCATGAAACTCACCAATAGGCGCCATTTTCTTGAACAATTTTCTTTCTACGATATCTAATAACGTTTATAGATCTGATAAGATACTCAAAATTCTTTAATGATCACAATCACTTTCACAAATTTTAACAAGTATGTTTTTTCAATAAATACGTTAATTTATCTGCAGTAAAAGCTCTACTTTGTAGGAGCAGCGAGATTGTACTGAGTGCCGATGTAAAAAAAGTGAGAATTTAACAAGCGCGAGTCATAGAGGGGAAAACACCGCCATCTACTTCGAGACCCTGAATTCGTTTCCTCCCCCTCTCAGTTTTAAAAGTGACTGATCGCGCTGCGCGCGAGCCACAAGAATGCGTCATTCTTCGATTTTTATCCCGCAATTATACATTTTTTCTCATAAATTGCGTGATGCGATGATCAGCGATCATCAAACCGATTGAATCAGATTCTTTCAACACTGTAACTTTCCATTATATGTGAAGTTTGAGAAAGTTTTTTAAGCGATATAAAAAAAAAAAAATCAGATTTTTTAGAATTCCTTATTTCCAATTTTGGATGAAAAATTTGAACTGATCCTCTCAATTTGAATATCTTCCCAACGAATCCAATCAAAATTTTTATGTTTCCAGAAACTCAAGGCTCTGGCAGAGGCTGCTGGAAATGTCCACATTATCGAGATAGGTGAGGAAATACGACGCGAAGAATAAATAAGCCTTGGAAATTTCGAGAATAAATAAAAACTGCAACATCACTGATGAATCCATTCATGCCCCAATTACTCAGCAATAATGAGAAATAGGTTGTAGAAGTTCAAGTAAAGTTTCCACGATGTCGCTACATGCGGTGTGTCGAAGTACGTGATTAATTTTTCAAATATATTTCGCTTTGTGATCGTGGGGGCGTTGAGAAGTCGTGTTAAAAAGGAGGCATAAATGATCGACCTTGAAACGGCCAGCTGTATTTCATCGATTGCATGTGCCCAATAAATTATTTTTTCATAAGATTTACACGAATAAAGCGTCGTCGAATATAGTGACAGGAGAAAATGATGATTTTTCCATTTCTTTTCTACCTCAATCGACAGATCTCAAGGACACCGGGAGTTATGAAAAAGTGGTGGAAATCGTGACCGCTAAAACCGGCAACGAAGGCTTGAATGTTCTCTTCAATAATGCCGGCATAACAAACAAGTTTACTCGGCTTGGCCTCGTCAAGGAGGAACAGCTTACCGACGTTTTTCTCGTTAACACCGTTGCACCAATTATGCTAACGAAAGTACGACCGAGCACGTAATTTCCTATTTTTACCTTCGTTATCAAGTTATTTGCAAGATTTATTTACCAAGCAAGGAAATAGAGTTCTCTGCGTACAGAAAGCCTCTACTATAACTTTTCACACGGGTTTTTACTATTTATGAAACTTTCGATCAATGCATATTACACTTTGATGAATTTTTTTATAAACTTTTGTAGGCTTTCTTACCCTTGCTGAAAAAAGCTGCTGCAGGGAGAGAAGGATTTGGAATTCATCGAGCTGCTGTGATCAACATGACTTCTATGTTGGGCAGTATCGCTGACAATCAGCAGGGTGGATTTTATCCCTACAGATGCAGCAAGGTCAGCTGCCGTTGGATTCAGTATCATTAAAAAATGAAAAAAAACATGACAGACAATAGAACAATCACGGTTCAAAATATGCTTTATTAATTGACTTTTTGGATTTCTCAAAAAAAAAGCATTAGAACAATATTAGAATAATTACCAAATTGTTTTCGTCGCAAAATCGCAATTTAACTGAACTCAGATATTTCATCATTGACACAATTATTTGAGACAAAGATCACTAAATTTTGTATCCCAGTTGATCTGACGGAGAATCAATTTTTTCTTCAACTCTTTAGATAATCAAAAATAACTTGCATAATTATTCGTTTGAATTAAAACCATTTTTATAAGTGTATAACGATTAAAGGCGTTATTTTGTTTATTGTTCTTTTTCAAGGCTGCCCTGAACGCAGCTACGAAATCAATGAGCATCGACTTCAAGGACGATGGGATTCTCGCGACCTGTATACACCCTGGCTGGGTTAAAACGGATATGGGAGGTCCGAACGCTCAACTCGAGATTGACGATTGCGTTCGCGGTTTGATGAAAACGCTGTATTCACTTGGTCCGAAGGAGAACGGTTGTTTCATTCGTTGGGACGGTGAACCAATGCCTTGGTAACTTTCGCAATGTTCTACGATTATTGTTCCGTTATTACATTCGTTTTCGAGCCATTACTTCATGGGCCGATTCTAAAGCGATCTTTTTGTATATTTTTACTAAATAAATACGATTGTCCTTGACATTAATTGGGTCTCGAGATCTTTCACGGCTTGGAGTAAAAACCGAGAGTAATAGTTTGCTCCACTTTCCAAAACACCTTGACCCTCTTTTCAAGCTCCGTGCCTTGAGGGCACTGCTCTGGATGAAGTGAAATTATCAGAAAGGTTTTAGCGAGGAAATTCTCGAAATTCAACATACTTTCATTCGTAAAAAGAAACGTTCTCTTTATTCATAAATTTTTTAAGATTATTTGTAAGTGTACACGAATTTAATTATGCTATTTTGTTTTTTCAACGTATTTCTTTATATTTTTCTGCGTTACGTTTCTTTGCTCTTTCCCTGTTTTGAAAATTTTTTCGTACGATACTTTATGAGGAATTATTCTGTACATTTTTCGCCAACGAAACTCGTCATTTCGGAAAAAAAGGGCGGATTGTGATGATAAATATGCGCAGGGAATGAAAGCCGGTGTCATCAACGACTCGAGGCTTATTATTTTTTTTCTCAACTTTTTTTTTAAGGAATATATGTACACGTGTAAAGTTGCGAACCGTTTCGCGTATCAGGTAAGAATTCAATAATGCGATTTATTTCTAAAATCTACGGGTTCCGTATCTAATCAGTCTTCATTGCTTTGGGCGTTGGTTCACTGTTTTGGGAATTTGAATCTTCTGAGAAACCTAAATGCGCAGAGAAATCTGTCAATCCCTGAGAATCACTGACGGTGGAAAAACCTGTTGATCAGAGTTTATAATAATTAATTACGTTACATCGTTATTTGTAAAGATCTTTTGTTTCGTCTTCTTAATCGAAATTTCTTAACAGCTACATCAAATGAGCAAACACTCAGTTCTTCTTACTGAAATCCATATCAATATTTATAATATGATTGCAGTCTCAATCCAATTGAAAAAATCAAACAATTAAATTTTATTCAAAGATTTTTACAAGTTATGTTCAAAAGTTGACTTCCTAGTCATTTGATAAAAGTTTTATAGAAATAAGCTTTACCCAGATAAGATTAGTAACCAAAACAATACTCACAGGTATTAGAGTCTTCTGTTAGACCAAAGTTCGAATTTGAAGTGTCAATTCCAGTTTTCCGCGCTAATCCGTTCTCTTTGTCAGCCACTGTTTTTCCTTTTTTTTTCTGGAACAATTCATTTTATCCAAACAAAATTGTAAACTGGGATCAAAATAAAAATGTTGGACTTACTTGGTCAAGAGTCGAAATGGGAACCCATTTGTAAATTTTCATAGTTGTTTCTCCTATCGTAACCCATTTTTTCTCCCTGCAACGTAAAATGAGGAAATTCGGTGTAAAAATATTATTGTTTCGTTCGAATTTGATAGTGAGCTGTTAGTAAAAAAAAAGAATTCGCTCGAAAAAGTGAAAGGGTCAGTAAATGGCATGAAAATGCGATATTTACCAGTGTCGAACTTTGTCAACAACTTGCATGACCCGTTTTATATCATCTTTGGCACGACTACGAGTCTCTGCTCGTACGGAACGCGACATCATTATATTCCTCTGTGACCCGTATTACCTTGAAGAACGCTCTTTTCGTTTAATCGCTCTTTTCTTTATAGTTCGTGAAAATTTATCCACTAAGTTAACATTCGGGACAATATGCAGTTCAATTACTGTTTTCGCGTTATTTTGAGGTTAACAAACTGACAGCGGCTAACAGCAAAAAGCTTCAAATCCGCGTAAAAACGCTACAAACGGACCATGAATAAACAAAATTCCTTGTGAAGGAGAAGTAGACGATTTTTCCATGTGGCGCTGGTATAGTACAAAACCTTCACGATCATCACAGCAGCTAATATATAGTTTTAAATATTTCACTCGATCGGTAGTGCAGATTTTTATCAATGTTGCCAGCAGACTAAATAAAATGATCAGCCTGATGGCAGCTGGCAGCAATGCATTATGAATTGCTCCATGTTCGCATTGCTTATTTATTTTCATTTCACACGTTTTATTGTGTTTCTTCATAATATTTACAATACCACGGAGCAATCGTTCTCTAAGCTATTTGGTTATTCATACTATATTCGGAACAATTAGAAGTAAAGAACTATAAAGTATTTAGAAGTTTTCGAAAACTTTTGTTTCAAGTTTAACGAGGATTATATCAACATCCTAGTATTCAATCACAACAAAAGTCTCCAAAGTATTCAATGACAAGACGATCAAGATTATTTTATCATGGTCATTTCGAATATTCGATTGCCTCAGATCGAACTTCCCAAGGACGAAATTCTTGATGACGAAGACAAAAAAGTTTTGGAAGCTTTGGATACTATTCTAAATGGTTTCAAAAGTGAGTAAAAATTCATAATTCTCTATTCACTTCATAGTTCATAGATCATTCTTAACTGTAATTTCGTTTTTCAAATTTTGTAAAACTTATTGCTTTGTAGTTTTGGAAAATACTTAAAGGATTGGAATAGACCCCTAGTTGAAGAGTTTTTTTTGAAATTTCCTTTCTCTTTTCTATCTTAATTATGAGATGTTCATTAGATATAAAATTTATCGCTCATATTTCTATTTCAGATGCACAAAAACGTACTCGTACGATAAAAAAAGCATTCATTGAATTAGAATCTATAACTGTGAGTCTGCTACAGAAATTTGAAGATGAAGAGACCTTTCCCAAGAACGAGGCAAATAAAGTCCTTTCAAACAGAAATCCAATTTGTAAATCCACAATTTCAAAACTTCATGATGATTTGATCAGACCAGGACAATCCAACGATAAGCAAAAGCAATTGGATCATGAATTTCCTAGAAAAAGTTGTGAGAATTTAGAGATGGAAGTAAATGCATCGATTTCTGGAATTCCAAAAGTTGCCAAAAAGCAGAACATTTCTACAGAAGATGAAATAGGCAATGAAGAAAACACACCGCCATTCATAGACGAAAGTCCAACCTATAATGATTTATCCATACATTCTAATGAGGCTAAGGCAATAAAAATTAGCTTGGCTAAAACGATTTTCACTCCAGAAATACAGAAGCACCGCAAAACACCAAAATCCAAATCCCTGAAACAAGCGACCCTTGTTTTCCAGCCAGTCGTAACGAAAACTGATCTCACATTGTCACAGAAGAAAGGAACAAGAAACCCAAATGTTGCTCACAATTCGAGCAATTTGTTTGACGAGGATTATCGTACGAAAAAAAAGGCATCCGATCGTGCCACTGGACATAGTAAGAAAACAGAACTGGTGGATTTGACGACACAAAATGAACAATTGACTTCAACTCCGAACGCAAAGGAGGTCAAAGTTGATCCTTTAAACGAAAAGGTTGGGATAAATGCTTCAAAAAAATCAGATTCGATCATCGTAATTCCAACAGCAAGTCAAATTGACGAAACCGCTCGTTCACTCTTCGACGACGAGGATCACGACAATTTTGTAGTATCTCCGGATATTTTGGACACTTGTACGGATTTCACGGCTTTTAATAACTCTGTTAAAAATGATGGAAAAAAGAATTTTGACGGGATTGAAAAAAGTGATTCAGTCGCAGCAGGCACATCGAAAGCTTTACAACGCGATTCGTTCGACGAAACTTTTTTTGCACCAGCCGAAATGAATGTTCTGGGAAGCGATGCTAAAGAGAAACCGCTTCTGGCTGGGTGCTCAAAGATCACAAGCCCTCGTGAAACTCCCAACAAAGTTAGACCCTTCAAGAGAAAATCACACGAAGAACCGTCTGGCGATTCAGCTGACGATTTCGAAGACTTGGCCTTGCAGGATGTCAACTGGGACATTGAAATCTCAAACGACAGTTGGGTATCTTCAAAAAATCCCCATGAGAGCTTTCACATGTGAGCAATAAATCCATCAATTTAATCAATCTTAAAACTTTCAACTAAGAGTCTTGCTGCACATTTTTCTTCTGCAAAATCTGATTTTTTATCAAAACGAAATTCAAATGTTGCTTTTCTTTCGTAAGAAAACCAGGTGCAGCTTTCATTTTCCTCGAAATGTTTAGCGTCCCCGAGGAAAACGTGAAACTGCTATAGAACTCCTGAATCGATTTTTTGTTGAGTCTGAAGATTATTTTTTTTCTGTACCACACAGTCCACCGCAAAAAACAAAGAAAAGTCCACAATATGCTCACAGAGGAAACACCGAAAGAAATATGGCAAAAAGGAGCAAATTACGTGGTTGGGACTGTCCGCAATGTGAAAAGGTCAGTCATTTTTTACAATTCCCATAAAAACATGAAAATATGTTTCAATAATAATGTTTTTATGATGTTACAAATTTCAGTACTATCAAAATATGGATTTATCAGAAAGCCAGATGGAAAAACGAAAAAACGCGTGTTCTCGTCACAGGTCGAAATTCAATCCGCGATATTTCACTCCGAAAGGTTTCTGGAACCCAGAATTTTCGCCAGCTCCGGATTCGAGTGACTTCAGCGATGATTAATTGCGCAAATGCAATCATTATCCAGCGTCTGTAAATACATTTTTCTTTCTTCCGATACAAATCGAAGAAATTCTTCATATAAGAAAACGAGCAAGAAAAATCGTTTTTTCTTTACATAGATTTAACTGTTGTAAATAATAATTCTAACAAAATGTTTCATAAAAGAAAAAATATTTCAGTTTCGCGAAGGATAAAATAAATATACTCATTCATTAAAATTACTCTGCGAGTATACAATCAAATAAAAATAAACATTTATTTATTCGAAAAATCCATTCGTTTTTTAATTATGATTAAATCAACCAATTTTTCGAATAACAAATGAACGAACTTAATAATGACACAACTAAATATCGATGGAAGTAGATTTATTTAACGTCACATAAATATGAAAAAATCAGGGTTCTAATCACAATGAATTGTTGTAACAATTGCGCAGAATATTTTCAAAATTTCACTTTTAAATAATAGTTTGGTTTTTTCAGAGTCGATAGATTTTTAAGCAAGTTGAAAAGTCAGTGAGAACGCAAAATGATTCTGACATTTTTTTTTGTTATTGGGAAACAAATTTCTACTCGGACAACTTACGCCTTAATTAATCGTTTTAAGTTTATCAGGATGACGAACTGAAGATTTTTCATACTTTAATCCTATCGAGCAGTGGTAAGTTTCGAGAACTTTTGAAATAAGAACGAATTCGTGATTGCTGGGAAACTGTATAATTTTTTATCACATCCAAATAAATTTATCGTTCATTTAATTGGCAGCTGAGACAAAAAATACACTAATTAAGTTTTGCAAATAGTTTTTACTGATAGGGTTTGCAGATATAACGACGAGGACGGTCTTTGACTGGCGTTGGCACACATTTGTGTTGTGCGTTACAAACCTAAAACAAATACAATATTTTCAGAGTATAAATTTACGCATCAACGTGAAATTATCAATATGAAAATCATAATTCGATGTAACTTTTTGCTGAGCCTTTTTTTTACTTCGAAATACTAATTTTTCTTGAATGTCTATTTCAAATAATTTAACTAGTGATTTTTTGCACACAGGGGAATTATGCAACAAAGAAGTGATTCCTTATAACTGTCCAGAGATTCCATGGACATGGACTTACATGGTCGGATCCGCATTTGGTTCCCACGGGAGCCGGTCCATCAGATTTTGACGTGAATCGATATCCATGCTCATCATTATTCACAAGTTTGAAACCTTTGCATATTTCATTCCTTCCGAAGGCATTGTAGGATCGAGCAAAAGGGTCGACTTCGGCTGGCGTAGGTACGCACTCGTGATTTTCGTTACAAATCTGAAACACCAAAACAATATTTTCATTAACTAATTTCGTGCATTAATGTGCAATTTTTGGACCAAAAGCGTTCATGATTCAATGTATTATTTTTTCTAATGCTGGACTCTTTGTTTTTTCTTCATATCGCTTTAGTATTAATTTTTTATCATTTTTGTTTTGGAAATATAAATTGTGATTCTTTTGCACACAGGAAAGTAAAATAATCGCGTGATAAGGAAAAATTTTCTTATTCCAAAGGACCGATTGACATTGACTCACGTGGTTGAGGCCACATTTGGTTCCAAAGGCTGCCGGTCCAATAGATTCTGACAAATATCGATAGCCCGATTTTGTCTTCGTCGCACATTTCAAATCCGCGCATATCTTATCCATGTGGAAGCCTGGTCCTGACTGCAAAGACAATGGGACGAGACTTTTTATACAACAGTTTTGCAAAGATTTCGAAAGCTGGCCATTCGTTCTTTATTCCTTAAAACTTACGTTGCAATATCCCAAATGCCCTCGCGATTGACATTGTTTATGGGCGTACTGAAACCGAGAAGTGCAATAAGAATATTTTAATTCTCTTCATTTTTGTAAGTTGAGTACAGCTCTCTAAATATTTATTCTTCTTACCGGGTCAACAATGTTGCACGTTACTGCTGATACGGCTAGAACCGCAAAAAAGACGAGCGTAGAACGCATGATGGACGAACTGAGAAAACTATTAAAGCAAATGCTCCATCAACTAATGCATTTTTATAAAAATAGTTCAAACGATGACAAAAATTTATCCGAGTTAATAAGAGAAATCGTGGAATGTAAAATAAATGAAATGGTAATTCACGGAAGCCAAAAAATTCACATAAAATGGGAAAAAAAATATATTCATCGGATCTCGTTCATTTTACATTCTTTATTGGAGCACGATTAATCATTTTTCGATAGAAATAAGAATTCGTAAAGTACTTACCAAACGATGTGATGTTTATTAGTTTTTTAAATTATTCAACTTTTTGAGCTTTTTTCTGTTCGTAGCAATTTCGGAGGTTCGCCGACTGACATCGAATTGTGAATTCGTCTCTTTTATACTTCTCATCCGACATCAGCGATGATGGGATAGATAATAAATTAATATGTGCAAACGAAGCACAAATGTTTGAATTGATATCGAACTTCGAGAGGACTTATTCATGCGCGACATCGAAATAGTGAAAATACGAACGCAGCGTTTATCATCCAAGAAGCAATTTATATCTTTTTATACGAAATACGTACACTCCGTTAGGATACGATTTCCGAGAATAATGAGAATTACATTTTACTAGCGTCCCATGAGAGAAAGAAGTTTTTTTCGGAAACGCCTCGAAGAATGAATATAGGAATCTACTGATAAATCATTTCTTTCTTTCCTGCACTCGCACAGCTGTACTAATCGTTGATTATTCCCAGAAGTAAAAGTCAAATTTTTTATCGAAAGGGAGCTGAACAATATCAATAGATTGAGGTGCCATTAATAATCCTGACATCTAAGGAACCAAAGTAGGAAATAAATTGAGTGCTGGTCCTAGTAGCCCAAAGTACTGGTCATTTTCCGTTGGCTTTTTGACGAAAATGGATGCCACAGAACAGGAAAAACGTCCGAGTGAGATGAAAAAATTGTCCATTCACTTGTTGGCTTCTCAAATTTTTTTTATTATTTCAAAAATTGAAAAGATAATAAAATTGTCAAAGACGCGTAAATTTTGCTTTGCGCGAAATAACCTATTTTTCAGTTTTCGTCAACATCGATCCATCAATCTTACGACTATGGCGTGTGGCTGAGGAAAACAGATATTGTAATTCAATCGACATAAAGCGGAGGGTAAAGTTCTATGATACGCCCAACGGTTTATCCAAAAAATACCGTGTGTAAATTTATGTAAATTTACACACCATAATTAAAGAATCATTTTATTTATTTTGATATTCAAATTATTTCTAAAGAGGAGGGAGCGTGGGCATTTCAGAAAAAATTTTCAATGAAAAACATGTAATGAGAACCTGGAAAATGAGACGATCCAAATAAAAATCGAATAGTATGTGATCATCAGTTGGAAAATGAGTAAATACGTGACGCAAATACGATCCATTCAAAAAACGCCGTAAAGATATTTTTCCTTATCTGATATTTACTTTCATATGTGCAAACAAGGAATAATTTTACAAAAAACGAAACATTTGCAAAGAAGAATAACGTACTATGAATACGAATAAAGCATGGAACTTTTTCACTTGTTTTTCACTATATTTACGATACTAATATATCATCGATGTATTTTTGATCAAAGAATAGTGAATATTCTGGTAAAACCCCTGAAAAAGTAAATGGTTTTATGTTGGTTATATTATTTACTTTGAAATTTGATTTTTAGACATTTTTTACTTAAAAAAAAATGTCAATTTATATAATTAAAGAAATTTAGTGTGTAGATAACTTTTGCAAATCAAGAACAGGACTTGCATCAGTAGACATTATTTTATTTGAAGGCAGATAATTATTGAAATGAAATCGTAGGAACATAGATATTTGTGACATATGTGGGTGCTGTGGCGGAAGTGCGTATGTCGTGCGTTGACGTTCAATAATAATAAAAATGAAAAGAATATTTTTTTCACCACATTTTGCGTTTCCAACAGTAGATAACGTCCTACACTCTCTTCGCTTTTTTATTGAGCATGCTCGGTATAGGACGTCGATCACGTCTCAAATCTTAACCTCACATTTGTTAACGTGAGAAACACGATTAAATGCCGAAATGTTGAAACGCTCAATATAAAAATATCGCAATATCTTGAAATCGAGAGTGTCAGTTGATGAATCAAGAACAATGGAATTAGCCAGGCATGCTTGGAGAAAATCATTTTTCGTGTACAAAACCAGTTTGCAGAATTCAATACGAAATTCGTGAGTTTATTTTTCGTGTGTTTCCGATCATTTTGATTAACCTAACGAATATTCTAGATAATTAACACTTTCGATTGAATTTTTCAATAATACAACAGAAGCAGAAATAGTTCAAGCTCCAAGAGTGGTACTGCATTGAATTTTGCTCCTGAAGATGAGCATCCTGTCGACACATTATTAAAAGGTGCAAAAACAGAAAAAATCAGTATAAACGACAAGCACACAGAGTTGGTATTGGATGCTCTTGGAGCAACCGATGAACTTTCTTCCTACATTGGATTGGCTCGAGAATTCGCCTGTGATAGCACAGCAGAACATCCCTATGTTGACAAACTCAAAAGAGTACAAATGATACTTTTCGATCTCAATCATGCCATTTCAAGGGGTGGCTTGAAAGACAACAGTTTTGAGAACAAACATACCAAAGACTTGGAGGAGTGGATCGTGGAATACGCGAGTCAACTACCTCCTCCTGAGGACTATATAATTCCTGTAATTATTATTACTGCATATTTATATTACTGCTTTTTGGGAAAATTTATTTCCCAATCTACTGAAGCATAATTGGGGTCTAGGTTTCTTTGTTTAATACAGAGGTTTCAATTTATCAATCGAATAAAATGAGTTTTAGTTTATTAATTTAATCAAGTGGACACTTGGAAATAGTTTCTGAGCTATTCATTGAGAAAAACATTGATTAATTCATGCTTTGTCTATTTTAAAGGGTGGTGGAAAAGCTTGTGCTTCTCTCCATGTAGCAAGAACAATTTGCAGAAAAGCTGAGAGGCGGGTAGGTCCTTTGGTTCGAGATGGAACTTTGGATCAAGAGGCTCAAATATATCTCAATCGGCTGTCCGATTTTCTACTGACCGTATCTCGAATGGCATCAAAATGTGACCAACGTACAGAAAATATTTATATTCCACGCGCCCAAGCGGTCAGTGAGGATAAGTGAACAAAAACTCCAACAATGTATCTCGCATATTCATTTATTTATAGAGATATATATGTAAGTGGATGTCAGAAGGATCATTGAGATCGACGAAGAAATGATGTTTCGGATCCTGTAAAAATAGTACCGGGACTAGTTCATCGTAATGTTAAACTAGACATTAATAGTACGTAATTGTGCTTCACGAGATTACGCAACTCGAGCCACGTAGCTATTATCCTCTCGTGTACTACTTATTTATTTATAATGTACTATATGTATATATTGTTGGATACGCTCGCTGGAATTTATTCGTGGCGGCATCAACGAGATCTCGAGTATTCCAGTGCATAAACGTCAAGCTCAAAAATGTCCAATGTTTTTTCTATCACTTCTGTGTCTGAATATATCATTACACAAATCTCCCAGGGTCAGTGGTGTTCAAAAACAGTTTCTTTCCAAATTTGTGAGGTTCCCTGTCAATTTGATTATTTTCCAAGTCGTTTTATTGTAATGCTTCAATACTTTTCCATTTTTTCTCTCATTCACTCCAAAACTTCTTCACCTTCAATGACTTCACGCAGATTCAAAAGTTCCAATATTCCATTGCCCTTTGTCTCGGATCTAACAAGTTGATCAATCTCACGATATTGTCCAGGATCAATCAAACAAGTTAAATTTAAATTTCCACTTTCCCAATTTTCGCTCTCTACCCTGGTTGACATTTTGACAATTTTGTCTCGCAGCTTTGTCGCTTCTTTACCCCCTGTTGACACTCTTACTCGCATCTGAGCCCTTTCCAATGGCATTATCGCTTTTAATTGAGGTATCACATCCAATGCCTGCTGCTTTGCATTTCTGTTTGGCTTGACAGAAAAATGAACATCTTTCATCGCTTTTTCTATCATCGACACAGGATATGGCCTTTTGGTTTCAGGATTTATACATTTGTCAGCCACAGTTGTAGCTATGTCCTTCAACATGGAATCCAATGCAGAATGCCTCTCTTTGTCCGATACCTGCAGTTCTCCTTTCGCTAAAATCTCTTTACATATTTCTGTCTGGTCTTCTTTACCAAAAGCCTTTATCAAATCTTCTTTTTTCGCTACTTGACCCTTTGATACGTTCGTGAAAATACTGTGTGTTTGTAAAACTTCGTCGATGTCTTTTTCCCTATGAATTTTAAAAGGAAATTATAGTTAATTAAAATTTTTATCAATCTTCGATTCTTCGATAAAATTATGAATTTGAATAAAGGAATTTCCCGTTTATGGATCCCATTATTTTTCTATTTTCAGTCGATGCCCATAAAATTTGTAAAAAAATATACGATCAGAATTATGGAAAATAACGGGAGTACGAAAAAACACCGTCCAAAAATAGGTTAGAAACGGAGGGCGACCATTAATAGAGTCCATAAGGCTCTACCCTCTTAATTCATTGCAGACTCACAACTTGTTTCTCCAGGAAACGACTTTGTTTCTGTAGCAGGCAATTTCGAATCTTTTGCCCCCCTTTTTCATCCGAACGACGGCCACGTTCGTTAACCGAATTTGATTAGTTGGCGTGAATATTTTTGCCATGTTTCCTTAAATCGAACACTTTTGCATTTATTTTACACTACTGTTTTTACTTTCGTGATCGATGATTTGTTAGTAAAAGAAAGTCGTCATCGGTCGACGATTTTTTGCTTCGAATAAAATCTCATACGCAATGTGGTGAAACGTGTGCACGCGTGTACGCGATAAAGGTGACTCTCGATCACAACAAACGAACAGCTGATTTCACTTCGTTCGAAGTAATCAAATTCGCGCTATCGTAATAGTCGTTGAGTGAATGATATAGATATAGGATTTACTTCCGGTGTAAGTCTCATCTGAGTCACGTAGTCATTGTCGACTCTCGGCGCGCCATTCCTTCACTTTTATTTTTTTATTTATCACATAGCACGTATACATGTATATATTGTAAGTTATCCGGGCATTTTTACCCGGCGAGACGGCAACATCATCTCCAGGAATAGTTTGAAGCTAAGAGCACACATTTCAAGTGATTTATCAACCATATACAGCTATAAATACGTAGCACGTACTCACGAGGGCTTCAACCTTCGTATATTAATTTTCCCATTGATGCTCAAATTTGGAGTCACCTTTTATAAGAAGTTAATGAATAATATTCAAGATGGATCGTACAAATGAAGAACTCATTAATTTTCCACCCTTTGTTTTTGGATTCACTCGCTACGGGGCTATATGTGCTGCAAGTGTTTCTCAATAAAAGAGAACGATGAATTTGTACATCATAACAATTTGTATAAATTACATATTAGTGTCATAGATTTTGCACTTTTATTAAAGTTTCGATGCATTGCTCATAAAATCAAAGTTGATTGTGATTCGTATAGACGTAGAACTGATTATATGAGTATGTGTAACAATGACAGTGAAATTTCCGAAAAATTTATTTACGAGTGACAAGCTCGGGTTTAACAGTGGAGGGAGGGGAGAAAAAAGAGTCGCTCCTCGCGGGCCGCGTCGCGGGCCGGAGAATCTCCTTGCCTCGCCAGTATTACGCGCGTCATGGTGCGTTGATGTTCGTCTGCATTCCCATGATAAACCGTTAAAAAAGTGCACGTTATCGCGTGGATGAAGACGAGTTAGTACGTTTTCTATTTGTCAAGAAAGAGAGTTGGCGGTGTAATAAAAAAAAAACAAAAATAAAAACAAAAACAATGGCGATTCAAGATGAGATCGGGGTCGGTGATTTCGTCCTTCTCGACGAGATAACGACGGAAAAAGTAGTGGAGAATCTCAGAATAAGGTGATTGAACGATCTTTTAAAAATACATGTATTTTTGAAAAGATAGAAAAGCTCTTTTCTACAAATCTTACCGTACATTCGCCTATATTCGGTGTTTCGGCGTTAAAGTTGACAGGTGGGTGGGCAGGGAAAGGGGAAAGTGAGCGTGCAACGGTGAGAAAGGGAGAGAGAGCGAGAAAGAGAGGGGGGACGCATATATGGGCATTGTCACATTGAGAAGTGAGAGAAAAGGCGTGGCCTATCATAAAAAAAAGAAGAAACAGGTGAAATAGAAACTCATATTGCATTTGTATACGAGAAATGTAATGATGAGTCAAGAAGTGGATGAATATGGTTGTATGTATCAAGGGTTATACACAAGATAGGTAAAAACACGCGGGGAAAAAACTCTCTCGCTCGTTCTCTCCCCACTCTCGCCTTCGCAATGTTTCTCACGTATACAGCACTTGGCTGCCGCTGTTTTCTGTCAAGCAGCGGCGTTGCGACCGAGTTTCGGAGGTATTAAAAAATATAAATTTTAGTATTTATGCAACAAAATCCAACACGAATGGAAATGTTGCGGACAAACCTCGGTATATGTTGATTCAGCAAAATATGAAGCATGAAATAAAAGACGAAAACGCACGCATGTATTTTTATACGTATAAACATATTAATGGAAAAAAGAAAGCTCTCTTTCGAGGCTTCCTCGCGATACACAGCTCCCCGCTGGGGCGCGTCCTCGTGCGTACGTTTTCGTCTTACACGTAGAAAGAAAGAGGACGGAGATAGAAACTCGTGAGTCACGTTAGACTCACCGGGCACGTTTTATATATGATACACGCACGGATAGAATATTTTACTACGTTGAGGATATGTGCTCGCGGCAAACTCCGTGACTTTTGATCATGCCTGCTTTTGTTACACCAAGAAACTCGCTCATTTCTCCGAGATTACATCGGAACTATAATTTTATGTGTTGGTAAGAAACAAAAAATTAGTGCTCGGAAAGCGCGTACATTAAAATGAAGCAAAATCTTAGAGTACATTCTTGTTTATGGGAAATTAAATTATTATCGTGTCGAAAAAAAATACTCGAGATTAATGAAACTGCCGGTAAGAATCTGCGCGAGTAGAGAATTCACGTTGGGCCAGTCCATGATAATTTTCGAATAATCATAATACTGAAATACAATAGTAAGAATTACATATTGTACACAAAGTGTAGGCTTCGCGTTAATTTGCCACTGGCACTGCTTTGTACACGTTTATATTATACGCACGCATGGGGAGGGGGAAAGCACGATGAATGTCCGTGCATTTTATGATGGCCACGCACCTTGACTGCTCATTTCGCCCATGCACTATTATTCGAGTGTACAGTAAACTCGCATCCGTTAGCCGCGTAATTTTTATGATATCGTGTTTGAACGAGCGGTGAACCAATTCGAAAAAGCCTGCGCGCACGTAGTAAAAGATTAATATTTTTTTGCATCGCGAGATTTAACTTGAATTTTCGTTTTTTCTTTTTTCACTGAAACAAAAACTCACATTTTTCGAAGGGCAGATCGAACGACAAAATAGTCGATTTATTGCGTTATTCAATAGCTATAATCGCGAACGATTTCGTCGTCTTATCGTTAGATAATGTTCTTCGAGCCGCGAAAACACCGATAACACGACTAGAAACTTGTAGCGTTTGAGAAAAAAAACATTGAGTATCGAGAACGATAAGCCGATTTCCTGGTTAAGGTCGTTGCAGCACCTGCGACAGCAGCTCCTATCAATCGGATTTACACAAAGAAAAAACATCGGCACACTATTTTGTTGTTACTTTTTTTGTCATGCTACTATTTTCGTTGAATTTTCATCCTTATATTTTGTTTTCGTAGATTCAATGCTGGAAGAATTTACACGTACATAGGAGAAGTATGCGTGAGCGTAAATCCTTACAGGACTACAAGCATTTATGGCCAGAATGAGATAAATAAATACAAAGGTGAGAAACACGAGGAAAGACATTTTTTCTTTAATCCTTCATTTTATTTACGTCGGTCTAATATTCCGAACGAATTCTAAACGCTTGGCAAATGCTTTCAAGCTTTTTTTTCTCACTGCTTTTATTCTTAGCGCCAGTGTCGTGTATTGACCGTAATATTGATTAGTGCTTGGTTAGTGGCGATGAGTGTAAATAGCTGTTTGAAGTGGCACTGCAATTCTCGGAGAGACACGCACGGACGATCGTTCAAGGATGTATTCCTTATCAAGGGTTACTTATATACTTTGCTGGAGACCGTTATCGACAAGGTTCTGAGCGTATCTTATGATTCATCGTAATTCGAAGCACGTTACGAGCTCGTATTCATCGAGTCGTACCGACAATGCAGTTTTGTCTTTTCCTTTTTCCTTTTTCCTTTTTTTTCAGTGTGCCTTTCTCAATGGAATTATTGTTTTTTTTTTACAGGCAGAGAACTGTTCGAAAATCCACCGCACATTTTTGCAATCGCGGATGCTGTACACCGGGAAATGAAGCAACAGGGCAGGGACACTTGCATCGTAATAAGCGGGGAATCCGGCTCCGGCAAAACGGAAGCCAGCAAAATAATCATGAAGTACATCGCCGCTGTTACCAATTTGTGCGGTCAGCAAGAGATTGAGAGGTGCCTGCTTCGTTATTGTTGTTATTTCGTTTCGTAACTGGACGATATTTCCGCTTCCGATAACGACGAATATAACAAACTGAAGCGAATTATAATTCGCACTTTCGATGCGAATGTGCTTGACGCGGATTTTTATAACGGATTAAATGTTGGATGCGTTAACCGCTTGGCTCCCGCATCGATATCTGCGGAGACTACGCGCAGCAATTTGTTGATAAATAAATGAAAATGATGTTTCTCAGGGTGAAAAATGTACTGATTCAGTCGAATTCGATATTGGAAGCGTTCGGCAATGCGAAGACTAACAGAAACGACAATTCCTCCCGTTTCGGTAAATACATGGACATTAATTTCGACTTCAAAGGTGATCCGGTCGGTGGACACGTGACGAATTATCTTTTGGAAAAATCTCGTGTTGTTTATCAGCAAAAGGGAGAGAGAAATTTCCATTGTTTTTATCAGGTAATGTTTATCGTTCGTTGTACATTTTCGATGGATTGATTCAGGCAATTAAATTCGTAGCTACATTCATTGAATTTAGGTCTTTCGTTCGGTATGGAATAAGCAATTAAATTTTCATGATATCGACGAAATTCTGTATATTTGACTATGTTTCAGATGCTGAGCGGTTGCAGCGAGGCAGAACTCAACAAACTAAGATTACTCAGAGACCCTGCTGCGTATTACTACGTTGGACAAGGCGATAACAATAAAACGAGCCCGAACGATCGAACTGATTACAAATCAGTTACAACAGCGATGACGACACTGGGTTTTTCGACGAATGAGACTCACGTGATATGGAGTATACTCGCTGGAATTTTACACCTCGTTTGTATTTCATGTTTTCAAGAATTTGATGCTCAAACGTGTGAGAATAGGAAATTTGAATGGATTATTCTTCTCGCTCAAATAGGGCAACATAACGTTTAGTCTCGAAGACGAAGCACTGAGCGTCGGGAATCGAGGGGCTTTAAACGATGCGGCTAACTTATTTTCAATCGATCCAAAAGAATTGAGCACAGCTTTGTCGCAAAGAGTAATCGCGGCGGGCGGTGAAGTAATGCAGAAGAGCCACACGTTCATCGAGGCCGAATACGGGAGAGACGCGCTTGCTAAGGTGCGAAAACTTTGTGAATATTTGTAAAAAAAAAGAACACTGCAAGTTTGTCGGGGAAGAAATTAATATTTTTTTTTTTTTTTTTTTTCAGGCCATTTACGAAAGGTTGTTCACCTGGATCGTTTCGAAAGTTAATGACTCGATCAACGTCCACGATTCGTCCGGGTACTACAATCGTTACAAACGCACGTTAATCGGCGTTCTCGATATTTATGGATTCGAGATTTTTGACGTCAACAGCTTCGAGCAATTTTGCATCAACTATTGTAACGAAAAGTTGCAACAATTGTTCATAGGCAAGTCGTCAGAAAGTTTGTTCGATTGTTCTTCGAATCGTTCTGGCACGACTTTTAATTTTTTTGTTTTATTCATGCAGAGTTGGTTCTCAAACAGGAGCAAGAAGAATACAAGAGAGAAGGTATAGCCTGGCAGGCGATCGAGTACTTCAACAATCAAGTGATCTGCGATTTGGTTGAGCAACCACACAAAGGAATATTAGCCATAATGGACGAAGCTTGCTTGAATGTTGGAAAAGTCACCGACGAAGTAAATACACTATTTTCTAATTGGTTCTTGAACGAATCACTCCTTAATTCAAAGTAATTGATTTATTTTGCTCAGATGCTGCTCGAAGCTATGGACAAAAAATTAATCGATCACAAGCATTACGCGTCGCGACAATTGAAGCCAATGGACAAAGAATTGCAGCACAAAACACAATTTCGAATAAAACACTACGCAGGCGATGTCGTTTACGCGGTAGTTGGCTTTCTCGACAAAAACAAGGACACCTTGTTCCAGGATTTCAAGAGACTCATGTACAAGAGCAAAAATTCTTTGATTAGCGGAATGTGGCCTGAGGGAGCTCAAGATATAACGAAGGTACAATTCCCATTGCTTTCGTCAAGAAAATTTTCTTTTTTCAGTTCATACATCGTAATCTGACAACTTTCTTATATTTTAATGCAAACTTTGTCTTTAAAGACTACCAAAAGACCTCAAACAGCCGGAACTCTTTTCCGCCTTTCGATGTCTGCTTTGGTCAATAATCTGACGAGCAAAGAGCCTTTTTACGTGAGATGCATAAAGCCGAATGAGGTCAAATCACCGGTAGTTTTTGACGATGAGAGGGTCAATCATCAAGTGCGATATCTGGGACTGGTCGAAAATATTCTTGTCAGGCGTGCCGGTTTCGTCTACAGACAACGATACGACAGATTTTTGAAGAGGTTTCATAATTCGCTGCAACTAACGTCGTCTCGATCGGAGTGGTTACAGTTATTCCATAAAATATTTTACATTCTAGATACAAAATGATCTCGCAATACACTTGGCCCAATTTCCGTGGCGGAAGCGACAAAGAAGGTGTTCGGACTTTGTTGGAGGAAGAAGGCTTCGCTGATGATGTCAAATACGGACATACTAAAGTTTTCATAAGATCGGCGCGTACGCTATTTGCATTGGAGAAGGTTCGTTCAATCATAGTCAATATTTTGATTAGAAAAAAAAATTGCAAACATTTTTTGACGAGATTATCGTAAAATCATTTATGAAATTTTCTATAAGATTGTCATTCGTTTTTTTTTCAGGCCCGAAGTGATTTTATCCCTGGAATTGTGACTTTACTGCAAAAGCAATGGCGAGGATACCTCTGTCGGAGACGATACAAAAAAATGAAAGCTGCTCTCGTTATAATGGATTATTACCGTCGTTACAAAAAATACATTTACGTGAAAGAGCTCGAGCGTAAATTCAACAACGCTAAGAATTTACGAGATTACGGAAAAAGCATAACTTGGCCACAAGAAAACTTTGCCGTTCGTTCGGCAGTGCCAGCTCTTAAAATGATGTTTGCGCGGTGGCGTGCTTGGATGATACTCAGAGCGATTCCACGCGAAGATTGGCCGCAGTTGCGTCTAAAGGTAAAATCTTTGACCCAGGCAATACACATTTGATATTGTTAAAATGAAAGAAAATGTTGAAAAACTCGATCAATCGATTTGTTTAGATGGCTGCTGGCGCGGTCCTTCGATCGAAGCGTCAATTCTGGGGCCAAGTGAGGCGGTGGGAGGGAAATTATCTCGCAAAATTCGACGAGAATGATCATCACGACGTGTTCATAGCTTCTGTTAATAATCTCCGAAATTCCGATCACTTTAAGAGTGTTTTGTTCAGTGGATTTATCCGGAAGACTAACAGGTATATTCTCGTAGAAAGAAATCCAATGTAAATTCAATTCGAAATACAATCGTTTTCGTTTTTGCAGATTTGGCAAACAAGCTGACCGCGTTTTGCTGATAACCGAGCACTCGATTTACAAATTGGAAAGTTCTAAGTTCAAAACAATGAAGAAAGGCATGCCTATCGCCGAAATAACAGGGCTCAGCGTATCACCCGGTACGGACCAGCTCATAGTTATACATTCGAACAGGGGGAACGATTTCATAATGTCGATTATCGCTAAAGAGGACAGAGTTGGCGAGTTGGTTGGAATCCTGAGCACGCGTTATCATCAGTAAGTCTCTGGTTTCGAAAAGATCATCTCCGTGATCAATAAATGATACTGCGTGACGATTTTAATTGCGATCAAATACAAATTCATGTTGAATTTGCTGCTTTCAGGTTACGAGGAGCAGACCTCCAAGTGACAGTCGATACGAAGTTCAAATGCATGATTGGTAACAAAAAGAAAACACTGAAGGTCGAAGTCTCGCCGGACGTGACGGAACCAACGTTCCGTCAAGCTGACAGCTCAATTATATTTGCCATTCCACCCTCAGTCGGAATAATCAATCCTGACGTAAACTCGAGGCAACAGATTAGAACGGCCAGTTAATCGGATTCACGATTCCTTATTTCTATCTTCCTAATCCGTATTTCTGTTTACGGTTTTCCATTGTAAATACTGTCTCTATTTCTTTTCATCACTGACAAACAAACAAAACATTGATACGCTTTTCCTTCCGACATTAGCACTTAGAGATTTGTTAGGTAATTTATAACATCAAATTTCATTGGTCTTTAATTTGTAATATAATTCATTTCGTGTTATTGCGATTAACGTAACGCCGGAAAGAAGGGACCAATCATCGGGGTGCTTATTGTACCAGAAATGAGCACTGTTCGAATTTCAAATTTTCAAAACAAACAATTGATTTGAAACAATTTTCATTCTACAAACAAAAGATGACAAAGATATTAAATTTGTGGGCCTTTGTTTCAAATTGTGCTCGTTTCTGTTTTGTTCCACATATATGAACGAAATGTGATCAATTTCTCTTTTTTCCCTCAATTACGAAGCCTAGCAGAACTAACAATTAATCGTGCCTTCCCAACAGATTCATATATATATATTTATAAATGCTTATTCTTGATAGATATCATCTACATTTTTTCGGATTATTCCGGAAATATACGTATAAAAAATGAACGTACTTAATGAAATGCCTGCCACTAAATTTGATGATAGGATCATCGGAGCGTTAACGACTGCAGTCGACCAATGATGCCTTCAAAAAAGCACAACTACAAGTGAAAAAACCGTGCCATTGAGAAACGAGGAAAATCGATGTTAATCCGTTATTGCGCGATAGCTTTTTCTTTCTTTTTTTTCTCTGTTTTGTTTTTTTCTTCTCGTCAATGAAGAAAAATCAGCTTTTTTATATATTGAAATTGTTTTATTATTATTGTTAAAATGTGTAAATGCAAAACACGCGCAGTATTTAAATACAAAACGGGTGTTAATCCAAATTGGAAGTTGCTGGTGATCCTTCTAGACGTTTGTACATGTAAATGTAACCCAGTTCCTTTGGTGGATTCTCCGATAAAGCAACCTGTCAACCATTCGATTAATTTATCATTGTTTCAGTATCTCCATGCGAAATGACATACTTGTTCATTTTTTTTCGACGTACCTTTTCATCGTTGTATATAACCCATCGATTGTCCTTGAGCAAATGGCACACGTAGTGACCGACCATCGTAGAGGTTCCCATGTGTGATATAAACCCAACGAGTTGATAGCCTGCAGCGAAAATGGTTTGTTATCGATATTTTTGGAAAATTTTTATTTTCCAACAATGATTCTTTACTCACGGCCGTTTCCGTCCCTGAAAGCTGCCGCGGGTGGCCGTCCAGCCGAATCCTCTTCCATGGGAGCAGCTGCCGAAGCCTCGTCTTCTTGATGACTGAATATCCAGTCGACCGCTCGTTCCACGTTGTTATCCGTTGCTTCGAGAGCCTTTGCTGCTTGTGTGTCCGTAAAACCCAAACCCAACAGATATTCTAAACTCTCAGGGGATGGTACGAAAGTACTTTTGCCTGAAATACAATATCGAATGGCAAATGTGAAAAATTGCGGACAAAACCTTCGTCAACCCGAAGCACAAGTGAAAAATCCATCATCTGAATTTCAAATTTCTCATTTTACAAAAAAAAATATATCAAGGGTCGAGGAAAGATTGAGCCTATTGTTGAATTTTCGTAAATTTATGTGAAGAACTGTTATTGATAATAATTTCAGTGTTCAACATACCGGTGTCAGGCTTGGCATCGATACCCGGTGGTACAAAAGGGTTGGCGAAATCAGAATCACAAATATGCTCGAGAGCCCAGTTGAGCGCAGCTCCAAGACTTTTATTACCGGTCGAGTAGAGAGCCCGCTTACAAGCTTCCGGTGGGAATCCCATTCTCGTTAATTCGCTGAGAATTTCTTCGTCATAAACAGGTGGTGGTGGCTCAGACTCCGGTAATAATTCCTCGTCAGGCTGTAATCCACCACCCCTCAACCAAGTGAGATCCAAAACGTCGGGCATCTCGATAGCAACGTCCAATTTAACACTCGTCCAATCTTCTCTCATGGTGAACTTTTTCAAGTGGATCAATAGGTAGTCCGGAAATGTGGCGAGCCTCGTTATTCTATACATTCAAGTGTTTTTGCCTTGTAATAAATATAAAATAATGCCATTGAATATTATTGATAAAAAAAATTTTTCCAGTACTTTGTCGCTGTTGTTTTTTCGTTCAGGGCAGTGCTGTAAAATTGTTCGACCGTTTCCGCACGAGCAAACGATTCGAGGCACGAGAGTAGTTTTATATGAGGCCTTACGGTTGCTACCGACTCGACCCTCTGACCTTTGGCTTCGGCCTCTTTCTTCTCAGCCTCGTATGCCGCTACTTCGTCCTGGGATATAAATATTCTTTTTAATGTTTTATTAATCTATTTCAGTTTCATTGAAGAACACTTGTTTTTTTAGCATAAATACCTTATTCGTAGCTGCATCGAGCGGTATCGGCAGTGGCAACAAGTATTCCGGTCGATAGGAGTATTTTACTTTTTTCGAGCCCCCACACTCGTATCGTTCCTCAACTTTGAATTTGAAACATTCGGCAGGATTCGTCCGATTAACACTGTGACGCTGCGTGCGTATTTAAGCCTCATGATTATTTTGTTCTTAAAATTATTTCAATTCACGATGATCAAGTACTTTCAAGGCTATGAAAGTTCTTGACTAGATTTTAGTAAAAAATCTCAAAAAAATGCCGTTTGAGCTATAAATCGTTGAAATTTGTACTCAAAATATATTACGTCTATGATATTAATGAGGTGGAGGAAAAATTCCGGTGCGTCTTGCTGTCGGTTCGAGGCAAACGTTGGATTTCCTCGACCAATCAGAATTTTGAACATCCGTGGAGGAATCCCTTGACGTCCTTCGTCCTCGCTCTCAACCGGTGGAGGAACTGAGTATTTACCCGAAAGCAATCCACTGCCCAATTTAGCCCTGGAAACGAAACAGAAATGGAAGAATGATAAGTGATAACGAATCGACGTTACAGAACTTTGGAAAAATCTTTATCGTTCCAACTTACATTTGTACATTGAAATCGCTCGGTGGATCGTTCGTATTTCCCTGGAATATTTCCGGTGCAGCTTCGACGTATCTGCAATATTTAGCAATTTTTCAAGTCTCCGAATAAAAATATGTATAAATAATCGATATTTCGGACGTCTTGAGGTATATGTGGGCGCTCAAAGCGTTGAATACGGCTCAACAGATTCCATTGAGAGAAACACACCTTTTGACGAAATCCGGAATAACAAATATAGTTTGCATGACGCTATTCAAATAGCACGAATTCCCAAGATTCGTGAGACCGGTGTACCCTGGGCCATAAATGGGCGTGAGCTTACTGGCAGCTTCCTGGAGGGCGACCCACTCGCCAAACTTCTGATTCAAATCGAGCTCGAGCTCGATCATCGATTTGTCCGTTTTTTCCATCTGGGCGATATTTATACCCCAATGGGCAAGATGCACGATGAGATTCGGATCCTCGACCATGTCGTCCTCGTCGTACGAGAAGACATCGCCTTTACCCTCTTTCGTAATTGTGCCCAATTTCACCGCGAGCGGATGACCCGTCGCTCGATAATGTTCGACCGCATGATCGTTCCCTCCTGTACCGTCGTAAAATTTGCGACCGCACAGTATCGTCCCATCCGTCAAGTTTAACCAAAGATTTTGAGTGAGATCGCACTTGTCACATTTCCAGCCACTAGGTGGAATTTTTCGTCCATTCTCTAATTGCAATAGATTCGCAGCATGTCTGTAATCATTTTGGATGATAATATGAATAAATTGCTGCAAAGCTCAGATTCAGAGTAGGTGAGCTGAATTAATGAAATGAAAGTGGAGAATCTATATAATGGAAAATATGCCTGAAAAATACTTGCTTCGTCACAATTTTTGCTTCGCCGTCCCATGTTCCTGCTAATCCTTCCATTTCAGCAACTTTTACAGCAGATTCTGCCTCCAGGACCGACGCAACACTAGCTTTGACCTTAAGAGATAGGAAATTTATTGATTCGATTATCTCGATTGTTCCACAAGGAACAGAATTTTTAAAAACTACTGATGTGCGCAATATTTTAATATTTTGCTTCCAATGCATGTGCGAGCGTAAATCTTCTAGGTAATGTATACAATAATTTGGAAAAAATTAAATCACTTGTGCTTCTGGAAAACTGACTAATCGTTTAGTCCTTTAATCAAATTTTTTGAATATCATGAATGTCAACTCGAACAGGCTCTCAATTGCTTCCAAGATGACGCTTTTTACCTGATCAGGCAGGTTGTCCGATGGATACGGCACAGTTTCGAAGTTTGGCAGCACAACAATTTGGAAAGTTTCTTCAAAAGTGTATTTTGGTTGATCAGGCGTGAAGCCTCCGGGTGTTCCAATTGCCAAACGAGTGATTTTCTTTGCAGGTCCATCGCCGCGTTGTTCCGCTGTATTCTACGAAATGAAGGAAAAAAAGAAAAACTCCAAAATCACGAAAACTCAATCATTCATAGCAAACTGAACAAACCTCTTTTTTATTTCTTTTGACGTGTAAAAAAACGGGATGTTTGGTGGCTTCATAATAGCGTTGAACATGATCCTGACCTAACCCAAGAAAACTGGTTAAACTGATGTAAAGGCCAGTTTCAGTTTCCTAACAGAAAGAAAAATTATTTTTATACACCGGAATAACAAAAAGCGACGAAATGATTGTAAAAAACTAAAAATTGAATTACAAACCGGAGTGTCAAAAGAGTAAACACACTCGTCTTTGTAAACCTTGTCGGTTCTCTGAACGATCTTGATCGAATTTAAGTGTTTTGACAATTCCTCCATTTTTTAATTAAGATTTTTTGGTTGATTAATCAAACGAGATAATATAACTCGCTGATCCGATCAATTGCAAGAAGATATTCTAAATGTAATACGGTTCCGGTGACAGCGACTAGGAAATTTAGACAATCATCGTCGTTAACCTGCTTGTATGAACGTTTGTACTTTTTTTTTCGTCGATAAACATATAAACATGAGAACATAGGCAAGAAACCGCGAAATGTCAAAATTTGTTCCGGTAACGTCATTTCGACCGCAGCGTTGTGATCGCATGTCCATCAACGACATTTTTAGGTTAGCATTGTCACGAAAATCTAGTGAATTTCTCAAACCACCAATCAACGTTGTTGTTTCGATCGCACTAAAAAGTTCAACTAAAAAACCCCGCGTTAGATTTTTTCTGAAAAATAATTTGCATTTGACTCGTTCAGGATAATCAACAGTCTATTAACTAGTTCAGTTGTGACCGCGTTTTACTTGCACCTCGACCAAAACTCCGAATCCTGCTATAAAGGCCCGAATTTGTACTTATTGTGCCATTTTATTCAGAATCCAGTGATGCATCGCTCAATAAAAGTAAATAAAATAAAATCAATGAATTTTACGAATAAACGGCAGATTTTTTGTGATTTTGATGTACTACTTTGATGTTTCCGAAATCTCCAAGGTTTGTATGCTCCTCGTTTTTTCTCCTTCGATATTCGGAGCGAACGATGGAAAAAAGGGAAGCTGGCATACCGATTCAACGAGCCCAGTAATCGACAACGAACCCAAAATAAATTCGCCATCAGATTTTTATCTGAAAGAAATGTTGAAGCAACTAATAGCAATAAATAAAAAGATCGACAGAGCTATGATAAGAGTGATGGGGTCAACGGTCAAGGGCACCGATAATATGAACGATGAGCACATCAGAAGAATTCTATACTCCAATTTCACTCAACCTAATTGCGAAAGTTTGATGAACAGCGATTCGCCATCGGGAATTTATCATTTTCCCTACAGATACCCGAAAAAGGAAGTGGAATGGCTTTGGAATATTTACGAAATTTATTGTGATCAGTCGAACGGTGGGGGTTGGACAGTCATTCAAAAACGCGACGACAAATCCTCGCACCGAATTAATTTCACGAGTCAATCCTGGGACGATTATGCCAAGGGATTCGGCGACCTCGGGGGCGAATTTTGGTTGGGAAATGAGTGGATCCACAGGTGAATCGTTCGCGTAAAAAATCCTTTGAAAATTGACCGATTATTTTTTTATTTCATTTATCGCAGATTAACTACGCTTTTTGGTCCGTACGAATTGAGACTGGAATTCGAGGATCGATTGGGAAATCAAAAATGGGCTGAATATCCCAAATTCGAGTGAGAATAAAATTTAAAAAATTAGAATTCCTGTTAATCGTCACGATGACAAATGACGTCGATTTTTTTCCATTGCCAATTCAACTATAGAATCCATTCGCGCAAGGACAAATATAGAATGCGAATTGCTCCATCGGTCGCTAAAAATTTAACGAGATCCGCGAGAAGTTCCATTTTCGATCATTTTCCAATGGTTGGCGAAGAGTGTTCCATGGACTTTGACGAAATTTGGTGGTCTCCAGAGTCAGTAGCTTTTCTTCAAAAATATTTTTCTCTTGCTATTTTTTGCCTAAATCGATGCACGAAAATTCGGTGGAAAAAAATGGTTGTTTCGATTGCTTTCAGCGAGTGCATCGGCGTCAATCTCAACAGCGACAGCTACAAAAAAACGAAGATGATGATACGATTGAAAAACAATTGGCCCTGAAATCGACTATATTTTTAGAAAATAATGAACAAATGTTTATTCATTCGATAATAAAAAATACTAGAAATTCGTTTACCATTTTCAAATTATTTATAATTCGAAACACTCAAAACTGCTGTTGCAAACGAAAAACCCAACTGGCCCAGTCCACCTCCAAGATCCAACGTCCCATGACCAGAGTTTATTGAGAAACGTGAGAACACCGTATGCAGTCGATCATCATCAGCCGCCGCAGGCGATCGCGATGCGCGTCCGTTTTCTCTTGAAAAAGAAAAATTTTCAATTTTTTTATTCCCGCCTTTAAAAATCATCAAGTAAAAAAAAACAAACAAAAAACGTGAATATGTGTCGTCTGAAGGGACTCGGGGTAAGTTGGGAGAATAAAAAAATATTAGCGCCGAACGATCCACCGGTTTATTAATTCGTTCGTGAAACCTTGCATTTTTTCACACTTCATTTCTTTAGGGAATCTGATTATATTCATCGCTCTCATTCGGATTATTTGTTCACGACGACAAGTCGTAAAAAATCGATTGAAAATGTTTCACGGTAGTGTTTCGAAATAGTAATATAAAAAACGAGTACATTTTTTTCGAGTATCATTACGAAAGGTTCGTGCATTGAACCGGAAGTACGGACTAGCGAACTTGGCATAATGCCCGTGAGAATTTGAGAGATCTTTTTTCTCACTGAGCGATCATTGACAATCGCGACAGCTTTCACGGACATTTGAATGAAAATTGAATTAATTCAGAATCAATGAAATTCCCCCCCCCCCCCCCCCCCCCCCGCCTGAATATGTCCATGCACGAAAATGACAATGAATTTGAGGGTCTTTTTTTCCTTTTTGAAGCTCTGCTGGACCGTTTTGATTTTTCTACCTGACACGTGGACAATGCCTTTGATGACACATACGAATTTCGTAAACTTGAAAAAAGGCTTGATTAGCAACAAGCCTGGGCCTGTAACGTTGTCAACGGTTTTGGAAATATTGCGAAGCGACATGAAAAAAATTCAAACGACGCTAGACACAACGGCGGAAAAATTCGACAAGCTGGAAAAAAATCTTTCGAATATAATGAACGATAGAAAAAATCGTAAGGGGACGACCCTTGAAGGGCTTGAAAAACGAAACGATTCGGAGGGGAATTTCAACACGACGATCAACTTTACTAACGAGTATTTGAACACTTACATATTCACGAACAAATTGGAACGCATGTCAAAAATTCAGGAGAGAAATTCTCGTTTGCTTGTTCTGGAAATGACGTCACTGACGAATTTGGAAGAAAGTGTAAATCGGTTGGAAAATTTGATCAATTCGACGAGATCGAATGTCGAGAGAGACGTTTCTGATTCTAAATTATCGACTTACCAGGAACGAGTCGTTGATTGGTTGGCGTCGATAGACAAGCGGCTGCACGGCATTCCGTTACTGAAAATCGATGACCTTCACTCGACTCTCAAAGTCAACAGCTCCGCAACGAAAAACAACAGAACGGTGAAAATTTTTCCAAATGGGAATGAGAACTCAACGACGGAACGTGTTTATCGTCGAAATTTCACCGTTCGCAGCTGCGACGGTCTACGGGACGACAAAAATTTTCGTTCGGGTATTTTTTTTTTGGATAAAAACGACGCCGCAACGAAAATGATTTGGGCTAACGTTAGTCGAGTCAGTTGTGATATGGAGACGAACGGCGGAGGCTGGACGATAATTCAGAGACGCGGTGGACCGTTCGAAGGCAGAGTCGATTTCAATCGATCTTGGAACGAGTATGCAAATGGATTTGGCGATCTCGAGGGTGAATTTTGGTTTGGGAACGAAGTCGTTCATCGGTAAGAAATACGAAGTTTCTCGACTTCTTTGTTTATTCCTTCTGCTCGCGTTTTCAAGCTCGTGATTATTCCAGTATGACATTTTACCACGGTCAGTACGAGCTGAGAATCGACCTCGAGGACTGGGAAGGTCAAAATGTCTGGGCACAGTATTCTGACTTCGAGTGAGTACGTCCGCGCATGTGCTCATTGGTTGGTAGGCTTGAGCGAAATGTACGTTGTTTACGTGAATTTTGTTCGTTTGTTTTTTTTTCACATTTCGAATGATCAGACTCGGAACGAGAATGGACGGTTATCGAATAAAGGTTGCCGGTTACACGGGAAATGCGACGGATTCTTTAAGCGCTCATTATTCAACACCTTTTTCTACTTACGATCGAAGAAACGATTATTCGCCGGAATGCTGTCCGTGCACGTCCGATTATGGCGGCGGGTGGTGGTACTACAGGTGACTTTTTAGCTTTGTGCAAATTGCGATGCAATTTTTAATTTTTGTTTCATTTAGAGATTATTTGATTTAATTTTGGATACTTGGCAATTGAAATATTTTTCAATAATTTTCTACGCTTGAAATATATTTTTCACGAAAATTAATTTTCTGTTGCAGTTGCTTCGAGGCTAATCTTAACGGTAATTATTACACGATGGACCAATATCGAGAACCGTACAGAGGAATAATATGGGAACACTGGCGGGACGATTATAGCCTCAAAAGCACTAAAATGATGATACGCTTAAAATATCGTGATTCTTTGAATCGAATTTGATTGATATAAAAGATGTTTTGCTGAGTATTGTCATTGTCTGTAAGAATACGCAAGATTTTCATTTAAAATTCGGTGTTGTTTGAAGAGCGACTTGTAGTACGAACGTTCGCAGATTGAAATGACAGCAAATATTCAAAAAGAGCGCATAGTTGAAGAAAGTTTTTAGTATCAAGCGCTGTCATCGGCTAGGGATCATGACCGGCGATGCGAGCCCCACGGTTGCAATTGCGGTGTAAAGAAGAAGTTTGTGCCGGCCGGGCAATACGGTTCAAAACGACAATATAAAAATATATTTACACATGCATTTTACCTGTCAATTTATCCACATGTTCTTTGATCCTTCTTCGGCAGATAAACCATAGTGAGATGTCAAAATTTTTTGTAAAAAACTTCAACCTAATTGTACAATTTGATTTGTCATTTCGTTAGAATTTTCGCACAACCGGAAGTAAATACAAGGTGCGAAATTGTGTGTGGTTGAATCGATAGGGGGAAGAGGAAACAAAAATCGGGATGTATCGATGGCAAGTTTATCGATAAATTAAAAAATTAATAACAAAGTGTTTCAGCATTGTGATGTAAATGTAATGGAATCGAAAAATGCATTTGTAGAAAGAATACTCCAGAGATTGTATTTTACCGGCAGCCGGTAATTTGACGAATTCCGTCTGAAATACTATGTAAACGCATTTGACAAATTTTTTAATTCACGTACGGAAAGATTAGACTTACATGTTATTTATTACTTACCTTGATAGGTTTCAAGTTTCTTGACGTCTCTTTTAACATCGGTAAATGTTTCGCTCCGTTGTCTCGCGGGCGGTATGTCCACTTTTCCCCTTCCCACTAAGCGCGATTTTCGGTATCTATCTCGTCGGGGCACATACACAAATATATATTGAATAGGAGGGTTTATGCCTTCTCTCACAAATACATGTACGCAAAGGGGTGTACAATACATTTGCGAAAGTCTCTCAGCGCTCTCGTGGGACTGGTCATCGGTCGTTGTTCGGTCGCTGCGTTGCGAGTTTTGATTGTCGTAGTCCTCGTCGGTTGTGTGTGGCTCGGAATCCCCGGCTAAGACGCGCCCGGTTTCCCAACAAAAAAAACACTCCTGAAACTAAACCTTTTATCATTTTATAAGTATATCACTTGGCCGAAAAGGAGCGAGGAAAAAAAGTGAGAGAGACAGAGGGAAAGAGAGACTGAAAATCCTTCAGGACACATACACATACACACGTAAACGAAACCGCGTATAATATAATCCTTCACGGTACCTTCGTCCTGCTCATATAGCCCTCGCGCTTTTTCATGTATTTTTTCGTCCTTTATAATTGCTGTACGTGAAGAAACAAAAAAAACAACATTTATACACAGAGCGCAGTTTACGGGAGTGCGGGGGACGAAATAAAATCATAGCGGTTTGCCCTGGACTTTTTACAGGTTGCAAAAACGGCGTGCGAAAACGAGATACGAGGTACAAACACACGACGATTTTATATATTAAAACTCGTCGAGGTGATCTTTTCTTTATTTAATTCCGGCAATATATCTCCATCAATCCTTCCAACTGTTGGAAAAAACGAGACGTTAGGTCTCGTTTTTATTTATCTCTCAAACGTTTTTGTATATTTTTTCGGAACCGAAATTGAGATTCAACATTTTTTCGTGCCTCCAACAGGATCTCGTTTTTCTTACGTACGAGCAAGAATTTTTCCACGAGAGCCAAAATTTTTTTACCACATTATTGGCGTTTGCTTTATCTGGCGATTTTTTTTTCTCTTTAAGGCTAACCATTGTTTGCTTCCTGACCATTAATTTTATGTCTGTATTCACAATCTTCTACTTTCCATCAAATACGAAATTTTGCAATTCAATTCATACTTTTTTTTTTTTTTCAAAACTCAATTTCATTTTTCATCTTCATAAATATCAGGATTTATAAAAAATAATCCTTTCATTTAGAAATATGTCTTCGGGAGCTGGATCCAGTGGAACAGGAAGAGGTAGGGGTTCTTCATTGGCGGACAATAAACCGGACAACAAGGAAGCTAAGCCAAACCCAAAAATGTCCAAAGCGTTGGGAACTTCTGCTAAAAGGTAAACCAAACTCTAACGAGTGTTAACATCATCGACTTTGCTAGATTTTTTAGCACCCAAAATTGTCATGATGAGTAAACATCCCAAAACCATGCATCTGACAACGACTTCTTTTCTTCAGGATACAGAAGGAATTGGCTGAAATTACGTTAGATCCACCGCCAAATTGCAGGTATACCAAAATCTCTTGATCATGAATAATATTCTTGTTAGAAATATGAAATGGGAAAATATTCACACAATTTATGTTTGTTTTAGTGCTGGGCCAAAAGGCGATAATCTCTACGAATGGGTATCAACTATTTTGGGGCCTCCGGGTTCCGTTTACGAGGGTGGTGTTTTCTTCCTGGACATCCACTTTTCCCCCGAATATCCCTTCAAACCTCCAAAGGTTAGTTAAAACTAAAATAAAAATAAGACTTCAATTCGGATCTTTCAAACACGAGAAAAATGGATTCATACGTTTTATAAATTTTCCGTATTTCTAGGTGATTTAAAATTTATTTTTTCTTATTAGGTCACATTCCGAACACGTATTTATCATTGCAACATAAATAGCCAGGGTGTGATATGTTTAGACATACTTAAGGACAATTGGTCGCCGGCGTTAACAATCTCCAAGGTTTTGTTATCCATCTGTTCGCTACTTACGGATTGCAACCCTGGTGAGTTAAAAATGTGTTTTTTTCCAAATTTTTTGAAAGTTCATGACTGTCTGAATAGGGTCATGTCAAAATGGATAATTTCTTATGGTACAAAAAAAACATCAGGAAACTCTCAGTTCCTTGTGAAGTTTGAAACAACAAAACAATTGCATTGATTATGGAGAAAAATACTTACCGATTGAATATTTCAGCGGACCCTCTGGTGGGCAGTATAGCAACGCAATATTTGCAAAATCGAGAGGAGCACGACCGCATAGCGCGACTTTGGACGAATCGTTATGCCACATGAACAATTATCAATATATATATACGAGTATATATATATATATATATATCCTTTAAAAAATAATTTCTCGTAACGCTAAACAGATAAAAACAACAAAAAAAAATGAAGAAAAAAGAAAAAAAAGAAAAAGAAACAAACGACTCAAGAAAATACCTGCGGAAATAAAACTCCTCTCTCGAGCCTTTCATCGCCAATATTGTTGTCAGATTTAAAAACGTTCTCATCCGTTCCTCCCTTTGCTTTGAATTTTACTTGTAAAACTTGTTTCAATCTCTCGGAGGGTTTTTTTTTTTCATCGTTCCTTCAGTTTTCAATTTTTCTATCGCTATGCTTCAACTTCATTTGGCAATGACAATTCCCCACGGAAATTCACAATTTCCAATAGTCAGACTAAAAACACACGGTGGCCTGGGGGATTTCTGAACTCCTAAGTGTATTTTTGGGAGTCGGAAGTATCACCCAATGTTTTCTATTCTCTTGGGGCTAGAAGGCACGGAGCTTGGAGTTCCTTTATTATTTGTTTATTATCACTAAACGAATCGAGCAACATTGAAACGCAAAAAAAAATAGAAACTGGACGCACGTGGAAACATGAGACTATGACAATTTTAGTATTTAGAAAATGATGTACTTGTAAGAGTGGGGGATAAAGGAGAAGAAAAAACTCGAAGAGAAGAAGCGGTAGAGGAAAGAAACGTTGATAAATCGCGAGGCAGCTCGTCCGCATAACTTTCGTTTTCCGTTTTTTTTATTCGTTTCTTCAATCGCGGGTCAGTAATAAAAATGATTGAGTGCTGACTGATGAATCGAAGAAGTATCGATAGCAGTGCCGAATGGTGCGATCGAATAAATAAGAGAAGGATAACAAATTTCAGTTAATAAACAATCGAACGAAAAGAGAAAATGATCTACGATAATTGAAAAGTTTAGAGATTAGTCGATAAGCGAAGGAGGGCAGATCAAAAAAAAGCATGCTGACGAACGCCCGATTCCGTTGATCGACCTGTGTCTGGGCCTCTGATCATTTTTTTAACGAAGCTTTCGGTGTCAAAGTGCTCGAACGAGCACGCTCGTGCTTTCCAACCGCGATTCTCCGAACTCCTTTGTTCCGAGTTGATCCTGGCACTTGGCCGATGCAATGAATTCATTGATCGACGAATGAAGTTCGGAGAATCGCGGACTTGTCCAATCATCAGTCATTGAAAGCAAAAAGGAATAACGCGTGATACTAATGCGAAATGAAAAAAAAAACGAAAGGTTTTACGAAACTCTGCGTGCGAGAATAACAGAAGAGCAAAAATATTGTCACGTCCTCCCGATATTTTTGTAATAAAACTTCGATTACAAATCGCCCCTTGTTCCGCCCCGATGAAAAACTAAAACTATCGCCTATAGTTGAAAGCGCAACAAATCGATTTACTCTTAAGGAGAGAACCCGATTAAATCTCTGCGACATTGTCTTCATCGTTGATTTATGAAGATAACAAAATACAAATTAACAACTAAACGCGAGTCTCCGAATCATTGAAGAATCATAGGAAAATGAAGAAACGAAAAAAAAAAAAATTAATAAGCGCTTCATTTCCTTAGTACTACGTAGATATAGTGATGTACTACTGTTCCTGCTGGAGTGTTTTCCTCGATGTCCGAGGACAAACGCGAATATACGAATGAAAGAGTAAAAGAAAGAAAGAAAAAAAAAGAAACGAAAGAAACTTGCTTGACTCATTGTAAGTGTAAATAAATATCATTTTTCTTTTCTGTACATTCAAGAAAATCGACGCGACGATTGATCATACCATATATTATTAATATCTATAATAATCGCATATCGGTCGCGTACGCACGCGGCCGCGTCAAAATCTCATTTTTATTTCTCATTGTACGTCTTTTTTTCTTTACCGATATCCATTTATCAATAAAGCCATAGTGTCGTATAATTAAAATATTAATAATAGTAATAATAATAATAATAATAATAATAATAATAGCAGTAAACAATAAACCAGAAGAAAACAAAAACGGATGACTGCGTTTGTATCCAAGTTAATGCGTGACGTGAATGCGTGTGTGCGTGTGCGTGTCAAATTTGTCTGGTCAGGCACAAGGAACGATCTTGTTTTTCATTATTTTTTCTCTCCTTTTTTGTTTTGTTTTTGTGTTACGAGTAATAACGAAACGACTGATTCGGCTTTTTTGCCGACGTAAAGTAACGCAGCGTCATAATAATTCATCGTTTTTTAAGATTCTAAGTTTTGCATGTGAAGCTCATGTTTCGAACGATTGATGTTCAATTGGCTGTCAAACTCGGTCACATTTCCGACGATTCTGATCACAAGAAAAAGTTGTACGAATTGCATAATTTTATTTTTATACCGAGTCGTCCGAGCCCCCGAGAACGAAAAAGTTTGTTTTTTTTTATTTATTCACTATTAAGAACGAGTTTTTAGTCAGCCTGGCGCTGTGAGTTTGATTCTACAGAACTTTGTGATTCAATGCATTTTCTCACGAAACACGATGACAGCCCGTCGAAATTTGTCAGTGAAAAGTCACAAAAACGTCGTTCCTCCTGCTCACAAAATGAGGCACGGAAGGACAGAAGCATGAAAAGAAAAGGAAGAGAAAGGGAAAACAAAACTGCGATTGTCATTCGAAACGCCAAATGATTTGCATCTTGTTTTGTAAACCCTCACGAATTTCACAAATCTCATGCTCCGTTTTTTACATGTTGCAAAAAAAAAAGAAATAAAGAAGAAAAATGTATAAATATTATAATTAAAAAGTAAAGAAGAAAAAAATCAACAAACGATAAACAAGTCACGTCGTATTTTTTTGTATGAGAAGCTCGAGGAAAGGTTTGCCAGACAAAATTCACGAAGAAAAACGAGGCCACTTTGTATATATTTGATAAACTTGGAAGATTTATAGATATTTCTTTTTACCAATAAACAACGGCGAAGTTGTGTATTACCAAGAAAAAATAAATAAAATGAAATTATACGATCTCAATGAAGCGAGCGAAGAGAATATGAGCTATAATAAAACGAAGAAAAAGAAATGAGGACTAGAGCTTTGGTCCAGAGCCTGTACAGTTAACACCTCACATTCATTTTCGACTGAAAAAAAAAACTGAATAATTCATGAAGAGCCTCATATCCTTGAAACAGGTTCGATTGCTTTTCTTTTTTTTCTTTCAACTAGTTATTTAACTGTGTGTTGGACCCACAATGTTTTCAAAAGAAACTACTTAAAATATTATTCCTTTCTAAAAACTCTGTAATTTTCGATCGAATGATTATTTCTTCAATGCTGAACCGATTAAATAACCGGAATCTTTTATTAAACGATAAATGTTAGTCTGCCAATAATGAGCCATTGATTATCGCCTCTATAAAGATGAAATAAAAATTGAATTGTACCATGAAAACGAAAAAAAAACTTGTTTTATGACTTTTATTTCATTATTACCCCTGTGAAATAACATTCTAAAGACAACAACAACAATGATGAATAATCGATGATGAAAAAAGGGATTGGAAAAACACTCGTCCATCTTAGTATATTTAATTTATTTTTTATATATACCATAAAAGCTAGACAAATAGTATGTGCTATAGACGAATTAGACCAATATAATTCATGTATTTATATATATTTAAATATATATATATAAATAAAATAATTCATCGGTTCAACGAAACGTCTCTCGATTTATTTTCCAAATATCGTTTAATTATAAACTAATTTTTAAATGTATACGCTCAAATACAATACAAATAGTGTATAATTAATAAATTCGTCGTGTGTGTATAAGTGTGTGTAAGAAGCCAATATAGATGAATTTCGTTTGTAAAATAGACGAAAAAAATGTATGTCTCGTATTCAAAATACCAATTAACAATAAGTTTTCTCATTTTTTTTCTTTCATTCGTTTTACTTTGTTCTGTCCTCCCGAGCCCACAATTTTACTTTTTTTTTCCTTCAAGGTCCTTTCATTTTATATTTTTTTGTTTGTTATTTTTTTTTCGTTTAATACTGATTATAATAAAACTTTGCGTTCAGTCTTTCTGTTGCCCGGTAATTTATCAAAATTACGAATAGGACGAGTAGAATTAGTCATAATATCACACACCAATTTCGGAAAATAATCCATGAATTTTCGTCTCTCCGTATGTTTTTCCTCTTTTTGTACGTATGAAAAAAAATCTTACAAATTCAAATGCTTCCGTAACTAATAAAAATGCTCGACTTTGGATACGTGCGGCACACCGTATCTAAATAATTCATTACAACTATATTTATTACGAATTACTTATGAATGAATTTTTCTAACAAAGCTATATTCGCGCTGGTTATTCTGTTGACAATAACAAAAGAAACTGGTCCTACGAGCTATACGCACGTTATAAAAAGAAATGAAAAGTCTTGTTTCTGTCTTTATTATTTCTCTCGTTCGATTGTCTCATCAAGGTTTTTTCAAAATTTGCAATTTATGTGGCTTTAAATATTTCTTCGAATAAGAATGAAACAAAAAGTTTGATTTAAGTGAAAACTGAATTGACGAAATGATAAAATTTACTTCAGAAAGCCAATTGAAGTGAATGAGATGTCATTTAAAAAAAAAACTGTAAAAACGGTGAATATTCGATCGAGAGTGAAATCGCGCGCAGTTTGCCATCGAGACAAACTCGAGAAGCAGAAAGGATCGATATATGAGAGTTCACTGACACCGCGGCAACTTCATTATTGACAAGCCTACGTCACAGAGAGACTCCCACCTTGAACACCGACCACGTAATGGACTCGATAAATTATTACGTACGTTAGAATTACGTGCGCTCAATTTATAAACCAAAATCAATGTTCGAGGATGTTTTATGCCTCAATTGATTAATCAATTTACGGCTGTGTGTGTGTGTGTGTGTGTGTGTTTATGTATTGTATAGGCTTTTAGATGATTTTTTCGTAATCATTCGTCACGTTACTGAGTCATAATAATTATTTAATCGCTAAAACGTGTTCCACAGGTGTGTTATATCTATATATAGATATAATTATATAACTCGATAATGCATTTAATTAGGTACACCTCCGGCTTGGCCGATTCAACAATCAGCGTTACGGAGAAGCGGTAAGCCATATATAATTTCAATAATTTTTAGTGATTTATCGAAAGATGCAAGCGTCTGACACATTTTTCATTATTTATTTTCTTTTTCACAAGCAATTACGAGAGGTTTAACGGCGAAACTTCAGTTTCGTTTGTGGCCTTTCGTCTCCAATGAGAATGTAATGAATCTACGATATTTTGAATCATTGTAGGCAAAAATAGCTCGTTGTTTCTCAACTTTTAAGATCAACATGTAAGATCGATATCAAAGAGGAATGATGTTTTTTTTTCAAACGTTTATCTTCAAACTAATTATTCAAAGATCTTTCGGAATGTTGAGTTGTTTCCGTAAGTATATATGAATTGAAAATGCAATAGCTGGTTTTGTATAATGGTTTTTCAGATTTAAAAAAAAATAATGATTCGTTGATAATCGTCAATAAAAAAAAAATAGCAAAAAGTTATCAGTTCGTTTGTCTGTTTTGTGTTTCTTTTTTTCTTCTTTTCTATCAATGCTGAATGTCTTCATTGTATTTTGGCATTAAGTGGCAGTTGAAATTTAACGTTTATTTTTTCAACGTTTGCTCGTTGCATTATTATCATTCCTCTTTCTTTGTCTTTTTTAATCTTTCTTCTTTTCTAGCTGTACATTCAATATATAGATATATGTATATATATTTATGCATAATGTATCGAGCACAATAATGACAAAAAAGAAAGAAATGCGCGATCAAACGTTGACATTGTAGAATCAAGTTTTTCTTTCATCCTTCTTCAGGTTATCGTAATCATTTTTTTGATTTCTAAAATCTTTGTTCGAATCAAAAATGCAAGATGGACAGTAATATCATAATATGATTATGAAATAGTGTCTCCTAATCGTTGGTTGATCAGTGCGCTGTAGTTTCGCTGCAAAAGAATTAGATTTTCGTGTGTTTTTTTATTTCCGTTAGCTGCTCATATTCGTTTTATATAATGATAAAAATGATATTGTTGGTTAAAAATATTATGCACGATAAGTAAAGAGAAAGAGAGAGAGAGAGAGAGAGAGAGAGAGAGAGAGAGAGAGAGAGAGCAAGAAAGAATGAGAGAAAGATTGACAAGGAAAATAAAAATGCATTAATCATTGTAAACATTTGTTTAAAATATATGCGACACAAAGTGCAAAATTGCCAAGCAAATAATACATGAAAAAATAATTACAAAAACTACTTTAGTTAAATTATATTGTTAATAATAATGATAATATTGAATAATAGAGAATAGGCGACGGATGCGGCATATTCAGCGAAAAAATACACATCGATAACAAATCACTTGATCATCACGTTGACGCGTTTTCAAATATTTTTATCATTAGAGAAGTTCTCGATTTTTCGCAACTGGCGTCAAAAGTTGTAAAAACTTTGGGCATAAGCGCAAGTGAAGTGAGATATGAGAAAAATAAACAAAACCCTTATTATATCATTCCGAATTCGTATTTGCTTTCTTTGTCTTTTTTCGTACATACATCTGAGCTGAGATTCGGTGGTTCAAAAGGTCCAAGTTTTCTATTAGATAATCATTTAAATATAGTACTATATTTTACGAACAATATAAATCCATGTTGAATATGTTGATGAGAAACATCGAAATCGACTGACTTAGAACAAATCTGTTATCGCGATTTTCATTTTCTTTTCTTTGTATGGTAATATTGAGAATTTTACGTTATTTTAACGCTACGTAAACTTTACAACGTTGGAAACAACAGAATAAATCGCTCATCAATCATCGTTAGTTATAATTGCTAGATAAATAATTGTCACTCTTAACTAAACTATATATGCTGGACTTCTTACGTAGATTCTTGCTTTTTTGAACGTTACATTGACGAATATATAGTTTCATATATATTTATTTGTTTTATAATTGTTGTTTTTTTTTCTTTTTTATTAATTTTTAGTATAGCGTATTCATACTATATGAAAAAATGCAATTTCATGTCTTTTTCTTAAATCCTTTCTTTGTTTCGTTTAAAGCTGACCAATCATCGGCGTTATCTCGTTGGTACGATCGAGACGAAACTCCCGAGAGATTCACCGATGCGTTGTTTTTTTTATTAGCTCTTTCTCTCCTGCATTTATTTTACTTTCTTTCAATATACATTTATATATATATTTTCCCCTTGTATATATATATATATAAAATTTGTTTTCATTCATTTTCTATCTTAGCCCGAATCGCTGATCCGCTCTCACTCTCATTTCGTTTGTTATTTCACTCTTAGCAGAACGTTGCTGGCATTAGTTACATCGACGGACAGATACGACATGCTAAGACACATCTATTTGCTTTTCTCATTCTCCGATTCTTTCTTTTCTGTTTTTGTCATTTTTGTTTTTTTTTTTTTTTTTTTACTTTCGATCACAGCTCCCCGATCACCAAATCATCTTTCTCAATTTTGTATTCTGAAGAATGTAAATTCGAGTAATTAGGACGTGACGGTTAGTAAATCGTCGATTTTTAATGCTATTCCTTAGTCATTTAAATATTAATGTATTATAAAAAAAAAAAATCACATGTGTTTTATCGTGATTAATGAGACGGTTGAAAATTAAACGAAACATCGAACGACATAATAATTGCTCTTGCAGCTTTTCATCGATTGAAAATAAAGAGAAAAATTGAAAATAAATATGCGGCGGTACATGAGCGACACCGAATTTGCGGAAAAGCTTTGCGAATAGTGATTTTAAAAATTTTCTACCCATCGAGATTTCGTGGCTAAACTTTGTGCAGAAAATTGGCACTTTCTCAATATTTTTTTTGCATTTTTTTTTTTATCTCTTTTTGAGCATTTGATGCATCAATAATTTTTTGTTTTTTTGTTTGTTTGTTAAAAAGTATTTAGAAAAACTATTGTAGAGGGCTCGTATCGAGTGGCAATTTGTAGAAATTTGTGGGAATTTTCGTTTCTTAATACAAGAGAGCGTCATTATTTTTTTGGCAATCGTTACCAAGCTTTTTTCGTAAGTTTCTTATTTCACAATGTTTGCGAATCGATATGAGCCGAGGCAACAACAATCTCGACACCGATTAATTATTAAATATGAAAGGTACACAGATTTTTGCCGTGGCACTCGAAACAGCTCGTGTGTGTGTGTGTGTGTGTGTCTGTGTGTTGTGAAACGAGAAAAACCACACGCAAAAGAAAAAAATAAGGAAAACAATATTGTTGAGAGAACGAGAGAAAAGAAAAAGTCAACTAAAAAGAAAATTGTTTGTGTGTCAATGAGACAGTTGTGACATATTTAAACGCAGTGTGGTGTATTTGCTGTTACGGCTCTTTACAAGAGAACGTAAAAGCGTGCACTTTAGGCGCGAGAATTGCAAACGACACAGTTATTCAGTCAGTGACAGAGAAATTTAGCTGATTGATTGTTTTTTTTATTTTTTTTTTTTATGTTTTGCTTTTGTTTAGCTGTGTTTTTTGATGTTTTAAAGCTTACACAGTCTCGTATTCACGGCGGATCGATCGAGCCAAGCAGCACGCGAAGATTACACCAATCAGCTGAAAGAAACGGTCGTTTTACCATTATTTGAACTCAAACATTCCTTTTGATGATCCTCAATCGATATTGATAATTTGATAACAAAAAAATCAATCCAGTTTCGACTCCAATGAGCCATTTCGAAAAATTTGATTCCTAGAGTTTCAAGTTTTTCCAATCGTCGATTATATCTATTCTATAAACAAATGGGTTTACCTGCACAAGAGCAATTCCAATACCAACAGCACCAAGTATAACCGCTTTATCCTCAATGGTATTTTTCAATTTTGCCATGCAGCCGTCGTTGCTGACACGAATACCGTTGTAGTCGCATTGTTCGTTGGCAGGAATCTCGGTGCAACAAGTAGCGGGGAGATTGGGTTCTTTGTACTGGGAGACCCACCAGTCTGATGAGCTATTGATGCCACAGCATTGGAGCTGGATGAAGGAAAAAATGAAAATCGTGTTAGATTATAAAACCCCTAACAGAAAAATGCTCCCTCGAACATCGAATGTGTGTCTCAATAACACCATTTTATTTGTTGTACTAAATATGAAAATAATTTGCAAGCCTTGATGTACTTAAAGGAACGTAAAGTCGATGAAAATTATATAGGGAAACGAGGTCGTGAAAAAGAGTGGCAATAAAGTGAATATCGAATGGCATACAACCGAGTATGAAATATAATTCCCAAGTCAAAAGATCGTCGACGTAACAACACTGAGTTGGAGAAACCTCGAGTAGCTTGATATGCACGATGAGACGACCTTGGAATGAATAAATGATGCGGAGGCTTTTATAAGCACCATTCGTCCAATATACAGAGTATTTTTCATCCATAAACATTCAATCAACAAAATCGTTTCTCGTGACGAACCAACGAAGAAATTCCTAACGGTAAAATGTTGTTGTTGCTCTGAAATACGCAAATGAGGGGTGCACCAACGTATTTCGGAGAAAAGCTCGTGGATGCGGAACTGCACATGGACATGCGATAATCGTTATCGTCACGCGACGAATAGTGCGGCTCCTTTTTTCTCCCCCTCGGTGGAACCTCGCCAAAGGGAAGCGTTGAAAACCCCCGTCAATGTTATCGTCCCCCCGATCGCGAAACCAGCCAATTCCTCGTGGTCTAGACAACTTTTTCACTTTTCCATTATTATTTTTGTCTCCCTCTATAATTTTTATGCAGTTCGAGATCGAATCAGATAAAAATAAACACTCCATGCGAGAACACCAATGCGAGAAAAATAATCGAAGTTTAACGAAATCGAACAAAACCTTCGTGCCATTTTTTCCTATTTCTCCAGCGATCTTAATTGGAGGATGAAAAATAATGATGAGGCAATAAAAGTTGATCGAGGTGGAGACGTCTTTCTGTTTTTTCTTCTTTTTTTTTATATCAAGATAAGAGTCACACCCTTTGGGGGAAAAAAAAAAACAATTTAATATGCGAGGGAGCTCGAAACCTTCACGTGCAAACGATATGACAGGAGTTTGTTCACCGGAAGTCGCGTATGTTTTTCTCCCTCTGACCATTTTGTTCTCTTCTCCATACGCGTACGTCGTGTCCCCCCGTCCAAGTAGAGAGAGTGCAGGGACTCGTGTCGGATATTGATTTACAATACGAGACGTGCACACGTACGCAGGAGACCGGCACATATAGAGCAGCGAGAGAATAAAGAACGTCGAAACAGTTGTCCCTTTAAGGGTCTCGTCGAGCCGAACGCGATTCCCCACTGCAATCGCTCGTGGCATCGTCATCGTCACTTCTGGGCTTCTTAAAATTCACGCACACATCTCCGTCGATCTCGTACACAGACTTCCCTTCCGGAAGTGAAAATCAGCGGGGAACGACTCGATACACTCGTGAGCTCGCAGTCGAACCGATCGAGCCTATTTATTGCCCAATGAATAATCATCAACGCCAGCGCAGAAAGTAATTATAAACGTTAATTACGCCTGATCGAATATTCGAGGATTGGAAAGCCTGCAAAAAACTTCACGTTTGCAAATGAACTCGAGACCAGAAATTATACATTCATGGACTAATCATTTATCATTCGATTATAAACTTCTCCCCCCCCCATTCTCCCTCGCGAACGCTTCGATTTTTCATTAGAAATGTTTGAAAGCACTTCATTTGATCATTTGATCCTAAAACCAATGAATTTGTTTTTTTCTCTTCTCATTTCATATCGAATAAAAATCCTCCTCACGTTCCTTTTCATATTTCTCGTGTTTCAAGTGTACTCACGTCGTGTTGCATTATATCCCAGGACCTCTGGACATCCGGATCGGTCTTGTACAAGGGCATCGTGGCGTTCATACGGTTCTGAAGCATTCGGCCGACCTCTGCACGCATCATGTAGCCGGAAATACCAGCACCGAGCTCCAGAGCAAAGATCAGTAGGAGGAGTACCGAGAACTGTTTAAGGGCACAAATGAAGTCAATTAAAATGAATTAATCGCAGTAATTTGACAAGGTGATGGGAATTGTTGAATAAAATCGCAATTAAAAGTCGAGCTGCTCAAGTGATTTTCTCCAAATTTGTAATTCCAACATTTTTTTTCTCAAATGAAATGATTTTCTATAAAAAGCTACTGACGACTATTTTTCTTGTCACCTGTGACTTAACGAACGTTGAATTACGCAAATTTTCTGCTTGTACATTTTCATTTTTTCCTCATTCGCGAGAAATTTTACTGCACCCGAGCGTCGCTTCCATTATCATTCGAACGCCATAAATATTCATTGGAGGAATCAAGTTTTTTGAGGGATAACGAGACAGGATTTTAAAAAAATGGGAGAAAAATAAAAACCCACCGTTATAATCATGCAGTGATTTTCCTTGACGGCACCGCAACATCCGAAGAACGACACCAGGAAGACTATGATACCTACGATGATCATAAGTACCGGTGCAGCGAAAAACCAATTGTCCACAAAGTTACTGTATCCATTGTAAAGGCCGAGGATCACTCCACCCACTGATATGAACACGATACCAGTTATCTAGGGAAATTAATCAACAAATTTATTGCGTTAATCAAGGATCCTCATTAAGGGGATTTTATCACAGCTTAAAACGACATTGATCCTTGCAATATGTTTTCCCAAGCCCGACGGCGGGGTCGAAAGCGACTTCAAACTTGGTCTTGGCCAAAAAATTTCCTCGATTTTCTTCCCCACAACGAACGGAATTGCGAGCGGTGAAATTTAATAAGGGACACTCGACGTGAAGAAAAATTTTGAAAAAATGCACAAAAACAGGTTTTTTACCGAAAATATTGGGGACGCTCGCAACCTCGTTCCAGGGGTCAAGAGTTTAATGTATTTTGAACGTGCAGTCCCAACAACGAGTAACTTTCCATCGAAATTTACATTAAGAAACTCGACATTGATTTTCGATAGTAAATAATAATAAAAAAATTGTTAACCGTTTACGAAATAAAATTTACGAATATTCGATCATAATTTCGTGCCAAATAAAAAAGATTTTTTGTAATATTTAGTTTTCTAGAAGTTTGTATACTTTATTTGGCGAATGTAAAGAAAAAAAAAAAAAAAAAAAAAGTAAGCATTTACGTCCACGAAACTCGTGACGATATATAAATCGATCCGGGTCGCTGTCCAAGAGCTTGGAAGCTATCCGAGGGGAAGCGTTTCTTTCTTTTATCGTAATGCGTGAAAAAGGGGTAAATTTGTTTTAATTTTGTACGATAAACGTAGAATTTCGTCAGTCGGAGATTTCGATAAATAACTGAGATTATGTGTTCACTTCTGCGTTTGTTTTATCATTTAACGTGAGATACTTCCATAAAAATTGACAGAATAATGTAAACACAAAAAAAAGTTGGAAAAGGCGACGTCCGCTGTCATCATTTTTGCGCTCCGATACGAAGGTGCGGCTTAAGAAGATAAAGCATAAATGAGCATGTAAAAAAACAGCGTAATCGTAGTCTCCTCGCCTCCTCAGAGTATCCTACGCGCTTTCGTATGTTCGTTCTTTGCAATTTATCGCCCCCTCGGGCACGGCAACGAATGAGAACATTTTTATCTTCTACTGGACGAGAAAATGTTCAAGCATTTTTTTATCGGTATAGGAAAAATTCTGTGACGTTCGAAGAACGCTGAATAATCCGAGGACGTAATGAGCGAGATGTCAGCGATGATTAATATATTACGAGAAGAAAATCTGATCAGCTTCTGACGAGAGAAAATAAAATAAATCGCTGTGTTGTGATTGTTCATTTATTTATTCAAACTATTAGTAATTAGAAAATCGATGCTCGAGGGTACTTGGAAAAACTGAATTATTATGAAATTCAAATGAGATTGCTAAGGACGGAAATTTGAAGTATGCGTCGTAAAGTCTGGCGGGGGCGCTTCGCCTAATAGGTACGTGGACCCCGTAACTAAAATAACTTCTGTTCTCGTTTTTACGTGTATATACAAAGGTGTATAGATATATTTCGTAGCTGCGAGTTTCCCGTTCGCCCCCCGTTTTTTCCCCCTCATTGTACCGTTGGAGTTTATCGAGCGACCTAGCTCCGTCTCTCTCATTCGCTTTCCACGTCTTGCCGAGGCTAACACATACACGCAAGTACTTTCTCCTCCACATACAAGAAGTTTGAGCTGTCGGACAGCGCTGCACGATTTTCTCCGCCCTGACGACGCCACCAATAACGTTCTTCCCTCTTTTCTATTTTATCATTGTCTCTCTTCACTGCTTTCGATATTCCGAGGTGTTGCTATACACAAACGTACGGACACTCACCAAATACTGTGCCAAACGAGTTGTAACGTTCTACAGATTGGGCCTACACCTCGTGTATACGTGCGTCGAAAACAAAGACAAGACTACCCCCCTCCACCTTTCCTAAACTATAGTTTACGCTCGACCAACACACAACGGATATCACCGACAATGTATTTACGCGGGGCTAAAAAATAAAAACAAAACCTTCGACACTTTAGCCAATTTCTCGTTTTATTAAACGAGGACGTCGCAACCTCGAGCTTCATTTTTCATGTTATTTCACCCTGAGAATCAATTCTATCGGCTCTAGACACCCCCAACGTCGCGAAAGCGAAATGCTCTATCTCGACACAATTCTCGATGGGGCAATCAAAAAATCGACTGAAGTGACAGGCCCCTCATCATGAATTGTGCAATTTTTATAAGATTCTGCTCAAACAATTCATAGAGGAAAGATTTTTAAGGTTTTTTAATTTATTTCAATTGAGTTACAAAAAAAATAAGAAGTTAAGAAAATATTTGATGCAACGAGCGCCTCCGTTCGCCTCTTATCACACATGACGTGCACAAAGTAATAATTTCTAATCAATTGTATATACTTACGGCGAATATGAGGTTGAAAAGGAACAGGAGATATTTGACGCATGCCATACCGCCGGACACCATTTTCGCTGCGATATGTTATTTATTTAACGACACAAAAACTTGAAGACAGGCGGTTACGGCGAGTTAGCAACACTTATTTAAAAATCCACGTCTCGAGGGGCGATCGATGCACGGTGTATTATTATTTTTTGTTTAAATGATTTTTCGTTCGTAACACGATTTATCCGGGTCGTTCGACACTGCAAAAATTCTCGAGGGTTGCTCAACCGCGACCAGACGCTGAATGACACCGCCGATTGTACTCGGCGTTTCCCTTTCTTTCTCAAAGATCCTTTCACGATAAGCTCTCTCACCGGGGGAGGGAGCGTCGTCAATCGCGAATAGGTTATAAAATCGACGATTATTGGTAGATAATTCCACTGTAAACGACACGGAACTTTCACGTTTCTTTGTTTTCAATTACGAATATTATTTTCGTTAAGATATTCGAACGGTTCAAGCGTAACGTGACGTTTAGAACTGATATTTTTTTGTTTTCGACGGAGAGATCGTCACGAGTGTCCGCGCGCTTCAAAGGTCCGAACTCGAGTGCCGGAACACAGGATATTTTTGTTGTGGCGTATTGTTGCTGTGCTGTGCCAGCGCGCGCACATGAATCCCGGCGCGCCTCGAACGCCCCCCGCCTCCGCCAAACCGCCAAACCCGCTTCCTTACGACGCCATATTTCAGCAGCGCTGTTGCATCTCGAGAGTTGATGCACTCTTATCTTTATCGTAAATGTTTATTGTTAACTTTTAGAGCAATTTGAATGCCACCTGGAAGCTTTGCAAGCAAAAAAATAGAATATTTCAATCTCTGGTACGGGGACACGTGTTTTTCGATTGTCAAAAATAAAAGGAAATGTTGTGACCATGCATATTTTGGAAATATATTCGTTATTATATATGCGGTTGTGGTGATTGGAAAAAAACTGAGAAATGTTTTTGCCACAATTGTGCAGCCGATAGTCAATTTTCGACTAGTGACGTGCAATAATTGATAGGAAAACGTAGCATTGAAGCTAGTACTGAACGAACATAACCTCGAAAGAATTGAAAATCGATTCGTAATCTTGCTGAGCAACTTCAAGTAGTGCCGCACAGATGGCTCTGTGCGAGCAATTAAAATTGATATACGAAAGGTCGATAACATTCGTAAAATCCCGAGACGCACAAAAATTCAGACGAGACGATGAATAATATTTTTTGTAAGATCATTGCACGGCTTGAGCCTTACGGCCGTTTGGCCGGCATGATTAATTCGATTGTGACGACCTCGCGTGGGCAGTTTACGATTCATGCACTGACCCCTTCACTATATTCGTCTCTTTTTCTCTCAATGAGCATTGAAAACCTTCGTTAACGCAATTTAGAGTTCGCTTTATCTAAGTCATAAACTGCGCTGACACAAATACACCGTATCAAATTATAATTCGATAAGACAAATTGTAATTAATTGATAAATTAATTTTTAATATGGGGAAATTCAGATAAAAAGCATTTTGACCGTTGACGTAGTCAAACATTTATACGCGATGCTTAAGGTAGGTCTTTTTTCCGATCGATAATGACGTAGGTCGAATAAGTAGCACGAACGAGCTTTCTATCACAGCAATAGAACGCAAAAAGCTTCGTCGTCACTACATACACAACCCCAAAGTAATATTATAAGGGGTAGGATTTCTACTGTAAGACGATATACGATGCGTTTCTAATATTCTATGAACCGACCTCTCGTTACATAAATAATTCAGAGTAGAGTTTGAGAGTCCATTTGGAATATCGAGCCCTTGCCAAGCCTTCCTACGCGTTGCAACAACATTTTGTTCCTACGCAAAATATTGATGAAAACGTATGTACACAATTCCATAAAAATGGAGAATAACCGAGTTATGCTTTTTCTCCTGCACGTGATCAGTTTTGCGGAAGTATACACTGGGTCTGGAGGACCCAAGGTTAAAAATTTCGTCTAAAATTAGAATGACAAGTCCCTCCCAGATAGACAAACGTGCTGTGAAAAAATTAGAAACAGAATAACTACAGCAACACGACGTTACGATTCGGAATAGCATGACGTAAATATTGCATATTTTGCTTCCGAGTTGAGCTGCAAACTAACGGCACGTTGGTAAATTTGGCAGCACAATTGTGAAAAATAATATTAACAAGATGTCGGCAATACGCGTGCATGCGTTACAACAACAGAACGGCAACAGAACAGCAGGCCGTGCTGTTGCATTGCCGAATAGTGTGAGTAATGTAACAGCAACAGAACAGCAATAGAACAGCACATCGTGCTGCTGTATTGCCAGCAACAGAACAGCACATTGTGCTGCTGTATTGCCAGCAAAAGAACAGCACATCGTGCTGCTGTATTGCCAGCAACAGAACGGCAAAAATAATTTTAACAAATTGAAAAAAAGCGGCCGTTCCGAGGGAGACTCGATCCCGGGACCTTCGGAGTCCTAGTCTGATGCGCTATCCACTACGTTACTAAACGTCTTATATTTTAATAACATCGAAACTCTTATATAAATCACGGAGGAATAGCTTTTTTCGATTTATTCAAATTATTTTTGGTATTCTATTCGTATCGCCTTCACACTGGCGATACCACTGCCTGCTGCTGGATTGCCAGCCAAAATAATGTAGATAAATCGAAAAAAAATAATCGTTCGCTCTGAGCGAGATTCGACCCCGGGAGTTTCGGAGTTCGAATCTAGTGCCGTATGTACTCCGTTATCAGCATATTGTACTTACATACTAACAAAATTTATATGTAAATTGTGAACCAAGATTTATATAGAAGTTTTGTTGTTTCTAAACTATAAGACATCTAGTAGCGTAGTGGATAGCGCATCAGACTAGGACTCCGAAGGTCCCGGGATCGAGTCTCCCTCGGAACGGCCGCTTTTTTTCAATTTGTTAAAATTATTTTTGCCGTTCTGTTGCTGGCAATACAGCAGCACGATGTGCTGTTCTTTTGCTGGCAATACAGCAGCACAACGTGCTGTTCTATTGCCGTTTCGTTGCTGTTACATTACCCACGCTTATTCGGTTAATACAACGGCACAGCGTGCTGTTCTGTTGTCGTTCTGTTGCTATTACGAATTGGCACGTCGTGTCGGCGTATTGTGATTCTTTTTACGGTATTAAACGCAATACCGTGCCGTCATAATAAAGCTTTATGCGGCGGCAAAAGATACCATATTTGTGTTTCAAAATTCAATTTCGTGCCGTGTTATTGCTGTAATTCTAGCGCAAAATATCTATCTGGGCTATGGATGGATTTATTTTGCTACGGTATAGAAATGAAGTTTAAAATTCTAAAGGGTTCTGAAAAACATTAACTCGATGAGAGCAAAACAAAAGACGATAGAAAAAAAATTGTGTGAAAAAATGAGTTGTCAATTTTCCATTTAACTCGAGTTTTTTGACCTCGGGATCGAATTAATAGCCTGCTTCGAAAGGAATCGTACGTAAGTATCAAATCGTAATGATCACATGATATCGCACGCAATATCAATTAATTTGATTACCAAAAAAAATTGAGGTTAAGATCGATATTGTATCGCAAAAGGGGCCGCGATCGTGATTCGACGGCATGCGAAGAAAAATTCGTTGTCGCGAGGAGCTCGAAGCGTTTTTATTTTTTAGAAAATAAATAAGATACCACGCTATAAAAAAGACTCGATGAATACTCAATTAAGAAACAAATAAAATAGTTACGAAATTCGAATACACAAATTCCACGTGGATGATATTCGAACGCATTCGAACGCCCATATCTCTGAATGACGAAATCATAAGTAGAAGGCGAAGATGGAAGGTGATCGACTTTCCTTCGCACACTCAGACGGAGAAGTACAGCAGGTTTTTAAGGTGGTTCTCAAGCAAGAAAAAAGTGTTCAAGGTTGAGAAAGAGTTTGTCCTCCGTACACCGTACACAAGGAGCGGTTTAATCTCTCCTAAAGCTTTCTCGCTCTTTCTCTCATTCCCTCCTTTTTCACCGGTGTTTTCGCTTTCTTTCAAAGTCTTCGCGTGTAGCGTACAGCGAGCAGTTCTGTGATCGGCAGCTTCTGTGATACACCGCAGCTTTGTGTAATAGGTATATATATGTATATCGTGTATATAAAATAACATTGAACCTCTACCGAGTTTCCAACATTCGTTATTAATAACAAATATTCGTTCAAACTGTACAATACTCGGAATATTAATTTTGAAATTTGAAACTGCGGTTCCTTCCTCGTGTCTTATTTTTATTTCGGCTCGTTTTCTTTGTCATGTGTTTATTCGTGACTTATCATATACCGTCTCGAAGCCTATATTTTAACATATGGCTGTTCTAAAATCTAAACATTCTAGTTTTTTTTTTTATAAGTGTACTATACGTAGTATTGTGGTGTGTATGGTCTCAATACCGAGTTGAGTCGAGTCTGATAAGATTAACTTTTGCTTGCTCGTCGTGTTGTCGCTCACTGTACGTCCACGACGTAGTTGTCGGAACGTTCGTTTGAGGGAAGTAGAGGTGGCAGGGCTCTCTGATCGAGGCGAGTTTATTCGCGATAGTTTGCCAGCGCACACGAAACCGATCGCAGCCCCAAATTTCTCGTCTCTTCGAGAAGATACTGATAAAAAAACGTTCAGACATAACCTCTGAATTCGAAGCGATTCGATCAAATAATTAACACGATCTGCGCGAAAACGTACGTTTATAGTGAATCGACCTCGTTTTTATTACGTTGTGTATTGTTTTTGGTTTTTATTTTCTAAAGAGGATTTAATACTTTGTGTTTTTTTGGCTTCGCTTTGGTTAGGAACCGAGATGGATTCTGTAATGAAGCTCTCAACGAGCTCACGATGTATCAAGTACCTTATGTTCATTTTCAACCTTTTGTTCGTGGTAAGTTTTTATTACACGCCTTGTACTTTTTAAAAGTATTTACTATGTAATATTGTGTATCACAAAGTAAGACAGGATAATATAAAGTATTCATCAGTACTGGATTAACTGGTTTTGCATTGTTATTGCGGGTTCGGAAATTTTTAAGTCGTTCATTTCTTTCACCACACACGCTGTTGCGGTTTTTGACGTAACGTCGCGTGGCAATTAATCGAACGATCGATTTCCTTGATAGTTTATTTGTATATGTTATCGTATATTTTTTTATAGTTTGAACGAATGTATGTGTTTAAAATTGATGATAATTTACGAATCACTTTAAAGCCGTTAAAAATTGCACATTTAAAAAAATTTCGAACTTTATTCATCGTCGATCGATCCCATTCATGATCGATGCTTCGATGCTGGTTTTACTTCGGACAATCTTGAACGAGTTTCATTCGATCGATTGTCGCACGAAAATTTCTATTAAAAAGCTGAATTGAGTGACAGCTGTAAAACATGATAAGATTTTTGAAAGATTCAGGTAGAAATCTCGAAATAATTGCGCTGCAAAGCTTTCTCACTTGGTGACGAATGAAAAATGGCGCTTACCACATGACAGCTGACTAACTATCCGGTTTTTTTCTCTAATTATCTAATCGGCGTGTTTCGCGTGTATTCGGATATAATGAATAACGGATATTGCCTCGTTGAAATAATCCGCTTTTGCTTTCACCGGTATCGAGACAGTAGACGAGAGGAAGACAGAATAATTAAAAGAAAAAGATGTGTTGTTTCGTTTTATGAACTGTAACGTCACGGACATGCGCAGTTGCGTTTCTTACCACGCATACACTACGTGTTCTTATAAATACGAAAACAAAAATTTTCACTTTGTTCATTAATCACTTTGTTCATTATCAATGGAAGCTTGGTAAATTCAATAAAAATAATTTTTTATCATCTATTTGTTGTTGCGAAAGATTTTCTGTTTTTTGGCAAGAAAAAATTGAAAAAAAAATTCGCTGCGGACAGGATTCGAACCTGTGCGGGTAGAACCCAATGGATTTCAAGTCCATCTCCTTAACCGCTCGGACACCGCAGCACATGCGAAGAAGCGTTCAATTTTAGCGACATACACAGACAGTGAATGTTCAAATTTATTGAACAGTCTTTTTTTCAAAGATTTTTTCTCCTCGAACTCGCAAATCCGCCTGTCAAAATATTATTCGCGATCCGTATATTTTCACGAACATTATTATTATTATTCATCCGCCACAAAATGGCCCTGAAGACCCGTAATGGCAATGAAACGACATGAAGTTTGAAAACTCTGAGACATATTTTTTTCCGAACTCGATAAGATTATAATAAAGATTTTATCTGTATGACGGTTCTTTTTATAGATTTCATTGTCAACGAGCTTGATGAAAAATGCTGATGATATTTTTTACCTTCAATAAAAGAGTTTATTAGTTATATTTTTCCATTTTTTTCCAGATAAGTGGCATAATTTTGCTCTCCATTGGAGCAACTATTCATGCTGTATTCCGTAGCCATCAACATTTCCTTGACAACAGTTTTCTCTCTGTACCAAATCTTTTGATTGCTATCGGCACTATTATTTTCTTCATCGCATTCTTTGGATGTTGCGGCGCAGTAAAGGAAAATTACTGCATGATACTCACGGTGAGACTTTGCCCATCAGAAAAAGATTATGCAAAAATAAATTTCTCTTATAAATCCTCAAGATACAGAAAGTTTAAGAAACAAATACTTTTTGTTTGAATTGCAGTTTGTTTCACTCATGGTCCTCGTATTCATTCTTGAGTTGGCCGGTGGAATTTCTGGCTATGTATTGAGGAACGAAGCACAGGAGGTTGTTAGGGAAAAAATGTTGGAAACGTTGCCAAAGTATCAGAATGGTTCAGAAATTTTCAACATGTGGGATCAACTTCAAGCAGATGTAATTTTCATTTTTTTTATTGTGATGACAAATCCACGTTACCAACGAAAGTAGATATTTCGTTGTTTAGGTAAATTTTTGAATTGAACGATGATCTCTTGGGCAATTTATTTCAAGTTTCACTGCTGCGGCGTTGATGGTGCAGAGGATTGGGTGAAGCACTTGGTTACCAACAATAGCCAGGTGCCCATGTCTTGCTGCCTTCCTCAGAATGGGATCATTGGTGAAGCCACTTGCAACGTAAACTCGACAAATTTGTATCATGCCGGGTGTTTTACTAAATTTGTATCATTTATTGGTGGTCATGCCGTACAACTTGGAGGCGTTGGATTGGGAATCGCATTCATTCAGGTAGATTCATTATTCAAATGAAAAACGACGTTAAAAAACCATTATTCCAAACGTTTATGTTAAGGAAAACTTTTCGAACTTTCTCATGAATCATGGTATCGAATGAAAATTTACATTAAGTACAAATATTTTCAGCCTAAGATTTTTTTTTCTTAATTAATTAAAATTTTTATGAGATCAATATTCCCTTCGCTTTTGATTTTGTTTCTCATTGACAAAGTAATAAAATTTTTTAATTATTATACTTTCGGTCTAGTTATAATTAATAATTTTTAAATGTCCTTTTTTCAGGCTGTTGGAGTATGGTTTGCGATATACCTGGCGAGGGCAATCAAGACAACCTATGAAACAGTCTAGAAGACTTCGTTTTGTTATTTGATTCTAAAAAACAGCGATCGTTGAAAAAGTTGAACAAAAGATACATCCAAGCAGGATCCGTGCAGCTTCAACCGACAAATAACAGAGCAGCTGTGTTCCTTCGATTCATTTACTTTTTCAATGACATTGACATCGCTGACTGTCGCAATTTAGATCTCTTTCAGTACTTTGCGACATCCTCGATATTTAATTCATCATTGTGCACCAAATGTCATTTTTTTTCTTGAACGATGATCAATGAACATTCATCAATGCAATAGTTATTTGGCTATAAAAAATGTTACACATGTACTTTAAATGACATCTTCGTGTGTCAGTGAGTGCCGAGTTTCTATTCTATTTTCGTTCTTATTCTTTAAGAACTTAAGTCTATTGTTCCTTTCTCATCTTCATTATATACGAAATATGAATTTTTAATAAAAATTGTATACTATTATTTTGACAAGAATTTACTTTTATATTTTGTTTGAAGAATGTTTAATTTGACAAATGTGCGATTTTTTATTGAGCACATTCTGAGAACAATTTAATTTGGAACAAATTTAAGAATCACAGTATAAAAATAAGAGTGAAAGAGTATTATTGACTCTTTTACAGTGAAAATGTTTCAAAATTCTGGGTGATTTATCAAGGGAAACATTTTGATATAATTCATCCGAATGACTAGTAAATCCTCTTATCTCGCGTATTTTCTTACTATGACTTCTATCGTTGTATGAACGACAGAACGATCTGTCGTTGCAAAGAAACCCACTAAATATAATAAGGGCATTTCAGCGGCTATATATAAAGTGAGAAGGCAGGAGGGGACAAAAAAGTCCACAAGACATCAATTGGCCTATAATGTCTTTGAGCTGACAATTTCGCAAAAGTTTTAATTTTTTTCATTCATCGCGCTAAGAAAGTTGAATTAATTTATTTTAAGTCAATTGAATTATTAATTTAATTTTTTTTTCTGCCCTCCGGGCCGAAGTTGCCGCATTCCGCCTGCGTCGGACAGAAAAATCGTGTACACTCCACGGGAGTGAAATTAGACCACCTCAAACCGCGTGCTTATCACCCTCGCCTTCGGCTCGGGTGACAATTCTGCCCGCGGTTTGAAGTAGTCTATTTTCCCTCCCTAGGTGTGTAATATACTATTAATTAATTTGGTAGATCAAAATCGCGATCGCACCAAGTCTAAACTCTGCGCGCCTGTTGCTAGGCAACAAAGCTATCGGGGAAGAAATGCCACCTGGTTATTATTTCCGTCCATATTTATACAACTTAGTTGGGCCAAGATCATTTGAGCCAAAAAACAAACGAGTAACTGAGGTAACCATGGACTTCACTACATTCGCAATCATCACTCGTGCCGCCAGACTCGTGCGATTGTAATCAAATCAGCTGTATCCACACCATCCACACATGCACACACGAGTGATGTTTACGAAGCGGCCCTGGATAAGCTATTATGGAAAGATAGGAGCGACAATAATCTCATATAGTACCAAGTGATGCGCATTATGGTTTGGCACCACACACAAAACACATCGCAGTTTTAATTTTGCCTCTTATAGAAAACACTAAAAAAAAAAACGCGAAGGCGTAACCTCCAAGTTGAAAGCTACAAAATCGAATGAGTAATGTAACTGGTAGCGTTATGAACTGGTCAAACAGTCCCATTACTACGTTTATGTACTGTTTTTTCCTTTAGAGTAATAGATGTTTAATCGTTTTTTTGAGTTTGCTTTCATTGGAAACCGAGATGTTTTTTATACTGAATTCGAAGCTGTTAAACTCGAGATGCAGCGTAAAGTATTCGATGATCATTCTCAACTTTTTTTTCGTGGTAAGTTTCTTTCATTTGTTGAGTTATTGTTTGATTTTGTAGACTTGTGTAACATTTAATGTGATGAAAAGAATCACGATAACTCAAGTTATCCATTGATATTAGATTTATCAAATGTCATTGAGTGAATAACATTATATACATGAATCGATTTTAAGTTATCTTAACCCTTTGAACACCCCAGCAAATGTGATAACTGTTTCATTTTCGATCACATATCCCAAGAGTAGAGATTTAAGCTTGAACGTTTGTTTTCCAAACAATTTCCACTCTTAATTTTTGTCTTGTAATGAAAATGAAATATTCAATTGTTAATAACCTCCATAATTATAGAAAATGATGATCGTATTCCTTACATTTGGGAATATGATTTATTCTTTTTGATTTTCAGATCAGTGGAATAATACTCCTGTTTGTTGGAAAAACCATTCGTGATGACTACCTCGGATATCAACATTTTCTTAACAAAAGTTTTCTCTCTGTACCAATGCTTTTCATTGCTGTTGGCACTAGTATTTTCTGCATTGCGTTCTTTGGTTGTTACATTGGAGTGAAGGAAACTTATTACGGTATATCCATGGTAAAACTTTATTTATAAAATGAAGAATTATAACACAGGAATTTTTGTTGCAAATTCCCAAGACAAAAATAGTTTTCGAAAAAATCTTCTTGTTTTAATTGCAGTTTGCATTGCTCATGGTCCTTGTATTCATTCTTGAGTTGGCCAGTGGAATTTCTGGCTATGTATTGAGGAACGAAGCACAGGAGGTTGTTAGGGAAAAAATGTTGGAAACGTTGCCAAAGTATCATGCCAATGGTTCAGAAATTTTCAACATGTGGGATCAACTTCAAGCAGATGTAATTTTCATTTTTTTTATTGTGATGACAAATCCACGTTAGTGATGACAAAGTAGATATTTCGTTGTTTAGGTAAATTTTTGAATTGAACGATGATCTCTTGGGCAATTTATTTCAAGTTTCACTGCTGCGGCGTTGATGGTGCAGAGGATTGGGTGAAGCACTTGGTTACCAACAATAGCGAGATGCCCATGTCTTGCTGCCTTCCTCAGAATGGGATCATTGGTGAAGCCACTTGCAACGTAAACTCGACGAATTTGTATCATGCCGGGTGTCTCACTAAATTTGTATCATTTATTGGTGGTCATGCTGTACAACTTGGAGGCGTTGGATTAGGGATCGCATATATTCAGGTGAATTCACTATCTGAATTAAAGATGAGTTCAAAAAACAATCTTTTTTTTTTTCATAAAAGCCAATTTTTTTTTTTTTCATTTTTACTATAGAGTTCATATGCCAATGCAAACTTGTATTTAGCAACCTTATTCCCAGTCGTAAACCCTAAGGTAACTAAAATGCTGATGAGATTCATTTGCTCTTTACTTCTGGGTGTACCTTAGTTGGAAAATAATTAACAAAAATTGTAAAATTTCATACCTCCCGTCTTGGTTAAATTGTCGTTTCATGTTCATATTTTTTTTCAGATTATTGGAATGTGCCTAGTGTTATATCTAAGGCGAATAATGAAGAGACTTGATGAAACCAATCCAAAAGATGTCGCTCCCATTTTCAAAATCAGCCTTCCATACTGAATAACAAGGAGCAGCTATGTCAATGTCTGAATCATATGGTTCCTCGATTACATTGACATCATTGATGATTGCAATTGAATTCACTTCCAGTATTTCAAAATTCTTCTGATACTTAATTATTCATTGTGCATTGAATGTCTTTTTTCAACGTTAATCACTGGGAGTTGGTCCATTCAATTCAGTTATTCAACAATGAAAAACAAAGTCTCATATGTATATTTACATACTCTCTAAATGACTATCCTATAATTTCAAAAGTGCTTAGTTTTTCTTTAAGAACTCAGGCCTACCGTGCCTTCCTAGTTTTTATACAAATGTAAATTATAAATTTGTAATATAGATTTTACACCGACATGCTTTACCTTTTCATCAATAAAAAAATTCAAATTACGAATTATAAATGACATTTACGAGAAATTTCTATCGACTCGCAAGCATTAAAAATAATTCGAAATCCTGTTCATCAGCGAGGAAAAAAATTTCAATACGATTCTTCGTACATGGTGACTCATGCCTCGCGAATCCTCTTATCTCGCTTCTTTTCCTGCTATGACTTCTATCGCGTTACAAATATAAGAGAATAACCTATCGTCACAATGAAACCCATTAAATACGAGAGCGCTCTGTGCGCCTGTACACGCAGGCGGGGGAACGGAGGAGCAGAAACAAAAAAAAACTGGGCAGGATCGATTCGCGTTCATGAGTAGCTTTTCAATCTTTTCAGTTCGAATATAAATCAGAATGAAACATTTGACAATTCTTATTGAAAAATTTGTAACATGAACACGTTCTATGGTTGAAAATAGATTCCCAATATATTTAATTCTAAAAAAAACTATTTCTATTCTGAGAGGAAACCTCATCCCAGAACCGTTTTTTAAGTTGGAGAATTAAGAAACTTGTAAATTTGAAAAAACTTCCAAATATTAATAGAAAAAAACCATTTAATTGCGCGTCAGTTCGAGCGCTTTTTTTTCTCTCGCTTATCAGAACGCCTGCTACAATCGCGTTACTCAGAAAATGAGAGATGGAGTGATGTAGGTGTTACGAACGCGATACCTTTCAAGAACGCACCTTTGCATATAGTGGTGTCGGTTCTTCGTGCCGTTGTTGAGAAGCAAGAAGGAAGCCTTCGACTGTTTCGGGTGGGGAATGATTTGTTGAACGCTCGAATGTATATGTGACGATAGGAGTTTAGTGTATCCTCCGGCCGTGTATGGCGCTCTACTGACTCGAGCGATATCTCCCAGCGAAAAGCTGCTTCATCAACAACACACACGGTTTTTCAGTCTTCTCTTTTCCGCTCGTCCGTAACCACAATATTATAATTCGAAATACACGAAAATTTGTTAGAAAATTGACCGAGTACCGAGTTTGTAAAACAAGCGCTTCCAATATGGCGGCAACTCACCTGGACGTGGGTATGCGCTGCATCAAATATCTTTTATGCGCCGTCAACGCGCTGTTCGTGGTTTGTAAATTTATATTTCACGTACTTTTTACCTCGTAATACTTGAAAAAATTATTTTTTTTTTTATTTTTATGTATTTTTATTCTAATCTACGAAAGATGAAAATTCGTTTATATGATTATTAATGGAAATAATAATGCCGGTAAAAAAACATTTATTTGAAGTGATAGATAATTGCCAATTGATAAACAATCGATTTCTATACTGCGCTCTGCTTCCATAATATTGCGCAATAATATTGAATCCACGACTTTTTTTCAACGTGACTCACGTTTCGGCGAAACACATACATCGTTAAAACCTATAGAAAAAGAACGAAATAATAATAATAAAAATGCTCGGAAGGCTCCACAAAGAATTGCGCCTCGGGGGAGAACGAAAAACATAGCATCCCGTGTTTTTTCAGGTGTTCCATTCGCCTGCGATATTTTTATTTCACAGTTGAGTAACGATAACGTTGCTACGTTAAATAAGAACGACAAAAATCGTGAAACACTTATTTTCTGTACTCTTACGACTTCGTCTTTTCGCGTCAGTCACATTCGCAATACAACGTTAATTTGAACGCGCTCGAGACCTTGACGTCTCGTTCGTGATAAGTCTCATAAGCTATTCGACTATCTTTCAACAATCGAGGTGCAGCTACTCGAATGAATCATTGACAAAAAAAAGTCGTTAATTGTGAAGACTTTGAAATTGCAATAACGGAAAAATCCTCGTTATTTTTCATACCTTTTTTTCTTCAACTCACGAATTGAGAATAAAAGTGTGGCACGCCGAAGAATTAAGCTGGATATGATTATTTTCGTAATCAGGTGTACGATATCGATAAGATAAGACTCCATGAATTTTGTCCTCGACCTAGCTCTCCCAAAAGCACTCACTAATTTTGTCTATTCGCTTCAACGATTTTCCTTCATCATTCTTCAATATTTTCATTTTTCCGATTGACTATTTCGAGCTTTTTTCGGCCTTTCGATAGTCGCCACATTTGAATGGAGCGCCGCCGCGGGCCAATTTGTTGAGACCAGTTAATCGATGTAAACATCAGGAATAAGAGAAAAGGGAAAAGTGATGAAATATTGATAATCGGCCAAGCCCTGCCCCGAACGTATAATTTTGTCGTTTCGAAAATCAGAAAAAAAACACTTGGGTGGTAAGAAAATTGAAAATCGATTGAAACGAATGAGTGGGGAAACTAAAAAATAGGATTTTTGCGAGCTTCAAAACCTCCGGTCGAATCCTCAAGGAAGATAAACTTGAAACGTCGTTTTCTCATCGAAAGTATTTTTGCTCAAAACTCAAGAATTTCCTCTTTACTTAAATGAATTTTGATTAAGGGTACACGAGTCGTCTCTGCGGTTGTCTCGAGCCGGATGCAATGAGCACTCATCCGATGATTGGAGCATTTAAAAATGCTGTAATTTAATTGATTAAAAATCATTGAAAAATTTGTCTTTGACATTTGAAAATAATTCGTATTTTTCCAAGTCGTAAATTATTCGTGAAATATTTGTTTTGGAGCTTTGATTTCTAAGCGACAAATGTAACGGAGATGATGTTTTTACCTTGCGAAGATTGTGATCAGAGATAAGCTATCGCAGGTCACAGTCTTACCGATAAAACGAACGAGAGTATTTTCTTTGTTTGCAAAACGTCTCACGACTATTTTTACAACTTCAAAATGCCTGAAGACACAAAAGTCGGATTTTGTTTCGAGCATTCTGACGATCATTCGAAATAACTCGAATTATTTCCTACATTAATTTTCACTCGGAATAAACGACGGACGCGATTGATAATGAATTATTGATTTTCTTTGCAGCTCACAGGAGTTATGATCATTTTCGTTGGCACCAAAACACTCCATATATTCAACGATTTTTATTACTTCCTCGTACCGATCTACTTCTCCCCATCCACGTTGCTCATCGTAGTGGGTGTGCTCACTTTCGTTATCGCATTTTTCGGATGCTGCGGCGCTCTTAAGGAGAGCACTTGTATGGTTCTCGTCGTGAGTATTTTTATCATCTTGACAAACGCACGATAACCGAACCTAGAAATAGAAATACCAATTTTGGTGCCTTGATTTGTGTACCAATAATTTTGCTTCTTCTGATTTTTAAATAATTCATTAATGTTTATCTATCCTTAGTTTGCAGTGTCGCTTTCTTTAGTCCTCGCACTCGAAGTAGCCGCAGCAATAACAGCCTACGTCCTCCAGGATGGAGTAGTTGATTATTTGAGTCACAAAATGACGTCGATGACAAACGATTACACCATCGTTCCAGGAGTCAGAGAGGCTGTTGACTTCATGCAATCAACGGTGAGGCTCTTCGAACACTAAAGATTGCAAAATTTCGCCATTTTTTTTCTCATCGATTCCTTGCTCGTAGCTTCACTGTTGCGGAGTTCACGGTCCCGAAGATTGGTCCTACGTAAACGAGGCACTCAAGACCCCCGCGTCTTGCTACCGTTGGCACGCCATGGATGAGAACAATGTCATAAGAGACATAGGACTTTACGAAACTGGATGCATTTACAGTCTCTCGATGCTCGTTCATCGGAGCGCCTTGAATCTCGGAACCGCTGCCATGGCAATTGCTCTTATTCAGGTTATTACCAGCCTCTTGCTTTTCTTAAATAAAAAATGATAATAGTATGAAACATGATAATTTTTCTATCAATTTGAACGTGTTTCGGTTGAATCGAGGATTTTTTTTAAATTTTTATTCATAAATTGACTCGGAGTTCAATTGTAACGTTACTTTCGTCTTGCTCAACAGTTGACGGGAATCATGTTTGCGTGCACTCTCGGCCGTGCAATAAGACGCCAAAAAACAAATCGTGAGAGACGAAGGTGGGAACTCCGCCAGAGTTTGGTCAACGGTTATCATCCATTGGGAAAGACTGATCCCCAAACGACTTTCCCAGTTATTTACATGCAGCCAGACTTCACAACCAAAACGCCCGTTCAATAAGAACATCAAGAAGCGTGACAAAATCGAATAAATGATTATTACTATAAAACAATATTTTTCCGAAGTGATAAAAAGTATTTCTACACATTTTGCATAAATTATGATACATATTTATATCTTCGTGTACTGATATATCCATAAAAGAATCTTCAATTTGTTCACAAAATGTTGACCAGCAGGAAAACGAAAAATAAAGTTTATTTTGTCTCTATGACGACGCTTTGTTTCATTAGAATTATATTTCACTCCGTTTGTACTTCGAGTTACGAACATTTTTTAGAAACGTAATGTCACTCCAATGTTACCAAAAATTCAATGCTTTTCTCAATGTATTCTTCGCTTCCTCGTTGTTTTCTTCATCGGTTAAGTACGGGGGTGTGAATTCTCTGTAAGCTATACAAACTCTCCTGGAATCTACGTCTTCGCGTAAAACTGCGTGTTCCCAATCGTATCTAAAAATGTTATAAAATTTTTGTTCAACGCTTCATTTTGCAATCATTGTCTCAAAATTTCATTCGGTTTGATTCATAATTATTCTCTTACCTGGCAGAACCATAGAGAACCATGAGAGACCTTGCTGGCATTGGTAAACGCACGACTGAGTTTTCTGGTACTTCTGCAAGTTGTCCTAGTTGCGAATTCACAGAATCGACTTTTACAACGGGATCATAAGTTGGAACATCTTCAAGGTTGTAACGCTTCTGCGAGCCTTTGTATTTTGTCATTGTCAAAACCGAGTCACCGATCACATTCACAGTTACAATCCTTTCACCCCAAATCCAACAATCATCAATGTGAGGATCGATCGAAGCACCGCGTTTACTCGTATACTCGAGACTGCACTGTTCTATCGTTTGAAAATCTTTCAGTATTTCGTGCTCTGAGAAACGCTTTTGGAGAAATTTTGTTTTTACAGGAAATCCATCGAAGTCACCGGTGCGAAGACGTCGCTTTTTGAAGTTGCACTTTGGTCCATAATTCTGAAAATTTTCAAACGTAAACATAATTCTCGATTGATTTCTTACATTGTAGTTTCATTTATCATAATTTTTCCAAGTAAATGTACCTGCTTGCGCCTCCCACTTTGGGACGCCTCCCATGGCAGGGCATCAAGATCTTTTATTAGATTCTCAGCTTCGTCAATTGTTAAAAAATCATTCTGGAAAATAAATCGTTTCTTTATTTTCCACCGTCATGCATGCATTTGTTTTGTTTTGTTTAACGAAATTAAATCAGTGAAATTTTTTTACTTCATTTTTGTCATTGAAAAAATCATTGGAAAAATTTTCGGTGCATCGATGTTCAAGAAATTCATTCACACGGAACAGATCTGAAAAAGGGTTTTAACAAAAAATTCCTACTCGTGCTTTCATAAATCTAAAGTACTTGCATCTACAAAATCTACAATTCTAAAGTTTTTGCATTTTCATCACGTAAAGCAAATATTGTATTTGTAAACTCATATTTGTACCTTTATGTACACACCGGGATAAGCAAGTGGATTGCCGGAATGATTAGGATGTGATTTCAACTCGTCGACTTCCCATCCGGGCCATACTGCTTCGCAATCTGGACAGTAAACGTAACAAGGAGCTTTCTGAAAATTTCATTACCGTCAACATTGATGTAACAATGATAAAAAAAACAAACGGAAGTTATAAGAGATAATTACCTTCAGCTCATCAATACCATTTGGTTTAGCAATATTATATTCCTTTTCACATATCAAACACGTTCTGATACCTTTACATCCACAAGCCCTGACAGTTTCCATCGCAAAACAATGTTTTCGATAATAAATGCAAATAAATGGATAAATCGAACTCCAGGTATAAGTTTTTCAACGTATAACCACAAAATAATAACTAAATTAATTGTTATAGTTAAATTTTCATTGACCACACCTCATCGTAACGCAATTTCGATAATATTTTTCTAAAAATAGTAACTGGATGTGTGCGACTGTCAAGTGATATTTTCTTAGCGTGATTGTAAACAGTTAACCTCAAAGAAGAATAGTACGGTCATGGCACGGTACGTACAGTATCGTGGCCTTATCGCCATGAAGAGGGGCGAAGATTTAAAAAGTTTCGCGCGTGCATGGTGCGTGTTACAGGCCGGTCCAGCGCTCACGCAGAGATTGCTATCGAATTAAGCAATAATAAATCAAAGATCAAGCATATTATCAACGACTGCAATGTACTCGAGATGCAGAATTTCTCTGAATCTTGCAGTTCATTATTATACAAACTGCTGTGACAAGTTGATCAGTTTGTTAAATTAATTCTTCGGAGCTGTGTTGCATATGTTAAAACCAATTAACACAATGCTTTGCCGGATTTTTTTTCTACTCATCAGTACTGTAATTTTTCCTATATTTGCTGGTGAGATTTCAAATAATATTAAGACTTCAAGAATTCGACAGAAAAATGACGTACCTTTGAATTTTAGAGAATAATGGAAATTGTCCAAACGTGTTAAACCGATCGGCGTGGGGTGGGCAGCAGTCGAAAGGAGTGTCGTATTTAATCGTACCTCTACAATATGTGACAATTCATCATACCGTCACACCGAATTGTCTCACGTTTAATTCTTGCTCAGAAAGAGTGAGAAATATTCAATCATATCAAATGGATGAACTTCACTGGGATGACATAGGATTTTCGTAAGAATTTATTTCAGATTAACCAAATTTATTTTCATGAAAAAAATGAATTAATATTTACGAAAAATCGAAGATTTCTGATCGGTGGCGACGGCAACATTTACGAGGGTGTTGGTTGGGCCAAAGAAGGTGCTCATACGTATGGTTGGAACAAAAAGTCCGCGGGCATAGCTTTCATCGGAAATTTTCAGGGTAATTAAATAAAGTAATTCATAAAATGAATTCAATCGTTTCGAAATTTGATAAGTTCCCAAAGTGAATAGTCCAGAAAAAAAAAAATAATTTTTGTGTGTTTCTCAACGGTTTTGTTAGAAACGGAACCACCGCGTCAAATGATGGAGGCAGCACGAAAATTAATAGATTGTGGTAAAAGCGGAGAGTTTTTGAAAAACGATGTGAAAATTTTGGGAGCTCGTCAACTCGTCAGTACTCTCAGCCCAGGCGACAAACTTTACGAAAAAATTCAACATTGGTCGGACTGGGTAACGAGTCCTTAGACCGATGTTTCAAAAAACACTTGTGCACATTGAATAAATTATATCTACAAATATTTATTATCGCGAATATTTTTGAAATGTTCTTTATTGGCGGATCAGTCGACAATTCGAGCCGTTCGATAAAATTTCATGAGGCTCTCCTAATGCCATTCTTAGATATTCTAATTAATGCATTGATTTTCAGATTTTACTAATCATTCGTACTAAAATAAAAATTCACTCGCGTCGTTCGATTGCGTTAGGCCTCACCGGACAAGTACAAACGACTGAACAACAGATTTTTATGAATGTTGAATAACGAAGAATTTTGGATTCTGGGTTTCGGAACTGGAGGAAAAAAAAGTTCTGCAACTTAATTTATTAATTTGTACGTCCTATATACAAGTCTGCGCCGTGATGAAACACACGCATACACACAATCGTATCTTTCTCCCTCGCTTTCTCCTCTCTGCTGCTTCGTCGTTCTCCTTCCCTCATCTTTGATTGCTCAAAAAACGATTATATTATAATTTCACATTTTATTTTATTCCTTCGTTTTCTTTCGTTACAGTGTAAATTCGGTACTCAATCACGTTTTCACTACCACATTTTTCGAATTTATAAATAATAATAAATGAAGTTACCTCGAATGGACGATATTTTTAAGTCGAAACGTTTGTCAATGTATGTACAAAATAAATTGGGGCGATAATACCTTTCGCTAAATGCAACAATCTTCTTCGATGAAAGACTGACAGTAGCGTGTTCAACAATGATTTGCTTTTGAGCCATTAAGGGGCGGCGATAGGCTTTGGAACAAAGGATGAAAAAGAAAAAACAACTCGTCCTATATTCGTTTTGGATTGAAACAAAAATCGTTTCTCAAACTTCAACGGGTATTGAAATTCGTTTATTTTTTCGTGATTCATTGAAAAGGAGCTTTCTCCCTAAGTCACGAGTGAGCGAAATGATAATTATTTGAATAAAAGACGAATAAATAACTTTAGCACCAAGCACCTCTATCCTACCCTCCGAACTTCGAACCCACGATCGTCGACTACAATTTTGTTGCTCATTATCCCATTTTTTAACTCTTGTTCTTCTAAATCTTGTTCTTTGTGCTGTTGTATAACGAGTTAACGCAGAGTATTGGTCTCGCGCACGGACAGACACACGGGCAAACACATTCTCATCTTGTACATCGCTTTTTTCGTTTTCTTTAAGAGCAAAGATCCGTGAATTAAATATTAATTAACAAATCTTCTCTACCTAAACTCACTAGCTGCGAATCATATTTACAATCCGTTTCGAGTTCCTCTAAAACTCGATTTTCATTTTTTTCTTTTTCTTTTTTTCCATATATTCACCCTCATCTTCGTTTCTCTCTCCTTTCAATCTCTGCACACTGTACAATCGTAAGATTAGTTTTGGGAACTGGCGAAATTTCGTGGGCTCGCAGAATCGTTAAACGAGTTAAACGATTTTTCTCCGTTTTTCTTTCAACAGAAAATACCAGAGTTGTTTAATCGTAATTGAAGGAAAATGCATTCACAACCGGATACTCGTGTTGTAAATTTAAATAAATAAATAATACCATTTTCGCCAATTCCCAAATTAGTATGAACCCTGCTGCAACGCTTTTAATCACGTTTTTTTCTTAATTTGCCTCTTCGTTATTCGTCGCAATTCCTTCGAAGCACTTTATTTCGTATTTCATTTTGTTTCCTCTTTCTCTCGTTATCGTTTTTCTTTATATTCAGCTCTCTTTGCAAATATATATGTAAATATATATATATATATGTATTTATGTATATTCATCTACAACGTGACTAGTTTCGTCCTGGCGTGCGTTTTCGTGCGTAGCTTGACGTGAGCTCTATCTTTGTTGACGAAATACGACGAACGCCCTCGGATCCCGATCCATCCGCTCGTGTTTTCATTATCTCTTTTCGAAATTAATGATGTATAAACGATAAGTGCGCTCGGCCGATGAAATAAAAAGATAAATAAATGAATTACTTGAAAGATAAACAAGAATACAAATTTGGCAGCCGTCGATTAAAATAGTCGAGTCTCGCTCGATATAATCGAAAAATAAGATTAATTTTCGATAAATCATTAAAAAAAAAAAAAATGAAAATGCACGACCGAACGAAAAAAAACGGATGAGAATACTCGCGTTAAAATAATCGTCCCGCACGTATGTACAATAGGAAATAGTTCGAAGAATTCGAACGCTCGAAACTTCGAACAAGCGGAGCACAATCGCGAAAATTTCGTAACGCATTTTTTTTTTGACGCGCTTCCTTCAGTTCAATTGAAAGATAAAAAAATAAATAATTAATAATCCAGTTGCTGTATCTCTGTGTAGGAGTAGACCGATATTTCTCGTTGGTTCGAGAAAATATTCGACGTTTTTGTTTTCGATAATAATTTGCCAAGTCCGCGAAGAGAAAATATGACAAAGGAATATTGAGTCAGGTATTTCGTTGAATTGATAACGAAGAAATATGTACGGAGGAAAAAAAAAGTTGAATTTGAGGCTCGAAGAAACGAGAAATCGATAAACTCCAGTGGTGAGAGCGGATTTAAAGCAATCCGCCTTTTCGACCGAAGAGAAGTGAGCTAATTGTACCGAGCGCTGATTGAGCAGCCGATTCCTTAGAAACGGGAACCGTTGAATTACTGTTGGCGGATTTAACCTGCCCGAGATCGGGCCTGGTCGTGCCACCTCCGCCGCCGCCTCGTCTCTGTCGCGACTGTGACATTTGAGAAAGCCTCGAATTGAGACCAGCGGAGTTGGGACGCGTGGATAATCCGGCCGGGCCGTTATCCGGGCCTGCTTGACGATCTCGGGACGATTTTGAGGTGGAAGAGCCACGAGAAGAGCTCCCGGCGATGCTGCTGCCGCAGTTCGAAGAGCAAGACGACAGGGACGAGGAACCGCCGAGTTTTTCTGTGGACATTGAGCTCTTGAGGAAAGTCAACTGTTGCATGGGGCTGTCGTTGGAGCGTCTTGAGTAAAGGCCGCCTTGGAGAGCGAGCGGCGAGACGGAGGAACTCGCGGTCGTTGCCATGATGGTGTCGATGCCAATTCTCTCGAGTTTCTCAACCAAGCGAATAGTCGAAAGTGCTTTTTTATCGGACCTCGAGAGAGCGGGTTTGGATCTCTTTTTCCTTTGAGTCTTGGAAGATATGGGTGTTGGAGGTGAAGGTTCGCCGCTAAATGTACGTTTCAAGAGTTCAGCCCCGGTGCTGAAGAGCCCGAACGAGAGCGAAGAGTTCTCGTAAGGTCCTGGCGAGTTTGATCTCGAATCCGGTGGACTGCCATCGGGACTGTTGTAGGGTGTCGCGGTCGGAGTGAAATTTCTCTCGCTGCTGGGCGTCCCGACGCACGAAGGTGTCACCGCTTTGATACCACGTTCGTTCAACATTTTGGCTAGTCCCAGAGTAGTCGAGAAAGTCGAAGTTGAATTTCGGCGACTGAGAGTTCGCGGTGTGTTCATTCCCGAATTCATGGCGCTGTTCGGCGCAGTTGCGACTCGAGAACCGATCAAACTCTCCGTCACACTCGTAGGATCTTCCGGATGCATAACCGTGCTGTTTGTAAATGTGTAAACGGAGCCCGTGTCCTGAAACAATTTGCCTGGATTCGCGTACTCCTCGTCTTCCTCGAGATCGGCGAGGGTGAATGTCTGAAGCCCCAGATCCTCGAGGCCCCGACCACCTCGTGTCTTCACTCCGGGCCTCTCTTCCAAGAGACCGCCCAAAGTTGGCGTCGCAAGCTGCGACCAATGGTGCAACGTTTGCGAACCTTCCATCGGTTTGACGATCTGCAATTTTTCTGGCAATCTCCAGCTGTTGCTCCCACTGAAACCACTCACGTTCCCGCTGCTGCCCGTCGACATTATACTGTCAGGAGTTCGACAACCGAAAGGCAAGAAATTCGGTGGTGAATGGATCACACCACCGTCGTAATCGAAATTGTAGCCTGTTCCGGTGCTCAGGCAGGCTCGTCGAGCTATCACCTCGGCGGGGGTTAAACGGCGAAGAGCCGCTTCGAGATCCGCGGCTCCCGGAGCCCCAGGAACACCCGTTGGCTGTGGACCACTGGAAGACACAATTTTGTAACAATAAACATGAAGAAAATTTTAAAAATTCGATTGCACCCTCTCCGAAAAGTTGTTCTTACGGATATTCTTCCGAATCAGTGATGAGCGATCCCTCGCTGTCGCTGTGCCCGGTCGAATCGAGACTCGGAAAACCAGTTGGCACGTGCATTCGTTGTTGGGGAATGGAACTGACTCGAGGACCCATCGACGAGCTAGACAGTGTCGAGGTCGTCATTGAGCCGATACGGGGAAATTGATTCGCGTCCGGGCCACCGTAAGACGTCCTAGAAGCGCTGCGTACGGTCTCGAATACTTTTTTGTAAGTGGGACTGTAAAAAAAATCGAAAAATCGTTGACAAAATGAACGACTACAAAAGTTTGAGGATCACAGAAGAGAAACTCACATTCTATCATTCACTATTCCCGAGTCCAAGCTCAGTTCCGAATAGAGCGAGGATTCGAGTTCCGAAGCGATTGAATCGGGTTGTGGAGCAGCTCCTAGAGAAGGGAAAAACGATCCACCCCTAACGGTCGGCATGCTGCGTTTTCGTTGTTTTCTCAATTGTTCCTGGGTCTCGGTAAGAAGATTGACGACCTCGGCATAGCGATCCTTAAATTCGGCAAGCTCACTGGCAAGAGTATTTTGATTTTCTCGCGTTATATCGAGAGTCGCCCCGACCTCGTCGTGCTCCGTCATCAGTTGAGCGAGTCTGAGCTCTGTTTCGGCAAGCTTTGCGCTCAGACTAACTATTTGCTCGTGTTGCAAACGATTCTCATCCTTTTGACGACAAAGCTCGTCCGCTATACCGTCCACTTCCATGTTTGCGCTTGCTAAACATTTCAAGAATTCATTTTAATGAGTTCTTGAGTCTCTAAAGGACCATGAAAAACTCGTTTTTTTTTTTGGCTTTCAGCCACAATTACCTAATTGTGCCGCAATATCCTTAACCAATCGGGCCTCCTGCTCTTCGCAATCGTCAGTCTCATGCACGAGATTCGTAAACTCGGTCCTCAGCTGTTTGTTCTCATCTTCCAAAGAGGTTATCCTCCGCTGCAGCATATCGAGATTGAGAGCTCGTAGACCGGTCGGCGTGCCGGCTTCCGAGCCTGACTCGTCGACATCGTTCGTCAATATCTGTATCAATTCGGTCTTCTTTATTAACTCATGACTCAGCTGTGTTATTTTTTCATTGGCTGCTTTCAATTCGGCCTCGAGCGAATTTACGTTGCTCTCGAGTTTCTGATTGTGCGTCAGCAACTCTTTACCGATTCTCGCTGTCAATTCCAAGTCTTTCTCTTTCTGCAACAAAAATAAAAGAAACCAATTAAATAAGCCTCATTTTTATAAATTAATCCTCGTTCGAGTATATGAATATTAATTGACTGTCAATAAAGTATAAATGATTTTATTAATCAAATAAAATAATATTTACCTCCTCCAGAAGCCTTGTCACTGCCTCTATATCATTATAGGTCTTGGTCATTTGGCTCACTCGGTTGCTACATAGAACTGTAACACAAAAACACAAAAAAAAAAAACAATTAGAAAAGCGACGAATAGAAAGTTTGGAAAAATCTGCGTCGAAGCTTCTGTTTTACGTTCAGCAGACTATATTTGCGACAGCTCAAAAGACACAAAGATGCAAAGAGGCTGGAATTACTGTACTTTTTTCTACAAAACGTGGAATAGTTTAAATTACTTTGTTCCCATTCGAAAAAGGTGATAGATTTTCCTGTGATAATTTTCTTTACGGTTGAAAAAACTGATCCGGGCAATGTTAAGTTTGTTCAACGTAGTAATACCGGTAGTTTCGTTTCCTGGGGGTTTAGCCGAGGTTATCGTGGCTTCCGATTCAGCCGGTGCAGCGATCTCGCAACTCAGCTGAGAGAAAGCACTCAGAGTACGGGACAACATTTGCCAGTGATGCAGAGTTCCGAGAGAGAGAGAGAGAGCAAGAGCAACGGAGTGGGAAGTGTCTCTGGGGCCCTGATGACCTTTGGACCGAGGAGGCGTCAGTCGTAACGACTTTGTAAAGCAGCTATTTAAAGAGTCTCGTCGCCGGGTAACGATATCCGAGCGTATAGAAATTCATCGTCTTTTTGTACAATAATTTTCCCTCCATTAATATCGTTGAAAGGAAAAATAGCGCGGGGCTTTTGTGCTCAGTGAAATGGCTCGTCCTTGCACAAGTATTTTCGAAAAGCGTTGCAGTAAAAAAAAACCGAGTCGACGATTATCCCGAACGAATGGCACGAATGCGAGTTATAAACACGTGGCTTTTGGCGCAGCACTGCAAAATCGTATCTCCACGTTTTCTCAAATGTACTAAATAAAAACTGAACGCCCCGACGTGACGGGAGTGAAATAAAAAAATTTCAGCCTCGAGGAAAGCACTCGGAGAATTTTTAATGACAATGCGACTCGTCGAGGAGACGTGATCTGTTAAAGGTGTTGTCACTTCTCTTGTGCTACTGTTCTCTTTCTCTCGAGTCTCTCTAGCATCCCCTATCGATCGGTCTGGCTTTCGCCCGGCTTCGTCCGAGGGCGCAGCCGCATGCATCTTTTTTTTGCTTTTATTCAACGACGTACGAGGGAACGCAACAAAGTGCAACGCACGTGTGGAGTTGCGGCGTTCCCTCGTCAAAACAAATGATTGTTCTTGCCGATCGACGTTATTTTTTTTTCTTCTCTTTTTCTCCCAATCTTTTCTTCCTTCGCACTCGCATTATGCAAATGAAAGATGGTGGAAATTTTATATCTCGAGTCTGTTACTTCAGCTTTGTTAAGATCGAAAGCACCGAGTTCCAAGAGACGCAGCCACGTGTATCGAGGCGCGGTTCTCTCGAAACAAACGGCGTATCAATTTTTTTCAACAGCTTCTATCCCAAGTCACAAACGCAAACGTTTTCGTTATAAATATTAATTTATATTCGTGCGTCGATTACGCAATTCCTTCCATCGCCGTTTAAACTCAAATTTCTTTGCTCCAAAAAAAGCGCCCAATGAGTCGTCAGGGTCGAAAAAACTGACTTTTCTCGGGTACATTTTTAAGGGGAAAAATCTAGGAGTACTTGCGCCATTTCATGCTTGTGAAAAAAGCTGGAACAAACGAGTAAACACAGTGGGGAAAAAGCCAATGGAATCAAGCACGACAGCCAGGAAGCACATTTGGAATTTTGTTTTTCTTCACACGAAATATTAGTTCTGTAAAACTCGAGGACGTTTCACACGTGCTTTATTTAATTTCGATTGAATTTTCTCGTTTGCAACGGGGTAAGCGTGAAGCGTCCCCTTAGAAGCAAAAGTACTCTGGATTTGATCGTGAAGATACGTGCCACGCTGTGAAAAGTGCGGACGATTGCAGCGCGTTGCTGTGCTCGTGTAAAAGCTCGTTTATTCAGTACCTCCCTTCGTATTTCAACAAATATATTGTTCGTAAAAAGGTTCGATCTTTGAAAAAACTTGATCGAATATTCTCAGGCGATTTTTTTATTCTCGAAAATAGCTCATTTGTTGTGATTTTGTTTTGCTTTGTTTGTTTCGTGCTGTTTCGTTTACTGACAAGATATGCAAGCGGACGGCAGCTCGGCTGGTGAGCCAAGGACGAAAAGAGGCGTTCCGGGATTGCAGCCTCTGCAACCCCAGCAGGGAGTTATGCCGGAGGACGTGGAGCCTCCCGAGGCGACGAGAACGTCCTCGTCGTGGCAAAGCGTCGAGGAGCATCCAGGAACTTGTGCCAATTGTGAATTGTCCAAATTTACGACCCGACGAATCGCTTCCAGGTCAATCTTCTCCAAACTGAGTAGACGAGTCGGTGCTCTCCGGGGAATGTCCTCGTCGTATTCGTACGGATCATCCTCGTCGTCTCTCAATGAAACTTCGTTTATCGAAGCGTCGCTGCTCTCGCGGCAGCCCAAATTTCTCGCCCCTCCATTTCTCGGCTCGGCGCTTTTTTCCTCCTCGCTACTCCGGCCTCTCGGTCCAACCTGGCACGCTGGCGAATTCACCTCCTCCAGGGTAATGCCGACGAGGTCCGAACTCCCGGACCCGCGGAACTTCCAAAAACTGTCAGCATCGTAACTTTATCGTACAACAGCCATTTTTTCATTTATTCCCACAATTTATAAAGCTCACTAAAAATCAATCGGTTTTGTCACATTTTTTGGAAAATTTCATTCGTTCTACAAAATCTGCGATATTCTCGCGGCTATACGAATAAAACAAGGTCGTTCCATCATCGAAATAAATTCAAAAAAACTTCTTTTCCTCGGATGCAAATGATGAGAAAGAAAGAAAAAAAAAAAAAAAATAGAAATTCCAGTGGAAAAAGCAATGAGAATTTAGCGAGGAAAAAAATAAACGTTTCGACATACGAATCCAATTGAGCACGGTTTAGGTCAGAGACTCCGCTCGTCCCGAAGACTAATGCGAGGTTACGTTATGACGGAGTGTATTATAGACTGGGAAAGACCGCGAATGTCGACGATGCAGGTGTTTCCAGGCTCTTATATCGATTTTCACGTGCACGCTGTTGCATAAGATAGTGCAAAGCTCTAGACTTTTTGCAGTCCGATATCGGAGCTTCGCTATCGTTCGGAGGGACAGAAAAAAAAATGGAGCATCGAAAAGTGGACCGAGTTTTGGGGACGAAGCCAGGAAACGGTAGGGACAAGTTGTGTCGCGGACTCTGCGTCTCGCAACACAAAAGATCTCGAAGGCCGATCGAGTCGCGTCGTGTCTCCGATATTACGTAAACGACTCGGAATCGTGAAAAAAAGTAAAATTCTCGCAGAGCGATAAGCTGCATTTGCAATTGAATGAAAGAATCCGAAATCGATAAATGTGCGGTTCAAAGTTCGTTGGGACGTGGAAAAACGTAAAATGCGTCACGGCGGCGTTGAAAAGCGAGTCTGCATTGCAGTTTCGTCGTCTGATAAAACGAGATTTTACGTTCGCTCAAAATGCGACTGAAAACTTGAGTGCGAAGCGAGAAAAAAACGAAGACGCGGAAACAATTGAGACGAATTGATCGAAAAAGGGAGTTGAAAAAGTGGGGAAAAATTGGAGACCTTGGACCCGACGATTCGTCGATGTTGTATAACGTATCGGTGAACAGTAGGATGAAAAGTGGTCAGCTGACCGCAAGGCGAACTCGAGAGAAGAGGAAAAAAACACGGACGCACACAAGCCCGCAGGAGCGACGCCTTTCAAGGGTACGAGGCACTTTCCATTCCGACAACTTCCCGATCTTATTTTAGTTCTCCGAGAAATATTACCGCGAAAAACATGGAGAAAAAAAAACGCGAAAACCGAAGAAAAAGCCTGTCGCGGAAAAAAAATGTTTTAAAAGATTCCCGAAAATTAATCGAAGCGTATTGAACGCGCTGATGCGCGTCGTACATCATCCTTTATTTTCTCACGACTCATTCGCAGAAATGTGGGCGCAAACGATGTTATCCAAAAAATATGACATTTGGTCGTGTTTCGTAATGCTCGATCCTTTTTTTTCTCTTTATAAACGAAAATGAGACTCGTAAAGATTCAATGATGCCCTTCGGAACACGGGGAAGCAAATAAAAACGACGATAATTATCAAAGTGAAAAGGAAAGTGTAATTTACCATCAAACTCGTTGTCCAGCCGGCGATTCGCGCGGTAACGACGTCTCGTCGATGACGTCTGTTTTATAAATAAACGAGACGAGGATAGTGAAAAAAGCTACACTTGTAAGGGAGATGCGGTCAGGGGGATGGAGAAAAGCGCTCGAAGGGCAACGAGAAAGCCGGTCTCGTCTCGATGACGTAGGTCAGCAGCGAAGAAACATTTCGTTGTGGGAAAATATCGCGGGTTGTGGTGAGATAACTCGTGATTCACTCGATCGTTTTTATCGTTGAATTACTTCGTAGGCTGACAGAGCTCAAGATTTTCGTACTTTTGTGTTTGTTGTTAAAATCCACTTATTATTGTTGTCTGGTGACGTTGGCGTCAACGACACGCCACGAAACTCGTCGCACCACGAACATTCGTTGTCTCATTAAAAGCACGTTGATTGTTCCACCCGTGTCATGCGTTTCTGTTCGTTTTAACGTTTGGCATCGAGCACGAAACACGCACCGCGTGAAACTGAATGTCGAGCGAGAAAAGCGTCGAGAGAACGGACGGAATGGATCAATCCGCCATGTTCGGGTTTCGTGAGCGACACGAGGAACGCGGACTCGGGCCAGAGCTGAAACGACGGAATAAAAGAAACGACGCGAGCGCGCTCGGCGCGAAGTTGGCGAGAATTTGAAATGACGATTGCGCGCGTTCAGGCTTCCCATTAAACTCGCTCCGGATCCAAGCGTATTCACCAACGATGTAACGAACCCTCGAGGAAAGTTCTCAATCGAGAATAGAATCAGCGCGTGTCAATAAATGGAAAATTGAATGAGCGAAAAATGAAGCCTGGCGAAGAAAATAAATGAGAGAAAAAAAAGTATTGCGTTTCCAAGATCGATCGCGGTCTTTGGAAACTGCGTGTCGGCCAAGTTATCTTTGTGAATAATGAATTGACGGCACGCAAATTGATTCTCCGGTGAAACGCACTGGCGCGGGGCTTCGAGCAACCCGTAGCCAACGCGGTTTCTTCGTATTCGTCCAATCCTTCGTTTCCCTTCCTTCTTCTTCCTCTTCTTCATTTTCTCCATAAGTATGCGGCGCGCAAGATTGCAAAGCTCGAGGCTTTGGAGCGCGGGAGCTTTTATACGCGATTTATTTTAAGCTCCGTCTCGCCAAGGTCAAGAGAGAATGGAACTTCTTGGAACGTTAGTTAGGGAAGGAACGAGAGAGAGCACGGAGCGATGAGCTCGCGCGCAGATCGAGTGAAACTCACGGTAGAGGAAGATTTTCGCCTCCGGTTCTATCGACTTTCCAATCGGGAGAAGCCCATTTCAATATTCATACATAATCAATGAACTCGATGTTTCCTTGTTTTCGTCGTCGTTGCTTTTCGCCTTTCTCGTGCCTCAAGGGCTTCAAAACCGTAAAGAATTTCTCGAATGATCCCCGCAACGAGATTGAAATCCTGACGAGAGAGAAATCTCCCTGGGGACCATAATTTTTATGCTCGTTTCCAACGCAACTCCATTAATCCTCGTTATTAATATTTTAAGCTATCGAAAGGAGACTGGTTCGACGAGACTCCCGATAAATTCGAACGGTCCGACGACCTGGCCGGGCTTTCACACGTTCTCCTCGTTGTCCTTTCTCTTAATTGATCTTTCACTCGTTTTTTATCCTCTTTTTTACCTCCGATATGATACGAGATCAGTGACAATTCTCGTAGTAAGTGCACTAAGAGTTCCGACAGCAAAAAATGGTCGAGGACCTGCCAGAAACGCCGTTCGATTCCGGATTCTAATCTCGGTCTATCGCGGCGTACAACAAATGAAGTTTTATTTCCTTAAAAAAACTCGTCACAAAATAACGATCGGTCGATTCCTTGAGACTGTGAACATTCGTCAAGTATTTTTTCGCTAGTTTTTACATGTTTTTTCATATTAAATATTTCGTTGCTCGTGAGCCAGAGGGAAAATGAATTTGTTAGAAAAAAAAACGTTGCTCTTGTTTACACTGAAAATCCTTGGAATATTTTTGGAAGCTCGTACCGCTTTTGGGTCAAAGCCTCCTCGATCAATTTTCACCAGAGTGATGAATCGTTTTCTTTGGCAGGTACCTCGATGACTCTTGGCCTATCGATGATCCTCGCTGTTCTCTGTCCCTCCTCGACGAGGCCAATGATCCAGGTCTGCCTGCGCTCAATTCTGTCGTAAATTTTACAATACGCTGCTGCTTGTTCCCGAGGCAGGACGAGAATCAAACCGCCCGACAACTCGGGCGTCGAGCCGTTCAGCAATTTGGTCGAGTCACCGGTCAGCCTCGAGACCGCGTTCATTTTTGCTATCACCGGCAAATTGTGGATTACGAAGTTGACGGGATTTTTCTGAAGCTGCGCCAGCGTCGCGGCTGACTTTAACAATCCTTGGTGCGTTACTTCGCAGGCTGCGTGAGCGTTGTACTTTCATTGACGGAGGCAAAACGAAAAAAATTACATTGTGAGCGATAAGAGTGAGGAAATGCGCGTTAGAAATGTCGCTTTTCATTTGTGAATTTTTCAAGAAAGAATTATTCAACGATAATCCGAAAAATCGTAACAAAAGTAATAATAACGATGATAAAATGCCGATTAAGAAAATTTCGGTACCTTTCTCATGAGAATAGCAGCTTCGCGGTTGCTCTTGAGCATGGAATCGATAGCGCGTTGTTTAGCTTTTATAACGGCGTCTTCGTCGATCGCGAGCAAAAGTCTTTTCCTTTTTTCTGTGTGTTCGAGCCATTGGGAGACTGCGAGGGCGATCGACGTACCAAGGGGTTTGGTCAGTACGATTACGTCACCGAGAGCGGCACCGTCCGGAGGAATAAATTCGTAAAGAGTGCAAACCGCGGTGGCAGTACCGCCGATAAGGCACCACGGATTTACCAAGACATCGGAGCAGTAAACCGTCGTTTTTGATTCTCGCGCAGCATCCTTGAATCCACGTATTATCATTGGTAGGACGATTTTCCTGTGGGAAGGATCCATTCTCGACGGAATCGAGAGTGCGATTCGCGTCGTTGTGATGTCGACGATTCCAAGAGCGTAAATTCCACTGAGAACACTGAGACATGCGATTTTTCCCATGATGTAAGGATCGTCGATCAACGGCGTCAGCGTGTTGCTCGTTTCCAGCATGACAAGATCGAATTTATGCAATCTCGTCAACAACGTTTTCTCATCCATCAACAAAGGAAAATTTTCCTCGTTCGTTTCTCGCCAATTTTCATTATTCGTCTCCTGAAATCGGCATTTTTTTTTTTTATTGAGAAACAATTTTTTTTCCGGGGCAGAGAAGCGTCAATCGAAGAATAAGGAAATAACGTTTCTCGTCGAAATAGAATCGCTGTCTTTTCGTTTACATGTTGGTCGAAAACATCGATGAAATATACCTGATAACTCTCGTGCAAAGCGCCCATACAGATTTCCAACAATTCAAGAGTTGGTCGTATTCCCAACGACTTTGTATCGCCGTACTTGGTGAGACGAAAATTAGCCGGCAAACCGTAATCTGCGGGGACAAAAGGCGCCCGAGTGGGATCGCACGGGACATCGTTGTACAATTCGTTGCTCGCACACTCGAGCTTTTTCTCAATTTCACTGTCACTCGGTAAATTTTCTTTCGAATCACGAATCCGCGTTATCGCTGACATACTTGTTATTTGTTACTGAGATTGTTCAATCAATGGAGAAGCGTGCAAAAAAAAATCACCCGTACTCGTCACGCTTCGTCAGAGTATACACGTGGTGTTTTTTTTTCTCGTTCACCAAATTTTTTCGCTGTCGTAGCGACCGTTTCGCCAAGAAAACAGTTGAGCGACTGAGTTCTTGCCCCTCCCCCCGCGCCCCTCTCGCTGCGCCGCTAACGCCACCGTTCGGGGCGCGCGCGACACTGTCAACAAAGTACGGAGAAGAAAAAAACACAAAATTCGACGAATCAACGCTGCCAGAAAAATTCGCAGAAATCAATCATGCGGTGAACAAAACTGTACTCATACGAGTGGAACATACTTTTTATTCGTTTATTCAAACACAAATATTTTTTTTTTATTGTGTGAGAATAAAACATGCACGTTTTATTTTCGGAATTGTTTTTCTTCCATCTATCCCGAGGCCAAGGTGTCCACGCTCGGATAATGGCTCGGAAAATACTGGGAATCAATTTTGATATCCGTTAATTAGAAAAAACGGTTGAACGACGCGAAAGAAGCTGCGTTTTATTTTTTTTTTCCTCTTTAAGAGGGCCATTAACGTTGCATCCTGCGCAGATAATCACAACGATAATTCAAGCCGATGATTATGGAAACGTGTATGTAACGGATTTACACTGGCCATTCAACCGCATAACAGTATGCGCGTACTTTGATCCTAGTTACAGTGTTCTAAGAGAGATATTACATCGAATGTCGAGTGTCTACACATTTAGCCTTCCTTTTTCATTTACCTTCGTGTAATTCAACCCGAGACATCGAGAAGGACTGGAGGCGGCGGCGGGGGGGGGGGGGGGGGGGGGGCACAAGGGAAAAGAGGGCACGCTAAGGATCGTATCGCTAACGGTCGTCCATTACACGGGTGAAACGGTATATCGTATAAGGTGAATATTATGTGAACATATAGAGGAGAAGAATATTCACATGCGTACAGTGTGGGATCGAGTGTGATTAGCATTTTTTCTTTTTCACACAAATTCAAATGTTTTCATAAACGAGCGTTCATTTTCTTCGTTCTCTTTATCAGCTCTTGGGAGAAAATTGACAAGAAAATGTTTTTCCAGTCGACCGCCGTTACAGAGGAAGAAGTAGATAACTTCAAAGTGGTCTCTCGAAACGGCCTCGCGGCAGTTCCAATAAAAGAACGACACAAACGGAGGTTTTTAGATCTTTTATGAAGGTCTACGGTAATGGGATAATGATGGAAATATTAATAAAAAAAATTGTTTTAGGCACTTTGCGAAAGTAACTTATTCGGGTTTTCAATTAAAAATCTGCAAGTATTTGCTCCCTTGGAGTTGAGCGTAAAGGACTTCGGTGTACTGTGAATTTCTTCAAAATCGAGATAAAAGGGCGAATAAAAACGATTTTTTTCGGCCCCTCGTCATCCGTAGTACGAAGAATACCGGCAGAAATCCTCGAAAAGTGGTAAAACCCCGGTTGTTTTTTCTACTTTTTTTAAAAAGAATTGAAAAAATAAAAAACCGGTATTAATAAATTGATAGGAAAAAAACAAATTGTTTCGATTCATGAAAACGAGTAACGATAAAATGATGAAATAGAAACGATGCAATAATAAAAAAACGAGGTTAACGAAACGAAAGGACGAAAGAAAGGCGGTACCTCGATTGAGCAGGAGAGTTCTGATGACTCGGATGTAAATTTTTCCGTGTTTCGTGCGAGCGACGTGGAACAAGAAATCGGAGAGATCGCCGTCGCCTTCGTGGATGTCGGTGTCGGCGAGAACTTCGCGAAGTGCGTTTTCCCTCTCTTCGGGTGTGCTTTCATCGGGACACCCGAGTTTTCTCTCGATGTAGTCAACGACGCCGACGTCTTCCCAGAGCTCTTCGTCGTAATCGTCGTCCCGGCGGCGGTTCTTGGGCGCGTTGATGTCGAGGCGCGAGGACGACGAGAGGTCGGCCAAGTTTTCTTCGAACTCGGGAATCCGCCAAATGCTGCTGAGCTTCCGAGTGAGCGAGGGACTCAAGCGGGAGGAACTGGAAGAACCGACTTCCGGGGAGATCGCGACGGACGGCGAGTAAGAGACGTCGAGAGCGAGCGAGTCGAAAGTCGAACGACCGAGCGCGATCGTTTTACCATCCCGATTATCCGATTTTTTGGCCTCCCGATCGTTCCTCGACGACGGCGCTCGGTCGGTCTCGTCGACCGACCGGTCATTCTCGCTGCGCGTGTCGAGCCCGCACTCATTTGTGCTGCTCATGTCATAGCTCCGAACGGGCAACTATTTTTCTCCCGATTTTCTTCTCCCCCTTCGCCTCGGAGTGCTTGAAAATTCTCCGGAAATCCTCGACTCTACATTTTTATTTCTTCCTTCCAATTATTTCCTTTACAATTATTCGGCGATTAGTCGCGTTTGCTGTCAACTTTTCCACTGCACTTGGCCTCGCTTCAACCGGAAAATCAATTCGACGGATCAACACTCGAGACTCCGAGTCTTTTTTCCCCTCTTCGGATACTCCTCGCGACCGACACTTAGCGTCCATCAATTCGCAGACCGTTCGTCAACTCGACATTTTTTTTCCACAGCTTTCCGATGCTCTGACCAAACCGAAGTGACCTTTAGCCTCCTCGAGCTCAACTTCCGACGGCTGATTCAACAAAAATCGATGTGATTCGATCTTCGATCGAACTGACCGATCCGATTTCACCGCCCTGTGAGAGATTTTTATTCAAATGACTAATCAATCGATATGCGTTTTGTTTTTTTTCGTGAACTTTGCTTCCGCGTTATCGATCCATCGAAATAAGGCCCCCCTGCCGAAAATATCGCTAATTCGTAAACAGATTCGAAGAGTTCCCGGACAAACTTGCTGAGACAACTTTCACACGAGGCTCGCTAACATTTGTTTCAATAAAAAATGACAGCGCGCGCGCACGGTGAATCGGGAGCTGAGAAAGAGGTGAACTCTGCGCGCGAATCAAGATTGCAAAGAGCATGTAGCAGCGTTGTAAAAGGTCAACGACCACACTGTTGCAGTGTACACGCAGGTGCGGGACAAAGTAACAGTGGAAAGTGGATTTTTCACAGTCCCGGAGCCGGAATGATCGAGCAAATGATTCAATAAGTGAGAAAAAATTGAATTCGCTCTCATTTCCACTATTTTCGTTCATTATTCACTTCTGTCTTAATAGCCAACGATATTCGTTGGTTTTGCCGAAAGGAAACGTCCTCGAGGTCGGGGGCGCGGGGCCGAGGCGACGGGGCAGGACCGCGAGGAACGTCCGGTCGAGTTTTCCTCGACGAAATCGATAATTACGAGAAAAAATGAGGCGACAGGGGAATGAGGTTCCCTCCTCGATGGAGGCTCGCCTAAAATTAACACGGTAAGTGTGAACACCGTGCGGCGATGACGACGATTAAATCGATGGGTCAAAGAAGGAGGAGAGCGAGGAACGAGGCGCAACGCTCCACGAAGCAAACGCTCCTTCGATCGCAGCAGCGAGGAGGAATTCACGATCGCGAAGATCCGTGAATTTCCTCATTCTCCAATGCCTCAGAGCGCGGGGAAGAGCCAATGGAGCGAGGAAACCGCAAATTCGATGGGGACGCTGAATTTACGTAATTCTTCGTCCCCCGCTGAGCTTCTGCGTTCATTTATTCATCTCCATTCCCCCCCCCCCCCTGGACTTGAAGACCGGCACAACGCGCTTCGAGCCACGAACCAACGGCGCCGGATCCACCGCCCCGAATTCGGCATCGCCTCGAATGAAACCGCCGAAATCTTGACGGGGAAAAAGGCGCGGAGCTCCCTCCGCGAAGGCGAATCGCGTAGACCCCAAAGCTTCCTCCAGAATCCATTATCCGAGTGGGCAGAAAATTAGACGGAATAATCGAGAGATAATGAGAAGAGAGGGGGAAAATGTGCTCGATGATGCTTCCGTTACGAGGCTTTCGGGCTCGTTCGAAACGATGGGATTCGTCGTCCTCGGTTACGGAACTGATACGGGGCTCTTGATAATTGGGTGAAGGAGTTTACTGGAGCGAGATTTTCCGAGTCTTTTTCTCTCGTGGCATCATCACATTTGTAAGCATGAGAATGTTTCATTCCTCTCTCCTGACTTTGTTTCGCGGCGGGTGTAACAGCGGATCGAAAGAAAAGAGAAAAACGGCTGAACGTTGGCTACACTTTTTCGCTGTTCGGTCATTCATGCCAACTGGGTCGTTGCGCGATCCGCTAAATTTCTCTCGTATTAACGTACGAAACGCGATGTTATATCGTCTCCTGCTCATATTACTCATTTCTTTTAATCATTATGTGTTTTTACGATTTTCTTGAGACTTTTTCTTCCTTCGGCGCAAATTTATGACAGCGAAACGGGAGCGTTTTCTTCCGCGCTTCTTTTCTCACGTATTTTCACGCCACACACCTTCGCGGAAATATAATTGGACGGAAAATCGGTTTCTAAAGTGTTCTCAATTTCTCTGAGCGCATCGCCATCCGTCAATTCGGTTGACGTCTCACTTCGCGTCGTTTGATTAATCAAATTTTTTGAAAATCTCATTAAGATGATGGATCATTTTTGAAATTGAAACTCTTTGACATCGTTCGTCCGATTAAAATAATAAAAATGTCATCGTACGCAGCACGATCGGAAAAATCCGATGACATTTTTATTTCTTCGATCAGGCGAACGATGTGGAAAAATTTCCTTTTCAAAATTTGCAGCTATCTCTCTCGCACTCACGGTTGTGATTACCGACTGATCCATCATCTTAAGACGAACTTTTGTGGTTATTGACGAATTCACGTTTCGTCAAAAATTTTGGGAGAAGCTCGTATTAACGCGCGAAGAAAGTTTGTTGCGTCAGTAAATTGACGTTTCGACATTCTCAAATTTCTTTCAACTCAAAATACACGAAGAGACATTTTTTTTCGTTAAAGACAAAAATTTCGTCGTCGGATATTGAGAAAGAAAATATTTCATGACGAATAAAATCAGAAAATCGTAAGAATCAGAGCAGACAAGTTTGACGAGAATTTTCAATAAAAATTGTTTCGTTTTATCAAAATTCTGAGGGCAAAAAATGGTGTGCGAGTCGCCGGAAAAAGATTTTTTATCAAACTCTACAGCTGTAAACCTCCGGATTATTATGCGGACGCGAAGGAATTCCGAGAGTCGTCGACCGTCGTTCCCGAGGCTTCGCACACTCATCGCTGCTGATGCGACTAACGTCGTTCCACGCTGCTCGTCCCTCTTCGTATATTTATATAGATCGAGCGTTGAGAGCGACAAGGGCGTATGAGCGGCGAGGCTCATTGAAGAGAGCGCGATCTGGGCCCTGACGGTGTTGAACGCTCCGTCGTCGGAGACGTGTCAGCGGATGAAAGCGGCGCGTGTGTGTGTCCGGCCGGTATATCGGATTAACCGGTCGTGTCGACGAGCCCGAGACTCAAAGTGACGATTGACGAAGCTTTGCAGCCCTCGTTATGGCCGGCGAGAAAGATATTACGTAATTTAGCTCGCTGCTCGCAGTGGAAAGTAAATATAAAAAAAGCGTAAGGAGATAATCCGGTTTTTGAAAGTCCAATCGATAAGAAATTAAGTTTGAGATAAAAAGTTTGTAAATTGATTAAAATTGAGTAAAGATTCGAGGCGAGTATCGGCACGTTTTGTCCCGAGTGATTTCGAGTTTGAATCACCAAACAAGAGCACCGCGAGAATGACACTTTTCGAATCTCGAAAATCCTCTATTTAATCCCTTTCACTAAACTTTTTGTGCTCGATTTCACAGAGACGATTCGGGGTTAATGTCGAGAATAAATATTCCTTTGGAACGAGGACGTTGAATAATTTTCGAGCGAAAATTGATTCAGCTGCTGAGACAATTCAACAGCGGAGCAGTGACAGCGACTGTGAGAACCGAAGCGAGGGAGAGGGCACGAGAAAAAGACACTGCGAGTCGACCGCGCGCGAAGGGGAAGAAACGATAAAAATAAAAAAACCGAGGAAACAGCGATTGGAATGCTGCCTCGACAGCTATTCGCTTACAACGAGATCCAGTTACGTTCCATCTCGACTCGAATGATTCTCACGATTCTCCAATATCGAAATAATCAAACATAAACCAACAACTCGATTTACCAATACGAGAAATTAACTGACGAAAAACTCGAAAATTATGGCGACATTCGCGCTGAAAATCGACCCCCGGTAAACGCGAAATTCGGAAACGAAAAAACCTTCGAAACGAGAAGCAAAGTTGAAGAAAATATGGATGAAAGGTGCAGCGCCAATGTACCTGGAACCGAGCAGTTTTCGGTTCACTTTTCGGGCTTTATTCCAATCACAATGAGCGACGATCACGTGTCGAATATTCTCGGGCGCACGCACGCACTCCAAGTTCACTTGAAACTACAACCAAGAGAGCCGGCACTTCTCGAAATAGAATTAAAAAATAGTGAAGGATCGATCGTTGTATACCGAGAGTAAATTTAGCGTGAAAACGAAACTGGGCTCGTTCTCATCAGGCTCTCCTCGTAAAAGCCCGTGATAAGGCACGCGACGAGAGCGTGGTTATCGTCGAAGTGGAACTCGTGACGACGCCGTTGCGCGCGTACGGTTCCAGAGTTACTGACTGAGAGGCCTGCCGCGTCCGCGCCCCGGACTGGGCCATCTTGTCTCCCCGGGGGTGAGAGAGCATGTGGGGGGGGGACAAAATACGCAGCCGAGAGAATGCCGGCGAGCGCTGTGGACATTTTCTTCAAAGGGAGAACACGGCCGAGGACGCGAGGACTAAACACGTTCCGAGCGTTCAATATTTATCATTCGAAATCAATGAACGTTAATTCATTGCTTCGAAATATCGCCAATTTTTTTTTTCGCAACGTTGAGTATTCGTCGATGCTTTCCTCGCTGAAACGTAAGAATTTGCGTCGATAAGATTTTAGGATAGGAAACGATAAGTTTCTCGTATCGCAGCATTTATTTTTCTCAGTTTTTTCGAAACAGCCAATTCCTTTTTCTCACAATGCCAAATGATTTTATTTATTGATTTTTGGCTCGAGCCGCGTTTCGGGCGGAAAGCGAGAAAGTCCAGCGTCGAAGATGAGACGCGAATTTTTCAGAGCCAATCGTGTTTCCGGTGCAAGTGCAAGCGCCCCCGGCGCCCGGGGCCGTGGCGCGGGGACTGTCCTGAGGGTAAAATTGGGTCAAAGGCTTGAATCGATGGCCTGCACTGGATCTCGCGTGGCTGAGCGAGAATAGGAAAGCCCCGAGAGGTGAAAACACTTGACGATTTATCAACACGCTCAATTTTTTCATTTCTCATCCTCCCGTTCTCTCGGCGAATTAACAAAAATCACTGCGAACATTACCGTGCGACGTTAAGAAATTTCGAAGTGAATTATCCCGTAGAAAGGAGGACGAACAAAATCATTTCGAAATCCACGAATCACGCGTGCTTGTCATGATCGAATTACCGAACGATTTACGTGCTCGTCACAGCGATCTTAATGCCCTCTTTTCTGTCGTCATTTTTTCCATCTACGAACAAGACAAAAAGTGAGTTTCCATGACCCAGAAGACGCGAGTGGTCACGTTTTCGCCACTTTTTGCCATTAGAAATCGAAGCTTCTGCGTCGCTCACTCACGATCGGGCTTTTGAAAAATTTCTTCAAATTCTAGAGGAAAAAACTTGAAATTATTCCCCTCCACCTTTAGCAAAAGTCCACGAAAAAAAATGGCAACTCAAACGAAATAAATGGGATTGAGAAGATTGAAAGTAAAAGTCTTCGCTTCGCATCTCCCGCTCGATCCTTTGGCAATGTTTATTATAATTTCTTTCATTTTAGAATCTAGAAAGGATCTCGAAGACGAATGAAAAAAAAGTGTCTACGCTCAGGTGGTTCACTCTCATCGAGTTTTCTCACAGCGGAAATAACCGGGGAATAAATAGCGAGAGAAAGGTCAGATTTGTATTGTTGTCTCGAGGGAGGATTGATCGTCGAGTGTCTGGGAAATAGATCGTTACATGTGTGGCACGAAATGGATCCCTGGTAGATCGAGATAATCGGGAGGAGCCTTTCGCCCATTCTTTCCAATCACTCTCCTCTTTCTCTTTGGAATGCCAACCCGGCGCTCGTTCGTTCCACCCAAATGTTCGAGCGGCTCGCGAGGCGCTCGAACAAGCGAGCGAAGAGATTCGCTTGGAAAAAAGTGAAAAGCGATTGTTCCATGAAAATGTTTCTTCTTCGACCGATTTTTTTCCAATGGGATGAAATAAATGAGAATTCTGGTGTCGTGGAGTGAGACGAAATCTCGGAGGGGCACACGGAGCGGTGAAAATTTGCCAAGAAAGGCAACCGAGTGCGTTTGGCGAGGATGCTCCGTGAGAATTGAAGCGCTGAGAAGGATCGTCCGAGCATGGGATCGTTCTCACAGGATGCTCGCCGTTCTTTCCCTTTTTGGGACGGAATTTGAGGACAAAAAACCACTAAAGACTCAAACACGTCGAGATTTTCTCTTTCGACGAGTCCTAAGATTTCTTTTGAGAATTGGCACCGGGAACCGTGCGAGGGGGGCGGGGGAAAAACAGTTGGATACCAGACAAGATTTACGTCTCATTCGTTCCAGCTGGAAATCACGAGAAAAGTTCTCCGTATGAGAAGGCGATTAAAAAAAAAAAAAAAAAAAAAAAAACAAAACAAAAAGAATAACGACTTGTTGAAGAAATGTCGAGAGTGGAAAACAATGCGAAAGATCTTCACGCTCCGAGTGCGTCTCGATTGTTAGGCGATCGCAAAAGTCGAGAATGACCTACGACCCGAATGCAAACGGTTCGTTCTCTCGACGCACACATCGTGCAAATTTCCTTTCATTGTCACGCTTTTTTCTTCTTCTGCCGCGGCATCGTTTTTTCGAGTTGTTCGGAGCCTCACGCTCGGGCGGTTTTGTCAATTTTTTCTTCGGAGATTCATTCGCCTGGAAAGGGATTAAAAGGTTTAGATGCTGAGAATTATCGGGAAGATTTCGATCGCCAGGTAATTCGGGGCGACTGCGTAAATATTTTTGTTTGTGTAATATCAACGTCGCAATCACTTTTTATCGTCGTCACTCGAAATGGCGATCTCGGACGATTCGATAAGACAAATAATAAATGGAAGGAAAAGAAATTCCGATGGAAGTCGACACGCTCGTGTTTCGTGGAAAGAGCCGATCGAAAAATTCCGATAACGATTGTCACTCCGCGAAAACGAGCTCAATTTCATCGAATTAAAATAGAAAGGACTTCGAGCCGAGGAGAGACGCGTCCGTAACGAGGAAACTACGAACAGGAACTTTGTTTCACTCGTGCCAATTATCAAACAGACTGGCACGAAGTGTGCTTCAAACAACATTCAAGTAAAATAACTAAATAAAAAGAATAAACGAAGGCTCGTTCCCCTCCCCCACGTTCGTTATTAGATTGCGTATCGATCGCGCATAACCAACAACACGGAAAGGATCGTGTTTCACCATCGTCCAGTCTCGATTGATAAGAATTATATTTTTCTTATTCTCGAGTGATTAAAATCGTTTGCGATAAAGCTAAATAAATTCGGTATCGTTGGCAACGATCGACTTTTTCTCGACGTCTTTATCATTCATTTGTTAAATATTTTTTTTTTTTTGGAATGAGAAGGCAATGAAAAATATCGAAGACGGCGATTCCTCAAAATTGTATTTAAAAAAATGATTTTTCATCGTAATCCAGCCTCTTTCAATAAAGTTCCATTCAATTATGATAAATTTGTTGTTGTCGAGAGTAGAAATATTGAAAAATTTCGAATACGGCGAATCTTCAAAGCCGTTTTCAATTTTCGAAATTTCATAAAATCGCTGACTCTTCGAAGCCGCTTTCAAAACTTCGATCTTCCTTTTCCAGCCTCTTCCATCAAATTGTCAATTCACAGTCGAAATGAAAAATTTCATCCAAGATGAAATTCGATTGAATTATGAATTCTGACGACGTTCGAACTAAACATTTAACAACAGTGAGTTTTCAATTTAATTTGAATAAAAATGATTGAAATTTGAATGAAAATAAAATTTCGTTTTCCAGAGCCAAATTAATGTAGAGAACGCGGATGATTGCGTTCGGAAAAGAATTAACAGCGAAAAGAGGTCAAAAATGACTTACTGAAGTAGTTGAGAGTTTCGCGGATCTGATCCGGCGAAAGCTTGAGATCGACGTCTTCGATCCTGAGCGCAGGTGCAGGGATGAACCAGTCCGCGTTCTCGTATCCTGTTGAGAGAGTGAAAAAAGATGAGTAAATTAATAACAGAGGAAGTGAGGTTTACAGGGGATTGAGAAGCGGTGAAGCCAAAAAGCGAAATTTAATTAGAGGCACGAGCTCGTTGAGTGGGTGTGTCGCAGGCTTTTTATATTTTCTTTTTCGTCCACATTATTTCCCCCCGCCAGATCTCGATTTCAAGCCCACAAAAAAAGTCTCGTGTATCCCGACACGTGCCAAGGAGCCGTTTCGTTCGAGGATCCCTTTTTTCCTCCGATTAGTCACGATTTTCGTTCCCCCGTTGTACGCGCGAATAAGGCGAAATTCAATAACCGGAAGTGCCGACGAAAATGCTATTCCAAGGCTTCTTTAGCCTCCGATAATCAGCGATAATTGCCATCAATTATACCCGAGCCAATAATAATTGAGAAAAACTTGAACGTGAAAACAAGAACGAGTCCGAGGTAAAGAAAACGGCGCGGCTGATAACAGGAACTGCAAGCTCCGTACGTTTGTTTTCTTTATTCGTGAGATTAGCATCGAACCGGTAGGTCGATCTGGTATTCTAAGCACGCAAACTTTGACTCGATTCTCCACTCGCGCGACGCAGCGATAGAGAAAAAAACCTCAACGAACGCGCACACACCTTCGCGTACTCTCTCACGAGGCGAGATAAACCTTGAGGACTGACATCAGCGTCGAATACTTTCGGTCACACGTGCAGATAAATTCACTCCTGACACTTGCATTTACTTTATGAAGATCTTATCTCTCGTTACAAAATTTCAGCTTCGGAGGCATGATTTATCGTTTCAAACTCTAACGGACATTCCAATTACATTTTCACTCAATCACTCGCCATTTTTAGCAACGTTTCAGTCACTCTCGAGCCTAAATTCAACTGAGACGCTTGTCCTACATTTTTCGCGAATTTCAGTCTCGACTTTTCCACTTTTTTGGCTTCGTGGATTTTTTCCAGGGTTTCCTGAACTCTCGATTCCCATTATTCTTCAATCGTATCACTCTTCTCATCGTTTTTTGTGATTGCAGTTATGAATTATAAATTCACCTTGGAATTGCGTGAGTGTGTCGGCGCGAAGACGGTATCTCGGTATCTGTTCCTCGAGCAGGCTTATTATCTCCACTTCTGGTAGATCCCCTCCGCTGCACACCTCTGAAAACAAACGAACGAAAAGTCAGCATCCATCGGATCGAAATTTTCAGGAACGTAGAAAACAACATTTTGCGAAATACAACAGCGCGCGAGCAGCACTCGATTGCTCGATTGCTCGGGCTTGAAAAAACGTCGAATCGGTTTTCAGCACGCGACAAACCACGGCTGATTTTTTTCTTTACACCTCTATGAATATATTTACTGTGGAAATTGAGCTTTCGACGAAGAAACGCCTTTTCTCTCATTATTACACTTAATACAGCGTGGCCGAATGATTTTTTGAACATTCTCAAGTCTTCAAGATCTCGTGAAGATGAGAACGCGTGTTTTCTTCGTTTCTGCATTTTTCATTATCGATTTTCCATCGAATTTTCTCGGCTCGGACTTCAAAGTCGTCACGGCATTGACTCGGCCGAGGATTTTCACCAAACTACGGTCAAATCAGCAGAAATTCGTGGCCGGACTCGTGCTGTATTTACATTAACAAAAGTTGCATTTTTTTCGTTGATAAAATATGAAAAAATTATTATTTTGAAAAACTGACAAATTTTCGTAGATTCTGCCCCGAATTTCAGGCTCCGGAACTGCGAATTGGCGACGAAACTTTGACAGTTTACCGACCAAACCCGACGGTCAAAAATCGAAGAATTTCAATGTCCGGACGCATTTGGAGTGAAAATTCCGCAATTTCATGTCGAGGTTCGTCTCACCGACGAATCTTACAAGTAAATGGGTTTGAAACTCATCGCGAGTTTAATGTTCCCAAAGGAGTTGACGCTCGATCCATTACTCCGATTGCGTTGCGTCTGTGACGCAGCAGACAGAGAAGGGACGAGAAGAAAGAGAGAAAAAGGCGGCAGCAAAACGGAGGTAACGGGGTGTGAGTTTTCTGGTGTATCGAGTTTCTTCGAAACACGAGAACTCGCGAGTTTTGTTACTCGCAAGTCTCGACGTATCGGATAATAACGTTGACTGGAATTGGCTTTCGAGAGAGCAGGACAAAATCGGAGTCGACGACACCGTTTTGAAACGATTTTGACGATCGCGAGTAAAACTGGGGCAAGATTTGTCGGAAGCTTTGTAAAAAGAAAAGCAAAATTCTGTGGAACCGAATGAACGAAAGATTTTGAATATTCAAAAAAATGGTAAAACAACTGTGAGTGCACAAGTGCTCGTAGAAAGCATCGATGGATAAAAAAAACGTCACGATATTCAGAATAAGCAAAAAAATTTGTAATTCAATGAGCTCGTTGGGCGAAACAGTCTCGTTGGAGTAAAAGCGAGACCGTTTCGTTCCCTCCGTCGATTTTTCACGAGGAAGAGAAAGAGACGAAGAAAAATTATCCACACGGGCAATTAGATCGCGTAATTGAGGTGTGAAAGATTAGATTCATTAGGCAGCCGAGCATCCTCGAGGGGGAGAGAAAGACTTTGCTTCAATTCGCCGTAATTTCAGGCCGTTTGTGAATAAACATTACGCAACGATAATAACAACGAGAGGATTAATGATTTGCGTTGAAAAAATGATGGACTAATTATCGCACTCTTGTGAGATAATAAAAAGTAAAATAATGGACAAAAGTGAACGAACTCCGGAGGGAAATTCACCTGGGATCGGGGGTCGACGAACCTCGGGGGCCAAAGCTTATGAGAATGATCATGCTAATCGCGAATTATGCAAAATTCACTTGGGAAAGACTCGTCACTGGTTTTTCTGCTCGGTCATTTCGTCGGAGTTCATCGAGAGCGGGATCTTTTTTAGTCGCCGAGGATAATGCTCCTGCTCGATTTGTATCTTCGATAAAAAAACTTTCCTTGCGCACAGCAGCAGCTTTTTACGATCGATACAAGAATCTCGTTTACAAAAGGTAAAAAAGATTCCTCCGTTATCGCGTCCCGGGAAGGTGGATACTCTCGAATATTTTCAATCCAATTCTCTACTGCCCCGACGCCCAATTTTGGCGCTCATTCTTCCGCGTCCGAAAAACTCTCGCTTCGGTAAAACAAAAATGGATTTTCTGAAAAGCACAAAACGAGATTAAAAATGAGGTTTTTTTTTCCAGGTTTTGGCAAACAGAAAATTGACACGTCGATGCAGAAAGTTTGAGGATTTGAAAATTTGTCGAATTTTGCGTATTTACCATTTCGCCATTTGTCGAGAATAGCTCGCCGCCTTTCGGCTATTCCACCGAGTCGGTTCCTGGCTCTCTTTACGCGCGGCTCAGGGCCATACATGACTCAAACATTTCCAAAATCTCGATCCCTTCTCGTCCTCCTTTGCTTGTCAACTTTTTCTTCGTTCCAGAAAATTTTTTCGTGTGGCCGAATCTTCCCTCCTTTTTTGGGCTTTTCCTCTATTTTTTCTCCACTTTTATCCGCGATTTTCTTCATCAAACTGCATTTTTTCCATTACGCAATCCCGCCGCATGTGCGAGCCTCTGTGTGCGTGCGCGTGACCGAGTTGGGCAAACAAATTAGTCCACGATCTACATCGAGCGAACTATAAAAGCGAGTTGGTAGCCGAGAGCGGGACGCATCGTGTATAAATTCGTACGATAGTTATTAATAAACTATTCGTCGTGTCGCCGCACGCCGCACCTCGATTCGTCAATTTCGGGGCTTTGACTCGTCGATCGAAAAGACATTTGGAATCTCGCTGAAAACAGTTGCAGCGAAAAGGGGGAAAAACGACTTTGACGAATGAAAATTGCTGCCCCTTAATTTATGGTCGAAATTTCATCGATTTTTTTTATCAACGGTGTAAAAATGGTTGCAAGTATGGAGAGAAAAAAGTGCCGATCAACTCGGAGGGTCGAGAGTTTCGTGGAGTGGGCGGGAACGCTCGAGAGATTTCACCAACGGACCGAACGTTTAAATTTTCTGAGAAAGTCACAATTTTCTTATTTTTCTTAATGATCCTATTTTTTATTTGTTGTGCAGGATGATTTATCCACTCGATCGCGTCCGATACTAAGCCTCGCAACGCGTCAACCTCCCGACCACTGTCTCGAACTCGAAAAACAGGCTGCTTCTCTCTCTCCCGTAGTCGCGATCGTAGAAAATAGAAACGAGGGTTGGACTCAGGCCAGTCGAGAATTTTGCCGGGGTTGGATCGACATGAGATCGATCGATAACGTTCATCCAATTATCCAAGAACAATAAAGTATGTCTTCCTCGATCCACTCACCGGAATAATCGTATTTTTGGTATATTTTGAAGCTTCAAAAATTCCATACATTCGATTTCAATGATGAGATTCACCTCGAATTTTTTCAATCGAAATAAATGTTCACCCAATTTTCGTCGTTGTCAATCCCTACGACAATTTTCTCGATTCCTCGTTCCATTCTTGGCTATTCGCTCACGGAATATTCACATTTCTGGCTGTTCAAAAGTTTCATCCGTGCGAGTGTTGTCCGATTCCAGTGACGGTTTCGCCTCCAATTGTTGCCATCGAGATAGCGATTCTTCATCTCATTTTAACAGTGAATTTTTATGAAAATTTTGTTGATCCATTGTTCCATTTTTGACTAACGATAATGATGATTACTCGGCTATTTACCGACTGGTATGAGAGCCGGCCACGATGATGATGATGATGATGATGATGATGATGATGATGATGATGATGATGATGATGATGCCGGGGCTGATGATGATGGCGCGGCTGATGATCGTAATGATGATGGTTATGATGATGAGAACGTGGCACACACAAAGCACATTATGTTCGTTCCGTCGACGAGAGAGGAAGAGAGAGAGAGAGAGAGAGAGAAAAGTAGGAGAAAAGGGAGAGGAGGAGCGCAGGAAGAAATGAGCAAGCGAACAGGACCAACAACATCGGAGGGCAATCATCATTTAGCTCAGACCAATGGGAAACACCATAGGAGCCTCGTTACAGGAGGTGAGAGACGGAAACATCAAGAGAGAGAAACTGCGATAGAGAGAGAGAGAGAGAGAGACTCAATGGATGTGCGTTGATAAAAGAAGAAGGAATTTTCTACCTCCTGGAGGAAACGTTATAAAGGAGGCTCGCGTCTCCTTCGAGAAGACAGTTTCGTTCCAAACGCTTGAACGTCACATCGAGTAGGACTCTGAGCAAAGGACGTGGCCTCGTGATTGCGTGAAAATCGTTTGGAGACGTTCCTCCATTATTTCGTGGCAAAGGAGCTCTGTCTGGATCTTCGTAAAGTTAAACTGTCGTCGACCGAGGAGATTTTCATCTCGATCAATGGGAAAAGTGACAGAGTGAGAGGAGCACCGACGATCTCGGGATTTTAGTGCTCGCGCTCGTGGATTGTTTACTCCGAAATTTCGCGACTTTTCGTCCCTTGAAACTGGCAGGTAATTATGCAACGATTTCATACTTTCGATGTTTATCGAGTGAACGAATTAAATCCTGGAATGTAAAATCGATGAAAAGTCAATGGAATCGTTCGAAAACGTGCTCGCTAGAGTCGCCCAGGAGCCTCCTAATGAAATCTTGGAAAAAACACAGCATTATTCGTAAAAAGGGTTTAATTACTCAATCCAGGAGGATAAAAAAACGTGAATAAGCGAATAAATTCACCTGTGATGGTCTCAGCGTCTCGGGTGCTAGCGGAGGAGGTCGTTAAACGATTACGCGGTGCCTTTAATGACTGCAGAGTTGCCCTCGCGGACGACGAGATTTTCAGGGTGGTGGGGGTTGGCCGAGCCGTCCTTTCGGGTCTCGTTGGACCCACATCCTCCACGGCGGCCAGCTTGGACGCTGTGGCGACGAGCGGAATCGTCTCACCTTCCTGTAAAACGAAAAAAAAAAAAAAAAACACGATAGAAATTAGTTTCGTAATAATTCTTCAAAATATTCGATCGCTTCGATCAACAAATTGCACGAAAATACTCGAATTTCAATATCAACATTTCACTGTGCTCATCATTTCAAAGGACATTATTTAAAAAATCACTTTTTTAGTCAACAAAAATTATTTTGGAGCCCGTTAAAACATCTTTTTCGTCCCACAGTAACTGGGATTGGAGCGATCGGCTACGCGTCACATTCGGAGATTCGTTTAATCAGACGATTCGAAAAGAAGCACGTGGAGAATCTGTATCCGCTTCACGGACAGCGTTTTCCACTACGATTCATGAATGAAATGTATTTTCAATGGCTTCTTATCTCACTATAGTATTTCCTTCTCTCAATACACCCAAACTTGCGTATATTTATAAGCACATACGTGTGCTTAAATCGTCTTTAAATATGTATAGACGTAGATACGGGTTTAGGATAAAACGGTTTAAAAATAGAGCCGCTGATCGCATTGTGCTTGAGTGAGACCTTGTCTCAACAGAGCCATCGCTTCTAACGAATTTTCAACTCCACTATTGCCAAGATTTTATCGCCCAAATGTTCTCGAGGGTCGAAAGTTAAATGGGGACGAAACGGCTCGTGAATCGATGCCAAATATCGTAAATCGTAAGCTTTTTAGTTTCTCGAGACCCAAGACAATTTACTCGGGCTTATGTTTCAACGAACTTTTCTCGACTACTTCATTCCCATTCATCTTGACTCGGTGTTGATTAGGGCAAACGAGAATCGACTTTCCACATTTTCCCGACCCAATTTTCTCGTTTGAAACTTCCTCCCGAATGTTGGACATCGAAGTACCATGGAAACCTCTCCGTGAGAAAAAATGCGATTCGTCCTCACGATTTCCCGCTTGCATTCGTTTCTTTGAATCTTCCAAACGGTTTTTTATCGCACATTCCGAAGAGAGCGGCCGGAAATTGAATTCTTTGGTGGCACGATTGATCGTGAAATAAAACGTTGTTATGTGTTGACAGAAAAAATATCTCGAAAGCGTTATTTTTAGGAGCTGTGGAAGCGAGACTTCAAAAACAAGATTTTTTCGTTATTTTTCTCGTCAATGAATTTATGATTCAAACTACTCCATTTCGGTAATTCTATCTTTGGAGGGATTGCGCATTTTGCCGACCGGTTTTGTCCGGTGTCCCTCGAACTTTTGTATTTCTTGCAGCATTCCCTTGCCTCTTCCTCGTCTTGTTCTTCTGCTCGCGTCCAATTTTGTCTATGAACGGATGCGTCGAGAATAACGAGTCAAGGAGGTCGACGAACACACGTGATAGTGACGAATCTTCGCCGCGTCATCCCCGGAGAGAGCGTCGTCAAAGTCTTTTGTTTTTTTTCTGTCTCATTCCCAGCCGCCGTCGTCGACGATTTAGAATATCGTTTCCAGAATTCAGCTCCAGCATCCACTTTCATCTCGCTCGCCATTTCCGTTCTCCCAACGGCTTTTTCAAAGAAGCCGGGAGGAGGGGGGGGGGGGGGGGGAAGGAAGGGAGGGAATTTATTTCGAGAAGGCTCGATCCGGACGCGAACTCCAAGGAAGCTCCTCCGTCGGTCTTGGCCTCTGCAAATTTCACGAACCGAAATATTATTCCCAGCCGATTTTCACTCCCGATTCTCATCACTCACTGCGATTCTCATAATTCGAGAAGCGATTTGCCGCTCCAACATTCCCGAATTTCCAGCTGCGATCGAAGCGTCAGAGATTAGAAAGCACTCGAAAAAACTGACCTCATATTTTTGGTCGTAGAGCACCAGCTCCGCGTCCCGATAATCGGAGTGATGTTTGCACATTGAAAAGTCCCGTGGGAGTAAATCACGTGAGATTTCTCATCGAGGAACTTTGCTCGTCCCTCCAGCGCTTCGAGTCCGTTTCTTCGTTTGCAGCGAGCCGAACGAGCCCACTCGATATCCGAATAATTCTTCAGCGACTCAAAAGCGTTTGCGTTGAACGAGAGTTCAGACCGAACGAAGGCTCGAGGTCCCGTACACATCGACGAGAATTCTCGCTCGTTAAAATTGGTGAGGAAACACAATTGATATTTACTTTTTGGGTGGGAGGACGGCGGCGGCACGGGAGAGAGGAGCAAGGTTCGCGCGTCTCGATATATCGTTCTCACTGACGGCGGCCTCGGCGTTGCTTTTTTTTCTTCCCTTCTTCTCAGCTTTTAATTGTACGCATTCGTGACAAAACTCGCGTAGCACGTTGAAAAGGAAACAAAAAATGTTGGCAATTCTCTGGAGCGAACGGAGACGAAATAAAGAATTTTTGGTAGGAGGAACTTGCGGGAAAAATCGCGAAATCGAATCGCACCGGGGTGTCTGAAAAATAGGAAGAAAAAAATTAATCGATACAAGCCATTGGGATCGGAACGAATCCGAGGTCAGTCCGCGAAAGCTCGTCCGGCCTAATCTCGAAATTTTACGATTAAACGGACGGCTGATTTTCGGCCGGGGGGGCATCGGTGTCGGGGCTTTCGAATGGCAAAGAGCCGGTAAAATTGCCCGACAAAGTGGGTCGCGCAAACTATCGAACAGTCTACGACTAAACGAGAGAGGAGCAACAGCACGTGATTTCGAGATTGCGCAATGTTATACAACACGGAAAACTATCGTTTTTCACGCTTCCGTTGCGATTGTCGATGCCGGTGGAGGGCGGCCAAGCGGGGAGAAAAAAGACTCTGGAAAAGCATGCGAAATCGTCGCGAGAGTTTTATCACTCTCGAGTCAGCTGTCAATTTTTCTCCTCTCGCAAATCGTTCGGCGGACAAAGTCCTCGGGCGTGACGTCACCGTCGCGCTCGTACGAAACACACTCGTGATGTCACCCTTCCCGCTCCCCCGGCACGCCGAGAAAATCGCTAACGGTTTTTTTATCCGGCGGCGAGTACGATTCCAGGTATTACCTGGTTTACCATTTTTTTCTATTTTCACTCTCGTATCTCGAGATTATTCTCGTTTTTTATTCTCCCCGCGATTCGATGATTGTCAAATAAAAACGTTATCTTCGAAATATATGGATCTGGATTGCCGTCAGTTTGCACAGCTTTTTTGCACAGATAAGCCACCGCACTCTAACGAAAAATAAATGAGATCTGGCAAATTCACTTATTTTTCGTCGCTCCCAAGCCTGAAATAATTTTTCAGAGTTCTTTCTATCTCGTACAATGTTTATTGGTTTATGCTTTTCTTTGGAGCTTTGGAAACGTCTTTTTAATGAAGATCATTTTTAAAAAAAGTGCAAAAAGAGTTTGTTTGAGAATTTGGATTTTCAAGTTGACTGCGGTTTGATATTTTGAGCTAATTTTCATGGGAGTGAACTCGCAGAAGGGCCGCAATGCAGAAAAACGTTCTAGTGCGGATTCGAAGCTTATTCTCCCTCGTTATTGAACTCGGACAGTTTTTGCGTAGTAAATAAAGTAATAGAATGGGAATAAAATAGCGAAAAACTCACAGTTGGTTATTATATGGAGGTCCTGGTTTCCGCAAGGGAAACCACTGGGATCACCAACAGCGGAAGCCCGGAATTTGCTGAAAATTCATTGTCCCATTACTCCTGTGTCTCTCTGGCCTTCAATTATTTTTTCTTTATATACCAAAGAGCGATAAAACAAGAAGACTTTAGATTCTTTGTCACGATGATTCTTGGAAAAATAGTTACGTAACAAATAACACCTGAAGCGCGAGTGTTGTTAAACAATGTCGCGTCAATGCCTGTGAATTGTGACCGCAATAAGTAAGAAGTTACAGCCCAATGTCAACTATTCACCAAAGAATCCTATTTTGGATGTTCGATTACGGTCTGGTAAAGCGTAAAAAGACTGTTGAAGCTTAAAAAATGATTGTAATTCTAGGCACCGTGTTCCATAAGAATTTTTATTTTGATGGCAGATATTGAATTGGGACATTCAAAGTACGCTTCAAAGTACCTGATCATGCCCAAGCCCTTGGTATTTTCAATGGAATTTTAGTAAAATACATTCTTGAAGGATTAACAGTTATTTGAGAATTTTGGGATCTTTGGAAAGGTTGATTTTTAGTGAGGAATAGAGAAAAAGGGGCCAACTTTGTTTTTTTTAAATTTACGAATATTGATTAAGTAACGACAGACGACGCTGTTATTGATAAAATTATGATCTCGATTTTGTCGAAATTATCATAAAATTTATTGTAATATTTGTCTTACTTTTAATTGAAAGAAATAGTGATTCAACAATGTGTGAATTAAGGAAACGGAATGCCTCGTACGTTACAATAGGTGAGCTGTCAAAGAGAGAAAAGAGTGTATCTACGAGGTCGATATTAGATCGGAATTTGTGTATTGTTTTTCGAACCCTGAAAGTATTGTGTATAGTCGGAGGTTTCCCATGAGGAGAAAAAAATAGATCGACCAACTGTACAAATACAATATCGATTGACAAAAGGTCCGCGGTCATATTTTTCTTATCTTCCTTTTTTTTCTATTCGTGCTTTAAATGCACAAGCGCGAGAGCCGAGAGTTTGTGTCAGAGTGTTACGAGGTATTACGTGAAATAAGGTTAAAGCCAGGTTTTTTTAACGACTAGTTAGCAGTTGGTTCGTGGAAAAAGAAAGGAATAGCGATATATCGTAAGAGGGGAAATAACATGCATGGCACATCGATTTTGCCGAGTCCTTCTTGTGTTTCGTTCGTATTTTTTCGTTCGAATCATCTCTCTCACCCTACGAGAATTAGGACAAGCCTATTTGAAGAGACGGATTAAATTGACGTGATATTCAAAACTCACCATTAATTTCGTTCCAGCAAGCATCCTGCACTATTATATATTTGATCAAAAAATAATAATTTAAAACAAGAACAAAGTGGATATTTGTTGTTTTTCCCTTCTCGCGTTTTCCCTTCCCTTCACGTCACTACACTGCCATTTTACCCGCGAGTCGATTGACTCGAGCACCCTCTATTGGTCACACACACGCACATACACCGCACAGTTTTGCATTAATACACCTTGCTCATATACGTTGAGACAGAGAAGTAAAAGCCCACTCTTGGAAACGAGCGTTCAGAAGATCTTTTCCTTCGAGAAATTGAAAGCCCGAATTTAGAATGAAATCATTATAGTCCTCTCGATTTTTTAGTGCCCCACGATAAACTCTATGAATGACTAGACAGAAATGAATAAAATATCGAATTTTCTCGTGTGGAAAAAGCGTTTTTCAACGTTTTTTTTTTAATAATTCGACAGTGCTTGGACAAGCACTCTGATGTTTCGTGCACACGTCGGGACTCTTCGCGGCGTCTTCGGCTCAAGCGAACACACCGAATACCACGAGCAGACGAGTGCAACGCGACTCCGTCGCGGCAACCACTCCGTCGTTTTAACCAAGTTTTATCACTTTTTTTTCGTACTTTTTTTTGTATACTCATTTCGTTGCAGAAGCGTCTCGTATTGAAATTGACGTGATCATAAACGAATGGATTGCAATTATTTATAACTAAGCTAAGTTTCAGGGGATTGATGAAAATCTATGGAAATTTGACTCTGTGTAGAAATTTTTTGGCGTTGTATTGGGAGCACTGGTCGCGTCGGCGCGACCCAAGATTGCTGAGATGGCCGTTAGAAGGCGCAAGCGCTCAGTCCGCGAAAAATCAGGAGTGCGTTCGTCTGCTTTTTCTGCATCGAAAGTTGAAAAAATAATGATACCGAATAAAATAATAATTTATAAAAAAATTCAATATTCATCGAAGGTCTATTAATCGGTGGCCTATTTAAAGTGAACATTAAAGAGCCGTGAGAAAATTCAATTGAAAATCAATCTCTTGATCAATATTAACGAAATAAATAAAAGCAAAACAAAAGTCCAAATGAGAGTAGCGCGAAAAAAAGAAGCAGCGTTATGGCGAAGGGGGAGGTGGGCGGTTGGTCGGATTGCTCGAAACGGCCTCTCTCGTGGTAATCTTGTTATCTAGTAAATTTTTTTTTCCTCACGCTGTCGTCCCTGTTTATCGATTGTCATTATTTATATCGTACGTTTCCTCTTCAGTCATCGATTCACTTTTTACATTTTAACCATTTTCTACATTACAAACAAGAAGAGTCCCGGAAAAAAAATCAAAAACAAACAAAGTCTTGTTTCCGATCGTGACGTAAAAATAAGATAGAAAAAGCAATAAAAAAAGACATTTTTCTAAATAAAATAACGAAAAAAAAAAACACCGAGAGGTTTTCGGGAAGACGCATAATGGGCGACGGCGGCGCGAATCAAACGATAAGAAGTTGCACGACGAGGGTGATACGTTAGTTCGCGGCGAGGATTTCGTTTTTTTCCCCCCCATTTTCGTTTTTATTCTCGTCAATAATCCCCCGGCAATCGAGCGGGGGAGGGGCGGCGCGGGCGAGCGGGAAAAGAGAAGATAGAAGAAAAAAAAAGGTGGTGCGTCTGTGTGTAAATAAATCGCATACATTACGTATACGTGTCATACGGTGTGACGAAGGAATACATAAGATCGCGATATAGTGCGGGGGTGTCGTCGTCGTCGCCATTATTCAATTTTTTATTTCCTCGTTTCCGCCAAGTTTCCATTTTTTTCAATAAAAATTCAAACAATATCACAAACCGTCAACACAAGTAAAAATCTCGTTCTCATTATTTAAAGTTTATTCAATTTTGCAACGATGCTGGGGTATCTGGCCTCGAGATCGTGATAATTATACCTAAATCTATATATACATACAACATATGCATATATATTACATGTATGTATATATGCGTAGATACCCGAATGTATATATGCATAGATATAGTACGAATGTGTGATAAGAAGAGGGGTTGCAGAGGTGAGTGATTGGAAGAGCGAGGGAAGAGGGGGAACGATTCGTATTTTTATTCTCTTTCGTTGCCATCCTGTTCGAACGTGTGAAAAAAAATGTTAAAATTCATTTTGGAAGTTAAAAAAAAAGTATGTGAATTGTAATACATCGTCCTTTATGCCAACTAGAACGACAAATCGTCGCACCACCATTGCGAAAACCAAGAGAGAGCGAGACGGAAGACGTCAACTTTTTGGATAAAAGCTCATTCGTTTAGTAAATTCGAGTTTAAACACAACAATCACAAATTTCAACAGAAATTCGGTCGAGGGAAGAGATCAACGAGGGATTTCAGTGGGAGTAAAAAATAAAAAACAGAAAAATCATAAAAATTTACGAAATGGAGAATTAAAAAGAGAGAGAAACGTGTGTGGCGGTGTCAAAAGAGAGAAACGACGATAACGCACGACGTGTGCGGTGGTGCGAGTGTGTACTTCTGGTCGGGCACGTTACGCGAGTGCTGCCGCCGCTGCTGCCGCGAGTGCTTCGCTTTCCCCCAAAGTGTCGAAAAAAATAAAAAAATTTCAAACCCCGAAAAATAAAAAAAGACGAAAAAAAATCGTCGAGCTTAACGAAACAAATATATTAGGATACGAAGAACACAAGAAATTGAAATAAAGAAACAACGGGGATAGTAATGACGGATAGCCAGCAGCAACAGTTCTGCTTGCGTTGGAACAACTTTCAGGCAAATATAACCAGCCAATTCGAGGCTTTGAGGGATGACGAAGATTTCGTCGACGTCACGTTCGCCTGCGACGGCAGACGTCTGCAGGCACACAAGGTCGTACTTTCGGCATGCAGCCCGTACTTCAAGGAGTTGTTCAAGGTTAGAAAACTTTGCTTCGCTTTTTTTTCTTACGTCTTTTACATCTTTGCCCGTAACCCCCCTCCTCTCCTCGCCCCCCTCCCATCGCTTTGTCGTCCGACGAGACACTCGCGCCGTCCCCCCTCCCCTCCTATCCTCCTCACCTACCGCTTTTCTCTCTTCTCTCCTCTCTTTTCTGTCTCCGTCTGTCTGTTTCTCTCTCTTCCTCTTTCTGGTATTGCTCCGCGCCCCCATTGCACTTTACACGCTACCGCCCCCTTTTTTTTTAACCCTTTTCGTTCCATCCTCTCCCACTAGAGTCAACCCCTCACCCCTGCCGCTCTGCCCTCCCCTATTCGGCTGGTTTCGGACACCAAAAAAAAATGGAGATTTTAACGTGCAATTTGACGTTTTACCCGAACGTCCCGACGCGAAGCAGACGAGTGTTTTGGTATTCCGCCATAATGGAATTTTCGATAGGACACTTCTCATTTTTTATTCTTCATGAACACAAATTGTCTCATGTCTTTTTCAAGGAACACGCCGAATTTTATTTTTGAAAACAATTGGATAATTATAAACTAGTTACAAATAAACATTTTTCTGGCGAATTAGAATTTCGTCACCAATCGTACATTCAAAATTCGAAATATTTTTCCAACACGGAATTACGAGTAAGATCTTTGCTGGAACGTGGAAACTGGAAAAATAAATTCGATTTTTAATATTCGCTCGGAATTATAGATTTTCATGGAGCTGCAATATGGTTTCATGCTTTCAAACAAGAATGCAGAACGTGCTGGCTTTTATGACCTTGCTATGAATAATTCCGTGTTATAAGACAGACGAGTCAGCTGATACGGTTGTGTATTAAAGAAAAAATTATGTTCATGCAACTTTTAGTTGGAAAATCTTTAATAATAAAAATTATGATAATTCTGTCTCAATGTGGATGAAAATACATATTTTTGTTGAAAAAAATGTAACTAGAATATAGCATTAACGTTCGTTGAAACAACAGAATTCAATCAAACAATTTATAAAAATTAGTAAAAATTAGCAAGAGCGATAAAACGATTAGACAAATTTGTTCAACTCTTTTTTTTCTCTTTGCATGATACGTAGGAAATAAAATTTTCATTCTCAAGCTGCATTTCTCGAGGCACCATAGCCATTAAAAGATTACATAACGCTGCGCCCGGTGAGCAGACGGCATATGCTTTTTATAGACAAATCCAGTTTATGTTTGAGCATCATATATGTGTATTCGACCACGTATATATATATATTCGTGTGCATAGGTCGTCTTGCTTGTATATTTACCAACACGACTTTGCCGCTCGACTCTATCAGTGAGTCATACAAGCCACTTCCATCTTACCTGTAACAATATTTCCCATCTATTTATTCATCTTTTGATAATTCGAATCTCAATATTCTTTGATACCTCTTGAGATGATATTGAAGTTTGCGTCGTCGCAACTCAGCAAAAACAATATTTTTTAGTATCATTCTTCAAATCATCCTATTTTTCTCGCAGATTTGCTTTTTAGGTTCAAAAAAGGTTTAACCAATTGTCGTAGGCGGTGACTGCGAATGAATTTTGTCCTCCGCTGAGAAGAAGAGAAGAAGAATTTTAATGCGAACTTCAATAATGAAATTCCATCATTTTTCATTTGGAGTTGAATTATTTCTCAAAAATACACAAATTCATTATTTCAAAATGTAGAACTCATTTCATCGAGAAGTACCGCAAGACTTTTGCTCCGCTGGCTTCCCACAAGATGAAGGATTTCTCGTTACAAGATTTTTTCCAATTCCTGAAAAGTAACCAACGATAAGTACCCTCGAAAGATCCCTTCCATATTATCCACACGAATTTCTTGATATTTCCACACAATTCTTGGTCTCTGTTTCACTCGCAAGAAAAATTGCTCATTCCTTTTTCAATATATTTCAGACAAACCCGTGCAAACATCCCATAATATTCATGAGGGATGTGGAATTCGAGCATCTGCAGTCCTTGTTGGAATTCATGTACGCGGGCGAGGTTAATATTTCGCAGGCCGAGTTACCGACCTTTTTGCGTACGGCCGAATCCCTTCAGATACGAGGACTCACGGACTCGCAGAATAGTCAGCACAACAACGAGAAGGTGAGAAGAGTATGCTCTAACAAAAGCATCACGATTGCAAATAATTTTCAAATTTCATACACCAACAATTCTCAGGCATTGGTCGAACACATATCGTCCAATATTTTTGCAATGAATTTGAGCTATGGAATCGTTAGTAATTTGAAAAAAATTAAAAAAGCAAAAGCCTCGTCGAAATCGACGTTAAAGGATTCAGAGAATTCGATCACGAAGCTAACTCGAGCTACATAAACTCTCGAATCAATGATAAAATACTCGAAACTAGTTGAATTCATAATCTGGAGATGGATTTTTTCATGCAATCGATACAAGGTGAATGAAATTAAACGTTTGATGAATTGATAAAACAATGTATTGTTGCAGCACTCTAAAACGAACAACGTACACACCTCGAACGGACGTGGTCTGATCTCACCGAGTTTCGACGACGAGCGTAGCAAGACTCCACCGCCATCAACGAGTCCACCTCCATTGAAGAGGCTTTGCAAGAGAAGCGATTCCCCGATAAATTCTAGTCCCGTACCCGTTGCGCCTGTCCTTGCCTCGACGACCGGTACAATACGAAATCGTCCAATATCGATCGAGCCCCAAGTTCAGCTCGATTGTTACAAAGATCTCGACATCGTTGAGGTAATTCCCAAAATTAATGAATCGTTTAGTGTTCCCAATGGCGAAGAGAACAATTCAATGAAACTCAACGAGCACGAATTCACTGAGGGAAACAATAAAAATATTGTTTCAGCCAAAAGTAGAACTGCCCGAGTACGGGAGCGACGAGGAATGTTCGCCGAAGCAAGAAGTCAACACGTTGCCCGGTGGTTTTTTGAGCCTCGACGGTGGAATGGAAGTTCTCCCTTCTTATCCACCATCGTATGCAGGTGAAAAGATCAAAGGCACTTTTAAACGCGTTAAGAGAAAAATTATATTACCGAAGGGTCATAAATTTTAATAATTGATCAAAAGAATTCATTAAGAAGAACATTTTAAAACAGCCGTGTGTATACAAAATTTCAGGGAGCGGAATGGAGGGCGGTATACCAGGTCCATCTCACGGGAGTTCGACGGAGCTGAATCAGGAGCAGCAAGGTGAGTGATATCGTCTCGTTAGCGAGACTAGAATCGAAACACTCTATTAATTTCAACCAAAGAACAATTTTTTCATTGTTTTTTTTTTTTTTTTCAAATATTTTATTTTCAAATTCATTATCATTATCATTAACTACATTTGATTTTTATTATTTATTCGATATATATGTACACATATATATCTATATATATATAAACTTGGTAGTGCGAGCACCATTACAAACAGCAACAACCTAGCCATTAATCTGGATGTTGTCCAAAGACGAAATACATTCAAATGAATTAACAATCGACAAAATATGACATTAATGTGCATAAATATTTTCAAAATATTATCTTGAAAACCGGAATTGGATTGAAAATACGTTTTTAAGGATATACGAACGAATCGAACATATTTTTTTCCATACGCTTAGTTAAGATGCGAGTGAGATGAGAGGTGATGATTTTTATTGTCATAGTGCCAAATCAAATGCGAAATGGAAAAAATACGGAAGAAAAAAATTTTATACAAAGAAAAAAAGGAAAATCATAAATTTATTGAAAATCGAAAGAACGGGATCTTGACGGTTTGAAATGGTAAGCTCGTTGCGTAGCTCGGTAGGTCTTGGTAGGCGGTAGGAGACATTTGACACTCGGAGGGACCCTCTTCATTCTTCACGCTTTTTTTTTTTAAATCGAAAAAAGAAATGAATTTTTTTTGACCCCGTTTGTTTGTTTGCTCCCACATTTTTCTTTCGTTCTTCCAACTGGTGTGAAAAAGCACAATAATTGTTGATTATCGTCACGTAGAAAAAGAGTGCAGTTGCCGCAGAGTCAAACTAACTCTCGACACGATTAAAACCGCGACGATCCGGTCGAATGAACAGGAAAGAAAATAATAAAGAAACAAAATATAATACGGATGAAAAAAATATCCACAGCTGCGTGTGAAAGTCTCTTCACGATTACATCACTTTTCCGTTTCGTCTCTCTAATCCCTCCTCCTTTCCCAAGCTTTTTTTTCTTGGTTGTTGTTGTTTTTAGACACCGAACTCATTCCGAACACAGATCACTCTGTTTCCAACCTCCGAAGCCCCTTTTCCTCGCTTAAACGGTTATTCGCTCGTATTAGAAATTAAATTAACATTTTAAAATAGATCTTAGACACACTGATATTGAAAAAAATAACGATAAATCGAGTTTTTCGATGTTTGCTTTAGTTGGAAAATCAAATAGGACGAAATCACTAGTTCGTTTTCATTAATCCGTTCAATCATGTCCTTCATCGTTTACGGAATAAAAATATCCCGAATTTCAAGGATTTCGAATGAATGTAAATTGTTCTTGTACTACTAATTATTATTCTTGTTATTAATCGTTCGATCGTGTTCTCAACATTCCTTGTTTGCTCATCCCTCGCGAACGCTTTGCTGAATCAATCGACATTCATATTTTCACTTCATCGTTTTCCGGACACGAGTGACGTCCTTGAGACATCTGGCTCTAACGTTTTCGTATAAATAATCATTTTACTCAGGATTGAGAGGAGAAAAAACAAAACGCAGAACATTCATTTATGATGAACATTTCATTTGTTCGATTTTCTTCTTATTTTATTTTTCAACTAAAAATTTATACGAGAACGAAAGATAATTGACGAAACTCTGCTTTCCACGACTCACCGATCATCACGCTTCTTGGTTTTTCTTTTTCTTTATGTTTTATTGTTTTTTTTTTTCAATTCTTTTTATCACTATCCCGGGGCTGAGCGAATGAGAGTGAACATTTGAGAGAGAGAGAGAGATTTGCCTGCTTAGTTTTCTCCTCCGTTTTCTACTCGTAGCGAAGCACGATATTAAAATCAGAAAACCCACTTTTACCCCGCAAGATAAATTTTTTTCATGCTACAACAAAATAAGAGCAACAAACGAGCATCGAGTATTGACAAGAATGCAATATTTTCGATTCACCATTTCAACAAGTTGCTTGCTTAGTTTATAAAACCACGATAATTTTTTCGAAGTTGGATTAATTTTATTGTTCATAAAAAAAAACAACATTAATTGTACAAAAAATTTGTCAAAAGGGGTCGAAAATGATGATGTATGGTAAAAGAAAATTAAATAAATTGTAAATTCTTATTAACGAATTACATTTGAAGAAAAATGGATGGATAATAAGTTTGCAGATGCTTGATTTTGAAGATTAATAAAACGTAAAGAAAAAGTAAAATTTCTTCTAGAGAACGCTTGCTTAGATACTTCACCCCGTGCTCCTCCCCCCCGTAGCATCACACACACACACACGTCCGTCTCACGTCCGTCAAGTCCCGTCAACTCAAGCTTTGAAAAAAGAGGGGAAAAAAAATTGAGAAAAAAAAGAAAAGAAAATCGTTTAACGCAAGTTCTTAAAAAAGTGCGAATGTTGGGAAGGAGCGAAAGAGAGAAAGCGAGCGTGAGAGAGAGCGAGAGAGAGTGCACAATCGTGAATGTAAAAGCCACAAAGAGGAAAAAATAAAGATGTCGAGCAGGCAGCAAAGATTAAGGTTGTTGATCGCTAATAGGGTCTTGTATCTCGCTGGTTGTTGCTGTCCTGTGGTGGGTTTTGTTTAATTTTCTTGTCAATTGTTTTTTTTCCTTCTATAATAATTATTTGTCTAAATCTTAACTATAATTTCATTTTTTTCTTCTCTCTAAACATAAAGAAAATAACAATTCGCTAAGAGAAAAATAAGAAGAAAAGTAATAATTGCAAGTAAAAATTAACGATTGATTCGCGTTTGAACGCTCTTGTTTTTCGTTATTGCTGTCAAATTGAAAAAAAAGAGGTATCTTTGGGCAAGCTTAAGAGAAAAAAGAAAAGAAATAAGAAAATAAAAAGAAACCAAAAAAAAAAAAACTGCTGGCGGTTAGTGTTTGGCAAGTGTTGTGTGTGTGTTGCAGCTGACCTGCGTAAACTGCACTCGCTGGACCCACGTCCCTGTCCTGTGTGCAACCGCATGTACAGTAACTTGTCGAACCTACGGCAGCACATGCGCCTCATCCACAACCCTCAGAGTGTCACATGCCCTCTATGTAACAAGCCATTCAAGACAAAGCTCTACCTCAAGCGCCATCTTGTGAGCTTCCACGAGCTAACCGTTGCCGATCGTCAACGTCAGGGGGAGATTTACCAGCACCATCAGCAGGTTAAAGTAGAGATACAGGCACAGGGACAGGGACAGCAGCAACAACAGCAACATCATCATCGTCAAGGATCGCCTCCGGTGGGTGTCGTTGGTGGTGGTGGTGCTGGTGGTGGTGGTGGCACGAGTAACTCCTCGAGCAACCCTCAGACGCCACCGACGACCGCGAAAACGTCACCCTCGTCCCCCGCAACAACAATAACAACAACAACAACAACAACAACCACATCGTCAGTACTATCATCGAGCTTACCATCCTTAACGACGAGCTCTAATCTCGTTTCTAATCCACTATGCCTACAATTGCAACATCATCGAGACAATGAAACAAGCATCAAAACTAATTTACTTAACACCGGTGCTCCACCGCCACGACTACCACCGGATCAACAGCAGCAGCAGCAGCAACAGCAGCAGCAGCAACACCATCATCAAAACGACACTGTCACCCTGCTCGTTGATTCTTCGAACGATAGTTCTAAATTACGCGCTACTTATCATTCCCAGCTCGACGATACCGCCTCTTACGCTTCTATCGAGGTCGATCAATTGTCCAACGACACTAAAAGCTTCGGGGTCGGTGGTATGCTCCAGTACAACGCGACCTATCATTAATTCGAACTAGCCATTCGCGCCCGACGATTCGCCGGAAAGACACCCTTTCCGACGAAAGTCTATTTTATTTGACGATTATATAGACTCGCGCTTTGTTCTTCGATACTGATTAAAAGCTAATGATTATTTAATGAGACCGAGCAATCATCCAGCACTGAGATCGTCCAACGACGGAAGGTAGATCATTTTTTTATGTACTAAAATCTACGATCTCTCTGCTGGATCAACGAGATTTCGAAGAACGGCCAACGGCCAGCGCGAACAAAACTAAATATTGATCTCTATATTTGAGTTCGTCTCGATTGCAATCCAGACTGCTGATACTATTTGAAATGGAATCGGGGGAGAGAGGGGAGACATAAATAAGGAACAAAATAATGCAGACACAACATTCGGACACACAAGCAGCACGCACTCTCAAGTGATAGATAGATAAATAGATAAATATATTTATTTTATGATAAAAAACTGAATCGTCCTCGAGCCCCGTCGTACTACACCGGGGCTCGTGAAAAAACAAAAAAAAACGGATATACTACAAAATGATCGTTTACGAAACTCAGCAAAACGAGAGAACGAGACGCATAGAGAATTTTGTGATTACTTTTTCTAAACATTGTTTTTTGTTGTTCATTCAATCGTATTCTTTCGTATTATCGCAATGAATATTGCGAACCGTTGACGAACGATTACTCGATGAGTTGACACCAAGTTTTACTCTCCCAGTATCATTTTTGTGATATTTTTTTAGACGAAACTTTGTCGTCGTCGTCGTCGCGTCGACATCCTCTCGTCGTATTCGCATTTCGCTCTATAAAACCCGTCATTATTCAACATTTATTATTAATAATCATGTTACTTTTTTTGTTAGTGAACTTGTGATTCAATAGGGAACGTACACTATAGAATTACCGTATATCATTTGAATTCGCTTTAGATTTTTCAAAACGATGATTAGAGGAAACAAGTGAGGAAGGATGTTGGACGATGGAAATCGATGATGATGATGATGATGATGGTGATGAAGCGGTAGCGCGATAGTTCGCGACGATAAGGCTGATTCTGTATTAAGTGAGGGGGGAGAAATTGAAGAAAATACGGCGATAGACGAGAGGCGCGCGGGCTCGTGCGGGGAGAATCATTCGGGGGATGGGAATTTCCTTTCTGCGAATATCGATGCAAATTTTCACCGATAAAAAAAAACCGAGCGATCGAGAAATCTCGTTTTTTCGATCCGGTTGCGCCGCGACTTTTCTTTTTTCATGACATTTTGTAAATAACAACATTTTCGGAAATCATTCGAAAGGTATGAGCAAAAGTTTGAAATTCCCTCCCGTCGAGATTTCGCCGTCGCGCACGACCGCTCGGAGAAGTAGAAGTAAAGATTAAGTAAATGAGGGAAAAACCATGTGGACGAACTTGAAGATAAGTCCGGTGAGAAGGAGAATAACGTAAAATGAAGAAAGAAAAGTCTTTTTCAAATACCGCAGGTGGAGCAGCCATCCCACCTCGTACTGAATAACCGATAACTGATACAAACCGATTCTGCAAACAGCCGGATTGCTATAAAGAGAGAAAGACAATGAAAAAAAACAAAATAAGATTTAAAAAACAAGCAACAAATTAACATAGAAAGAAAGAAAGAAAGAAAAAACGCTCGATAAACCAGAGTTAAAACAACTTGTTGAACTTTCAGTTTTTTTTCAATGCTATACAGTGTTACACAGACTACAGATATTTACAATCAATATTATATTCTTACAGAGGATTATATTTACTTTATTATTGCAAGCAATGCGCGATGTGCAATTAACCGTATGAAAACAGTACTATAACTCGATAACGCGAAACACACACACACACACACACACACACACACACGGACACATACACAGACACAGCAAAAACCCATCAACAGTATTTTTCGGCCAGGATAAAATTATTACAGAAATCGACAGTGAAGGAAACGAGACACGCATAAATACACGATATATTTTTTCCCATAACAATTACATAACAGATACAAAAGGTTGATTATTATCGAGTCAGAGAAAATTAGTAACACGAAGAAACAATGGAATAAACAGTTGCACAGGAGTACAGACTGGCGCGTTATCGAGATACCGTGATTGCCGACAATGCAGCCGATTTTAAACAGTATAATGATAAGGGGCTCCGTCGTGCGAGTCCGTGACGATGATATTTCAATCGATCTCTATTTTCTTACGTGTTTTTTCCTCCGATTAACCAATCCATTACAAGAAACAAGCATCAGCAGCATCGATTCACTCAACATTTCAATTCCTTCAATACAAAGCAGCAGCAATAAAGTCGAATTTCCGTTTTACACCAGTACAAAGCAGAGACACTATTCGCAATAGAATAAATAAAAATGCCTATCGCGCAGAAAAAAGGCTCTAAACGAGTAGGCAACCGGCAGCCAAACGATACTCAAACGGGAATTTGTTAAAATCGAAAGATCATTGTCGTCACGGATTTTATCGCGGACCATACAATTCCATAGCCATAGTACCACCACAGTACAACTCAGGATCTTTTATATTATATTTTACAGATGACAATAGTTCCATAAGTGACGAAGTGTGTGGAGAGTTAACAAAACAAACAGATAAAAACAAAGTAAAACGTTATAGAGGAAAACGATGAAAAAAAAAAAGAAAAAAAAAAGTAATGAAATAATACAAGGGAATCGAGAAAACGCTAATGAAATACAAATCTAGCGATGGGGATACGATGGAAGTAATGTGAAAGGGATTAATCATTCACGTTTCTCGCGCGAGTTTCACATTTAATAATAAGACGAACGAATATGCGAAGCGATAGAAGTTTTAACGATGATACAGACCAGAAGCAGGCTCCTTACCTCACGTAACAATCAAATTATTGAATGAGAGAGAAAGAGAAGAAAGAAAGAGAGGAAACAAAATGAAAAAAAAGCAGATGCAGCTATATATTATTATAATATATTTACATACAACAGGATTTTTACAATAGTACCGGAGTACCAGAAGTTCGGGTGTCCTGTCCGCCTCGTTCGTTCGTTCTCCCTCCTTTTTTCATAAACTGCCGAAAGGGGTAAAGGGGGGGGAGGGGGAATAAGCGAGAAGACGGGGAACCCACCCGGACTGCAATTTCGCACAGCCGATCAATGCCGATTTAAAATAACTAATATTATACAAACGCAATTTTTTATTACATCTGTTACTACATTGGTAAGCGAATGCAAAACAAACGAAAACAAACAAACAAAAGCAAAGAAAAACAAACGAATGAACAAATAATGTGAAACAGGTTTCTTTTTATACGAATTATTGAAACTCGGCGGATTCGTCGCGACGTGACGTAACGAGGAAAAAAAGTAATAAGGAAAAACACACCCTTGACACACACTTTCATACCCACGACACACACACACACACGAGCATACGCGAACTCGACACACAGACACACTCACGCATAGGAGCAAAATTGACTGAAACGAGAGAAAAAAAAATGTATTTGCGGTAGGAGATAAGGAATGAAACAAAATTACGTTGGAAGCCCTCTGATGAAACTCGGAATTGAAGATAAACAAAAAGGGAAACTACAAAAGATGAAAAAACGTAAATCGATGTGAAAACACTTTATTCGGATCGTTGGTTCGACAATGCGGATGCCCAGCTAAGCAGTTATATCAAATGAACTACAACACAACACTGACAATTAGTAATACCGAAATAAGGAATTAGATTATAAATGTTGCATATCATATTATAAATATTGTTATACATTTGCCAAGCAAGCCAAGTCTCGGACGTGACGCGGATCGTACCCTCCTAAATACAAAAAATAAAAATGAAAAAAAAAAAAAAAAAAAACAATAGAACTGAAACGAACAAAGGCTACCATACGTTGCTGCGTTCTTGTCAATCAATAGTTAACGGATAAGCTCATTGTGAAAAAAAAACACACACACACACACACATACAAAATCAAGATTCCTTGATTCGTCCGTGACGAGTCAGAAAATATACATACATTGACGGGGCGAGCCCAGGGGACACAACGGGACAAAAGAGAGCGATGAAACGTCACTTTTTCGAGAAAAGAAACCTTTTTGTCACTCGATGAAATGGCTTTTATTAAATTTAAGCGGAGCTCGTGAACGAAAAGGAGTAAAATACATTGAGATAGCCAGGAATTTGATGACATTAATGTTCTCGAGGGGTGAAAAAGTTTCTTTAAACCTCTTCTTGTTCACGTTGCGCGCCTCGGTCTTTTCTTCGTACGTATATTTATATGTACAACTCAATATGTGTATATTAAGGTGAATTAAACGTGGAATAATTTACAGAGATTTAAAATGAATTCAAAAGGTACGATAGTGCCGATGGATGCACAGTTTTTATATTTTTCTCAATATAAATTGTTGTTTATTGTCGAATGAATATTGACCATTCGATCCGAAACGTCCGAGATCCATAATACTTATATCAAAGAGTGATACGTTACAGAATCGTCGCGCATTGAAATAATAATAAATAAACATAAAATAGTTGGGGATTGATGAGGTTAACAAGCAGAAAATCCCTCAAGTGTGATCATTTTTGTTTTTTCAATATCCATCATCACTTTGACGCAAGCTGGACTATTCGCTGGGCATTAAAGTTTAAACGAGAAGGAATGAAGTTACGAGAAACGAGATGAAAACGAAAAGAATAATTAATTAATTAATGAGAGCAACAACAACAACGAAGAACGAGAATACTTGGACACGGGTACTTGACACGTGTACACACTAAAGAGATACTAAAAACTAACCATTTCGCCACTAAACGTCAATCGCAATTTTGGATGATAAAAAACCGAAAAAATAACACGAATTTTCGTTCATACATTTATTCGTTTAACATTATTTTTTCACTTCATCATTCAATCACGAAAGCATATTGCAACACGCGCACACGCATTACCAGGCAACTTGAATATCAATTAAATCAATATAACAAACAAATACAAAACTTGAACAATCTCAATGGAAGTAATGAAAAAAAGTGAGAGAGAGAGAGAGAGAGAGAAAGGAAACGTCGGATTTCGGAGATAACCAAAACGCAGATTTTGACACGAGAAAAAAAATTAAGATTACGATACGAAAATGTGAGGTTCGTGACGAATAGTAACAAGCAAGAGAAAGAAGGAAAGAGAGAGAGAGAGAGAGAGAGAAAGAAAGAGGAAAAATGAGGATTCAGCGAATCGAAGTGAAAACAGCAAATTAGTCTATAAGTATTTGTTTCGTGCAAGGAATATTATCCATTCCTTTCCGGATTGATGGGGAAAAGTGTTTATAATTTTATTGAAATTGTCAAACGTTTTATTCAGTCGTTTGTAAGCGCGATTGCGGAGGTCGCGAGACTACGGACTCCGTGTTATCGAAAGACGATTATCATTCTTAATTTGCGAAGTAAATTCGCCCAACTATTTCGACGATTGAATCGTTTGTTTATTTTTTTAATTTTTTAAAAAGTCTTTTATCGTAGTTCGTTTATTTGAATATTTGTTGATCGAGGTTGAGACTGCTAAACGTTGATTTCTCACTGTATTCCTATTACCGAAGGTATACGATCTTACGCGGTTGTTCGACAATCGCGTAAAACTATTTTAAAAACTTGACGATATTCGTTGTTTCTCATGATTTTTTATCGTTAATTTGTTAAAATTTTCATTTTTACAAACCCTTTTCGGGATGAATGATAATCGATGAAAAATGAAAAAAAAAAAAAAATGAAGACACACACAAGAGAAAAGAGAAAGAATAACGACGCTGCCACACAGTCGCGCGTCGCGTTTTCTTCTTATATAGTGCATTTAATTATGTGTTGTATATAATGTAAATTATTATGCATTTGTATTCACGTTTAGAAGCGTTATTCTTGTATTACGGGGGAATCTCGTTTCGAACGATTTAAATAAAAACGTTCGAAACGTCACAAAAAGAGGGAGGCGTGCGAGGGACACGAAGGTCCAAAAGTAAGAAAGAAAGAAAGAAAGAAAGGAGAAAGAATGAAAGAAGAAGGCGGATGCCCGGAGGAAGGCGGATAAAAAAGCATAAAATATTAAATGAAAAACAAAACAAACACAACAATTATATATCTTAAGCTTAGGAATTTTTATACCTTTTACTCGTGTAGCAGTAAAATGAAGGAAAAAGAGAGAGAGAAAAAAAAGCAAACAAACAAACAATTAAGTACTATCGTATCTTCTCTGTCTTAGCGCTTTATCTTAATATTCGGACATGCGCAGAAAAGCGTCATTTTTCAATGATTCAATAAATTTTTTTTCTTTTTAGTTTCGCTGTCCAATTCGCGATAACAATTGTTTTTTGTTTAACCAAATTTCGACTCTAGTCAATCTGTGCAACGCGACTATTATTTTCGTTTGTTCAATGGAATATTATTATTCGTTTCTCTGTTGTTTTCACCTCAACGAAGTTGAGGCTCGAAAATCACCGAGGGCTACAGACTAAAAGAAAGCGTCACAGTATTCGAAATTCAAGAAGACAGAAAAATAAATAAAACTTTAAACGAAAAGGTTGCTCAGAACTAAAAATCATCCAGTATTTTTGCTTACTTTATTTACTTTTAACGATTATTCCTTTTCGGAGATTCTTTCTAAATAAAAACAACGTTTCATAGACAAAAAGAGGAAGAGAGAGAGAGAGAGAGAGAGGAAAGAAGAAGAATGAAAAGACGAAGAAAAATAAATCTCCGGTGATGACAGCTTCTCTATTAGCAATAAGTGCATTAGCGAATAAAAATTAGTACTTACCGAGTTAGTGTAAATTCAATTTCGTGCGTTCGACTGTCTATTGCAAAACGAAAGATAAATTCAAATGAACCTTGAAATTTAAGTATTTCGCACACGAATGTGATCAATCTCTATCCCGAGGGAAACGATCGAGAATCATAAAAAATAAGTCGCGTCTTGTCCTCGCCAGTGCGTTTGTAGACATTAAAAACTGCTGCGCTCTGTTCGAATAAGAATTATTATGAAACTCCGAGTACGAAAGAAAGCTCGCGGAAATATTTGATTTCAGTGAAACGACGAGCCATCGACGACTATCGACTCGTGTATTATTTCCTAAAACTCACCGTCGTCGTCTACTATCATTTCCGACGAGCACAATTTAGGCGTAGTAAGAAACGACGAACCTGTGTAATAGTCATAAGTATTATGCGATTGAAAGGGAAGCTTGAGATCGAGTGAGAGAGGCACGAGTGTGCGGAGGACAAGTGAGAGATGATTGGAACAAATACTGTACCGAGATAGAGTTGATCGCGTTCGAGTAGTCACACGATTATAATAGCGCTAAACGATGACAAAAATCCGCACACGACACACACGAACAAGCATTACACTCGTCGAAGGCAGAAAAATACAACAACAGCAACAGTAACAGACAAAATATTTATTCGAAACTACCGAATGAAAATTAGATGGTAAAACTGCGTTTATAACTTTGTTTGCGAGAGCTTCGAGAATTCATGAAAAAACGAGAGAAAAGAAAATACGAAAAAAACAAAAAATGCAAACCACTAAAATGTCCACACTCAGGCGTACGATTACGGAATGGAATTTCGATCGGTACTGATATACGAAAAATAATAATAATATTTAATACTAATAGCTATTAATAGTAATGGTAATAATGCGTAAGTATCTTGGAGATAATTCTAAACGATGAAAATATCAATTATTTCTCGTGCGTCAAATCGAACGGCGAAAAGAATAAGAAAAACTCAATTTTATGTGCTACGTCTTAAAGTCAAGAATGAAAGGAGAGGAAGAGAAAGAGAGCGAGAGACAGAGAGAGAGAGAGAGAGAGAGAGAGAGCGAGAGAAAAGATGAGAGAGAGAAAGTGAGGAACAAAAAAGAAATGGTACAATTGAACGACTCTTTCGTAATAAAAGTATATAAGATATACGAGTACGCTATAAATGTATGACTGGCAACGATTTCTGACCAGATAATTGACCAGGAACCAGTGATTAAACGATAAGCAAAAGGTAGAGAGAGAGAGGAGAGAGAAGAAGAGTTAAAAATAAACAAAAATACAAAATCATGGACATGAAAGAAAAATATGAAAATCGTAGTATTTATTGAGAAAAAAATATTATTAAATCTGGAGTTTATTTCGGCCCGAAAGCATTACGATTTTTCCGATGAGAATAATAAGAGTAAAAAGTAGATTTTTCGAGCTAGAGAAGTGAAAACATTGTAAAATTTTGCAAAGAGAAAAAAAAAGGAGAGCGCGAACGATGCTGCAAAATCTTTGGCGAATGAAATTAATTGTGATATTACTGGTGCCACGGTGACTGACCGAGAATTTTCGACGATCGAAGAGTGTCGATACACCAAATGCTGAAAAAAAGAGTTAAAAAATTTGTTAGAAAAGAAAAATTGAAAAGAGGACAAAAAAATGTAACAAAACGAAGCGAACGAAAACGTGAAAAAGCCAGGAGACAAAAAACAAACAACCAAACAAAAACACAGTCGTTTGTTTCGTGTGAAATATCGGGCGAGAGCAATTATCTGAACAGAATGAGCTTTACATCAAAAAAAAAAAAAAAAAACAAAACAAAAAACAAAAAGACAAAAAAGAATAATAACGATGCAAGAAATAAAGATGAAGGAACAAAAGGAACGAGTGGAAAAGGAAACAAAAACAATCGTCAGGTCTGATCGTGATGAGGGGAGAGAGAAAGAGAGAGAAAAAAAGGAAGCAAAAGAAAGAGAAAGAAAGAAAGAGTGTACTGTAATTTTTTGCTACTTACGCGGGCGCTCAGCTAATTTTTCCACTATTTATTTTCCCTTCTCTGTGTGTTTTTACTACTCCACGTGTTTTTTGTTCTTTCGTCCCAAGCTTTTATACGCGTTTATAAATATCTCGAGGAAAATAAAAATAAATGAAGAATGATGGGGAAAAAAAAAGAAAAGAAAAAACTTTAAGAAAACAAAATAAACGAACAAATAATAATAACAATATGAAATATTACTCGGTATGTATTGATTCTATTATAAATATACACAAAAAGCACACAAAGTGACACAAACACCCGGGACACACGAGTATCCTGACACAAGCACGTATACGAGGGACAACGATAAACACAAACACCCACACGCACACACACACATGACACACGAACTGACGCTCGGTATATTTTTGAAAAAAAAAAAAAAAAATAATAAATCTTCAAAGCGATTTACCGTCGAACTTGAAAAATCCTTAATTAGACACGTAGCTAAACGATAATAATCAATTTCATTGGAGGCTATAATTAATTATTCGTGCGATATCGGTACGTGTGAACGTTTTATTTTATTTTTATTTGTTTTTGTTCTTCTTCCTCTCCATAATCTTTTCGGTTTAATCAACATTCGAAATGAAAAAAGAACCTAACGATGTTTCTCCTCGTCAATGAGTAACGAATTGTTGAAAACAATCCAAGAATCGATCGTGTCGTTAGAAGCTCCCAAATAAATATTTCACTTTGTTTTTCCTTTCAATTTGACCTCGTCTTTTGACTCTGCGCTCTTTAAACCAGTTTTCATTATTTCTCTTCCTTTCCGAACTCTGCTGTGGAATCGATAATAAAGTCGAAACTATTATTTCCAGTTACACGATTTTATTTCACTTTCAGGTCAATTTTTTTTGTTGAATTATTTTATTTCGGTAACGAAGCACGCTCCGTTTCGGCTTTTCCACTTCACTGCCATTTGGGGTTTTTTTTTTTTTTCATTTTTTTTACAATATTGCAGATCGATTCGCTTTCAACTCGCGTTCGTTTCAATTTAATTGCCGTTTGACGTGATTTTAGATTTTTGTTAATATGAAAAATTTGAAAAGAGCGCAGAGAATCGGGGGCAAACGTTGTTCAATTGATTGAAAAATACGCAAAAACCCTTCGCTCGAACCGATTATTTTCGCTCCGTCGAGATTGAATTGCGAAAAGAAAATAAAAAGCGGTCGCACGAGCGTGCTTTGCGACGCGTTCGATCCCTGAATCCATCGTAACAATTCGATTATCCGTTCATCGAGATTGACAATCCGATTGAAGAAAAGAATACAAAAATAGAAATAAATAAAGACGGAGAAGGAAATAACGGGAATCGGAGACGCGGCGGTGCAAGAACCGTGCGCGACTGTGATCGGTTTGAGAAACGGATCGATATTGAAATTCGCGAGGACGCGAAAGGAGGAATGAGAATGAAAGAGACTCTGTGCGAAAGGCGAACGAATGGAAATACAAAAGTCATCGTCCCTAATGTGAAACAAACCGATGCATGAAAAATGGAAAATTCATCCGCAATGACGAGGCAGAAAAAGAGGAAAATTGAGAAAGATTAATGAATAAACGAGAAAGAGTGTTTTGATCGTACGGAATTTTTGGAAAAACGTGTATTCGTGGGTATTTCATTCACCAGTCGTTTATATTCACCGTTTATAATATGGCAAGCCGTATTTATACTACTATTATATTGATGAAAAAATGGAAAAAACAAAAAAATACAAAAAAAAAACGAAAATAATGAAAAACATAATGCTGATGTCGTCGTACGCAATAGCGATGTTCCTATTTTACGTTTGTTTTTATACCATAAACGTTCCAATAATAAACAAACACTTTTTGTCCGCTATATATTACGCAAGCTTTTATTTCATCGTTATCATTTTTTTATTCATCACTAATGTAACATCATGCCTTTGGATAAACTTAGACGTAGTGCGATAAACTAATGTTTTTACACCACTTTCAGACCGTATCTTTGAGCTCCTTTGACTCGCAAGAATTGCATGGTTGCATCTCTCTCTTTTAGATGATCTTTTGACTCAATGCGGTATTTTTACACTGGGAAAAAAAAAGTCATTGGAACAACGAAACGTGGCATTGCTGCGTGCCAGTGAAATATATATGATTATCACGAGGTTAAGGAGGTTCGAGCGTTTCTTTTGGAAAAATGATTTTCCAACTTTGCACAATACAATTTTTTCTACAGAATGCTCGAGACGGTATTAAACCTCTGGCGGATTATGCCGATGATTTCGCATTTTGAAGTTCGCAATTTTTTGAAAGCTTCAACAAGAGTTCGCTTTTAACCCGTCGTTTTCAACGATTGATATCTCGATTATCAGACGGTGAAACCTCTCCAAATTTTTCACGCATTATTACCCACTTATCAACCGGATTCACCCAAATTTTCAATCCGCTAACTTGACATAATAAAATCTAATGTATTTTTCGTGTGGCATCATATTTACATCGCTTGAACTTCCTTAAACGTGATTAAACGAACAAACGAGTTATAGATCAAACTGCAAATTCATTATCTCCGAAAACATTCGAGTTAAGGGGGTCCTGCTTGAAAAAGTCAAAAAAATCGATTGTTTTCGGGAATGTTTTTAGGATAGACGGAAATAACTGATCATGTTTCGGTATGGTTTCAAGGATATTTCAAGAAGACAAAAATATTGTTTTAATGTGAGCCGTGTACAATGTGGAGATCGTAATTATCGTCTGCAACGAAAATTCCGAATTTTTTTTCCATTTTCATATATTTATCTTCCACGCGAACCTATAAAAACCCTAAAAAATTGCGAAATTTCATATTTTTGGCAAGTTTGAAAAAAACGCTTTTAACGAGGAAGAACATCGCTTGAGCGTGCTGTAAATACAGAATTTCGCAATTTTTTCGTCTTTTTATCCACGTACAAATTGGTATTTCTCACATAAAAACAATGGTTTTGTACCCTTGAAATATCCTTAAAACCATATACCGAAAAGTTCGCTATGGTGAGTTATTTCCGTCTATAAAAAAAAATTCCCGAAAATAATCGATTTTTTGGCTCTCCAAAGCAGGATCCCCTTAAACGAAGAAAACTCTTCCAATAACATCGATTGCTATTGAACCAACAATTTTCTTGTCAGCGTAGAAAGCATATTTTCATCAGTGACATTGCCTTGAGGATCCGTGAGGAAATGAAATATTTCAAAGTTCTTAGACGAAGAAAAAAATCCGATGCAAAGTTCGTCTCGATATCGCGAGTTTTATGATTCCACGGAGCCTCGTAATTTGTCTCGTGCGAGATTGTTCTTTGATGGATGAAACGAAGCGGTACATCGAATTCTGTTTTTTCAATGTTCGATGAGAGGGCTTAAGCGTGGAAGGTCTGAGGATTATTTCTGTCGGGAAAATCAAGCGGCGTCTGGGGGGGACAAAGTTTGCGCAGCAATGCGCAAACTTTTTCTTGGCGAATGTGGCTGGGGCAGATACACACGAAATATACGTACACGCATCGTTATTTGCCTACTAATTTGACGGAGTAAACGGCGAGTTTAGATTCGAAGGGAAAAAGCTGGTTATTAAAGGCTAACGGAGTTTGTAAAGTGTCGTAAAACGAGAGGAAGAAAGAAGAAGAAAAAACGATGAAACAGATGGATTTCGAGGTAGTTGAGTAGCGGAGGCACTTCTAAATGATATTAAGGGGGTGAAAGGAAGGTCGCGAGCCGCGATAGAGTCCTGAGAAAAAAAGGACATTGAAATCCCCGGGAGAGCAACGGATACTCTCATTTTTGTCTTTCTTAGCAGCGATAAAAACAATAACGCGAGCACAATATCTGGCCAACTTTTTGCCCTCTGATTCAATTGTACTGAAATATATCCGAAGATTCATGGCTGCAGCGATTGAATAAAAAAACAAGCGAAAAGGTCGTTTTGGTGCGCGATGGGTTGAAAAAATGGGAAAAAAATAAACGAAAGCTCGGATGGAAATCGTCGGGGATCGGCCACTCGAATAAAGACCCGAGTGTTTTTTCCCCTCGAATAAGGTATCCGGAAGACTCGCGCGCCCCCGCCGATTTACGAGCCGAGATACGAAAGAACTTTGGGCCGCGCCGTTTATTTTTCTTCTTAAGCAACGCTGCTTCTTCCTGTTCTCTCGCATTCTTATCTCGAGATAAACAGTGAAGAGTTTTCGGCTCCGGGCGAGTAAACTTTTCCACAGGCCACCAAAGCTCCGCAGCATTTTTACTCTCCTTCCCATTCCGATAAAAAAAAGATCCGCCGATTTCAATGACGCTTGGATTCCGATTATAGAACTTACTGAAAGTCGCGCGTATCGAGCAATTCTCGCTCGCTCGCTCGCTCTCTCTTATTTCATTCATCAGCGCGTTTTAACGTCCCAACGCTGGCTGGCATGAATTTGATAATGGACCACATCCATCACCCTCGCTTTCTTCATCCCTCAAGCACATGCTTTGAACGCGCTTTTTTATCCTCTGGTTAAAAGGCCTTAACGTCCATTTGACTCGATCAAATATTCAGAGGTGACCCGCCAACGAGATAGGTTACGACGCTTGACTCCCTCTTACGTATTCTCCATGAATTATGAGGCTGAGGCTTGTAGCTCGCGGTGACGGGGCGAGCGAAGGAGAAGAAAGAGGAGGCGGAGGAACCGGAGCTTGAGAGAAAGTCAAGATGGAGTCGACGAGGCTCTTTATCTCCGAGATTCCTTTAGGCATACCAAAAACTTAGTTCCCACGCTCCAGTTCCCCCTTCGAGTTCCCGTTAAGCGTTCACTCAATTCCTAAGAAAAGTCCCGAAGAATGTTCTCTCGAGAGGTGCGTAAAACCGAATTGAAACGAGCGAAGGAAATAGCAGGGGCGAAGAGCGAGAATCGGAGTTATTGTCGACCGGTGCTGGTCGCCCGACGAGAATCACGAGCCCCGAAACGCATCAAGCCTCGTAATCATCTCGGAAGAATTGGACAAAACTGTGCGAGGCGAAAGACAACGAGAAACAAGGAACGAGGAAAAAATCGAGGAGCTTCTTTTTTCTCCGTATATCGCGTCACACTCTCTCAATATTCAAGGCGCGCGATCGTCTGAGAAACTCGATAAACGCGGCCTCCTCCCCGTCGCATCGGGCGAACGAATCCCCCGGGACTCCTCCGAAGGATACGCACATCCGGGTTAGAACGAGAGGGATTACGAAAAAGAGAGCAAAATTGGAAAAATGTTTTCAAGGCTGCTCCTCTCCTGTGCGTTGCTCTTTTTCGAAAGCGTAAATCAGATTTTTCCCTCTCACTTGATCTCGAGTGTCTCGGAGCCCGAAGTATACAAATAAATGTGTTTCCGTTGAGCCAAGGGATGTGTGTTCAGAGAGAGAGAGAGAGAGGAGCTGGCGTCTCCGGGGAGGCGAGAACGTGGCAATTCCTCCGGGATTCCTCAGCATCCCTGTCGCGATGTTGCCATGGGAATATCCCCGTGGCGGCGCGGCGACACAACCTTTTCTCCTTCCTCTTCATCTTCATCCTTCAGCTATATTCTTTCTGCTGTTGAGTTCGGCCGGAACAACCGGAGACTTTCTCGCGTTGAGGCGTGCCCTGTCGCGCGCGGCGAAACCTTGAACGAGGACGTTTGATGGACGAACGAGTCCCTCGAGGGCTCGAATCTCCATTTCGTCTTCCTCTCCGACGACCGACGGGCTCCTCCGGTAGCGTGAATTTGCAGAACAGTTATATTCGATCGCGGTCCCCGGCGCTGCTGCTTCGCGATCCGACTCACGTTCGCAATAATAACGCGCGCGTCGCGACGCTCACACGCATCGTAATGGACGCGAAACCGAACCCCCCCCCCCCCCCCCCCCCCCCCCCCGAATACTAAAAATTGATTCCGGTGATCGACAATCCCCGAAAACACGATCCCGTTTCTCGACGTACGAAAACTTCCGGTGACGAAAGCCCTGCTCGGCCTCATCGTAAATATCGTTTTGGAGCTTGAGAAAAGCGAAATGACGGGGGAGCGCCCCCCGAGACCGCGTCGTCTTACGAGCTCGGCTGAAATGGACCTTTCAATTCTTTATTTAATCTGGGACAGTAATCCGCCTGAATATTTAAGCCGGTCGGAAGGGAAACGGCACTGGGTCGACCTCGTTATTGACACTCGGAAAATCTGGCGGCGAGCACCGGCAGCAGCTCCGCGTCGAGTCCTTTTCAAAGAAGTTTCCACTCTCCGGTGGCGCGTTGTTTCCTAATGGATTTATGGTGACTACACCGGAGGATTTCGGCCCGCGTGTAGTGGAATTGGGTGGTATTCCGCATCGAGGGGAGTTATCGATGGTCGAAGCCGATCGGGGAGTGGAGAATAAGTCGTTCGGCTTGTCGAGCGTCCATCAGCGAGGGCGCGCAGCGTTATTCCGTTGACCTCGTTTTAATGGAACTTTGATCGTCGCCCGGCGACGAGGTTGTCACGGGGACGAGGCCGGAGATGTTTACTTTGACCCGGATCCGTGAGCGACTCGACTTCATTCCTGTAGATTGCCATTTGCTGAAGGATTATCGAATCGGAGCCGCGATAAGAGCGTTGATTAACGAACGAACGAAAGAAAACGAGGACGCCAATGGAGGAACAAATGGGAGAGGAGCGCGGAAGCCAAAGAGTTTTTATCTTCCCTCGAACTTCCGCGAGTTTTCGTTCCCCTTTTCTTCCGCGCCGACTCCACAGCTTTGACCAAACTACCAGAAGCCCGAGGAGGAGGGCAGCCGGAAAAGGGAGTTATGAAAAAAAGGCAAACTGCCACTGGCTCCGGGACGAGGCACTCCTGGACCTGGGCCAATGTTCTTTCGCCCGAGTCAGGCCGGATTAATCCCTCTCTCGTCTCCTCACGTTGTTCCACACACGTCGAGCGGAGATTCAGTCCCCCTGATTCGAGCCTGTTGAAAGATTTCGCGAGGAACGTTTTCCCGGTCGGGGCTCCTCGCAGGCTCCTTTGCGAGCTACCGCGCTCGCGTGACTTGACGCTTTAATGTTTAAGAGAAATATGATTAATGTTTAAAATATTTGAGAGAGAAGATTAGGAAGAAATGAGAAGCTCGTGACTTGAGAACGAAATGAGAGGATGTTTGGATCGAGGAAAAGAATGTGGCAACGTGGAGACTAATTTAGGATTGGTCGGCGGGTCTGTGTTGCAGCCACAAACGGGTCGTCCCCGTACAATGGAACGACGACGTCGGGCCCCGTGTCAGCGGGAGCAGGGGCAACATTGGCCATTGTAAGCGGCGACTCGAGTCTTTCGACGTGGGATTCGCCCCGGCTGTGTCCTCTTTGCGCCCGTGTCTACAGCAACAACAGCAATCTTCGACGGCACCTCAGAACCGCTCATTCCTCCAACGCTTCCGACCTCCTCGAGCTCACCTCTCTCCAACGGAGATCGAATAACGCCCCTTCCGTTTCTTCATACGGAATCGACGATCGATCGAGCGCTGTTTATCCGGAAGATCGCGACGATAAAACAGACCCCGCGGAAGTCGAGTATGCCCTCGGCTTCGTCAAGGACGCTTCGTGAGCTCGGTTGTAAAGGATCAAGCGAATGTGCAGCTTTTCCGGAGCGTCATCGCGCGGGACTCCGCGCAGAGTTATTTTTCATAAAGTTTTCCACTGGCCGGTTTCGTACATTCAAATGGCCTCGGTCTCAGCCCCGGTTTGACGACTCGATCAAAGTTCCCTTGCGCCGTCGTTCCTTCAACGCGATATCCGGAGGGTCGGGGAAACTATTCCGATAAAAACGGACAGGAACGTCGGATTGTTTGTGTCGCTGGGAGTTCGTTATCTCGGGATTCCGGTCGAGGAGTCTCCGCCGCCTCCGGTCCAGACGCGGTAAACGAGAGTGAAAGATCCTTCGGTATGTAGCAAGATCGAATAAAGCCATCAGGATTTCTCGCTCTCTCGTATATACACACGTTCGTTGGAGCAACGTAATCCCAGACGTTCTTCCAGCGGCCCCCGAGCTCCGGAGCTCCACAGGAAAGTATCGACGCGCTCGTACGTGTGAGGATAAACCGCGCTGGGCAAAAAGTATAAGAATTGAAGAGCGTCTGGAAGGAAGCTGGCTGGGAGTGATCCGAGAGCCAACGACCCCCGGAGTCGCCCCCGCACACGCGGGACTCTGTGTGCGGTGAGTGACGAACCGAAAGTCTCAGCGTGGACGTAACTTTGCTTCGCAAAGCTCGAGGATAAAAAGGCCGAAGGAACAAGTGATTTCGTTCGCTCGAGGGCGCGCGCAGTGCCGATCCACTCTCGAAATTTTTATTGCTCGACGTACGTACGACGTTTTCCAGCGACCTTGACGCTGGAAAACGTCGCCCCTTTCACCCTCGACTTGGGACTCTTCTCCGCAAGATTTGTTAAAAAATTAAAAACCCCGGCGAAAGTCCTTCCATGTACGAACACTCTTGTATCAGGCTTCGTTGAAAATGCTCAAATGTAAAGGAGATCTCGTGCGAAAATCAATAAAAATATGACCGAGGATTATCTTCGAAGCAATTCTTATCACGACCTTTTTCAACATTTTGACGTTTCAAGATCCGAGTACACACGCGCATTGAGAAAGTGCCTTTACCCGAGCACTCGCGACCCCTCTGATTGTTACGATCGATGTGACGCCTCCTCCTCCCCGCCCAACCGCTCTCCTATCACTAGCTTTATCTTTACTTCTTCATCATGCGCGCACCAACGGAACTTTTAATTGAGTCCAGAGGGCTCTTTCATTATCCATTACACAAGCTGACGACGAACCCTCGGAAATAGAGTTCCCATTGAGCGAGATTTTCCTGTCTCCTTTCTCGAGATATAATTACTCCTCCAGTCTCTTTTAATCATCCTCTTTTTTACTCGCCCCTTCCGCCACCGTTATTCCGCACTTCAAGCTGTTCGTTCCAAGGATTACGCTCCACTTGGACACTCATTTTTAAAAAGGCACTCGAAAATGCCTATGAAAAATGCCAATAAATCGGTGTCGCTCTCGATCAAATATTCTCCTCCGGCTCCCTTCGACTCACCGTTCCGTCCCTTTTCCCATCCAATTCCCTTTGTATTCTCAACCTCGATTGGCCTGAAACCAAGAATTTTCCCTGCCCGCGACTCGTGTTTCGTCGTTTCCCTGAAAAATCTTGAAAAATTTCAACTCCTTCAAAAGTTATGAACTCGCTGAGCTCCCCGGCTCTCAAGGACCCGGGTAATCAAGAGGAGTCGTAAAGTTTATCGGGAGTTAAGGATGTACAGGCGCGGGGGTTGTTTTTAGATAGCTCTCTAATTTTTTTAGGTTTTACAATGCAAGATTTACAATTCTGTGCGCCTGTGAAATTTCAAGATCCCTTCATCGAGCCTTTAGTTGAAATATTAACATTCGAAAAGTACAGAAATTATTGCGAAGTGACAGCTTTTCAAGGTGATCTCTGATCCAATTTGTCAACTGACTGCGTTCAACTTCGTCAAACGTTGCTTTTTCGCAGTTAATCGAATCGTGCGAAAGACTCGGAATGAAGTATGTTCTGCAATGAACTCGAACATTATTCAGGATTCAAAAATTAAGGTATTCCTTTCGCATTACAGTATTTTTCCTTAACCTCTGAGAGGTCTCTGTTAGATGGGGAAAGCTTCTGCTTCTGCCATTTTGACAACTTCTCTCTTTTAAAGATTCGGTAACCCTTCATCCTTATCGTTCCTATGAATTTCTTACATTTTTTTCTGTCTCTGAGACACTTTGTGTCAGGAATTTAGAATTATTCAATAGAAATATAGTGATGATGGAATCTCCATAAGCTTCGCATATAAATTTTACGATTTTTCAAGTTTTCGTTCTTTATCAAACGTTCGAAATCAGCTATTTGTAGAGTATTCGGGTTTGTGAAAGGTTTGCCTTCGGCTTTTATTTAATCGAACACGTTTACCGAGATCCTCGTTGATAATAATCAATTATTTGTCTCACGACTATTCGATGTTGTTTGAGTTGTTATTTGTGTTTTTGTTTGTATGGAAAGGCTGTCGACTGATGACTGTTACGACACGAGATTGAATTCCTCGTCTCTCTCACTTCGCTGTGCCATCGACGCGAGGATGAGAAATATCTCCAAGATTTCATTGACTCCTCGAAATGAGCGCTCGCTTCGTTTTTCGCGGGGTGACGAAAAACCGAAAAATTCGAACAACATCCGTAAATATTCAACGAAGATTAGGCAGCGCCGAGTTTAGCAAAAGGATCCAATCCCGGTATTTCGCCCGGCGACGAAAGGAAGTAACCCGCAGTTTTTTCGAATCATCATTAAGGGGAGAAACATCTGTGGAATCTGGCAATTAAACGAAGTGTCTTGTATAAGCGTCGCGAAGCACGAGTAGGTCCCCACAGTTTCTCCTTTTACGAGGCTACTTTGGAGAGGGCCTTGGAAAGAGGGCTGCTCTTCCGCGATGCTGCACGGAGGGAGCGAGATATCTTTATTAGCGTTTGAGAAAGATATCAGATAGTTAGAGCGGATTTCGCTTCGCCCTCGCGGCGTTTTCGCCCTCCGATTCGCCTCGACTCGGGAATGTGCGAAAGCCCGATTCGAGGGAGCCCAGCACCGTTTTCCTTCTTCTTTTCCCCTTGCTCTCACACTTCGAGCTTATTATAGCCTTGATTGTAAATAACGCAACTTTACGCGATAAACATTATCGGCGATGATAACTCGGCGCTCCGTGACAAAGCTCTCGATTCGTTTGTAACACTTTACGCGTACTGTTTGCCCGAGGATAATAGCGCAAGGCTCTCGTAACTGGAGAAATTTCCAGCTCTAACGATACAAATGCTCGAGGAAAGTATCTCATCTTGTTCCCTAGTGTCTCATTCAACCGACCGTAAATCGAGCTGCTCCGCCTTCTCACTTCGGGATCGCACGACTCCATTCCTCCCTGCTTTATTTCGATTTTCTACAACTTCAACTTTCGCACGTTTCACGAGAGTTTCGTTATTCGTTGTCGAATGACACACGAGCGCGGAGGCGATCGATGCTGCTTCGCCTTCCTTATCGCCGCGTCGAAAACTCGCGTTTGCTTTACTTCGAATCTCCCTTTTCCGCTGAGCTTTTCGCGAGGGCAGGAGCCAAATCACGTGGACGAAAACTGCATCCCCGATGGGAAAGCGCTGCCGTGAAGTTTTCAATAGCCATTAAGCCCTTACAAATTTACTCATCTCTCCATTGTCTCTGGAACAAAGTATCTTCAACGTTGCGTCCGATGGACGGCCTGATAAGGCGAACAATGGATAAAAAGGAGTTTCGATGCTTTCGTCTGGGAGGCTCGTCGTATCGGCGACGCTGAAAAAATTAGAAGAAACGCTCAGAGAATGGAGAAGCTGGGAGGGTGAGTGCTGGCGCAACGCGAGGAGACGGGGTTAGCTCGCAGCAGGATCAATTACACACTCAGACTCGAGCGTCACCGCTGCGAGATTGTTTTCTCGAAAATGTGAGAGTATCGTCGCCCACCGAATGAGAAAGCGTGTGTTTCGCTCTCTCGTTATTATCTCGTCGGGATTTTCATTGCAATTTATTTCGTAGAGTCGAGTAAACTCGCTTATATTTTTTCGTCGATTCCTTATCGAAGAACGATTGAATTTCAGCTTTCTCGAAGGTCCTTTTGCCCCGACGGCCTCTCGAGTGCGAATCGCTTCCAGTTTTCCTCGCCCCTGCCATATGCAGCGGCGCGCGATCCAGGGCGACTCCATCCGAGAAAGTCTCCCGCAGTTTCCCTCCCCATTTTGCTCCCTCTTAATAATGAATATTTGCACCGATCCTCCAAGAATACGAACGCCTGAAAAATGCAAATGAACTCACGGGATCGTTCCCCCGTTCTCTGTTTTGAAACAGGCCGAAGGGTAAGACGTGGAAGACCGAGACTCGGAACGAGAGGCGGAAGGCACTTGTCATCGGTTCATGGTAATTCGCCATCGAGAAACGATTGGTTACCGGGCCCCCTCGACATGAGTACGACTCCACCCGCGATGCCGGCTTTTCGTGGCTTCGAGGATTCCTCCTCGGACGGAGTGGTGAGTTTAAGCATCGATTTTACTCAAATTCATTCGCCTTCGACGAATGAACCAACGAAACGTATCATCTCCATGCCGAAGTTTAACATCCGGTTTTATTTATTCATCAATTTTTACGAAAATATCGAGGAAATGCCGAGACTTTTTGCTCCGTGACCTGCTGAAACATTTTAGTCTCCCTTTTCTGCTCGTGAAAAAAAAAACACGTGCGGAAATCATGCGATGAGAGACCGAAGGTCGTTTCGTGTCCCGAGAGGCTCATTACCGTTCCGTCGCCAAAGATTCTCGTGGGACCAGCTCGTGGCCAAGCCTCCTTTCTCTTCGCATTATCCCTTTTTGTTCATTTTTTTCTTCTCTGCGTGCGTGCGGGTTTTTATCATTTTTACCGGGACACCGACTCGATTTCCGGATAAATCTATCTTGCCGTTCACATTTTATTGGCCATTTTTTCCTCCCGTTGGCACCGCGGAACGTGAAGACTCTCGGAGCATAAATCGCCACGTTTTTACGAGCGCTTCTTTTCCTTTCTTGTTTTCTTTGTGATTTTCGCCGTGACCGATCCCGAGTCGGTATCCGGCGGGCAAAATGGGCTCGAGGAGAAAGTGGAGGAGATTTTTGGGGCGTCGAACGATGGAGCAGCACTCGCGACGAAATCGATCGGGAGTTTTCCCCCCGTCGCGTTTAAATTGGCGGGGAATCATTCACCGCGCGAAAACAGGCCGCTTTGAAATTTTCATGCTCCCCGCTCAAAGTCACTTTGTAAACTCCCGACGCACCCCCTTAATCTCCAGCAGCTGGGCTTCGCCTAACGAGTTTCCTAAACTTTGACGACAGGTGCGCATCAACGCTTGCCAAGGTCGTTGGAAAAAGCGAGCGAAAAAGCCTGCACTCGCGCTACCTTTTGAAAGCTCCCAGTCTTTCAAGCTCCGTTTTTCGCCGCGAGCCTCCGCCCTTCTCCCTCAGGATTCAGCTCGAAGGCAATCGAAAGAAAAACGCACTTTTCTCGCGTCAGCTTAATCCTTCCTGGATCACGATCTTTCATTCCGTTTTTCCTGACTAAATCCTTCATCATTTTTCCGAGACTCATCGAGTCTCGGAAGCTGGAAAAAACGATAGAAATTTCATTAACTTCCGCGCTTTGATGCGTGAGCGTTCGTTCCAAGAATCTGTATTCCGCGAGTGTGCAAATCGCGCGTTGACGAAACGAAATAAATGAAATTCCGACGAATGCATTCCTCCGGAGCGGGCGTGCGAGCGGATATTTCTCTAAAAATATCCAAACGTACGTTGCTCTCTCGTAGCCGCGAATGAAACGCCACAAGTGCAAAAAACATTTTCGCCTTTCCCCGGCCAGCCTGTTTGTCCTTTTCTTCATTGCAGTCGCGTTCCGTTATGTTTATCACAAAAAAACGGTCTCGCGGAGCGATAGCAGGTCGCTGGAGGTGCGGCGGCACTCGGAATTTTCACGGAGCGGTTCGTTTTTATTGCGTCTACTATTTTTCCTCGTTTTACTTTTCCCTCCGACTTTGTTATGCGTTTTTGTTGCATCATCATTACAGTGGCTTACACGCCCCGCGTTGAGGCCTCGACTCGCGGGTGTACGAAGAGAATTTTCACAAAATTCCCACGGACGCGCACTCAACGCGGCAGGCGGCTGAGCTATTTTCTCTTTTATTTCGTCTCCCCGGACTCGCGAGCCGCAAACAAGGACAATTCACGAGGCTCCAGTTTCGCGTGGACTCGCTACTTTTTAGCCTTCCGCATTCGTCTCTCTGTTTTTCCACTTGCTTTCCAGATTTTCATTCAAATTTTCACATTCTTTCGCCGCATTATTCCCGAGCTTTTGTCTTTCGCGCTCATCAACTTTTCCCTCCCGATTCACAGCGCTCACATACGGCGACGAAATCGAACGAAAAATCACCGGAAATTCAAAAACAATTTTTCATTTCCTCACCGATTTCACACCAGACTCCGGTGAATTTTTGGCAAATTTATCAAACTCCGCGGACATCCTCGAGCCTCGAATCACGTGTCACATGCGTTATTAATTACCCGGAGGTTAATGATCCGTTATCTCGTACGAGGACCTCCGGCGATTATCTCTTAGGCTTCACGTTAAAGAGCTTTGCTCCGGGGTACACGCGGAATGCCTCTATTTCCATACGAGCGCGCCCGCGCGGTTGCTTCACACGCGAATATCCGATTACGGGCAACTCCGTACCGGACATCGCTGCTCCGACACCGTCGCTGCGCTCCCTCATTAAATTTTCAATATTCAGATCCACCTGACACTCTGTCCCGAATTTCAAATCCGAAGGAGAATCGAGAGCTATCAGGATTCTACCGTGTCATTCGTAATTGGCTACTGCGATCAAGAGGAAAGGGACAAATTGGGAGTGGGGATAAAATGGTAGAATTACTAAAATTTCGAGTTTATAAACCCTGAATGATAATTTGGAGACAGATCAAGTCGACTAGAGCTTTGAATGGAGAAAATAAATAAAGTGGAAAGTACAAGGTTCGAAGCACGTGTAACAATCGTCCATGGAACGACGACTAAAATATCGATTTTCTGAAAATTCGACTATCGCTCTTTCGATTCATAAATTAGTGCAATCAGCGATACTGGGAATGTTGACGATTTCGAAAATATAATGACGAAAGACTAAATATTGCCGAGGTTGAAATATACTGAAAGACCAAAAAGTCAAACTGTCAAAATGGCGAAACGTTAGAAAGTCGAACGATCGAAATAAAGAAACGCAGCGGAGCTCAAAATACACGCGTCTCGCTCACTCGCTTACTCAGACCGGAGATCTCCAATTTCAAACATCGCCATTTTGATTTTCGCCTTTTCGGGCCATCGCTTTTCTGCATATCCAAGCTTTATAGGCTCGAAAAATTCACTTTCGATTTTTTGCTACTCTCTATATTCTGGTTTGTCTATAAAACGACTGCTCTTCATTTTGAATTCGAAAATCTCAACTTTTGACGTTTGTATGGTCTGTTAAAATTGCATTCGAAATGAAAACTATCGAAATATATATTTTCGAGTAAATATGACTTGAAAGAAGGAATACTCGATTAAACACGTAATCTGTTAAATAGTCGATCGGAAATGAGTATTTCGAATAACTTATTGTTCTCCAATGTGATACAACAACTTTGAAAATTTCGAAATATCGAGCGTTCTAAAAATTGGTTATTTGAGATATTGAACCTTGCCCCAAATTTTCGAGAAACCTTTTCTTGCTTCGAAGACGATGTTACGAGAAAATGTGCTCGAAAATTGAAGTATAAAAGTGGGGCAAAGTGAAAAAAAATCGAGAAAATTTGTGTCAATATCGAAGCCAAATTTAGAATGCGGTTTGGGGGTAAAATGGCGGGGCAAGCGAAGCAAGAGGATGAATTGTGAGGGCGAGTGCCAGGTGCTGGGATACACCGCAAGTTTAGCGACTAATTAAGAGCTGTAAACATTTAACCCTATGGGTTTCATCGAGCCTGAAAGAACGAATGGGTGGCCGAAAAATGTTTGGCAAAGGTTGTGCCGGTTGCCTCGGAAAAAATCGAGTCTAAAGCGGAGGGTGAAAAAAAATGTGAAAGGGAGGAAAAAGGGCTTGGCGAATGTAGGATTTTCGGTCGCGACTCGATAAACCACTCCGGTGCAGCGTCGTCCTTTTCCTCTTTCCCTGCGTCGCGCCCCCGAGCTCTCCATTCCGTTTGGCTCCCAGGCTCGCAGTCCCTTCGCACTTTGTTCGTCGATATGTTTTGTTTTTCGCGGCGCGGACATCTCCACTAACCGCACGAAACAGACGAGGGAAAAGCTCTTTCCCGAACGATAAAGCAGCCCCCTTTTTCCTATTTTTTCCCCTCGTTTTGAGTATTTCGAGCAACGGTAGAGCTGTCGTTCCTCTCGTTCCCAATAAACCGGGAGAGTCAAGTGTACCGAATAAATCAAAATGCGAGAGAGAAATGAAAGATCGTTTCGTGTGATTTAAATGGAAAGGTACAAAATTATGAAGGGAGCTCCCGCACAAACGACCAAATACAGAGACAGAGAAATGAACGTAGCGCTCGCATGTTGCAGCCGAAATACGAATAAACGTTTTGTTTTTCCCCGCATCAATGCCGCAAACAGCCGGATGAATTATTCCAAGTGCATACCGCGCGGTTTTTCCTCGACAAAAGAATATTTAGCGAGCTCGCCTCGTGCCGCAGCACCAACGTTAGCGAGTTCCATCAATTATTACCTTTGCCTCTCCTCGCGGCAAAGGATTCAATCCTTTTTCCTCTGACCTTCTCGCCCCGTGAATTATTCCCGATAAAATAATGGCCAATGTTTGTGGGCGTATGGAGCGAGCGAGAGAGAGATTAATGGATATGTACGGGGGACTCTGGACCGATCGGTTTTCTTATCGCGCACGTTTCAGATTTATAGTTTTCATTCGCTTTTTCCACTCTCCTATTTTCTCCCACGGGGCGACAAATGTGAGCTGAATTTTGAAAATTCATAAAAATCGGAGCTAAATTTATCGGGTTTCTTCGAATTCGATCTCCGGGGTGCTTCGAACGATCGAGCTTTCTTGAGCAACCGCGCGTTCTCCCCAAGTTCCGAAGATTCGCACACCTTTCCCTAATCGTATTGGACGGTATGGAAATTACGAGGATTTCGAGTTGCCCGGATGGTGGCTTTTTGTTTCGACTCCGAGGAGGAATTAAAATTCCTGCGGAGATTTCCTGGCTCGAGGGAAAAGCAATAAAAACGTTTTTTCTTCGTTTATCCTCATTTTGGGAGCAAATGATGAAATTTTTTGTGATTTATCGTGTGTATTTTAATGTCTTTCCGCCGGGATTTGATTCATTGCGTTAAAATGATTTGGAGGTGCGTGGACACCGCGATAAATCGCGATGGGAGGGATGATTTATTGGGTGTAAAATTTGGTTGTTCGGACGTGATATTTCAGGTACATTTGGGCGAAGGAATCGCAGTTTGCGAGGAACAGCTGAGGGCGGTGAAGTGGAGCGATTACCGGAAGTTGACTCGTGGTCTCGCTGCGATACTGTTCAGCCCGACGGAACTGGCAACCTGTTCCGTCACGGGTCAACGATGGAGCAGAGCTGGAACTGCCACGGAACGTCCTGTTAAACCAGCCCTCGACAGAGCCAAAGTTCAAGCAATAATATGTGAGTTTAATTCGTTACTCAACATTCGTTTCCTCGTTTTATTGACCGAGCAACGTGCGCGCGGTGCTGCACAAACGTTTGCGGCTCATTCCTCGTTTAGTTTCAAGAACCGACTCGCAATTTCCATCAACGAAAAAAACATCAAATGCAAAACGAGAATGCTCTATTTCGGTACAAAAATTGTTGACGCGGTTTAACTCATTCGCATTGAAACGAAAAATTTATTGTTTCGACTAAACTTTTTGTTTAATCAATAAATTGTGGCGAACCAAATGAAAATTGTTGATTGAAAAACGTTTTTTGAAAATCGTGAGGAATATTTGTGCGAACAAACAAATCGAGGGGTTTGGATCAATCGAACTCACGTTAAAGTAGTTCGGCCATTCTATGACTATAATAAAGTTTGCAACGACTTTATGTTCATTCGTTTCAAGTCTAAATTATTAATAAAATTAATAAACACTTGCATTGAGAATATTTTTATCATAAGAATGTTATAAAATGCTTGAAAAATATCATAAAAGATAAAATTTATACTTCAACTTGATCAAAATTATAGAATCCGACAAGGGAACATTTTTATTACGCGAAAGAAAGTTTAGTTCGGTGTAACGGCATGGCACCGAGAAAAAGGAATGGTCAATTCGTGAAAAAAAAACGAAGCTACTAGACGAATGAAAGCACGTGAATCAGTCTCAAAATTAAATTCGATGAAATTCCTGCGATTCCCAAATTTGCCCAAAGTTCAATCAGCTGTTACCAGCGGTCCAACGCAACGACTGACATCCGCTTTCGACGCGTCAAAAACTTGAGTTTTTTCACGTTTTCTTTCTCAAAAGTCCCGCGAGGTAATGTTATTTTTTTTTTATTAAGGAACGGAATCTGTGATAAATTTTCTTCGCGATATAAACGTTTCCGAAGCTCGAACACAGAATCAATTTTTTTACAATTAATATTATTGCAAGTTCTCCCACGAGGTACCGTGTTAAGGACTCAAAATTATAAATGAAACAATTACAAATTTAGCCCCGTAAGAGGCCCCGAAACTGTGCTTATCGTTATCAGGGGACCTTGAACTACAATTTACCGCAACAAAAGCTCCACCGTACTTTTTATCGAAGGGCCGAACTACTTAAAGTTTAACGATTTTCATTTTGTTTTATTCTCCGTCGATTGTCCACAAATTTTGAGTGGATTTAACGATTTAATTTCGCTCGAGGGTTGAAAATTTGTAGAAATTCAATGAAAATAAAACAACCCCTCGCTCGGTTTGATTCACGAACTCCAACACAAATTTCCGCGGTGAAGTTAGCTCGGTAAACCTGTAAAATACTCAAAGCATTTGAAAGCCCCACGTTCCCTCGTGATTTCGGTGTTTTCCTCGTTCCAATCCGCCATTTCATCGAGAGCCCGATTTAGCCTGCTCTCGTATCCTCGAAGCTCTTTTGGGTCTCTGAGCTGATCGAAGCGTGATGTTGGCTCCTTGGGGAAAGGAGCTGCAGAAGTAAGTTCATCGAGAGGAAGAGCTCCGAGGTAGTTCTTACGCAATGAAACTCACCCGGAGGCTGATCGCCGTTGTCCTTCAGTTTTGTAAGCCCCGGAACACACCGCTCGGTCTCAAACCTCGTTTAACTTTGGCCAACGCGATGCAGTTTGGTTCGATTGAGAAGAGAGCCTCGCCGCGAGAGTACAGCGTAGAATCGATTAATCGCGAGGACGGATACAACTCAAAAATCCTCGATTTACGCTCCTCAGAGGAGATTCAAACCTTCCGATATTTACGAGATAAAAATAAGGAATAAAAAGCAGCTCGACACTTGAACCAACGAAACGAGATATTTTAGTCTCGCGATAGAAAATATCCGCGCGAAAACAAACACGCGGAGAACGAGGAACCGGGCGGTTTCGCCGCTGGGTAAATAAAACTTTGTCTCAACAAAAAACCAAGCAAAAAGGAAGCCTCCCGTCGCAGCAAAGAGAGCAAAACCGAGGATGTTTCATCGCTCCCCAACAAAAGATTTTACGTACTCGTTCGCCTCGAATTTAGCCCCGAAAAGTTTCCTGATTCTCGGAAAAAAGGAACCCGCCTAAGGAAAGTAAAAAATATATCTAAAGCACACGAGAAAGCGTGAAAACATGCTCAACTCCGAAGTTTGAACGTGCTGAATCTACGGAAATAAGTGCGTCCTCGCGAGCTCCTCCGCGCGCGCGCCCACCGCACCGTTTTTATCACCTTTTCCCAAAAACTTTAGATCCCACGCGAATCTTCCTTTTTCAAGCTTCGACGGCAGTGCGCGCAGAGAACGGGGAAACACACGAGAGTTAAAAAGCGCCAGGAAAATACGGTTCATTTGTAATCGCGGGCTAATAAATTCGGATATAAAATCAATTAATAGCCACGGAAATAACGAATGTTGCTATAAAATATCGGCCAACTTTTCTCGTTTATACTTTACCCAATAAAATTCTCAATCCCCTCGAGAACTCGTATCGCGCGCGCGGCGCACGTGTTGTTGAGTTGACGCGCGCGCCGAGGTAATTTATCGTTATTGCTTCGCGATCGAACATGCATCGATAACGCGGTAACGTTTTCCACCAAATTTCCGCTCCGATGTTGTCAATTAATACGGGTTGAACGGGCGGGATTGCATTTCACGAGGCGATTCAAATCAGGCGTGTATTCCAAATGGCACGCACCCCGCTAATATAACCGTTTAATGATTAATCGCGTCACGAACCGAGGGATCCTGCTAAAGAGACACTTTTCATTCGGCTCGGACGTGCCGCTGCGGCGCTTTCATATTTATGCGACATTTATATTCGGACAGGAAATTGATGTCAGGAGAAATATGCGACGCATGGGCCTCCCTCTTCGAGGGCCGCTTACTTTTTTACGTCTCTCGGAGTTTGAACTTTCGAGTGAAACGTTTGGAACGAAGTTGAAGAAATTCCGAAAATGGAATCGAGTTTTAAACGCTGCTTTTACCGCGAATCAATCGCTCGCGAAAAATTGCGAAACCTCTCGTGACCGATCAATTCGCTCAAGCCGCGCGGAGAAAGGAAACGAGCTTTTTCCCATTCTTTTTCGGTCGCTCTCGTCATTCGGCTAAACGTATCGCTGAAAAATGTTCTCGATGGGAATTCGAGCTGGAAAAACCCTCGAGCGCGAGGAGGAGAGAGCACACGCGGCGACGAGGTTTGTCGAACGTGTCGGCGACGGCTCGGCCGATCGCGCTCCCTCTCCGCTATTTTCATTCGTTTAAAAACATTTAAACTACGTGGGTGTCGCTAACGCATAGCGGTTACAATGAAAAACGAATATGCACTCTTTCGCCCTCTTTTTTCCCTCGATCCTCGAGCGGTCGCGTGCGACACTGATTTTTTTCTACTTCGTGTATACACGAGAACTAAAAAGAGGAATTTACTAAATTCAGAAAATCCGCTTCTCGAATGAAGAAAGCGGAAAGGTGAAAAAGAAAGTTTGTTTTTCTTCTTATTCTTTTCACCTGGAAAGCTCGGAATTTTGTACTCATCGAGATACATTTTTACTTTTCATTCGACCCGGTTCTTTTCTCCGTAAATTCTGGTCATGAGGAAAGTCTCGGGCGAAGCTTTTGTTACGATCTTTCGAAAAGCTCTTTCGCGCTGCGGCGAGAACAAAATTTATTTTCTTTGTGGCATTGCGTTTTTGTGAAAGCTCGTGATTACACGTTCACCGCGGGAGGGGCTTTCTGTTGTGGAAACGAGAAGAGATGACCGTGGGCTTTGTTTTATGTTCTCGTGGGTGGATTCCCGGGACGTCGCGTCAACGCCCTTACTTTTTTAACCCTAGTTCAGTCTTGCCACTTGCCAGCACCGTCGTGTTCGGACATTTACGATAAAAGTTCACTCGTGTTTCGCCCCTTTGCACGTGGAATTTCCAACGAGACGTTATAATCCCTGAATTTTGATTACTCGAGATTGATTATTCACTCGGAACAGCACGGAGTAGCGAGGATGAGACATGAAAACAGAGGAAATCCGAGCGCAGCTCTTGTTCTCGTCGCGCTATATATGCCAGGATTAAAACGCTTACCTTTTGGTCAAGTTTAATGAAATTTTCGAGCTGCTACCGTCGAGCGTCTCTTCGTTGCCAGTCGATTCCGCAAGCAGCATTTTCCTCGACGAATGAAACCGTCGAGATTCGAGGTCCGAAATCCCTCGGAAATTCACCGTGCTTCGGGACATCCAACGAGAGTTTATTTAGAACGCGAAATATCGAAAATTCAATTTGGTTACATCGCCCGATGAGAGCTGCCGTGAAATAACAATTATTTGGAGGTTTGACTCGCCGCGCGGGGGCGGGAGCGAGGCGGCTCCAGATGGAAATGCTACTTTTATTCGTTTCCCAGTTATTTTATTTAAACCTCGAATGCCTGAGCTTCCGTACGGAATATGGAAATGAAATGAGTCATTTTGCGTTCTCTCGTGCGTTGGAAAAGAGCCCGGAACGGGGGGCGACAAGAGGAATGTTAAATTTCGTCGGCGGGCTGATTGTTCGACTGATTGTGAGGATTTTAAGGGGGCAAAAATAGCGCGTGGTTTTAGAATCAGGGGCTACGTATTCCCGGCATCTCATTAATTTGAACTCGACGCATCCAATATCCCGTTAATCCGATGCGAAGGAAATCCTCGTGCAAAACAATCTTTCGCGTGGAAACCGCAGTGCGAGGGAGAGAGGCTCGGAAAGGTGAATGCCACCAAGCCGCTGCGGAGTCTCTCAGGAATTTCACAATAAACTTGCCCCTTTGATAATTTAGCGTGCATCACGGAAAATTCGTTGCTCCAACAATTTTCGCCGAGTTCATTGCGGCCCCAGATTTCCAACTCGCTTTATTTGTCATTTCTCAGGGAGGAGGAGACCGAGGCAGGGAGACGAAAAGCTCGAGCTTTCCGGCCCCTTTGTTTGAGCCAAAGGAAATTTGCGCGGATTAACTCGTGATCAGAATTTAAGGGACTCGTTCGAATTTCTGTTTCAGCTTACGTCACCTCAAGATTTCCCTCGGTCGACGTGAGCAGCGTAAAGCAAGTTTTGGCCTACAAGTGCAAGGAGAATTCAACCGCCCTTAAGATGAAATCGATCCGGTACATTTGGTAAGTTTTTCATTTAGCTTCCGTCTCCACTGCACGGCTGAGCTCGACATTTTTCATTTTTCCGTAAATTCTGAGTTGCCGCGATTCAGTGTGCACGAAAAAAATAGGCTCGAGGAAAATTCCTCTCGTTCTTTTTCGTCCTTGCGAATACCGGAAACGAATGTGCTCGATACACTCCGTATTCTTCCCCTTCGCCAGGAGTTTCGATCGCGTGACACACGAAACTTCATTTTCATTGATTTTTCAAAGATTTCTTTTTCGATATAATAAAAAATGTAAATAAAAAACAACAACAAAATTTTCCATTCACGCGTCCAATCCACCACCCACAGACTCGCCGTTGTGTACTTCTTGACGAGCTTTATACTTGTTTTCGTGGCTCAAAGCAGGAGCGAGGAAAAGTCGCACTCTGCTTCCCTCCATGAATAATGCAAAGCCCACAATCCTGCTTCGGCATCGGGAGAGAAGAGACACAGGCATGAAAAATGTAATGAAATTCGAGGTAAACTCCGGTGCAGGCTCGGAGGAATGAACGCGTGACAGAAGAGCAAGGGATTGCTTTCTAATCGAAGTTGCAAAATTCACGATCATCCCTTCAATATGTATTTTTCCAGAATTTTCTCACACCCTCCTGCTGGCTAATCAACGAACTAATCTTTCGTATAAATCAAGTGGAAACTCTGTCGTTATATTTTCAAATGAGTTTCACAAAATTGGTTTAAAATCGAAGAGAAAAATAGGCAAACCATTTACTCCTCGCCATTCATTTTTATTCTTTCTCGAGCTACTCGCTTACGAGGAAACATTTTCACCACTCGGAGAATCAAGTGCCCCCTGCGGAAATAGAAAGGTCCAAAGTTTAACAATCCCAACTCTCGAGCAGCCCCAAAGTCCTCCCTTCCGGAGTCGAGGATTTGGCTATTCAATTGCTATAACTCTCCATTTGGAACCCTTTCAAGCTTCGGTTATAGTTCTCCTCGAGCTGATTCCCTGCCGGAAGAACTCCCGCGTCGGTCAGCCTTTCCAAAGCAAATTTCTCTTGCGTTCGCCCCTCCCATGCAAATCTGTACAAATGTTACACCAACAGGAAATTTGACCAAACAACGTTCCGACTTTTAGAAAATTCGATTCCCTTTGCCAGTATCACAGCGGAGTCTCGTCGTTTTAAGCTACTCTTGAAATTGAGATCATTCATTTTGGAGCAGGAAATTACTTTTTTCCACGGCAGTTTAATTCTCGTTTTCGAATATCACTCCCGAGCACGTTGAAGTTGTCGAAAAGTATCGTTTTTTCGAGCTTATTTTCCTGAAAATTAAAACCCCGCAGGCACATCCCTGAAAGAATAAAACCGTTGGATCTCCAAATCGATTGAAACCCTTTGCCGATGAATCAGTTTCAAATTTGATTTTTGTGTAAAAGATCCAATTTCCCGGTCACCTTTTGACATAAAAATCAAATTACTGGACGAGTCGATATAAAAGCTCGCGTGGCAAAAGCAGGAAAAAAATTTCATTTCCATGAAGCGTGCATAAAAACGTCAAAAAGGATGCTTCAACGTCCGAAAAAAATGACAGAAAATATTGTCGGACGGATGGAACAAAAACGGCAGGAAAAAGGGCGACAAAAAAGTAAGAAATCGTCAGAGTCATGCTCGTTTTTAAGGGAACAGTATTCCCAGGTATAAATATGAGAAAAAACGATCGTTTATCTCTGAGGTTACATTCTCCGTTTGTTCCATTCGCGTGTGTAATTTCATACAAACATAGAAGCGAGTTGATGTATCTGTAAAGAGAAGCATTACGGTGGCACCCCCTCTGATTCATGCGGCTCGCTCAGAGAGGCTCGGGGCTTTGGTTGAGCTGTTCCCAGAGCCCATGCATGCACGTACAGATACGTACAGCTAAATATGTACTTCTGTACGAGATTGCCTCGGTGACAGTTGAGTCTGTGCAAGCCTCGAAGCTCCCGTGGTTCGTCTCTCTGCCTGGAGGTCTGTGCGAGCTTCGCCAGACTCGCTGGCTCCCTATGAATTTTCGTCTCATCCCTTACGACTATACAAGAACGAAAATCCCTCGAATTGGGCGCCGAGATATTAAAGTAGTTCGACCGTTCTATGACTAATCAAGTTCGCAGCTACTTCATGTTGATTCATTTTAAGTCTAAATTATTAATAAAGTTAATAAACGCTTAGATCGAGAATATTTTTATCATAAAAATGTAATAAAATGCTTGAGAACAATCATAGAAGATAAAATTTATACTGTAACTTGACCAAAATTATTGAGTCCGAGAAGGAAACATTTTTAGTATGCGAAAGAAAGTTTATATCGGTGTAACAGCACCGAGAAAAAGGAATGGTCAATTCGTGAAAAAAAGCGAAGCTACTGGACGAATGAAAGCACGCGAATCAGTCTCAAAATTAAATTCGATGAGATTCCCGCGATTCCCGAATTTGCCCAAAGTTCAATCAGCTGTTACCAGCGGTCCAACGCAACGACTGACATCCGCTTTCGACGCGTCAAAAACTTGAGTTTTTTCACGTTTTCTTTCTCAAAAGTCCCGCGAGGTAATGTTATTTTTTTTTTTTTTATTAAGGAACGGAATCTGTGATAAATTTTCTTGGCGATATAAACGTTTTCCGAAGCTCGAACACCGTACAATTTTTCCACAATAAATATTGTCAAAATAAAATAAAATAATATTGTCAAATAAAAACTAAAAATTGTAAACGAAAATAATTCCAAATGTATCGTTATCAGGGGACCTTGAACTATAATTTACCGGAATAAAAAGTGGACCTTCCCCGTACTTTATTGAACGGCTGAACTCGGGAGACGCGAGCGTCCAAAAGAAGCTTCTGTCAAATCTTTCATGTTTCTCTCCTCGCACTCGTCTCCCCGTGCGCGAGCATCATTCGCATTCACGAGGAATATTACTGCGAGTGGAAATTTTTCACGAGACTTTTTCGTTACAAGAAACCCCATTCTGGCTTGGTGGGCGTGCGGAATAAAATGAAAAAAGGATATTGGTTCCTCGCACATATTTTTAGTCGCAGGGGAATTTCGTTTTTATTGAATTCCCAGCAACGAAGCTCTCGCCCCGTGTCGTTTTTTGGGTTTTTCCACATTATCGCAAGCCTTTCGCGCATAAATGCTCGCGCCGACTTTGAACCCGTTTAACAAAAGGTAAAGCGATTCCACTGAATCCTATTGACGGTTTTAATACCGTTGGCTTTGCCTATATGCTATGCATAATGCGATGGAATATCCGCGAAGGAAATGCTAGAACGATGGGGCTCTCCGGTGACCAGCCTTTTGAGAGACACGCAACAGAAGGGTATGCGAGCAAAGCTAATTTCGCGAGTTTGAAAGGGAGTCTGCGGAGAAGCTTTCGAAAATAGAGAGAGAGAGAGAGAGAGAGAAAAAGCGCGCGTGGAAACGCCCAAATTCAATTATCCTCGAACAGCATTCGAGTGCAGTGCGAACCTCTCTGACAAATCCTCATCCGCAATTATTTAATAAAATTTTCACATGCGGAAGCTATAAACAGAAGGGAGCGCGCGAGGAAAATCGAAACGGTATGATCGCGGATGCAATAACGCAACGAGCCTTGATCAGAGTCGACTAATAATTTAGCGAGGACTGCGCGTAATTAACTCGAACGAAGCGGAGTGCGGGGGCCATGATTTCAGAGAAACTTCGCTCCGAGGGAAACGCATTTGGATAAACATATCCCATGGCTCGGTGAAACGGATAATTTGAAGAATTATCAGACCGGAAGACGCGCTAAAATATATCTTGTTATTCAATGAACATTTTTTGCTTCGTCCCTATACTCCAAGTTTGTTAATTAGATAACTCATTGGGCTTGTCAACGTACGTGTAAGTTTAATTAGCGAAGGAAACTCGATGGAAAATTGTTCCGAGGACACGTGCATAAAGTTATAACAGGTGCGAGGGATGTGAATCGAAGCCGAAGATCTTTCAGGCTTCGTTGACTTTCGGAGCTTCGAGTTCCAGAAATTTCCTCAAGTACACTCGAACAAATTTCTTCCTCGCGATCTTATCGCTCGCTCTTTTTTTCCCGCACTTTCGTCCCTTCCTTCGCGCCCCGTGCCGATGCGGGCTTCCACTCGATTGAGAATCGCGTTGCGATTCATTAATCCTCGCTACGGCCAACCAGAGAATTTTGAAACAAGTTCTTTTTATTTATTCGAGTAAAATTGAAGCCTCCTCGTCGTTCGAACAATGAGCACTCGGAGCCGCAGCCGTTTCGTTCATTTATTTTGATCGGGTTTCCGGAACAAGCGTTTATCAGTGAAAAACAAATTCGTTCGTTTATTCGCGTCTTTATATCCGTCAGAAGTTGACTTTTTGTCAAATTCTCTATTATACGCTACGTTCTGTTCTGGGATGTTGGGACGGTGAGTGGCGGACGTGCGGGATGAATTGACGTTTACGCGTGTCCGCGTATTTCCGCTTTTTCATTCGCGCCCTCTTCGCGCTCTGCTTATTCTCCCGCGCTGATCGCGCGCCCTTTTTTCACGGTTGACGAATTCCGGGCTTCTGCTGTACGCGCATCGGCAAACTTACGTTTTCTCCAGTTTCGGTTGGTGGTAAATTCACTGAAATGGGAGTCAGTCGCAGCGGAGGAAAATTATCGAACGAATTTACCGGCCTCCCCTCCAGCTCCGAATTCGATTATCGACTCTCGATTTAAGCAACTTCCCTCGGCCCTCGGATGCCCTAAAACGGCGAAGAAACGCAGGTTTTACGACTCCGGGGTCCCCGCCCCGGTGCCTGGATACCGAAGCGACGAATCGCAGCTTCCGATGACGCAGGAAAACTCGCCAACATATTTATCCGCATTCTCGTTATCGCCCGTTGTACAGCTCGAGAATGAAGCTCAATTATGAAAGCCTCGAGGCGTGCTGCCCGAGGATTGTAATTGGATGCTTTCTACCGATCGTACTTTTTCTTGTCCCCCCGCCGCATTCAGCCTCCTTTCTCTCGAGATGAAAATGATGTTCGGCTGCGAAGCGTCCTCGCGCGCTGCTGCCGGAGCAACCACCAGTTCCGCATCCCTGTTTCGGTGTCTCGTAGAATTCTAAAGTAGCAAGTTGTATTCTGCCCAGTGCGGGGAGCACTTGGTGCTCGTTCGACTGGCAAACAGCCGATGAACTTTCTCGTCGTGTGCGCGGAACAGCTCCCACGGAATCGTACAACTTTCCGGAATCAACTTATTTTTACTGGCTCATGATAAATATTAATTCGACTAAACTGATACGAACCGATGGCACAAAGTTGCCGGAATTATTCTCCCCCAATTACGAACTTTCCTTCGAACCGAAGTTCGAGAGTCAAGTGAGCAATTAGCCGACGAAATCACTTCCCTTTTCGCTGCTTCGATAAAACCATCGATTTTCGAGCTTTCCTACTTTTTAATTATGGAAAAACGGGTTTTTCGAGCCGCGCTCGACGTCTCGGCTCGCTCCTTCGTACCTCGTGCCCGAGCTCGCGTAGCCGTTTCGACATCGAGCCATGAAATTTACATAATAAATGTCGCTTCGGTCGATCGATCATGAAAGCTTGCACGGAATACACCAAACCGCATCGACGTACGACGGCATCCCGCTTTTTACTCGACAGATTCAATCCGCTTCCTAATAAATAAAGCATACGAGCCCGCATTTACTGCTTATGTAGAGGTTCCTACGTAAACTCGGTTGCTCAACGAAAATTCGATTCGAATGCTCGACGATGTTCGGGAGAAGAGGTTCGTTAAAAATTAAACAAATTATACGCTCTTGCTTCGGTGTTCTAATGTTGCCGCAGCTCCACTGCAATGCAGTTTCTTATGTTTGTTTCGTTAACATTATTATACATGGCGCGCGATGCGGCAACTCGTTCGCCAGGATAATTTCGCCTCACCAGTTGCGATGGAAAATTGATGGAATTTTCAACTGTTTTCATAATCGTGGTTCGCGCGTGTTCAGAACGGGTGAGGACAAAATGTTAGAATTACTAAAATTTCGAAAAGTTTGTAAACGACGACTAAAATATCGTTTTTCCGAGCTCTTTCGATTCATAAATTAGTGCAATCAGCGATACTGGGAATGTTGAAAATTTCGAAAATATAATGACGAAAGACTAAATATTGCCGAGGTTGAAATATACTGAAAGACCAAAAAGTCAAACTGTCAAAATGGCGAAACGTTAGAAAGTCGACCGATCGAAATAGAGAAACGCAGCGGAGCACAAAATACACGCGTCTCGTTCACTCGCTTACTCAGACCGGAGATCTCCAATTTCAAACATCGCCATTTTCATTATCGTCTTTTCGGACCATCGCTTTTCTGCATATCCAAGTTTTATAGGCTCGAAAAATACACTTTAGATTTTTTGCTACTCTCTATATTCTGGTCTGTCTATAAAACTCTTCATTTTTAATTCGAAAATCTGAAATTTTGACGTTTGTATGGTCTGTTAACCCTACACCTCGTGTGCCTTTTTTCATACCCTCAACCTCATGACCGGGGTTTGAACGCACCCCACTCTTTTTCTGCCTATAAATCCGGTCCTACGATGCTAAACTGACTTTATCCTACACCATTTTCTTCGTTTTTTTATAACGAAAAGAATGATGTACGATAAAACTAATTTCAATTGAATTTATATATAAAAAAATCCGTCGATAATCAGTCGATAATGTCGCTTGTTAGGACGGGAGCGTAATTTGAAGTTCGCGTGGGTTGTGCTCACACCCCAGTCATGCGTTCTAGGTTTAAAATTACATTCGAAATGAAAACTATCGAAATATATATTTTCCAGTAAATATTCGATTGAACACGTAATCTGTTAAATAGTCGATTGGAAATGAGAATTTCGAATAACATATTTTTCTCCAAAGTGATACAACAACTTTGAAAATTTCGAAATATCGAGCGTTCTACAATTTGGTTATTCGACACATAGAACCCGATCCTTCAGAACGAAATCTTGCGAATTTCTCGAGGTTTTGGTGTCCGAGAATGCGGAGGAAGGCTCGAAAGCCTCGAGGGAGCCATGGCCGTTGTTCGTGTTCAATAAAAAATGTAATGTTTGTTGATTTCAGTGAGAGGCAAGACACGGAAACATCGCCATCCGGGGAGACAGAGGACAAGTGAGTGGGGGAAATGGGTGGGCGCGATAAAGCGCAACCCGAAAGAAACGTAACGTTGTGTTCCCCCCTGGCCATGGTCCTGCAAGATTCTCGGCATCAGCATCACCAGCAGCAGCAGCAGCGAAATAATAATCGTAGCGAGGAAGGAGAGCACTACCAATCGCGGCCTTTTGAGAGACTCGTAGGATCGACGAGGCAAACGTCACCGGGAGAAGAGGCTGTCGAAAATTTGGAGCCTGGGACTAAACCCGATTGTACGGAGATGGAAGAATCCCAAGACTCGAATCCTTCGTCAGCAGGATCTACGATGTCAGCGAGAAACGCAACTGTTGCGGAAACAGCCGAGAGCCCCGCCGATCCCCGAGAGATTTTCAAACGTCTACGAGCCATACGAAGCAGCGGAACGTCACTCGAACGCCACAACTCTCAAGCTACCTCTTAACTCGTAATACACTCTCCTTCTTCCACTCCCCTTTTCCTCTTTCCCTTTAACTCTGAAGCAACGACCACGCGATTGTCATTTTTGAGGACGTCAAGCGCGAGCAACCGAGGATCAAACCGTTCGAGGCTATTTTTCGAAATCAACGAAACGCTCTGCTTCCTGTAGGCTCTTATTTTTCCGTTTCTTTTTTTTTTTTTTACCCGACCGCGGGCTGAGCCGAGGGGGCTGAGAAAACTGGAAAAATGAACGAGTCGAACGCGGGCAAGTAGAAAATCTGGATATCGAATTGTTTTCCCTTTTTTTTTTTAATATGCAATGTTGATTCTTCGACGTTGAGACGACTTTCAGGAGTGTCGTTTGTAACGGAATCGAGCGAGCGGACAAAAATTGAAAATTCTTTCAACCGTGCGAGAGAATAATACGACGAATTTTTATTCGTTTTTAATTCCGCTCGCTCCTGGGCGACTCTATTTCCGTTCGACCTTTTATTTCGCCTGCAAATTCCTCTTTTTCTTTCAAACACCAGACACGAGCCATGAATCTAGTTTATTTGAATTTTAAATTCAATTTCGAAGAGTTTCCTCCTCGCGGTGCGAGTAAATTTGTCGATAACAATAATTTTATTCATTAGATTCGTCAAAATTTACCGGATACCGAGAATAATCCAATTTCGTCAGTCCGTCGGAGAGCCCCTGACGTCGATATTATGCCAAATCCGGAATTTATTCAATTCGATAAAAGAAAGAGAAAAGAGAACAAATTCGCAACTCCGAGCCAGCGAATGGGGAAAAAATATCCCTCCGACTCTCTGCTTGTTTCGTTCCATGCACTGGCCGTGAAAGAAGAGTGATTGGATTATTGTGTTGGCAACGGGCTAAGACCGAAGTGCCTGAGAGTTATAAATTACAGGGTGAAAACCGGAAGATGACGGGAGAAAAGTTGTTTTTCTTCTTCCTTCCTTTTCTGAGCGAGCAACAGAGGGGAACGAGTGAGAAAACGGAAGTAGGTATCAGAAAAAGGGATTCTTTGTATAAAAACCGGAGAAATACGTGCGAACAAGAAAAACAGAGTGTTTAAATGTGTCCAGGACGATTTTTTCTCGCCCCGCGGTCGAAAACTCATTTTATTTTCTCGCCGTGAATCGCCCCCGTTTGAGCAGCGACTGCACAGATTTTTCGTGTCCATGCCCTTGGCTCGTTCCATGAAAAACGATCCTCCAACGTCAATATCATCAGCAATAACCAAGAGGCTCGGTGTGAAACGAAAAAATCGATAAAAAGAGAACAGAAAACGAGGAAAAAGAGCGAGAAAATGGGGCTAGAAATTTCGTTAATTAAGAAAGAATCAAGCGTACCGAGCTCCAAGTCTTTGACCCGGGGAAAAGAATTGTCACAGAGTGAAAAAAATAAAAGGCAGCGGTAGCGTGATATATCGACACAGGCAGGGGGAGGGGACAGTCGAAAGGAGAGAGTGCCATAGGGCTGTGTGAGAAGAGACTTTGGTTGTAGTGGGTGGCAGAGAGAGGATCAAAGAGCGAGCAGCGAGGAGGGAAAGGGTTGAGAAGTGTGATCTCTGCGGGGTGAGACCATTTAGGCATGTACAGGTAAAAAAAGGGCTTGTCGAATGGCCGCACCGTTTTCCCCAGACTTGGACAAATTGCTTTTCTGGCTGTGAGCTGCGATAGCTTCTTGAGATATTGCGAACAAACGTGGACAAAAGACGAGAGAAATTACGAATAAAAAAGCCGTAAAAACGAAAGTGAGGGAGAGAGAGAGAGAGAAAGAGAGACGGAGAAGGATGAGAAGAAGTCAATAGAAAACGACAAAGTGAGAAAAAACGCGAGCGTTCGAATAACCACGGCGTGTGTATCGGGGATATTTGCAACTAGAAAAAAAAAAACACACACACACACACATAATTAAATAGCCGATAAATAAAATAGAAAGAAAACCGCAGAGTAACGTTAATAGGGGAAAAAAATGCGGCGAGAAGCGATGGGAGGAATATGTATAAATATCTCGAACACACACACACACACACACACACACGTACCGACACGTACATTATAGTGAGAGCAAAATAGAGAGCTGGATCGGTAAACGAATAAAGAATCCGATCTGTCGCCCCCACCGGGATACAAGGGTAGATTTTCAGGTAGAAAAAATACAACAAAATAATAGTAATAATGAATAATAATAATAATAATAATGATAATAATATCAATAATCTAACAATTAATAAACGCCTAAAATAAAACATGTAGCTCCGAAATTGCGTTAAGTGGACTAGTGAAAGGAAAATCGACGAAAAAAAAAAACAAAAACGAAAAAGCAATGGAAAAAAAAAAGAATTTTTAATCGCTCAACTGCCAGCTCGTTCCGTCAGTGCGAAAGAGAATTCTAGCGATAAAAAATGCGATCACACAACGTGACATTGAGGGATAAAAGTGGAAAAAAACAAATATTATATATAATTAATATAAAATTGAAATAATCGGTAGCGGAGAAAAGAGAAAGAAAGAAAAAAACACACACACACACACACACACACACGCAAGCTTAAACGAAGGAGAACAATTGCCGTTGGCAGATGTGCGAATATATAGAAACAATTTTACATAATAAACATAACGAATATATGTATATTAATATATTGATATTCGAAAGAATATATCTGTGGAAAATGAACACGTGATGGAAGAGAAATTGAGGGGGGGGGAAAAAAAGAAAGAGAATGTGAACGAGAAGGAAAGAGAGAATTGATAGAAACGTATAGACGAATCTTACGATAAATATTTATACTTATATCCGCATAAATCTACATGAAAGAAAAACAAAAAATAATATATATATATATATATATATATATATGTATATTATTTGTTGGGATTACCAATTATTATTGGACTCGTATATTGAGTATATTTAGAAATATTTATTTGTTGATTTTTGGTGATATGAGGCAAATGAAAGAGGTATATCTATACATATATATATATATATACACACACACATAGTTCATATACAATATTACTGATAATTTAGTGTATGGAAAAAACGAACGTTTAGAAACATATACAAGGTGGTGTAGATGAGCCAATCATAGCTCGAGCGATTAACGAATTTGAATGTTTATTTTTTGAGTTTCATCTTTCAGATACGTTTTCGTTGATTCTTGCACTAGGAAATGTCCTTCGTTCAAATTTCCTTTGTTATTTTTTTTTTTTCTTTGTTTTCGTCATTTTTTACATTTAAATTCTTGCGGAAGTTGAGACGTGAAAATACGTGCTGAAATTTTTAGTATTGTGATAGGTACATAATTTTGGAATTGTGATGCATAATACGCTGAACGAGAAACACGAGAGGCTTCTTCGAGAGTTACTTTGAACAAGAATAATGAGATGGTGATACTTGTTTTTGGTCATTTGTGTAGGAATAATTAATGTAACACGCTTCGTTTGTTGTCGTATCGAAAAGAACGCGAGGAGAGCCTGCGCCTCTGCGCTGGACGAGGCTTGATTAATGGCTTTTTCCCTCTTCTCTCCCCCCTCGCCCCTCTGCGCAGCCGGCGGGATATTATCTTTCTTTTTCTGGTTTTTAACCTCTGGCCGGCGGCCAATTGACTTGTCATAACGACTTGACAGATTCGATTTAACGCTCCAAACCCATCGCTCTGCATTCTCATTCTCCTTTTTTCATACCTACGGATTGCCCCCCTGCGTTCAGAAAGTCTTCGCGCACGAACTGACAGAAAATTGTGTACGACCTTGCACCGGAACTCGCACTTCCCGAGGCCCGACATGTCAACTGAAATTCCTGGACGAATTTACGGATTCGGGGACAAGAGACTAAGGGTTTTGAAATTCTTTACGATGGATATCGACGAACATGCGAAATGGGCTGACTCACCGTCGAGGACCGTCGCGAGCGGGACTTTCGTTGAATTTTTTTTCGTTTTTTGCTGGTGTGATAGTCGGAGAAGAATTGCAATGTGTTTTGGTAACGATTATTCGGCCGCGTTTTTCGTTAAATTATTGTTGGTCGACCTCGAGATACTTTTATTCAAACTTTTCTTTAGCTTTCGGTTGTTTTTGGATTGGTCGCTCTTCATTTTTTCTCTCGTAAAATCCGGATTACGAGAAATAGAGACGCGGAGTGTCTCGAACAGAAAAAAATGGGGGGGGGGGGGGGGAAGGACACCTCGAATAGAACGACGATGGAGGGACGAACACGGGCTGTGACGGGCGGATAAAAAAATAGAGAAAGTTGAGAAAATCCCCGTCCTTGACTGATTCATATATCGTGAGGAATAAAAAAAAGAAAGAGTTGAATAGAAGAATGAAACGGACCTCAAGTAAAATGTCTCTCTGAATATTTATGAAGACGTTTCATTCTTTCGTTTATTTTGCTCTAACGTTCTTTCCAATTTTACGAAGTTGGAATTTTTTCGTCGTTCGGTAACGTCGTGTTAGAGGTTTTTCTGTTTTTTTTTTTTTTTTTTTCATTCGACACTTCTCTTAGCATTAAAATATCGTTGCTCTAAAACAAATGACACAAAAAACAAATGAGCAAAAATGAAGTTGCCAAAAATAATTGTTAATCGTTCGTTGAATTATTTCGTTCCTCGTCAAGTCTCGATCGACTTTGTACAGTTTTAAGTTTTATTATCGTTTTATTCAATGAATTTTTCCAGGACGCGAAAAATTGGTTCGACGAAAATGTTCCTCCGTGTATAACAAGTTGATTTTCTGAGAAGCGAAGTGCCGCCATTTCTCTATGACATTCTCGCCGGGTTATCGAGTTTGGATTTTTCTATACGAGCTCTCTTCACGTTTTTATCTTTCGCGCGTATCGAACGTTATTTCATTCGGATTGTGCGAATCGGATACTCGTACATGCAACGAAAAATCGTGCCAAATGGCTCCGACGATTCACACGAGAGACGTTTTTTAACGTTCAGCAAAAAAAGTTGAGCGAAAAAAATTCGGTTGAAGATTTTTCGGCCTTCGCAAACGTTCGCTCTCGATAGACGCGGCATTAATTTTTTTCACTCTGCCGTTCGGGCGCCTCCGATAGTAACGAAATATATACGCGTGTTTCGTCCTTCGAATTTTATTATCCATTTCTCCAGCGGGGAAAAAAAGACTTATTGGAAGTTTATTCGAGTCCGGGTATATTTAAAAGTTGAAAAAAGGGACAAAATCGTGTGTACGGTGTGCGATATGAAAATATCCGACGCTCGTCGAATCGACGCGAACGAATTTCATCTCTGCTCCCAATCCATTCTTCATCTCTCCCGCATACATTTTTTTCCTCCTTCCTTTCATTTATCCTTCATCGTCGAACTCTTGATTGCAAAATTAAGTTATTATTCTGGAGGGAGTGAGAGGGTGAAAGAAAGAGAGAGAGAAGCTTTTCGAAGTCAATATTTTCTGTGATCGATATCTTGGAATATTCCTGTGGGTCTAATTCCCCTCAGGGCCGTGAGACTCGTCACCGCGTCGTTTCGATGCTTTGTTTTAAAAATGATTTGAGAAGGCCTCGTTCGTTGAAGTGTAAGAAGAGCAGAAGAAGTCCGGAACGAAACGTCACGTTGATGCGTAGTAGAAGAACCAATTTTTGTTGTCATCTTCGACATTATTATCCCCATAGTCACGCTGAATAGTGAATTAGACCAAAAGTGAACGCGATAGCATAGTGATAAAAGAGAAAAGAAAAAATAGTGTGAAAGCGTTGTACGAGTAAGGAATAAAAATGTAAATAGATGTAGAGCAGCGGTAGCTTCGACAAGGTTTTTGCGATAACGAAGTTTAGAGCTTCGAATTTATTAGAAAAGACTTACGACCGAGTAGAGAGTGCGAGAAGAGGGATTCGTCGAGAGGGAAGAAACGAGTGGAAAGAAAACAATAAACAGATTAAGAGAAATGTATTGTGATGAGAGCCTGCCTCGTGTGGACTCGCGATCGAGATCTCGAGCACGGACGTAAACGATAAATACGAAAACTGAGCAGAGATAAATAAAACAGTTTACCAAATAAGCGTGCGTGTACGAAAATTCCGAAAATATAAATCAAGTCCGAAAATGCTGCGAGCGTTGGAGACTCGATCGCAATTTATTACCAAGCGCCTACCAATAAAATCATTCATTAGATAAACGAAAAGGGATAACAAAAACGAACACACACACATTATAAATACCGATACGACTATTCTACCGAAAAATAGTGAAAAAATACCATTAAAAAAACGAAAATATATCTATATATATATTAAAAACAAAACGAAGAGCAAATGTTGTGTGCGAATGTGTGTTGGTTATCAAGAATTCCGAAGGGTCATTAACAAAAACGAATAATCTTTAACGCATAAGTAAGCAGTTTGTACTAGCGCGAGTGTGATTTAAGTAGGCCGACGAGACAAGAACAAAAGCCCCATAAAAATAACGAAAAAAAATACTTCGAAGAAAGAAAGCAAAAGAAGATAGCGAAAGGTGAGAATAAGTGATTTTCTTTGAGCGAAATGAAGCGCAATTGGAATGAGCGTTCTACTTGATCAGTTGTGGGGCGCGAATTCACGATTTCCCCTGATACACGTTACGAGTCCTCTTCATTTCTTTCCTTGTTTCCTCGACTTGAAAAAGTGAGATATTTAGTGATGATATACAGAGTTAGATAGTTCGCGATCGACTTCAATTCTACGCTCGATCGCGTTTCGGTTTTGTAAGATTTAACGGTGATAATATGTGGGTAATGGATTATATAGTTAATGATATATAAAACAAAAATAAATAAACTTATTTAAAAGAGTACACGGGATAAATGGACTATAAAAAGAAAACACACAAAAGTTACGTTGAAGAATACGAACACGAATGAAATGACGAACGTGCGAGTCGAGTTTTCAGTGACAAATTTAAAAACTACACCGACATCTGTGTAACAACGTTCGAAAGATCCATCAAAGGAGAGGGTACGAATATATATATTTCGAAAACTGTATTACGATAACGAATGAGGGAAATGGAAAGGGAGTGAAGTTTCACTCGATACACGCAAGTAACATACTCCATGCCTTAATGAATAGTAGATTTAGAACGAGAGCTATTTATGAGAGCGAGATAAAGAGCGATTAAACTTGTAATAAGAACTTTTTTTTTTTCTAGATACTACCATTGTTTATTATTATTATTATTATTATTATTATTATTATTATTTGATATAATATTATTATAATTATTGTAGACTATTAATTGTTGTCAACATTGATAATTATATAGATTAATATATTATTAATTATAATTTAGGTAGAGAAAAATATGAAATTTGTTCGAGTGGGTCGTTGATCGATTCGTCGATCGCGAATGGGCGAGAGGTTTAAAATTTCTTTATCGTTGTCTTGGTTGCCAATGCTCTAAAAGGCATTGAAGTGAATATTTTATTTTTCCTTATAACCAAATCGCCATAAAAAAATTCTTTGTTAAGAAGAAAGGGAGGAAGGAAAATATCGAAAGTTGTGGCTATAAGGCCTACGAACTTTTTCATTATTACGATGATAATGATGATTATCATTATGATTATTATTATTACTAATACAATTGTTACAATGAAATATTGCGAGTTATTAGCAGGCGTGTTTTAAACGACGCGCAAGTCATCGAGGTGATTTTTGTTTGTTTTCATAGAGTTTTGAGCGAGGCTGTGCACTCAGGAAAATCGAGAGGGAAAGGAAAAGAACGTGGGAGAGAGAGAGAGAAAGGGGGATTCGGGAGAAGATTTAAAAAAATTAACACTTATTATTTTTCCCTTATGAGTTTCGGTTTTGTACGAACAAACGAATATTAATAATAAAACGAATAAATGATACACCAAAGACGTTATTTTCATTGTACATTTTTGTACGTGAAAAAGTCATAATCCGGAGGGATAAATATTTCTATAATATCGCGTGTATTTACGTACATTGGAAAAGAAGGGGGCACGAGAAAAAGTGATATTTATTTATGCACATGTTAAAACGATATGAAAAAGTCGAGGGGGTCAAATCGCCCTACGAGTCTCATCAAATTTTACGATGTTTAACGCCCTCTCGCTCATCCTCGACTTCAACCCTCCCCTTCTTCGAACGCGACGTGTATAAAAAAAATGCCAAAGAAAATGAAAAAAATACAAGTATGAGAGGCGTGGATAAGACGGTGAAAAAATATCATAAATTTTTTGAATTTCACGTTGTTACATTTACAAGTTTCTCACAAATATTGGAAAATTTCTGGAATTACGTCTTTTTAAGGCTTTGACTTATCGTCTGTCCATTCATTTTTATTTAACCATTTTTTTCTCTTCGCGCCAAACGCCGGTATGATTTTAGAGGTTAATTTTTCACAGTCACTTTTCTTTCTCTCCTTCTCACTCTCTCTCTCTCTCTCTCTTAGTCTCTCTCGCTCTCTCCGTCTCGTCGTCTCTCCCTTTCTCTCGTTTATTATCGTCGTTTTATTCTCGCAAAGTGATAAGTGTGGATAGCTCGATGTGCAGAAAACCTACGATGAAAAAAAGGGGAACTTTTTTTTAGTTTTTTTTTCTTTTCACCGATTATTGTCGAGTTTTGTCCACGATGGTTGTGATAGATACTGGCGCGCGATGCATCAACGATTTTCTTTCAGTTACCATTTATTATTATTATTATTATTATTATTATTATTATTATTATTATTTTCGTCTATATGTTTCATTAATATTCTGTTATAAATAATGCCTATTTATGTTGAATTATAAATATGCATTATTATTATTATCGTTACTGAAATGTGTTTATTTAGGGAATAAATGATCAATATCACATTTCATCACGATGAAAGTTTTCCCACCCTCTTTTATTATTCACATTCCGCCAGAAATATCCTTTCATCTCAATTGAGTCACATAAAAGAATATATTGTGCGTTGGTACGAAAAATCGTTATTGAGCCCAGGTGATTACTAACTGAATTAATTGATTTCACGTTGGAATAATACGGGGAAAAAATGGTCATTGCAATATTTGCTCCCTCGCGAAGATGGAACATTTTTTGTTTCCCAAAGAGATAATTCTGAGAAAATACATAAAAAGTGAATTCTTCCTTTTACTTGTCGGCTTCATAAAGACGTTCGTCTTTGCTAATGAGAAAACGTAGTGGAAAAAAGATCTGAACAAGCCTGGATTCCTCTGTTCTACCTTCTACCTCGCCTTTCAATGGCGGTTGCTCCGGACTCGCCTGGTTCACCCTCTGTCCCTCCTCGCAAGCTCCTTCCGCATCACTTATTTCGACGTTGTTTTTTTCTCTCATTTTGATACACGTTTTGCTTTTCTTATATACGCGGGAACGTCTTTGATCAGCGAAACTTCACGGAGACGTCCTCCCATTTGATGCATCACGATTCTTCAACGGATCTCTCTCAATTCTCGTGCTTGTGGTACACTCCTCTCTCACTTACGTCGCTAGTCGCTTCCTATTCTTCTGCTCCCTCTTGCGGCCAAACCGAAAACAGACAGTTAATGAAAAATTGGACGTATTTTGATCATAGTAGTCGCAAATGGCGATCTTCAGAGTAATAACGGTTTTGGAATAAATTCGTGAATATCAAATGCGAACTCGGGACTCTGTTGTTCGTTCGCTAGAAAATCAACGTGATTAAGTATCCGCCAACTAATTTGACGTGTTATCATCAAAGTTAGTCGTGTCGATGTACCGAAATTTCCTCCGCGTTATACACGAAATACACGAGGATTTATCACGTGTTATGAACGAAGAAGACGCAGAGGATAATCACTTCCGGAATAGTTTTCCTACAATGTGTACAAGCTCATCCTCCTCCGCAATCTACACTTTTTGTCTCCTTAGTTAGATACATATTGTGTACTAACTCGTTACTCATAATACGAAGGAATTTATACACGGGACTTTCCAGACGATGTGCGCGGACTTTTGTCATAATCCGGGATAGCGTCGAATCGAACGACTCAAGATTCGAATTGAACGCGTTATTTTGCAAATCGTTTTTTCTGAATAAAAAGTGAGTGAACAACGAGACTATTGAATCACAACGAAAAGAGATTTTTACAGCTTGGAGGATCGGAGACCCGGAATTTTGAGGTTAGAACGGCCCATACATTTGTACACGTATTATTGTGGTTTCCCCGAGAAATATTTGGGTTCGCAAGGGACAAAGTTTTGGACGGAGAACGCAATTTAGGTCCTCGATTCACGAGCCACTCGAATAACCGGAGAAAACTATGCGCTGATTTGCATCATTAATCATTCCTCTCAGGCCGCGCGCGTTGCTCTTTTTATTGCTTTCACGACACCAAAACCGTTGAAACTACAGTCTGTCTGACAGGTAAATTTTCTTCGCTCAAATACACGCTCCAGTGAAAATATATACGTGATCGAAAAACAAATGTAAAACCAGTTGGAAACGAAGTTAAAGTTCGAATGTGGAAGAAAAATACTGCATCCATGTAAATCCATGTACGGTACAGTAAATTCTCGAGATATGGGGAAAAAGTCGTTAAAACTTTGCGAAACTTGGCTCGCGATAGAAACTTGTCTTCGGAGGTTAGTGATAAAAAAAATATATATATATATAAAACAACATAAAGCAATATTGAAGCAATGATATCGTCAACGTTATTTCAACCCGGCGAATTTAACGGTCTTTCTTTCCCTCTGGTTTTCGTAACATTCGCGAGACAGCGAATTGTGAATTCCGATCAAACGATCCGTGAACCCACGTACAGACGGATTATTCTCGCGGTTCGTTTTTCTTCTTTCACAAATACCTTTTGAGACGCTTCCGAGGGGAGTACGAAAAAAACGTCGAATAACAAACGCGAAAGAAGAAAATATTCAGGGGCAAAAAATGTACGCCACGAAAGAAAAATGAGCTCGTTTTTCACTCGCATATTTGCTTTTTTCCGGAAATTACTTCTCCTGAATTTTTCTCCCGAAGCACCGTGCTACTAATTCTTCGAAAAGCCGAACGAAGTGATGTTTTTTTATCGAGAGCAAGATGTACGTATCGAGAATGTGTGTACAAACAATTTTTCCCCGATATTTACATTTTATTTAAAAAAATTTATTATCAGTCGCATAAAATTTGGTCACGCGTAAATTTTCGCTTTACTTTTTATTTCCGTTCCGCCGTATCCTGCTTTGCCGAAAGCTTCGTAAATGAAAGAACTGGGCAAAACCGTGTTTTTGTTCGTGCTTCAATAAATACTCGAATCGACGTCCGCGTTCCGTTTATTTATTTTTTATCTTTTCTTTACCTCGTCAAACCGACGAAAAGCATCCATCCGCAACTTCGACTTTATACCGTGGTTGCTGGCATTCGATCATAGAAATTTATAACACCTGTCACGTTGTTCTCGCTCGTTATTATTCACTGATATGTACACGCATGAAGCGGAATGACACGATAGAAAGGAATCAACAAACTAATGCGACAGCACACTTCGTGGACAAACGTAAACATGACGTTTCATAACCTCAAATTTTTTTTTCAATTAGTGTAGCTCGTTCCCAGCAATTATGCGATGTGCGTTAGCAATGTTTTAGTGTTCATTGATCGATCGTATCTTCGCCAAAATCAACTTTCCAAATGCCAGTGTCAGAATAGCGCGGATTATAAAAGAACGATTGCTCGAACGAAAAATGATATTTTTTTTGGTCCCCCGCCTCGCTTTTCGACCGTGGCGCCTCCTGGCGGCGTTTCTTCCTAGACTACATTTCCATTAGTATATTGCTTTATAATGTACAGGATAAAAACGATCGGAGGCCTCACCTATACATTATTTGTTGTATTTTTTCCCCTCGTTTTTTTTTTCCAACGCAACAGAAAATACGTGAGCCTCTCGGGCTCATTGTAAAGTAATATTCTAATGGATTGCGAGTTTCCGTAGTATTTGAGCTGCCTGAATTTCGCTCTGCATTGGATAATGTGCATGCGCACACGCTCTTCGGGCGTAAAAATACTCGAGCGCTCGTCCGATACGAGATGACTGGAATTCGAATGAAATTCTTTAAAATGAGAGCGACGAGACCGATCGGACTCTGGGCCATTTTCGACGGGAATTTTTTCTTTTGAGCGAGAAGATCGAAATGAGACAGCGGGCTGAAGTCGAATCGAAATAATATCGTTGAAATTTCTTTGTCGATTCGCTTTTGGTCTCGCTCATCCTATGATTTCGTCAAATAAATATTATTTTTCGTATACTTATAAAAAAGCCGAGTTACAGCCTCGCTCGCCTCGGAAGCTCAACGACCTCTGTGAGTCAATGCACGAAACGAACAGCAATACGATTTTCATGTTATATTTCCAATAGTTGTTTTTCTTCATCGGGGATATGCGTCCGCGTTGTTACATCGTCCGTGAAAAATCGATCGATAATCTTGGCTAACGAGGAGGTGGAGGGGAAAGGAGAATTGATTAAACTTTTCATCGACGTTTATAACGATGGGGTGTCGCACTTGTGATAAAATCGTTACATAAATTAGATCGATAAAGCGACCTTTATTATTATACACATATACAATGATAATGATGCCGACGGTTGCGATATACGTATTTAAAACGAGACGAAAAGAAAGAACAAGCGTAATTGTATGAGAAACACGATTAGCGTGTGATTAGATAAACAAATATATATAAAACGCGGATTCGGTTAATCCGAATAGTTTATTATGCCCGACAACGTAGCGTTGGAAAGCAACAAATAAGCGCCATTTTCAGAGTGTATGACCGTGCGAATGTGTGTTGAGCGTGCTCGATAGGTTGAGCGAGTGAGACAAAGGATGTAAACAATGACAAAAGCAGCGACGATTTTTTTCGACGAACTGTCTTTCCGAGCAGAAAATTTAGCAATAATGTATAATAATGGGAGAAAAAAACGAGGAAAAAATGAGAGAATAAACGAAACCGATACACTTCGGAATAATTTTAGAGGAATATGATGAAAGAAAGACACTGACAAAATATTGATAGAAAGTGCAAATGCGGAAGGAGAGCGAATAAGTTTATGGGGCTAATCGCATACAGGGAATAATAAGGAAAAGATCGTAACATAACGAACGATAATTATCATGATTATTAATATTATGAGTAATATATATAAATGAGAAAAATAGTGAATTACAAACACGCATTGTATTATTAACCGAGGAAGCTCTTAAGTATCAGCAGTAGCGATCGAACTGTACTTTAGACGATGATTTTCGATTGAACTCACATTATCACGTCGTTTTATTAACGAATACGAATTTGAATAACGAGAACACGACACAGGACGGTTGATGGGTAAAGAAAATAAAACGAGTATTTATTGATGATGTTAATCCGTGTGATGTTGATTGAAAGAATAACACGAAATATACGGCCAATCGAAGGACTAAAATGACCCCGAAAACATGGCCAATACGAGACGCGAGAGGGCAGCACACGCGTCGAGAGAACTCGAAACAGATATGGACGCGAAACCAAGCGAAACAAGACCTACGAATTATATGTAACGACAGTAACGATGTAATTGCTAGTCAATGTTCAATGTTGAGATATTTATCTGAAATAAAATGCATATACGTTGTTTACACCACATCGATGATCGCTCGATCGTTTATTCAGCGTTTATCGCTTTTACGGAACGTTTTATATATACTCGAGTTGTACTTCCGGTACGTGAAACTTTTTCGATCAGATAAAGAGAAACACGGGACTACGTGATTCGCAATGGGGCTGTAGGAACGAAAAATAGTGAAGTGCCATGAAATCGAACGAGGCTCGCCGACTCTCGGCACAATCAATCGCAGGTAAGAATCTTTTTCACGCCCCCCACATCCGCGATTTCAACTCGGTGTAGCCTCGCACCCGTATATCTCTTTGAATTCCCATCGACTCGGTAAATCAGAGAGAAAGAAGAGAGGATGGAGAGAGATAAAAAGCTGACAGGATCGTTGAAAGAGCTCCACCGATTCACCCTTGCGCTGCTGCCGCGTCCTCGTTTGCATCCCTATTATTTATCATCGTCATATAGCACCGTGCAAAGAAATAAAAAAAGGGAGAAATAAAGGGGAAGGCGAAAGAGTCGCATGATAGAAAAAGCGGCGAGGGATACACTCGACGAGATCGCGAGCGTCGATTGTGCTTGTCAAACGCCGCCGCGCATCTTCCTCACTTTCTCATCTCACCTTCAATTCATCTCCATTTTTTGCCTCCCCCCTCAATGTCAAATCTCACATCTTTGTCTCCCTCCTACAAACTCATTCCTGTACTAACCTTTTTTCCTCACCGCGCGTTCATTCCCGCACGTCAATCAAATTCACAGACCGCCAACTTTTCTTCTTTCAAATATATATTTATCTTTTTATTATCCTGCCGCTTTTTTTTCCACTATTTTTCGCCATAGCTTCATATTTATTGGTTTTCTGACAGCTGATCGCTTTGCAAATTATGACTAACTGCGTCCCCCCCCCCCCCACTCCTCGCGCCCCTTCCAAGTTCAACCCGCGCTTGACCCTGCCCCCTTGCGGCGCCTTTTTTCACCGTTTTCCCCAAGAAATAAGAGTTCTACGAATCTGTTCTCGTTATTCATCAAGCTCAACAATGAATTTCAGATATACGACGTACCGGGCTGCTTCAAGAGATACAGGATAAAAAAAAACGTGCGAGCAGCGAATAAACGGTGAAGTGAAATTGAGAAAAATATGGAGTTGTGACGGAGCGAGGGAGAGGCTCGCAGCAGCGAACGCCTTTCGAGCCACGTGATCGAGGCAAAAACGCGTCCAGGAGGGAGTTGGATCTTTTCAATCCTCGCAGCGGCATATAAACTTGGAATCTTTTTCTCGCTAACTGCAAATCCCTTTGCAGCCCCGACTTACAACTGAGTTATGTGAGCGTCTTGAAAAAAGGGAAGATGTTGGATTCCCATTGGTTAACTTGACGAAAAAAACGGCCCTCTTTTTCCATTATTCCTCGTAATTTTTCTCCCGTTTCTTCCATTTGGCTCGATCTCTCTCGACGTACGACTTGGCCACGTTGCCTCGTAACCGGTTACGAGATTTCCCGCCGTTCCCTAACGCGGATTGTGTTCCAGGTGAGTTTTTCTCTTCGGCCTTTCGTCTTACGTTTCACAATTACGATTGTTCGCTCTCTCCTTATTTTCCAGGAAATTCCGTTGTTTTCATTCCTCCGTCTCGTTGTTTCGAGGCTCGCGCGAGCCTCGAAAAAGTGCTGAGCTTTTTTCCCGAAGTGTTTCGGACTCGATAACGAGGAAGTTGGAGAATCGCGAGGAGGACTTTTTCCACGAATATCAAGACGAGGTTGCGAATTTCAAGAGGGCTCCACAAATGAATTTGAACTCGCGGTGGAATAACGTAATTGAATTTTATGAAGAGAGTTTCCGAGTTTTCGGTGCACAGAGCGAGCAACTGCATAGTTTGATACGGGAGTGGTATAAAAGCCTCTCGAAACGGTGTACGAGAAAAGCTGAGAGACAAAGAAGCAGCGAGGGAGAGAGAGAGAGAGAGAGAGAGAGAGCCTTGAAGCCACGAGCTCACGGAAAGCTAGCTTCTCCGAGAGCTTTTCGAACCCTTCACCCTGCTCCACCCTTTATTATCTTTCGTACCACGTTTCTCCACCTAACAGCAACTCGCACATAAATACCATCCCATACGCACGAAGACACTAGCTACGTATATGCCAACACGAGTTGAACAAAGTTGCTTCGAAATAACTCCACCTCTGCTGCTGCTGCTGCTGGCTCGTGTATGCCCGGAGGAGTCCATCATACAGTCGAAAAGCTCGTCAATCGTCATGGCCACGTTAACTCTCAGGACTAAACTTTGCGATATATTTCGAGCTCCCTTTCCGTACACATTGCGACAAGTCTATTGTGTTGTAAGGAGCGTCGTTAATGTTATAAGCTCTTGATGGAAAATCCACTCGTCGGTGCTCTTGGAGGAGGAGTTGGAGGGCAAGAGCACCGTCGAGCTGGAGCCGAAGGTTCTGGGAAGTGTTTCTTCCTTCCTGTGTATAAATGTCACTGGGGCTCGTTTTTATTTGTATTTGAACGATAATCAAATTGTTATTGGTCGTTTCGTTAGACAGCTGTGAGCAAACGGAGATTCATTATTGAGACAAAGAACCGTTTCGCGCCGAGGTTGAGTACTCGAGAAGATTAAATTCTGGGTCTGAGAAGAGCCACGTCGAGCGCGAGGGGCTTCAGTTTACTCACGCCAGATATACCGTGACGATTGTCAATTCAAACTCCCGGTGAGACATGTTTGCTTTTCCTATTATTACAAGAATATTGTTAATTTATAGAAATTCGCGGGGAACGAAGATTCAGGAAGTTAATGAAAGCGTCAAGCTTTCCGGACGTCAATCTCACCATCGAGCTTTTCTTGCTCGAGGCGAATTCAATTTCGCTCACAATGCTAATAACCTTCATTATCAAAATGTTTATTATGCAAATGCTCCGGAAGCTTCTTCGATGCTCGTCATCGACGATGAAATAATATTTGCTCCCGTACCGAGGACGGAATAATATTTCGCCCTCGGAACGATTAACTAGAAAGGGAAATTGCTGATGATCGATAAGCAAAAAAATATAGGTACGTTCGCCGTAGATTTTATTCGATGATTGCCGAAGCTCCTTTTTTTTCTTCGCGTGCCAGTCATGCAACCTGCGGTGCTCTCTGTTTCGAGAAACATGCATAAAGCTTTTCCATTTTCCTTATCAAACCTCCTCCTCGACGCACACACTCAAGCGTCTCATATATTTTTCTGCTTTTATCTTCGTACGAGCGGGAATTCAATATCAGAGAGTATCGTGCCATTCTGAGCTCCGCAGTTATGTACAGAAGTATTGAAAAGAAAGGCAAAGCAAAACGCTCAACGACATCCGGTGATCTCCTTCATATCTTTCTCGACGTTGTCGGATTCCGGAGCATTTATATTTTTTGCCCCACATTGCTCCGGTGAAATAATACAATAATTTGGCGATTTTTTTTCGAATTTATGGGCATTACGAAGGAGTCGGAGGGAGTTGAATGAAAATGATTTTCTCTGTTTCTCACCTTACGATTTGTTTGCAGCGGAAATTCGAAAATTCTGGTGAAACGAACGGAAGACAAGACGAAGCTCAGCCTCCATTAAGCGATCCAGGAAAAAGTGACTCCCTTGCGAATAGAATCTCATGGAAAGAGATGAAAACACAATTTTCCACCAATTAACTTTGTCCTCGTTAAATGAAAGGGATTCTCGGTATTTGCGAAGGCCCGAGTCAAGCAACACAAAGGAGAGAAGAGGAAGGAGACGAAGAAAAAAGGAAAGAGGACTTGTGCACGGAGCTCCGAGCGCGAGTGCAATCGGAAATGGAACAACAGGGCGACGATACGGAAAACTGTCTGAAAAGTAGGACGGCGAGGAGGCTTACAGGGGATTGGTAATTGAGACGACCGTGGTGTGTAATTGCTACGTCGCACTTCGCGTTGTATTGAATTAGCAGAGAACATTATGGCGATTGGGAGAGCCTGGGGCAAAATGAGCTGGAGGAACAAAAACTTTAAAACTGAAACATCATTTCCGTTAAATCTTCCAATATTTTCTTCGTTACGTTCGAACGAATATTTCATCGATGCAACAGAGTGTTTTATCGTTTAAAGTCATTCGAAAAAATCACTTGACCGTAAAAACGATTCTCCATCGAGCGAGCTAATGAGCTTTCTTGAGTTTCGATAAAGTTTGCCTTCTTACGGGATCCGATTAAGAAAAATCCTGCGCCATTATTTTTCTCGATTCACGACTTCTCGTTAACGATTCCCGGTCGTCGCGAAAGACCAGCTGTCACTGTGACGTTTGAGTCCAGCCAGCAGAATAACTTCAGAACCACAATCCGACTTCAGCTTCAATTCGCTCGAGCCCGTTACAGCTTTTAAAAAGCAGTGAAGCTTCGATCTTAATATTCTGCCAAAAATTTAGTTTTCAGTATTTCGTCATCGAGAATTTTGTAATTTCTCGATGCCCTTCAATCCTCATTCCCTCCTCCATTATTTCCGTTGCTTCAAAAACAATATGAACACTCCTCTCCCTCCGATTTACGAACGCCTTTCCCGTCGTTGGTCACAAGAGACAGAGCGGAGACAGGATCAGGAGTAGATAAAAGCCGCAAATCCGCCAACCAAATTACTACGTGGCGGCGGTAAACAGATCCCAGTTCCACTGATCCTTCTCATCCGGTCAGTTTACCTCGATTTTCCTCCCCTCTCCACTCTCAACCTACGTGTGTGTGTGTGCCTGCCTTTCCTCTTCTCGCTTTCTCTTCCGTTCACCAGCCACTGAAAAGTTTCAATGAAACTGATAGGACGAGTGGTCCTCGAGCAAGGGTGAAACCTTGCTAACTTATGTGGTCTCTCAAACCCATTAAGCGATCCCCTTCGAGTCCTCGGTCCCCCCCTCTTACTAGTTTCCATGTCACATTGTGTACACACGAGCCCTCGTGGCCGCCAAACTCTTCGTCCCCAGCTCTCAACGACAACGCTCGATAATTCATTCGAAAAAAGTGGCTCATTGATTCCCACTGAAATTCATAATCTTTGTTTATTTCAAACGTTTTCCTTGGAAAACGATCCGTGAATATTTGACTCTCAAAAATATTTGATTGAATGAAATCGTGAATTTGTGGAAAATTATTGGACAACGCGCGCAGTTCAAGCTTGAATGGAAACCTGCCAAACCGCTAAACTTGGAGTTCTGAACAGCTGCGGTATCAATGATTGATTTTAAAAACGAATAAAAATGATTGGGACTGAAATTGATGGTCGCTGTTTGTCGGTACTTGGCAAGACGTCAAAATTCTTCATCTGGAAACTAGCAATTCTTGCATCAAAAGGTTGAGTTATTGAGTGGCAAGAAAATTCGAATAATTTCAGGCATCGTCAAACTTGTAGAGAAAAAACCAACGTTGATTCGAATTCCTTCGAAGTGATGAAATTAAAAAAAAGGAAGAAAACAAAATCGAGGGGGCGAAAATCAACGACTCCTGTTGATCGATTTTTGGCAAAATTCCAAAGTATTCCTCGTCGAATCGATGAAGTCGAATAAAATATTTCGAGGAAAGTGGAATTCCCAGAAAAACTGCAACGCTGAACGAGAGTTTAGGACTCCAGTTTATTTTTTTAGTACGCAAATAGAAAAGTATTAAACAGGTGGATGCATTGGTAGGAGCACTTTTGTAGAGTTGAAAATTTGATCACGAGCGTTGAGAAGAAGCCTTGGGAGTAGCGTCTGAGTGCGGGACTCAAGGCACATTCGCACCATCGCGTGGCAGCTCTCAACGCGTCTCGTCTGGGCTGTGTGTACGAGCGGCGGGAGGAAGTGGCAGAGGGTGTAGAGTGAAACGGTAACGACTTTATATCACGCGGGTGAAATCGCGTAAACCCTTTCAGAGAGCGGAAAGCGGTTCACGTTGGAAAATTCGCGTGGTGCGACGACTGGCATTCGGGCTCGAGCGAAAGCAGCCGCGGCGTCGTTTCCACCGTTAAATTCTATTGTTCATTGTAGCGTAGTGCGAAAAACTCCACTTCCGTTAACGGGAAACAAAAGTGCCGAGTTGAGCTCGGAAGAAAATATTTTTCCGGACGATTCCGAGGATCTTCGTAACCAGTAAAATTTCCACAGGCTCCGAGGCACGAATTTCCACGACGAGCGCGATCCTCGGGCCTTCTGGGCCCCTCGAATGAGCTCCGAGCGGATCGAATTGATGGGAATACCCCGATGAAAAAAATGACGCAGCAGCCGTCGAGCCTCGCGAACTTTCGAACCCGATGAAATCCCGGACGACTGAGAATGCGATACGCACCAAAGTTTTTTTGGTCATCCTCCGTAATTGGCGACTTTCGGTGAATAATTCAAGCACAGAAGAAAATGAGTCTGGCGCGATATTCCGGTCGCCATGGAGACAAACCGCGAGAGATCCATCAGGCTTAATCCTCCGGAGATTAATCCGGATTACTTGCCATACGGGGTGATGAATTTTTGCATTCAATGTATGTGCGCTGGCTGCTCTCTCTCGATCCGTCCGCGATCTCTCGTTCGCGTATCCTCTTCTTCTCATTCCTCGGCATCTCGCTTCCCCCCGGGCCCTTTCCTCTCTCGCAGCATCGATCTCTGGAACGACTCCTCGTCACTCCCGAACAGTTATACGTGTACGAAGAAACCAGTACTCGCCTCGAGCCTCGTCGCCGCGCACTCCTTCCACCATCCATCAGCGCAAATTTCATTTTCTCCGAGTACCAAGTTTAGCTAGAATTAATTTCTTCCCAGGAAATGTCTCGATGTTCCTCCATCCTTTTCTCTCTTCCGTTCTCGTATCAAATGCCAAGTTTTTTTTATCACTTTTTTCATTTTCAGATTCCACCGCGGTGCACCTGAAGAGGAACTTAGCCTGCCGGGAAGGATCATTTCCGCGGGACGATTGAGTAATAATGACAAACAGTTGGAAGAGCGCCGGGAACAATCGGATTGGATTGAATCGAGCCCTGCGACTTTCTACTATCTTCATTTTCATTTATCTTCCCGGACCTGAAAGAGCAGAAGGTAGTTCACTCGAGCTCAAACGAGGGGTAAAACCTCCAAGTGAAACTTTTTCTCCCTCATTTTCGTGTACAATTGGAGGAGAACGAAAGTTGGAAGGTTGTAATGGGCTATGGTGTCGGGCCTTCGCTCCTTACGGTTTATCCGTTCGAGAAGAAAAAGTGGTACGTCCTCGTTCTGTGGATATTTGAGATAAGAAAAAACGAAGAGGAGCAGAGAGAGAGAGAGAGTTGAGCTGCGGGGTCGCTGAGAATAAGACGAACAGTGGCGAGGGAGACGCGCAAAACGGGGGAGTACGCCGAAAGACCTGAAAACACGAACGCAACAGGCTTCGTGCTGGGAGGGAGGAAAAAACCAGTGGAAAGAAGAACTAATAAAAAGAGTTGCTCGAGAAAGGATGAAGGTGTCTTACTCCGTTGTTGCCACGGTCCTCGAGGTCGATCTCATCGTCGTCCCAAAACTTCATCGCCCCGCCGCGAAATGCTCTCAGTGCGAAGGGTTCAATCTTAGATAATTCTTCGCTCGAGCGTACATCGAAAGGGTTCAAAGCCCTCGACTTTGAGCGTAAAAATCGAGGTTTTCGTTCACCAGTAATTCGATTACCAGCCTCTTCATATTTCGCCGGGCCATTTGATGCGGTCGGAAAATAGGGGGACGCGAAAGGACTCGGAGAAAAAAGTCGAGAAAAAACTACTCGGATTTTTATTATCATTATTTATTTCAATAACGTTGAGAAAGTAATATTAAACTTTCGTCCCTTTTTCTTAGCTTTTTCCTCCTCGTCTGCTCGCACCACCATTTATTAAAACGAGCAGATAAAATTCGTCGCAGGCTCTTTTCAGGAGCGCCATTTTTCCTCATTAAACTTTCGAGTGACTGAGACTAATTTTAAGAAAATAATTACCACTCTCATTAACTCCTTTTTTGGCGAAGCTCCCCCTTCCCCTCGCAGATTCACCATTGAGTTATCAAGTTTGTTTTTCTGCCCTCAGGTAAACGAATGACTGGCTATCAGCTCCGCAAATTGGAAGAGAAGTGCGAATTCAAGGGCGTGCAAACTCGATCGTACTGCGAAAATCGTCAATCGAGCCATTGCACCAGCTGCGAATGCATTACTCGCCGCGTGACAATGGAGAAAGCAAGAGTCTCGTGCCAAGAGACCGGAAGTCTATGATTTCCCAAAGGTCGCTCTCGTCGCGTCCAATGCTATTGTTGCCGATCCCATTTCCCCTTTCTATAGACGCACGCAAACACCGACGAAATACCTCTTGCGTTTCTTCCATTCGACCTTCCACCTCGTTCCATCATCAATGTCATTTCATCGAGTTCATAACAATTCACAATCAACTTGTATCCCCTCCTTTCGAATATCAATGACTAAGTTTTTTATTGACTAAAGCTCGTTCTAACATTTTGCTTGCAGAAACCAGCCCACGATCGAACTTTTTATGGGATTAGAATCGTGCACGAGATTCGCTTCAGTCTCGGGATTCGTGAGTCGAAAAATAAGGTCTGGCTCTCTCCTTGCTCCTCACCTAGCTGCAACGAGAGGATTCAAGGTCGCTTCGTGGATTAAGTAGCCCGGGGAGACGAGGGTTCTTAATGTGATCAAGAAGGCGTTGAACGCTGTCGTTGGTCGATCAGAAATGAGCATACAGAGCTTTCCGAGTTTTTTCTCTTCTGAAAGTTGCGATAAGCTCTTCGAAAGAGTGCCAACGACGATGGTTGATCGATAAAAAGATTCGTTCGATTTTTATGTCGTGAAAAAAAGTAGGAAGCCACGTGGTTTCCTTCTCAATTTTTCATGAGCTCGCGTGTATATTTTTTCCTCTTTTCCGACTGCCGCGAGTAGCTCGCGAGAGGAGCATTTTAACGATGAGATCTCTCAAGTCGAAGGGACGTTATCCACTCTGTCGGATTGGATTACAGATTCAGATTGAACGGGAAATCTACAGTCGTACATCGTTGAAACAGGGAATTACGGAAATTCGCTCGCTCAAGTTTTAATCGCCGTGAGAAAGCTCGACGGAAATCTGAATTTTGCGTGAATTATTTGTTTTTTACTTTTGTGCAAGCGAGCGAACGTGATTCCTTACTTTCAATTCGCGATTCACGTTGCCCATATTTCGTGATTTTTTTTCTCGGTCTCACGAGTTTTTTATCATTCTGTTTGTTTCGTAAATTCTATTGTTCAATATCGCGTATCCCGGCACGATTTTACCCGCGAAAATGTCATACAGGCTCGTAAAGTGTCGTGAATTTATAGACTTTTGAAGTAAACGAAGATGGAAACTGGCAACAAAGCTAAACGTGGCTCTCTCTCTCTCTCTCTCTCTCGACACTTTTCAGGCTACCAAATGATTAACGAGCTTTCCCTTGAATATTTTATGTCCGAGATCAGTGTCTGGGCCAATTCTGCTCGCCCTTTTCGGGCTGGTGAGAAGGCTGTGTCTGCGTGTGTACTTTTCTTCCAAACCCTTTTTCTCGAAACATCGAACGATCGTTTTGCAGCCAGAGCTTTAGGTTGTAAATTTCTAAAGACTTGGCGACAGCAATAGTGACGATGAGGTGCGGTGAAGGATCGAAATATTCATAACTACTGTTGTAAGCTGGGATCGTTTGGCGAGGGGCGCAAGGGACGCTCGCTATTCCTAGCGAGACTCCTGAACTTTCGGCCCGTTCATCTCTCCCCCTCTGAGAGCAGGCCACTCGAATCCGAGTAATTAACTCTGCTAAATTGTAATTGGCTCAACGTGGCCTTAACAGAATGTTAATTTCGTTGTCGTCGAGTCAAATTCAACGGTAGAGAGTCCTCCAAACGTCGCGGTAGTTCAACGATTCGAATGCACAAGCGTTTCGCATCCTACCGAATGGAACATTTATGCTATAGTACATAATTATCGTTGATTAGTCAATACTCGTGGCATCAAAGGCGCTGCGAATGCACGCGCGTCAATAACACTCGCTAGCTCCCTCGCTCCTGTCAGATTCCGGAAAATTAGTGTGCCCAAGAAAATTGAAGTTGGGGTCAGACCCAGTGATCTCGCTCGATCTTTCGTCAGACCCTTCACTCGAACGCGGCGAGCGAGAAGAGTTATTTTCGGCCGACGTCCGATAGCGAAGCGCTCCATCCCCGGCACCCGAGCTCCTTTCGTCTATATAGAGATGACTCGTAAATCCAAGCTAAGCCTGCAGAGATACTCGCACCTTTTCCGTCGCCACGCGCTAGCCTCTGTAAATAGAAAGGTGAAAAAAAGGACGAGCGGGGCTAAATGGAACGGCGAGCCAAGGGAGCAGGGAAGGAATCCCGAGGAAATTTTTTGAAAAAGAGCCCAAGGAATCGACCGCTCTTTTCTCGGGACAAAAATTCATGATAGATATTCTGCAAGCCTCGAATATGAAGTCAGTTTCATTGCGTCTTCCTCGTGGCTTTCGAAGCCCATCGAACAACGTTCGAAAACACGGTATTTTAGCTTGCACGTGGCACAGCAGGGATTTCATTTCTTCTCGGACCTTTCGATGACGTTTGTTCTTTTCGAATAAAGATTAAGGTGCGAGCGTAATTTGAAACGAGAATAAATTAGCATGAGATCGATCGCTTTTTCCCATGGACTTTCTCTCTCTCGGGAGCTGAGTTTAAAAACTTGTTTTACTGAATATTAATGCGATTTGATGGGGAAGTAAATCAAAGTGGATCGTTTGAAATGCATGTAGATGTATTTTGCATTTATATTTATATATGCCTGCACGTATATATGAGTTTGCGTAGGGTTGGCAGACTCGCACACAGCCGGAACGAGGGCGGCGATCCTCGAGCTCTTCTTAAATGAGAAAAGTTTTTCGTGCTGTTCGGAATCAGAAAAGGCTCAGTTTTCCGGAGGAAAGTGAGAGAGGCTGCCTTGACGGAGGTGGGAAGGGGTGAGTGGAAAGCGAGTCGACAGTTTTGTCCTCGGGACGTTTCCCCTTTCACCGGCTGGAATTTCTCCGAGCGAAGAAGTTTGACCTCTCACCGTTTTTTTTCTCTTTTTCAGCTTCCTTCAACTTTCTCGTGGGAGCACCAGTCGGAGGAGCTTATCAAAGCGGCAGTCGCGCGGTGTGTGTTTTCAAGTTCATAACTTCCTTGAGGTACTCGTTCGATGCTACTTGGGACAAATAATCATCATTAAGTGGCAATCGGCTCCGAGGCACTCGCCCTGCGCGGTCGACGGCGACCGCGGTGAACTGTCGACGCAAAATTCAATTACACGCTCTTCTTACAGCGGAATATTCTCGTCAGTAGTATTCGTCGTAGAACTTTCAAATAACGTAAATAAAGCGAAGCGCTCGGAATATGCTTCGAGCTCGAGCAGTTTGAGGAAATATTTTATGTCCATTTTCTTCGCATTCTACGCGGATGAATAGCCCGGAGTATCGAAGAGGTCAAGAAGCAAAAGAAGGAGCTCGCCTCGTGCCTCCCTCCCTGGGGAAATATTTCCCTCGGGACGAAGCTTCAGAAATGTATCCGGTACAGTTTTCCCTGAGACCAGAAGAAAAATCATTCGGTGCTGAAGGCTATGTTTCTTCTCAATAATCCGCAAAATGGAGAATTTTCGAAAAAAACAAGTTTTCTTACGAAAATAGTAAATAGACAACCTAGTTTTTAGAAAGTATGGGGCAGTCGATTATAACAGAATATAATGTGTTGCGTATCGCTTAAGATTCGCACGCGTCTTCTGCATCTTTAATCTTATTTATTACAAAAGACGATCGTTGTCAAAGAACACAAGATCTTCATTTCCCTTTTTATAAGCTTGTGATGACGCGTGGATTAGTTGTTCATTGTCATCGCTTTTCCGCGATTCCGCGATTGGTTATTGAAACACGACCATTGTGGGGCTAAATTCATTCGGAAGAAACAACGTTCACTCGTCCTGTCAAAATGACAGCTTGGAATTCAAACCATCTTTGACATTTTGTCGATATCCTTTTGCTCGACTCGATTTCTCGAAAATTCTTCGAATTGGACATTCTTTCAATAGTCATTAATGAGTTGAATTATTAAATGTGAATGAATCCTGGTAAAAATAAATAAAAAGAAACCGTAACGGTATTAAGGTAGTTTGATAGCCAAGTGTCATATAAAAAATAGGGTGCAGCCCCCTTCCTGTGTCAACATTAACTTTAACTTGCAATATCTGAAAAACTAATACGGCAGAACTACTTTGTCTTTTTTTTTTTTATATCGATTCGTTAGATTATTCTGCGCGACATATATTTGTTTCGAAACTTCTGTAAGAAATCGGGTATTGAACAACCTTAAAAGAGACGCGAAAATTCAGCTCCATCCCCGCGGAATTTTTGGTCCCGTGCTCCGAATGATTTCCAAGCCATTTTTCACGATCAATAACAATGGGGTGATGGAACGAAAGTGATTTCGAATGAACTGCTGTATTCAAAGTTTTGACACGATAATTAGCCAGTTCGAGGCGAAGCATTATTACATCCAGTTTTACCCTCCTCCCCTGCTTCCCACAGTTTAATCCCACTCGCGGTGGGGTTGCCCGTTTCAACATTTTCTGACTAAGCAATTGTGGCAGCGTGCCAGACTCGATTAGCCCCGTTGCTTCGGACTCTCGGCCCACTCGCGCGCGCGCGCGCGAACGAATTGAAATCCGCTCAATTTATCGCTTTCACTCCTCGAGCATCTCCCTTGCATTCGGTCTCCCCGCACAGCCAACTTTCTACTGCACTGCGTCCCGGGCCCATTAGCGCTGACACGAACCCCCCTACAGGCTCCATCAATTCCTGTTGACGATAACGCTTCGAACGAGCGGACAAAAACGATGCTTCTCCCGATCGCAACGATCGGATCCTCCAAGTATTTTCAGCCCGTTTAATCCCCCATGCGAAACCATCGAATCTGCATGCATAAGAGGCCGCGCGTTTGAGGGGCGAAAAAATCGTCTTAGTTTGAGACTCCCTCTGCGGATATGCCGCGCGTCAAAAATGCTGACCTTTTTAGTAGTCGAACCACGGGGCTGTGCTCGGATGAATTAATCACGGAAAGAAAACGAATTGCTGGTCCAGCTCCGACCGAGGGCGCGTCCTTTTCCCCTGAAAATTCATCCTTTTTCTCAACTTCGTACTTTCCCGATTAGCGCACAGCACCGACGAGAGCTCCAACCGCTCATTCACTTGCGCCAGGGCACATTGGAATTGATGGGAAATGTATTCGGAGCATTATATGGTTCATTTTCATGTAGAGCGCGGAGAATCCGGAAGGATCACTAAAACATAACTCGAAGATTTATCGAAGCGTTCGAGAAACAACTCCCCCGTTCACCTTTTATGTAATCCTTACCTCGAGGCTCATCCCGCCAGAGAACATCCTCATGGGATATTATTTCGAAGCACAGACATCGTTAAATTTCAATTTATTCACCCATTCGAATCCCGTTATGGTAATCCCCCATTTTTCCACGAGTTTTTCACCCCTCTTTTCACTCCGAAAACGAACGACACAGTAACCCCCTGCCTCCCAGCACCTCCCTCGCTTTGAATATTAAAATATTTTTTATCGAATTAACGCCAGAGGAATGCATCGAACTAACAAACTTCCGGATATTATCTTTCGCCGATTCTTGGACTCGAAAAATTCGTTTTCTTTTAATTAAAAAAAAATTACGAATTTTATAAAACTTTCAGGAGTTTGTTATAAAAAATTTCGAATTTTATTGTGAAAAAGAAAAACGGTTCTCAAAGTTTTTCGAATTGATGGATTATTTAATTGGTGGGGGATGAAAAAAATCGTTGATTCGATGCCTAACGAAGATGGAATATTCGCGAGTGAAGGCGCTGCGACCGGAGGGAATTGAAAAGAAAAATAGTTCCATTGAAACAGACACGAGATTCCGTGTAAACAGAGACGGAGACCTAAATTACCACTTGGAAATTTATCGCATTTTTATGTCCCAACGGACTGAGGTCAAGCCACAAATACGTGAAAAAAGAGCAGTTTGTCGGGGCTCTTTCGCACCTCAGCGTTAATTCTCTTTCGCCTCATTTATCGGGGTGGAAAAGTAAATTTTTTAACGGTACACCGAACGCGAAACATTGAAGAGCGAAGAAAAATCTATGTCTTCGCGCGCGTTTACGCGGCTGAGGAATAAGTGGCGGATAAAAAAGGCTCGTTTCGTTAATTAGTTCGGGGCTGATGGTCAGAGTTTTTCTTACCCTCGAAAGGAGCTCGAAAAACAAATGAAATTTTAATGTTTCATCGTCCTCCATAAAAATGTCGAGATTTACATCATTTTTATTGGCATCGCATTTTATAATCACAGAGAGAGAGAGAGCCGAGTAAAGAACCAACAAAAACAAATCCCCGGCATGATTTACTCGTCGGTCCCTTTTTTATGGGATTTTTTCTCCCCGACGAGGAGGACACCTCTTCACCGAAAATGCCGGAAGGCCGTAAATATCCTGAAAATTTCGATCGGCTTGGATGAACATCGAAGGGGCGAACGCGAAAACGTATTCCGACAGAGTTTCAGCAGCTTTGTTCTCTCGTGTCTCGCGAGCAGCGACCAAAGTAATAACAGTCGCGCACGGATTATTTTATATTCCGGAAATCGAGCGATTTTTCATGTACTTTGTCAGGAACTTGCTCCGCGTAGGGAGGAATTCCGGAGAATTTCAATTCGGACCGCTCCATAATGACAGTGAATCAGCCCCCGGTCATTCCCGGAAATATTCCGGAATCATTGTATTTTTCGAATGAGCGTAAAAAACCGAATTTTATGAAAAGCCATAAAAAATTTGCGTCCAATTATCCAACGACCGAATCCGCTCCGCTGAACGAGTTTGTTCCCTCATTTTTTCATTTTTTTTTCACATTCAACAAATTTTCCTCCCCCAAATAGATTTTTTTTTTCAATGCTCAACACCGTTCTCTACAATTAATGAAAAATGAATAATCGACGTTATTTTTCAGGCCTATCAACTCCAGTAATCAACGTTACATGGGACAAAGTTCAAGTAAACACGGGGCGAGTAGAGGCGCGATTCTGGAAACAATGTGTGTCGGAAGTACACAGAGCGAGAGAGAGAGAGAGAGAAGGAGGGAGCACGTTGCACATCGTGTGGGCATCAGACTGAACTAATTGAGGTTGCTGGTCGCTTGTATGTGCCCAGCGTAGAGTATACATGATATAAAATGGAACATCACATCGTACAGCATGGACGTGTGAGGGGGGATGCTGCGGTGCTGGACCCCTCGTAAATAACTTTTTTAGTGTTCGAAGCGTGGAAATCGAGGTAACGTGTCACGAGCAATTTTCACATCCATCTTGTAGCGACACCTGGTTTGGGGAGTTGAAAAAAAGGGAAAAGAGAAAACCTCGGCGCGTTGGGGAGCGTGGAACGAGTGTTCATTGGCGTCCAGGCTTTTTGAAAGCTCCGGATAATTATCTCGGTTTCACAGCCCCCAGCGGGGGGCTGTGAAACTTTGGAAAAATCGAACCCAGCCACTCTGTAGCGGCAGTTTTAACTGAAATTATCACGATCCAAGAACCTCCAGTTTTATGCGAGTACAAACGCTGCTGCAGTATCGATACTGCATGAAAATCGCCGGAAGAAGCTCTCAGTGACGGTTGGAACAAAGCTCCTCACCAGACGACGAAACAAGCGGAAGGGAGGGCGAACGTTTTTAGCCGACTGAGACGCGCGCGGAAATTACCTTTCCGCGTTTGTCGTACTTTTAATCACGTAAAGGCGTCTGAACGACGTTTTAAGTGCAAAGGCGCTCAAGGAGAGAAATGTAAAAGAAGGAAATAAAGTCCGAAGCTTTTAGTCTACTTCTCATGACTTTTGTATATTCAAACGTCCCCGTTTCGCTCTCCCTCTCTCACTTTCACGCGTTGACTTTTATTTTGAATTTCGCTGGAAAAGCCTCGTTTTATATTTATTCTTCAACCCCAGCAGTTCCTTCTCGCATTATATCCCTTAATTATTTTCCAAGTCGCTCTCTCTCTCTCTCTCTCTCGTTTACTTTCATTTATAGAAAGTCGACCATTGTATTAATCAACTGGCCATTTATTTATCGTCATTTCGCTCGGTCTCCGAGCTGCCCGTTCACTCCCGTTTCCGGTGCGCCTTTTCCTCGGCGACTTAACATTTTTTTCATTACCGCTCACATTCCGTTTTCATAGGAGTTTCCTGCTAATGAATTTTTTTCTCATTAGTATCAGCGCCGACTCGCACTGTGAGAAAGCATTTTTATCGAGTCCAATCGTAATTATCGTTTCGGGAAAAAAACTTTCTCAAAACTCTTCTCCGGCTTTGTGTATTCGGCGCGAGAGTGGTACGGAACAAAAGCACAAAAGCTCTCTGTGTACATTTTTCCTCGCGCGCCTCTTCTCTCTACACGCGTTCAAGTGTTCCGCGTTTGTTTCCTCCTTTTTCAACGATCGACGAGTTCTCATTCTCCTTTTGTCCCTCTCGTCCAAGCTCCCCATTCAAAGCTCTTCCCAAAAACTCGACACAAGTCTCGCAGCTTCTTTCCACCGGATGCTAATTCAAATCGATATTATCCGCCCAAGATATTCGCTCTGAAACAAACACAATGCGAAACAAAATGTACCAGTTTTTCTAGACTCGTTGAGCAGAGGAAAAAAGCGACTCGGAACGAAGTTTTTATCGGACAAAAATATGGGGAAACTCGAAAAACCTCATTGAATAATAATGCCCGGAAATTCACCCCTTCCAGTCTCATCAAGCCTCGTATTCTTTGCAATTTTCCTCGGAGAAAAGCACACGAGGAACAAGAGAGAAATCTCGAGGCGCTTCGGGGGCTCTCGCGATCATCGCGCACGCGTTTTCTACCTTGCGAAACACGATCGCCTGCTGTGATATCTCGTCGTTTGCCGCACGCCAAGTGCGTACTTTATTTTTAACTGGTTCACTTCCGGAGAGCGCGTTGCTCTCCGCGAGGCTTCTATCACTGCTCGAGCTTCGCCTGAAGAGCCTCTCGAATGTTCCTTGTTTTTCAGCTGGCGAGTTGCCACTCGAAATTCCTCATTTCCATGACAGCTCACCACCCTGCTTTCTGTATTCTTCTCATTTCCGAGGACGGCCTTCCAGTCGAATGTTTACACCGCAGTCTGGAAGCCCAAAAGCGAATTTTATCCCGAGACGTCGAAGCAATATCCCATTTTCGTCGTAAAAAAATATCGAAATTCATAGAACGAGGTGCCTTCCCGGAGCGCAATTTCGTGCCCTTTCGACTCGAATTCTCTTCCTTTTCCCAATTATACACTTGACTTGCAGCCTCGACCAGATTGAGATACCTTTCTTCGTCCGGCATTCGTGCTCGGGTCATAAAAATGCAGCATGTGAAAAAAAAACATTCGACTTTCTCTTCTTACAGGACGAAAAAAGTGTCGAACCGAACGAAAGGGAGGAAAAAATTGAGAGGAGGAGCCTCGAAATTGGAAATTTAGTAATGCATAGCGAATGGACGCGGACCGGGAAAAGTGCGAGGGCTTTGGTGATCCGCGCCTGGCGACCGGATCGTGCCGGAAGTCTCGAAGGGCGAGCAGAGTTATCGGGGGCCGAAGTGTCGTCGACTCACTTTCATCTCCTTCGCCTGTAAGGAAAACGTCACAGTGAATAAGATCTGAAGCTTGCTCAACGCTATTACAGCATTATATTCATGTTCCGCGTACGTAAAAAATGATGGACTCACGGACGGTGATCGAACGATTCCCTCCTCCACATTCGGATTATTGCTCTTCGATCATTTTTATATGATGCTGTTAAAACACAAGTTTTTTCTCCTCGGGGAACGGAGCGTTGAGCTATTTTTCGTGGGATCGAAGAGCTCGGGAAAAATCGTCCTTGAAAAAACTAGATGAAATAATGTTTCTCTACGTTTTTTGAAAACACGTCGATCCCGGGTGTCATTTGGTTGGAAAACGATGACGGAACTCGCTCGAAATTCCATTCCAAACAATGGAAAATTCGGTGTTTATTGTTCCATCGAAACTGCGCCAACGCGCTCAGTTTCTGTATATTTTTTCATCCCCGCCTGATAATCTCTCGTGGAAAAATGAGAGCAGCAAAAATAGAATAAAAATAACGAGTCAGAGACACGAATGCGAAACGGATTGGCGGTCTCTGGAACGTCAAGATGCCACGTCCATTTGCTCAGGTCCTCTTACGTTGTTAAATTCGTGACAAACTGTTATCATCCCGCATTTCGGAGGGAAGAGAAGAATGGCGAACTCAGCTTTCTGGACCACAGCCATGAAAGCCAACCGAGATAGAATTTCCTTTCTACGTGAGAATCTTTTTATTTCGCTCTATTCACGGGACACGATATATACGCCGCTCGGGGTTGAAGACCGAGCTCTCCGAGGCTCACGCACGCTCTTTGCTCCGTGCAACGTACAGTCGCTTTTTCCACCAGCGCGGTTTCCTTTTTACGTCGCCTGAAACACGAGAGAATATGATTATCGGAAAGCCATAATTGTTATTAATGCTCTAACGAAGTTCCGCCGAGGGCAAAAGCATCGAGTGGAGAAAAATGTCTGACACTCGAGAATTCAGAGTTTTTGTTTTACTCCCGTCAGACGTTATCGTTCGAGAAGATACGCGCAAAGTTTGCAGCGAAATTCTAAATACTTTTGATGCTTCGAAGTCGAGGAATTTCAAGAGCTCGGTACTCGAAAGCGCTGCAAAAATTTCAATTCAAATTCCTGTAGTAGTCGAGTTCTCGAAAACCAGGAGAGAAATCACTCCTAAAATGTTGGATGCGCTGCTGTAGAATTCCGCAAAGGTCCAAGTAACAACATAACCTAATATTTCGACAGGCAAAATTAAAAAAATTATGACCGAGAAAAAGTATTTTTTCATTGCAGAATATGCGACGTTTGTCAAACTCGAAGTGTGTTTCGAAACGCCTGGCATTTTTCAATTTTCAACAATTTACACTTTTTCGACGTTCGAACGTGCGAGAACGTTTATGCGAGAAAGAAAAATGCTTTAACTTGTTTCATACCGGTACAGCAGCAGATGCCGGAGCTCGTTCGACTTCACACTTATTGCGGCGTTGCCAACTTTCCAGGAAGACAGCTGTAGAATTGTGTCATTATTTTGGAACGTATCGTTTCTCAATAAATACTCTGATATGAGAAAAAGTGTTGATAAAATGGGCTGAAATAATATCCGGATAAAGTGATGGGAACAATAAACAACTCGTGAGTCTTTCAACTACTAAGAATTGCCATACTTTGGTTGATTCGAAGCTATTTTTAACCACGATTGTGCGAGGAATGTTCGGCATTCGTATTACACTTTCCGTATAATTCGCGCGTTGTTATTGAGCTGCCAGCTGGAAAACGAGTTCCGCAGTTGTCAGCTCGTATCAGCACCATAAATGTCGGATTTAATCGGTTGAGTTTAGGCCGACACTTGTGGCCAGAGATTTCTGTTTTTGGATCGTGCATCGATAGAGACGCCATGTGGTGGAGAGAGATAGAGAGAAGAGCGAAAAGAGGGCGCACCCACGCGGCGCCACCATCCCCGCCGCGCCTCGCGGTTCATGTCCACAAAATCATGATAAAGAGCTCGCAAAATCCTCACTCTCGCGAATAAACCCAGTGATATTCGCTCTTTTATGAGTTCGTGAGATCTTATTTAGTCTCCGCTGTTCTTACCTCATCCGTAAACAACATTTTCGAGCCGCACCCCGCAGGCATTTTCCCGCCTTCACTTTCCCAATAGATCCCGAGCTACGGACAGCGCGAACACAGTAGTGCGAATGCTTTTAAGCGCGACGCAGGCGCGACCGGCGTCGCGAGTCTCCCAACTCCCGACCACACTGTTCTCTCGTTTTCGCTTCGCATCGCATCACATCGGCGCTCATTCGGCTCTCGCACGCGATACCGTCGCGACGTCTCTGACGGGCTGGATCCCGCCGAGCGCTTCTTTCTTACCTCCGAACCACGGAACCGCAAGTTTTTTCCGATTTTCAATAGTGTCCGGGTACAAAGTTATAAAAAAAAAGTTTTGTTTTCCGTTTCTCTTCTGTTTTATCGCGTCGAGGACCCGGATCATTGGGAGCTGATTTCTCATTGTGTTTCAGTGATTTAATAACAAAGTGCAACGTGCTCGTTCCACACTCACAATAAGTAACTGACCAAAAACTGAGAAAAGTTCGTTGGGCATTAAATAATTGAAAACAGAAAACCGAGCGACTAAAAAATGTTCGTGTTCGAAAAAACGTTTGAATTCTCCAGTCTGGAGATCCAAGATGTTTAGCGATCGACACCGTATCGATTGTCTATAGAGGAAATCGGACGCGTCGAGATCACCAAAAGACAGTTTTATTTCGAAGTCGCTGACAAGGATGTTGTCGAAAAAACGATAAATCTGGATCTCGCGAAGCATGACAAGAAGAACGAGAGTTTTGGCATAGCCGAAAGTCGTGAAAATCCTATAAATTCGCGACAAAGGGGATAAAGAAGGAGAGAAAGATGAACGAAACGATGGAAGATAATTCAACGATGCTGACGAGCCCCGACACGATGTCGTATCGGTGTGGGGCAGGTTTGAATTCGTTTCATCAAGAGTACGCGAAGATGCACGGCTGGGCGAGTCTGTTAGTTTGCATATTCGGTTCGATAGCGAATAGTTTGAACATAATGGTGTTGTCGCGTCGAGAAATGAGTTCACCGACGAATGCTATATTGACGGGTTTGGCGGTGGCGGATTTGTTGGTTATGATGGAATACATACCGTACGCGAGTCACATGTACCTTTACCACAGGCCTCGAAGGGACACGTACACGTACGGCTGGGCGGTTTTCGTGTTTTTTCATTCGATATTCACGCAGGTTTGTCACACGATATCGATATGGTTGACGGTGACATTGGCGATATGGCGTTACATCGCGGTCGCGCATCCCCAGCGAAATCGAGAGTGGTGCAGTTTCCGTCGAACGGTCTTTGCGATCGCAGGAGCGTACGTTATTTGTCCGCTGATATGCCTGCCGGGTTATTTCACAACGGCGTTGACTTCGAAGGTAGAAATTCTCGACTCTGAGGGGAGGAGCCCGAACATGACGATTTATAACGCAACGATCGGGAACGACACGGCGAGCGCGCTCGGTGCCAATAAATTCGTAAATTCGACTCTCTGGTACGTCGATCTCAGCGAGACCATGAAAGTCAACAGTTTGCTTAACCTCGCCAATTTCTGGATGTACAGTGTCGTCATCAAACTAATACCTTGTTTAGCCCTCACGATCCTCAGCCTCAGGCTCATCCTCGCTCTCATGGAAGCTAAAAAACGACGGAAAATGCTCACGACCGCAACTCTCGTCAGAACCGATGAGAAAAATATCGATAACAATCACAGTCTCGACGTCGTAACCAACGGGAAAAAAAGCGTTAAGAAAAAATCCTCGAGGCTCCTCGACAAAGAGAGACAAACTGACAGAACCACCAGGATGCTACTCGCCGTACTTTTACTCTTTCTTCTCACTGAATTCCCACAGGGTGTACTTGGCCTTCTGAGCGTCATACTCGGCTCTGGCTTCTTCCGCACCTGCTACGTCAAACTAGGTAAAATATTCATTTTATTTCTATTTCATTTTCTCGTCATTCCTCCTGTACTTTAATTAAAACACGAGAAACTATTAATATTTTTAATCGTTTCTCATACTCAATCATCGTTAAGGAGGGTGGCTACCGACGATACAATGTTGCCATGCTAAACCATGTTAAATACATTAAAAATTTCAAAATGATAAGAATTTAATAAAATTTGGTGAACATATTCTTTAGGGCCAAATTTGGCAATACAAATTTTTTAAGATTTTTCTTCTGTACAGTTATCGAGTAATTGATCACTAAAGTTCAAGTGTATAAGCATAGCGTTTCCATATATATAGGTATACATTCCGGGCATAAGAAATCTGCTTTAATCCGTAATTATTCGATAACTAAGCAGAAGAAAATTTTGAAAAAAATTGTGTCTTCGCACTTGATGTTGAAGAACATTATCACCAAATTTGATCAATTTCTTATCAATTTGACGAACGTAGCCACCCTCCTTAAGTACAACCAATTAGTTATCGCGTAGATCGAATGAACCCAACGAAACTTTCAATCTTTTTCGATTCTCTTTTCCCCTCGCGTATATGACGTTTATGAGAAAAGTTTGTTGAGCACGCTCTGATTGCGATTGAGCGAGCCCCCTCATAAGCAAATATTAACCAGCGGTACATCCTTATTCCGTTTTGTCCTCTGCGTTCCTCGTTGTATGTGAAATTCCCTCGTAAACGGCTCTCGTTAACTGCAATAATATGACGGGTGTCGAGTTTTATTATCAACACTCGACTCTTGTATTCCGGGGGGAATCAGTGGCGCTGTAGGTCATCTTTCTCGTTATTCTCCGCCTACTTTGTTTTCTCCACTTTGTTGTTCAACATTAATCCGCAACGAAAATGCTTAATATCGCTTTCGCAAAGTTCCATATAATTGCGAAGATTAAACTAACGAGGGTACAAAGGAAAAGTAAGTGGAACGAGCGCGGCGGTATGAAAAAATGAATTTTCGGCTAAGTGGCTAAAGAACAAAGAGCTCCGGGAGCTCAGTCGGACCGTTGAAAACCGTTGTTATTTGAATTGAGAGAGTGCGCCACGCGCAGATGGCGCGTCGAGAGCGAAAGGCTCTTGTGAAGCAGCTTTTCTTTTGCGATTATTTCAAATTCCTTCTCGGTTGCACAAAATTGCGTATGAAAGTAACACAGTCGAAAGGATTCTTTTTACGAGGATCGTTCTTCGAATTTGGGTCGCGTGGAGGGACGAAAAAGGGAGAAATGGTTTGGCAAATGTGGTCGGGAGAATAGACGCGCTGTCACGCGTACTGTGTAACGGGACGCTCGCTGCGCCCGAGCCGTTCGAGAAACTCAGTGGCTATTCGTAAGTTTTTATTGTTTTTATCCTTTATCCCCCGCACATTTGCAAGCTAAATCTTCGGGAAAGTGCGTCGAGAAGAGTAATAATCCGGTGAATCGGTCCCCCCCTGAACGATCTGACTAGGCGTGATCTCTCTCTTTCGAAAGTATGAGAAACAATAATTCATAAATTCGTGAAGGTTCGCGAAGCGGTGGCCGGTAGAGACCGCCTGCGGAGAAAGAATTTGCATGATAACAATCTCGAGGGTGGCGCGCGCGATGAAACTATAATGGACTCGTGTAGTACAAGTTCGTTCCCGGAACACAAGAAATTCACTTTTTTTTCTCGAGCAGCTCGCTTCCCCGTTGCCGAGTCGCCTCCCCCTCTGCGTCGCTGTCAGAAGTACTCGAACTTTTTATTTCCTAGTGGAAACAATGTTCGCCCCTGGTCAGCAGCACACCACGTCGATATAATAACCGTGTTCATTCCCTTCCGGTGAGAAAGTTTGAGCTCTTGCCACTTCTTACGTCCGTCTTTCGCGAGCTATCGCAGCCCGGGTTTCTCGCTTCCAAAAAAAGCCTCGTAATTCCTCTTTGAAAAAGTCATTTCCTCTCCTTCCTTTACTTATTCTTCTTTCGTTATGGTTATTCTCTCTGTATGTGATTCTTATCTCCACAAACTTTGAGTTTCCGCCAAGTGATAAGTTTTCAAAGCATTTCTTGTCCCTACTTTTTCACAATAGAATTATTCTCTCCAAACTCGTCGCAATAAAGTCACACCCAGACTTCCATCGAGCCCCGTAACTTTTCCCATATATTTCGAGCCCCCCCCCCCTCGAGAGGAGCTCCCGCGGAGAGCCAATGTTTCTCGATTCATCACAAAATCAATGTTTCCCGGTTCGAAATAATCCTCGGACTTTAGTATCCTTTTGCTTGAGCTCCCTTCCAGAGTGGAGCTTTTCACAAGACCGCCCTCGTAAGTCAATTAATTAGTTATCCGCCCATCGCTTCGACATTTTTTCTCGCGCAATAGCTCGCCGCGAGGGCGCGCGAGTACCTCGTTCAATTACTTAATGCATTTTAATTTCTCTCGTCAGGCTCCCTGGCCTCGGGGTTCCTCCAACGAACATTGATCTACCGGTTCATGACGAACAAACAAAATTACATTTTTCATGAAAATTTCAAGATAAAAATAAGCGAACAAACAAACAAAAAAAATATATATATTAAAAGTGCGGAGTTTAAGTAAGGGAAAATAAATGAAGTTGAACAAGTCGTCGGCACACATCGCGAGGCTAATTTCCTCTCATATTTCCCACCGGTATCGGCCGCGTAATATTTTATTTCTCCCCCTCGTTTCGTTATTTCTCCTTTGCGCGTTCGCTACACAATAACGCCGTATAAGATCGTGTATGTAATAACATTCGGCGAAGAGTCTATCCCCACACTTTTATTTTTATGCCCCACGAGAGAGGAGCAGCCGAAGGGCGCCCGGGGCGGGGGGAGAGGCAGAAACGGAAAACGGATAAGCACGCAAATGTTTCTCTCTTAACGTCACGAGTGACCAGCCTCATTTGCGTTTAACCCCCCGCTTTACGGCATAATTGCCATTTAATTATACACACCACACACTTTCCATGATATTCTTATTCCTCCTGCTGCCCTCGTCGTCCCAAGAGTCTTTTTCTTTCTTCTCTCCGTGTTTGTATACAAACATCTGCGACACTGTTGTTTATTTTTCCATCCTTTCTTCATCCTCGAAGACGTATTAAAGAGGATTTTTCTAGCGACGCACGGGAGGGAGGCGCGCGCGCTCTGTTTGGGAGAGCTCTTGAGCTCGTCGCTCTAACTCGAAGTAAAAGAAACATAAATATTTTTCATTCTGAGGGTACGAGGAGTCTCGGGAAAAATGAAGAAGCGTTATTAAACGGTTGAAGTTTACTAGTTGGAAGGTGGAAGTGGCGATTTTCAGGCGAAACTTCAGAATTATTGTCTCCAATTGAATTTTCAATCGAAAATTAATCGAAAAAGTACAAGAAATTCTTTTGCTATGATTTTTATGTGAAAAGCTTTTTCTTAAGGTTTTTTTAAGTAGATTTTGGATGGCTGACGATTCTCCGAAGAATAAGCTCCGGTTTGAGACGATCCATGCAACGTTTTTTCACGGAGAGACTTTTATACCAAAATTACTATGTTTTTATAGTAACGTCGGACCACATCGATGTTACAATAATAATCGCTGCAGAGTGTGTCAAATAATGCAAAAGTTTGGGGAACCATTACCACAGTTAATAGTAAATAACGCGCTGTACTATATCAAAAATCAACACCGAGCGAATTTTCATCAAAAACATAGTAAACAATGAAGTGATGTGATGAAAATTTAGGAGATATCGTATCAGTCGTTTCTCCGTGTTACACGAAAAATTGCATAGTTTCGTATTTTCCCTTTTACCGCACTGAATTTTGCTCGATAACATAGCAAAATTCATCCGCCCACCAATTATACGAGGCGTTGCCCCGTACAAACATTAACCCTAGAACGCATGACTGGGGTGTGAGCACACCCCACGCGAACTTCAAACTACGCTCCCGTCCTAACAAGCGACATTATCGACTGATTGCCGACGGATTTTTTAATATATAAATTCAATTGAAATTAGTTTTATCGTACATCATTCTTTTCGTTATAAAAAAACGAAGAAAATGGTGTAGGATAAAGTCAGTTTAGCATCGTAGGACCGGATTTATAAGCAGAAAAAGAGTGGGGTGTGTTCAAACCCCGGTCATGAGGTTGAGGGTATGAAAAAAGGCACATGAGGTGTAGGGTTGAAATTAACCAGCAGTGGCACATAGTAAAATTCCAAAGAATTTGTCCAATTCTCGGACATCGATGCATCGTTCGATATATCTGATTTCGGCATAAAAATTACTATAGACTTTGGTGAAATGTAATAGAATGCCGATATAGAACAGCGCTGCTACAAAAGAGCAAATTTTTCAAGCAAATTCATCCGAAATATTCGTATAAAAGTTTCTCCGTGTTGCTGCGATTCGCTTAGAAAATAGCACGAACTTGAAAAACCGTCCGCTTTCGAATTTATCGTTTTCGAAAGCTTTCCAAGGGGCCTGGGAAGTTCGGTATTTCGGCTAGCGACGAGAGCAGCAAAAATATCGATCCTCCAGACCCTAAACCGAACTGGTGTCTTGAGGAATTCGTTTGAAACGGCTCTGAAGATACCGTTTGTCCGGGATGATAAAGTTCGAAAGCATTTTTTATTATACGTGCTAGGAAAAAGGTGGTCGTACGTGAGATCGCAATCTATTATGCATGGACGATAACGTTTTACTTGCGGCGTCGTGTCGATGCCTCGGCCGTAATACAGACCGCAATTTTCTCATTTCCCGTCGCATACGCGCGCCCGACGCGCACGGTGGCGTCGTCAACAACGAGGTTGTCGCCGAATTTCCAGGTGAACTCCCGCACCCACTTCACGCCTGTCCTTCCGCGCACACGCACATCCATTTATAAATTTGTTATTCGTGTGCGTTCACGCGGGTGCGTCTCAATAATTATGCGGCGTAAAGTTGTTGGGAAAAATTCAAACGGGAAACTAATTTTTGGAGGGAATTCTCATGTTTTTCTGGTTGAAACTTTTCAATCACTTGCTCAAAATGGTCTCTCTCCCTCGCCCTTTGCAGCAGTTTTTCCGTCGATGGGTTCGACCCCGTTTTTAGTTGAGCTTTTGGTGCATGCACGCGAGGGCACAATTTTCACGATTTTCCAGACCCTCGCAATTCTCTGATGTCTCTAAAAATGTTCAATCTTCAGATTGCCCAATAATCGCGTCAGCACCGTAACGCGGTCTTTGGAAATTTCTCTGTTTCTCAACGACCAGAAAATACGAAGCGTCGGTTCGCTGTCACCGGCGCCGTCTCCTCGGCGGGCGACTCTTTCGACTTGGTTTATGGCAGCCTCGCGCAACGTCGGAGCAAACCGAACATCGATCAAAGATATTGTTGGGTTTTGAAAAGTTCTGGGAAAATTGGCGGACCCCTTGGACCGTCGTTCTCGACAACCCTCCGAGTCGCTTTGACGCATTTTCTTCGTGCTGAGGAAAGTAGTGTCGTTGGGCGAACAAAATTCTATGGAATTGCTTCAAAATTCATTCAACAGAGAAGCAATTCCCTCCCTGTCCGTCGTGCTCCGAGACCCACTGAACTGGAAATTCGAGTAGATTTCGAGGACCGGAGGAGCTTTGAAAAGCCAGAGCGATCTTCAGTTCCTCGAGGTTTTTTTCGTCGCGCACTTCTTAATTCTGCGTAAACACGATTTTCCCCGGTGGAGAATTCCGCGCGCGTTCGAGTTCCGGCTCGTCGAAGAAAACGTGTGTTTTCAGCTTCATATTTCGAAATAATTCACATTCCAAATTGTGGATACGAAATAGTGTTTGGCCCGAAGCAATCGTGCTCGCCGGATTCTTTCTCCAAATGAACAAGCTCGTCCTCCTCACTTGTCCGGAATTTCGGTGACCGCGCTTGGAGTTCGTCATCGCATATTATGTACGTGACACTCTGAAACAGGCAGGACGAGTGTTGAAGCCCGATTCGAAGTAATAATACGAGCCGAGGGTTCTCCGGCCCTGTGGCTGTGAACGCGTTCGACGATTCCATGAGCACTTTTGCAATCATAATAATTCGCCATCGATCGTGATCCGGGTGGTTTTCGCTCCCGTTGAATAGCTTTCCCGGGCCGCCGCGAGGAGCTCGTTTCTGCCATGATTTCTGGCCAAATTCCACGTCCCATGAAACTAATAACGCTCGTTTAATGCGCGTATTACGCGCGTACGTATAAAATTAATTGCCATTTGCATGAGGCCATTCGTCCCTCGCGGGGCTCGGGATTGCTTACCGAGTCTGCATTATTTCATTATGTTGCGCGATTCGTTTATGCAAATGCAAGTTCCGCGATGCGGACTCGTATTTTTGCTGTTTTGTAGTCTAATGGAAACGGCAGCGGGTCCCTTTTCCCTCGGGCTATTGGAAAACACGAAACCCCTCACGGACAGTCGATCGGGACGTGAATATTCATGGAATTTCTCGTTAGCTCGTACATAATTAGTGTTTTTAATGAAATCGCGTTCGAACGAATGGCGGTAATTCGTGTTTAACTTGGGGATTGATCGAATCAATCGAGGCGGCGGCGTCGAGCGGAAAACATTTACAGTTGTTCAATGCCGAGAAGGGCTGAAAAACTTGGGAGCCGGTGATTCGACTCGACGATTAGTCAGACAGGGGACTTGGAAGTCTCCGCGCGAGTTCTCCGTTTCATTCGCTCTTTCCACTCTCGATGCTCCGTCGTTAGTCCCCGTTAGAAACAGTTTACTGCGCGCAACTTGCCCGAAGCTCAGGCCCGAAGGATGCTCTCTTTGCTCTCATTTCCGGCCGGGGCTTCTTCCTCGTTCTTACGCTTATTTCCTCTAACGAATGATACTTTGCGCACGAGGTTGCTCCGCTTCGTTAAACTAGCTTCAACAGCTGCTCCGCACCCGCCGAATACCTCTGGAGCGGATTGAATTACCCGGGGCACAGCTTGAATTTCATTCCCGAACAAGGAGGCGGCAGCAGCGGCGCTGCGTGTTCGGCTCTCGAGAACCGCGCGCCCTTCCCGGGCGAACCTTTCTTGACGATCATCGAGCAAATATTTGTCAACGAATCGCTCGCGACGAAGCCCGCTTTTGAGCTCCACTTTTATCTTCATAAATCCCCACGAATACGTCACGAAACACGGACGCGTTTCGAGACTCGTAAATACTCGTGCGCAAATGTGTGGGAGCGGAGAGGCTCTCGTAATAAGGGACAAACTCAGCATTTTTCCTCGATGAGAGAAGCGAAAATCGATCGGGTCTCGGATATACGGTTATATATAAAACGTGCATCGCGGCGGAGGCGGCCTGGTAGTGCAGTCACGCGTCTTACGAGGGCGGAACTTTTTTAGCACGCTTTTACGAGCTGCCGGAAGCGAATGTCTTATTATATGCAGAATTATATTCGCCTGCAGGCCCCTTTTTCAATGCTTTTAAAGAGGTGGACCGACCGGGGATGCAGTCGTAAAAAAATGGAGGATAATCACGAGCGCATTATTATTTCGAGTCGATGCTTTCGATTTTTTTCACGCTTCGTTGCGAGCCCGCGTACTTGTTCAGTTGGCCTTTCCAATTAAGGAGCAATAAGAAAAATGGGGAATGATATGTGTGAAAGCCCGAAAGAATTTTTCGGTTATTGCAACCAGGATAATAAAATATGTTATCGCGCTCGCTGAAATAACGACACAATCGTGTTACCACCTCGGCTTCGGGAGAGCGAGTTATCGAATGGTATTACAAGTCGAGCGGTGCTCACGTAACCGAACGATTTTCCTCAGCATTTCGCTCACTTCCGGCTCGAATTGCCAGTCGTAAGTGTACACCGGGCGGCCCGAGTGAACGTGCCTTTTCTCCGACACGTTAAGGACCAACGTTTGCTCTTCTCTTTCTCTCCCTCTCTCTCTCTCTGTAGTCCTTTCTCCCCTCCACTTAATGGCCCACCAAACGAGCTACGAAACAACCGCGCGAATGATGATGATGAGGTTCGAGTATATCCCTCGAGGAGTTTTCAAGCACGCGGGAATCAGAGGCAGCGCGTTCCTCGCGCTGGGGGAGCGAGATTATTTGTAAATAGGAAAGGACCCAATTGCTTGAGCATATTCTTGACCCAATTTTTCTCCTCCAATCGTTAACGCCTTTAATTGCCTCAACGGTGAGAGCTGCTTACCTTGGGCAATGACAGCGAGAAACGCGGCTTTTTCGAAGCACCAATCACGGGCCGCACTCAAAGTTCGGGGCAAATCGTCCGATCTTGAAAGATTTATTTCAACGGTTCGGAACTTCCGAACAACACAACAGACGAATCCGAGTTACTCCCTTGGCTCGTAAATTTCCTGTGAACGAGGTCAAAAGAATTGCCTCCAAAAACGGCGCCGTGCCGGGTTGACAGCGAACCGTCGGTGCAGCTCGTCCGGACTTGAGATTCAGAAATATTTGAAAAGCGCACTTCACTCGCTATCGTTGCACGATCAGGAATATGGAAATTGTAAAGAAAAAAAAAAAAAAAAAAACGTGGCTAAAGTATCGAAAAACGTCGACGTTGGTACACTTCCCGTGTACCAAAAGTTCAATGCAACGGGGTCACCCCGATCAATGGGAAAACTGCCACAAAGGACCAGGAGGAGAGACAATTTTGTCAAAATCGAACCCCCAGAAAGGTCCACACCGGGTCGTCCGCGATTTGCTGGCCTCGCTCTCGAATGTCGAAATTTGCAAAAAAAACAGCTTTCCGAGTGGTGGGTGACTCCTACTCAGGAATGCAAACTTGCGATTCCCGAAGAGGATAAAAATGCAGTGCCCGACCCTTTTTCGTCTCCGCCTTTGTTAAAATCTTCTCGTAAATGCTTAGACTCTTTCGAAGTAAAAAATAATTGAATTGCACGTAAATAATGTTGTTAATCCACGTGTAAATGGGCTCGATTAACGTGAGCAAAATTTCGTTGATTACAGGAGAGCTGATGGACATACTGGCGTTGATAAACTCTGCGATAAATTTCATCCTCTACTGCGCGATGAGTCGTCAGTTCAGGACAACCTTCAGTCAGCTTTTCTGCAGATGGAAGCTCTTCGGTCGTTGGACACCGGTGCCTCGACATCCGGACAACAACGGCATAACCGGAACTAATCACACCGTGACGCAGGTCACTCAGGTCTAGCCCAGGCGTGCCGGACGAACGCTTTGCTATCCGTTGTAAAAAATCCTCCGTACACAAGACACACACGCACACACGCGCGCGCCCATTTGTAGACACAAAAAACGAGAAAGCTCGGAGATTGTTCGTTGATCGAGACGCGTTAAAAGCCCGGTAAAAAGCGATTCGATTTTTCAAAATCTTTTCTATGTCAATTCGACGACGGAACGATTCTCCGTCGATTATTCAATGTTTTTTCCTCGCCCACTGACCTTTGATTTTGATCTTCATCTGAAAATGCATAGAGACTCGTATTGACAGACGCGAAGAAAAGCTCGCTGCAGCCGTGCGCACGGGGGGCTTGATAATGACGAGAGTTAACATTTTTATAACTTTTTTATTTGACACTCTCGAGTAAACATATTTTTATCGTTTCTCCAGGGATAAAAGGGCTCCCCGCAGGGTGAGAACGATAGTGAAACAAATCGAACTCGTTTTATTTCCATTTCCCTTTCGATATTGACTCTCTGTCACCCAATTCTTTCCTCCCGTTTCGTTTTCCTGCTTCGTGTGCTATACTCGCACAGCAGCAGCAGCAGCAGCAGCCCCTTCCTCCATACGCTTTTGTTAACTCTGACATGGATCACGTACAATGGAACCGTAACCGTTCAACGCAGCTCAGCGTTACCACCCGCTAACGGTCTATTAGCGAAAGAGGAGGATAAAAAAAAAGAAATAAAAATAATAACAAAAAAGAGCGAGGAAATAAAGCGAGAAAAAGAGATTGCGAGGCGATACAACCGAGCGGAATATCGGTTTTGACAAACGTTCTTTTTTCCTCGTTTCCTTTACCAGCTCAATTGTCTTTTGCACGTACCAAAGTATATCATTGCCTCTGAAGATATTAAAGCTACTTTTTCCCCCCAAAACTAATGCCTCCTCTTTTGCTATCGTAACTTCGCGAAACGTTATTCTTACTTGGAATAAAACGACTTCGTTTTTCATCGAACCCTGCAAAAGTGGAGCCGCTCCATCACCGAGCTTCCTCCTCTCGATCAACGACCTTCTGCCGTCATCTCGTAAACTTGTCACACTCAGTCAATCAACGACGAACGCACATGTATAAATACGCACCAAGCTCTCGAGAGATTCAACACTTTTAGTACTTATAACGAAATAACAGATTAACGATTTGTTTTATAATCGTTGGTCCGTCGTGGGGTTAAGAGACCGATAAAAGGGAAGAAATTATGAATCTGGCATTTTCTCTGTTAGCGTACCGCTTCGAGTTTCTGAAAAACACGCAAACCGAAAAATTATGATGAATTTCACGTGAGGAGGATAGCAAAATGTTCGCCGGCGGTTCGTCCAATTATCTCGCTGGTCAAATATTTTATTCCATAGAAATATATTTGAAAATAATCATAATTATCATCAATAATTGGTAAATTAACGGATACTATTTGTACAGAAATTGTTAATAATACGAAAAGAAGGAAATAAGTGAAAAATATTGGGATTCGGAGCCGTCAAAATACTGTTGCATCAGCAATGAATAAAATATTTTTTAAATTGAAAGATAAAAATGAGATTGGCCATCATGATCGATGGAAAAACGTGTTGGAAATAACTCGGTGATCTGTACATTGAATAAGGGGAATTGGTAATTATTTTTGTCGTTACGATTATGGAGAGTACAGCGAGTGTAAAGTATTCGGAGAATATTTGTCGACGAAACGAAGAATTCGGTCGATTTGTCTTCTAATTATAAAACTGTCGATATTTCCGGTTGGAAATTCACGAAGGTAGGGAATTGGTGTTAGACGAAGCATTTGCAAATCGATTGAAAAATGTGATTTCTTCATTTTTCGTATTAGGTGGAATGAAATTTGATGTTGAATGGTGGATTTGTGCGAGTCACGTCTTTGAGGAAGAGTCTTTTCTTAAAGTTTTTTATTTCTCGCCTCGCTTACGCTCCCGTTCTCGGGCCAATGCATTCTCGCTACAAAGCTCAATCTTTATGGGGGCGAGGGGAGGGCTACGATAAGCACTTTTATATCCGAGTACCGAGATCCCAAAGTACGGGCCCGACCGTAAAAGCACATGCGTCATTCCATCGGCTCCTTTTTGCTACGACACGCAGGTTAAGCTTTTATTCGCGTTCTCGGTAACGTCAAGCGTCCTCGCGAAAAATCTTTCTTCAGGATCGAAAGAGAGATCCACCCTCGCACGAAACTCCTGCGGATTGACGGACTAATCTCCCTTCCGTTCGAGTCCTCCTATTATGCACGCATTACGTAATACAGACAGTAATAACAAAAGATGATAAAAGGAGGATAGAAAAGAAATAAAAATAAATGAGAATCGGGAAAAGCTGCTGCTGCTGCTGCTGCTGCTTTGAAGATTTACCAGGAACGCGTTACGCAACTAGTTCCGACTCAAAGTATACAAATAAGTTTTAACTGAGACTGTGCTCCAGTCACGTGACTAAGGCCAACGAGATAGACCCACGTTTTCCCATTTTCTCGTTAAACCCCCTCCCCCACTGGGATCATAAAGTTTCATGATGAATTTTTTATCCTCCAATCATAACACCGAGAAATGAATTCTTAGTTCATTCTAATGTACGATAAAAATGTTATCATCGTCGTAAGCATCGTTTGCGAAATAACCGTGTCAAATTTGCTACCAAATTCTATCCAGTCTTATGATTTTCTCTTTTTTTAGGGGCCCACATAAAGATGGTACTTCCGCTTGAAGCTTCGCTCCAATAAGCCGCGAGTAGGAGCTCCGGCCTAGCACTCCTCGACTCTTGTCGAAGCAATTCTCAAGTATTATGCAACAGACTATAATACACATGGAGATGAAGTTGGTTACGAGGCAGTCATTAGCATGAATCTTCGATTTTACCATTACGGGGAGGCGGCGGTGGCAAAGTACTCGGTAACAGCCGCGACGGACCGGTGAGGCTTCGGAATCGATTCTGTGTGACTTTGGCCTCTTTGAACTACTCCGCACTTTACACCTTGTCGTTCCACTTGAGAGGGAGAGAGAGGGAGTAAGGAGGCTTTATGGAAAAGCTTCTAAGAGTTTTGCACTGGAAAGATTAAAACACGAGCTCTGGTAATCCACGAAATTGCGATCGTACGAAGCTGCCTCCTCGGGTTTTCAGCTCCCTCCAAACAACTATGCCCCGTGCACCCGAGGCAAATTCAACACGTGCGCGCATCTTGTCGCAAATCCTTGTTGAAAGGTACATTAACAACCTCGGGGCAACACACCACTCTGCAAACACGTAGTTACACCAACTTCCAAAGCACTAATTTACGTGCGATATGCCTTTAGTCAAATCTACCAAAAGCTTCGTTTCACACGTATATTTCACGGGGATTTAACGCTCTTGATACTCCCACGATTTATCATCCCCAATTATCCCTCGCTTGCTCCGAGGGATAACCGCTCCACCGATTCCCATAAAAAATCTTCCTTCGACCGAGTCCTCGACGAAATGCACACCCAGCAGCTTGACGGTTTCGTCCACTCGGAAGACGAAGGGATTTTATGCATGTGTGGATCCTCGATTTGCATACAAGAAGCGAGATTTGCAAGAAAAACTATACGAAACAAAGACTCGAATTCATGATCGACGAAGCAGCAGCAGCAGCAGCAGCAGCAGCAGCAGTAACGTCGTCAAAGTCGAGCGATTTCAATGCAATTTCATCGATCCCATAAATAAAACATTTTAATGAATTCTTTTCTGTGTCACAGTGAGATATGAAAGTTTAACAGAGACAGGAAGACCTCGGGGGGGCTAAATAAATCGTAAATAATGCATTTTCTTTCTCCGGTAAAAAAGCTCACGTTCGTATATAACCTCGTGCGAGAGCAGAAAACCCTTCGCAGCTGTTATTCGGTAATTCCATACCATAAAGTATCCCTGCACCAGCCGGCAAATCCAAACTTGGAGAGAAAGAGCACGCCGGAAGGTCGGAAGCTCTCGTACATCCACATGTATTCATCCGCATTCGCTTATATATGCGTCGACTAACTTTGACTACGACATACGAGTATATACAGCCGGTGTAAGGGTTCGCTGTTTGTTCTTGGACTGTGGAGGCTTTTCCCGGAGGTTCCCTTCTTACCTCCTCGTCAAAGCTTTCCATTATATCCGTGTATTATGAACGCGTACGTTCGCCATTATATCCGAGTTTGAAGAGGCGGGTCGAGGAGAGGGTTAGCGACAGAAGCTAGCCAACGGTAAAGGAAACTTGTTAGCTCCGAATTTCGGATTTGCCAAGCTCTCAAACTCGTACGTATTACTCGAGGATCGAGTTTTACAATCGACTGCAGTTTCGTGACTTTAGTCAATGATCTCGAACGTCACATTCCATATTCTTTCATTTTCACTATATTTTTTATGCTTCAGCACACAGCGAAAGTCTCTTCGGAAACATCCACCGGTTCAAACGTCAACTTCTCCTGGCTGCAAAATATTTATCGTGCCAAACGACATCCTTCAACTCGTCTTTTTTCTTCCTCTTCTTCGCCTCGACTCGAGGCAACTTTCGCAAGGTGCTGATATCCACCGCGAATAATATATACATTTACATATATACTGGGCATGAATTTTCAAGGGAGCGAAAACGTTTGTCACAAATTATTCACGCGCCACTCGCCACGGGACCCCCATCGCCGCTCCTACATGACGCTGCTGTGTGCATTTCTCCTATCGCATTTCACGACAACTTGGATGACGAAACAGCATCATATTATGTGAATTATGTATGTTTACATGTGAGTACGTTTCACCAGGCTGGAGATAAACGCGTGTACACAATCTTTGATGACATACAACGCTGTGTAAATGCAGGAGTTCATACGGAAACACGACTTGCATAATTAACGAGCAAATACGAGGTGCATGGGCCAACGATGTTGAACTGCTCAATTCTGCGTATTGGCTGCTGTTACATTTAGCCTGAATCTAATTGAATATAATCACGCACAAGTATACGAGAATCGTTAGATCGTGCGTGCTTTTCGAAATTTCCTTCGTAAGGGGATCGACTTCGTTGAGTTTGAATAAGTTTTGGTGGTCGTTGGAACGAAGATGGTTCAGTGAAGGGAGAAGATTGTGATTCGTTGTAAAATCTGCACGGTTCGAGTTACAGTGACACTTTTCAATCCGGATTGATATGTCGTGAGAACTTATTGAGTGGCGCGACTGCAATCCGTCAGTTGAATCAAAAGAATCTTCAATTACCGAGACGCCAGACACTCGAAGGAGAACTTTCATTGGCTCGTAAAAACGACCCTTTTTTATGGACATTTTTTCCACTCATTCGGTAACGAGATGTCCGATAAAATTTCACTTGCATACAGCAGTTCTTCGGCACATTTTTGCATGTTTAATAAATGGCCATGAGAATTGGTTAGGTGCTCTGTTACAATTTTGAATTAATCGATGAGTCATTTTGGTTGAATTTCATGAAAATTTGCATCCTAATGGGAGTCTCGAAGAATGCGTGCAGTTACTGAGTCACTGGAGATACTTCTAGAAATTTCGATCCTCTGCACTAGAATGGAAGTTTATTTGTAAATGCAGAAACTGGAATCTTGTTTTAGCTCGAAATTGTGGGTTTGAGGGGCGACGAAAGGGGCAGAGTGCTCCCGATGCGAAATGTTGGTTCGCTGTGTCTCGTCACATTTGGCACACGTATTTCGCATTCCCCACCGCAGAAGGCACGTCGCTGAGCCAACATTACGTAGCGCCACGTATTTTGTACTCGCAATGCAAAAATTCATGTACGCGTGGCTTTTTATGCATTTCTATGCAGGTATAATGCATAATATTATGTTTTTCTACTGCAGCGTGGATTCTCCAACGAAAAAAGGGAAAAAGCTGTGGTGTAAGAACGAAAAATGGTTGGTAAACTTTTGATGGAGTGCTCGGGGAGTCGCTCGAAACACGAGCACCAGAAAAATAAGCACATTTCGTACGAAGGGGCATTGCGAACGGTGTCAAACGAGTTTTCATCAAGAAATATCATTCTCCGGGAAGAACACTGTTGCTCTTAACGATCGAGAAGTCTCTTCGGCTGGTTTTGCAAGTTGCTACGAAATTAGAGGAGATCGCAGCTCGAGCCTCGTACGTTCGTTTCGAAGCCTCTCTCTCTCTCTCACTCTCTCACTCTTTTAGTTTCATCAATTCCACGTTTCTAGGTCACGTAACAAGGATATTGCAAGTTGTACCTCTCATGCGGGCAGACAGTAGAAAAAAATTCAAATGCGAAGATACATTTGTATGTATTTTTAGTCGTATGAGGGGAGGCGAGGCGAGGCGAGCAGGAAGCTCGTTGTCCCATTATCCTCTCGGTTCTTTGACTCGTATTTTACAACTGTGATTATTCAAGAACGAGTGGCCCGGTTAATTGGCCCGTGGGGCTGTTTTATTGTTCCTTTTCAGTGTCTTTCTCGAGTACGTTTTTTGCCTCGCTCGTTTAGCGGGAAGGAATGAATCTGCGGCGAATTTAAGGGGCATTCCCGGAGGCTTATTTTTCCACTTGAAATTCGGAGGAATCCGGTGCGACAAAGAAGCTCGCTCGGTTCGTTCTCGTAATTATTCTGCTCCTCGGCGTCCCTGTATTCCCTCGCTTCTTTTTCTCCCGTCCCGATTCAATTGCTCCGCAGACTCAGTCTCGTGATTGCTTGTTTCGACCGTAAAGTACTTTCGCGAATTATAAATGAATAATTGATTATCCGCGAGGACACACGAGCAGGGAGGACCTTTTCGAGGGAGCCCCAGCGAGCTGCTTTGCACCTGACAAAAGGCGCTCGAACCCCTTTCAACATTTTCCTACATCGAGCTACTCTCTCCCCCGGCGCTTTGCGAAGGACTCTACGAACGTGTGTACCAAGTATTAATGGATCTTTGAACTTTTAATGCCCTCTAATTCAACTCCGAGCGAATGTGCGTCGACGAGTTTGAATTTCAGCTCGAAACGTTCGTTCGGAAACGGAAATAATGCTCCTGTCTAAATCCATCAATATTGACGAGACTCGGGGCGATCGCGAAAAAGCCTGAAATTTTCAGGTACCCGGACTAGGACAACAGAGAATCCATTCGCCTCGCTCCCTATTATTTCTATACTTTTTGCAATTGACCTCGTGACTCCGGCGGCAACCCCTTTTACACAAGACTTATTAAAATTTAATCGTCACAGTATCCGCCGGCTGTGGGAAAGCGCGAATCGATCCGTCGAGCACGCTCTCTTTTCGTGGATACGTGAATACATGTATCGTCGCATCTTTTGTGAGAGCCGAGTTTCAATCGGAGAGTTATTTCGACCTCTCCAGTTTTGCCCTCTCATCGCGAGGAGTCAATTTCTTTCGTCCATTCATCCTGTGCTTTTGCTTTATTTTCAATCTCTCATTTTTTCCACCGTCCATTTCTAAATTACATTCATACGCTCTCGATATTAAAGCGAATAATCAAAAGTGATGATTATTCCCCCTGTGACTTTCCCTCTCATTTTCATTACATTTTTCTCACGCTTTTCAGCGGATAATTCAACAGATTTATTGTATCCGCGTTCAAAGGACATTTTCGGTATTTGGGAACACGGCAATTTCGTTGCGGGCTGATGAACCACTTTTGCAACGCTTCGAATAACAATATTTATGAACGTTGATCGATTATTCAGCGACGAAAACAATCCATCGCTGATCCATGATCGAGGATCAATAATTTTATACGTGTTGGCCGTTTTCCTATCATGTTAAACATGTAAATAGCTATTGATGCTTCGCACAAGCCTACACGATTAATCATCGATTCACTATTAATCAATGACTGATCGAGGCGACTGTAAATACGCCGCGCGAACGGCGAGCCACGATCATTTTGTACTATGCTCATTGAAAATTTATTATTTTTTTCAAAACGACGATTTTCATTCGTGAATCGAAAAATATAAGCAGCTGAATTATAATTGTTTACATGAGAGTCTGTATAAAATTGTTCTACAGGCCAAACTGGCGAGTTTCCATTGATTTGCATCACTATTACCGTTGTTACTGTGTGTTACTGTTTACGCAAATGGTGAATTTATGGATAAAATGTAATGTGACGTAGCACGAGAGTTCACGTGTCTCAAAAATGGAGGAAAAAGTAAAAACTTTTGAGAAACGTGCACTGAATGAACGAATAAATGAACGATTCGTGATAAAGTTTCACCCTGTTGTTGGGAATACTGGAAATTAATTAACTAGAGATTGATAGAGCTCGATACATTGACAGGAGCAAGATTGTTCGATGAAAATCGAAACGAAAAATCGTTCATGGAGCTCGTGCATTGAAATATAAGTGCACAATCGTACAATCGCAATCTCGACATTTGCTGACAGTTTTCAAAACCAGAAACTAACTAATTAATTTTGCAGCAAAGTATTTTTTCTATTCGCTTATGAACTGTGGCGAGTGCACTCGCGCATTGCCAACTTACTGCAAAATGTATGAACGATCGATCATGACGAATAGCGTGGAAAAAAAATATGAAAAAACCATGAAAATACGATCGGCATATGGCGAGATAAGCAATCGATCGTACTTTCTATTGAATAGAATAAAAATTCGTATTATCGGGAGTCGTACATTATATTGTTATCGGGTTATCGTTGATATTGACGAAGCTACACAAAATGATTCATCCTTCAAATTGACATTTCGTTGCTCTCTTCGTCATTTTTCCCTCTAACAGTATTTTCCATTGTTTCTCCTCAGAGAAATTCTTTGTCAGTACAATCCGTTCGAACTTCGTGAAAATAACGAATTTATTGAGCTTTCTGAGCTTCGTATCGAGCCTTGTGACCAAGATCGATTGTATAATAAAATAATCGAAAAATTATCTCTGCGGTTAGTGTTTATTGTGATAATGCTGCTTCGAAAGACTAAATCGCATACACGAATTAACGTGAATTTTGTATGCTCAATTAAGTTTGTGTATAGTATATAAAGAAAAAAATTAATGTGATTGTCTGTAAATAATATATTTATATATTATTGTGTATTTTGAATTGAGAGGATCGACTTGAGAGGGAACGAGAGAAGTAAGCGAATTGCGGTGAGCTGTACATCGAAGGACGGAGGGAGCTCAAAAATGAATTGACTAAATCCTCCGGTGTCATAAACTAAGTAACTGCGCATAAATGCTGTTGACATAAATCGTGAAAATGCGAATCGGTTTCGGGCCGAATGGACACTTTGTAAAATACGAAATCACTAATTAAAAAACGCATTGATTGATAAGAACAAATAAATGTTAATTCGCCCCCTAATCCACGCAACTTTCTCATTTTTATGCATTTTTTGCTTCGTTTGCGCGTTTTTTTTCATTCCATTTAGCACGATATCTCACGTTCCATAGCAAGAATTCATCTGAAATACATCGGACGCTCTCGCTTCGAGTTAATGAAACGAGCGTGGAATTATAAAATGAAGAGCGCTACCCAATTCGCTTGAGCACAATTGCTTTTTTCCACCCTCTTTATCACCGGCTTGATTAAGCACGAAACAAGACGACGAGAAAATGCTCATTCAACTCGATTGCTGTTCTTCATCTTTCCTGAGACACTTTTCCAGCTGTTTATTCGTAAAGTACCGATTTTTTCATTGGCTTTTTCAATGTGCTTCTCTCAAAACTATTTTCCTCGTTGACTTCCTGGGCAAAAGAGCTTCTGGCACGATTTTGCTCTTTATCAATCTCTATTACCAGCGCACACGCATTTCAAACGTTGTACACATAATAATGAAGACCGAATGTTCTCGGTGTTGCTCAACGCGTGTAATTCGGACTGCTATCGCCGTGGGGATCTCCAATTAGCAGGAAATCAGGACACGTATCAATGGATTAATTCATGTATCCACGTCCACTCTAATCTCGACATCTGGGCACGATATTATCTGTAACAATTTATCGAATGTAATTTCTAATACAATATCACCCATACCGAAACATGCATTTAATCCTCGCAGTGGAGATCCATAACATTTCAAACATTCCTTACAAGCGGAGTCACGAATGACCCGAACAGTTTTGTTAGCTACGACTGTAAAAAAGAAAACAGCCATGAATCGCACATAAATCGAAAGTACGAGCGATAAATGGTGAATTTATGGAAAAGTTATTCAGTAAAAATGCTCGAAATGGGGTCGAGCCTGACCCGAGCGTGAATCGTGAAAATAAAGTCACGAAATCAGCGATCAATTACTTAATTAGCATCCGGAAATAGCCACTTTTGTGCATTAATTAGATAACTTTGAGAGGCTTATCAACGACAATAAAAATTGTGAATTTGATGGATCTTTTGGTATTCGAGGAATGTGAAATTATTCATAATGAAATTTGTGAATCGAGTCGCGAGCTGGTGCATTATTCGTCGATCAATCATAATCTTGCACTGAATATCCGAACTGATATGAATCACATGCACACATATATTTGCAGTCGGAAAAGGTAACAAGCTCCCATGAGTGATCTGCCAGACTCACGACTTGCCAGCGATTCAGAATGCTCACAGAGCGTCCCAATTTCGAGAGCAGATTTCGCTGAGTTTCGAATGATCGATCAGTTTATGTACGTCGCTAAGCCTTGAATTATCGGTTCCTCGGAATACATATTGAAGCCGATTTCCTCTTTCCTGCAGGCAAAATTTGTCTCTTCAGCTCTTCATTTCTCTTCCTCTCTCGCTTTCTCCTTCTTCCTCTTCTCGCGCTCTGTCTTCGTTGCTCGCTGAACGCACGTTTGAGAGAAACTGTGGGAGATCGATATGACAATGTTGCCTAGCCATTGACAGCTTATCAATAGCCACGAAGAGCCACCGACGTCGTATACGTCATAAAACGTCAATGCAATCTATTCCCATTTGCCTGTTGGAGCTTATGCCAAGTGCATGCGAATCGTCGATAATTGACCATTTCTCCGGTCTCTAATTCAGTGTCAATCTCTGTATACGTGTCCAGCAAAAACGCGTTCTTTCTCTACGTGCTTTTTGCGATATCAGTGTATGCTTTAAATTCATTCTTCTCCCAGATATTATCACGTTAACGTGGTATTTTTTTTAATATTCCAGAGTATACTCCCGATGTGAGAAGTTCGTGCCTCCTCGGATACGTCACGACTCCAAGAGAAATCATTAGCCAAGGGCTCGCTGTATCCATTCTTCTATGCTCGGTCTTATCGAATTAGTTTTTCGAGCCAACTGTCTGGAACAAATAATTTTTTTTTTTACATCAAGAACGTGCTGCAGATAATCGAGTTTTATGGATCGATCTAAAAAAAAAAAAAAAAAGAGAGGAATTAAAATGACAACTTCCGCAGGACTAATTCCGCGGTAATTTCGAAGGCTTGGGAGCTGCTTCCCCGAACCACGTGAAAGAACGGTACGTGACTTTGACGCTGGCCAGGCACGTGCGATGAAACAAACGAACAAGAAGATAATTGCCAGAGTTCTATTTCGAGGCGACTCGGAAGACTCGATAATACAACTGGCACGTTTAGCGAACGCAGATGCATTCTGTCTCCAGTATTTTCTCTTTTTTCTCACTCAATCTCAATGCAAAATCAACAGTGATCGAAGAGAGCTCTATCAAAATAATTATCGTTGCAAAGCAACCCTGAAACGATTTAATAAGCGAAACGAAAAGTGCGAGGCTTATTATGCTCGCTATGAAATAAGGGCTCAGGTAATAAAGTAAATACCCTTCAAATTCGAGCTTAAAACGAAATTGCTTGTCGAACATTTACGATCGACGGTTCTCTCCACGAACGTCAAGCTTTTTATGCTGCTGCCATTTATTTTTCATACTTCAAGATGTCATACCACTTTGGTGCTTAGAAAAACACTGCAATATTGATCGTTTCATGGGAACCTAGTGGAGTACGAATATCGTTTAGAGCGTGCTACGTACGTTCAGGTAAAAAAGTTGACCTCTCCGTTGAAAATCGACATAACAAATGGTTTGTACCTGAAAAAAATTCGAAACGAAATGTCAACTCGTTGGTTCAGTTTTTAAAAATTCTGCATTTTAAACGAAACTATGTTTTAAATGAAAATCGAATAAGCTTTTATAGCTTTTTTGCATTTCCGAATGAGCCTCACGGACCAAGAGGCGTTCAATTTCGAAAAAAAATTGGAGTTCCAGTTCGTTATTTCTATTCTTGAAATTTTATAATTGTACAATTCAAATGATTATGTTAAAAAACAATAAAACTATGAATCGACAAACGTTACGGGGGATTGAAAAATGCACGACCTAATCGCAGGTAATCGATTTAGTATATTTTTCATACTTTCAGTACCAGAATTACATCGATAAAAAAATAGAAACTTATTGAAGCACGATTCGAGATCGTCGTTACTAAATTGTACTGCAATTATCGTTATATAATTGAAAATCGAATACTGGAAGTGTACTTTATCGGTTCATCAGAACGACCAAATGATGCGTATTCAAGGGACATAAAAAAACTGGAATGACAAAGTTTCGAATATTTTGTATCATTTTGTGAAAACGACGATATAAGGAATTTTCAAGTGTTCGGTTTTTCTAATTAAAAAATCGTACGTAGGAACAATCCCACGAAAATTTTATCAAATATGATTCCAAGTAGGCATTTTTTAGCTTAATATTCCTGAAGAATCGTATTTCGGATAAACTTTGGTTTTGCCTGTGCGATAACAATGTTAGTCTTCTTATCTTAACCGATAACTTAACGAATATTAAATGTTCAAAAAAAAACATGAATTTTTTATTTTTGGATGGAGCAAACGTTTAGCGAGGAAACAATGTTTTTCCCACGTCACGCTCGGGAAATTCTCCCGATTAGTCAGAGTCCGAGTTCTTGTTGCCTGTGGAAAAAAATAAACATATTGCAGTTAGAATACAGTTGTTAATTTTTCCAATGAAAAATAACATTTTATTGCAAATTAACCGAGGATATTTACCTCGATGAGACCAGATCGGACCTTCCGGTCGACGCATCGGTTGCTGGCGTGGAAATCCACGACCACCTAATAAAAATCATTCATTGAAGTGTTAAAATTAATTTGAATAGAAAGCAGTCATTGAAAAATTGTCCGATTGAAATACGCACCAATGGCGGGAAAGTTTTCACCGTTAAAAACCGGTGGAACTCGATGAACACCGATCAAAGCTTGACTCATCGTAGATGGCGCACGAGGAGGCTGCTGCGGAATCGGCGCCTTGGAAATTAATCCGAGAAAGTACAATTATTTCGTGTGGTGTTAAAAAATGATAAAAGGTGATGATAAAAAATGAAATCCCAATAAATTAGGAAGAATAAAGATGAAAATGCTTACGGCTATCGGAGCGGGTTCAGGACTCGGTGGACGTTTCTCAGGCTCTCGAAGGGAATGATCAATAATCTCGATTCGTTCATAATTATTACGTCTGCGAAGATCCTCGTCGCGACTTCTCTCAGACACGGAAATGCGATGTCTCTGACTAACCTGCAAAAAGCCGATTTCTTCATATTGCCATTCGCATGGGAAAATAAAATTTTTTAACATTCAATTTAAGAATAAAAACTCACACCAGTAGCCGACAAAACGCCCATGTTGCAATCGTTAATGGCAGACTGAAAACTGGCATTGTAAAGATTCGGTTTGAATTTTTTCTCGATACTAGCAGGACAGTGAACTCCAGGAATCATTTTGACACCGAGCGGTTTGCAGGACTGGTCGCAAAATTCGAAAGCCCATTGTCGGATTACGGAAAGGCTGCAGAATTGACCTTTTCCATCCAGAGTTTTATGGTACTAAACAACAATTGTAGAAATTATTTTAAAAACCAGGAAATTCCCGTTCGTTCCAATTTGATTTGTTATTTAATTCACTAACGTCACATTCGATGTTCGGAGTGTAAGCGTATATTTCTTTTTCCAGCTGAGTTTCAGCTAAAATCGAAAGAACTCTGCTTTCTGGATGATCGCTCACTGCACGAAGTATGTGACCGTAAAGAGACTCTAAACTGTAGACAACAAACTTTCCTGGGTTTTGACCTTTCGATAGAAAAAATAAAACTGTGAGAAATGAATCAGACAATAAAAAAGATAGTTCATTGTTTTTTTACCAACCTACAGCATCTGCCATTCTTCGAAACAGCGAAGGCAGAAGATGAGAGATTTTTTTTGATGCATATATGGGTGGAAGTTTGTCATTTTCTTGGAGAGGTTCGAGAAAATTTTTTACTTTGTGATACATTATTGCCCAGTCCCCCTCTCCGATTGGCAAATCCCAGTTAAGCATGTGAGTCTTTTCACTCACTTCCATTGCTTCTCTAGTATAGCCAAGATGAAGAGTTGTTCTAATAATCTCATGATAGTGACGACTCAAGCCGTTCTGAATGGAAAATTCTCCGATTGCAAATTCTGCTGGACAGTAGTCAACAGGACCCGTGTCTGGTTTTCTCATGTAGTAATGATTCATATGGATAAAAGAAAACCGAAGAGTCTGGAGCTCTGGTAACAAAAAACATTCAACGTTTAGAGCTCTGTCATGAATTCCCATCAAAGGATTTATCAGCAAATGTTTTAGTATTGAAAAGTTTTTTTTTTTAATCTTTACTTATATCAAAAGTTTATCCACATTTTTCCCTGATTTTTGTTTTTCGTTAAAACATTGAGCTCACTCTTTAGTCTGGCATCAAACTTTTTTGCAGCAAAATCTGAATTAATTCCTCCCTGTGTATTATCTTTGATCTCTAAATGTTTTTTTAATTTCAACCGTTGTTTAACCATTGTCTGAAGAGTCTGAAGATTTATTATCTTCACTGATAAGTTTCATACTTTTTATGATTTTGTTTAAAAACATAGCAATTTTCCATTTTCAAATATTAAAATGACGTCGAGAGATTTTTCTTATCAAAGGTAAGTAATATTAATTGAAAAATTGAATGAGAAATAAATAAAATGCTTACGTTTGTATTTCTTTGCTTCGGAGATGATATTCCTTATATGAGATTCCATATTTAGTTTAAAATCATATTCATTCTGCTCTTCTTTTTCAACCAAGTCGATAAACTCTCCAGTATTCGTTTGTTTGCCATATTCAGGATTTGCTTTTGCTTTTTTTGCTTTGTTCACGTAGGGAGCTTTTTCCTCAGCTGTAAGAGCCTTCAAGGCAAAATTACAATTAGTAAGTGTAAATGGACCACAAATTATTCCATAAAAAAGAAATACGACTTCAATTAAAATGTAAATTAAGTCTCGAAAATTTCCAAGAAAGTGTGGTTTGAAAAACCATATAATTTAAAAAGTCAACAAATCTGATATATATAGTGAGGGAAATTAGGAAAATTGAATATATTTTTATAACACTTACTCGCCACGCTTCGTTACATCTGGGACAAGCTTGCACATCTCGAAATCCGTTCGGAAAAGATCGTCCATTCCTTTCTTCTTTTGTTTTCCACTCTGCCATAAAGAACCAAAAAGCATTTCTTGCGGGTTTCTTCGGCATTTTTGGTTTTTTATATTATTCGAATTGTTGTAGATACTTTCGTTAGAGGAGCGTTTCGCACGGCTCAATTCAAATGCAGTATCACGTGTAGTTTCTTAGAAGATCCTTCGACGAGTGCTCGAAATTAGACACTAGTCGTTTCGAACGAGGGGAAAGGTTTCGAGTTTCACTTTGGAAAGATAATGAGAGCTGCTTTTTTGTTTCCTTTTATAAGTCATGAAATAATGAAGAAAGAAAAATAATCTATGACATTCGACAAGGTCAGAGCACGTTTTTTCACAAAGGCTTTCTTCGACTGGAAGGTTTCGGCAAACAACAAAGCGATACTCGAACAAAAAAGATCTCACATTCTTTACAGGGAGAGAGAGAGAGAGAGCGCGCGATACTAAGCGGCATTAGCGGCAAGATCGCTCGAAGATGTAAACAAAGTCTGAAGGCCCTACGCAAACACGAAGTATATTACAGGAGCTTTCTTCAAGAGTTTTCAACTATTTGAAGCTTGAAATCGCGCATCGCGCGTTGGATCAGCCGCGTGAAATACCAACTACCGCCATCCATCAAATTTTCTTAGAAATTCTTGATTCGAGGAAAAGATTTTTAAAATATCGTACTGATGGCGCCACATAGCTAGTCTAGTTAGTGGAGGTCTCTGACAAACTGACAATAGGTCTCAAGGAGACTATAGGGAAGGAGTCCAATCTCTGTATTGGGCGCCTGTTAGAAAAACGTCCGTGAAAATGTCGGGAACCCGGGTTCGAGGAACGGCCACTCGCGTCGCATTGTCGTTTGTGTACGGATATATATAGTAATAAAATCAATGTCGTTGGTGAAACTGACCGCCATGGCGGCCGAATCGTGGATTTAAAGAGCTTTCGCGCCTGTCAAAAATTGTTGAATCAACGATTATGAGTGCTCGTAATCGAAAATACTAATATGTATTGTAATAATATTCTCCAGCAACGTAAAACCCTGTGCTTTACACATTCCAAATATCAGCTTATCTCCCCTCGTATGTCGCGCTGCTAAGAAAAACCATAGCATCCGGGAAATTGCCGGTTCACATACTCATGTCGAAAGAAATTTTTTGTCACAAATTTTTTTTTGCATGATATTTATGAATATTTTAAAATTATATTCATAACTATAGCTTTTGTGACCATAGTTACTGTTTCATAAAACCTTAACATATCAAGCGGCCCGGATAAGCCAGTAGCATTTTCTGCCGTTTACGATATCATTAGCTTACGTGGTGTAATGGTTCAATGACGGGCTGATACTCGTGGAGTCCGCGGTTCAAATCCTCCTTTGTTTTATTTTTTTTTCATCATAGATAGTTATTGTTCTGACTATAGCAGAAATTTTAAAAAATCAATTGATTTTGTTGAATTATGTTTTTTTTTATTCATTCATATAAAAAATGACTGCAATATGTTAATTTATTTTAACAGCAATAGCCACTGTGTCAGTGTATTCCATTTTACAAAGATAGGTTAGACCACGGTTAGACCCACGACCCACAAAAACTATCAACAGTGTCAGCTGGCAGCAACGCATGCGCGTATATAACGCGTACATAATGCGCATGCGTTAACCCGTACACTACCTGCAACAGCGCCGCTCGAGAGGAACCCTCTTTCCCGACACTTTTACGGACGTGCCCGATTGCCGAGATTGGACTCCTTCCCTATAGTCTCCTTGATAGGTCTGTTCGCGCTGCCTGAACTTTCTGCACTTTTCTGTACTTTTCTGCACTTTCGTGAGTTACGATATCACTATAGAAAGTGCAGAAAGTTAAGCAGCGCGACAGACCTAAGGTGTGTTCCACTTATCGCCCAAAACGCCTAAAATGCCCCAATATCCTATCCCAGTAGCCGTCGTCTGGGCGTTACGGGCGATAAGTGGAACGCACCTCTAATGACTTATCGAACTCGATTTCAAGAACGCGTGTTGAACCGCGTGCACGCGGGCTCTTGGAGCAGTTTCGCACATGTGTCTTGGTAGGATATTTGCTTGGGAATAATAAATAAATAATCTTTGTTACAATTTGTGTAACTTTTTCTGTCTATATTTTATCCATTATGAGCTATTTTATACTTGAGACAATTTCGTGATTTGGAATACCGTTAATTAGAGATAAAATATTAAATGCCAATAATACTTTTAAAAACGACCAAAACTTATAAATTCGAACGTTATAGATGTCGACGATTTGATCGTCAAGAAAAAAGGTGGTGGAAACATCATTGACCAACCACCGTTGTTCTCCAACGATGGCGAGGATGGCGAGTAAGTTTGATTAATATTTTTCGTAAATAACGGACTGTCTTATTTTTCATGATTTCTTTAAAAATCGACATTGTGCTAGAGCTATGTTAAAATTTTCACTCCCTGATTGAAGAACAGAAACTGGACTATAGATTCTGAAAAAGTATTCAAAGAAAAAGCTTTTGCTCTAAGTATGTTTGAATGTATAAAATATTGAAAGAAAAAAAATAGTATGAAGTCAGCGTTCTAGGATTGATAGCGCTCTTCACATCTTATTATCATGACTTTCTATTGATAAATATGTAAAACTAAGTGATAATAATTCTTTGATTCATTTAACCATGTTCACTACATGATCTTCTATGAGTTAAAACATTGTCTATCAAATTTAAAGGCAATATTCAGTATTATTACGATTGGCAAAGTTCACTTTAAAATCTGATAAGCTACCATTGAACCTTTTGTTAAAATTATCTTGAATTCAGTACACTGAGCTTGTTCAAAATATATGTTCAATAATTTTTATAGGAGATAAAAATATTCCAATTTTCAAATTTTGTTTTTGTCTCATTGGTTGTTGTTGATAATTAATCTTCAACAGATGTATGGAAGGATGAGAGAACTTCCAGGACAAAATAAGTAATTTCCTTTTAAGTCGTTTGTCTAACTGTTTATTTTACTTTACAGAATTTTTTATGTTGTATGGAAGCAAGTCATTCCTACATCCAGTACAAACACTGGAGAATTTGTCAGAGAGTTTGAACCGGCTGATAACAGAATTACCGGAATAGTTCACCATTCTGGAGATTTAAATATGATCGCTGGATGCACAGAGACAGGGGACCTTGTCAATTAGAACAACCAAAATGATCTTGTTTTAAAAAAATTGGTAAGAAATTTTTGCAGAATTTGTTTTGTTTTGTATATATGATGAAAGCGTAATGAAATAATGAAACTTCAGTAAAAATTGCTAATTGATTTTTCTTATCCGTTTACGAAACTGAATAACAGTATTTTCCATTGCACATTCCCAGAAATTGGACATTGAGCAGGACGTCAAGATCAGCACATTTCACATTGTAAATTATACTAATCCATGGGAAAAACCTATAATTCAAGCCCTCGTATTTTACGTGACGAAAAATCCAAACTTCATAAATCTAGTAGTACTGCATCTCGACACCGGTATATCAACAAAATATGTCGTAAAAGAGTAAGTGTTTACGTCAAGTGAGCAAAGGGAACTGCAATGAATCGTTGCTAATGTTAAATGATGTTTCAGACTTCTCTGCGACGAATATCACTTAGACATAATAGCGAACAATGGACACAACCTCGTGGCTCTGGTACAAGACGTTAATCTCCGCATATTGGATCCTGGGAGAAACTTAGTTGGAAAATTGTAAAGCCTTATAGCAATTCTTGAAATTTATACATTTTTCAAAGCTGGTATAGCTGCTAATTTTTCGTGCTGTTTTTTCCAGGCACAAAATTGGATTCCATGGCAGAAAATTGACTGATTCAGTGGAGAAGACCTTTTCCCTGCTGGATTAATCCTGAACCCACGAACCAACAGTCTTCGAACGAATCAGTCAGGTCACGTCCAGTTTTTTGATACGAACACAAAAAGCCTTTTATACAATGTGAGAACCGTTGATGAGCCAGAAAAGATGAGATATCATGATAATCCGAAGAAAAAGGTTACTCAAACGAACATTTTTCTTTTTTAGATTCACATCATGGCACAAAATCTACTGACTCAAGAACGGAGTGTAATTATATACGGAAGTAGCGAAGATAACGTTGAATCATAATAGCTCGTGGATGGGAACGGTCGAAGAACGGGACGATAAAATATCCAGTGTCGAAGTCAGATTAAAATTCTGGAATTTCGATGCTCAAAAACAAATGTAATTTGTGGATTGACTCTCAAATTTTCCATTCCTTGAGAATTTCGTTATGCAAAAATTTTTTTCTGTTTCAGATTTACACTCAATACGTCGATAGAATTGCCTCATGAATTCGGTGTATATAAACGCTCTCCAATTTTAACCGAACTCTTCACTGGACGATGATAACTTATTCGCCGTAACTACTGGAAAAGACAATAAATTCAACTTGCGGAATCTTGCTCAACCAACGTCCATATACAGTACGAAAAACCGAACTTTTTAGCATTTACAATTTGCACTTATGGTCACGCCACAATCACATCTAAAAAAAACAACTAAAAAATTTGTATATAAATTTTAGAAGAATTTAAAAATGTTACTTTTCACATCTCATAGAAAAAGTACGCGACCGTTATTTCTTTACGAACTCAATTAATGACAATTGAAAAAGAAAATCAGTAGAAAAGTTTCGAAATTGTCATGTAAAATGTAAAATTCTTCGATTTTGTCCCGAATATGCCCACAAAATTTTGAAAAATTTAACAGAAAAACATTCGGACGAAATTATCCTTTTTACGGATGAATGATAAGGTTACTATAATTGACATCACTTTTGTCTTAAGTCGCAGAGAACACCAAGTACTGGCAGTGTTAGAATATCGGTACATATCGAAATTCGCAGGCGACGAATGCAGGATTTGCAATCGATGGTTCACTGCTCGGTGTAAGTTTTGCATCAAGTCTTACCATTTGGGTTCCTGAGTCGAGCACACTCAAATGCAGTTTAACTCACAGTCGTTATCCACACACAATAACGTAAGCTACAATCAAAAGTCTTTTTTACTTAATTTTTTACTCTATCTCGTTTTTGGAAGATTTTATGAATTTTTAGGTACGGGCGGGAGTAATACAATGAAATTCTGTAATAATTTATTTTTTATTAACATTTTTAATATATTCATGCACCGAAACGCAACAGCTCAAAGTATTAGAATAACTGTTTAGAAAAAAAAAGACTTCACATAAATGGGATGACTAGAGAAAATCATCAATTTAAGTCTTTCGCAAATACGTACAATTTTCCAATATTTCTTATGTTATACATGTCAAAATCAAGGCAATTATGTTTGGAATCACACAATATTTTCATCATAAAATGTGCACAACATCAATTCGTAGTTTGTAATTTCAGCCACGTAGAATTTGGGAAGCACGAATCCTGTCATCTAGTCGTCGCAGCTTCGCCGGAACATTTAGCAGTTTGGAATCTTTTGACACTGAGTATAACGTGGAGCGTTCCTTCGAAATTGACGACTTTGACAGCGGATCCGATTTCAAGTTATGTGGCTGCTTTTACTTCAAACAATTCGCGTAAGTAATTCGCCAGAAACAATCGCCAGGATTCGATTGAAATCGAAAATCTGATGTAAAAAATTTTCTAGTATTTGTATTCACGCCACAATCGGCTCGCCCGGTTTACAAGAGAGAGAATCTCGTGGACGACGATAGTTTTATGCTGGGTGCGTGTTTCGTGCCACATCCTCGAGAAAAACGTGGTTCGGCGGTAAAACTCTGGCAGAGAAAATCTCAGCTGTTTTTCTTGGACTCGAATCAGGTAAGACCGAAAATAAATCGGATCAAATTGGATTAAAATAACGATGGAATGATTCACTCTTGGAAAGAGTGAGCCAAAGATTTGAATGATAAAGCCGCTTTGTGAATGCAATGCAGGAACTTTTGACATTGGAATCGGAGTCTGAAGCGGCGATATCCTTGGAGAATTGAACAGTCAGCAGAAATTTACCAGGCACGGCGTTCAGCAGTTTGATAGCTGCGGAAACCTCGCTGCCGGAACGAGCACAGCCTTTCGTACACGAAGAGCTGAGTTTGCCAGGAAAAGGAATCGCCCAGGAGGTAAGGCATCGCCGAGCCAAACAAAAAAAGAGTCATTCTAAGCTCCAATCTTCTCTCGTGTCCATTTCGTTTTCTTATTACTTTTTATTATAATATCGCTTCTGTTCTTTCGTCGTTTGAGATCAAAAGATATTCGTATGGTATTTCAAATGCGTGTGGATAGAACAAAGTGCAGAATCTTCGGGGATTCCTCGTTGGATGGGTCTTTGGCGGTGAAGGGTTGAGTTCTCTTGACGGGACGAACAACGATAGCCGCTAGTTTGATAAGACGCGTGAAAAATTTCACCAGTCTCGTTAGTTGGCTCGATTTTAAGTAGATCTTTGGCAAATGGGTCGTGAAAGTGCTCAGATTTACGGATGAGGCTCTCATAGGTCAGTGTTTCCTGGCGATCCGATAGTTCCGGCAACGTCGTACGAGATCGAATTTTCTGTATCTTAAGCAGTGCCATTGTGGTATTTGTCGCATGTTTTCCATCGCCTTGAAATAAGAAAAAAACGAATAATCACACGACTTGTTTTTGTAGGACAAAAATATCACGCGCATCATCGAGGTACGTGAGATAACGTGGTACAATGATCTCACGTGCATGAAAGCACGTGAAATTATTATATCGTACGTGAGAGATCCGAATATCGAATGAGCCAAGAGTGTAAGAGCATCGGTATATCTATGTGAACAAGCGGGCTGAATACTGCGTACGTATGAGATGTAACGATAAAGGGAGAGGATAGTGACCCTTCGCAAAACACGAGCGAGTAACGCCTCGACCTCTCGCAATGAAACGGATCGTTGCATCCGGAAAGCGAACGTTAACGAGAGTGGCGAGGAGCGGGTTCGTCGAAGCAGCAGCGCGTATAACACGGGGGTATCAAGGATCGCGGTGAAAAGATTAGTGAAATATGATTAGCACGTTAAAATTGGTCGATGGTTAAAGTTTCAATATAAACAAAAACATAAAATAATTAATATAGAATGATAACGAAACGTACTCCGAGTGTTCTTCGATGTTTACTCACTGCTTCCGGCGCGCTCGCGGGAAATCCACTCGCAACGCCGACCAGGATGAAGGCGATGACCAGTAGAATCGGTACGATCAGCGTATTTCCCAGCTTCATTCGATCGATTTTTCTTTTTCGCAGATTCGTTAGGCAAAGTAAAGGTGAAGATAAAAACGGCCACGTGGAGAGAGGAGCGACGTTGAGTTCGGTGGAGAATTCGGATGACACGGACCACCAGTCTTACCGGGCGAATCGTCTCTTCCGTCCCTTTTATGCTTATCCCTCGGACGATTACGATTACCAGGAAGTGCAACGGGAAAAAAATGTCTCCACTCAACTACTCTCGTTGACGATTCGGAGATAGAGAAAGAGGGCCTCTCGTTTAAACGCCCGATTATAAACACGAAGAGTGTCGCATACAATTTACGATCCAGTGAGCTCCGGTTCGGTTTGCCCACGACGTTTCGTTGGCTACTGGACCTTTCGGAAGCCTCGCCATGATTTAATATAGACAGCTCGAGGCGGTACCCTTTCCCTGTTCCCGCCGACCCCCCTTCTTCGTAGCTTTCTCCCTCCTGCTCTTTCTCTCTCACTCTCGCTCTCTTCGTTCATCCACTCACGAGCATCGGGCAAGCTTCCCTCGTTGCTTTTCACGTGGGTGGAGGTGACGACGTATATTCGTCACCTGGACCGTTCTCTGATTGATGGAGAGCACAAACTTCTCCGCGTCATCCCGGACTCGCGGTATTCCCGTCTTCCTCTACACATCAACATTTTTTACTTCGAAGAATAGCATTGTTTTTCTTCACACTTTATGACGTCATATAACGCTCGTGCAGCGCTCAAACCCTTGAATGCAAAAACATGGGAAATGTGGAATTCGAGAACTTACGCACTTCCGATTAGCGTCATACCGTGCTTCACAACATTCAATGAACGAACCAGTCACTCCGAGCGAGAAACACACCAATTAAACATCTTCCTACGAGCGTACGAATCACTTTAATTGTCCTAGTACCGTTTGCACTCTGAGAGTCTTTCAGTTTTCAGCGATCCGTACCAGTTCAACGGGGTTAACGGTCACGTTGTTGTTTCAATTGTTTTATTTTCTACGGTCTGCCATGGAGCCTGACAGAGTTCTTTCTCGTTCAACGCTTGTTATTCCTGCCCACATACTTTCTCGATGGAATTCGACTCCTTTCGTGTCCTCGATTATCACCAATACCTCGACGAATCCCCCGCCGAAACTTGGCCCCGGTTATTCCTTCGTTTTTCTTCAACATCATTTTTTCGGCCATTTGAAGGGCTCGATCTTTAGTATGCAACACGAACGATTGTTCGAAACAGCAAACAGTCTATTTCTTTCTCTCCATTTCTTGTCTCTCGCGTAGGCGTATCGCAAGGCAGGCAAAAAGATAGGGAAAACGTGTCACTTGTACATCCTCCGTTCTGAAAATCGATGCCGAGTGTTGCAAGCACTGGAACGAGCAACCGTGAAATCGGGACGAACAGGCGGACAAAGGTACAAAGTTTCACGGTCCTGTATTGAGATGGAAGAAAAGAGATAGAGCGAGAGTGAGAACGTGCGTCAAGTCTCGGCGACAACTGTAGAGTCTCGATTTTCCGATATTTTAGTACCCTTCGGCATCGATTCCTTTGGCACAAAGGACAAGCCTCGTATTCGTGATAATATTATATCCTTTGTAGCTGATGGAAAGCTATGAATTCTCTTGCTCGTTCTCGCAATACTGTTAATTATTTTGTGCGAACTAAATGGCGAATGGCAAGAGGATAAAGACGGAGAGGAATAGTGCAACGGGGGATGAGAGTGTAGGTGTTGATGTAGGCTTCCCCCGTAAGAGCACAAATACGACGAATCAACCCAGATCTGAAGTAGTAAATTAAGGAAAATCTTAAATTCAGGTCGTGGCTTTAGCCTCAAACATCTCGTTCTCGTAGAGCACATAGTTTACTTAGTTGACGACAATGACGAGAGCGTGTACACGCAAAAGCAAAAGCCCGCGTGAGAGACCGTGCCAAATGAGTGATAAAATCTTTAATGTTCTTGTTTCAGCTTTTAACTGTCTCGGCGCACACTTTACCGCCCATGAGAATGTTATGCGCTCCCTTTATATTGTCCTTGAGAGCTCGCAATACACAAAAGTCAAGAATCCAAGGCGACAAAGTCTCGAGGTAACGAAACGTTTTCTATTTTTCTTATTTTTCATTTCTTTTAATACACAATCTTCAATATTCGCTGTCCCCTTGGTTGCCTGGCAAATATTTCACGTGGTACTTGATCGTTCTAGCGAAATGAGTTGCGGCCTACCGTCTCGTGATCCGACCAACGACAGCGCTGCCGAAAACGAAGACGATCACGATGATGACGAATCTGCCCGACTCACAACTCCAACAATTAATAAGGAAATTCCAGATGATTCGATCAAAGACGAATGACAAATCGAATTACGGACTGATATCACCAGCTACGATTGGAGCTTTTTGGCTTCGATTTTCCCGAGCGAAACTACCATGTGAATCCCCCGAACTCCGTAGGAAAATACAATTTTATTCATTGTTTATGCAGCGATATTTTAAATGCTGGCTCCTTACTGTCGATCCTTATTCACATAAACTTCCTTTTATTATGCTTCTCTCTAAATTATAGATGGTGGCAATATTTGAATACTCGAATGCATCGCGTCCGGATATTTATTTCTTATTTAACAAGGCTGAGGTAATTCTTCGAGTTTATGAGACATTTCGACGAGTTCTCGAACAGTTTCGTTGAGTCGTTGACGATACTCGGGATCTCGTTGCATATTTTCTAAAACTTGGTCTCGGCGATCAACGGTGACGAATTCTTTGTAAGTTTCCGGATCATTCATGATCTTGGCGCCGGTCAAACCGTCGAGGAGGACGGTTGGAAAATACATGATAGCGGTAACGAGGGCTCCGAGTCTTTGTTCTTCGTAGCTGAGCTGGAGGTCGCGCCAGGATGGCGTTTCGACGAAAATCGTCGATCCGAAATCAAGAGAATCCTTGAGACACTGATAGTAGTAACGAAGCATTTGGAGCTCTCGTTTTTGGCGAAACTCTCGAGACCCGCACAAATACATGAATTGTGCAACGTCGTGGCCGAGTGGAGAATAACGCGCGAGTTGGAAATCGACGAGGCGACATCGGGGAGGTGAAGATTTATCGAACATGAGATTGTTGGACCAGAGATCGCCGTGGCTCGCGACGTTTTGTTTGCTCAGGGAAGGCTTCATCGCGTCGAAGACACGGTCGCACGCGGCGGGAACCGCCTTGGCATCGAGACCCAGCAATTGAGCTATTTTCACGGCGACGTCGACACCCGCGAGATACCAACGATACTGATTGCCGCGATGAAGGAAGGCTCTTTCCTCGAAAGCATTCGGATAAAGTTTGTTCAGAGGGCGACCGAGCCGGGCCTCAGCGTGCAACGAAGCCCCGTGGTATCTGGCGATCGTACCGAGACCTGCCCGGATCTCATCTTCGTTCAAAAGTTTCGGTCTCATGCCAAAACCGTACATGCCAATGTCTTCGAAGACGAGACAATCGTCCTTGATGATGTAACACTTCGGCGCCCATGGCTCGCTGCAGTTGAAAGCGTGGCTCAGCTCGGGCACGACTTTCTCGAAGAAATATGTTTCCTGCTTGAATACTCCCTTTTCGGAAACGTAGTCAGCTTGAGTCGAGACCTCGTAAGGCATCGCCTTGACGAAATAACGCAAGCTCGATATCGGCGCAGAGTTGTCATCGGCCTTTTCTCGAACAGTCACCACCAGACGCTGATGTGATCCAAGAAAGCCTAATTTCTCTTCGGCGTATTGATCTACCGTGTAGTCCAGAACTTCTACATCTCTTCCGAATCTTTTCTCCGCCAATTTTCGCGCATCCTTGGCTGTTATCAGTTCTCGAGAACTTGACACCTCACACGAATTTTCCTCGATCTTCGAACCAGACATCTTCGCGAACTGTAACCAAAACTTATTACATTTTACTTTTATATATATGAGAACACACTTGGGCACAGCAGCGATCAGATAAGAGATTTTTTATTCTTACGAGCACGTCGTGATGAATTTATTACTGATAAAGGGTACTTGCACTACTTATCTGCTCCTCGACAAGAAAGGTCCTTAGTTGTATATTGACGGTATTGAAATCGTAAATTTAGTGGGCTTCTCGGGCTGCTCGAGTTTCAATAATTCATCCACGTGCTCCACACAAGTTTTTTTATTCCCTTACCGTGTCTTTCCATAGTTATAAATAATTTTACATTTTCACAGATATCAAGACCACACGGAGTTGTATCGACAAGGATCATCGAGCCAATCAGGACGAAAATTTTCAAATGTTTATCTCAATTTTCCTTCCGCACTTGATCACCCTCCTCGTCGTCGTCATCCGCACCTCGCACGATGATCCAGTACGGAATTTCTACCAGGCTGAGAATACTGGCACCGACGAAGAGACCCAACGCACTACCCACCGAGACTGTACGGAAGTTCAAACAAAAAGAAGAAAGTTCATCGCGTCCAGCTTCAATTATAGCAACACAAAGCTATATTTGCACTGGCTGCAAGATGAGAATGCAAACTTAACTCACGAATGAGAAAGAGAGGGGGAGAGAGAGAAAGAAAGGAAAAGGAAAAGGAAAAGGAAATGGTTGTTTTCGCAGCAGACAAAAAGAGCATGGAAAATTTACCAACAACATCCAACTTGCTGTGAACGACGTAACGCACGAATCGTCTGGACGGACCGGGCAAGAAATTCACGTCGAAATGTGCTCCCCCATCTTCTTTCCCTTCGGACTTGAAATTCTTGAAAGAGCTGTACAAGGTCGCTTCGCAATCAGGCACGCATCCAGGGTATTGATTGTTGTAAATCAAATCAGACGATTCGTAAACGCATTTTAACTGTGTCTGATTACAGATCGACATTGATGGAGCACGTGGATAGATATGACTAATGCAATGGCAAATATTGTACATTCGCGCCAAATCCGCCTGGAAAAATTGTATGACGATCTCCCACAAAGTTTTTCACTTTCAAAGCTTTCTATAAATACGAGCAAAGCGGGGCACCTGGGAGAAAGTGACATTGCCAATTTTAGAGAAACTCAAAGTATTTTTTTGAAAAAGTTTGTAATCCGAATTCATGGAAGTACTGAAGGAAATTATGACAAACGAACGAAATTGGATTTCTGCTCGTTGGTTTTTATATCCTACTCTGCCCCGATTTGCGCTATTCCTCGACAATATTATCGTTAATGTTACCTCGATAACACAAGCGTCATAACCGTAAAATTGATATATTTTAGCGTTCTCATCTCTCTCGTCCATAAAACGACAATTTCTTTTCTCGATCGGAACGCTCCGAACGCCATTCTCGTTGTAAATCGGCTCCTGAATAATGTCAATCTTAACGATCGGACTCGACTTCCATCTGGCTTCGATCAGTTTGTCGTGACCCGTCGTTCGTGATGGGATTTCTGTATTTCCCATCAGGTACAACTGCATCCAAAATATTTTTACTACCTCTTGACAAATAATTTATGAAATGAAATATTGAAAAATCGAAAAGAACTTTCGATTTAATTTCGTTCGAATTAATTTTCGTTCTCTCGTGAGATAATAATTTTTCTTTAGCCAATATTCTTCTTTCAACAGAAATGGGAAAAATTAGGAGGTGATTTGTTACGAAAGAATTTTTTTTTTAAATTGATAGAAAAGGATTTTCTTTTTTTCTGTTTCGTTTGTTCTCTTGTATAATCACATTTTTACTCACGTTGTAATTTTTTTCGAATTTTTTCCAGTATTCTTCGTTTTTGAATCGTACTCTCAAGGAATCTGGTTTTGTCGAGTCTCTGAGCTGGAATCTTTGCATTTCGTGATCACTCTTCGTGTTGTTATCGCTCCTCGTGAAAATGGAATTGATGGATAAGCAAGAGCCCATCGGTGTAGCCAGAGGTCTGAACGCAGAGCAGCAGTCGAATTCCTTCCCGTCCCACTCGCACCATTCGAACAGTTTCGAACAATTGAGCTTCATCTTTTTCATCACAAACAAATATCACCGAAGATATCGTCATTTTTTCTCGTGATTTCAGAGTTTCTCTTACGTAAACTTAAACATATTTGTCTGAGAAAAAAAATTATTACCGCGTTTGCCAGCCCCTCGAAAGCTTCGGGTCCGTGAGGTTCGGGAAGGTTCCGCTCGTACCCCATCGTTCGATCGTTGTCGAGTTTTTTGTAAGCTTTTTTCTTCCAGACCCTAGAAAAATTGATTACGGTGGATAAAAATTCAAAAAAGTGTTTTAAAATGTCAGGCCAATAAATTAACATTTTTTTCACTATTCAAAATCCCCGTCAAACCATTAAAAAAATTGTTTTCTCTTTGCAACCTGCCATAACGACATTCTCACTGATAGAGAAAATTGCTTTTCTTTCTGTTTCAGGTGAATGGGGGCTTTGGAACCACATCAAAGGTCTTTGAGCTTTTTCGTGTACCAGCCGCATTCAGTTTCCATTTTTTCACATCAAAGTTGACGTGCAGTTTCCCAAAGCTTGAATATGAGGAATTTGAAAGAATCAATTCCGAAAATAGTTTTCTTCGAACTTTATACAATCTCAAAGTGCTCATCGAATTGTTCAACTTGAAAAATAATTTAAAAACTGTGAAATCTGATTTCAGGTGGAATATTGAAAAAATTTATCTGAAAAAGTACTTGATGACGTATGCTCCAGAATCGGGCGTTTCCATGGAGCACAAATGAATCGACGGTAATTCGATAGGCCAGTCAATATAATTTGTTTGAATAGTGATAGCCGTTCTTCGGTTTTGAAATTCCTCGAGTACTCCGAAAATGAGAAAAGCGCATCCCCACCAGCTGAGGCCACAAGCGAGCAGCCAGAAAAGTCTAAAAAAATGGTTTAATATGAAAATGACTGCAACAAAATTCTTGGAGGATGAAAAATATTAAAATATTTATTATTTCACCGTTCGGTCCAGTGACGTCCATCTTCTACGAGATATTTCACCCCGTGGATGCTCGAATTAGCGAGATATCGTTTCAGCAATCTCCATATCAACGGTGACTTCTTTTTCCTAAGTTTTTTTGCTCTCATTTTCTTCCTCCTCTTTCCCGAATGAGAACAACCCGATGAATAGCTACGGAACAAAAAATGGTAGCTAAATAAAAGGCTCGCTGTCACGCATTAATTATTTATTCGATCTTGATTTATTATTTGTTTTACGTGTTTTTCAGCGCAAGCTTTCAATAACTTATGCAACATTCAGCGAAAATCGCGTGTCTCTTTGACTCGATTTGTATTTATTTTTTTAATGAGATTTAACGATACGCGTAGAATCAATAAAATACATGCAGAGTCAAATTATATTGTGCTTCCCAATCTCAATTTTATACTCTTGAAGAAACTGTTCCTTCGAATTTATTCCCGAAGGAATACAGTTTTAGTTGAAATAAATTTTTGAATTAAAATTCGTTTTTACATACGATCGGAATTCCGCTGAAAACACCTCAAAAAGTTATCAATGGAGTACGATGGATGCCGATATTAAAAACGAAAAATTTGTTTACAGGTATAAAAAGTTGCATTTTTAATGTTTTTTTCATTTTTAACTGATCAAAAAATAATTTGAAACAACCCTGTGGGAACGTTGAGAAGCAAATGTTTAAATGTTTTCAAAAACTCAAATTTGTCGGAAGTTATCGAATTCGTACATCGGCGGCGCCACGCGCCGGGCCAGACGAGTGGCGTCACCGTTCGGAATTTGTTTAAATTCGATAGTCGTGCGATTTCGCGAGCGGCGATGATCGTTTTTTATGGGCAATTTACAAGTGGCGGCGGTGGTGGCGCACGAGGGATGTTGGTGTGGCCCAGCATCGTTGCTCTTTCATTAGGAACATTTTGTCGGTTTATCACTTCTCTTTAACTCCGTCTTTACAAAAAAGTATATACTTTGAAGAGTAGATAAATATAGGGAGAAATATATAATAAAAAGAAGTTATAATAAGTGTACGGTGTGCTCTGCTGAGCGGTCGCCCGTTATACGAATCATTGTTGAATTAATTCTTAATAATAGGTACGAACATAAATAATAACGTGATAATGGCGCTAAACCCGATGTATCGGGAGATCGGCGAAGGTTTCGTCAAGCAGTATTATCAGTTATTCGACGACCCGGTTCAGAGGCCAAGCCTTATAAACATGTACAACGTAAGCTTTTCATTAATTCAAGATAAAAAAAATTACCAACATTATTCAAGATATCATTTCACCGACATCTTTTCCGGTTCTAACCTCACTTTCGCTTTTTTTTTTCTGCATTATTCTATAGGAGCAAACGTCGTTCATGTCGTTCGAGGGATTGCAGCTCCAGGGTGCTGCTAAGATAATGGACAAACTCAATGTAAGTATTTTTCGTCATCATCATACCTCAAACTCATTTTTACTACTCTTTTTCCCTGTTTTGCAGAGTCTGCCGTTCCAAAACATCACTAGAGTCATAACGACCATAGATTGTCAACCAATGTTCGACGGTGGAGTTCTAATTAAAGTGCTAGGAAGGCTGAAGGTTGGTTTACCTTTTTTTTTTATTGGAGTATACACTTGTTACGTATTTTTCATTGAACTATTAAATATTTACAATGAAACATCCACATTTTTGTAAGTTCTATATTTGCTATTGATAACTTGCTGGGTGACTATTGAATGTCGATTGATTCATTTCCCAAAAATTTTATTTGATTCCACCTTTTGTTCTCCAAAGAAGATATAAGTTAAAGTAAAAGTGTAACTTCTTTGATTCATTAATGACGGATGATACGTTGTAGATATTTTATTACTACCTTCTGTGTGGAAAATATATTGTCTTTGGTATTGGTAGTTTTTCCATAGACACAGGAGCGAAAAAATGTATAGCAATTGTCCTCCCTTTTTAGTCAGAAACTATTTCTCTCCTGATAAAGTGGTATTTGAAATATTGATCAGCTCAAAGTCAAGTAATTAGAAAAACTATAGTAAAAATAGTGAAACGCAGAGTCTATGAACAAAATCAAACAAAAAAATCACTTAGTCTGTGATTATTGGTGGTTGGGCAGACCGATGAGGATCAGCCCCATGCGTACACCCAGACATTTGTTCTGAAGCCGATTGGCACCAGCTTTTTCGTGCAGCACGACGTCTTCAGACTCGCGTTGCACGACAGCGCCTAAGGTGGTTAAACGACAGTGTCGATCGTTGTGGCGAATCTTCCTGAATCGTGGTAATTGCCAGGCAAGCGCAAAGCCCTCTGGTATCCTATTTCCAGCTTGCTCCATTTTTTCTTTATTTTCTCCTGTTCCATTAGCTATCCACATCCTTGCTACACTATAACAATTGACAATTTAATAATAAAAAAAAAAAAAAAAAAAACTGCAAGATCATTAGATTCAAGATCTTGAGATTTGCAATTGAATCGGCACTATAATTTATCCCCTTTGAATATCAAGCAAACTTTACACAAATGACCGAGAAACATAATTATTGAATTTCTATGATTACAGGCGGATGACGATCCACCTCATCCATTCTCGCAGATATTCGTGTTGTCGCCGTTGGCGAACTCATACTTCTGTCAGCACGATATCTTCCGTCTCGGTATCCACAACTCTGAGTAAAAAGTGAAGTAAAAATTTTGTAATATTCACAATCACTTGTCAAGAACAGAGAACATAATAAAACGAAAAGGACGTTTTGAGGTTCGTCGATTGAGCGGTAAAACGAATAACAGATAATATTAAACGAGCCACGGTAATCCTTCAACGATCCATAATAATGAATTTGCAAGAAATTAAATGAAAAAATAAAATAAAATAAACAAATAAACGCGAAAGAGAATCGAGTGAGCTTTAAAAAAATGTTTGCCTATCTTCTATCCTATTCGCTTCATAATCTCTCATTAGATTACAGCCAACATTTGTTTTTTTCATACAGCAAGAGAAGAAGGAAATATGAAATCCAAATCCTTTGGTGAAACAAAAAGCAACTAACGAAAAATCCACAAATTATTACTTCATTATATACTGCTACTAATTCTTCAATTTTAATTCACGTGATGAAATTCAATACTAATTCATATGCATATGCGCTAACGTAGGATGGCTACAAACAAAAATAATTACCAGGCACAACAATAGACCCGAACTATACATACTAAAGCGCGATGAAAAAACACGCGCGCGTCCAGTCCGCTGACTACCATCCAAACACGATGATCCGCGGCTTCCTCGATATCTGCCTCGACGCGCGACAAATCATTCGAAACGATCAAACGTATGTAACATATTTTATAATTACTCGATGCTCTGTATTTTTGTAACTTAAGAGTTGAATGTTAAATACACAATGTAACAGAAAAAGTATTTTAATCTCAACAAAATTCATTTCGTAAACAATAAATTTTCACGTTTCTCTTTTTTTTCTTTTACAAATATTTTTTTTACAAATTTCCACGTTTCTCTTGTTCGCCTTCTATCGCCTGGAATAGAGCCTGAAAATTTCCGGCCCCAAAGCCCTGGAAAAAAGCAACGAAAAAGTATCGTATTAATATCTTATTTTTCCTCTTTCTGTAAGGTACAAACAATCATTCTTACGTTGTGATTTCTGCGTTGTATGATCTCGATGAAGAGGGTGGGTCGGTCCTGAACGTTGCGTGAAAATATCTGAAGCAAATATCCATTCTCGTCGAAGTCGACGAGAATTTTCAATTTTTGAAGCAAGCCTATGTCTTCCAGTACTTTTGTGGCGCTGCCCTTAAGACGCTCTTTAAGCATCTCGTAGTACGTGTCGGGAACGTGCAGAAACTCAACACCACGAGCTCGCAAATTTTCAACGGCTGTAAGAATATCATGAGTATTAAGGGCAATATGCTGAATTCCAGCACCTCCGTAATACTCGACGTATTCTTGTATCTGCGATCGTTTCTTCCCTGGCGCCGGCTCATTTATTGGTATTTTCACCGTTTCTTGCCAGTTGGTCATTACTATTGAGCGTAATGCTGAAAACTCTGTGTGCAATTGAGTGTCATCGACCGACCAAAATCTGTGGAATTGGAGTATCTCTTCGTACCTAAAATCAGCATTCTCTTTAATTTCTGTTTTATCGAATTGCTATTCGGATTTTTCAACCAAATTTTCGTCAAAACGTTTGTACAACGTCATTTTAAATGAATTTTTCGGATTTCTCAATATCCACATTAAATTCTTGAATTGTAACGAAAAGTTGAAAAATTCTCGAAATATTCTGAAATAATCTTGCTCCATGGGCGATTTTTTTGTGAATTTTTTCTTCTTTTTTAGAAAGTTCTGTAATAATTTGAGAGATTTTTCGAGATTCTGGAATATTTAAGAATTTTTTTTCACTGCTTTCCCTTTTCGGTTTCAATATTTTTATAAATTAATGATTTTTTAATTAATCTAAAGAAAGATAATCTCACGATTTTTTACCATTTGGCAACTGGTTCCATTTGCTGATCCGCTTGATTGCCAACACAATGATCGACAAAGTCCAATTCAGTGTTCGGCCTGTTAAAAAAAAGTTGTAATTTAGTTGCCGACTATGAGGGAGGGTATCGTAAAAGTGACGAGATGAAAAATCTCACAAAAGTCTCGATAGTGGATCTGGTTTCTCATCGACATAGCCAGGAAGAAATCGAGCTTTGGAGTATCCTGTCCGATCAACAAGAGTGTGAAGCGTGTCTCCAAACTGTAAACCGACCCATTAATATCCGAACCGAAAAATATAAGATTTTTTTCATTTTCAATTGCTAATGAGCTATTACCGTTTTTACGGTGGCCATTTTAACGACTCCATATTCATCTTTTTCCTCCCAAATATCTCGGACGATCTCAGCTCCTCGTTTCTTCGCTACTTCGACTATAATTTCAATATCTTCGACCGTGAAAGCCACGTCTCTGACACCGTCTCCGTGGCGCCCAAGATGTTCTGCCATTTCGTCATTATCAGGCTCATAAGCAGACTCGAAGACGAAAATGATCTAAAACATCGATGATTTTCTCAAAAAATCTCGACGAAGATATTGGATGGCAATTTTTTCAAAAATTCCTTCTTTTACCTTATTTTGTTTAACCGCGTGCGAGGCTACCTTTCGGGAACCTGTCTCTAAGCCTCGGTAACACAGTGGTTCGAATCCGAATCTGCTCGTGTAAAAACTCGCTGCCTGTACATGAATTTCCATTAGAACGCTAGCCAGAGAATTTTTTTTTTTAATTCTTCCCAATTTATTTACCTGCTTGGCATTGCCGACCCAGAGTTTTATGTGATCGAAGCATACAAAATTGCCTCCGAGTGGCTACAAAATCCAGAAGTTATCAAATATTTATCAAACACTCAGGGAACTCAGTTTTTTTTTTATTTCTTTGAAAATTCGACTCACCTTTGGCCCCTTATCGGTGTAGGTAGTCTGTAATGAAATGGGAAAATTAATCACCCATCAGACTCAAAGGTGCTGGGAGGAAACCTCAACAATGAGAGTCGAAGTTCCCAATATTTGGCTACGCTCGGGTGCAGTGCGAAACGAATTTCAAATGCGGGTATCCTATCGAATATTTCTAAGAACTTACCATTTTCTAAAAGTCCAAAGAACCTCAAAACTTATCGAAAAATCACTGTACAGCGAAGTACAAAAAAAATCAAAACGTTCGTCGTGTTTCGAAGAAAAATTGGAAGAATACTAAATGCTCCGGGCTCAGATTTTCTATTTAAATAAGGGGGTCTACGGGGTCTGGTCGAGAAGTTGAGAGAATTGCACCTCGTTGATTGGTCGAGTCGTGGGGGCATGTTTACCCGCGTAGAATCGTTATCTCCGAGCGAAAGACTATAAATTAAATCGGAATAAATTAATAGAACAGCCTCGTGGTAAGCCGGTCTGGCCGGTGTGACCACGACGTGGACTGCTGATCGGTGCACGTCGGTCCACCGGAGGCTCGTCTCTTGCTCCCCCCCGCTCTAGCCAAGGCTTCAAAAAATGCGTCGGTTCAGGAATTTTAAATGTTCGTTCATCCTACCAAAAAGGAGCTTTTATAGAAGCCTTGATATCCGCCCTAGGAACTACTATTACATTTATTTTCTATATAAAAACAAAATTATGCTTTTCGGCGATAGATTGTGTTGCGAAAAATATCTTCGCACGAACAATTTCGTGGCAAACTTTGTTTTTCCAGAAGCTGCTAATAATTAATACGAGAAAACTCGTACCGAGTTAGTAAACATCTGCACAATTGTAAACAGCAATATTAAAAAGCTCATTTGTCGCAAACACGATTCTCGTTCACCTAGAAATTGCAGAACTCGCTATATTTGCATACCTTTCGCTCCCCCCGTTCCTCGAGCAGATAATACAATCCACGAATTCGCGCTCGAAACCGGATTAGCTTAAAATTTACGCAATTTAATTTTTATATTCATTGCTTTTTATGAGTAAATGAAGAATTTTCGATGAGTGCAGTGCAAGTCCAAAAAACTCCGTCGCGGAGAAATCTGAGTGGTTATTGGAATGGAATTTTTGAGAAAATTTCAATAATTTAAGTAAAGAGTCGAGCTGAGACGGAGATTTACATTTGTGGCATACGATTATGTTAATTAAGTTGTCGAACCGGGAGGCTCGTCCACCACGAGCCTCGAGAGTGGTTCGAACGACTATAAAAGCAACGTTCTCATTTGAGGTCGCCTACCATCACGTTATTTCGAAGGAAACAAACAAGCGACGTTGTACGGTTGAATCATACGACGCAAGAAATATAATGGCCAGGAAAAACAAGTCGATATTACCTTCGTGTACCTTAAAAATTTATTCACGCTAATCTCATCGAAGCGTTGAATTATGATTTTTTTTATTTGATCATTCCTAAAAAATCCTCGGGTCTCCCATGCATTGGAAAATACTGATTAAGCTAAATTGACAAATTTCTTTGTTTTTTTCCTTCTTCGGTTTTCTAACATTAGTATAACGACGATGGAAAATTGACTCGTGTCACAGAATCAAGAAGGCTTAGTACATTACAATTTATATTAATCTAACAGTCGCAATAACGATAACAAATGATAATTTTAAAACGGAAACATATTATCTCTTTCGAGATTCGTAATTGTTTTTAATTTGTCTAATTAAAATCGACACGTACAACGAGTTGCTCAACAAGAAAAAAAAACTAATAATGAGTATTGCATTTAAAAAAATCACGAATAAGGACGAACATTTCGTTCGTTCACTAGGACGAATTCCCATATGCAAAGCACAGTTATGACTATTATTTTACGTTTTTCAATGTTGGTTGTTTCGTTTACAAAAATACACATGGAAAATAGTGATAAGGGGATTTCGTCAAATCCTCAATCGAATCTTAATAAAAGGTTCTCGAAAAAAGAAGCATATACGATTATTGGCACACATTGCATCGCGAGCAACTACATGGAATAATTGCGGCGTAAATAAATTCATTCGACCCCCACCAAGGAGTTTGTTAGTTTTGAAAAACCGGTTGGAATGTTATGAATGTAATAATAAAATACCGCCTTTATTTTCCTAGTCATCATGAGTCATCGTGAATGAAATAACGTCATGTTTGAAATGCAACAAACGGAAGATCAGGAGCGTAGAAACGTAATTTGAATGGCCGATCCAATAAATCCGATAAAAGAGTAAAAACATGTTTCGTTGCATCTCCAAAAGTGGGCCTGTATATTTGAATTTTCCCTAATAAGCTCGTTTTGACCAGGAAATATCAGGCTTACCCTTTCGATTTCATAAAATTGGCTCAACTCGTGGTTTGATATGTTTACAGAATAATTATTCCGTGATCTCGCTCGAGACGTCTTTTTGCTTTGAGAGGAACAACCCCCATGAGATCGGCAGGGGTGGGTAGACCGCCCGAGACATTCGGCGCCATTGCTTGTTGATAAAAAACTTGACTCTTGCCACACTGACTCCCATATACAACCATATCCTCAGTTCTCACGATAATGTCAGTGAGATTTCTCGTTTTGGTGAATCGATTGTGCAACGAGGATACGATGTCGAGTTCGGTCACTCCCCATAGACCGGAACGATGGAGAGTGTCCCATTGGGGATCGACGCTCAGTACACTGTAAAGTTCCTTGTTTTCGTTCGACGGTAGAGGATCGAGGCACTGCTGAAGTCGATTTTCTAAACGGCCCAGAGTATTGATACACGTTTCCCACTTTGGTTGGCATAAAAACAACAACAAAAACGCATCATTATTCGTCGTTCATCGCTCATTTAATCAAAGACTGTCAAAAATAGAATATTCGATGAAAATAAAAAACTGTCGTCGTTGGAGGATAATAAAACTTCAATTAAGAGTACTCAATACTCACGAGATTGTGAATAAGATCCGGATTGTTGCCGGTTCCATCTTCCATCAATAAAAACAGTACCATGTTGTGATGTCCACAGATAAAAAGTTCAGTTTTTTCGAGCCCAAAGCCTGCTGGATCCTTTGAATTGGATTCACCGCTAAGCCAAAAGAGATCATCCTCCAAAGCAGAGTCTTCATCAGCCGCAGATCGTCCACCAACCGTTCGGGCTGTGCTCTCAGATTTGTTTCTCGTCAAGCGACTGGAAACAGTTGACAAATCGTAGAATTCGCTGGGCGTTGTTTCTCTGCTGCAGAAGCCACTGGTGCGTTCGTCAGCGAGTAAGCTTAGTTTTGACATGAGGGGAGTCAATTGTAAGCCTTCCAATTTTTTTTTCTTTTGTTGAGTGAAATCCAAGGCTAAAGCGCACTCGGAGGTCGATTTTCGACGATCGTTCTCATGCTCATTTTCAGTGGCTGGAGCATTGAGCGATTTAAGCGGCAGGCTCATCGAACGTCGATAATTTTCCTGTCGACTTTTGTTTTCGAGTCTAACGTCGAGTTCGGAGTTTGCAGTGTTGGTGGTGCTCGACGTGGACTCCGGAGATTTCGCAAGCTCAGCGACACCTTCCAAATTTTGATGAGCCGATTTTGGTACATTGGACATTCGCGAAACATTAAAATCGAAGGCTGTGCTCGAGTCGCCGTGCGTTAATTTTTGGCTCCTCGAACCTATCGTTGTACTTTGTTCTTTAACGAGTTCCTGATAATGATAGGAAATGTAGTGGTCGTAAAGGGAGCGGGAAACTGGAGTCCCATCGTTACGGAAAACCGGATAGCAAGGATCGGTTATTGTCGTGAAACGATTCTTTCCCAACTTTGATTTATTGACAGTCTCCGGTGAATCTTCGTTGTAATTCATTTTTCCAAGTCCACAATGGCTTGGAACTGAGACTCCGATAGCTAAACGATCGTCTAAAACTTGGCGTATTTCGTCGAGGTCCGAAAGACTCGAACTTTTTCCACCCCAAGCGCCGTTCTGTTGAGTCTTTTTATTGACTATTTTCTCGTGAATTATTGCGCTCGAGTTTCGCAATTTATTGAGACGCTTGCAGCGCAACGCTTCTTTCACAACGTCTGGAATTTCGTCGAGATTTTCAGTTACGATTTCCTCCTCCACACGCTTTTCCTTCGCTCGATTATTTTCAACCTCCTCATTCGCGCTGCATATCGAAACTGCCGTGCCGTGCAAAACACGATTCACGTCTTTTAGAGGCGTCGAACATACACTAGGTGTCAACGGAGGATTTACGTATTTTGGGCGATCATTTTTATGCTCCGTTATCTTTCGAGTTGTAGAGAAACTTATCGGTCGAACTGGTAGAACGGGTCGCCTGCTTTCTTCTTGCTCATTGTTCGAACTCAACGTCGTCTCCCCTGATTCACCCTCTTCAGGAACGGTGAAAATTCTCGAAGTATCACGCTTCATCCCTGAAGAAGCGATTATTTTCTTGTACGCACTTTTTCGCCCTGGACCGTCGCTTCCGACGACGTATGAGGGCGGATTTACTTTGCTACTCGATCCTATCGAATCGACTGGAAGATCCAATGATTGCCTCCGATGAACATACACACGGAGCAGCTGAACGCCCACAGGAAGATGAAAACTCGTAGGTATTCGTTCCGCAGGAGCCTTTGTACGGAAAACATTCGTGATTATTTTAAATATAAACATATTTCAATATGAAATCTCTTTTGACAGGAGCCTTCAAGCGGAAAATATTTAGCAATTATTTACAATATAAAACATGTTTACTTGAGTGGAAAAAGTTGCAGCATGCGCATTTTCATTTTGGCAAAAGTAGCGACCTTAGCCTAGATTCATTCTGGCCCAGACCAAAATGATCGTTTTATGGTCCAGGTCAAAATGGCTTCAGGTCATTTCATGACCAAGAGTTCAAGTGAATATTGTTACCTTTATTCGATACGGATCCGTGATAACAAGTTGTTTGGTCAATTCTGGATTTAATTGTGTAGCAACGACTCTGAAAATGATAAAAAATCCTCGTAGTTTTGCTTCTTTATTTTTTTAAAAAAGTTTGACTGTATGATCGTAAGAACTTACTTGTTATTATAAAACAAGGCACCTCCCATTATGCCACTGGTTTCTTGACAGTACTGTAAAACTTGCATTGCTTCAAGAAAAACGTTACTCGCACCTTTTGGCAGCTTGATCATAGGAATGTTGGAGAATAAATTGGCGCTGTACTGCAATATTGGTAAGTACGTTTCTAGCATCTGATACAGCTTTTCGGTAAATTTGTTTCTATCGTTGTTAAACAACGAGGATATTGTTTCAAGGTCGCAATGAAAAAATTGGAGTATCGATTCCAGGGTGTTTGCTCGTCGCTCGAGTATCCAATCTTGGATATTTCTATCTGTTCCTACAGCCTGTGAACAGCAAATTAAACAGTAACGGTTCATGGATGAGTACAATTGATTTCAGAAAAAAAATAACGAGAAGAAGGGTTAGAGTAGATATGTGAAGATAATATAATAAATTCTGGTGCTGATGAAGTATTTCGATCTGCGGTACTAATAATTAAGGCTGAAAAAATAGTCATAAGGATATAAATCTCACCAATATGTACTGTCCAAATTTCTTCAAAACAAATTTGCCACCCTGAAGTGATATCAAATTTGGTGGTGAAAAAGCACTGCTAAGAAAATGATTGATTCCCATGAGCTGTCCAGCAAGAGCCAATCTCTGAGTCGGAGATACCCAGGCTGGATGGAAGTACATTACAGCGTCTGCTGGATCGTCTTCTTCTTTACGACACCTTGAAGTGTCGTAAATAAATACGATCATCATTTCTCTGGAACAGACAATGATGATAAATGAACGTGGTAAAAAGTTGAAGGGTGTGAGCCAATAATTTATTTTAGTATATTTACATTGCTGAAAAAACTTAAAACAAAATGTAAAACAGCTGAAAAAGGGCAAATAAGCAAGACACTTGCAAACGTAAATAATAACTCACACGAGTTTGAAGTCTGCATTGTCTTTGAAGAAAATAAGTGAATTGAAAAGAGACATATGGAAATTAACCAAAAAAGAAGTAAAAATGAAACGGACGGAATGTCGACGTGAAGGAAAAAATACCGAGCAAAACGACACGAGGAACTTGTATAATGATATACTCGAGGCTGTATTACAAAACTAAAAATAAATAAAACAAGGTGAATCGAATATAAATTCGAGTATCGCGCTACGTAGTTGGTAAACAATACATTTTATCGTCACTGTTTGGCGGCCAAAGTAACGACGTCTTTTCGTCGAATCGCCGAGGCTAATTCGATAAGGCACGAAGAGAGAAAAAAAAAACAAAAAATGTATCAACGATTACGCAATAAAAGCAACATGCACGTATACTTTGCCATGGTGATGCGATTAGCGTCGAACTCGTTGGGGGCGAACTGTCAATCGTCGTAACGCGTGGTCGTTGTTTTTCTTTTTTTTTTTTTTTTTATTTTGACAAGTCTGCCGGGTGCTCTCTACAAAACGTCAAAAAACCACCACGGAGGACGAATAATATTTTGAATTCTCATCGTCGTAAATCGTTACGAACGAGAAAAACACTGTGACCTATTTATACTGGTTTGTTCTACGATAATAATCAACATTTTTCAGTTACGTAAGATTGATTATTATTCATTAAAACGCTGGTGCCCTTTCACAGAAAACATCAATTTCACGGCGAGCCGCCATGATGTTTATTGATTTGCTGAAAAAAAGAGTGGGGTGTGTTGAGAAATTTTTCTCTCGCAACACCGTTGTAGAGGTTGTAAACAATTGCCGCGAGATTGCGCTTCTAATGCCCCGGTGAATTCAAAACAAAAGTGAAAAGTTCTACATGCGTTTTGAAAACTCGATTTCGTATGTTCCAAGCATCGTTATTACAGCTCAATTTATTTTTGCCAGTGCAAAAATTCAAAGATTCCTATGCTATTTTCATGGATGGGCGAGAAAAAAGTCACTCTTTGTACGTAACAAATTTAAAATCTTTATTAATATAATCAATTATAATTATTGTTGTTCCTGCGACAGTCAGCTTTTCTATTTTCGGTTATATTATTATTGTGTACGTGTAATGTGCATTTCACAAGAAGATTTACAGGTTAGAAAGAAAGGCCCTTCTTGCCCCGGCAAATAGGTGGACGGAATAATATTGTATGTTCCTCCCGGCACGTTTTCGAGTTCGAGATAAGTAAAGCCGGGTCTGAAACATAAAATCAAAGTGTTAAAAAAAAGAACGATTAAGGGGAAAGCATAAAAGTCCGTATTGTACGAACCGATAAGGTCCCGATGATTGTCTACCGAAATCGGTAGTGCTATCAGAAGCTCCAATTAAATCAAATCCAATTTTATATTGCTTCGGACCTTTTAGAGTAATTAGCAAGTGATTATTGTTAGTTGGGCCTTCGAGAATCAGCTGGTAACGAGGATTGTAGCAATAAGTTGTAGGATGATTTGGGCAGCCTCCTGCACTTTCGCCGGCCCAACGGCCGTCCGTAATCTGGAAAAAAAAAACAATAATTAAAAAAATTCCTTTTCGCCCAACCGCGGCATTTAAATTATCACGAAGGATACTTGAAGAGCGAATTTGTCGAACTTGCCTCTTTCTCGAATCTGTAAGGATCCTCAATTTTACGCAGAATAAAAGGGCACGTGCCATAAGCGCGAAGAGTGTAGTAAATTGTATTCATGTTCTCATATTGAGATACGACTAGAGTGTAGCGCGACTCGCTTTGCGAATCCAATTTTATTTTGGACAAATAGTGCGGACTGTTTATGCGGACACCGTCGATGTACGGTGCAGGATCGTCTATAATTAAGCAAAAAAATGAATGAAAAAACAGGAAAAATACAAAATCAACATTTTTTAAGCTCGTCGAATAGTACAATCGAACGAGCGAACTCACATGGATAATATACGCGCTTTCCATCATTTTTATAAACGAGCACAGTGATGTATTCTTGATTTTGTCGAAAATCGGCAATGTCCGTGATGTGTCTAGTTAAAAGTATCCAAATAGCACCGGTTACGCCTGGCTGAACTTCCAATGAAAATTGAGGGTTACACCCAATGTTGTATCTGTCTTTGATTGGTCCAACGCCAGCTTGCCACATCCTGCCGACATCAATTATTGATCAAAGTAGTATTCCTAACGAAACGTTGGAGTGCCGTGAGCAGAAATATCGAGATGAAACGTACTGATGAATGCAGTAAGTATAGTTGAACAAGCCGGGATTCCAATTGAGATAAAATACATCGAAAAATTGACATATACTGTCGTAATCGATCCAAAATATTCCGTTGTCGAATTGTGATGCTGAGTCAGGATCGTAATTAAGAGTCCTTCTTAAATCTGGAGTCCAGTGATGGGCATCATGCTCGGAATAGTTGCCACGCCATCTTAGATGAGACCAAGGATTTTTGAGCTGCAAAAGTCTTGTGCCCTGATGAAAAACGGAAAAATTACATGGTTGGAAGAAGTTGCTATAGTAAAGTGATATTTTCTTCTTTCATTCGAGAGACTCACGTTGATTTGTTTAACATCGAGAACAGCGTAAGCGTGCGTAGGTACAAGGCCCGTTTTGTCTGCAACTGGGTCGGATAATTCTCCGGTTGCTACGGTCACAAGGACATCGCCTTTGGGCCATCTCGTCAAGAGATTCCGGAAGAGACCGTCTTTGTTGAAGTCCGGCTCGGTTGGTCTGATCGCCCATCGCTCCGGAATCCAACCTGTCAGCGCGTGCAAATCTATGTTCTGTAAAAAGTTAGAAAATACAAGATTTTTTTCAATTTTTCTTATGTACACCAATTTTTGGTCGTAGTTCCACAAATGAAAATGTGTAACGCACACTGTTCGAACCAGGAAAATCATATCCACCCATTACTTTCATGTATGCCTTTTCGAGCAAAGAAATCCACAGTTCACCTCGGTTACTTGAGTACGAGCACAGTAATTGATTGTCACGTCCAATCGGCAAGAGATCGTCGATAATAACTTTTCGTTTCACACCATTAATGTGCAATTTCACCATGTACTTTCCTGTTGATTTGCAGATTACCACGGTTATCAATTTCTATTGTCAGATAGTCATGTTGAAGAAAAAAATGTGACGAGCTTTTACCGTAAGGATTGTAGACAGGTTTGTTATTTTTTGTTTGAGGATAAATGGTGGACGTGATGAGAGCACGACCGAACCTTTTCTCGTACTGTGCGCTTACGGCTAAAGAAGCTACGAAAGAGCAATCAGAAACGACCTGAAAAAAAGATAAATGTTTGATTGAAATTTTGTTTTGAAAATGCAGAAATCTGATTCGAAATTTTCAAATTTGCCACTAACAACCGCAGTTACCTACGGTTTGTTTGATGCTGTAGTAATCAACATGATTTCCCATCACCATAACAGGTCCCGAAGATTCGTGAGAGAAGATTTCACTGGGTCTTGCCCAATGTGCAAAATCAATTTGTTGCTTAGGCGCTAGTTCTAATAATCCATCACGGTCGGTAAATAGATTGTTGAATTTAAAACGTTCCGTAAGATCACCTTTCATAAACGGTACAAATTCGTTGTCGTTTATGTGCGATGAATGATATAATACTCTCTTCTCTTCTTCGGTGTAATTACCAACAGGACCCATCACTTTCAAGTGAGCACTACTGCCACGATGCAAAGACGGTTTTGCTGGTGAATCTATGACAAAATAAAACTTCAGTTATCACAACTTCTATCATGATTGAATCCATCAAGATTCATTTTCTATTTCAATGATAGTTTTTCCGGCTCTTAATTCTCAAGGGAATCTCATATACAAGATCCTCTGAATTTAGTGGAAAGTTATTATTTTTCCTACGAAGTCTGAAGTTCATTGGTGCTACAAGAGTAAAACGGGTATTCAAAAATATAGTGATCAGGAAAAAAAACTATAATATACAACAATTATGCTTTAACCAAAAACCATTCAAAGTGACAGCTTCATATTGAATTAATATGACCCTGATGTTAAGAACTTTGTTCACCTTGGGTGACAAACGACACCGGAGATGAAGATGATGTTGATGAATTATTTACGGCTGTGGTTGGACATGGTAAAATAGTTTCTGGTACTGGAGGTAGATTTTGTAAAAGAGCCAGAGAATTGTCGAGATCACTATTTTTATTTTTTCCTTCTAGCGACTCAGCCCTGGCTATAGCCAGCTCTGTTATTTCTTTCAATTTCTCTTTTGTAGCAGCATCATTTAATTGTTTTCTCTGAAAAAAAGGTAGTTTAAAGGAAAGTAAAAAACTTTGAATGTTATGGAATAAATCACTCACTGTGTTCAATCCTAATTGAGCAGCTTCAATGTAAAGGGTCACCGCTGTGTGTTTCCAACCTGCTTCATCCTCATTGAGAGCTTCATTAAGAAGGTATTTGCACTTGTGCAATGCGGTTTCACGAGCATGCTGTGGTTTCTTTTCTTCTTCCTCATCAACTGTGAATGATTTTCAGCACAAAAATGTTTGTTTCGAAACATAATGATCCATTCCTCTTTGGATGAGTCACCGCGTTACTCACTAATTTTCTGCAACTGGACAATTCTCTCACGATACTCGTCGGCCTTCGAAGCAATTGGCGAATTTTCCGGTAATTTCGACAATAAACAAGCTGCGACATTGTAGTAACATATCGCTTGTTTATAGTGTCTTTCACTATCGTACACAACTCCTCGTTCAGCCGCATGTTTCGCTTCATTCTCTAAACTTTTATCCATTTTTTTCGTATCATGACAGAATCTCCGGAGAAGTTTGTAAATAAACACGTAATTTTGACGGTTCAACGAATAAACTTACCAATATTTCGCGAAAGATAATTAGAATTACACAAAAATCTGACAGATAGAGCCACAGCGTTCACGAAAGTGTCGCCATCTATTACAATTATTTTTTTTTATTACTAGAAGTTAAAACAACCTCTGTGAACTTAGCGGACTGATTTTGGATTTCTGACTATTTTGGGGTTAATAATCGCGATACACGTGGAGATAAAATTAGAAAAAATCAAAAACCTTTGTTTTTATGTGAATAAAAATAAAATCCTTGTAAGAATAATGACTTTTGTTCTTTAATCATGAGATCATGAATTTTTTAAATCCAATTCACGGAGGTGTTGAAACATATCTCTAGGAAAACTATGGTCATATAACCCTGTTTCAGTAGAGAGAAGCTACGGGTAGTTCATCATTTTTACGAGAATGGGTTTTTTTTAAGCTTTTACCGCAACGCGGCAGTGTTGCCAACTTAGGGGTTTTCCCCCTAAATTTAGGGGCAACGCAGATGCCTAGGGGTTTTTTTAGGGGCAATTTTTTTTTGGGGGTTTTTTTAGGGGCAACTTTTTTCTAGGGAATTTTTTAAGGGCTACTCTCATTTCGAGTTTTCAAGTGTTCGGTGCGTGTTAAAGACGAAATATTCTACCGAGACCGAGACCGTGTTCCGATACTGTGAGTACTGTAAGCCCTATAGGGATGGTACAAGTAGACTACCGCGCCACTAGTGGTGAAAAGTGAAAATTTTTGGGGATCTTTTATCATTATTGTATTATTATTATATATATATATATTCAATTATTATGATTATATTTCAATCAAAGTATTGAAAGTGCTACCCCAAAAACTTATAAATTATGACATTAGAGGCGCCACGAGTACTTTCGACCTGCCCTCTATCGAATCTGCACCATCTCTATTCGCTCTGTGCGCGTGGGCGGAGCCAAAAATCTAATACTACTACACTAATAGTATTAGTGTGTTCATGCATACTGCCAGCGCCACCATAAAGGGGACTCCGGCGTTTTTGGAGGAATACGTATACACGACACACGCTCACTTTCAAAGTAGTATGTTTACGCGCACGGAGCGAATACCAAAGCAAATACTCGCAGTACTCACAGTCACAGTCAATATCGGAACACGGCCCGAGTCTCTTGATTCTGCTCGCTCGCGTACCTTCTCGGATTGCAAAGTAAGTCATTTTCGTTTTTTGAAGTATCAGCGAAAAAATAAAAAAGGTATTAATAATTCAAACTTATATTCAAATTCATTACAGCATGCCAAAAGAAAAAAACAAAAAATATCTGCAAAAATATGTAAAGTGTTGGGAGACCGATTCAGCGCTTCAAGGTTAGTTAACATGCATTTTCTAAATTCGAATAAAATATATATTCATTCTCAATTTTTTCTATTAAATATTATGTTTAATTATTACGCTCTGTCCGAACGACAAAACGGTTGTATGTAAAGATACATATAAAGATACGTGGAAGTTGAAAGTGAAAAACGAGGATCGAATGAAAATAGATTCAGTTTTTACGTTTACAAGATTATTAAACATAATCAACTCAAAATAATGATTGTTCCAATTCGGTTAGTTTAATCTATGAGATGAATGTTTACTACACAGGGATTTCTTCAAAGCTTGCAGATCAACCGAGGTTTTCAAAGTTTTTTCCTGAAAAAGGTAATTTAAGTTATGTGAACCAGTGTGTTCTGGTTCGGTTCGTAGAATGTGTTTGATTAAGAGCTTCATTTGGTGGTAGTTTCACTGGTTTCTTTTTTCCTTTTCATTCCAGGTAGTTAACCTCAATTTGATTCCATTTTCACCTCCTCGTCTTGCTTAGTTTCCTACAATTTTTCATCAGTATATAGACACTCGTACTCCTTCGATTCCTCTAATACTTTTAATGTTTCCTCCAATGTGTTTTCACCTAATGTTTTAATATTTCTTCAAGTATGCACTGTTTTAATTCTTCTTTATTTGTGATGGTCCGACTAACTATTTTAAACATTTGTTAATGTTTATATGGACTTTCGCAATTGATATTGATAAATATCATAATTTATTATTATTATTAAATGTCTTGTGGTTTACATTATAGGTTGGCTAGGGCCTGATCCAACTGATACATGTTCTGCGGTCTGCAAATATTGTCGAATATCGTTGAAAGCTCACAAAAAGGATTTGATGAACCACGCAAAGACAGAAAAACATAAAAAAGCTGTATCCTTGGACAAATCAGCAAAGACATTCGAACCGTTGACTTCAACATTTGAGCCAGTTCTGACAGAAGCAACGAAGATCGCCGAATTGAAAATTGCTGCATTTATTGCAGAACATAGTTCACTGCAGACTGTGAATCACATGATCGACATTCTGCCGCAGCTGGACCCTTCGTCACATATAATTTCGAATTTGAAACTCCATCGCACTAAATGTTCGATGTTGATCAAGAACGTCCTCGGGCCTTGTATGCTCCAAGAACTTATCCAAGAAATTGGCGACGGTCCATACTCACTCATAATCGACGAGAGTACTGATCTTTCAACGCAGAAGGTGTTGTGTATCATGTTGCGATTTTTCTCTTTCGAGAAACGAGAAGTGGTTACAACGTTTTATCGGTTAATCAAATTAATCGATGCCGATGCAAAAAGTGTGCATAGTGCCATTAAACTTCAATTAGAACAAGATGGTTTAAAAGTTGAAAATATGGTCGGCATTGGCGTTGATGGAGCGAGTGTGATGGTTGGAAAACACAACTCAGTTACAGCTTTGTTTAAGCGTGAAATAGATGACCTAATCGTTATGCCATGTGTTTGTCACTCACTTCATTTATGCGCTGAAAAAGCATCGGAAATGTTGCCTCGTCCATTAGAATTTTTGGTTCGAGAAACGCATAATTGGTTTTCTTACAGCCCCAAACGGTTAGAAAAATATAAGCTTTTGTACGAAACAATTAATGGTAGTGGAAAACCGAATAAAATTCAGGGTCTTAGCGGAACTCGTTGGCTTGCTCGATCCGAGGCTATCGATACCATCTTAAATCAGTGGGAAGAATTGCAATTCTTATTTTCAATTGCAAAATCAGAAGACAATTGTCACATGGCTGCTCAGTTATACAACATCATGATAAGGTTACCCTACAAAGCTTTTCTTATTTTTTTAAAATACGAACTGAAAAGTGTAACGCAATTAAATTTGCTTTTTCAAAGTGATTACGTAGAACCTACGAAATTACTTGAGGATCTTTTTTTGATGTTCAAAAACTTACTGCAAAAGCTCGTTGTACCATCGAGCTTGCAGAAATTAACTGACAGTGAATTGATCAATTTCGATTTTCAATCTTGTTTAATGCATACTTCAGCAATGTATTTTGGCTACGAGTTTCACGTCATTGCTCAAGATATTGAACCAACAGAATTATTGGATGTTAAAGAAAGGTGCAAAAAATTTCTCTGTACTTTGGCTCAAGAGGTTCAAAAAAGATTGCCGGACAACTTATCTATCCTAAAGACGATGGCCGATCTTCATCCTAAAATCGCATTATCGCGAATGAAACCCAGTTTAACAGGTATTATTGCAAAATTCCAACGCACTCACTTATACGGCAATAAGAATGAGACAGAGTCAGAATGGAATCAATTGCAAAATAAATCGTGGCCAAATACAGTCAATTCCGTTGAATTTTATTCAGCCGTTTTTGTAGATTATGATTCTGCTGGTCAAAAGCGATTTGAAAACATTGCCAAATTTTCAATGGCTCTACTTACACTTCCGATTTCAAATGCAAGTGTCGAACGCGCTTTTTCGACATACAACGTAATTAAAAATAAATTACGAAATAAGCTGTCTCTTGAAGTACTGCAAAGTATTATGATGGTACGGTTCACTTTACAAAGACAATCCGGATCTTGCGTCAAATTTGTTCCTTCTGCCCGTATGCTCGAAATGTTCAACGTTAGTATGTACGATTTCAAAAATGCAAACAATACTCAGAAACAATGTGATTCAGTCGATGTTGTCGACGAAATATTCGATAACTACATTGGCGAAATATGAAGACGCGGGAAAAAAATTCTTACAATAAAATGTCAATTGTTCTCTTATTAATTTGTTATTATAAATAACATTTTTCACTATTTGTATTTATTCCATTGTAAAAATTACATGGTGTAAATTAAATGATAATTTAATTCTCACTAAATGTTTTTTGTTCAATGTTTTTATTTTCCGATATTTTCATTAAATTTTCATTACAGGAATATTTTTTAGATTATTATAATAAAATTCATTATAAAAATGTTTATTTTTATTTAAAAGTATAATTTTAAGCAATATTCAATGTTACGAAGGAATATAGCGCTTCTTCAAAAATAGGGGTTTTTAGGGGGATTTCAGATGGATTTTGGGGGGGGACGGTCCGTAGGAGTTGGCAACACTGCAACGCGGCGAAGAGGAAGGACATTTGCAAAAAAGTTCGTTGACGGCAAACCGTTGATGCATTCGATAAATATATACGACATTTGTATTTAAAACTTATTCGCAATTGTCAGACGCTATCAGCAATGGCGGGGATTAAAGGTTATACACGATATACTTATCGTCTTTAATAATATATACGTGATTTTTGACATTCCTCTCATCGTTTCTCGTCTAGTTATCTGTAATGTTTAGTGCTACAGTGTCTCTGAGGAAAAAAAACACTGACGTATATTTAATAACATAACCTTTGAAATTTGTCAATTACCATTCATTATATTGCACAAACTGTCACTTGTTTGTATTTAGTTATTTTCTCTTTATAATTGAATTAACATCGTTGAACGAGGAACACGGATTCATACATACATATAGATAAGGATTAAGGAAATACGGAGTGCTTTATTTTTTGTCGTCAGAACAAATTTATATTAGACTTGTCAACATTAATCTCTTATACGTTGAGTCACTCTCTGAAAAGGTCTCAACATGAAAAGTATGTATTTCGTAATCTCCGATTGTTGCGATGATTCAATCGAAGCTATGGAAACAAATATGAAATGAGCACTTTATCGATAATATAAACGTCAAAAATTTCGAGTTTTAAATTCTTGACTCATATTGAATTCATATCCAACCGGATAAAACTGTTAAAAAAATGTCGTAATTGATTTCTGTTGGAATCATGGGGAAATTTTATTCATGTATATTCCAATATATTCATTTACTAAATTTCAATGGGTTCAGAATTATTCTAAAACTTTGTTCACACATTTTAAATGCATAATGCCACAATCTTTGATATTTTATGTACCAAACTACAGTTTTATTCATTGGCTGTTTTTTTTGTTTGTTTCATGTTACTCCTTGTTGCATAACTGGAAAAAATGTAGCGTGAGTATGAAGCAGTATGCATGATGATGAAATAAAAAATAACTGGTTTTTCGTATTAACATTAATGCAGTGTCTGCAAAAGTTATCTTGGGATAAACAAGACTGGAATCTCTAGAAAATTTGATAGTTCAAATTATAACGATAATTTTTCATAATAATTACAGATTAGTGACTCTGGCATTTGCTGGCTCAATTGGAATGACCTTTGTCATTCTTGGTTGTGCGTTACCTGCTTATAAGTAAGGACTTTTAAATATCAATTGATAATATAATAATTTTTTTCCAAATATAAATCGAATAATGATTGTTTTATCATCCAACAGCATATGGTGGCCATTCTTCGTTGTTCTTTTTTACATATTAGCACCAATTCCGACTCTCATAGCTCGGCGTTATTCGGAGATGGAACCTTCGGGTAGTAGCAGTAATCCTTGTTTGGAGTTAGCGATATTCATAACCACGGGAATCGTTGTTTCATCCTTTGCTCTACCCATTGTTTTGGCACGTTCCCCCATAGCTGAACCAGTGGTGAGCAAAAATACTTCAATAAGTATTGAAATAATTGCATTTTTCTTACCAACCAAAATTGGCTGCTGAGTGGAAAATATAATTCAAACTGGAATGAATGAATGATTCAAATCATAGCATTGTGCTCAATAAACCCAGGTAATTTTGAACTGAAATAATCGAATAAAAATATTTTCAGATAAAATGGGGTGCCTGTTACTTGACGTTGGCAGGAAACGTTGTCGTGTATTTGACGCTCGTTGGGTTCTTTATGACGTTTGATCAGGACGATTCCGACTACAGCATTTGGTGAAGTTGTCTCGTTGATCGCGCGATTTCTCATTTCGTAATCGTACTTACTTACAACGGTAAGACGAGGCTCCCGTCTCAGCGAATGTCGGAAATTTCAATTGGTCGTCGCAACTGATCGAAAGTGATCACGTATTTTTTTTTTCTCTCTTCCGAGATGGGGTTCGCAATTCATATAAATTTTTTGCGCATCAAAAATCGTATCGAAAATCCAAAACTAGCAGTTATTAGAATAAATGCTCGAAGATAAATTATGGCGATGAATATTTATGGATTCGAGTTAAAAATTTTTGGCAGATCTTTTCTTTTTTCTGCCACAATGACTGATGTAACATTCATATTTTTCTACGCGAAATAAAACAGCATTTGTGACAGCTTCTCGTTTGGGGCTTTCGGTACAATTATTTTTCTCAACCAATTCAATGGAATATTGGTTTTTCGACTGCCAAGCGTGATATTCCCTCTTGAAAAATGGGCTTCGGGCACCAACCCCATGAATATTGACTCGCTTGAATTTTATAATTGGCTCATTATCACTACAAAATAAATATAAAAATACGACCAATCGTCATCTGTTTACGTGAGATTAACAACAAATAAACAAACAAATAAATAATAAGATATGAAAATATTGTGTTTAAGATTAGATGTATAGCTTAGATAACGCGATAGTAGTTCATGGTTAGTGAAACATAACATTTTATATGCTAGAGCTACGAGCATATGTTGATCTATGAAATTCAATTAAAATGATCGATTATTGAATAAAACGACTCTGTGAAAACCGCGTTTGCATTTCTAAGATAAAATCACAATCGTCATACATTGTCACTCTTGTGTTCTGGAGCATATGTTTTATAACAGGTGAAAAACTGGGAAACAGAGAAAACGCAACAATTAAATTTGTTTTGCAAAAATGAAAACACCAGATTGTCATACTCGATTGAAAAAAAGGAATTAAAATTTTTTCGTTTGATTAAAAAATGGTGTCTAAAAAATATTAAATTTTGTTTTCTTTCTATCTTGTAATCTTATCTTTGCGAGATTAATATATGCAAACACGTTTTTTCTGATAAGTATGAGAAAAATCTTGGGAACGGAGTGTAACGAAGGGAAAAAATGGCTAGTCACCTGATCGAATAGCTCGAATTTGTTGAACGAAAAATCGACCTGAAAGTGTGACTGGGACAAATTTTATATTTGCAATGAATTTACGAAAGCGGAAAAGAGCATTTAACAGTTTTTTTACCAGCGAAAGTAATAAAGTATTGAAAACAATATTAATCCAAGAATCGTGGAGGTTTTTTTTATTCAATTCCCCGAACCTCTTCACCTGTCAGTCCTTCAACAACAATGTAAAGCAAACTTTGAAGTCAAGGTTATCCAGATTCAAATCGTATTAAAACGGAAATTAATTATTTGAAGACTTAATCCGAAAACTAGAACTCGTTAACTTTTCTTATGGATGGTGTAAAATGAAAAAAAAGTCACAAGCAAGAACTGTCTTCTTTTAATGATATTTGCTACAAATTGCATTGCGATTTTGTTATCAGCCCACTCATCAAAGCTTTGATCGAAAAACGGGCGGTTCTTATCTCCCACACCTCTTGAGGTGATCGATTTATCAGAAGTGTCACTCCTATCAATTTAACGATGAGTTTTCATCATACGATGAAGTATTGTGACAGTTTGACAGTCGCATCCGGTGTTTCACCGTGTAGAAGTGAATAAAATTTTCTTTAAAATAATCAGCAAAAAACTGTTTCTCCACTTTGCATACTGGAGTTGAAAAAAAATTCAGTAAACGCGTTGTTGATCGAATTATTGAGCAAACACTATTTTATCAGCAGCTGGCCGCGCTAAGCATCATTGTATCGACCGTAAGTTTCATGGATCTCGAACACGTTCAACTCTCGGAACGTGGATTTATAGTGCCAAGAATCAAGAAATCTCTTGGGATGTCAAATATAATCTTGCATGTTTATTTTTGATTGACGTAAAGCGTGTGTTTTCAGATGTATTCACAACTGAAAAAGAAACGAGTTAATTTTAAACCGATATTCTCTTTTTTCATAGTTTGTAAAATGTTTCAATAGTGAGATTCGAATTCTTCGAAATAGAAGGATTTTTATAAAAACATCACTAATATCGGAGAAATAGAAAAATGACCGTGGAAGAAAGCAGAATAGTATACTCGTTCGACAGATGTGCGGAAACGCCGGGAGGTATAGTAATTGTTTATTTCTTCTTATGTGTTACATACTCGACTTTCATTCCGATCATAAGATTAAAAAGAAATCTTTTATTCGAAATATTCAAATTGAAAAACTTCTGTTGAAGATGTAAAATAAATATTCAACCTCTATTATATTAATTATATTAATTATAAAAATCGATAAATCATGGGTTGTTGCTGAAATGTTTTTTTATTATTTCCACAAAGGAGTGTCACAAAAATCCACAAGCACGAGCGACGAGTCAACTGAGAGAAACAATGCAGATATGCCAAGGCTTTCTGAACAGCGAGCACATGCTCAGCACGCAAGACAATTACCTTCGAGAACTTTAGGTGCGCTCTCTGCAGAACTGATGATCCATCACAAGAAAAGTGTTTTAATATTTTGTTGAAATTTCAGCTGTGTTGTCCAAAGTAATGAACAACAAAGGTGGAAACATTGTATACAATACTATAAGACTTCCACCTGGCAACAATGACTTGCCGCTGGAAGAACATGCTGAAAACATTGCTAGTCACATGGAACTTCAAGACGAACTCATGCAAGATGATCCTATTTCTGAGATGCGTAGACTAGAAACACTGCGAGAAATGCCTCACTGTTTGACAGTGAAAAGATCCATCAGGGCTAAATTGGCAGTGTCCGTCAATCGAATGTCTAAAAGAAAATCTCTTGGGTACAAAAAACGGCTCAAATATACTATGAGCATTTATTTCATGAAGGTAAAAAAATGTAATTATTATAATAATAATTTCATATCACTTGCAATTTCTTTGGCATTTTACTTGCAACAGAAAATTTTCTTCTGTTCACAGATTTACACTACAATGAAGGAAGTTTCTTCTTCTATCGAACTTTGGTATCACGCTATTAAAACTATCGAGGGACACTTTGGTAGTGGAGTAGCAACTTATTTCAAGTTCTTACGCTGGCTTTTCATTTTGAACATGATGAATTTCATTTTAAGGTGAGTAGTAGTTCTCTGTCACATGAATTCATGAAATATTTTTATTTCCATCAATGAGAATTTATAATTCTTCAGCACGTGTTTTGTGACCGTTCCTCAGTCGCTCATTGAAGTTGCCAAGAGCTCAGATTTCAACCCATGGGACATATTCACAGGAAATGTGAGTGCAAGACTGAACGTGCAAAAAAATTCTGTAAAATGATTGAACTTTTTTTCCTGCAGGGATATTTACAAAATACAATTCTGTATTATGAGTTTTATGGAAACGAGACGATAGAAGTGAATCCTGGCTACACGTACAACATTCCGTCAGCATACTTTTTGACGTTGACCATTTGCTATTTTCTTACATTTCTTTTGTTGTCAGTAAAGTAAGTACGGAAATTTAATGAAGATATTGATGTGATTGAAATTGATTTAGCTGATTTGAATTGGAAAAAAATGTTATTTTCTTGATATTCATTTTAGAGTGGCGAGATCTTACAGAAAATGTTACATCGAAACAGCAGGAGGCATTAACAATCTGTACGCGAGTAAAATTTTTTGCGGCTGGGATTTCGGTGTCGCGTCTTACAAGGCAGCGAACCTGTGTTCGGCCTCAATATATCGAGAACTGAAGGAACTTTTGGCAGAGGCCACAGAACTCATACGCCCACATTTTCTTAGGAGACTTGGGATTTTTTTGTATCAATGTGGAATGACGATTCTCGCATTTTCATTAATGGCAGCGATCGTTGCTTTGCTTTGGAAACTGCTTCTTAAACACGAAGCCAATAAGTCGGATCCGTGGTCACTTTTACTCGTGCCTTTCGTTATCACGTGCATCGTGAATATATTTCCAGTCATCGTTTCGTTACTCGTGAGTCTCACACATCTTCGAGACAAAGATTATCTTTGTTTTTTCAAATTCTCAACTTTCAAATAATCAACTTTTTTTCAATCAAGTTTTTTCAAACTACAGTTTTATTCCAGCTTCAATAATGAAGTTTATCAAAGTTTGAGTTTGAATTTGTTATTAAAAAAAAGTGAATGCCGATGAGCAATGTTAAGCGAAAAAAAACGTAAATTGTGAATCCTTGAGGAAGAGTTCGACAAAACAGACCGATAATTTGAATGTTTATGTTTTCAGGTAAAATTTGAGAATTACAGCAGCAAACGAACGGCTCTATACGTCACGATGTTTCGAGTCTGCACGATGACAGCAGCAGTGGTGATAGCACTGTTGGTCTACTGGTTGTACTACAGCGATCACGATTGTTGGCAAACATATTTGGCTCAAGAGATTTACAGGCTCGTGATCCTCGACTTCGTAGTTTCAATCGTTGGAAACTTTATTGTGCAGGCTTTGCATTACCGATTACACAGGCTTTGCGGGAAAAAAATCGGGGCCCCAAAATTCGAGATAGCTTCAAATACATTGAACTTGATATACAATCAAATACTATTTTGGGTAGCTTTTTACTTCAGTCCACCACTGTCTTTCATAATAGTTTTAAAAATGATATTAACGTTTTACATTAAAAAATTTGGGCTCATACGACACTGTGAACCACCCTCGACTTCCTGGCGAGCCGCGCAAACACAAACCCTTTTTCTTGCTCTCGCTTTCCTCGCCATGACTGCGATCCTCGTAAATCTCGGCTACATTATAACCAGCGTTAAAAGCGGTGCGTGTGGACCGTTTCGCAGTCATGATTACACGTGGGAAGTCGTCGTCGATCATGTACTCAACTTGAGCAGGGACAGCCATTTTTGGATCGTTGTTACCAATCTTGCCAGGCCGGGAACAGGAGCGGCGATTCTTATCGCCATGTTGTGAGTTTCTTCCTTTTTATTTGTTATTTTCTTCAAATAATTATGCAATTGGCCTGGAAAAAAAATTATAGCCAAAGGCTTGAGAAAACGATAATTATTCAAAGTTGTTTCATTAAAATATTTTGAATTACAGAACGATCGTATACTGCTTGCGTGCCAAAGCCGAAGCGAGCAAAGAACTGGTTCACATATTGCGGGAAATGTTGGTTCTGCAATCCCGTGACAAAGATTTTTTGCTCAAGGAATTTTCGAAAGTTGCTGACGAAAGTAAGTTCGTACTGACTCTGCAATTTCTCGCTGGTGAGGTTGTAACATGACTGGGAAGCACGATTCGGGGTGCATTGGTTCTTGAACGTAAACGTACGAAATTTGTTCCAGATTGGCTGCAACGTAGGAAAAATTTTGGACTTCGACGCGAAAATTGCTTCTCTATGTCGGACGAGATTGAAATGTCACAATTATCGGGTCGTTCTAAAAAGACTGAGAGACCACGAGCCGCCGCCGATATCTCGCTCGTTGCAACTCCGAGCACGTCCAGAAATTGAAGTTTAGATTTCGAACGAATTTTCGAAAAATTTTCAAGTATTTTAATCCAATTATCGTTTAAATTTAGCAATGAATTTATTTATTCAACCCTCATCATACGTTTTTACAGTTTTTTTTTTTTTTTTTTTTTTACTAAGAACATACGTGATTTTACAATGGGTGCTAAAACTTTATCGAGAAATTTGGAGTTAGTATTGCTCAATACTTTTACATATTTATTTATTTGTAATTTTATAATAACAAGTGATTTATCGAAGAAGCTTCCGAAACAGATGCCAAAGTATTTATAACAGATTAATGATTATATTTTCATATACAGTTCACCGTACCTGCTGTATTTCTATAAGAAAATTTGTCTCATACAAATACACTCTCTAACTAGCGTTAAACGTCACGTGGAAAATTATTAAAAACCTACATCCCCTCAAACTTCAATTTCATCTCAATATTTCTAGAAAACGACTTGTTTCGTTGAGAAACATGAATTCAGTGACTTCTTGAAGGGCTCCACCCTTTGTTGCAATCCCAACAACGGTTGTCATAGACACAATCGTCTCTGTTTTATGTTTTAAGGACACATAACCAATCCACCAGCATTATAGATCCTGAAATTGTGACAGCAACGAGGAAATATAAAACTTTGAATAACCTAGAGTGTTATTTTGTGAAAAGTTAACCAAAATCGAGTTCAATAAGTAAAAATGTATCATCGAAGCACAACCGTGGGTCTTTCTGACCCAGACGACTTCGAGTGCTCGTAACTTTCGAAGAAATTCATATTCTTCGAAACTTTTTTTTTTAAACGATAGAGAAATTTCTGAATGAGCGAATACTTCGGAGCTTGAACTCGTTGAATTGCTCATTAGACTTTTGTCGCAATTGAAGAAAAAAGCGTGCCTCAGAGGCGTAAAAAATGAGTAATTTTGGTCTGGGTCGAAATGATCCAACGATTGTAAGCTCGCGTTAAACTTTTGTTCGGTTTCATTGATTTCGACACGAGGAGCTGGGCTATGAAGTAACGGAGTGAAGTAGAATCAGCGATGGGAGAAAATGGTGAAAATAAAAGGAGTTATCCATGGATGCCGTTGGCGGGACGCGGGGCGATTGCTGTGCCGAGTGCACGAGTTCTCCGAGCTCTGCGTTACGCTGAAAATTCGCCGCTCTTCACTGAGGATCCATGGACGAGATCGGTGCCTCGTAAAAAGGCTTTCGACGACGAGGCAAAGCCCTCGGAAAGCATCGCAGCGGCTTACAATCCGGAAATTGCGAAAATTCGATTCGTTAAATTTCCGAAGAGAGAAAAAAAGAGCGATTTGCCTAAGCCTGTCAACGAGAATGGCGAGCTCGTTTATCCACCGGACGGACTCTTTCGTTTACGGGAACAACAAATCGCAGAGAAGAAGGAAAAAGAAGCAGAGAAAATCGTCAAACGATCAACGAATGCGGATCTGGAGCCCGAAAATACCGTCAGCCTTGCCACACTCGCCGATGACACGTGGCTGAGAAAAAAGGCTGAAAAAAAGAAAGCAGAAATCCTTAAAAAGAGAGCTATCAAAGCTGCGAAAAAGAGGTGCGAAATCGAAGCCAAAATCGAGAGAGAAAAAGAGGTAAATTCAAAGTCTCACTGCAAATGACTTTACTCCACTTTTAAATGGATGATTTATTTTTGTATTCTCGAATTATTTCGAATTTCAAATTGATAATGAAGAAAATGAAAACATTTTGAATTTAATAAAATTGTTGAATGACATTTCAGATGATGAAACGATTAGAAATCGACCGACCACTGTCCGTCGAATGGCAACGTGAAAAATTACTGGAAAGCGTCGAATTGGAGCAAGCAAAAATTGTCAGGCCTGAAGATATTGAGAAAATTGAATATTTGAAGAGATGCTTCATTCAGGATTCACAGCTCGAGCCGTACGATCTGAACAATCTCAGGGAAGCGAGAAATCGCTTGAGCGAACCTTTGAGAAAACGACGAGAGTAGGTTCTTCTGGTAATTTTCAATAGTTCGTGGTTTGCTTTTTCCCATTTAGACACGAATATTATTGTCGAAAATTCAGTAAATTTATGGAACGATTTTTCAGTTTTAAAGAACTCTACAAGAGCCTGAAAAAGGAAATAATCAGGGACTATAAAGACAGCCTCCGATCTTCGCTTCTCAGCTATATTCTCCTCGATCCAGATGAACGTTCGCGTCTCGGTATTGAATCAATGCCAGTCGGATTTCCTGTTTTAACCATGAGATCCCCAGTTCCGTGGCAACCTTCGAAAATCATCGCTCAACACTCCGTCAATTATAATCTCTTTATTGGCAATGAAATTCTGAGGGATATTCGTGACTTGTGGTTTTCACGGTACTCAATCTTTCGTTGCATCATTCTTGAAAATCGTCAAAGAATCTTCTTTTCAATGCAAAACCTGTAACACGAAACTGTTTATTTTCTAATGAAAAGTTGTTTCGCATCTATTTTTGCGTAGGTATAGCGCGATGAAAATAATTAACGTCACGGACATAGGCGAGCTTCCGGTTCCAGCTTTGGACTTCGAGTCGAGAGTGAATGATCTTTGTTCACTTGCGAGTGAAAAACTGTTGAGAGAGTGGTTGGCCGACGTGGCTGAACTTTTTCTTGAAAAGCAGCACGCCTGGTCGATTTACTTCGAAAATAAACCGAGAGCATCAACGTACCTCGTCGAAAAATATTTCCGAAGCGTGAATTCATTGCTGTCCCGACAACTACGAATCGTCCTTATGAATACCTTGAATGACGTGAAAGATTTCTTTCTCCGGTATCAAGATGGAAATTTCTTTGAATCGGAGTACCAAGACCTCACATTTACACGGTAACGTTTCAATCAAATATTAAATTTCAGGGATTTTTGTCAGATTTCAAAACTTTTTCGAGGCAATTTTTTAATTTTTGTTAATCAACTAATCAAACTAAACTTATTCAAAAACCGTGAAACTCTCAAGCCTTGTTAAGCTGGTTTCCTGATATTTGAGAATTAAAAATTTTAAAGATATTTCAAATCAAATGACAATTTTAAAAATTGTTCTCAATTTCGGAGCTTTTTTGGAGGGGAAGGAAAACATTCGTAGGAAAATTCTAAATTGTCCTAGAACAAGATTCGTTTTAATTCAGACTTTCTGAAAAATTGCCAAATCTCCAAGACTTTTTAGTTCTGAAAAATTCTGAAAAAGTTTTATTCAGAAGCAAAAAAATCTTTTGAAAAATGACAGTATAAAAACTTTTGTGATAAAAATGAATTGAGAAAATTGATTGAATTATTGCAGGGCCCCCTTCATGAGTATTGCCGTGGAGCCGGTGCCGAATAGTAGCGAATTGATGTTCAATCCCAGTGTGAGAGAAATGTACAGCGTCGTGTCGAGATGTTTCGATAGAATAATTTCAGTCTCATCCAACGTACCAACGATCGAGACGATTCTGTTTCCCGAGCTCGAGGAAACGAGGACTTTGTTCCCACTTTTTCGTCACGAATCAGCCGTAAGTGAAAACATAAGAAAATATCCGGCGAACAGTCGATAACCGGCGATTTTTCAAACGTCTCAATTTCGACTTTCTTCATTCTGATGCAACTTTTCAATGATTCCAGGTCGAAAATATCGTCACAGAAGCGCTGGACACGATCGTGGCGAACGAAGTTGGTCCCCAGATATATTTACAATCTTATGAGAATTTTTCGTACATTCTCGACGGTCGAGCTGCGAAAAGTCTCGACGAATATTTCGAGAACGATCCCCTGCCATCGTTGCGGGAATTCGGACACAAAATAGCAAGTTACGATGATCTGAGTAAAGAAATTTGTTTGTACAGAAACAAGGTAGGACTTCACTCTCGTTAACTTAAAAGAATTTTCGAACGAGAGATTCAACTAGAAAAATTTATTAAATTTATGAAATAATTAAATAAATTTGAAAAGATTATCATCAAATAGAGAAAATATTGAAAAGGTTTTATTAATTAATTGGCAGATACCGTTGAATTTGGTCGAGATCGATTGTACGAGCGTGAACGAGACGATGAGAAAAATCCTCCACGATCTTCGGACCCGGATCTGCGACAATTTTCTAACCGAGTTGCGTACGAAGAACCACGAATTATGTGCAATATTCGATTCGATAGCGGAGAGAATATCAGGGATGCCAGAAACGACGCAGGAGGTGGTTGATCTGTTTAACTTTCTGTGCGAAAGTCGTGATTCGACGATGTTCAATTTGCGTGGTAAGCTGTCGCGGTGCGCAGAGTTGATACTATTTTTGTACGACTATCAAGCGCCGGAGGACGAGGACATACAATTGAACACGCGAACGTTAAATTGGCCGAAGGAGATGGAGACGGTGATGGAACTGGCGACGGTGCGTTTGAACATGAGGAAAGAATTCGTCGAGAGCGTGTTACGGGCTCGGCGTGAAAATTTCGAGCAAACGATACAGAACATGCAAATGGGGATAGATCAATTCAAGAAAAAAGATCCTCCGGTCTTGACGATGGACGAGATGGAACAAGCGACCGAGGAAATCGAACAACTGTCGAAAAACATGGCAGAAATCGTCAGAGAGGCCGAGCAAATAAACGCCGAGGAAGGATTGCTCGACATGGAGTTGAGCCCTTACATGACACTGCCATCGATGACGACGACGGTCGAGACATTCGACAGACTGTGGCACACGGTTTTGAGTTTCCACAAAAACTATGAAAAATGGTATTACGGATCGTTCGTGGGTCTCGACGCCGAAGAGATTCGTACCGAGACCGATAACGCCTGGAAAACTTTGTACAAATTAGGCCGTGTCTTGACCGACGTTCCAGGAGCTCGTAGAATCGCCGAGATGGTCCGAGGAAAAGTTGAAAAATTCCGACAATTTATACCCCTTTTGCAAACTATTTGTAATCCAGGATTACAGAAACGTCATTGGGAGCAAATAAGCGGGGTGGTTGGAACGCCCATTCATCCAACGGAGGAGAGCAGTTTGTCTGACATGATCGATTACGGTCTGACCGTTCACACGAGCAAACTCGAAGAAATATCATCGGCAGCAACGAAGGAGCATACGCTGGAGAAAAACCTGCGAAAAATGCAGAACGAGTGGCTCGACGTTCATTTCGATTTGACGCCGTACCGTGAAACAGGCGTCATGATATTGTCGGCCGTCGACGAGATACAGGTTCTGCTGGACGACCACATACTCAAAGCTCAAACGATGAGAGGCTCGCCGTTCGTAAAAGCTTTCGAGGCAGAAATGCAGTCGTGGGAAGAAAAATTGATCACGATGCAGGACATAATCGACCAGTGGCTGATGTGCCAAGCAACTTGGATGTACCTGGAGCCGATTTTTAGCAGCGAAGATATCATGAGACAAATGCCAAACGAGGCGAAGAACTTTCGACAAGTTGACAAAATTTGGCGAGGCATCATGGCCTACGTTGCCAATAACACGAGAGTCGTTGATGCAACGTCCATGAAAGACATGCTCTCACAATTCAAATTGTGCAACACTTATCTCGAAGGAATACAGAAAGGTTTGAACGATTATCTCGAGAAAAAGCGTTTGTTCTTTCCACGATTTTTCTTCCTCTCGAACGACGAGCTCTTGGAGATTCTCTCGGAGACCAAAGACCCTCAGAGGGTTCAACCCCATTTGCGCAAATGCTTTGAAGGCATCAGCAAATTGAGGTTCACCAAAGACGATGAAATAATTGGCATGCTTTCCGACGAAGAGGAGTACGTTCCTATGAGCGGTAAAATTTATCCTGCCGACGCGAAAGGCATGGTAGAAAAATGGCTCTGCCAGGTCGAAGAATTGATGAGAGTTTCCTTGAGGGACATCGCTCAGGACAGTATCATCGCCTATTTCAACGATGTACGCGAAGAATGGATAGTTTCGTGGCCCGGCCAGATCGTCCTGTGTGGCAGCCAAGTGCACTGGACGAGTGAGGTAAAAGTTCACCATTTTTGTACCCTTTCACATTTACATTTCATTAAAATAGTGGAAAAAATGTTCATTCAAAAAGAAAACGAGCCAAAATTTTCTTTTTTTTTTGTTTTAAAGAAAAGGAAAGGAGGAAAAAGAATTTAAAAAATTGAGATTCTTCCCGTCGTATCCGCAACTAAATTCTGTGCACCAATGTAGAGTTCGACGAATAATATTTTTCTTGTTCCGGAAGGTATGCGAGAGCATCGAGAGTGGTGAGACAGCGGCGTATCTGACGAAATGTAGTCAACAGATCGAGCGGACAGTGGCTCTGGTCCGGGGGAAGCTGGAGCCAGGAGCGCGGATAACATTGAACGCTCTGATAGTGATAGACGTGCACGCTCGTGACGTGGTGAAATCGCTGGTTGAAGGGAAGGTGAAAAACGTGATGGATTTCAACTGGATATCGCAGCTGCGATATTATTGGTCGGAAGGGAGCGTGGTGGTCTCGATGATAACGACGGACGTCGCCTACGGCTTCGAATACCTCGGGAACACCCCGCGTTTGGTGATCACGCCTCTGACCGACAGATGTTACAGGACCCTGATGGGAGCGTTGAAACTGAATCTCGGTGGGGCGCCGGAAGGTCCAGCAGGAACTGGCAAGACCGAGACTTCGAAGGACCTCGCGAAGGCAGTCGCCAAGCAGTGTGTTGTGTTCAACTGCTCGGACGGCCTTGATTATCAGGCGATGGGAAAATTCTTCAAAGGATTGGCCCAGTCGGGGGCGTGGGCTTGCTTCGACGAGTTCAACAGAATCGAGCTCGAGGTTCTGTCGGTGATAGCCCAGCAGATATCGACGATACAAATGGCCATTGGGATGAAACTCGAGCGTTTCAATTTCGAAGGAACGGAAATAAAGCTCGATTTGACTTGCAATATATTCATCACGATGAACCCCGGCTACGCCGGTCGCCAGGAGTTGCCGGACAATCTCAAAGTGCTTTTTCGTACGGTCGCGATGATGGTGCCGGACTATGGGATGATCGGGGAAATAACTTTGTACAGCTACGGCTTCGACAACGCCAGAAGCTTGGCTGAGAAAATAGTTCACACTTATAAACTGTGCTCGGAACAATTGAGCTCGCAGAGTCATTACGATTATGGAATGAGAGCTGTCAAAACTGTTTTGGTAGCAGCTGGAAATCTGAAGTTCAAGTACCCAACGGATGACGAGTCGGTGTTGGTGCTGCGGGCGATCGTCGACGTGAATTTACCCAAGTTTCTCTTCCAGGACGTCGGACTCTTCGTCGGCATTTACAATGATCTCTTCCCGGGCATCGAACTTCCGCAGCCCGATCGCGACGAGTTGATCGACTTCCTGCGTGTCAATTTGGCGAAGCGAAATCTCCAATCGACTCCGTGGTATTTGGAGAAAATCGTGCAGATTTACGAGATGATTTTGGTCCGGCACGGCTTGATGATCGTCGGCGAAACTCTCGGCGGCAAAACCCAAGCTTATCAAACTCTGGCCGACTCCCTGGCCGATTTATCCAACAAGAGGAAAGCTCTGCTCCGCGAATTCCGGACCGTTTATCGGATCATCAATCCCAAAGCGATCACCATGGGACAGTTGTACGGCAGCTTCGATCCCGCTTCCCACGAGTGGAGCGACGGCGTCCTCGCCAACAGTTTTCGCGAATACGCTCAACCCATGAGTTCCGAAAGAAAGTGGATCGTTTTCGACGGTCCGATCGACGCCGTTTGGATCGAAAACATGAACACCGTCCTCGACGACAATAAAAAATTGTGCCTCATGTCCGGCGAAATCATACAAATGTCCAACAAAATGAACATGATCTTCGAGCCTGCTGATCTCGAACAAGCCTCCCCGGCCACCGTCAGTCGTTGCGGCATGATTTACATGGAACCTTCCCAACTCGGCTGGCAAGCCATGTTCGAATCTCACAAAAAGCATCTCCGTGCAAAATTGCTTCTCGAGCAATTCGAACTCGTTTGCGAGCTCATCGAGTGGCTGGTCAATCCGATTTTCGATTTTTTGAAATTCAACTGTAAAAGTTTCGTCGATACTTCCGATCTTTACATGTTTCTCGTGAGTCCTTAAAAAATCTTCAAGCCTCGATTGGACTTTTGGTATCTCGTAAATCCAGTAATTCGATATCTCTTCGTTTGCTCCTAATTTCGCAGGCTTTCACGCGGCTGTTCAACACCATGCTCGAAGGCGAGTCCCAGGTGAGCACAGTTTGGCTGCAGTGCGTCCTGCTCTTCAGCATGGTCTGGGGATTCGGCTCGACTTTGATAACGGACAGTAGAAAAGCCTTCGACGTTTATCTGCGGTCCCTGCTGCTTGGCAACGTCGAGGAATATCCTAAGCCGAAAGCCTTCAAGCTGACGAAGCAGCAGCTCTTTCCGGATCGGGGCATAGTTTACGATTGGGTTTATGACAAGAAGAATAACGGATCTTGGATTTCCTGGATGGAGACGGGCGTTCAGGTAACAAAGCTCTGAATAAATCGTTCGTCAGTGAACGAGGCTACTGAGTCGCAGCTATACGTTACGATTTGCAGACACCGTTGCCGGCGAACGCGAAAGTCAGCGAGTTGATAATCCAGACGAACGAGGTATCGATGCAGAGGTTTTTCGTCTCGAGCTTCCTGAAGCGATCGTTACCGGTACTGTTCGTCGGTCCAACGGGGACGGGGAAGTCATCGATTATTTTGGACTATTTGTTGAGCTTGCCGCGAGATAAGTACGTCCAGAACGTCGTCAACTTCAGCGCCCGTACGAGTGCTTCGCAGACTCAAGAGATCGTGATGTCCAAGTTGGACAGAAGAAGGAAAGGAGTTTACGGGCCAGCGATGGGGAAGCAGTGCGTGTTGTTCGTGGATGACCTGAGCATGCCGCAGAAAGAAATTTACGGTGCGCAGCCACCGATCGAGCTTCTGCGGCAGTGGATCGACCACGGGCACTGGTTCGATCCGAAGGACACGACGATGCTGTATCTCGTCGACATGCTCCTGGTGACGGCGATGATCCCACCGGGGGGTGGTTCGAACGTGGTGACACCGAGGCTGACGAGGCACACGCACATCATCGGCATGGACGCCTTCGAGGACGCAACGATGACGAAGATCTTCGCTACTCTGTTGGATTGGCACTTTGGTAAGGGCTACGACACGAACGTCGGTCGTTTGGGAAAAATGGTGGTTTCGGCAACGATGAAGGTTTACCACGAATCCCGGGAGAACTTTTTGCCGATTCCTTCCAAGAGCCACTACACTTTCAACCTCCGGGATTTCGCCCGCGTCATCGGCGGCGTGGTCCTCGTTCCTGCAGCGAGAATGCGCGAGCCGGAAAAGCTCATGAGACTTTGGGTCCACGAGATATTCCGCGTGTTCCACGACCGCCTCGTCGACGAGGGCGATCGCGAGGCTTTCTTCAAGATCGTCAAGCACGTTGTTTACGAAGAGCTTCGTCAGCCACTGGAAAAAATACTAACGAGCTTCCTGGGGGAAGATGAAAAAAGCATAAACCGCCAACATCTGGGCGGCCTCTATTTTGGCATGTACATGGAACCCGATGCTGATCCGCCGATCTATGACGAAGTTCCAAGCTTCGGTGAGCTCGAGGAGAAAATGGATTACTACCTGGCCGAGTACAACATGACTTCCAAGACGGTCATGTCCCTCGTGCTCTTCAGGTACGCGATCGAGCACGTGTCGAGGGTTTCGCGAGTCCTTATGCAGGACAAAGGCCACGCTATGCTCGTCGGTGTCGGTGGCTCCGGGCGCAACTCCTGCGCCAAATTGGCAACGAGTGTATCCGAATTCGCTATCCACCAGGTTGAGATCACTAGAAATTACGGGTTTTCCGACTGGCGGGAAGATTTGCGGAAGCTGCTGATGAGGGTGGGCAAAGAAGGAAAACCGACCGTCTTCCTATTCGGTGATAATCAGATCCAAGACGAGAGCTTCGTCGAGGACATAAACATGGTACTGAACACCGGGGACGTCGCGAATCTCTACGGCAGCGAGGAAAAGGCCGAGATACTCGAGGCAATGATGAATCTTACTCGGGACCCGAGCAGCAAAAAAATGGAGACAACTCCGATGTCCCTTTACGCTGTTTTCGTTGAAAGAGTCAAAAAGTATCTGCACATCGTCCTGACGATGTCGCCGATAGGTGACGCCTTCCGTAATCGTCTGAGGATGTTCCCTTCGCTGATTAATTGCTGCACGATCGATTGGTACGACGTCTGGCCGCCGGACGCCCTCGAGAGAGTGGCGACGACCTCCCTACGGGAGCTGGACATCCCCAATGACGTTCGGACCTCCTGCGTCGCGATCTGTCAACAGTTTCACGAAAGCGTGAGACGCGTAAGCGAGGAATACGAGAGAACGACGAGGCGGAAAAACTACGTTACGCCGACGAGTTTCCTGCAGCTCATTAAGTCGCTCTACCGACTTTACGGTCGTAAGGTCGACGACATCACCTCCCAGCAGAACCGCTACGTCGTCGGCTTGGAAAAGCTCGATTTTGCGGCCGGACAAGTCGCTGTGATGCAGAATGAACTGCACGTTTTGCAACCGCAGCTGGTCGCCCAGTCGCAGCTCAGTGACAAGTTGATGATCCGCATTGAACAGGACACCGTCAATGTGGAAGCCAAGAAGGAAGTCGTCGCTGCCGATGAGGCTCTGGCCAATGAGGCAGCAGCGGCTGCCCAGGCGATCAAAGACGATTGCGAAAGTGATTTGGCCGAGGCGACGCCCGCCCTGGAGGCTGCGCTCGCAGCTCTCGACACTTTGAAACCCGCTGACATTACAATTGTCAAATCAATGAAAAATCCACCGGCCGGTGTCCGACTCGTGATGGAAGCTGTTTGCGTCCTGAAAGGCGTCAAACCTGAAAAAGTTCAAGATCCGGCCACTGGCAAAACTACCGACGACTATTGGGCCGCATCCATCAAAGTCCTCGGCGACATGAAGTTCCTCGAACACCTTAAAACTTTCGACAAAGACAATATACCCGTTGCTTCCATGAAACTCATCAGAGACAAATTCATGAACGACCGTAATTTCCAACCTGAAGTCATCAAAAAAGTTTCCACCGCCTGCGAAGGCCTCTGCCGATGGGTTCGTGCCATGGAGGTTTACGATCGGGTCATCAAAGTCGTCGCCCCTAAGAAAGCTATGCTCGCCGAAGCCGAAGCTGAATTAGCTGCGCAGATGGAAACCCTCAACGCTAAAAGAACTCTACTTCAGGTCAGTCGCGTTTCACTATCAATTGTTAAGGCTCCCAAGTCTTTGTTTCAAGTAAATCTCACACTGGAGCAAATAAACTGTCGAAATTTTCTTGCCAGCAAAAAATTTAAAAACTCAACAAATTTGAGGGTAAAAAGTTAAAACGCGTGGGATAATGAAAAGTTGAAAAAAAAATACAATTTTCATGTTACTTTTGATTTGTTTCTTCCAGGAAGTAACCGACAAGCTGCAAACATTGAACGACGAATTCGCAGAGTGCATGAGGGAGAAAAAGAAGTTGGAGGATCAGATAGATCATTGCATGCAGAAATTAGACAGAGCAGAAAAATTATTGGGAGGCCTGGGTGGAGAAAAAACTCGTTGGAGTGAGACAGCTTCGCTGTTGGGTTCGAGCTTGGGCAACATAATCGGCGATGTACTTTTGGCATCAGGAGTCGTCGCGTACCTTGGTGTCTTTACGATCGAGTACCGTAATGGCTTAGTAGCCGATTGGTACAGTTTGTGTAAACAAATGAGAATCCCATGCGGTGAGAAGTTCAGCTTGGACGAAATATTGGGAGACCCGGTCGAAATAAGGGCCTGGATGATCCACGGACTGCCAGCTGACAATTACTCCATCGAGAATGGCATAATCGTGAAAAACGCCGATCGGTGGCCGCTGATGATCGACCCCCAGGGCCAGGCGAACAAGTGGATAAAGAATCTTGAGAAGCAGCAGAAACTGATGGTGATCAAATTGACCGACAGCAATTATGTGAGAACGATGGAAGTTGCGATCCAGCTGGGCAAACCGGTGCTCCTGGAAAACATACTGGAAGAAATAGACGCGATTCTTGAGCCTGTGCTGGTGAAAAATATTTACAAACAACAAGGAGTTGCCTACATGCGGTTCGGCGAGACTGTCCTCGAGTACAACGATTCATTTAGATTTTACATCACTACTCGATTACGAAATCCTCATTATTTACCTGAAGTCTCGGTTAAAGTGACTCTCCTGAATTTCATGATAACGCCCCAAGGCTTGCAAGACCAACTGCTGGGCATAGTCGTAGCCAAAGATTTGCCTGTTTTGGAGGAAAAGAAAAACCAGCTGATCGTCGAGGGCGCAAACAACAAGAGAATATTGAAGGAAATCGAGGACAAAATCCTCGAAGTCCTTTCCACTTCCGAGGGCAACATACTCGAGGATGAAACGGCCATAAAAATATTGTCATCTTCGAAATTGCTCTCGGAAGACATTCAAGCCAAGCAGAAAGTGGCTGCAATAACGTCGAAGGAGATTGACGAGGCGAGGAACGGGTACAAGCCCGTGTCGCGACACGGCTCGATATTGTTCTTCTGCATATCCGAACTCGGCAACATCGATCCCATGTATCAGTACTCCTTGGTCTGGTTCATCAATCTCTACGTCATGTCAATTGCCAAGAGCGAAACTTCCTCGGATCTTCAGACGAGGATGCACAACTTGAACCAGTTCTTCACTAGGAGCATTTACAAAAATGTTTGTCGTTCTCTCTTCGAGAAAGACAAACTCATATTCTCCTTGGTCCTCGGGGTCGGTATATTGAGAGCGGAGAACAAGATCGATGAAGATCTCTGGAACTTTTTGCTGACCGGTGGAGTCGCCCTGGAAAATCCTTATCCGAATCCGGACCCGAGCTGGTTGACCGACAAATCCTGGTCGGACATTGTCCGTGCTTCGACGATCCACTGTCTTGGAGAGTTCAAAAATTCTCTGTTGAAGCATCAGGCCGAATGGAAAGCTCGCTATGATTTGGCGGACCCGCAGAACAGTCATTTCCCAGCGCCCTACGAACAAGCAAATAACGCGGATATGATTAAACTCGTCATACTCAAGTGTCTCAGACCAGATAAAATTGTTTCGGCTGTTCAGAATTACATAATTGCTAACATGGGAGATTTCTTCGTGGAGCCGCCAGCGTTTGATCTCCAGGATGCCTACGGCGATTCGAGCAACGTAACGCCCCTCGTCTTCATACTTTCTCCGGGTTCAGACCCAATGGCGGGCCTCATTAAATTCGCCGAGGACAAAGGGGTCCCGAAGAAAAATCTCATGAGCATTTCCCTGGGCCAAGGACAAGGCCCCATCGCTGCTCGTCTCATTGATCGCTGCATAAAAAGCGGCGAGTGGGTCGTTCTGCAGAACTGTCATTTGGCTGAATCCTGGATGAAGGAACTCGATCGTATCTGCGACGAAATTGTCGTCCCCGAAGGCACACACCTCAGATTTCGTATGTGGCTCACCAGCTATCCTTCCAGAAGTTTTCCTGTTTCAATCCTCCAAAATGGCGTCAAAATGACCAACGAAGCACCCAAAGGATTGCGACAAAATCTGTTACGAAGCTACAACAACGATCCCCTGTCGGACGACAAATTCTTTCGTGGCACTTTCAAAACCCTCGAATGGCGTGCTCTCCTCTTCTCTTTGTGTTTCTTCCATGCTGTCGTTCAAGAGAGAAGAAAATTTGGACCACTCGGTTGGAATATTCCTTATGAATTTAATGAGTCTGATCTACGCATCAGTGTCGTTCAACTCCAGGTCGGTTTACGTTCTTCTCCTCAGATCCATTCGGATTTTTCGAGCTTGTGCCACTTCCATCAAGAATTCAAAGATCCTGCTTTCGATGGCACTCCCAAAAAATTATTTTTGTATTCGTTCACTTGCAGATGTTCTTGAACGATTACGACCAAGTACCATTCGACGCCTTGCTCTACTTAACTGGTGAGTGTAATTACGGTGGACGTGTCACCGACGACAAAGATCGCAGACTCTTGATTTCCCTTCTAAAGATTTATTACAACACTGACGTTATTAAAGATCCTGAGTAAGTTTCTACAACAATTTCTTAATCATCGCTTGATTTAAAAAACAATACAGAATCATCAAGTGTTCGAAGAAAAACTCTGATTTTGTAGCGGTCTGAGAACTTCAGCATTATTGGATTGAAATGTGTTTGCAGATATTCCTTTTCTCCGAGTGGATTATACCATTTACCCCCAGATACAGATCACCCAGGCTGCGTAGAGTACATCAAAAGCTTACCGATAAATCAAAGGCCTGAAGTGTATGGTCTCCATGAAAATGCAGATATAACTAAAGACAATAAGGAATCGATGCAATTGTTGTCAGGTGTGCTGTTAACACAGACGCAAATAACAGGAGTTTCAGGGGTATCCGACATGGACACATTAGTGGAAAACATTGCATCGGACATACTGTCAAAAATGCCGGAGCAATTTAACATGGAAGAGGTAGCAGTAAAGTATCCGGTGCTGTATGCGAACAGTATGAACACAGTTTTGCGTCAAGAACTCATAAGATACAATCGTCTTACGAACGTGATAAAAAAATCTCTAAAAGATGTGAAAAAAGCGATAAAAGGTCAAGTGACGATGTCGTCGTCCCTGGAAGAGGTTTTTCTGAGCATGAGCATTGGAAAAGTTCCAATTGAATGGGACAAAAAATCTTATCCTTCATTGAAGCCACTCGCGAGTTACATCAACGATTTGCTCGGAAGGATAGAATTTTTTAATGATTGGATCGCGAATGATGCTCCCATTGTATTTTGGATATCTGGCTTCTTTTTCACTCAATCTTTTCTGACCGGTGTACTGCAGAATTATGCTCGTTCTTTGAAAATACCAATTGATCACTTGGACTTCGAATTTGAGGTTAAAGACACCTCAATCGAGCAAGAATCGCCATCTCTTGGAGTTTTCACCAAAGGATTGTTTCTCGAAGGTGCTCGATGGGACAAGAAGAACCGACAACTCACCGAATCTAAAGCTAAAATAATGTTCGATCCATTGCCGATTGTCTGGCTCAAGCCCGGCATAAAAAGCCAATTCGTTATATCATCGACCTATCAATGTCCTGTTTACAAAACTAGCGCTAGAAGAGGAGTTCTCGCTACTACGGGACATTCCTCCAATTTTGTCATGTACATATTATTACCGACTTCTGTCGATCCCTCACACTGGATTAATCGTGGTGTTGCTAGTCTCTGCCAACTCGACGATTGACAGAATTTCGTGCATAATTATTATGTATTTTGTATCAATATCGTCATCAATCGAACACAAAATATTTTACATTTTATTTTTATTAAAATATTCACTACACTTTTTCTTCAATATTGATTGTTGAGAATATCAGTTTTAACCTCCGTGTATTTGTTTTTTGCTATAAGATTATATTATACAATGACATCTTGATTCAAACTGAAATTTGAATTTCTTCAGATTATTATCATCTTTATGATGAGAACTTTTTTAATATCCCAAGTTTTTAGGTCTCTAACGTGTGTGTGATAAATTATCAAAGTTTGTAGAAAATAATCTTTTATAGGACCCGAAATTAACCCCAGCAGCACTCTCTGGGGTCTGGGAGATCCGAAAAATTTTTTATTGGCTCATATAATTCCTGTGAATATAAATAAAATTCAAAACTTCATCATCGAAATTTGCAGGTTAAAGCAGGCTGAACTGACTCGTTTGTGTTGAAGTATACTACAGATTCGCCTCGTATTAGAGGTTCCATAGAATTCGTCGTTTTTTAAATGGAATTAAAAAAAAACGGTAAAATTTTAAAGAAAAGATATAAATATGCTCGATTGAACATGTTTGCATGTATGCGTGACTTCTTGTTGCTCTTCGAATATCACTCTCCGGATGCGGGTGTCATGGCGTTCGTACAATTTCCGGTTGGGATTTTCCTCTACCTCTATCTCTCTTTGTTGCTCCGTCTAGCAGAAGACACCCAAATAATCTGGTCTAAACGTGTCTAACGGCTAACGTGCAACATGAAAACATGAGGTTGGATCCGGCAAAACATAACACAACAAATCCTTTGTTGTGTCCATGTTAAAATCCTCATTTAAAAGAAAAAAATGTTTCTAAAGCACCAAAAATCGAAAATCTCAATAGTTTTTGTAAATTTAAGACTCTCGGATAAAAGCAGCACTCGTGCGGTAAAAACACGCACGACCTTACGAATGAATTTAAAACGTTAACGAGGATCCGCGCGCTTCGGTGTGTCGTAGAGAGTAGAGAGATCCGATCACGTGGTGACCACCCACGTTTCATTTTGTCGGTAAACAAGAATTATAAGTACACGGAAGGAGAGGGGAGTATCATCACAACATAAACTTTTCTGCACTGCCTGTATAATGTAATTCTACACGGCGCTGACTATAAACAAATGATGTTTACGTAGTAAAATCTATACGGCTCCGCGATTATGGAACGGGAGTTATGCCGAATTTATATAGCGACAGGCGATCGGAAAAGTACATATGAAAATGAATATGAAAAAATAAACATTATTCATGTATTTTCCTTGTTGTATATAAACGCTCAACGAGAAATAATATCGAAATAAAAGCATTTATGAACAAGTTTACAGAAAGAAAAAAAAGCGCAAATGTGCCGCAATCTCGTGAAGAGATGGACGGCAGATCAAAGTGGCAGAAAGAAAGAAAGAGAAAGAGAGATCGCGTTTGTAACCAAGAGAGCGGTCAAGTGTCGCTTGGCGGCGCTGCGAAGCATCGCAGCAGCGAGTTGGAAAAGCAGGGGTAGGGGAAGAGAGACACGAGTTTTTCGAGTACACTCGGTCGTACCAAGGGCCGGCCATATTACACGTCCGCGGGTTATACGGGACGCGAGAGTAAGAAAAAAATCTAAGGAAAAAGACAAAAAAACAAAAAAAAAGAGAGGAAGAAAAATAAAGGCGTAAAATCATTTTGGGGCCTCCGGTGCGTGCCCACGGCGCCTTAAGCCCTTGAGGTTTTGTCCTCCGTGTGTTATCTATTTATCACGTACTCACGGTTATACACTCGTTCGCTCCACGCAATTTTCTCGATTAAAACGTATGTATATGTACATGTATATACACAAATACGCACACATATATACTGTAGAGACTCACAGATACACGCACACGGCATACGCGCGTTTATACAAGAGAAATATAAAAAATAAAAAATAAATAAACACACACAGGCATGCGTGCGCGCGTGAGAGAAAGAGAAAGATTGAGAGAAAGAGAGCGAACGAGCCACACCAAACGGACGAACGTACACGAAGAGAGACGACGATAAAAACCGCGACGAATACTCCAAACGTGTTGAATCCTCGAGAGTGTGACTTTTTCACGTTTTCCTCGGGTTATTGAGAAATTATAACGTTTATATCGAAACGTTTTACTCTTCTAATTGAACCTCTTTTTTTTTGTACGTTTTTTTCTTCTTCCTACATACGGTGGCTTTGGAAGCAAACTCGAACGTGTGCAAAGTGAAAAATTTGTTTTTTTTTTTGGTTATAACGACGATACAGTGGGGTTATAGAGACCACGAGTTTCAGTTTATACTATCACGTTTTCCCATCGCTTTTCTCAACGTGCCGTGGCTTTTATTTTTTCTCCTCTCTCCCTCTCATTCTCATTCTTCTTTACACTTGCTCATTATCTCTCGTCTCTTTGTCTTTCGACGTTTTGATAGAACCATTGTGAAATTCGTATCGGAGGAGAAAAAAAAACACGTACGATGTCCACGTATTCGAGAACACAGGAGAGTGACGCCTGGGCACTTCTTGCCCTCAAATCTGCACCGGCTAGCCCTACAAAGATGCAATGGAATTCTGAATCAAAAGGTGCACCTATCGCTAGACTAGAAGGACGGGAATTCGAATATATGGTCAGACAGAGACGAATCATTATTGGTCGCAACAGCAGCAAAGGTGAAGTCGACGTCAACATGGGACTTTCCAGTTTCATCTCTCGCAGACATCTCGAAATTTTTTATGATCATCCCTATTTCTTCATGACCTGCAATGGCAAAAATGGCGTTTTTGTCGATGGTGTCTTTCAAAGAAAAGGCGCACCAGCTTTTCAGCTACCCAAAACGTAAGTAACTCGCAATCATTCATTCTCTATCTTCATTTTTCTATTCCCATGTATATTTCATATATTTCTTGCCAACAGTTCCTGTCATCTCATTTTGTTTTTATCTATTATACATAAGAAATCTGTATTTTGTTCTCTGACATAATTGAAACTTTGGAAACATTTTATATTAACTTGCTCAGATGTCATACGTCTCTTCGACAATCTTTACCATTTTTCTTGTTTCCTGAATTTTGAAAAGTTTTTGACTGCGTATCATAAGGAATCGTGATTGAATTTGGATTATGATTCTCTGAAATCAAAAAGCAGTAACTTTTCATTGATGAGAGGAATGAATTTATAATTTTTTTTTAGATTATTTGTATTTTTGAATATTAGAGTACAACAAAAATGCCTTTTTCATTCATCATGTTGCTCAGTTTACAATGATAACCAAATAATTTTTCCAAATTTCTCTTATTTCTTGACTCAAGGAACAAATTTGATTCATATAATCTTGAAAAATGAGCTCACATTTGATTAGAAAACGCAATTTCGTTATGCATAATCTCTGCAGCGTGTTGATTCAACTTTGTCAATTTTGAAATGTCATTTCATTCAAAAAGTGACTTTGAAGTGACTTTCTATCCAACACTCTTATCACAGGCCATAAAAATACACGCGTTGATGCAACTACCGGAAAGTTGCATAATGAACGTGTAAATGGACGTTTTTTTTTATCTGAAATATAATCTAATGTACAATGAACTGAGAATATCATGCAAAGACAATTTTTCCTTGCAAATTGGAAATTTATTCATGTTTCTAAGCGCAGAGAATTAGGTAGACTGTTCATGCAAATCCATATGCCATATGTAGATAAGAATATTTTGTATAAGTACAAAAATCGCAGAAAAGTATTGACACAATAACGTAGTTATCGTAAAATTTTGCAGGTGCACATTCAGATTTCCGAGTACGAATATAAGGCTGGTGTTTCAATCTTTGGTGGACGAGCAAGAGCAACCGAGTAACGTAAGGATTGCGTCGCCACCGAAGCAGAGAGCACCGTTGCCGCCGTTGAGAATAAACATACCGGACACGGGTTACAGCAGCCCATTCCCATCGCCAACAGGGACGATAAGTGCGGCGAATTCGTGTCCGGCGAGTCCACGAGCAGGACAAAGCCGACGAAACATATCGGCAGACTTGCAAATGGTTGCGGCGTATGCCGCAGCCGTAGCTCACGATCCGCAAAATTCAAATATGGAGAGAAGCGAAAGTGGACAAAGTTCGAGTTCACAGATGAGTCCGGAGCCGGGAATAGAGCCGCGTTATCGTGGCAACGCGGGCGGTGGGACAGGCGGGCCAAACGGCACAGCCGCACATTATAGTCCACCAAAAGATGACTCGAAACCGCCGTACTCTTATGCTCAGCTGATCGTTCAAGCAATCGCATCAGCCCAGGACAAACAGCTCACACTTTCCGGAATTTATTCCTACATAACAAAAAATTATCCGTACTACAGAACCGCCGACAAGGGTTGGCAAAATTCCATAAGACACAATCTCTCCTTAAATCGTTATTTTATAAAAGTACCAAGGAGCCAAGAGGAACCGGGCAAAGGATCATTCTGGAGGATAGATCCACAATCGGAAGCTAAATTAATCGAGCAAGCTTTTCGAAGGAGAAGACAGCGCGGTGTTCCCTGCTTCCGTGCTCCTTTTGGATTATCTTCGAGGTTCGTTCGAACATTTGGTGAATCATCATTGAATAATCGACACGAAGTTCCATTAAAAACTTTAATGGAACCAAATATTTTTAAAAACATTTTTATTCAGCCCTTTGAGGCACGCACGAGGTCTTGAGAACGATTCATTCGAATCGTTGATAATTTTTGCATGTGTAGGTTTGAAGCTCGCTGATTACGGATCTGACCTGAAAATCAGAAAATAAGCTAAAGTTTTCAGTCAATGAAAATGGAATAATTCCGTTTTGTAACAGAGCCCCGATGAATCTTCATATTTGTTGACTGAAAAGTATTCAAGAAATTCTGATAAATATTTTTGCCTGTATCGGAAGGGTTCTACGAATTATATTCGAAAGAAAGATCCGGAATTCGTGTCGGCAAAAATAGTTGAATAATCAAGAAACTGCAAACAAAATTTCAAACGGTTACTACAAAGCACGTTTTTAATTCGTTCCTTATCGATTATCACAAATTTATTCATTCCTCAACATAAACAGGAGCGCTCCTGCGTCACCATCCCACGTGGGTATAAGCGGTTTGATGACGCCCGAGTGCCTCAGCAGAGAAGGCTCTCCTGGACCTGAATCTTACGTCGATAGTTCAGTATCATCGCCAGCTGGACAATTGTCGAGTCAATCAGCACCGGGTTCCCCGGGTCATCCTTACGCTCCACCGCCTCCACCACCCACGCATAAGGGACGTCTGATGCAACAGATTACGGTGGTAACTAACGGCGTGAGTGGTGATGCGACGAGAGAAGGTAAGAACGTGAAAAATGGATTTTAAAATCGTTGCACTTGCCGAAATTTCGAACTCTCGATTTTTCAAAATTGGATTGCGTCTCACTTCGTTTTCGTCCTCAGCTTCTTTCTTCATTTTGCTAAAAACATCAAACAATGTCACCCTATAAAATTAATATTACTTAAAAATAATCAAAGTAATTGACCATGAAAGATATACAAAAAATGAAACAAGTTTCATGTCTTATTTTTCTATCAATTTATTCTATTGTTTGTTTTTTTTTTTTTTTCAGAGAAATATTTGGTGCCTGGGAACGTGGTAGAGGAACATTCGTTATCCCCGGCTGGACAATACAGTCCAGCTCCTGTTATTGTACAAACAACTTATAATTACAGGTAAATCAATTTTGTTCTTTGTCTTTTCCTAAAAGCTTAGAACCCGAAATCTATGACGTGGTAAGAGACAATTCTCATGCGATGAATATTTTTTTTGTATTATATTCGCAACTTTTTCCCGTTTTGTAATTTTCGTCATTAAATATTCGGTGATTATGATTTTATCGTAGACCGTTTCTTTCGTAATTGTAAACTGAAAAATTGGCTTGTAGGATGATGTTTTAATTGGATGGAAAGAATTTCCTTTATTACTGAAAAGAGCATGGTTTTTTTTTTATCTCGTGGAATTTAAAATCGAGAAAGTGGATTGTCCAGGGGTGGGAGCCCGAGATAAATGAATTTCGACAAACATTTCGAATTATTTGTTTCAACAACTCGAATAATAAACGTTTGATGTTCAACAGTGGAAGCTTCGTTGGCCCTGACGCTGGCGTCGGGGTGAACAAACGGGCTCACGAGGAGCCCGATAGTTCGCCAGGTTCACCGGCGCCTCTGGCGATCGTCGAGAGTCCTGAACCGCCGGAACATCAGCAGCAACAGAAGCGTCAACGTGTTCACGATGCTGACGATCACTGAACTATAATTCTCTCCCTATCCCAATCCCACCATTTTCCCTGTACTCCCAATCACCCCAATTAGCCTCTTGTACTGTAGGACAATGTTACATTGTAATCTATTCACATTTATCGTCAGACGAATCGTTCGCTCTTTCTCCGCCTTTCTTTTTCATCACTCTCCCGGTGTGTTTTTTTTCATGTTGTTTTCATTCGAAGAAAAATATCACATTCAGAACGAATAGTGAAAAAAGTTGGGGTGTTAAGAGAAGAAGAGAAAGAAGAAAAAAAAGTATGGCTGCAATTTTATCCTCACGCGGAAACCGATACATTTATCTCGAAATTCTTTTTTTTTATTTTTATTTTTATTATTTTTTTTTTAAATCAGAGTGAACATTCAGTTTTATCATCTCTCCTGCGATTCGAACGTTCTTTTCTTTTGCCTCTTATCGAATTTTTTTCGAGGAAAAAAAAAACAAATAAGCGGTGCCATTTGACTTTTGTCGCAATAATTCTTCTGCCCACCTCGCAAATGACCAACTCGTTTAGTTTATTCAACTGAATGTTAGGGATGACACGCGCTCCTTCGCGATCGCGAGATGGAGAAAAAAAAGACAAATGACTGCACCCAACATGTATAATGTGCACTATAGATACCCACGCACACGAACACACACACACACACACACACACACACACACGCGCGCGCGCGCGCACAAACACTGACGAATAGAATGAACGTAAATAAAATTAAAGTTGGAACAAAAATGAACCCAGTAATACACGTAGAGCCGCTATTCTGCTGATATACGAGCTCTCAAAGTGTTCTTTTCTCCACTTTTTTTTTGTATCAAAATTATGCCGGATTGACTATCGTCCCTTGAAAGTTCGAAAAATAGGAATAGTCGAGCCACGAGGCTGTAACACTCCGAACAAAAAAGGCCAATCTACAAGATACATATCGTACTTATGTTGGAAAAAATACAAACGCCTCAGAGGTCGATAATCAGTGTAAAGTTGATGAAACTAAGACGCTTTCTGATTTTATTTTGCTTCGATGCAAATGTACTTTACTCGTCATTAACGAATCGTGTTTTTTAGTGGCTTTTCTTTCTGCTACTCGTAAATCAATCCGCAACAGCTTTATCGATTTTGAAATTCTCTTCTGTTGAGAAATAGTAAAATTGTTTACTTTTTTTTTTCTTTCAGTTTACTATTTGTTCTCCAGGTGCTCGATTTTCTGTCTTAAGAAAAAGTATTTACGGCTCGTTTTTCACAGCCTGACACGTGATGTTTGAATTTCCTTGCTACTGGATTTTGTTCCTGCTTTATCTACGATTGGAAATGTCCATTTCCCTCAATATCTAAGTATTTTTCAATGAGCTTAACGAGTTGAAAATTTATATCTCGTTACAAAGCTCACGAATCAATGATTCATGCTCTCAAAATCGCGATACAGTAAATTTTCTCTTGTCCCCTCTCCCCCCTTATTCTCCGCAAAGACCATTCGAACAAAGTTTGAAGGATTTTTTCTACTGTTATTTTTTTTTGTTTTATCTTTCTCTCCCTAGCTGGTAATCATGTTAAAAGTGTTAAAGTGGCGATTATTATCTCAGATTATATCTGTTCTGCTTGACGATGAACCACTTTTTCTCTTCTGCATTATTCAATGTTAAACTATTATTATTATTATTATTATTATTAATATTATTACTATATACAAAAAAGCTTTTGGTATTCATCGAAGCGATTATAAAGCAAAGTATTTTCTATCGAACTTTTTTTTTGTATTCCCCCCCCTCGTTTACACCCCGCCCCCACCGCCGCCCCGTCGCTTCGACGAAAACGTTAGTTTTTTCTTCATTTATCAATCACGTTGATTTTATTGTAAAAAAAAGTTTCGTTAGAGATTTTTCTCCAATTTGTTCAAACGTAAATGAAGATCATGTTGACCGGTTCAATGATTCTCCCGGAATTTCTCAATTCCATTGTCACTTTACTGCCAAATTTACTTAAGTTCGTATTAAAAAGCTTTGTTATGATATTTATTACGATACGAAAAGCATTTGTAGTTGAAAACGAGATTGTGTAATAGAAAAAAGACGACACGAGCAACCGAATTATCGATGAATTTTATTGGGCCACAGTGATGAAAAACCGGATCAGTTGAAAATACAGTTACTTTAATTATAGTTTTTCGGTGATCATTGAAAACGTGTAAAAGAAATGACAAAAGAAAATCAGAGTGCCTAATTTAGAATGCGTTACTGTGAATGGTGTCGTGCTTATGGAAAAGCTTTGGAAAATGATTTATTCTTGCCAATCGCGTGAATCTTTCAATGAAAATAATAATCCAACGGAAATTGATCGTTGATAAAAAACGAGAGATCGAATCGTTGATTACCGACCTGAGAAGTACTATTGTGTCGCGTACGATTATCTTGGCCGGCAAAACAATCGTTTAAATTGTGATTTTATTTTCATGGTTTAATTGAAGAAATAAAAACCATGAATAAAAAAAGAGTTGAGCGAGGGAGATTGAGGGTAGTGAAAAAAATAATGCGACGATAATAAAAATGATTATATATACGCGAAGCGACCTCTATTTTTGTGACGATTAGCGTTTAATAATGATAAAAAGAAAAGCGAAGATAACGAGAGAGAAAAAAAGCGAATAAATACGAAGGAGCGAGGAGAATAAGGCAAATTACGTTTGCGCGGTACGAGTGATCTGAAAACGTGTATTTCGATTTTCCGAATGTTTATGATGTGACGAAAAGAGAGAGAGAGAGAGAGAGAGAGAGAGAGAGAGAGAGAGAGAGAGAGAGAGAGAGAGAGAGAGAGAGAGAGAGAGAGAGAGAGAGAGCGAGCGAGCGAGCGAGCGAGAGCGAAGAAAAAAGCGTTTTTGTTTTCGTCGAGTCGACATCGCAATATGAAATTTGAGTGGAACTCAACGATTGTATGACCGTCTGTGCGAATATTATTTTTTCAATCGAACCTCCCCAAGCGATACTCTTCGTCGAGTGATCGATGCTAAATGTAGCAGAATATGAAAACACAATGAATGTGAAAAGAGATGAAATCGATTGAAAAAAATTTACACCCGCGCGTGAATTGATGGCTATGGAAAATCGCGAATGTTCCACATATCTTTTTGAAAACAAACAAATGTATATATACATATATTTTGAGTGGAACAAAAACAAAGCGAGAAAAAACACGACAAATAAGTGAATAAAAAAAAAAAAAAAAAAAACAACAAAAAAAACAACAACCACAACAAAAAGATGGATCAACTGAAAATAACGAATTTCGAAGTACATTCGGTCAGCACAGGTGCACAATAAATGAAAAATAGGACTTTAGGGGGTCGTTGGAGATCCGTGAGCAGATAAAGGCGGGTTGAAAAAGTGGTGGGATAGAGACGAAAGAGGAAACCAAATAACGAATATAGTGATGAAAAACAATGATCGCGTTGCGAATAGTTCACGAAATAGGAATTTTTTTCTTCAATTGTTTGTTTTTTCTTTTAAATCACAAACGACGAGCTGTAAATTTATCCTGCCTTTGGTTAACGATTGTAACACGCTACGTAGGCAGGAGAAACTGACAGGAGGGGGGATGTGGACAAAAAATTAGCTGACAAATAACACATGCAAAGGTCAGTACATATGACGAGTGTATCGAGTTTGACATGATAATTCATTGAAACGAATTGAAAAACATTGAAAAGAGAAAAAAGTAAGCAAGCAAGCTGAAGGGAAGAAACGATAAAAAATGATTCTCTAACAAATTCATTTTTCCTACGCGGAAAGTTGACGAGTGAATTCCGAGAGCGGTTTCTCAACAGAATAATAAGTGATGAAAATTTCATTGTTAATTTGATCAACTAACGAAAGAGAGCGATTGCTTGTTCCAAAGGCATTCGCTCCCAGCTGTATATATATTTAAATAAGTTTATTTAAATATATATATATATATATAAATAAATATGTGAAAATTATATTGTATACTCGAGCGCAAGAATTCGAAAGAACGGAAAAGCGAAAAAAAACGCAATATCGAATTGAATAGATCACGATTGATAAATGGTCATGAGAAAACGAAGTGAACGATGCTGATGAAAGTTTAAAGTGTTGAAAAAAAGTGCGTGAAATTGTATTTATTATTTACTATGCGCGATAAATATGTATAAAAAAAAGTTTTTTTTTTCCAATTTTTTTTTTCTTTTCGAAATTGCTTCATTGCCCGTACCATAGAAACGTTATAGACACAAACATACACATAACACACATAGACACATACACATACACACGTGAATTCGAAACCACGAATATATACGTGGAAAAATAAATAAAAAAAAACACACACACATACACACACACACAAAATAAACACACAAATGCTAAAAATAAATTGATAATGGAGAAGAAACTATGACGAGCGTGAGTGAGAAACAAATATTGTTGATATAATGTTCGAGAATGAGTGATACACGAGCAGAGACGAGTCTCCCGCGATATTCGTTGCAAGAATAAGAAAAATAAACGTAGATGAGAGAAGTACGATCAAAGCTAGATATGTGGGCTTTCGGAAGAATTTGGAGAAATATATCGATTCCTGACTATTCGTATTGTTCGTTAATTCCGTCGAGACTTCACTCTCCTCATTCTCCTTTTCGATTTTTATCTCGATGCTCCAAAAATCGTAAAACATACATCGAAATCCCACATTTTTTGGTGCTGCCGAAGCGACATTTTTTCATCATTCTCACCGTTGGTAGGCACTGAGAAGAAAATTTTGTTAGTCGAACAGAACATGCATTAGAACGAAAATATAGTGGATTCTAACGTCATTTTTCTTAATCAACTTAATAGTTTGCTATTCCAGTAGAAGGTACTTGAATCCACAACATAATCGTCTAAATAAGTGTAAATAAAGTTTGTTCGGTGAACAAATGTGTTTTTTCTCAGTGATAATAAGCGAGTTTCACAATTAGAAACACACAAGCGAATTTAATGTTCTTTATTTTCTTTTAATTACAAAGAAAAATCGATTGCCGTGTATTTCGAGTGCTCGTATGTATAACTTACAGTCTGTTATATATTTCAGACAAATGGATTATTCTTTTGGCGATCGGCTGGCCCAACGTCTACGCAACTTGTCCATCAATATTTGCCGGTTACGTTCCATCGGATCTGTAACGTCGCTGTCTGGAGTCTGGGAATTTGGCAACTCGGGAACGGGAGATCGCGCTCTTACAAATGAATCGGTTTCATTGGGAAACGTATTCGAGATGGCACGCATGACTTCTGCTCTTGCCATTCGTCTCAAATGTTGTTTTTCACTTGGAGGAGTTTCTCTGAAAGGTTTGCGGTATTGAATCAAGTCATCTTTTAACAATTTCTTGGTAACGAGCTCTTCCAGAATATCTACGTCATATGGGGATTGGTAAAGCGGTTCGGCATATCCTTTCCTCAGTAAATGATGTGCGAGGTTGGGTAACGTGAACACGTCCATTGCCGATATAACTGAATACCTGATCTTTAAAATCGGTAGAATATTTACAAAACCCGCAATCACACCATAAAACAAATGCAGGGTGTCGGTTTTTTTAAAGAGTTGAAGCAGGGGATTGAATGGGAGAGTGGGAGAAATCGTAATAAGTAAAACTGACTTGGGAGATGTCTTGAGGAACGTGAGAAACATTATGACGGCTCTTTTCATCGATACACTCGGTTGTTTCACGTTATCAATAAAAATATCCGTCCCCGAAAATCCTAATCCGTGATTCGTTTGCAACGTTCCCAGCTTATCGGGCTTGATCCAGACACAAAATACGTCATCATCAAGTTTTGCTACGAGTTTTACGATTTTACTGGTTCCGTCGCGAAAATTTAGCACGATCAAGTTGTAGTAGGCAAATTGGTAACAATCTTCATCCGTCGAATCCATCTCTGTTTCAGCTCCTGTAGTGTGTGAGAGATTACAGTTTGGTATCAACTCGATGTTGTTTGTGCGTATTTGTGGAACAAATATTTTTGTGATTTCGATGTAACTAGGCGTTTTCGATGGATCACGAAATTGGGCATATACCAAAAATATCTTCCACTTCAGGGTTTTCGTAGAATCCGAGTGAAGTCTCGCCCCGTATTTGAGAATAATATTCGTTTTATTTGAGAGAAAACTTCAACCTGACGTGCTAGAACTTTTCAACTGGTCTCAAAGGAAGTTTCAACGTTGTGTTTTCACGTGGAGTTTCAAAAATTCTTTTCACACGTGTCGTTGGAACGTCATTGGCGTTTTTGTCGCTATCTGTGCTTGGTTTCTAACGATTTTTGAGATTTTATTGTTTGTCAATCCAACGTAATAGAATTTTTGGAGAAAGCGTAAAAGAGAGTTCAAACCTTGCATTATGACGTAAAATGTTCACCTTAATTTTCGAAAAGTCTTAACACGACGATAATTTTTGGATTCGGGATTCGCGCTCAGCGCAAAAATGTTAGCGAAAATGTCCGATTATATCCAAATCACAAAAAAAAAATGTTTAAAAATGTTACTTTTTCTTGCAGTTCATTAAATTGAAATGGAAAATGAAAATTACCTGTCACAGCCTTTATTCCAACGATGGTGGTACGGTGCAATTTTTCTCCCAAAATTCAATGTTCACTCAATGGAAACTGTTTCACTGAGACTCGGAAGCAACCGGATGCCAGTGGAGATCTTATATTGATTCTGAAGACGTTGCGATCCGTTCAGTTCTCTTGGGGTGAAATGAGCATTGATGCTCGCAGTTCGTCCGTAGTCTGATTGATTCTCCGACAGAATTGTGCCCTATGAATGAGTGTAATGTAGCCACTTGGGAGGAAATTTTGTCTCGAAAAATCGAAGCCATCGCCTGGCGCAGCCGTCAGGGCTCGTAGAAATATATTAATTTTATAAAGTGAATTCTGGGCGCCAATTCTACGAATTATTGTGAGGAAGCTAGCCCCGGTACAGGGGAGGTTCGATCGAACGACCTTACTAATCGAATATAGTAAAGTGGAGACGAGAATTCCAAGAAAAACAAATTTATCCCGTTCCCGAAGAAAGAGAAAATACTTGCTGACAGACTTACTTTTTTCTCCGATAGTCCATTTAATATTGCGGAGCTCACTATTTCTTTGTTCACAATAGTTACTGTTACAACGGTAATACTTATTGCGATACAAGAAAAACACAATTCCTCGTTCGCGGAGCCTGCCCCCGGTCTTTACAATAAGTACGGCTCGATTCGAGATCCGGGGCAAAAGTGTCTTTTCGCATAGATCCTTTGAGTGATCGAGCCGTAACGGAAAGGAATTATCCCTTCCCGCTTAGTTCTCGAATTTACGTATACACGTTATCTCTCGTCTTCGCGCCCAAGGATTTTGTACTGGTGTTGACGTCGAGGGAACTCGTTTCTCGAATAATTTCCTGTCACAATTTCGTACACAATTTTTTTTACATCACGTAAACGATATATCTTTCTATCAAAGTTACAATTATTCTCAATATCGATGACTGGGTCACTAGCTATATTAAAAGCATTCAAGTCACTGGAATAACATTCCGATTTTTCGATTCTCATTTTCTTCTTTTCCAACGAGATTTCTTTTGTTTGATTTTGTAACGCCCGAAGTTCGATTCGTCGTGGGGGTTGCGTTGATTGTGTCGAAATTCATCAGAAGAACACAGCAGTCTGAACTAAGGAAAGTGCGATTGCTTGTCCCAAAGGCATTCGCTCCCAGCTGCATATCTATTCAAATAAGTCTAATTAAATATATAAATAGATAAATATATGAAAATTATATTGTACACACTCGCGAGCGCAAGAATTCGAAACAACGGAAAAGCGAAAGAAAAGGCAACATCGAGTTGAGTAGATCACGATTTATGAAAGGTCATGAAAAACTAAGTGAACGATGCTAATGAGAGTTTAAAGTGTTGAAAAAGAGTGCGTGAAATTGTATTTATTGGCTACTAGGCGCGACAAATATGTCTTAAAATTGAAAAAAAAATGTTTTCCTTTCTGAAGTTGCTTTATTGCCCGTACTATGAAAATTTTACAGACATAAATACACACAAAATGAACACACATGCCAAAAATAAATTGAGAAAGGAGAAGAAAGTATGACGAGCTTGAGTGAGAAGCAAATACTGTTGATATAATGTTCGAGAATGAGCGATACACGAGCAGAGACGAGTCTGCCGCGATATTCGTTGCAAGAAAAAGAAAAACATAAACGTAGATGAGAGAAGTACGATCGAAGCTAGATATGTGGGCTTTCGGAAGAATTTGGAGAAATATATCGATTCCTTGATTATTCATATTGTTCGTTAATTTCGGCGAAACTTCACTCTCCTCATTTCCCTTTTCGATTTTTATCTCGATGCTCAAAAAATCGTAAAATATACATCGAAGTCCCACATTTTTTATGTCGCTGAAGTTTCCAACGTTGGACTTCAACGAAATCGAAAAAAACAAATTTCAAAGGCAATAGACTATGAAAAAATTCCAAGGCTCGAAAATTTTCGAAAATTTCAAAAATCAAAAAATATCCTCCCACGATGGGTTCGAAACACCTTTCACGCGATTCTGAGTCGAATGAGACAAAGTTGTAATGACCAAAAAAAAAAAAAATTTCGAAGGCAATAGACTATGAAAAATTTGGAGATTCGAAAATTTCGGAAAATTTCAAAAATCAAAAAATGACCTCCCACGATGGGTTCGAAACACGTTTCACGCGATTCTTAGTCGAATGAGACAAAGTCGTAATGACCAAAAAAAAAAAATTTTCGAAGGCAATAGACTATGAAAAAATTCGAAGGTTCGAAAATTTCAAAAATCAAAAAACGACCTCCCACGATGGGTTCGAAACACGTTTCACGCGATTCTGAGCCGAATGAGACAAAGTTGTAATGACCAAAAAAAAAAAAAATTTTCGAAGGCAATAGACTATGAAAAAATTCGAGGGTTCGAAAATTTCAAAAATCAAAAAATGATTTCCCACGATGGGTTCGAAACACGTTTCACGCGATTCTTAGTCGAATGAGACAAAGTCGTTATGACCAAAAAAAAAAAAAATTTTCGAAGGCAATAGACTATGAAAAAATTCGAAGGTTCGAAAATTTCAAAAATCAAAAAACGACCTCCCACGATGGGTTCGAAACACGTTTCACGCGATTCTGAGTCGAGTGAGACAAAAGTGTAATTACCACGTTTTCCACGTTTGAATCTGCCATATTTATTTTCCTTAATGTGTAATCGAAATTTTGAGCTAATATTCTGTAAGAGCATAAAATTCTACGTCGATATACCTGAAAAGAAAATTTTTCCAACGGCTATATCACAAAAAATAATCGCGTTGAAAGTTTGGTAAAAAAATGGGACGCGGTGTTATTGGGTTAAAAACCACCCACGGGACACAATGTTCTGAACCAAATTTTCCGATCAATCGTGGCAAGTCCCTCTGTTTCTGCCTCGAGAAGCAAATCGTGAATTAAAAAAAAATAATAATGATCATTTGTCTCAAAATTCGGCTTCAGGACGGCTTGTCGACAATTGTACCCTTATGACGGGGATATTCCGGAACAAATTTTTCGACCAAACTTGACACGTCTTCCTTTTTTGACCTCACGAAGTGATTCGTGAAATGAAAAAGATACGAATGCCCATACGTCTCATACTTCCCTCTTGAGTCAGCTGTATGTCGAAAATTTCAACCCTCGAGATGGGGGTGTTCCGGACCGAATTTTTCTACAATATTTGGTACGTCTTATTTTTTGACCTCTCAGAGTGTTTTGTACAATAAAAAAGAGGTTAATCGAATTTTTTTTTTTTTTTTTTCAATTTCGTTGAAGTCCAACGTTGGAAACTTCAGTGACATTATTTTTTGGTGCTGTCGAAGCGACATTTTCTCATCATTCTTACCGTTGGTAGGCACTGAGAAGAAAATTTTGTTTGTCGAACAGAATATGCATTAGAACAAAAATATAGTGGATTCTAATGTCATTCTTCTTAAAATAGTTTGGTATTATCCAGTAGAATGTAGTTGAATCCACAACATAATTCTCTAAATAAGTAAATAAAGTTTGTTCGACGAACCAATTTGTTTTTTCTCAGTTAGTGATAAGGGAAACGTGAGTTTCATCATTACAAACATACACGTGAAATTCATATTCTTTATTTTTTTTCTGGTTACAAAGAAAAATTCATTACTGTCATATATTCCAGAAAAAAAGGATTAGTCTCTTTGTGGTTAGGGTTCAAAAAGTCCATACCACTCTTCCATAAATTGTTGGTCACGTTGAATAAGGTGTTCTGGAACGTTGTTGGCTGGAATTTGGTAATTTGGCAACTGGCGAACAGGAGATCGCTCTCTTTCAAATGAACCGGTTTCATTGGTTGAGCCACTCGCGATCGAATATGGAAGTTCTGCTCTTGCAGTTCGCCCTAAATGTCGTTCGTCTTCACTCAGAATAGCTGCGTTTAAGGATCTACGGTTTCGAATCAAGTCAAGTTTTGACAATTTCTTGGTAACGAGCTCTTCTAGAATCTCCACATCATATGGTGTTTCATAAAGCGGTTGTGTATATTCTTTCCTCAGTAAATGAAATGTGAGGTTGGGTAAAGTGGGTAGTTCCATTGCCGATACAACTGAGTACCTGATTCTTAAAATCGGTAGTATATTTACAAAACCCGCAATCACACCATTAAACAACTGCAGGGTGCCAGTTTTTTGTAAGTGTTCTGACAGGGGATCGGATGTGGAATGTCTAAAATACGTAACAAGTAAAACTGACTTGGGTGATTTCTTGAGAAATGTAAGAAACATCATGACAGCTGTTTCCATTGATACGGTCGGCTGTTTTACGTTATGAAGGAAAATATCGGACCCCAAAAATCCTATTCCTTCCCTTGTTGGTAGCGATCGTTCGATCGTCTTTTGGGGCTTGATCCAAACACAAAACACCTCATCATCAAGTTTTGCTGCGAGTTTTATGGGTTGACTCGTTCCATTGTTAAAATCTAGCAAAACCGTGCTGTAGTATGCAATTTTGTAAAGATTCGTCGAATCCATCTCAGCTATCAGCTTCTGTATAGTGTATGAGATATTACAGTTATCAATTCAATGCTGTTTCTATTTATTTGAGAATATTTGATTTCCTCATAAGAAAGTTTAAACGTTGTGCTTTGACGTGGATTTAAAAAAATTCTTCTCACATGTGCCTCACAGATGGTCAGGTTTTTCGATGTTTTCACCTTAATTTTCGAAAAGTCTTAACACGACGATAATTTCTGGATTCGGGATTCATGCTCAGCCCAAAAATGTTAGCGAAAACGTCCAGTCACCAGAAAAACGTTTAAAAAGGTTCCTTTTCCTTGCAGTTCATTAAATTAAAATGGAAAATGAAAATTACCTGTCACAGCCTTTATTCCAACGATGGTGGTACGGTGCAATTTTTCTCCCAAAAGTCAATATTCACTCAATGGAAACTGTTTCACTGAGATTTGGAAGCGACCGGGTGCCAGTGGAGATTTTATATTGATTTTGAAGACGATACGATTCAATTCAGTTCTCTCGGGGTGAAATGAGCACTGATACTTGCAGTTCGTCCGTAGTCTGACTGATTCTCCGACAAAATTAAGTCCTATTAATAAGTGAAATGTAACCCATTTGGGAGGAAATTTTGTTCTCCAACAATCTCAGCGTATTGTTCACCACATTTTTTCCAGTGAAAAATGTACTTCTTTGCATTTGAAAAGAACTCTCGACAACAATGGTATAACGTTTTATCTCGTACCCAATTTGTTCTACAACACGTGCCATATATTTTTTTATCAAAGTTACAATTCTTTTCAATATCGATGATTGAGTCACTGCCTATATTTAAAACACTGAAGTCATATTTTGTTCTCGAACAATCTCAGCTTATTGTTCACCACAACATTCGACAACAATGAAGCGAAAACAATGGTATTGCATTTTATGTCGTACAATATTTGTTCTACGTCACGTAGACGATATATTTGTTTTTATCAATGTTACAATTATTCCCAATATCGATGATTGAGTCACTAGCTATATTTAAAACACTGAAGTCACTGGAATAATAATCCGATTTTTCAATTATCATTTTCTTCTTTTTTAACGTATTGAAACCAAGATTTTTTTTTAAATTTTATTTTTTCATTTGTAACGCCCTAAATTCGATTCGGTGTCTTTAATCGTTGGGGGTTCGTCGATTGCCGAAATTCATCAGAAGAACACAGCAGGCTCCAGTGTGGACAGAATCGTTAGTGCAAGAACCGAAAAAATTCATTTATTCGGCGACTCAGAATGCTTTTCGTTTTTTAATCTCATTCGAATATGGGTCGTTTGAGAATGGAAACATCGACAGCAGTCGATTCATATGCTGTCCAATGTTCCATGAGTCCATAAAAGGGTCCTCGAAAAGTGCATATTTTCATGATAAATCATAAAGGTCGAGTACTTTTTTCGTGCATCCAGAATCGTCCTGCCTCGGAGATCACGTAAAACAGAAAAATCTGGTATTTCATTGAACCAAAGTAGTTGAATAAAAAAAAAATGAAAAAAGTGGGGAAATGGAACCAGTGCCATCGTGGCTCGAAGCTAATAGTGAAATCTCCCATTGAAACGACCCATTCGGAAGTCACATAGTTTTCCTTTCAGCATCGAATCTACAGGGAACAGTACAATTACGAGATTGCCTTCTTGCGACCATCATCTCAGTCACAAACTTTCACGAGCTTAGCTCCTAACTGCTCACTCTCTAACCACTGCCACCACGGTCCTTACGTGAACGTGGAACGATGATGCATATTCAAAACCGTACCAAGTGTATACTTGCAACTTCCGGGACCCCTAACTTCTGACCTGCCTTACTTTTGTCACTTCTGATTCCACCTTCGACTAATAAATAACTTTTGTCCCTTGTAATTAGTCTTATGACTTGTCACTTTCTCCCTGCTTTGTGCCTCTAAAGAAAAACATGGAAAATTTTCATCCAATTTTTTTAGAGAAGTGCGAAAATGGAGCACAGTTTCTTGAAATACTAAAACTTTCGATGAAACTTTTCTTTGGTGTTACCGATAGATTCCTTTTGATGGTCCATCGTCGATCATCGATGCGGATTCATGCGCAGGGGGTCTGCGAGACCCGGTGGAGCTGTGATTCTCGAAGATCCTCCTGAATGGGCTCTAATTTTTTATTGTTTTCACCTCGAACTGTGAATTTCTCGCATTCGGAGAGGAAATTATTGTTCGATCTATCAAAAAATCGACTATTTGGTGGAAGTTCTGGCTGAGAGAGAAAATCGTGATTTTCGCACTTTTCTGGTTCCTCGTATCGGGGCGGGTGTTCGTGCAGTTAAAAATGCGGATGTTCCCGGATGGTTGGAATGAAAATTATTATTGGACGATGGTGCAAGCGTAACGATTGATTAAAACGAGTGTTAATGGTGCCGAGCTCGTGTCAAATTGAGCGTGAGCATCGTCCCCCGTTTGCTCTCCACTTCTTTTCATTTTTGACGAAGAATTTTCAATTTCGAGAGCGCGATATGTTTTCAATCAATCGAAAAGCGCGATCGCGTTTCTCGTCATAGGTCGATGCCCTCGAAACGTGCCCTTTTGACGTGCTTTCGTGACAGAAAAGCTACGAGAAGAAGCGAATTCCAAATGATCCTACCGCAGGAAAGATTTTGAGATTCGCCTCGGTACACTCGGTGGGAACGAGCCCTGGCAAAACAAGGACGAGGTCGATAACGAGAAAATCGAAAGGCGCACAATCCACTGCATGTACTTAACTCGCCTACCCACTTTACCGTTTTTCACCGCTTTCGCCTCGAACTCCGACGACTTGAGATAATTGCACAATGCATTTTTCCTTCCCCCCGCCGGTCACCAACAGATGACATTTCTATCAACGTTGAATTTTCTACTTTCCAGAAATATGGAACCAATTTATATTTCCATAATTGCTCACAACTCGATCAGAATAAGAGATCTTTGCCTGTACATTCATCGTTTCATAATTTCAATACAGAATTTTGTACCAATTGTTATTATTGTTGTCGTTGTCGTGTACGACGAAAAATCATTAAATGAAATATAATTAAATAACAATTACTGCATTATTCTATCTCCATGAATTGAATTCTTCATTAAATTATTAATTAGTTATTATTAACATAGTTATTAATTATTCGGACCTCGAATTCGATAACAGCGTTTGTCAGAATTTTACAGAAAATATAATTGAATATGATGAATTTTTAAGTATTTGATTTTTTCATTGTTTGGTTGGATTTTGCAATAATTTTGAGAGAAATGGCGGAATCCCGAAAAAGCAATCGATTGAAAAAATCTTTAAATTATATTCAAAAATACACGTTTGCCTTCATTTTGCGGGAAGAAAATTAAATGAAAAGTAACGAATTTTTTTCATTATTGAGATTTCAAATTCAATCACAACGTTCGTTCGAATTTGATAACAAATTTGGGTGAAATGGAATCACGAAACAAGGTTCTCGAATGAAAAAATGATCGAGGCATAAATTCTTCGTTATTTCGATCTCAAATAAAATAACAAAACTCGTATGAATTCGAAAGATAACGTTGAAAAAAATTGAATGGCGAAGAAAAACGACGCAATGAAAAAGCGGACTTGTAGTGTCCTCATTAAAAATCACATTCTTGAACCCTGCCCGTATATATTTCATCAAATAATATGTAACGAGCTATCGATTGATTTGAAATAGAGCAGCAGGTTGCCAAGCTATTCGTGGCGAATATCTGTTAACGTTGCTCCGAGCATGACTCGGAGCTCCACGTTTCCTTCCGTTTTACAAGTTATTTCGCAGAAAGACAATTCGAGAGGCATAAAGAATCAGATTGGATAGAGGAAAGGCGAGCGAGCAGTAGAAAAAGTTGAGTGTAAAAGAAGAAAGTTGGCGAAAATTCAAAGCCTCGGGTTACGAATTTGGCGATAAGAGGAGGAGAAGGCAGGCGCTCGTCATGCTCGTCAGGTGTTCGCCGGCCAGCAGGGCTGATCCTTTTCGCTTGCTCGGCCACGAGAAGAGACCGCAATCAAGAATTCCGGCGAGGATATATGCAGCCGAGGGTTTGCTGTACTTTTTGCCTCTCTCTCTCTCTCTCTCCTATTCGCTCTCTCCTCCCAGCTTTTTCGTTTTAATAATGGAAACTCGCACCGGCGGATGACAATGACGGATATCGTCGGTGAACCCTGTGCGCGACGTTCCGCTTCGGCGAATTTATAGCGAGGAATATACATGTATAAAGCTCATATACTTTCTCACCTTTTTGCCTCTTTTTCTCTCGATCTTTTTCTATTTCATTGCGAGAACTCGAAGACATAAATAGGACGCGGAATGTATGCATATACGCTTTTATTACAAGCATCATATTTTTGAACACTCTTCCTCGTTTGGGATCGGGCCGGGGAAAAACGTGGAACTGGAACGTGGAAGGAGATAATGGAGCCTGATGCTCGCGAGGCTCCGCTGATGCTCGCGAGACAATATTTCAGGCTCCGTTACGAGGCTCCGCCCAATGCGGGGATTGAACTAATTCCTTTAATTCTTAAACTCCATCACTCTTTTTCGTCTTTGTCTCTAACTTTCCAACAGGTGCGCGAGCGGTGCTGCGGTGGATTATGAATGGTGAATGGAAATAAATGATTAAACGCGGGAGCACCGGGCTGGGGCTCCGCGTCGACGTACGCTCGTAAAACGAAAGGAGATTTTACAGAGCTCCATTTTAGATGAAGCCACGCTCACGAATAATCGAGCAGAGAGTGCGCGTGCACACAATACTTACGCGTAAAGTACATACGTACCCGAAGAGTTCGTTGCTTCGTTGAAAAGCTCTTTGCACTATGAACTCGAGTTTCCTGTTTGAGAGGAGAGCAGGCGTGAAATATTAAACGTTTATTCGTCCCCGGTGTTAACTGCCACACACGGGAACAAAATTGATTCTCCCCACGTCCGGTTGCACGACTATACTCGTCAGCCGCCCACCAGGAGCGCACGAGCATTGCTCGGTGGCCAGCGAGCATCGAAGCATGTATAACCGAATCGCTTTCCATTCTGGGCTTTTGGCAACCTCAGTTACTCTCGCTGTATGTGCGCGGGTGTGTCGGTTCGAAAAGCATTTCGTTGTTAAAATTTAAGCCGACCGCGCCGATCCGAGCCGGGCTTACTCCTGTGCTCCGCACCCAACTAATGCTTGTTACAGTTACAACGCTCGCCAGCTGGAGAGGGAACGTTCGCAGGAGTTTTAGTGCTCGTGGAATTGATTTTTGTAGCTTCTTCGGCTCTCAGGGTCCGAGGTCTTTGCGGATTTAATGCGGCGAACGACCGCCTTTCGAAGCTCGAATTTCGGACTCGAGTTTTCGAGCCGCATCGAGGAGGATCGAACGCGAATTCGCTCGTCATTTTCAACCACGAACGATCGTTGCCTCCTCGAGGCAAGGAATCCGAAATGGACGTTGGACCGCAACGGAACGTGGGGGACGAGACGAAATTTCGATCCGACAAAACTCACCTTGATTCACATCGGATTCGATTTATTTTCGATTTACATTGAAAATGGAATGTATCAATCGCCCATGGAACGACGACTAAGATATCGATTCTCCGAAAATTCGACCCTTTCGTAAATTCATAAATTACTACTATCAGCGATACTGTGAATATTCACAAGTTCGAAAATATAATAACGAAAGACTAAATATTATTGAGATTGAAATACTGAAACACCAAAAATAGCGAAACGTTAGAAAGTCGACCGATCAAAATAAAGAAACGCAGTGGAGCTCAAAAACACGCGTCTCACTCACTCGCTCACTCAGACCGGTGATCTTCAATTTCAAACATCGCCATTTTGACTTTCGCCTTTTCGGGTCATCGCTATTCTGCATATCCAAGTTTTATAGGCTCGAAAAATTCGCTTTCGATTTTTCGCTACTTTATATTCTGGTCTGTATATAAAACAACTACTCTTCACTTTGAATTCGAAAATATCAACTTTTGACATTCGTATGGTCCGTTAAATAGCATTCAATATGAAAATTGCATTCGATCGGAAATAAGAATTTCGAATTACTTATTTTTCTTCAACCTGATACGGAAACTTAAAAAATTTCGAAATATCGACCCTCCTACAATTCGGTTATTTCACACATTGAACCCTACCCCAAGAACTTATCGCAGTACAATTCATGACCAAAGTATCCTCCCCCAGCCGAAGAGTCCGCCTCCACAGTTCGAAAACTCGTCGTCGTCGAAACCGAAAAAGGATCCCATAGCCAGAATCGATTCGTCGCCCTCTTCCGAGTCGCAGACTCCAGTCACATATAGCACGGATCCAACAAATTCATCGAATGTAAAATAAAAGTTGCATCTCATGTACGATCGCCGCACAGCGTATATACCGTGAGAGCGATAACGTACATCGAGTTCGGACATACCCTGAATATCGAGTTTGCTCCGGGTCTAGCGAGCTGGGGACATTTCAATTCAGGCGACCGAGAGAGGGCCGTATAATATTCGAGAAGTACGACGTATAGGTATGTATGATAAGATATAACAGGATCCGTGATAGTGCGAAAACGTCGAAGTATAGGACGCGGCGAGGAGAAAGGAAAGTAGGGAACGGTGCGGAGGAATATGGGTCGAAACTCGATGCGATTTTCCAACCTCTATACAAGGGGACTTTACGGCCGCGATTGTTTCGACGTCCCGGTGCCCCGTAGGAGAAAGGATCGGATCGTGTGGTGTGCTCGCGTCGAGGACGAGGGACGCGCGGAGGAAAAGAAAAGCGTATACGAGAGGCACATTCGGAGAGGAGAAAATCGAAGCGATAGTTGCTGGTGTGCGGTAATGGTGGATTGGAGGTTTACGTGCAGGTGGGAAGGGGCCAGGTGAAGCGAACAAAGAGAAGTTGGGAGGGTGCTGGAAAATGAGGGGCTGTCCGGAGGGGCTGAGGGATGTGTGAAGCGTGGCAAGTGCCGAGGGTCAGGGCATGCACACACGTAACTACCGTGGAGGGAATAGGTTGGTATGGGTTGTATATTTAAGCAGGAGGGCAAAATGAGAGGATTCGAGCACGGGAGCACGAAGGACGAGAGTCCGGTGCTCTGGGCCAAGCTACGACGGCGGCTTCGCGCAGGAGTCTCGAAGGTTCGTGCTCGCATGAAAGCATCCCTTCGAAGAGGGAAGAGAGAGAGAGGAGAGAATGGGAGGGAAGTTAGAATCCGGAGAATCGACAAAACAAAGATGAAGAGAATGGGAGAAACGCATTCCAGTTTTGCCCATCGGTTATGGATCCTTACAGGCGTTTAATCCGTAATGGCTCCCACGTACGTGCTCCGACTTCAATAAATGTGGGCTGTAGAGCGAGAGGGAATGGCCAACGTACAGAGAAAAGTCAACGAGCTCCTCCCTCGAATCGCGCTCGCAGTGCTTGTATCGTACGTGGCTTCGGTCCGTTTTTTTGCCCCTTTTCGACAATTGACTCCCGCATGGAGCTTTTACTTTTTGTCCCTCTCCGGCAGGTGCACCTCGCCAACTTTGGTATTGTTCCAGCTCCGGCGCAGGTTCGCTATCCAACGAGTATACCTAAAATCTCGAGCGGTGGTTTATTTAATTGCCGGTAAGGTTCAATCCCCCGGGTAATCAACGGAACAGTAAAACTTTAACTGGCTTTTATCACGTTTTGGTCGTTATGGAACAGATTTATGGTGACAAGCCACAACACCGTTCATTTATACGCGTACATTTTTTTATGAAATACTCGAAACTTAATTGCCTCGTAAAGGCTTTGCCTTTTATCGGGCTAAATTACTTTTTGCATTCGCCTATGCACCGAAGTGCCCCCCGCCAGCAACGTTTACGCTCAGGGGATTCGCCCTCGTCGCATCATGAAATATTCCATTGTTATTGATTTTCATTAACGTTTACTTATTAGCTTTGCTACTAAAAAAATTCAGTGAATACGCCTCTTTTAAGGCATTTCTTTCACGAACCCGAGTGTTCTAGAAATCATTGATTTTACATTACAGTTGAGTAAAAGTGCGTGCGAATAGTTGGCGAAATTTCAGGTCAGGTTACCGAACATTTAATAAAGAACGAAGACTTGAAAAATCGTTAAATTTATACCGGAGCTTATGGAGATTCCATCATCACTGCATTTCTATTCAATAATTCATGCACTAAATAATTCTCAATTCCTGGCACAAACTGTCCCACGGGTAGAAAAAAATGTAAGGAATCCATGGCGATCCGACGATAATAATAAAGGGTTAGCGAATGCTTAAAAGAGGGATTAACGATAGAAGTTGGAAAAATGGCAGAAGCTTTTCGTCGTTCATCGAGAAATGCTTTCACAGAGGGATCATCGACGCGTCGCTTTATAAAACCGGAAATTGGAGATTGGAGCTGAGAACAAATGCGATTAAACCGCGACACAAAAATTACTTGCCCCGACGCTCGAGCGCACTCGATCGCGAAAAGACTCGCGATCCTCGCCCAGCCGCGTCTCGGTTTCTAGAAAGAGGATCCGAGAAAAGGTTTATGAAATTTTCCATACAAGTTTCCCGTTCTCCTCCGACGCCGTGCACACTTGTGGTCTCTTTGCGGGCCGGTACCGTTTTCCCATTTTTATAGAGAACTTGGAAAGACGTTCGCGAAGCTATTTCCTCCTGGTGCGAATTTACCGTTGCACCGTTCCGTGCTATTTTCACAGCCGTGGCTCCCTCCCTCTTTTTACCTTTTCTCGCTATGCTACTCAACCATTTCTGAGTAGGTACAAGCTTTTCTCCTATATAAGATAGTCCCGGTCCTCGCGCGACTCATGCACGGGTAAGGTTTTTCTCCGGGAGTTCTCCTCGCCGCACGGACGAAATTCAGCCAGCAGCGAAGAGAGAAGCGCGCACCGGTGATATCCTCGAAAGCTTGCACACGCGGCGAAGTGAGGAAATATATGTCCGGATTCTTCGGAGCGCCCCGCTCCCTCCGCGGGGGCTCTTACTCTGATATTGCTTTTCGCCTATGCAGCTGTACGCCCTCTGCACGCTCTCATTTTTTCGCCTCTTTTTACCGGAGCAGCTTATACCTTTTCTCAATCATTTTTCTTCTCCCTTCTAAAATGCGGCGATTTTGCTTCTCCCCATCAGATTTTCCATTCTCCGGGAGGATCTTGCGCAAGATTTTTATCCCTGTAAGAAAAGCGCTTCGATGTCCCGAATTTTTCGATATTCACATGTGAAATGGTGGAAAAAAGAGCAGCTTAATTACCTGCTCGATAAATCCTTTGAATTCTGCGCGTCATTTCTGCTCCGTTGAATCGTCCGCGAGGATCCTTTTGTGACTAAAAATCCCGAGCTCGTTGCTCCCCCTCGTAACGGGTGCTCCACGATTTTTAATAAGCGCTGACATATTTCAAGGATAATTAAAAACTTCCGAAAGCGCGGACGATATTTATGAAAAGTTTCACAAGTATGCAAGAAACCTGGCGATCTTTATGCATGAAAAATATTCAAAACTGGCGAAAATCGCGTCGCATCGCTTGCTCCTTAATGGAGAGTCTTCATTAAACATTCAAGAATTCACGAACCGGATCTCGGATGACGAACATCCCGGAAGATTTTACCTCTCAAAATACGAGTTTTGTTCACGCAGTCACCGTTGTAAACGGAGGATTTCATTGATGGGTACGGTGGAAAGCATTCGCGTGGACGATCCTGCTGAGGCAGCGTATATCGAGCCGCACTGAAAAAGCTCGCTCCCGGAACACGCTTTCGCGCACTGTGTGGCCGTACGACAGTCGAAGCGCACGAGAGCAGGCTGCGGAGAATCTCTTAGAAAAACGAACGAGACTTATATAGTTTGAGAAATTCACGAAGGAAGCACAACGCACAAGGAAACGAAAGAAGCTTCCTCGCCGGAGGAGAAAGTCGAGTGGAACATCGTACGGGAGATAAAATAAGAGAAACTCGATGAGTTTTGGCAGAGGAGAATGGATGCTGAGGGGAGAGAGAAGATCCGCTGAAAAGAGAGACTTGCGAGAGAGAGAAGGGGGCGGGGGGGGGGGGGGGAATTTCCTTTTGTTTCCCCAAGTATCTATTCACCCGTTGCCTGCGCTGTTCACTCTCGAACCTTTGCCTTTTCCCTTTACTATCGTTTCTCCTACTTGCCAAAGAATTCGCGTCACTTAAGAGCTTTTACTCGAGCTTTGCTCGCGTCCTCGTTCGCGAAGCTTGCTCCTCCGGAGGGAGCTTTGTTTTCGAGCAAAAGGACAATTGTTCTCGCGTATTTGCATCGCCGATGTATCCGAACTTTCAAAGCTCTGTGCAATCAGCGTTTGTAAAAAGGAGAATCGTGCGAGCGCAGGAGGGCGCATGTGTGCGAGTATTTCGGTAGATTTAACGAAACGAAAAGTTGCTCAGTTTCTAGGAGCAGCTCATTCCCCGTTGTCGAGGAGCAACTTCCAAGGGGCTCCAGGAAGCCGCTCTGCTCCTCGTCGCTGTTTGTGCATCCTTCGTGCCGCTTATCGATCCCGTGTACTCGAGTTTCGTCAAGGCTCCTTGCCGCCGTTTGGCGAACGCGTATTTGTGAACATGAAAAATCCTCGGGGTAGTGCGGCGGAGGAAACGGCGAGGTACGCGAGTTGCTCCAAGAGCCGCAACCCTTTTCTACCGCGACTCGCGGGCAGGAGACCTCGTAAAATTGAAATTCCTTGGAAAATTCCAGACCTCTCGCCCCCCCCCCCCTCCCTCCCTCCCTCCTGCCCGCGCGGGAGGGAGCAGCTCGTTGGTAATGACGAGGAGGATGAACAGAGAAAACTATCGGCGAATGTGCCCCGGCGCGTCTGCTCGTTGTACGGTAAACGAGAAACGTCGCCCCGGCTATAGCTGCTGCTCCTCGATTTGATCAACGCTTTTGACATTCTTCGCTTCGCCGGTAGAATCTCTCGATTGACCAGGCTTTTTGTCCCGCGAGCTGAGGGACATGACGGCTAACGAAGTTACTTTGTTTCAGTAGTTCTGCAAACAGCTTCGTTTATTTTATTGCTTCCGGCGAGCCCGCTCGCGTCGGGTTTCTGCCGAAGCTCTCTCCCCCCCCCCCCCCGTTACGTCTCGATACCTCATCGATTTTTAATGATCGCAGTACGTCACAGCACCGGAGAAGTTCACGGGAAACTTCACTTTTCGGCTCTCTACACACGCCCACGGGATCTCTGTTGAAGCATCGAATCGCGCGAGAGCTCTCGGAATGATTCATGCGGAGTTTCCGCTGAATTGAGCACTCGCTCCGATAAATCCGTCGGCAGGAGTGTGCAGAGAGGAGAGAGGGAAACAGAGAGACTTTTGGAAACAAAGAGGCGACGCTGAGCCGAAGGGGTTGACTCACCCCGCGATTAATCGAGCTCTGGCTAAGTAACTCGGTAAACACTCACTGCTAATTTTGCCGCAGCTTGAAGATTGATCGCCAATGAGTTATTGAGGGAATGAAATTAAGGGGCTTCGTGGGAAAGTATCTTTCCGGGGGGAGCAGAGCAAACTTTCAAGGAAAAAGTCCGTTTGCAGAGTAGAGCGCTTGCCTCCGAAGACGCTTTTCTTGGGTATGCTCTTATACAGATTGATTTTAATTCGCGAGGAAAAAGTGAGCTTTTCCATTTTGTCAAAGAGATCTTTCAACTCCGTGGCCATTCGCTTGAAAATTTTCGTTGAGCGTAGCGCCGTGCGAATCGGCAGCGGTGCCTTTTCCGTTCATTCGTGCGTGCATTCTGCCTCCCCCGGGTCCTTACGATCATTACAACTTCCTCGGAATTCGCTCTTTCACCAAGAGCCCGCGAGACGAGTTCAACGAAGTAATTAAATAATGCAATTTCGCTTTAATCAGCTGGATTGATCGAGTGGAAAACTGGACGAGCAGGGAGCTCCGGAGTGCTGGAAAAAAGGAAAAGCCTTGACGAGGGTCCGGGAGTAGCGTGAGAAGTGGCATCGTTCCCACTCGATTTACGTTTCCACCGAGGAACTCGGACGCCTCAAGAAAAAATATAAACACGCTGAATTCCTTACGAGTCTATCTCAAGCCCGGCGGGGCCGAAGTTCGCGCAACACCGAAGCAGCCCGACTCAACCGAAGACATCAAATTAGATATCGATATTTCTATTTACCATAGAAAAGTTCAATGACATAAAAAAAAATCGAGAGAAATCGAGAAGCAAACTCCGCTCCTGCTTTCATTTATTTTGGCTCATTCTTCTCGGCTTTCCTCAGCAAGAAGTCTCGTCCCTTTCCCTCTATTTTTCCGGAGACTGTGTGCCGTGCTCCAATACCCGAAGGCCTGATCGATAGTTCTATAGCGTTCCCTGCCCCTCCTTCTCGCTCTCCCGGACAACCTGCTCGTACCGTTTTCCCTCAAAGCGAGCTCCCGCACGCGCCATCTCTTTTTATCGAGATTGAATTATTGCCCCGTGCCCGAAGATGGATAAGCGAGAGAGCAAGCTGCTCTACGCGCGCGGGAGTGAGCACGAGCGCGAGATAAAACCAGCGAAGGAGATGAAGAAGCTGTGCGCAGATAATCGCGGCAAGTCGGGCCGAGATGAAAATTCTTTCTGCCGATAAATCGGAGCATGAATTTCGTGGGCGAGGATATTTTAATCGAATTATATTGGAAGCTCGCCTCCCGCGGAGACCTCACTCGAGGCACATCCGCCTGAGAACTCTGTTGCACATTATTGCACAAACGATCTCAACCTTTCGAATATTCATCCGAAAAATCCGCGAATAGCTCGCGACAACGAAATAAAACTATACCCCGCGATCGCGAGCCGGATCTCGCCGCGCGGCGAGATCCGGCTCGCCGATAAAAAACATTCTGCCGCGTGATTTTCGACGATGGAACGAAATCGGACAGGAATCAAATGATTTTAACACATTTTCTCAAATATACGCGCTCAACGTCGACCCAAATAACAGAGCACTTTCAATCCCCCCCTCCACCGCGCCCGATGATGGCTCGTGTCCCTCGTATTTACTATTTGCCGATATTTACGCCCCTCCGGACAACCAGTTTACATATTTCCCTGGGAATAGTACTCGGCCAAGAGTCGCTTATCGGCTAGGATAGCTCGCGAGAGGGAATGAGAGAGGCTGCGAGGAGGGGGAAGTATGTTGTATGCAAATTTAGAATAGCTCGGAAAGGTTTTCCCGCGCGAACTCACACACATCTGATAACTAGTTATCGGTGAGCGGTGTATTTTCCGAGAGCGCGAGAGAGTCGGAGAGAGGAGAAACAGGGAGGAAGTGGGAAGTCCGCACACATGGGACCCCTCGTCTGCATTAATGTTTGCGATTTGTACCGTGACTAAAACGACCGAGCTATTTGAGGATAATCGTGGACATTGCCGGGATGGGGTGGTGGTTATTCCTCGGAACCGGCGGATGCGCCACGGATCCGTATATTCATGAAAACGCTCTTTCTATTATTAAGGCTCTAATATACATAACTCGGACATTGTTTTTCCCTAAACGACGATTCATTTTATATAGAGACGAATGACGAATGGGAGTTGGCGAAGTTTAAGCGTGTACGAGGTGTTTCGCAGCTGCGGTATTTCAACGGAGCGGCGAGGAGCTGCTGCTTTCATGAAAACGCGATTTATGTCCCGGAGGCAGCATCGAATTCGACGTTTTTTTAATGTCTGCGGGGAAACACTTATTCCCTGCTTTCTCAACGATATTTATAAACCTCGGAGCAAGAGACTTTTGGCCGACTTACATTGAAGATTCTACTTGCAATCTTTCCTCATTTTATTCCACATTTCTATCCACTATCGTTCCGCACTCTTCCTTTTCCTCCTCCTCCTTCTCCTTCTTCTTTATCTCTCTATATTTTTCCCATTCGCGTTTTAATTCCAATTTATTTCGAACGAGTGAAACGAGTCAGATAATGCAAGTTCGTGCACTGGCAAATCGTCCATCTTCGGATTCACCTCGACTATAAAGGACTCGTCTCGTCGAGGCGAGAGACGTTTCGCTTCGCGCAGTTTGCCACGTGCGCAAACGGGAAACGTGGAACGGACTAATTAAAGTTGTTGAAAGTCAGAGACGGAGGGAGAAAAATGGAGAGAGAGAGAGCTGGACCCATCCCCAGCCTCCTCGTACATTCTTCCACTTCATTCCTCCTTGTTTTCCCACTTTCATCCTTGCCATTCTTCGCTCTCCTTTACGCCCTTGTTTGTCATCCTCGTTTCATCTCATTTCTCTTACAACTTTAAACCCTCCCCCGACCCTTCTACTTTTTCTTGTTTTACCATCTCGTCTTTTACACGCTTCACTTCTTCTCCGCCGCGCACTTCCTGCTCTCTTCTTACTTCTTCATCTCTCTCGAGTGCTTGTGCGAGCTCCTACGAATGTGAGTACATTTAGCCTTTCACTTTCCCTCTTTTTCTTTATTTTTCCAAACAATCTCTTCTTTTCCCTCCACAGTAAACTGGAACTTTACGAACGTTGCTAGGGAGAAGGTGTCTCGGAAAGAATTCGCGGGAGCAGCGACAGCAGCAACGACGGTCCGTGCTGCTAAACGAGTCGGTCCAGGCGTCGAGAACGCTGTTGTGCATCGTCCCAATTCATTTTCCTATTTGTCGTTGTTAATTTTCGAAAAAAACGTTTGCCAATTTGTCGTTCTCTCAAACTTTTTAATCACCGAATGAGTCTCGAACGAAATCGATTGTAATTTGCATATGAATTTATAAAACCGAGGTAATTATTATTCCAATAACTCGGGCAATACTCGCGATCGGACTGCGACTCGCTTGGTGCGGGCTCAATTTTTTTGTTTTAAGAGTGGCAAAAACTCGATTGTTCACCGTTTTTCCCCCGGGACCATCGAATGATCGAAAGTTTCAGGCATATAAAGTTGGTTTTTTAAGATTCTTTTACGAATTCTCGCTGGACCGGGTCAAAACGGGGCGCTTAAGGGAATATCGTGCTTTTCAGAAGTTTGAGAAGTTTTGTCTATTTCCTACTCTAAAGCCCCAAGAAATGTGCTGCAATTTTCTACAACAAAAAAAACAAATTTTTTCCAACAAAATCCCTCCGAAATTTGTGAAATTTCTTCTCACTGCAATTTCATTCAATGCATCTCAACTGCTTCGCTCAAGGAGCAGTGCATAAAAGTAGAAAAAGGAAAGATAAAAGAGAATTTCTGAAAAGACTGGAAATTGAAAAAAATTTGAAAAAAGGAACTTTCCAAGAATTTCATTACTCTCAGCATTTCGTCATGAACTCTCGATTATTTAAATCTCAATACAAAGTTCGCAATCGCGAGTCCCAATTATCGTGTTGTCAAAAAAAAAGCACGAAGCTTTGAAATACTAATTTGCAGGGGCCGAGTCACCTCGCGAGGGTAAAACCTTAACAAACCAACGCAATAATCTCCGAGAAAAAAATCCCAAATATTCCAGTCCAGTTCGGGGTGGGGGTCAAAGCATCTCGAGTTCTGTCCGAGCAGCAGAAAAGATGGATCGAGTGATTGTTCTCGAGAGAGAATGAAGGAAGAGAGCGGTGACGTGGGCTCAGGGGCGGAGAGCAGCGCGTGTGGCACATCTCCAATATCGAAGGATGAATTTTCCAATAAAACAAATAACTCGGAGTGACGTGTGTCTATCAAGTTAAAAACAGGCTGTCACTGTTGAAATATTAATCTCTCAATTAGAGGAAACGCGCGGAGTGAGCGAGGTGAACGAGTTAGAAAAATGATAGACACGCGGAGGAATATAATAAAACGTGAATTGGCGATGACCCGAGAAAGAGCTTTCGGGGGGGGCGGATGCTGCACGTCCCGACGTCTCTTCGTGGCGCGATATATTTATGGCCCGGCGCGAGAAGATCCTGAGAAATAGCGTGAAGAATAAAAAAGTACGTTTTAAATAAATAATAGAAAAAGAAAATGGAAAAAAGGAGAAAGAGGCAAAAAATGTAGAGTCTAAGAATGAAGATTATGGAAGCGGTGGATGGGAAGACGAGAGCATGAGAAATAGAGGTGGGCTCGAAGGTGTGTCCGGGGTAGAAGAAAAAGAAAAAGGAGCGATAGCGAGGAGATGCAGTGCAAGAATTCCACTTATCCTCCTCACTCTTCGCTCCTTTCCACTCATCCGGCTCTTCTCCCTGGTGCCTCTTTTCCTCGAGGCTTCGCCTCCTTCGCGTCGTTTCCGTGCAAATTTCCTCGTGCGCGAACGTCTTTCGTGTTCTAACTCGAAGACACTCGAGTTAGGCAGGAAGGAGCGTAGGATTTTTCACTTCGTGTTTTTTAATGCTCTTTTTTTTATTTCTTCACTCGCGAGCTTCCGAGCAGTAGGTACTTCTGGAAAAGCTCGTTAGCCGTATCATCGCTGGGAAGAATATTTACACGAGCTCTCGCGTGTAATCGAGTCAATTCGCTCGGGAAAACTCTCGCTCGGAGAATTTCGAGGTCCCAGCGGCCTGACGGTTCGCGTCAGCGTTGCAGCCTCCGCGCCCCGCATCTTTTTCTCTCCCAACCGACCTCTGGCTCCTCCGTTTTTGCTTTCCCGTGCGATAAAGAAACACCTCCAGAATTACGATATTTTTCGTGTATTGTTTAATGATACATCGCTTCGTAGATCATTACGCGTTTATACGTCGGCCTGCTCATAAATATCAAGCCGAAATAACGCTCGAGCTTTTACCTTCCCGAGCGCAAAAGCTACCCCGTCGGAACGCAGATGGGTGCACCGAAAGCCCGTTCCCCCAGCGAGATGAAGCGGAGAATCCTCCGACGCGGGCTACAAGCCTCGAGCTACGCGCGAGAATATCGCGATATTAAATGGAGGGGATGCTTGCCCACCGCCGTCGCTGGCTGACGGTGAAAAGTTTTTAATTAAAAATTACCGTGCTGTGCGCTCGCGCCAGAGCATCGAAATACACCGCGCGCTCCGTTCACAGAACTGTGTTATATGGACCGTCGAACCGCACCGGGCGATATGGAGATTGAACGATGCAGTGTGTTCGTCATGTATGAGAAGGATTAAAAGGGAGGCCATTAGCTCCATTAGCAGGCGCTTCTTCTTTCGTCAGTTATTTTGTTTGCTGATGGTTACGCGTATTCACTCGGTGCTGGGAAATGACAAACTTTTTTTCGCTGCGGATCGCCTGCTCTTCAAAGGCATTACAAGCTTTTCTGCGTCAATTCGCCAAATACTCGAGCTCCAGTTTCGTCCTGGGCATGTCCCTTGCAAGGGAAAATTACATTTTTCGCAACAACTCATCCCCCCTTTCGCGGCGCGCGACGCTCCCTGCTTTTTCTCAAATTCGTCGTTCATTAGCGGAAAACCAATTAACGTCCGCCTCGGAAAGCTGTAACGCTTGTTCTCAACTTCCACATCGTCTTTCCATGGCTCGGGGTGCCGCCAACTGTGCAGGCGATATTGAACGAAGCTTGGAGTTTGGATACCACCGAAAAAACGGGATTTTTCGACCTTTTTGTCCAATCATAAAGGGCTCCGCTGGAGTTTGGAAAGTTCGGAAGTGCAAGAAACGTCGGAAAATATTTTGGTTGCCGCAGGTCGGACTGATGAGGGACGAAAAATGGTGGAAATCATTGAAAGTACAGTTTTTAAGCAGGTTCATCAAAAATTAGATTTTTCTTTATTAAGAATCGTCGATAAAATCTAAACTTCATACTTCCCAGGCGGGGCATTAAAACATTATAGTGAACGTCGCGATTCGTAGCCCGAGGACAAGCATTACGTTAAAAATAGATTGAAGAACAGGATTTAGTGCCCCATGAAAATCAGATCTATTAAAACAACGGCGAGGCGATGGGAAAAGTAGAAAAAAAAAGAGTGGAGGAAGGATGGTAAGATGAAACGAGAAAAGACAAGAAAGCAAAGAGGAATATGGAAAGTGGTGCGGAAAAAAGAAGAGCAGTTCAGTGAAGAGGGTGTCAGGACACTCGGTCAATGCCATTGTCGTAATGCAGGACTCGCTTGCGCGGAAAGCTATCTCTTCTTTTCCTTTCTATCTCTCTAGGTCGCTCGCGCCCTTTTTTCACGTTTTTCTTACGAACCAGTGGAATGAAAAGAAGAGGGAATGGCAATTCGCCTAATGAGAACGTGGAGATTACGACTTTCACAATCCAGTGCCCTGGATACCGTGCTCGACGAGCACGCCACCACAGAGAATAATGAAATAGGAAAAAAAAGGAACGAGGTGCATAGATGAGAATAAACGATAGAGTTGGAAAAAGCATGGACCGAGGTGATGAGGGAGCCAGAGAGAAAGAGAGAAACAAACGATACAAAAGTTGAAAGACTTCCTGTTTCATAAATAAAAGTCTCTTTATTTCTTGTATATAGTAAAAGTTACTGAAAATCGTGCTCGAAGGTGTGGCTCCAAGGACGAATTTTACGAAGATTTGTGATTTTTCAATAAATCGAAATATTCTTGAAACCGTTGATTCGCGGGAAGAAAATATTTGAAATAATTCGCTGATACTGGCATAAGAAATCCAAGAGAAAGTGCTTCAACGTCTTTCTGAAAAGGTTAAAACTTTTACGAAATGTAAAATACACAGTTGAAGGAATTGGGAGACCGAGACACGAGGGTCTTTTTCATTTTAAAGTTCGAGTCGCTCCTGAGGCCACTCAGTCGATTAGTACTCTGACAGCTATAATTCAGTTGAGGCACAAAATAATAAAAAAATAATTTGCTTCGACTTTGCGCTTTTTTTACCTTCCGCGCCCCCGCGTGATCTAAAATCATCCATCAATTTACCCCTCGTACATAAAATCCCATAAATTTCTCAAGAATTTAATCACATTGTTAACCCGTAGACACACCACACTGGTGCAAGTTTGCTCTTGGACTTTTCAAAACGTTTTTATTTCATCCATGAATGTGTGGAATTAATCTTACGAGACTTTTCAGGGGTAACAATTCCTTAGTAATCGATTACGATCGTTAAAAAAATTGAAAAATATATTTTTATTGTAGAAAAGTGGCCAAATTGAGAAAAGGAATTTTGAAGTTCCAAACACTTGAAATTTTCATCGATGCAAATTCGCACCGGTGTCGTGTCCACGAGTTAATAAATTTATTTTACGAATTAGGATAAAAGGTGGAGTAAAATTTGTAAAAAAAACATTAAAAAGTAGATTTTCGTCCGAAAGTTTTCTGAAGTAACGGAGACTCCGGACTTTCAAAGCATTCGCTCGCAGATATATCTGTGTGGGCACGTGTTCCTGCAGTGATAAACCCCTGTGTGCGATCAGACAAGTGTAAAAGTAGAGAAAAGCAGGGTATATGGTAGGTCGGAGTGTTCCCTGGATTACCGTACGGATTCGTGGTCAAAGTATAAAGAATGCTTTCGGTCTGGGAGTAGTACACTTACGAGAATATATAGCTTTTGTGTATAGGTGAAGCGACGAGAAAGAAAAAGCTTTTGGGAGGGTCTAAAGCTTCTTTTAAAATTGGCAGAGTTCGTCGATTCTCTCCTAAGGTATTGCGAGCGACGTTCGAATCTCACGCGGACTCGGTGATTGACATTAAAGTAATCCCGTTAAGGTATTTCGGCAGGAAAGATCGGTCGAGCGGTCGCTGTTGAAGGGACGAAATGCTCGGGATACAAATGCAAAACGATCGAGTGGTCGGGAGGACGAAAACTCGTTAATTTTCGCTCGCATTTTCCCCTCTTTGGCAAGTGAAGACATTTTTTTACCAGTCTTCCGAGGGCGATGCTCGCGAGTTGCGAAAAGTTTGGTACAATTGTATCAAAAAAGGTCCGCAGGGATTTTTGGTACGATGAGAAAAGTGGCGATTGTTGAAAGCGATGCTGGAGGGTTTAATTATATAATATCGGGAATTGGTCGGTCGGATGGGAGAGGGCGGTTACACGGAGTTTGAGCTCAGCAACGGAAAAAAGTTACTCTCTTCATTGGAGCGAGTTGCAAGGGCGAGGGTGGGGCAACAGTTCCCCTGAGCTTCGTTAGCAAAGCTGGGAAGTGAGCGAGGACGGAGTCGATTTTTCAAAAGGTACTTGCGCCGTTCTGGCTGTTGGAGTTTCGTCGGTCTCTGACTTTGTTGGCTTCGAAGGGATCGGCGGCTCGACGTCTCGTGCGAGAGGGGTTCGGTGCAGCTTGACGAGACTTTTCAAGCCGGCGAGGGGCCACGGAGGCCATGGAAGGACGTTCCCCGTCGTCGAGAGTTCTCGGAGCCTCGTCTCGTGGCTTCTCTTTCTCGCTCTTTTGCGCACGAGCACCGCCACGTCCGCAAGTTCCGTTGCCGCGGGCGTGCGCTTATAGTTGTTCGCTAACTTTTAATTTTTATCGTCCCAGCGAGGAGGAGCCTCGGCCTCGGCGAGGGAGAAGAGGATACGAAGAAGGAGAAGAAGCTCGAAAAATGGAGAGGCAAGAAAGTAGAAAAAGTGGAGCCACTTCGCGTGCGTTGGCAGGCCAGAAATAATACGATAAAAAAACATAAGAAAGGAAAAAGGGAATGCGAGGACGGAAAGAAAAGCTGTTCGAGTTCACAGCCCGGAGGCTTGCAGTAATCCGAGGGGTTGAGACCCCCAAACTCTTCGATATTCCGAGAGGCTTACATCGCAAGATTCGAACCTTCTCCCGATCGTCATGCAGCGATCCCGGATCGTTACTTCCTCAAAAATCGCCCTCTCTTTCCCGGAGCATCGAGACAATAATCTCCCAGCAAAGCAGACCTGCACGTATCCGCACATTTTTGGAGCTTTTTCATCGAGGCCTCGGGCCAGCACGAGGATAAAGGAAAAGCAGGACACGGTGGTTGAACACCCGAAATATATAGCGACGTAGCCCTCTATCGCTCGAGCCCTCTACCGTGCCGGGCTGACGAGCCGCCATTTGTCTGCGTGACAAATAGCTAGTCGCAATTAGTTACCAAAGTTTTGGAGCGGATGTCCCAGACGTGTGCGGTACTTGCGACCGGTAGGGGGTGCCACATTCGCACACGAGCTCGCTCCCCGTAGCACAGGTTCAAACTTACACGCTCTGTGGAGATCGTTAGGACCTAAAAGGCCCTAATCCCCATTGCGTGACTCGCTAAATCGAGCAAGTTGGATCCTTTTGTTTGCTACCGTAACTTGCGTCCATACGAGGAGAGAGAGAGAGAGAGAGAGAGAGAGAGAAGGAGCTGCTTCCATCTGTTCCCATTGAGAACGGCATGAAATTTCTCCTATTCCCTGCTGCCGGGACGAGCTTCCCTGCTTCCGAGCCCAGCTCTCTCTCTCTGCTCTTCGCTCATCGTATTTTCTCATCGCAATATGTGTGTGAGAACCTTCTCGCTTTTCCTCTCTCGAGAGTAAGCCAGCGCGAGGTGCAAAAAAGCAGTTCGACCGGAGGAGGTTGCGCGGGAAAAAATTACTCGGTATAACCGTGAGTTGTGGGCCTTATCTCGGACCGTGGCATCAAATTTTGTTCCACGTGGCTACGACACGAGCTACGGAACGGGGTTGTTCGTCGTGGAGGGAGATTCGTTGAGGCGATTTATTTGTCCCTGGTGCCACTTCGAAAAAATTCTGATGAAAGTATCAAAGTGAGTTTTTTATTGCAAATAATTTTGGAAAAGCTGAACAGGGGAGGGAAAGTTTTTTTTGCGGAGAGCTCGCAAACGGAAGGGGTGAAGCTGGTTTATTTGGCTGTGATTCTTGCAGCTGCAGCTTCTGATTTCATAATAAGCAGGAGCAGCATTAATATTGATGGCTTGCATCTTTTTTGCCTTGCTGTCCCGCGCGGTGTACACGTTGCGATGTCAAAAGTCTACCGGGGGTAGAAAGTTTCAGTTGGAAACTGAATAACTGCATTGGAGTAAGAACGTTCCTTTTTCATTTCTGCTGGCTATACACAGCGCGAGGGAGACTCGAGCTTTCAGCTATAATTTAAACGTGCTACTGCGTTACATATTCCAGATGATTTTATAGAAAATTTGCATCTTCGCTTGTCGCCCGTGTTGGATATGCCCGGCAAAGTTTCTTGGCGCTGAGAAAATTAATGCTTACTTTCTGCTCCGTACCCGGGCGCGGAAGCTACCATTTTTCTCGTCATCCTCGTTACGTGCGCGCCGCAACTTCGAGAGCCGAAGCGACATTCTGTTTGTGGGAACGGCCGATTCTTACTGCTCGTATTTCCCCGAACATTTCTTCGTCTCTGAGGAAAAATGACGATTGAGTTTCGGCCTCGATCTCGTTCCGCACAGGCCATTTGGCAGAATCATCTGTCGGAAACTCCTTTGAAATTGACTATCGAGGGATGATGAGCCACGCGATAAAACCTGCTCGCAGAGCATCTGCATCACACACTTTTCTAGCCTCCGCGTCACACGTGTACGAGTATCATCACATCGCGATATAATCTCGCGACAATCTCTGCGCGAGGGATATCCGCAACGGAAGCGTCTGACGGACGTGATGGAGGAAAGGTCCGGAGGATCAAACGATTTTCTCGCAAATACCAAAAGAGCAAAAAAAGAACCTTTCGTTGTTTTTTCTTTCCGCACCGTGAGCTGTCCACGCCCTACCCGTCGAGTCGGAAATTGATTAAAGATTTACTCGCAGATCCCACGTGGTTCGACAAAAGATGATGAAAAAGGTCGGATGCTGCATCGAGCGCTTTTCCGACCACTAAATTCGTTCGAACCTCATTTCCTCACTGAGTTCCTGCCCTCTCAACATTTCTCGAAACAAAAGAGCCGCAAATTCAGCAACGTCGACGCTGGTCGGCTGCTTCCTTCGAAACCGCAGACATTCTGTGCGAGTTACCTTCCCCAAAATCACGAATATCATTTCGGTTTATCGGACACAAAATATCTCGTGTACGCATATGAATAAAGGTACGTGCGAGTATATGGACGGGTAAAACGTTCATTTGTATTCTGTCCTACGGGAGCGAGGAGGTAACAGTAACGATTTCAACTTGCCACGTGCACAGATAGATCGAGTATTTACACACCGGTCCGTAGATTCTTGGAGCATCAACGAGAGAGAGAGAGAGAGAGCGCCCGGGTAACGGGGAACTCCGGCTTGCAGGCGCGCGGTATATAATATAACGTTGCGCCTCGTAAAAGCTCGTTGATTAAGCCTGAATGCGGCTCGAGTCGGTGAGAGAGGGCCGTAAACCGCGGTATATTCGACTCTCGCTCTCTTTCCCCGTTCTCTCGCTCGCTTCATCGTTCTTCTTTCTCCCAATTTCCCCCGACTGTTTCTCTCTCTTTCTCTCGGGCTGCTCGCCGAGCCGACAATGCATGTTCGCTTGCGAGGGGCTTAATTAAACGTTAAAGGGGAACGATTAGTTAGTAAACTGGTTGTTGGTGCTGCGGATGAAAATTTATTGTTTCTTCCTGAATGCGAGTGTGCAGTTGGAGCGCTCGGATATGATCGGCGCGCCTCTCATATTTTTCCCGGTTCAATAATCAAGACCTGCTCCAGGCGACTTTACTCGCGCCCCCGCCGCTTCAAACAAAACGTTCAATTGTCCCAGGGCCGCGGCTGTTTTCATTCGAAGAAGAGACATCAAGCCGATCCTGAAGCGAATGAATTCCTGTTTCCCGATAAAAACAAGCTGCCGGCCGCGATTCACCCCCCGCCACGGGATGATCAGGAACGTCTGAATGCCTCGTAGGTGCGTGCGCGCGGCCGCCACCCTTGCCAACCCTAACAAGTCATGGCTGATTGGATTTCGGTCGCGTGTGCAAAAACTCCAATTAATTCAACACCCTGATAAAATGTCGAGAATAATTGGAACATCGCTCGCCATCGACGTTAAATCTCTTCAACGTTTTTCTCCCGGTTTATCTTACGTCATTGGCATTATTCGAGGACAATCAGGCCTCGGGCAAACGCCTTGATTTGGGATGACCAATTAGATTTTTTTCATGTCCTAATTCGAAGTACGATTATGCTTCGAGAAGTTCGTTAGTATCGACTAAAGTGAACGGGAAGATCGCTAAAAATATTCGAGGACTTTGCACGGGCTGCTAAAACCTCCCGGCCTCAGCGTCAGGCAGATAAAATCAGCTCCGAATCCACTGGACTCGATTCAACTTTCTTCTGACTTATCTCCGGAAGAAAGCCGATCCCGCAAAGCAAATGCCGAGATAATTCGTTCCTTGTTTCTGTACTTTACACAAACGTACAAAACAAACACCGACGGGGAGGAAACTGTACGGTCGTTATCACGGAACCGTCAGCCAACTAATCGATCAGGAGGCTCGCTACGAATGCTTAATAAGTAGAACGTATAACCGATAAAATATCCCCAAACGAAAATATCCCCTGGCCAAAATATCCCCTGGCCAAAATATCTCTAAACGGAAATCACCCCAGATGAAATAATCCCTAGACGAAAAAAATCTCACACGTAAATAACCCCGAATGGCTAATTGGCAGAGCGGAAAATAAGCGCTTTCGGGGAGCTTCGCGAGTCAGTTGGAGGAGCGTTCTTGTTCGCCTCGGAAATATCTCTGTTGGCTTATCTCTCGCGTGCATGTTTCTTCTCATTCGGTCGCACAATTACCGGGAACGGATTATAAAAACCGAGTGCGGAATGGAGTATTGATTGGAGCTTTCGGATGGAAAGCGTCGAGCGAGTCGTCCATCGCGTTTATTTCCTCGTTACTATACATTGCCGATCACGTAAATTTTTGCTTCCTTTTCTGCGTCGTTTACTCCATTGATGTTTCGTGAAACGGAGAATTTTCCAACGGAGCCGAACACTCTGCCGTGCCGGTTTAAAAAATTTTTACGAAATATTCGTACCGAACGTTGAAGCGTCGCAACGATCAGCAGCGAATACCGACGGTTTCTCGTTGTTATGTTCCAACGAAAATGTCAAAATGTTGGAATAACTCTTCTGTGTTTGCGAGCGCGGCGTAGCCTTTGTGCTTATTTGATCAAACATCGACCATTTGTTTTCGCGCTCGCAGTGTGTGCGCTCTCGCAACCGGTCAATCGCTTTCTGAATCGCGGCGTGTGTCAAGTATTCCGAGCATTTTCACGTGGGTGCGTAGAACGCCAAGGGACTATTGTTGTAACGGTGAGCCGACGGTAAATTTAATGAAAAATTCATCAACGAGTTTCCCGAATGTTTCCACATTGTGAGGAAACAGCGGGGTTATTTATTGATCGAATTGTTTCCTCCAGCGCGATATCTACCATTGGGGAAGCAAATTTCCCGAAATTCTCCCAAAAACTTTTCCAAGTCCGGATAGATGTTGGGAGAATCCTCGGACGAATCGAGCCAGTCGATCCTCCCAGCAAACTCACCAGCAGCTTCGCCGCGTGGAAAATCGCACGAATCTCCCGAGACGAAAAAACGGGGCGGGGATCGACGAGAAGCACTTTCGTCGCTGCGTACATCGCGTACGCACGCGAGATAAGACGTCAGGAAGGGCATGATTGCCAACATCCTGAGTGACTAGCGTGCGCGCCGCGAGTTAAAACGAGGAGAAGCAGCGAGGCAAGCATTGCTCGTCGCTGTTTACGGCGTGTAGACCGAGCGGCTTGTGTTTCCCAACAATGTGGTTACGCAGTCCTCTGTCACGTCCCGGGTCGATATATTACAGTCAATTTTATCCGCAGCACCGTATCAAGCACGATCATCCGACCGCGTGTCCCGAAGATCCGGAATTGTAAGTCCGAACATTCGAGGTTTTAACATTTCGCTGTTTGCTTAAAATTGACCAACTTTTCTGACAAAAGCTCACAAAAGAAACTTGATTAATCAACCGAATCGTCGTTGGCTCAACAAACAGCGGCGACCAAAATGAAATTAGTTGACCGAAACGAAAATTCGGAGGCGATTCGAACACTTGTTGCTGGCTCCAAATAAATATTTTAACAACGAAAACACCGGGTTTGATATCAAGTAAAGTATTGAGTCAACCAGCCTCGTTTGTTCGCCACATTTTTTGTTAGGCCAACGGATGTCACTTTCAAATTTCAAATAAATCTCCTGCAAAATTTCAGTGTGATGGAATAAAAATAATAAAAAAACGTAGAAAAGAATTTAATTTACTAAAAATACTGTTGCAATTTCGATCTCCAAAAAAATTATCCGTCCGAATACTTTATGAATCGCAGCCACTCACTGATCAACAAAAAACTTGAGTTCCCCTCTCATTGGCCGGACGCACAGGGTCCTTAATTCGCTTCGCCGAATGCGATGCAAAGTTGGGGCTCACAGCTCGTCCACGCGATAGGAAATAGAACTGGGTCGAACGAAGTGTAAGCGAATGAAAAGGCGCAAAGATGGGGCTCGGCTGGTCGACTAACCGATCAAGAGGTTCGCCAGAGTCGAGATTTTTCCCCGGCCGTAGAGATTTCCAGAGGCTTCCGCGATCGCACGAGCAAGCGGAGCACTTTATTGGGAAAGAGTTTCTTGTCTCTTTCGTGTCATTAAAAGTTTGCCGACTCTCGAATGTGTTTCGATGAAGAAACACATAATAGAGAGAGTCTAAAAATACTCTGAGAAAAGTCGCATATAAATGGCAGACTGAAGAACGGCAGCGAATAATTCGACGAAGCTCGAATCCGGAGAAGGGAACGGAGCGGGGGTTTAATTAGACGTCCGTTTTGCGGTGCTGTGTGCGGTTACGTTTTCGGTTGGAAAAGGAGACGGAGAATAGGGCCCTCCCTGCTCGACTGCTGCCTATTGCTACGAAGCCAGTGTTGCGCGCCTTGCCCGAACAAATTGGAGTCTAATTGGCCCGGAACTTTGAAACGCGCACACGAGTCCGTTTCCGTTGAAAGTTACCTCCCTTGCGAACCCTTTTTTCTGCAAAACTCCTCGATCTCTGGCGTGTTTCTCCCCTTTAAATATCTTGCCGCTTTTCATATTCTAACTCTTATGCTTATCCGTAACGTAAATGTTATTGCTGAGGGTAAAAAACAGCGGGAATATTTGATTCAAAATTTCTCGGTCTGCGGTTTGACGGGCGAAAAATTCATTCGATTTTTTCCCCGAATCAATCGCTCTCGCTGTTTCCGCTTCGCGATATAAATCTTTTCATCGCCTCTCAAGCTAAGTCTACGATCCTTTCGTTCCGATTTCATTGATCTGAAATAGTGAGAATCATCTGTTCAAAAATGAGCACCAAAGTACTGAAAAACTGCGATGGACTTGGTCGTTTTCGTCAGTATTTTTTCCAGTGCTGATTTCTTTTTTGCCAAGTCCCACGACGAAGCTTTTTTTTTGTGATTATTAACTCGCGAGCTCTTTCCGGACGCCCACGAGTGCAGGCTTTCGCGATATAAAGCGCGTCTCGATTTCTTTCGTTTATTTTTTGGGAGAAAAAAAATCGTGGCTCCGGCTCAGCCCCCGAAAAAACAGCTTTGTATACGGAGGTCGATAGTGGTGGGGTGAGTATACGCCGAAGCTGGGCTGGCTGAATACACACTTGCGAGGGGACTCAGGTGGCAGAAGGCAACGGTTGGGCGCACAGGTGGGCTCTTTGCTGGTACTTTCGATTCGGTGCCACTTAGGAGCTATTTACGAGGCATTAAACTCCGCTTTTGTAAAACTTGGCGAATAAGACGAAGTTGCTATTATTATTTAACGTTGATCGATTTATAGGGGCCAGAAAAATTTGTGGGTTTAGAAACGATTTGGAAACTCCAGCGGGATCGATGGAGTGTGGCGGACGACCAGGAATTCTTTGCCAGAAGAGAAATGTGGTTGATTCTACCGCTGAATTCGCCGGCTTCAATGAGCGATGCTCGCGCACAACGACGAGAAATTTGCGAGAGCAACAAATTTCCTCGCCACGCGGTTTGCTCGTCCAACAAACGTTTCGTTGATCCACCAAATTTCTCGTCCACTCGAGCAAGAGGAAGAACGAAGTGCAGAAACTCGTGCTCGTAGCCCGCTTACGAAATCTCGTTGCGAGCCTCCCGCGGCTGCGTCGCAGGAGCGAGCTTAACGCAGGAAATTGGTGCGTGGCTACTCGAGTAGCCGCACGCTCTCTCGCTTTCTCTCCAACTATAAATAGCGAGGAGAATGATTTGTTGCGAGTCTATTGGCCTCGGTGGATGCAATATTTCATGCGGCGTGTCCCTCGCGCTCGAGGTCATTGGGCGCGAGATTTTGAGAGCCCTCGACGAATGCCATCAATTGATGCTCCCGTTGGAATGTTTCTGTGTCCGGAATCGTTGCTCGCTTATTATTTTTCGATCGAAACGACCTCGAATGTTCCTTCGGCTTTTATTGAAGTTCACGCGAGCCCGCGTTGTAAATCCTCCTTTAATCGAGCCCTTTATCTCGCTGTATATCATCGCGGTATCGCTGCTCGTTGAACGTTCCTTTGTGAATTTGTGTTTAGTCGTGCTATCGCCGAAGGCTGCGCAGCCGGTGAGTGAGCTTTATTTACACGCTCTTTGCGTCACGAATCGTTTGTGTTTCTCTTTCCCCTTCTCTCTCCCTGAACGCTGCCCTGCTCTCGAGCTCATCCACCGTTAACCGTACTTGTTCGTCCGGTCGACGCAATTTACTAATTGACGATTGATCGGAACGGGCGCGTGGTTCGCTCAGCCCACGGTCCTCGGCTGCAGCCTCGGGGAGTATCGACTCGACTGTGAGAATGTTTGTATTATTTTCCTCCGCGCGCGGAATATCATTTCCACGGAGTTCCACTTGGCTTGTGCAGTCAGCCGAGTTTCGCTTTTGACAGTTACTGCCAATCGGATATTGAGATACAGCGATGAGTCTAACTCCCGGTCAACGACCTCCGCAAGTTCCACCGAAGCCCTTTCTCCATCGGATATTACTTGAACCAATCAAACCTCGCTCCAAGAGTTTCCGCGAGTTTCGACTCGCGTGTCTGCGGGAGCGAACGACTCGGGAAAAACGAGCCACGAAGTTCGAGATCCGTCGGTGAGAAACCCTGCAAATATCGTTGAACGATTAGAATTTTCGTTGCAGAAAAATCCTGAAAATTACTCGCTCACGACGATCCCGACGAACCCGTTCAAGGGTCCCTCGCGATCGGCGGTTCCGATCGAAATGAAACCGAGTTCTTCGCGCTACTATACGAGGATGCAACGCATAATTCAATTGACCTCGCGGAGCTAGTGAAAAATACGAAACGTGGTCAGACCCGGAGAACCGAGGGAGCGGCTGCACCGCGAGCTTCTCTCAGTGCGGAAAACTTGATTGTTGATTAAATGCGATATACGATCGTAATTGGAGTTGATCACCGATCGCGTTACCATCGTCAAACGATTAATCCCGCCAAAGAAATCCGGATATCTCTTAAATCTCGACTCCTGTTTTACTATTTTTTTTTTTTTTTTCACTTTTTTTTTGTTCCTTTATTTACGAGACGCTCTCTCTCCGCTTGGCTCGACATCGGGTACTATTGCTTCTCCGCAGTAGTTATTTCGGGTCGTTAGAATCGATAATCTCGCTGGGGATTCTCGAGGTCTGGAGAAGCGACCCTTTCGCGTTGAGAGTCCATGCGGAAAGCAGTGAAACGTGATAAAACCATCGAAAGCATTTGCCCTCCCTCGCTCTCTCTCTCTCTCTCTCTCTCTCTCTCTCTTTGTCTCTTCATTTATCTTTCTTTTCTGTCAATACTCTTATCCTTTCCATAATATTAACAAACCTCTTCTTTCCTGCTGCTGGTA